>NC_059520.1:2510000-5010000 GCF_905147795.1 Pieris rapae | reverse complement strand
TAGAAGAGATGGAGGTGCACAATCTAACAACTTTTTATAGCTCTGCAACCAAAAATCTGTCTTATTATTACTTGCATTTTCTGCTTCATGCAAAGTATCAATTAATTGCTTTCTCCTTTTATTTTTCTGAATAAAAAGGTCTTCCAGTAAAGAAACTAAATGTATTCGCTGTTCCAGCAGCTCATTATAATTATCAACTATGTTAATTTTCCTCTTTTCCTGTTCAATAACACTTAATTTAGCTAAATGTGATGACACTAAAGATATCTCCTGATTCAAACTCCAGCTTCTAGCATCAACTTGGTCCAATAATGAAGATACCATTGCTTTCTGTACATCTTGATCCTCTAAAAGTAGTTGTACTTGTCCTTCTCTAAGCTGATCTTTTGCATTTAGTAATTGTTCCAATTTTTCATCCACCTCAGTTTCTTTCATTAACAAGTTCTTTTTAACATCATTTAAATTATCTTTATAATATTTCATATACTTTCCTACTGAGCAGTTTTCTTCTAATAATTGTTGCATTGTTTTTAAAATGTCACTTTTTTTAATGTTATCATAGTTTTGTCTAGTAATTTCTAACAAATGGTCATGCTCTAACTGCTCATGTGCTAGTTGTTGTTGAATGATTTCAGGCTTTAGTTTATCATATCCTATGAAGTTATTAATTAAACATTCAATATTTTGTTCTTCTTTTTGTATAGTATTTATTAATTTCTGTCTTTCTAGTTCCCTACCTTCGTGTATTTTAGATATTTCTATATCTAAGCTAAGTTGTTCTTTTAAAACATTTGACAAAATTTTCTCTCTCTGTACTTGATTTGCTTTATATATTTGGTCTTCCTTTTGCTGAACAGCTTGTTCTGCTTCTTCCCATGTAATTCTGGGTTTAGTAAAGAGGTGCACAGACTGATTTCCACCATAAGCTGGTAATATGTTATCATTTTCTGGTACAGGTGGGTTATATGTAATATTTGCTTGAAGGCAAAGAAATTTCATTATTGCTTCAGTACCCCTAATTGTAACTTCAGGGGGTGGTATATAAAATTGTGCACAATCCAATTCAATTGAGCATAAGTTTGAAGCAAGACAGAGTTCTATACAGATTTCAGTCAGGTCTTTGTTACCTATAATTATAAGTTTACGTAAGCTTTGTAGTTGTCCCAAAACTGGATTTAATTTTTTTAAATTGTTTCTTGAGACATCTAGTATTTTGAGGGTTTGTAGAAACTTTATTTCATCTGGTAAGTAGGTAATTTGGTTTTCTTGCAAGTAAAGTTCTGTGAGACATAGGAGAAACCTAATACTCTTAGGTATTTGTGTGAAATTATTTTTGCTAATATTTAATGTTTTGACCAACTGAAGATCAGCTAATTGCCCACCTTCTTCTAATGTTTTTAGCTTGTTATTTTGTAAATATAAGTATTCCTTACGAAAAACCTTACATATTGAAAATATTCCAGAAGGCAAATGTCTTAAATCGCAACCTGATAGATCAAACTCCGGTTCCGGTGATTCCTTTGCTATATAGAGCTTTCGGTCCAGTATTGCACGATATTCCGACGAATTATGAGCGTGTCTATTAAACATCATTATTGTTCGGTTTACGCCCGACGCTGCACAACCCATCAAAGAAAATTAAAGAGGATACAATGTACAAACTGAGTCATATTATATTTTAAACATTGTATAGTTTCATAGTGCATTTGCGATGTTACTAAGTTATTGCCTGAATTCTAGTACTAAAATTCATGCTGTCCTTATTGAACAGCTAACTTAAAAATATTTTTTTACAAAGTCAAATAAAAAATATCGCTACACCGTTGATATAAATATAACACTGATTAAATGACAAAACAATGTGAATTAATGGATTATGGATCACAATAACAATACATAAAAGCACAGATCAAGTAGAGATAGATGAATCTGTGAAGTGTGAACCAGTGTTGCCAACTCGGATTTTGAAAATTACGTAGGCCAGATTAGAAAATTACGTAGATTTAGTAAAAATGTTAGTAGTGTCGTTTTTTATATTTTAGTAACAGTTATTGGTCGTGTATTTTTACGTTAATAGCATAAATTTATCAGACTATTATTTTTAAAGCGTCCTAAACTTTGGAGACTTATGTTTGCATATTTTCTATTTGCGTTAAGTTGCAAGTAGTTTTCATAGATAGTATCATCCCTTGTCGACATTTTTATCATATTTAATACCTGAATTATTTATCACCATGATAGGAAATAAAACTATTTTGCCATAAAACCAGTTATGACTACCTGCCACTTCTTAGTTTTATCTATATTCTCAGCATGTTGCCAAATCGCAGTTCACAAAGAAATTTGAGCAAAAAAAGAATACAGAACAAAATAATGGTTAACATAATTTATTTCGTATACTTACACTTATTGTGTTATAATTACTATCATTTAAGTTATATATTTTTAAAAGTGTTTGGTACCATTCTTAGATATCTATCTATTGTTTAAATAAATATCATGAAATTGTTGCATTTGCCGCTGATTGTTATTTGGTATACTTTGAAGATATTCTGGTGCGTTTATAAATGATTTTGTACTTAACAACTTTCCAGATTCTCGATAAATTTGAGATGGAGCTTCATATAAGTTGTCATGATTATATGGTGCATCTTCCTTATAAGTGCGTAATCTAATATAGTTATTTATTCTGTTTTCCTTAATTGGTGAATAATCTTGATTATTAGTATGATACGCAATGTTTTTATTGTATCCGTTGATTTCTCGTTCGTTATCATCGGTGTGATAACGAACACTGTCTGGAAGGTCATATATATTTTCTTTGTTCCTTAATGCTAATATTTCTTCATCATCTTGGGGTTCACTAACAGGTTCTCTATACCACTCGCCATTCTGAATGTGATTTAAATATGGTTTAGGTTGCATACGTTCTCTTATCGGAGCGTTATATTCATTGGATTGTTCATAATCAAATTTTCTGGCATCTGACGGATTTATCTTACTATTGACTACATTCGAAAATCTATCTAATACTCCTTGCAGATCTTTGCTTTCATCTCTCATTTTATTTAGCATAGTTTCAGATATAGGAAAATTATTTATCACTTGAGTAACTCCAATTCCTTGAACAGACATTGAAGGCATACTGGTTTCTTTTGCGCCGCTAAAATCATTAAGCTTATCAAAATCATTCAAATTATATGTTTGTGCATCAGCTAGATTTATCACCACGGTTTTACCTTGATGATATCCTATTCCGCGACCCTGAAAGGGTTTATTTTTGCTAGTTTTCTTTTTAAGGACAGGAGTCTTGGATGAGTCGTCTAAAAGCAGGTCAGAGTCTGCGTCACAATACATTTTGTTCAATTTTTGAACATCTTTTTGTGATAAACCAACTCTTTGGCCGATATTCGCTCCCAGCTGAAATAAAAAGTCGATTGAAGTTTTAATTTTGAAATATATACGAATGAAATATAGAATAAAAATAGATTGGAAGTTAACTTTTAAAGGCGAAATATTACAAGGTTCGAGGGGTCAAATGCATTAAAATCGCGTACCCCTACTAGGAGGATACCTTTCGCTGTTATGAAAATCTAATTTACTTAATTACTTTAAATCAACACTAAAAAAGAATCGGTGAAATACTACAATGTTCTAAGTATTTTGTTCCCTGAGACTTTAAATCATCTTTACCTGTTTTGGCACTAAAGTGTCTTGTCCATTGACAGAGAACGCTTTTTGACCGTAATGCAGTACGCTCTCGTAGTCGTAGCCAACTCCAAAATCAGACACGGAAAAAGTGTTGTACTTGCGGAAATTATGTCGAGCAGCTGAAAAATAATAAATGAAAATACGACTCAAGGGAAATAACCATTAAATAATATAGTTGTCTATACTGTTATTAAAAAAAATACTATACTTTTCTGCTAGTCTATTAGTCAGGAAGTTAAATAATCAATCTTTTGCACGTACTAAATATAAACTTTAAACATTTACTATACCTTTCAATAGAACTGAGCTCACTCAGCCTAACTAGCTAATATTGTTTACAATAATACATATACATAAGGCATTCAATAAATAAACCACGGGTTTTAAGTAATTTACGCAGAAGGCAAGACATATAGATATAGATAGATAGGCAAGTAGCCTAGCGTAAGTATACTAATATCTCTAAAGAACAATAATAAAATAAAAAGTAAAATAGATGCGTATACCATAACTTAAATAAATGCCTTACAACTAACCGACATAAACAGGAACTAGGAGCGAATTAATATTCTAAACATTAGGTATACACAGCATGTCAATGACACGCATCAAGCAACACCATTCGATCCGTTATAACACTTGTATAATCTTAGAACTATTGTGAAATGATAATAGTTTTTACCTTGTATTATATTTTCCCAATGCACATTGATATAGTCGTCTCGATCGGGACTACTCTGCATGTGATAAAATCCGAGAGTATGTAGAAGTTCATGAACAACAGTTCCGTGGCGAAAACAGCCACGCCCAACTGGGTGACGGCCAGATAAGTTGAGAACTTGGTAGCCGCCCTGGTAACCAACTTGAGAGAAACACCCGCGCCTACTTCCCTGTAAAGTTACAATCGGTATAATCAACGATTATTACAAAAACACTAGAAACTTTTCGTGTTAACATTTAAAATATATATTCTTACATTAATTTCCTGGGTTTTTTACTATTTTTCAAACATAAATTTATCTGTCCATAAAATTATGGTATTGTTTACCTGTATAACCACCGCATCACGATCGCCTTTTTTGTATGGAATGAATTTTACGCAGGAAGCGCGGGCTAAGTCGTCTATGCCATCTTGAATTGCTTGGACTTGATCAAGATCTGAAATTTAAAGTTAGTTAAATTAGCAGGTAAGTATGTCAGTATGGGTTGCATTAATAGTAAGTTTATAATTAGTGAATGTATATTACTGCATTTCTTTAACCTCATTCAAGAGTGCAAAAAAATATACAACAGCAAATACTTTTAAATATTTTTAAGCACGCCGAAGCTTAAAGTACTAAATATGTTAATAGTTACTAATGAAACTGTAATTCTATAGAGAAATAAAGTGTTCCCTTACTAAAGTGTTCCCGCTGTATGAAATAAACAACTTCATTATTTGGCCACCGTTTTGTGCTATCTGTTAGTCCATTACGAGCAAGACCTTCTACAACATTGGCGACAATCATCCGACGCTGCCGATCATTTAAAATTAAGTCTCCTTCGAATTTCCCACTTTCTTCCCAAGCATTGTCAACTGGTTCGTCTTCATCATAGTCTGCTTCGGGATCCTTACCTTGAAAATATAATTTTAAGTGTTTTTGTTTTTTCCGATAGAATTATTATAAAACAAATATATAGATATTTCTATGAATTACAACAAATTTAATGCGTAAATAAAAAGGTTTGATTTATTTCGATCGTATATTTTAAATAGATATTGACGATATAAGGACAGGTTTTACAACAAAGAGAAAGTTTTTAGTTGTGCATATCTTTAAATAATATATGAACCAACTTACTTTTTAGATTTTGATCCAAGTGAGATGTTTCCTGTATGAAATTCGCAAAATCTTCTATTTCACTCTGTGACATAGATCCACACTTCACAATAAAAAAACACAAGAAAGTCACAAAATATACCAACTTCATTGTCTTATAAAGTTAGAGAAAATTGATGTAAACTATTTTAGACTGTTTCATTAAATTGTGTCATATTAACGGTAAACGTGAATATTTGGCAAAAAATGCACAGTACGAAGAATTTTTTGCCAACAAAGCCCATCGAGGCGGGTCTGGGATTAATATAGCTTTATAGACAACCATTTCACAAGGTGTAAGCGCGCTACTGCCTTGCGACAGTACTCGTGCCGTCACAGAAACGGAATACGCTCCATGCAAGAATTAATTGCCAAATTATTTGCACCACTTACGCCAGATACGACCTTGATCATATCATTTTTATTGTCTTGTTTAATTTTTTTATTAATGTATACAGCAGTACCAAATAGCAAACATTTAAATTCCTAGATTTGTAATATAATACAAATCAATAAAATGATAAGTTTGTTCGAATGAGTAAACAGGGGCACAAGATCTAGCAGCTTTAAGCTTTTTAAACCAGATCTACGTTTACATATATTTTGAAGATAGAATATTTGTATAAGAAAGATTTCTAGAATTTAGTTGGTGCTTATGAAGCACACTTAGTGTAGTATATCATTATTAGCAAGCAATAAGAGCAAGTTGTAGCAATATTTATCGGTAGTGGTCACGCTTTCACCCTAAATTGGCAAATTAAACGAGTGATTTGTATAAGAGTATAAAAAATGTAAGCTTACACTAATGCAACGAATATTGCAAAACTAAGGTGTATTGTTGTGTGAGGAAAGAGATATTTGTAATTTCCAAAGAATCAATAGCCAATCTATTAATGAGGTTGAAATTGTAACACAACTCATTTATCTTCTAGTAAGATCGTGAGTGCTCAAATCAGTCGCATTATTGCAAACAACACAGTTGTCAAAGATCTTTATTTTGTAATTTAAATGTTTTTAAAAACAAAAAATATTCATATTTGCATTAAGTATTTACATTGCACTTCCATCATCATTATCGCAGTACATTTTATTGAGCTTCACTATATCACTTTCCGACATACCCTGTCTTTGTCCAATCTTTACATTTTCCTAAAAAAAATCACAACTTTAAAATCCTTGTCACTTTAGGCAATGATAAAAAAAGTAAAACTACCATACTATATACTACTATACTAAAGTATTTTATTTCACATAAATAAGATGAAAACGTTGAGTACATTAAATTAGATTAAGTTATAGGAATATTGCATATTACCACCTCCGTGGCTTAGTGGTTAATAAATTGAGGGCACAATCAGGTTATTCTTAATTATCTCTCGGGAAAAATATAAAATAATTTACCTGCAATGGGATAATAGTTTTATTTCCATTTTTAGAAAATGCCACTTCTGGATAATGCATGACGCTATTATAGTCGTATGGAACGCCGTAATCTGTTACAGTGTCATTATTATATTTTGCAAAATTGTGCTCGTGTCCTGGAAATTTTTTAATTAAAAACAATAAAATAAGCTTCATCCAAATGGTAAGTATAGATTCTTTCTAGTTACGAGTTGTGACAATGTAAATTGTACCATGAGTTCGTGACCAGACGAAAGTTACTAACCTGACTTAATATTTTCCCACACAATTTCCACGTAATTGTCCCTATCATATGTACTCTGCATGTGATAAAAACCAAGTGTGTGTAGCAGTTCGTGCACCACAGTGCCGTGCTTGAAGCATCTTTTAGACAAATTCAAGACCTGATTCGATTCATCGTCGTCATCTTCCGTATTGTAACCTACATTAGAATAGCACCCATTTCCTGAACCCTAAAATAATTTAAATAGATATCATACAATATGTCGCGCGTAAACACGATTTGACGGAGAAGAAGAAAGGGGAGAGGGTGAAGAGTTCGAGTAATTACCGTTCTCAGTAACCTATATAACTTTACTAGATTGTACTTACTTTTACTTTATTGTTATGATTGTGTATAAAAATAATGTCGTATTAATAAAAAAATTATTGAAGCCACTGATGCAGACATAACAAGGCTGTCTTGTCTTTCTACAATATTGGTGTTAAGCCAATATCATTAACGTTATAAGTCCAAACTCATCGCGTTCTTCACAAAAACCTAATATAATCTATAGTGAACATTCAATACCAACGCGTGCCACTGTTAGGTTGCCTTGCGCATAACGGCACATAAAATCAACACTTCTTTTGTACATAGTCAGCATTGTAAGGTATATCTGAATATAATATATATGTATATAGATGAAAACGCTTTAAAAAAAGACTAACGAGTGTTCTACAGGCGTCGAAAATTTCTACAACTTACAACTAGCACTTATCATAATAGACTGTTAATACAGTTTATAGTATATGTTGAAATAATCTTGAACATACATATAACCGTTGCAATTTGTTTCAATTATATTCCTATATAAAGCTGCCCACTTTTCAAAAGAATGTCCTAACTTTCGCTAACATAACTGATCATTTGATCAAAGTCGTCAAACACGCATAATTATTATTAGGTATATACAGAAAAAAACACTTTTTTTCATTACTATGGATAAAATGAGCAGAAAGCGGTATTTATTCTTATCGGTTGAGATATAAATATTTACTGTAAAATTATCAGCATATAAGTTTAAAAATTTAATCTGTTCTATACGAATTCCATTCATTGTCTACCAACTATATAAAGAACATAAATAACTTGTTTGAAACAAAATATTCAAACATATTATTAATGAACATTATATAAATATTTATTATATTATAAAATCGCTTTTGTACAGTGTCCTGAATTTTCGCCATCGGAAAGGGTGGCAAAAGACTGTATATCCTCGCTGGTTCATTTTAATTTGAGACCTACAACGAAAATCTACGATAACTTTTGGTCTATTTTCACTCCACTAGCAGTTACCTAGTGACTATATATTTAAGAAAGATATACAAAAAGAGAAACTTACACTTTTACAATCACAAGTAGTTTGGTTACTTTCGTTGGCAGGATTTTGAATAAAAAGCCTGTTTTCATTTGTAATATCCGCTAGTCGAGATATATTTTACATATTACGATTCACGTTAACATTATATCGTATGGGTTTAGCACCAAATCAGCGTTTTGATAATCAAGCAACTCTATTAACTTCTCATGTATAGAATAAAATACGTGCAATATTACTTTTCAGTTCGGAAACCTATAAATGCCTAGACGTGTCTATTAGCATTCATTGACTTTAGTATTCTTACAGGTGAAGCCACAGACAGGTTTAAGTATATATTTTATTATACTACGTATGTTTTATTGCACATTATATATTTATGTTATTACCTGAATTTTCAAGGCATGTTCTACAGATGCACGTGGTCTGAATTTTATGCAACTCTTATTAGCTATATCGGCCATGCCCTCCTCGATCATTTTTATTTGATTTTCATCTACGAAAATAAAAGCAATTTTTGTTGACTTTCATGTTTTGAGTTAATGTGAATGAATAATTTTGTTTTTTTTAAGGTCTCCACTTTACTGCATCCGAAGAAGTTCGATCAATTTGACTTGGCAAGAAAGTCATAAGTCTTTGAAAACCTATAGGTATAAATACACAGTGACATAGGTGTTTAGTATATTATAATGTGTAGTATTTTAATTGCTATATATTTGATTTATAAAGTATATAAATAAATACTTTATAAATCAGTCAATATATCAAATATATATAATAATAATATATAATCAATAATACAAACCGAAATCGTCTTTATCAATGTAATAAACAACTGTTTGATTTGGCCAGCGTTTGGCGCCATCCAATAAGCCGTTTCGTTCATCTTGCGCGGAGTTTATTGCGCGCATTTGAGACGCACTGAGTACCATATCACCTTCGAAATGGTTACCGAATTCCGTTTCTACATAAAAAAAAAATATAAAAATAGTCTGTTTGTAAAGAAATGTTTGTTGAAGGGCAATAAATCAAATCCATTATAAACTTTTGCGTAATTACTAGCCAATAGTAACTCTAGCATGATTAAATATTTTTTAACACTTTGTGATACTGCGGTAGGCTTACGTGTGGTTAAAACTGTAAAACACTTAAAATTTTACGCCGAGGACCGATGCAAGAATGTAGGGTAAATTATTAGGAAAATATCAAATTCTGAAATAATGCAGCGTCTTACCATTATCATCTTCTGTGAGGGGGGCAGCTCTGCACGAAGCAAGTAAAGCAAACAAAAATAAAAACATCTCCGTTCAACACACTTTGTGATACTGCGGTAATTTTTTCTACAATTTTCTTATAAGTACGCCTGTCAAAAGCATCCTGCTGCTAATATTTGGACGACCCGTTGTTAAAGATATGACGATGCATTCTTATCAGGACTCTACGTCTAGAATATTAAGTAACCATTAATGAAGGCTTCCGTTACACTTAGCATTATATGATAAAGTAATCTAGACATTTCAGGACTAGGTAGACATTTCGAAAATCTCAAGGACACACATAAGAACTTGGAGAGTTTAAACGTTCCCCAAATTTGTAAGGGAATACAGAAAAATGTAATTGTTAATGAATTTTTAATATTAAGACTAATAATCGTTTAATTATTACTATGTAATTTATGTTGTATGTATGATGTAAGAAGTCTATAAAGTATATATCGAATAATAAAGAAAATATATACAAGAATTAATTATTTTTCTTTCTATTAAGTTTTAATATGTAATAAGGTATTAAAATAAAACATACATTATGGTATTGTAAATAACGTGCTATATTTATATTACAAATAATTATAAAAAAATCTCGACACACATAATGTACTGTACACGCATGCAAATCAAATACAATGATTAATAATTTATCGACAAACAAATCGATAACTAATTTACAAATTATAATAGTAAAATAAAAACAGAGACCGTTTAATAAATAAACGGTGATAATCCATATTGATACATTATGGCATTCATAACATAATACTGTGCTAATACAACATACGATGTACGCTTTACTTAAATGTACCATGCATTTTAAATAAATAATCGTGTTTGTCACAGATAATTCATCGCTTGATAAGCAATGCAATAATTATTACCACTATTGAGTAAATTAGGCAGTCTTCTTAACACCAATATTACCGAACTTCACAATAACACCCAACAAAATGGTAACCTACCAAAACATACAAATTATTTATACAATATTAAGACAAACATTTGTAAAGCGCTGTAAAACGATCTAAATATTGGTCTAGTAATTATTGCTGAGACGACTCATAACATGCAAAACACTAACACTGCGATTATATACTACTTACTGCCTTCATTATACTATCAAATGTTTATATAATCATCGTAAAATGACACACCGTTTTTGTGCGGTTTGTTAGTTACACTTAATGGTCGCTTTTTATCTTTTTAGTGTTACTGCCAACTGAAAGTAATTGAAAAATATTTCGACTTATTTTATTCAGATTTTATATATGTTGCGTTATAATATTATCAATTAGATTGATCTGCAATTGTTTCTATTGCTGATAAAAGATGCCCTCAGACTATAGTCATTGCGGCGATTACGACATTAGTCTTAATCTAATTAATAATATTTTTTATGATTAAATCACATCTTACAAAGCTTCTGAGCGACCATTAAGATTCGTGTTTCTTTTCGTCTGATTAACACGGTTAAAATTGTATAAAACGTTTGCGGTATGCCACATTGCAATGTAAAAATTACTCTAAAAACATGTATGTGACATCTTTATTGACTATATTGAGACAACTACACTTCGATAAAATGGGGTTTATTTACGCTTACATTAAATATTTGTCTAATAATATTTTTCTACGTATAGAGGACGTCAAATGAGTTGTAAGCAACACTCATACGAATATCACATGGAGTGCTCGAATAAATTATTGCTATAGTAGACACTGTCTAAGGCTATATGTTTATTGACTGGCTGGCTTTTCACTCGTCCTATGTAACACGCTTAGTAACAAGAGGGAAGAGCATTATGAACTTGGCTGTGAAAGTTCTACTATCAGATAAATCCGTAAGCGCAAAGCAAGCCCGTCAGGGTCGGTACCCTAAAGGTAAAGAAATCGTGTTGAAAAACCTACATCGGAGTATTAAATAATCGAAAAATCGCAAGAAACTTTAGAACTACTAGCCACGTCTATCTTTACGAGACCCGAATCTAAGCTATTCAATAAAATGACACAACACCTGACGAAGAAATTTTACATTGTTTCATTAGGAAAATTCAGTTTCCTTTGAGGAAACATTATAGGAAAAATAGAATTTCTGAATATCAAAAATAAACTAAATTTCATTAAGACGCGTAAAACATTGCGCTAATTATGTTACAATAAATACATAAAAATTCATATAGTAAAATTGAAATTCCAAATATATATTATACTAACGAAAATATTTATCTATTGTTTTAACGAATAGATTGATATTCATAAGATTGATTTAAGCTAATGTGATGCTGGAAATAATTCGCAAAGTATCAGTAACTATAAAAATATAAAATCAGAGTCTAGATTATGAGGCATATAACGTATAAGACGAACTAAGAACTCCTATATTTAATGCCAAAGTATTTCAAAGTACTTGCTTATTCATAAAAATGAAATCTTTAAGCCGTCACAGATATAACCCGTCTCTTACTATGACTTGTGTTTACTTGTGCTCAAAAGAAACAGATTTATAGACAATCGCGTATAACACTGATTTATTTCAAATAGTTAAATGCCCAACAAGAACCCATAAATTCGAGGAGAATATGTGTTTCGTTGATTTTGGCACATTTTATGACGGACGATAAACTTTCGATACACAAACATTATCAGAGTCTTAAGAGAAGCTACTATACACTACTTACCCGTTAGAGACAGAAAAACTATTATAAAATGAATTTTTTTTTGTGGTAGAAGTATTTTCTTAATTCGAATCATTAAGAGTTTTCCCCATAGTACTACGCATATTTCGCAGAAATTTGCGCAAAAAACTGCTCTTTAGTAATAGTCCTTAATTTTCGGTTTAAAATTTTTCAGAAAGAAATGAGTCATTAAATTGAGTTTTTTTTTTCTAATAGCAAAAGATTTTCGTATAATTTTTCTGTCCCCAATAGAGGTAAGATGCACATAACTTAGGCACGTTTAGCATTATCATAATATAAACAACTTCACACTATTCTAAGCTAACACGATGAATTAATTAAATTTTAGTCACGAGACACAAACTTCACAATAATACTATTGTAGATTTTTTTTAAATTTTGACACCATCAAAGATGCTATTCCAAAAGCAACCTTAATATAAAGCAATGACAACTATATTGCAACTTTAACAGAAGCAAGACAATAATATTGTTGTGAAGTCTATGGAAAAGTCACATGTGTGTTAACAGACTTCCAAACTGAAAAAATCTCATTACCGCGAATATCACATTTCATTACCAGATTAAAATTCATTCATCACAATTTTACGGTTATTTTCGTAACTTGCCAGCTCCAAAATAAATGTAAAATTTTAACGCTTTTTAATCCGATAAAGCGTTGTTGCATTTGTTATACGGACATAGTCCCAAAGTCCAAACAAGTTTCGATGATAGTTAAAATTTTAAGCCTACTTATTTTACGTCTAGCAATAAGCCTATTAAAGTCCTTTAATTCGATGTAAGATGTTAAACATATACTTCTCATCTATTTAAGAACGAACTTTACGTCACTGATATGTTGAGATAGTAAGAAAATAGGGTTTTCAATACTGATAGATTCCAAATACAGTGTAAGATACAAAAATAACTATACTATTTCTTTGTTCGCCGGATGAGCGATATTGGATTATTTAAAAAGTATATAATGCTAAATTTATTTTACGCTTTAAAGAAAATGTAATTGATCTTTAATGTAGTATTATGTTATGTTATACATGTCTTGAGCTATGATTTACAAATGTCAAGTCAAAATTATTTGACAGCTGACAGCACTGAAAAAATTGATTAAAGATTAATAACCTATTTAATCTAAATATTAGAACATTGCGTCGCTGGTCATTAGCATTTTCAAATATTATTTTTGTGCCGCAATATTATTTAATTTACTTGCGAAAAACCATACTTCAGACCAAAGTACAAGTCGCAATGGTAAAATTTAAAAAAAGTTAGATGAGGATTGTAAAGATCATCCATTATGCTATGTTTTCATATGAGATTGTTAAATTTGCTAAGCACTTTCGATACCTCAGCTTAGCAAGAATTTAAATTAAAATAAAATTACAAAAGTACAACAAAACATAAAAATGTCTTCATGTAATCCAATATAGAAATAGTATAATGAGCTAGAAGTAGAAAATTGTATAGTTGGGTTGAAAAGTAGGTGTAATAAAGTCGTTATCGCCAATCACAAAACTATATACTAAATTAGGCCTTTCCTTTATAACAAATCCTCGTGCATTCCCGAGTCAGTCCACTTAAATTTCTTTGGATTTATAAAATACACCTGAAAGTAATAAAAACAATTTTAATATAAAACAATTTTAAATATAGAATTGTTATATAGAAACCGACTCATATCTGATTTCATAATACAGATTATAAATCAAGGCTATGAAATGTATATGTCACCGTAAGATTGTAAACATCGTTATATTACAATCTATCCAGTAAGATTGTAAACTATCGATAGATTGTGAACCGTATCATTATGATTGCAATTTAACGCATTATTTTTCGCTTGATTGTAATCTATCGATGGGAAGCGGTCAAATTGTGAACCGGCGTAGGACGGAATGCAACTCGCGCTCTGATTGGTTGAACGGTATGTGCCTTCGCCACCACACGTCATATTTGTTTGTTATTTCTATTTTTATAATTTGTGCTTAAAAACATTATAATTGTTGATTTTTTTTAAATGTTTAATTAGAATTTGTGTTTGTAGAATAAATATTTCGTTACAATTTGTTTATAACATATGTCAGGATTTCTAATTTCCTATTAAATAATAAATTTATTTTATTTAAGTCTATTTCATTTCTAAATGAAATGAGACCGACCAATCAGGAAGAACTTGCAGAGAGTTGACAATTTGACGCGGGACAGATTGTAATTTAACGGTTTCACTTCGGTAGATTACAATATAGCGAAAAATGATGCGTTAAATTGCAATCATAATGATACGGTTCACAATCTAACGATAGTTTACAATCTTACTAGATAGATTGTAATATAACGATGTTCACAATCTTACGGTGACATATAGATTAAAATTTGTAGAATATTTTTGTAAAATCTTGAAAATCCATACCTTAAAATTATGTGGCGGCAGTAGCTGCATGCGCAGGCGGCGAAGGCGCAGAAGCATTACGAGCGCGTCCGCCTCTAGGTTTGATGCTTTCAGATATTTGCCACATCGTCTCTTCACTTAGGACATCGTCGAACTCGTTGAACATCGCTTGGATGCGATCGTTCTTCTTAATTTTGTATTGTCTAAAATTAAAAAAAATTTAGTTAATAACCATTACTGACGATAATTTCGCCCACGGTCTGTATTACCTAGTAACACTCTTTTCGGTTTTCGACCTCATATACGTATGTATTAAAATTTAATGTTATATTTTTCGGTACTTACTCTTTATGGAATCGTTTCATATTCTCCATTATGTGGTATTGTTGCCATCGTTTTGTAAAGTTGATGCTGCCATCGGGTAATAAATCTTGATTTCCCACATGTACAAATGTTAAGTCTTGCAGGAAGAGGCCTCTGAAAATTGAAGTAATATTGAATTGTCTGAGTGTATATAAATAATGTACAGCATTATTATATATAATGATTATATACAAAACAAAAACCCGGGTTAACAATCAGATCATATAAAATGCCTCGATACCTCAGTTAAAGAATGTTTTATTTATTAAAAGATTCAAGAGATCGATATAGACAAAACAATTGGATCGTAAGGTGATGGTTATGGATAATGAGAAATCTCAACTTACATGTAAGGTATACAGGGTGGTTGCGTCTCGTTCAACGCCTGCCTATACGCACGGAAGGACATGGATGAATCAATCAAAGCGCAGTGATCCGTCAATGCGTCTGCTATAGCTCTGGCCCACCCCAATCTTCTAACCGGAGGGCAGTCTAACGCCGATACGAGAGCCAAGTAGGAGTTAAAGTTGTTCATTTTACGTAATGCCTTCATAACTTTAAGGAATTTGCTCGCGTACTTCTCCCGTTCGCGTGCTTCATCCTAGAAAATTTAATGTGATAATTTTCTATGTACAAACATTCCAATTCAAATTTTTATACATTCTGGTCCGGTTGTTTAAAATGCCAGTCATTACATATTTACCGCGTTTGAATTATTCACTTTAAATTTCTATATCTTCTAATAATTACAAATGGAATTTTATAGCCGGCCATACTTCATCACAAGTCAGCATGTAGAAGAGTCACTGTGTATTATACCAATGATTAAATCTTCGGCGGAAACGTGGACTAAACATAATATGTATAGACTTTGTTACCATGGTTACCATTATTTTTGTATAGCAATGTTATTATTTAATTATTATACTTTATTGAACTAAAATCTTTTAATCTCCATACCTGCTCTAAAATCCTTGATCGCGCCCAAAAACTCATCTTATTGAAGTGCTCCGTGAAACGCGTAAGGTTCGGTGACTTCTCCTCCGACTGATCTCTTGGCCATGAGAGAAGTTCCGCTGTCGTTATTCGAACGAATAAAGCCGCGTCTAGTACTGTCATTTGTTCTGCCAATTCAGATGCCTTAAAGTCCAGTAAGGTGTCCCGTCGGAGGGAAACTGTTCCATAGCATGGATCATATTCGAATCTGTTGTTCGTCTGAAAAATACAGGTTGATTTGTCATAAAATATTGTTATTAACGAAAAGAAAATATATGTCCTATAAGTCACATGCAGATATTAATTTTGAATTTGCTATTTAAAATTTAATACTTACAAATTGAGTTTAATTTTGTATAGACAAGTTTATACTTGTCTAATAATATTACACTATTTAAAGCATTTTTGTAAATATGTATTTAAGATAAATCATTGAGATATGTGATAATATAACACAACTATACATAATACAACTTGAAAACTCAAGCAAAACTCACATTTTGGAAGTGCAGTTGCTTCTGTTTATCGACCAGAATCTGACGTAGCGCTTTAGAAATAGGCAATTCTTCAGTCTCAACAAGCCAATATATAAATTCCATAATTTGTTGCATCAACGCCCTATCCAGATCTGACATTCTGAAAAAATATAACAATTTCAAACCAATTTCCATTGTATGCCATTATAAGTTTATCGATGTTATTGTAATATTTATAGTAGGTTTAAAACGCCGGGATAACCTAGATTCTCTTTTTTTTTAAACAAGTTATCCAGCTACACACAGCCTTTCGGCACCTTTTCTTAATTGGATTGAATCATACTTAGGTATCGAAAATTTTTCGTTATCGTTAATTGCTTTAGCTCCACTATACATAACACAAGTTCTCGTGTACCACAGGGCTCATCTAGGGCCAATGCTATTTAATATAATAGAGGATATTAATAATACAGGGCTTTGATTAACATAAAAGGTAAAGAAAATTTTCCCACATGATTCCTGAAAACTGGAACATGCAGACCGCATGTAATGCGAACACAATTAGTATTAAAACTTACGTGAGGTCAGCAATAACTCTAGTAAGCAGACCGAGTGTGGATCTCAGTTCGTGCGGACGCGGTCTGAAGTGATGTGCCCGACGCACCAGCCGCGAGACGAGTTCGTGCGGTGCCAGGAACGTACGGTACGTTGCCAGGAACGCTTCCTGGTACGCGAAGTCTGCGTAACAATAAGCTAAGGCTCTTTATGGGTTACGACGTAACATGTGAATCGGTGAACCCAAAGTTATTGCAATTGCAATCAAATTACAAACTTCAAAGCGACTATAAAATTCTTTATAATATTGACAATTCCAATTTCATTAAATCTCTGGGCACACACCGATTCATTACGTAAACAATTTTGCATTATTTGCTACGTTGTTAAAATGCAAACATCGCAAGATAATTGAGGCAAAACTGATATTATACTCCATGCTATCATGCTTTGGCGCATGTTTACCATAGTTTTAACATGCCATGACATTAAACAGAGGTGCATAAAATTCTTTACAATTTTGAAAATCTTTGTTTCATCTTTATATAACTAAACATTCCAGGATGAACCAAACTAGTACCCCAAAATTTAACCCAATATTTGAATGGTGAATTAAACTCAGCGAAAAGCGTGTGATTATTTGCAATATGAGCAAGAAAGCTAATAATAAATTAGTGAACCAGCGTGTCTCAGGCCCATACTATGATTGACTTACACTCATCCGATTCTGTAAAGCATGAAAGTAAGTTGGTTAGAATGATCTTCTATAAACCCTTATCCTATTACGAAAATGATAAATTGGAGACATGCTTAAATTTTAAGACAGTATGAACAAAAACATTCACATTAAACACAATTGAATTTTATTAACATACGCACTGATAGGATTTTTGGGCACTAATCATACCTGCTTTAAGTTAAAAATTATAAGTATCTTGTCCCACATATGATGTTACAAGTGGTGTAAAAAAGAACAAATACACTAACAATTTTGTTTAGAACTCTACTGGATCAAGATGTATTAGAATAATTGTTGTCTTAATTGAAAATAATAAAAATTTCTATACAAACTTTAGAGGGTAGTGTGCACATAATTTATGCCTATTTATGTAAAACGCGTATCAGTGCGAATGTCTGACACAAATCGTCAATTAAATAAAAAGAAATCACGTACCTTTGGTAGCCTTAGTGGCAAGCACTATAAGGGCATCTGGGTGCCCACCCCTTACGTCAACGCCCTCTTTCGTCGGGCCTTTGAGTAAGAGCCACGTACTAACATCCGTCTGGAGGACTATATCTTCCGAATCTGGGACGACTGGAGATTTCTCAGTTTCAGTTTGAGTCGGCTCTGAGCTGCTTTCACTTCGCTGTAAATTATTTAATATATTGAACATATCAATTTCACTAAATAGTGATTAAATTAAAATTAGGTATACTGCTTATACAAAAAAGTCGTTATGATAAAACTAATGTCGACAGTCGTTTGCCGAAATGGCTTTTGTAACGTAAACAAATTGGAACTACATATTATATTAAACACTTTGTTATTCTTATAAACAACGGAAATTTGATATGTTAAAAGAGTTCGTAAAGCTCGGTTGCAGCAAATATAACTTTTGTTAAAATAATAAATAAAAAATATATATCAGAGTAATTGAATAAATTTAGACTAAAATTTTTGTGAATAAAAAAAAAAGTTTAATTACGTTTCCATTAAAACACCAGCTTAGCGTAAGTTTCATCACGCATTATATCTAGTTTGGCAGATTGAAACGCATCAATCATCATTTTTCTTACAACTTATTTTTTGTGAAAAGGAAACAAATAATTTAATTTACAAATGGTTTCGACAATTACCTGTGAGGGTACAGGCGAAGGAGGTTGCTCCGCGAGTCGATCAATCTCATCCTCATCAAGTGGAAACTTGCCTGGCGATGACACGCTCACATACATCTCTTCGGTACTCTGGAATGTTTAGAGACGACATGAAGAAGTTAGATTCGCACATGGATCTGATAAATATCGATACTTAAGACTTTATTGTATACTTAACTACTACAGTACATTCCAAAACACCAGTCGTTATAAAGGACGAAAAATAATTCAATTGTATAGAAACATTAATCTTATTATATATTAGCATAAATAAAAATAACAAGAATCCAGCGAAATTTTTCTAGTATTTTTCCTATAATGGGGAGATGATTCCGACATAAAAAAATATTAAAATGACTTATAATAACACACCACATTATTGAGCATAGATTCGTCTGCAGAACTACTGTTGTGTGAGGAAGGTCGCGGCGATGGCGGAGGCAACAATTCGTTGCTTGAGGTAATCGAAACCTGTAACAAAATGTTCAATCTATTATTTATTATATTTATTTATTAACACTTCGTTAATACTACTAAGCTTACTAATAAAACATAGTACCTAACAGAATACATATTAACTTTTGTTAAAATAATATATAAAAAAATTAGTTCAATTACGTTTTTATTAAAAGACCAGCTTAACTTAAGTTTTGTCACGCATTATCTGTTTTGGAAGATAAAACGATTTTTATTTTATTAAGCTATTGCATAGATTTTATCGCAGGCAATGAGCGCGGCGACCGAATCAAGAAATTCCGTAACGAAAATAACCTAACACACTATGACGTAATAAAGGTGCTTCCAATATGCATTAGAGCAGGACAGAACGCATACTGCGTGTCACATCTCTCTGACGAGATCGGTAACGTTAACGTAACGTTACGTAAGGCCGGTACCCGTTAGACACGAGACAGACTACATAGGCTTGTTAGTCTGAGTCTGACGTAGATTAAATTAATGTCAAATTAAAAAAAATACTGCATAAATAAAAAATAAATAAACAATTATAATTGCATAGGTTGATAAAAAATGCTATGCAATAGTTTTATCGCGGCAGTCCTCATATGCCACACGTTTTTTATTTATTTAACTAGTTATGTAGTACATAGTTTATGAATTTAAAAATTCTTATATATAATTCTTGTTTATATTACTTTTTACCTAAAAGTTATTTATTAGTTTAACCATAGTTTTGTAACTTATGTACTCGAATATCGATAGATACTTCCCCAAATCCGGACTTTATTAATCAATCGAATAGGTTTGTTGGGTTTATTGGCGATTACCGATAACGTCGAACCGTTCGGAAAATACCAAGGATACATGATTGTTATTTTTACCTAAATGTAAAAATAAAATAAAAATTACAATATAAAAATTGAACATAATTAAATGAAAAGGAAACTGGCGGCCTTATCGCTTTTGAGCGATCGATATTATGTTTAGTTATAAATTTTATAGGAGGGAAAATAACTGATAAATTGAAAAGTATAACCGTTATAAAAGTACTATAAACCAAATAGGGATTGTGTCCATATGAATGTCGTCTGCTTTTCGGATATAGGATGACATTTTTAATGTTACGTTAAGATGAGGCTTACTCAACCTACTAATTATGTACATATATTTTTTATCAAAAATTGAAGATAACCTTTCTACAAAATCTTTAGAAATTTGTTATCTTTAATCGAATCTAGTGACTTAGAAATATGATTTAATACAAAAACGACTGTATGGTAATTAACTTATATAATTAATTCCTTGAAATTTAATTGGCAATTAATATGAAGGCAACACAAATAAAATTAATTACCTGTTTGTTTTTGTTCATCTTTGGAGGTAGCGCCGGCGGCTCTATCGGCAGTGGACTCGTTCTATTCGATGTTATCATACTAACGCTGTCTTCAGACCCACTGTCAATGTCAAAATATAGAAGTGATAATAATATGCCCGTCCTTTTCTAACGTTGCCACAAAAGTATATCTATCTCCCTCTATCTCAGATATCGCACAATCTGTACTAACAGACTATTACAATGTTAAATATTAATATGACAATGATAAAAATTAAATGAATATTATTCGGTATTAACGGTACAGTTAGTACTCAGTTTCGTCTATGAATATATCTATAATGTGGTGCTGGTGTGATTGGCAGCATAATGATCAAGATAGAGAGAGATGGAGCCGGTTGGAGGAGGCCTTCAGTCTTCAAGAGGTCTTTGACATATAGTAAAGTAATGTAAATAGTGTTATTTTATTGAAAAAATTAAGATTTTTACTATAACTTAAAATAATCCTATAATTGGGGTACTAAATATTGATCGCTATATTTTTATTTAATCTTTTCGTTATTGCAATTGATTAGAACTATGTAAATCAGTGCATTTAATTACGCACCTGAGTGGCGGTGTACTCAAATGCTGAACCGTTATTGATGAGGCCAAAGATCGTTGAACTTGATGGTGACCTATGCTCAGGTTGCCCGTACTGCTGTGTTGAGCGCTGTAAATCATTTGAATAATGTATTTACACATATTATAATGTTTAATACTGACATAAAATTAGAGAATGATTTCTGAACCTTCTGCAAAATATCAAAGCTACAAGTCGAAGTTATTTTTTTAATGTAACCTAGAAGCTCTGTCCGATCATTCTGAGATATAAAAATAACTGAATGAACTAACTAAAATATTATCATTTAGCATTAATATTCAAACTCATAATCGTATCGCGACATGGGGATACTAAAAATTTACCAAGTAATAATAACGCAGGAAATATTTATTTCCAATAGGAAAAATAACTATCAAACATTATCTTTACTAAGTATTGGGTTAATTGACCCTAATTAATTAAAACATTAGTTGCTATATATAAACATTATGCTAACCATTTTGCAGATATAATACTTCATTACAAATATTTCTTAATACCACTTTTTTATTATTCATGTAAGTATTTATCGAATTAAAATTTTGTATAGATACACGCATTTTAGGTTTTATCTAACGCAAAACCTCCGAACACATAATAAATTTTAATTCAAGAATAATTAATTTAACTAGAAGGAATCTTAATTTATGTATCTTATTATTAAATGTAATTATTTTTATACACAATTAGTAATTTTACGAAATTAAGATCGACTGATACTTCGATGAATAGTAAATAAAAAAAGTTGCTATGAGTCGGTCAAAACCCATTCTCTGTGGCGCTAAAAATGAAGATTCTGGGCGAAACCCATCTGCCCCAAGGAGCAGCCATGACTTATAATATATCCATAGTTGATCTTACCTGGACAAATTATATGTGTGTATAGAATGCCTGAATGCCATATCAGGTGGAGCCTCCGGATTTATCTGGGGATGGGCGTTCATCGTGTGACTGCAGTTACCAAACATCTCCATATACGCCATAACTAAACAAATTATTTTTATTAGATTCACATTTAGAAACAACATCTTATAGCAATCGTAACGCGCTACATTGGAAACTCTATAATTTTACATTTAAACTTTTTCATACTATGTATATTAATATAACGAATATATCTTGTAATTTGTTATACCATTGCACATTACTTCAATCTTTCATAGAGGTTCCAATACATAGTAAAAAACGCAATCGTGTTACACACATGAAGCTTAAACTACAATGAGCAAGCTATGTGATGAAAAAGCTAAAAGCACATGAATCTCCAATAAGTCGGTACTATGGAGTGGATCTGATAGTGGTTTAGACCGCTGTAGGACCGCCGCAGACATCATCATTTTATACTACGCAAGAGGCGCGCAAGAAGAATAAACCATTAAGCTAGTCTAGATAACTTTTACGTTATACATAATAATCGATAAATAATTACATCTGGGGGCTATGATTCGATTGTCTTTTGTTTTTTGAAAGGTATGTGTTTTAAAAGTCATAATTACTACAATATGTAATGTTCTTATATTGTTTTCTCGGTTATAAAATTATAATAGATTTTTAATACAGGGCAAACGGGTAAGGAGCCTCACTCGATCTTAAGTGATACCGACACACGCTTTCATCAAGGGATCTGATTCGAATTGGTTCGGAAATATATCAATGGGAGCAAAAGATGCCTTAACCGCTCAGCTATAGAACTACAGACGTCGAGGTGAAATGGGTGGAATTTCGTAATGTCTCGAGATATAAGTAATGTCCACGGAGGTCCTTAGCAAGGTTAGCAAAGTATGCATGCATAGATCCACTCACCACTGTAGGCGACGCTTTGAAACACTGCACGCCGCACCGACATAAACAAACATGCCATTTAATACCCCAATACATTCAGGATTTGGACGGGACAATTCCACAATTCTACACAGTTTATTTCTAAAACGTTTTACATCTTCATATGTTCATCTTTTGTTTATGAACGCTTAAAGATACAGTTAATATTCAAGCTCTTCGATCTGTCAGATAGTAATCCAACATATCACAATTAGGATGCGAGAAATGGTATATAGTAAAAAAAAAATTAAGAATATTAATTCTTATTTTTCAGAAATAAACTGTATAATATAGATTTTAGACAAGATACAATGTGTACCGATATTTGATGCACAACTAGGGCACCTAACCAAAGTTATGTTTTAAATATAATAATATAGTAAAACGATTCATTAATAAAGGATTACCATAACTTCATAAAACTGATTCATATCGTATATTATGACAATGCAATAAGATATTTAAGCTTAGAAATCAGTTATCGAAAGTTACGGCTATAGTAGTATATTGAGATGCAGGGTCAGCTATATAAAGGTTAGAGAGATTTGACCATTAATTAGTAGCCGCTCTCCGTTAAAAAGCGTATATGTACAATATTACTAAAAATTAAACCTTTTCTAAACCCTTTTATTATGCTTATTGAATGATTTAATTCAGGTGAAGTTTTTTTTTTGTAAAAGTGTCCCTCTCTTTTATAATTAATTATTGTTTGAAATTGGGTTGTTCACATATTATTTTTAAATATATAGCCTTTTTCTATAACATTATGAAAATGCTATGACCAAAATACACAGATCAGTTTTATTAATAGTCTTACTGATCGAAACTTTGTTGAAAAGTATTTTCTGTATTATATAAATATATACGCATTAAAATATCATTCGATTTGGCCTAGTAGCTTCAGCGCACATAGGGGTATTTTACTCAAAAAGCTGGCCATAAGTGAAATTCAATAATCATGCACCTTCGGGGTCAGTCGGAACTCAACTGTTGTATGTACTAGTTTCACATTTGGTTTTTAAAACACTCGCAATTTTTAATCACTTTTCTGTGCAGTTTTAGTGTAGGGTTTAGTGCAAACCCAAAAGAATCCATGGAACTTTCAATCGGCCAATTGTCAGAATAACAAAAGAAAAGAAAGAATAGAAGGCTGCAGAATTTCGAAATAAACATTTCCGATTATATAGGCAAAACTTTGCCAGAATATTTCCGAGAATTCGAGAAAAGAAGTAAGAAATTAATATTAATAAGCTGGAAAGTGATATTGATAGTCCAAGTTCCAAACCACAGCAATTTCGTTTTGGCCAATTTTTTAGTTATAATACACCTATGTGCAGCGTGCGACTCTCATTCGTGAGGTTCGACCCCCCAGCTGAGCACCAACGCCCTCAAAAAAAAATGAAACAGAAGAAATGTGCCTCCCTCTTCGTCAACTGTATTACACAAAGGAAACATCACACAATATTTTTGGTATAACTAAACTATTACATAAAAAGTATGTTTATATGGTAATACTGACTGTGTTTCTTCTTGAGCGGTAATGGTGGCGGTCGCTGGTGGTTATGTTCGGCTAACGTGTGCGGTCTTGGGTCATGAAGCGAAAATGGCGGACTTTTTCTGTAATAAACATTTTATTATTCGTTTTCGTGTAAATACGTGTAGTTGGAAAGGTAATCTGACGAAGTTAAAACATGTTAACCTTTTACAGTGACAGGTTTATTGTGTAGTATAAATAAAAGGTCCTAAATTATACACTCAATGAATGTAAACATTAGTAAGAAAATCATTCAAATTCCTTTCACCAAGAACATTTTTAAAAATATATAAGTGTTACATTAGACCACTTTTAGAGTATGCCTACAGCATTTGGGATCCTTATTTCATAAAGGATATTAGTATGCTTGAAAGGGTTCAAAGAAAAGCCACGAAGGTCAATCAGGAACAAATCTTATAATGAGCGTCTGAAAGCTTGACCTTACTGATTTAGGAAGTAGGCGATTAAGAGGAAATCTCATTGAAACCTATAAAATCCTCACTGGCCACTATAATGTTCCAGGATTTGAGAAGCTCTTTATTTTAAGTGAAAATACACATTTGAGGGGTAGTTCTTTAAAACTTAAGACTCTCATAACACAAATTCCCTAAAGAACTTTCTCCCGAACCGGGTAGTGGCCGACTGGAATAGGCTTCCGAAAAGTGTAATCAGTGCACTATCATTGAACTCTTTTAAAAATAGATTGGATATTTTCTCCAAATCTCAAAATACGCGCGCATCAGCTTATTAAGGTGCTAGTGTGTTTTATTACATAATCATAATAATACATAATTAAAAAAGTACTAACCATCCCGGACTCAAGAGTAGGGATACATACCCAAATTGGTTCCAAAACCTACCAATAAATGAAAAATGCATGTGAATTTCGAAAGTAAAGTGATGTTCTTGTGTTCAAAAACTAAGCAACATACAATGAGCTCACCTGATTTCAACATTGGGGAAGTGTTGTTGCACATCAGCGCGAATGTTACGACGCGTCTTCACCGGCAACTCTGGCGGCGTCTCGCCCTCGTCTGACGTTATGCTCTCCAACCTAACCGTAACAACATACCGAATTACTGACATATATTTTTTACGCAAGTATATTAAAAAAGCTTTTAATGTTTAAGTACCTTATACAAAATCTGACTTATAACATCACAACGTAAACAACTCGATTTAGACAATATTAAAACTCGTAATTATAATTTTAAACAATACCCGACGTTTTGTATTTTTTTTTTTGTGTTATACTTTTTCACAATTATATTTTAAATATTTTTACTTCATAAAGAAAATCAGCTTGTCAATCATATTAATAGCAATTGCTTTAAAACACTTTTAAGATTCTTATCAGCTTATTCATAAAAAATAAATGAGTCTCAATTATATTATTTTCAAATTACTATTTGTGGACAATTGTGTTTACGCTATAAGACTTATTTCGTATTGATGTATTAATATTTTATACATACATATATTGTTTTAAGCGAAATGCTAGCAATAATAAACGAAAAATAGTATATATATATTTATATACTAACTAATTCATTATAACAAGAAATGTAAGTACTGCAGAAGTAACTGTTTGACTTAAAAGCGGCTTGTTTACAAGAATATAGCATGTGTATATGAATTAAGCGCGCAAAAAACGAAAATCTTATATAAATTTTCCGGCTTTGAATGTAACTCAAACCAGGTTTCCGTGCCAAGATCACGTCTCATCGGAAACAGAGTTTTACTGTATGAAAGATAATTGTAATTACACAATACTACAAAGGCCCACGCCGTGGCTTAGTGCATGTAGCATATAACGCGTAGATTCTGGTTTTTATTACGAACAATAATTATACCCCTTTGGATGGCTTAAAAATAATAGACAGTTGTTAGCATAAATATCGATTTGTTTTTAAGAATGCAGAAAGTAATCCTATATAACCTTTTTTATTTATATCCTATATAACCTAAGATTTTTATGCTAAAAACCGTATACGGTTTTTAAATAATCTGTTAAATTGTTCTTAAGAATGCCGAAACTTATTCTAAGGAAAACCAAATATTAATGATCTATAAATATTTGTACATCGTCATCTCTGTTTATAAACAATGATGCGTTTTACAATCGCCCGTGAATATTCGAAGTGGAACAAAACATTATATCATATTTTAACCGGGTTAATGTATGCGCGAATTAGCTTTATGAGCCACCATAATCTCAAAAAGTGTTTAACGCTAACGGCATTATAAGATTGTGTAAATGTTTGTAACAACTTTTCATTCAACAAAAAGAAGGGATTACAAAATTAAATAAAAAAAATACATTATTTTAGGCACACAAATAGTAGAAATTTGTTTCTATGTAATTGGTTGTCTAACGTAATACATCGAATCATATCTTCCCTATATAAGAGGTTAGTTCTAACCGTGGGCGCATATAGTTATGTCGCCTGACGAATCCCTGTATCAGGCTTTGGCATCGTAGTACTACCGAATCGCCGACTTTACCATGCAACAATTTCATTAAGTACATCCCAAGCGCGAATTCTCGGCTTACTCTAAAGCATTGAAGCCCATAGAACCAAATAAGAAAAACCAATAAAGATAGGACAACTATTTCATATCTGTCTGATGATAGGATTAAATAATATTCTTTATCTACTAATTAACTTAACCAAACCCAACACCACAAAAGATTAGTTCAAAAACACCAACTATACTACGCTTGCTGTGGTTTTTTGAAAGCATGCAATAAACACAGAGTAGAACACTCACTTTGTATTATGTGATGTTACACTGTTCATACTGATTATATTCATGCGGCTCTCATTTTGCACTGTGCACTTCATTTCGCTCACATACTCTGTACTTTCAAAAGTACTGCAAACAATAACAAACAAGCATGAAGGACGAACTAAGATTGTGAAAAAATTTAGAAATTGTGCCACAGTTTTGATTTCTTATAGTAAAGTGCTCAAATTGTTGCGTATTCTCAAATTACAAAAAATTAGTGTTTTAAGAGGCCGCTACTACATACGTCATTTAATTAAGACTTCTTCTTCCTTACTAGTCATGACGAACCCACGACTAAAATTCAGTCCAATTGCACTCTTTTAATCAAAGTACACATTAATGTGTACTTTAGTTAAAACAGTGTCATTACTTCGATGATTAAGTATTATAATGAGATTAATTTTCTTTTTATGAATAAAATACATTTAAGTATGAAATTTTTGAGGGCGTAATACAGGTAAGATTATATATATATATATATATATATAATCTTTCCAGTATTTATTTTATGAATAAGAGCAATACTAAAATATTTTAGAAGATTAACATCGCATACTGCGCCATTTGTCCTTCGAATTGATTGGTGAAATCTACTGAAATTCGATTGTTTAAATATACAGAAACATACAAAACAAAAGAGTTTACTGAGTACATTCTTTGGATCGGAGAGGTATTTCAACGACTCTCTTCTTAATTCTTGTGTAGCGACCTCCATAATTTTAGTGAAAATAACAATTAAAAAAAGACTACGACCATTTCCATTGTGAAACGAAAGCCATATTATCATAATTGGATATTTAAAAAAAATGCAGCGAAAATATCGCGTACTCATATTTCCAAAAATTAAATATTTATATTATATTAAATTATTGTTTTACTATTACGACTTTCACAAAAAACTTGATCGCACAGACAAATCATTCAAACAGAGATAAATGGATATAGGGAAACTAGAAACATCAACTAATAAAAAATATCACCTGTCCATGTGACTAGAATAGTGATGTGACGAAAAGGTGGACGTGAAGCTGTGTTCAGTTGACATCTCTGAGTGGCCCACAGACACAAAGCCGGACTCGTTCGAGAATCTGTGATTAAAATATTTTATAATTGTTCTATACTAGTATAGAATTAATAATCATTAGTCTTGGCACGTAACTTGGCCAGGTAGCGTTGCGAATCCATATTCTTTTAGTCGGGAAAACCTCAGGCCGGCTTATGTACAGTAACTACACGTATATATTAATAAAACAAATTATTGTTTTGCTTCAAACGCTATACACAGCAGTAAATAAAAAGAGTGACAACTTCTAACAAATCTATTTGTTTTTGAACGAGAATTAGATCTCTCTTTTTCGATAACACATATTTTTTTCCTTTATTACTTTATTCATTTATAACCAAATTACTATATTATTCAACAAAGCTCTTAATATAAAATTCTAAAAAACACTATACTATTATTTTTTTAATTATTTATAATGGATTTAAATTATTACAATAAATACATCCCATAAAAGGTTTACCACAACTTTATATATTAACAAATGTATGTGGTATTAAATTGATTAGCTATATTAGCTTTGTTAAACGTACAACTCGGAATCGTGCGTTAAAACCGCTGTACAATAATAGGATTTTCTTTCTATATTAACAATCGTACGTAGAAAATATCGTGAAGAAACTGATATAATATTCTCCTGGTAAAGTTCTTAAGAATACACAATGCCTTTGGGGATTAACAGGACTTTTTGCATTCAATACATAATAAGATTTTTATCACTTACCGATTATGGGAGTGAGCGTTGCTCATATGGGATTCGTGTGACTCCACCGAGGTCCTCATTTCATTTATATTGTTACAATTACATATACCTGAAAATGTTTATATAATGTAGCAGGAAAATAATTTGACATGGGATATCAGGGATATTTTTTTTATAAATCTGCCCAAAGAGTTCATTTAACATTAAGATCTAGCCTAACTTAAGATTAATAAGTAATTTAAGTCTAACCCAGTGTCCAATGACACTACTTACAGACTCTATTAAGGGGAAGACACTCTGTTCTTATGTACTATTTTTTATCCGGGTAAAATTATAAAATATTATATAATTAATTGTGATTTTGCACCATCCAATCGGTAAGAATTTTTTTTGTTTACTAATTTAGTATACAAAAATTGGGATAATATCGTGTTATTGTGAATAAAATTTATATATTGAAATAAATAAAATACGTACTGACTAAATCGGTACTGGGTTGAGTTATAAACACATGATTCATTGAATCATGAGTATTCCTTTCTTCGTCATTTGAGACGTTCAACATCGAGTCTTGAGAGCCGCTACTATGTGATTGCATTGATAAACTGCAAAAATAAAAAAATGAAACAATTTTTTAAAAGTCACTATGAGGTTCAAGCCTTAAAGGTTGCGCCACAGCTTTTTTATACAATATGAAAAAAACTAATCTCAGCACGTACAGTCAAAACCTTTGACAATGACATGGTTTAGAACAACATACCGGTTATATTGACCAATCAAAGGTCCCTGCTGAATTCTACTGTATTAGGTACTTAATAACAACGGCTGTTACGACTATCTGTTATGAGTAGTCCCGTCGATGTCGTTAAAACAGATTTTGACTGTGTGTACAGTTCACATTTTTTTAAGGACTATACTTAGGGACCGTGGCACCCGATCACTACTAGTTAGAAAATTATCTCTATCGCTGTATTTCAAACACGGCATAGTATTTAATCCAAACAAATTTAGCCTTCAATAAGTTCATGCACTTAAAAATATTACCGTAATTCCAAAATCGAAATATTTTTTTATATAAAAACAATCAAAATTCGTTATAATATAGAAGCTAATAAGAAGCCCTAGAAGCTACTGGCAATCAATTAAATTCCTTATTTAGGAGGAAAGCTATCATTGGAATTATAATTAGACTTATCAAGGTATAATTTGTATAAAAAGTTAATTCGATATTACCTGTCAATCGAGACTCCTAACAGAGAGTTGTCGTTAGCCGACTTGCGCTTGGGCGGCAACGGTGGGGCCAACTCGATTTTCCTGCAAAACTTTCACTTATAAACCTGATGCAAAACCAATATGGTCTATAATTTATGATAACTTCCGGTGTTGTGATATTTTATAATTTTGGTATAGTGCAAATTAATACAGTATACATAATATGTCTTTGATGAAATATAAGGACAAAAGGCACTGTCGGCTATGCAATATTCAAAAAGATTTTTTTTTATCAATTATGCATACACAGTCAAAAATGTTTACGACAACATCCTATAGAACAGCATACCGGTTATATTGACCAAAAGCAAAGGACCCCGCAGAATTCTATTGTATTATGTACTTAATAACAACGTCATCGGTTGTTACGACTGTCGGTTATTACGACCAAATATGAGTAATCCCTTCGATGTCGATAACAGATTTTGACTGTTTATAAATTTAACTCCTGCGAAAATACAACCAAATAAGACTGGGCCTTTGGTTAAGACCTAAATAAGCATTCGATGATCATTATGTATCTTCACAAAATATCGTATTTTTGTGCGGTATTTTTGTGTTTTTAAATCATGCCGGTTTCCTCACGATTTAATTCCGTGTGAGCGAGTGGTAATCGCACACAGAAATGCCATCTGCGCGTCGAACCTACGACCTCAGTTATGAGGGTCGCACGCTAAAGCTACTAGGCCAATACACACATATATATATACATAAATAAACATAATCAAACGTTAGCGATAGTTGTCACCTCTGAAGTTATGCAATGTCTATTCAATTATTATCGAGGCCTTAGATAATAATATATATCGAAAATAACAATATAGAAATTAAACTAAAAACTATTCCCAGCTGGACAATATATGATGTCTTGTTTTTTTAGAAATAAAAATTGTCACTAGATCTGCATATATTTGTATATGTCTTGCGAAATTTTGTATTAATTAGCTGTAGTATGATGAGGTCCGATCTCTTTGGTCTGTTATAAAATCAAATATATGTAAGTGATACGAAATTCAGCAATTAATTTAGTATAAATTAAACATGATCTTAGGTAATTTGCTAAGATGTCACTTCCGGTGTTACGCAAAATTTAGTAAATTATTTATTCACACTTCGTTGCAAAGAAACACAAACAACACTGTACATAAAAATTACAAGGGATGCAACGGGCGGCCTTATCGCTAACGAGCGATCTCTTCCAGGCAACCCTAGTAAGAAAAGAAAACAATAAATAAAAATGATGACTGCAAGAAGTGCATAACTATTATGATAGTGAGGTCAAATTTCTATGGATAATGATTACATAATATTTACAATTACTCTGGCCAGTCATGCGAAAGTGCCTAAAAAATTAAACTAATTCATAATTTACAACTTTTTAACTACTCAATTGCCGTTAAAAAATATATGTAGTTTGTTTGTCCAAGTAAGTTTTTCTCGTCCGGATATTGACCAATACGACGTTACCGCACTAACCATATCACTTCTTCTAATGAAAATTATAGATCATTTAATTTAAATTCTTTTTTTATTCTTATTGTACAAACATTGTTTAAATATAAATACGCCTTGTAGAAATTACAAAGTAAAATACTGTTTACCTTTCAAAAGGGACTGGCTGTCCACAACACAGAGAATCTTAGTGTGGGGGCCAGTGCACTTAACTTTATCTAAATATTCCTGTATATTGTGTCTAATAAAGTTTTTTCTTTTCTATCTTTCTTTCAATCTACGATGTTTCCAAATACCAAGATTAATTATTTCCGAGAACTTTTTATAACAATATAAAGTTTAAAATTGATAAAGTTTTATTATATTAATGTATTCAGGACAACCTACCTTTAGTTACGATTATGTAGTCAATATGACAGCTAGTATGTTTTGACATGGCAAGCAATTTTATTTAATAATATAATTATATATTTTGAAATTAGTATAATTTAGTAGCATTTGCAACCTATTAAGCAGTATTAAAGTGTCATGGCAAAGTAGTATTACCATTTTAGCTTAGTTTAAATGTCTGTACTAGTTTTTAAACATACATGCAAAACATACTTGGGGCTAGTAAATGCCTGTTAAAACCTATTACTATATTTTTATTTATATATTTACCGGTTAGGCCTTGCCGGTTTGGGTGGGGGTGTGTCTGGAGCATCCAGTATCGACTCTGACGAATGTGATGCGCGTACGCCGCTATTTTCCGTTCCTGGTTCTCCCGTAAGTAGAGATCTCTCTTTGGGCGTTAAAGGTATATCTGTAAGTGAAAATATATAAAACATCTAATAAAATCGCTTTTATATTAAAAACATATCATACAAATATGACTTACGGTTGCAACTGTACCGTTAAAATAAAAAAAAATAATTGGAATATATAATTTTTTCACTACTAAACAAAGAAAGAAAATCACAGATAGAGAGCCATTCCATTATTTTAATTCTATAAAGGCCGAAAGAATGTCAAACATTAAATATTAAAAAAAGGTGACAAAAATATTTAATAAAAGTTACAATAGATGTTTAAGAAAAATAATAAATGTTTGAGAACAACATTATCGAATGGTAGATAAATAATTTCACAGTAAATTAAAGCTATTTAAATAAACAGCCTCATTACAAAACAATGTATGCAACCTACCAGGCAAAGAATTCCTCTGCGTCGATGCCCGTGGAGAAACAACGGCCGGACGAGGCGATAATGCCGGCCTTGCCATATACTGTTGCGCAAGACTCGCCACTTCTTCTACCGCCAACTTAAGTCCTTTTACCACAGAATTAACATTCTCCGGAGACAAGGCTGCGGTGGAAATCTCGGTTTCTGAGTCGTCAGCGTTTGATCGAAGACTGGCGACCGCGACTTCATCACAGAGACGGATTAGCATGGCCAGTGCTGTGCATAATCGCTTCACAGCACTCATGAGGGACGGCGATCGACCGCAGTACGGTTTTATTGCTAAAAATTTAGTTAAAAGTGAAAAAACAAAAAAAACATATAGCTTTTAAATAGTCGCCACTTATTTAAAAATAAATATTGTACATATTTGATTGTGTTCGATAGAAACCGGTCATCAAGAATGGCTAAGATTTTGACGTACTAATCGCTTGAGTTTTTAACTCTTTTGAAGTATAATGTATCATGCCCTAATGATGAGTTGTGCTATGCCTACATCTCGATTCTTACTCTTACCCTGAAGCTAAAAGCCTAACTGGGTAATGACATTAACACGAATTTCATCCAGTAAATTTTTACCACTCAGTCTAATCACTCACTATGTCAAATAATTGGTTGATATATGAAATTTCCTATTTATCTTTATGGTATACTTTATAAAATATACCATAAAGATAAATATTGAGTTGTGTAATCTTAGACAGTAGAATACATACCCTTATGTATGTTTGCGATCGATTCAAACACGATCGTGCCGTTATCCGGCAACATTTCCAATTTCCTCTTAGTGATGACATCGGAGAAGTGCTTCAAGCCGAATCTGACCTATGGACCAATTGCTTGTTAGCAAATATTTTTAATTTATATTTTATTATTATTTGTCTACACATACTAAATAGAAAACAATCTGTATTTCCTTCTGAAACTAAGAAAAAATAATCAAACATATGGTCTGAGCGGGTACATAAGCAATACAGGCTAGTATTTCTATTCAGTAGATTCACTCGTAAATACTAGCACTTATTTTTAATGTTATATAGCTTATCTTTAAATAATTTCATAACAAATGTACATAACTAACCAAGCCTAAATTTTCTCTCTAAGTGAATGTAATTCTTTGAGAAATAAAGTATCTTTGAACCGAAAAGTTGATCTAGTTTTAGATGTGTCTCAGGCATACCATTTTAAGAGCTCTTCAAATCATCTAATAAAACAGTTAATACGTTGAAAAATATTACATAATCACAAACAACAAGATCATACATACCTCTTTGACTAGCCGTTCGAGTTCTTTGGCGGGAGTTGTTTCATTATCTTGTGGTGTATTTGCCTTCCCCATATTCCGAAGTTTTGGACTAAGCGGGGAATGTGATCTGAAATCAAGCTTGACATGTTATGGTTTGTTCCCATTATGTTAATTATGTTCCCATTTGTGGTACTTAATGTTCTTAATACTAATGGCCACAGGTAAATCGCTTTCAAGAAATGTTTAGAGTATAATTTATAACAATCATAGACGTAAGTTTACTTTATAGAAGCAAAAATAAGTTACTTGAAGTTTTTGCTCTCGTCGAGAATAATTGAATTTCCTTTAACCTCTAATACTCCTGCTCTTTAGACACCGGGATAAGAGTGGACATGAACTATCACCTCCGTGAAATTAACAAAATGTCTCACTTGACTAACGAAAATAATAATAATAACAGAAGTCCAGAACAAATATTGTGGTACAAATTTATATTCAGAAATATACATGAATTTAATCAAAATTACAAACAATTAAATACAAAAAGAAAATAACAGTTAGCGAACGTGACTAAGTACTTTCACAACATTAACGTACGCGACAACCATAATTAAGGATTGAGCAATTCAATAAAAAAATAATTAAGTAGCTATTACATAAAATTATCACTCAAATGCGCCGCTCAATGGAATGCTTAGTATTGCGAAAGGCACTTTGTATGCGCACCAACGTCGCACAAATAACAAAGCTGAGCTATATATGATATTCAGTCCCGGTTCAACGCACAATCTAGTAAAATAATTTCTTTCAAGACTAGCGCATAATACATTTTTCTTTCCATCAAAAGGATATTATAAATTTCTTCCTATCATGGAATTGGCTAAAACAACTGCTCTCGGCAGTCTATTTGTTTCTAAATTTTTTGGCCTCACTTTCTGCATTCTAAGTTGGTGAAAAAAAGACCTACGTATTTACATATCATAATGGTTGTTTATTGTTAAAAATTCCCACACTGACCGGTACAAGCACAAAGGAAAAAAGTATCGTCTTAATTACTCTGTTTCTATATGTGGTAGAGAATCTATAAACCCAATATTTTGCAAAGATATTTTTAATGACGGAAGCAGAGGCGGTTTTAACTAACGACTAGATTTGCATTTTATGTAACATACACCTTGCATAGCTGAAGCAGCCTTTATCATAAATCTCGGGCCTTCTATTGTTCTAATCTTTGTCAAATAAGGGTTATTATATCGTATTAATCACTAGCAAGAAATTACTGATCTATGTAACAGATAAGAAAAACGTACAATCTTTTTATTATCATGAAGGACAATGAATCGAGTAGGTAAAAAAACATGCCATTGAAAATTTAGAATTACCGTTTTCCATTGTACGCGAAACGTTGTAGTCTGTTTGTTCGTTTACTTATCCAGTCACCGACGGGTGACTTCACTCTGTTCGACATTTACAAGTGCCGTAAATACACTAAATTTAACACTTCACACTAACCACAAACGTATTTTAATATGTTCACAGCACGCAGCTCACTAATGATTTGACAGACGCGCGTACCCCGTGAGTCATTACGCGACAATATACGCGATTTATACACTTATTGCATTATTTACACTGTTATATAAGACTATCATTTTCGTGTGGCCAAGATAAAACTGTTAAACGCACTGACACTTTCTTGAGTTGCTGCCAGTGAGATAAAGTTATTTATGCAAGTATATCAATTTAGATAAGACAAAGAGACTTGTAAATTTCTATGTGTACAGTGATAAGCGTCTCAAGAGAAATAGTAAGAAATTCCAAAATATATATTATCATAGCCTAATCTATATATTTTTACTAATTCAATTCACGAATCAGTTTGATAAAATAAGGTATGTGCCTATGTTATTTACACAGAAAGATATAAAAACGAAATAGAAACAACTGTAAAAGGTATGAAAGTGTAAGAAATTATATAAATAGGTGCCAAATGAGTAACGCTTCGTGACTAATAGCATAAAAATAATGGAGCAGAACATTTTAAATATAATTTAAACGGTTTTAAGATCTTAAATTAATTAATCATAAAACATTATAAACAATGATAATGAGTAATTGATCCTATTAATTTGTTTACGTGTTACTATTACAAATCGCTGACTGTCATTCATGATTAGGCGTGGAAAGACCGAGCTTATGATACTTGTTACACGGTTGAGAACGAAGATATTTGGATCAATAAAATTAAGTTAAGGAATTCGCAAATGATTTACACTTCCTCGCCCTTGAAATGAGACTTTAATAGAAGTGTGAACATAATTGTAGTGGCAATAATATCTTTTTCTTAAACGTCATCAGCGAATGTACACGATAACCCATTCGACCGTGAAAAATCACAAGTTTGGTCCACTTTCTGTATTATGAAAAAAATAACGAATTGATTGCTTTTTCTCGGAAAGTTTAGAAAGTAACGGAAATTTATAAAATAGCCCAAAACAAAATCTACAATGTGTAAAAAATTCAAGCAGATAATTATTTATCTTTATTATGCGTGTCATCTAACGAGGCGTGCTAATATTTTTAGATGGAATAATTCTTACTTTACTACTGATTACATAGACGATACCTTAAAAGCCTTTACAATCCTGGCCCATACTTTATTTAGAGACAATTATGAATCTTCGTGATTCTATACTCTTCAACCTATTATATAGTACTCATTATCAACGGACGCGATAGCTGACCTGATATTCGAGAGATGTGGCGGATGCGGCGCCTGCGCGGGCGAACGCATATTGGATATACGCTCTAATAGGTCGTCCTTGAAAGAGCGCGCGCGCCGAGCTAACTTATTGGCGCCACGCAAGGACCCCCGATGACCAGAACCGCCTTCAGCACACGCTTCGTTTTCTGTAACAAATTGATTGTCAAAATAATACGGCCAGATCAATACACGAAATTATCTAAATTTTCTAATTTGGCACAAAGTATTAAAAAGGTGACAGGAGCCACATGTCATGTCATGGGGAGGCCTTTGCTGAAAAGCAAGACGATCAGGAAACCGGTGTCTAATAGGAAATAATATGATAATATTACATTTACCTTAACTTTTCGTTAATAAGTAGTATATAAAGTAGAAATAAGATAAAATGTAACTTACAAGATTGTCAATAAAGGCTATATTTATTTAGTCATACTACGGCATACATATCTTAAAGTGTCATTTAGTTGAACAAACTCCTTATAAGGATATAGAACCGTAGGTATAATGTTGTATTGTATCCTTAATTTGCATATAATGCAAAACCCAATACATGTTAAAAAAGGTTAATAACCTTGGCTTGTTGATTTAAAAAACAGGCTACAGTCACAAATGCGAATCACAAAGCACAGCTGCTTTATATTTACACAATTCCCACTTTAATATCTATATATTAATAAAATGTTACAATATTTACGATCAAATAACAAATACAAAAGTACTCACTAACGGTATAATAACTAATACCAATAAGGCAAAACTAATAACACCATAACAGATAAGACCTCTTGTATTTAGAAGAAATAACTATGACGTAAGTATAGTCAACACATCACGCCAACACCGTATTCGTTGTCAATGAATGATGTAATCTCACTTAGGTAACAAAATGCCCACTAAAGTTACAGAGCTTTCTATTAAAGTCCATTTACAACATATAATGTAGCGTTATAATTACAGGTTTATGACATTATTACATTAATCTCCTAACACATCCAACCCACCTGTCAGCAACACTTTATGACGATTCAGGGATTCCAAACAGTCCTTAGACATTCATATATACACATCTTAAGGTAAACACAACAGACACAAGTTTATCACTAATGACGCGCGAGTTTATTTAAGGGCACGACAACAGACGGAGACAGGCTACCGAGGACTGAGGACTCGGCGCGGCGGACGGACGCCAGGTCATGCCCGCTTCCTGGCCTCGAGTGCGTCACACAACATAAACATCGATGATACTTGATTAAATAAGACAACAACAGAATAAATCAATAACCCATATTAAAAGACGTATATTGGGGGCTCCTTATTTACAACCAAATTTTATACCCTATATATTTTACTGGTACAAATAACTATTTACTCAATTGCTTTGTCAGACACAGCTCAAACTTCACCTATTCTTTTACATTTAGCATATATAAAACACCAAATCGATACTAACAAATACTAACACCAAAATTTATTTGGATACAATGAACAAACATAGTTATTATCGGAACACATGACTAGGTCAACGTATGCATTGTCTAATTAATTTACTATAAACAATAACTGGCAACAAAATGATTTCGCTAACGGCCTTAACATTATTGTAACAATGGGTACAATAGTGGGTTCCCGCGTCTCTTACATATTATTATACAACATCGAGCCTATTATGTGCATTTCCACGGTACAACTTTTACAAGGAAGAAACCGATTCATTTCATTACTTCCGTTTTTCGAAGCCAAGTTTCTAAGCGTGACCTTTCGTCTATTCGCGGAATGCTATTAAATTTGATACTTTACTGGTCACGAAACTAATAACCATTTACTAATTAATTATTGCCAATATTTCCTCATAATACGTTCAACATATTTATAAATATTGTTTTCCATATAACAAAAAGGATCAAGAAAATTTCAAACCTTTAGCACTCCTGTCAACATCTCCGTTGATTTTTCTATAAACACCAACTCCAGGAGCAGCTGTACCCCTTGAATACTTTCTAAGAGCAGGTCTTCGACGAGCTTCTTCAATTGAATATGAATTTCTCACATCGCCTTTTCTCGAAGAACATTTTTCCTCTGATGGTGATATATAATGCTTTAGACTATCATCGCGCGATAAATTTTGTAAGCTTATTCCGTTTCGTAAAGTTTCATTGAGCGATTTGTCCTTTTTTGTCTGTTTCAATGTCAAATTGTCGAAGCTTTTACAAGGCGTCAACGTAACGATATTATTATTTCTTATGTCATTTAACTTACTTGGATCGAAGACACTTATGCTTGGACAATGAATCAGTATATCTGGTGTCTTATATTGAACATAATTTCCTTCCTGTATAGGAGATTTCTCAAACTTATAACGATTACCGCGATTCCTTCGATTTCTTATATGTTTTAAATCGCCTTTAACTTCGAAAGGTCTTACAGCATTGGATTCACTTAAGATGATAGGATTTGCACCGTTTTTGTACACTCGATAACTGCGTTTATTACGCCTCTGATTTAAATTATCATCATGAATAAAACTTTCGTCGTAATGAGGCATTTTAGCATAAAACATTGCACTCATTCTAATGTCATCTTCGCACGGAACATAACAATGTTCAAATGCATTAAATCCCCGTAAATGCACACTTCATCAATTACAACTAGAAATCACTTCACCGGCAAGCCCTTTTCGAAAGTTGCCTTCACTGTCTTTTGACCAAAGGCCTTCTGATCTAAGACTGATTCAGAAAACTGAAGACCGTCGTGTACCAAGGAGTAACGAAAATAGCTAAGACGTAAGGTACAATTAGGTCATTATTTATTTACAGTGAGCGTCGTACTTTGCGTCATGTGCGGATTTGCTTATCAGATATTCAAACTTTTCACAAATTTAGCCGTCACTACATACATGATGTTGGTATTACTTTGACTACCTTTTTATAACACGCCTGTATTTATAGTTTCAAACGAAATAAGGAAATATGCAGAGAATTCGCAATTACTTGAGAATTCGCGAAAGATATGACACGAATATATAAAACTTTATGTGGAAATCCACTTGACAAACATTTACGAAGTGAAACTTATGGCGTAATACTAAAATACTTTCTTTTAACGGCTCTTTTTAGATAGTTATTTTAATTAATATAAATTATGTTATATATTCAACTGTATATACATTTATTAAAAGATAAGCACATAGAATCCATTACTGGCACAACCACAACACCGCTGCAAATATTTATAAAAATGGCCCTTCAAGGTCGCGAAACATCACTTATGAAATGTCTACTTAAAATGGACAAATATTTTTCACAACACGATCTCAATATTCAGCAGAGCAATGAACGACTAAGATCAGCGGAGCATACTATTGGCACAGGGTTTCGAATTATCGATCGATTGATATCTGCGCGAGAGTAAAGCGGTGCGGACAGCCGCGCCGGCGCGGTTGCACTGCGACTTCGGAGCCGGCGAGGGCAGTCTCCACTGTCGCACAATCAATAGTGAAAGTGCCGGTTCCATGCACCTCTGCTACTTCTACCTACAAACACCTGTCCACATGTCGTTTCGCAAATATAGACAAAATCCACTCTGCTAAAGCTACGTAACAATGTATCATCCGGTGATTTCGAAAGGTAAAACAATATTTTACTTCTGTATACTTCCTCTGTGACAATTCACAGTACTTTGAAGGAAATTAAATAATTTCCTTCTCTCGTAATATTTGTAATTGGATTATCTATAATAATCCAATTACAAATATTACGAGAGAATATTAATAAATATTTCATAAAGGGTTTAAGTCATATTTTATTAAACTACTATTACATTATTGTCTTGTTTTCTATTTAATCCGATTAGTACCTACAATCGCTTAAGTCGACAAGAACTAGAAATGTGCTGAAAGATCTGTGTCACTTTACCATTAACAGCGCCAGGGTTACACGCGAAGGCATTTGTAAATTACTGTTAACTGTATTGAGCATGCAACATGATTTATTTTTAAAATAACCAGACATATACCTTTTATAAGACTGGTCTTAGAAAAAGTAGGTAACGCTATGAACGGTACCACAGACAAAACAAATAGAGGAGTGCAAGTCACGATATGATCTTCTGTTGCCGCGTCTTTTGCGGAAATTATACACATCGCCTAGTGTAATTGCCATAATCAACTATCTATTGCTCAATGATTATATCTTCTTATTAAGCAATTAATACTTTAAATTTTCACTATAAATCGACGTTAATTAATTCACCAGTTAAAACATGCTTCATTATGCTAACACTCAGTAAATTAATGCGACTACGTACGATTTAATGAGTTAATGACCATAATCAGGAGCTCCTTAAAAGGCTCACGTACCTTAAATTGGGTAAATTGTTTAAGCAAATAGTTAACATACATTAGAAAATTACCTTTTAATGAACGCTGAGCGTTTAAGGTTTTTACGACTTAACCGACCACCGGCTACGGTCCAAGCAACTCGCTTTCCAATAAACTAGCCTGAACGTGATACCTAGACTAACGGGATTGTATTACTTATAGGTACCTAACATGAGCTTAAAACGATTTAACTACAAGGTACACAACAGTCAATAACTTTAGCGCGCTCATAATCCTCATAATTTGTATATATTTTTACTAAACTGCCTGAAGTTAGTAATTCTTTTTTTGGAAATAAAACTTGTCCTTAACAAAATCCTAGAGGCTCTTTTATCTCTACATTTTAATAAATTTAAGAAATACATTAAAGAAAAGCTGTGTAAAATGGCTTACTAAAAAGTTAAAGATTATCAATTAACGATGGGACAAATGCTAGGCAGGCTACTTCTAATTAATTTGCGATAATGGTTTTAAAGTAATTGTGGTTTGATGATTTGCTATTTTAAAAGAATATCGAGGGTTTTTTACGCCGGCTTTTTCTCTCGGCCTACACCCTCAACATTTTTAACAAGTAACACAAAAAGAAACAATTTTCAACTGGATAAAATGATTACACGAAAATAAATATAAAATAATCCTTAGTATAGTTAAAAATAAACCAAGGACTACAAATACATTTGACATAGAAAATGAAAATGATAAGAGCGTTGACACACAATGTTGTAATGGCAGATTATTACAAAGTTCATCCCACACGTTCACATTTGTAACAATAGAAACTATCAGACGTATCAATACACGGAAGTTATTTTAATATGACTGATAAAACCTTGATATAAGAAGACTACTCTAAGGTCAATCGCACTTCATTTAAAATTAATGAAAAATATTTGAAATTGATATATTAAATGTTGAAACCTTCTTAGCTTAGATTAGCTTATATATACATATAATTTAATTTACCACTACAAATAAAGATCACAATCGTTCCTAGACAGTTTGACTCTATATTTGGGTTTAATACTTGGTCGAACGCATGTATAGGTACAGTTTTTGGTATTGGAACATAAAGCTTGTTTTATCTTCAAAGATTTTTTTTTAATTACCTTACCTTCAATATACATTAACTTTATAAAACGATGATACAAGCTACTATGAAACTGGGGTTTTAATAGTTAATGTAGTGTCAAATCAATTTGTTCAACGTACATAACGAAAATTAACAAATCATCATTCTGTATCCAATCAGTGGGAATTTGCTGTTATTTTCATACAGTCGCTATTCCGCAACTGACAAATTGATCATGGCTAATTTTTATTTAATGTACGTTACAAAATCTTAGAACACGACGTAAATGCATTATACATTACCGACTTATGGTTACGCATAAGCCGCAATAACATTAAATCGTTGGGAGCGGCTGTTGCTTGATGTTTTTCAAATGTCATACATTTAGACTAATATCCGTCCCAAAATAGCTGTATTATTATATCTCTGATACCTTCTTACGTAAAAATAAAATAATATTAGATAAATTAGGAGGACTCTACAGAAGGTAGTAAAGCAACGGATTTTTAGAGATATAATCGCTTGATGTTACTCAAATGTCATTCATTCAAATATGAGCCCAGCGCAATACTTAAATTACCACTGCCCATTGGTACCTACACAACTTTTACTTTCAAAGGGTCGATAACATCGACAAATTCAAATATTGCAGAGTCGGAACATTCAAACCTGTCGTAATAACATCAACTATCAAGATTCGCTCCGTACTTTCGGCATTCAAAAAAGCATTTGCGCAAACAAAACTATGCGAACAGCTGAAGTAATAGAAGAAATAATGACTTGCAAATGGTTTCCCCGTAACGGATCTTAGCATTCAGAAACGGCTTAAAGCAATATAACCATGAAGTTGACCATATGAACCCATCTATTAATAATTTTATCTTCAGGAACACGAGCATATAGGTGTAGCGTTAATGTACACGTCAGGAGATCTTAAAAGTTGAAAAGAATCGTTGTTTCACGCTGTGAGAAATAACAGTTTAGCCTTTGAAGAAAGATTGGCCCAAGATCCATTATTTAGTTGCAGGGCATCAATGAAATTATTGAAAACTTCATAAAATAGAGGTTTTTTGGTACATAAAATTAGTACATGTTTAGTATTCATAGAAACCAAGTCACCATAACACAACAAAGTACGGATCGCTGTAACCTTCCAATATTAAAATTACGTGAGGTATTCACGAATGAGGGTCAAGACGCTACCTTGATCTGTCAGTTTAAAATTACTTAATGGGAAAATAATACCACTAAAGTTTTTAATTCGTCTAACACTTGAGCGAAGTATTTATCGTAATGTAGGAAAATATGGAAACTTGGCGAAGTTACAAGTCTCTGTCGAGATCCCGTTATAGAGCTTCAGTAGATAGGCCAAACCACGTATAGTCATTATAATATTATAACTGTTTTCACTTGAGCTTTACACAATAGAATCTGTATAGCTTAGAATCTTACTTCTTTAATCTAAATGTATTATAGCAGTTTGGACACATGAAGGATTTTATTATTTTGAAAAGTAAAAAAGTATAAAGTATAAAAATCGCATTAAAAACTCCCCCATTTACTTCCTATTTCAAAAAGCCATACATATATAATTATACTATAATAGCAAAACAATATGAATACTAGATATTACGAGATAAGCGTAGAATGGTGACAGCAACATACGCAAAGTAGGTATATAACCCTACCATTTGCAATGGGATCTTGGCTAGGTGATAGCCAATTTAACGAAAATGTAGATTCTGATGTAGTTAAAACCGCAATCACGCGCATCCGGAATCAATGATCCATGACGTTTATTGCAGACCGCATTTATTGCAACGATACGATAACGATCGACAACAGAATAGGTTTTATCTTACAGTGATGCCTGATTGGCGGCACTTTTGAAGATTATGTGGAATTTAATAATGTTTAATAGCACTTAAACCGTACTTTTCATGACTACTTGTTGCAAATCTATGGCAATGGTTAAAAACCTGGAGACATTTTTGCGAATGTACCTAAATATTGTAGAAAGCTGATTTATAACTAAACACACTATGTATGTTTTTTGTGTGACTTAATGTGAAGTGAAAAAAATGTTTATTATATTATTTAGAGAATTATTAATGACAGTCATTGATCGCCAATTTTGTAAAAAAGACTTTTCTTCGTATTTGCTGCTAATAATTAGTAATTGAACATATTATATGTATTAATTTCATGGTTTTGTCAATTGCCGACTAAATTTAGACAGTGGTAAATTTAAATTACACATTTCGTATGAGTATGACAATGCCTCGTTTGAATTTTCACTTCACGGCCAATTTAAATGACAGGGGAAACGAAGAACTTTCACAAATTACTAGAAACTAAAACCAACTACACCGTTTTACACGTACGTAATAGAAAATAAACAAAATAAATATATTTAGTAACAAGTGAAGGACCACGAAACGGAATACCTTTATTATATGTATCTCGTTTTGTTAAATACATATAAATATCTACAATAAAAAACTAAACAAAAATATTTTCAGAATTATTAATTACATACTTTTTTAATTCTTATCTCTCTTAAACTCCTTGTTTTAAAAATGCAAATAAACGTCCGTTTGTTTAAATAAGTTTACTAATGTTTATACAATTGGACGCTTGTGTAATATCAAGATTCGAAATGTAGCTTTGAAACCAAATACAGAGATCCATTAGGTAGTATTTAGTTCAAGCGAACCTTAAATGCAAATGCTAAATAAGCACTAACGAATGACCTAGCGATAGGGCGTCTAGCTCTCATGCAACTACGGAACAAGGCCGCGTTCGCCGGATGCTACACTGGGTCGATCTTCGCATTCCATTTGGCTATGAAATGGAAATTAATGTACAAATAAATTAAAATCAGTTTAATATCACTTTGTGTGTCCAAATTATTAGAATACTAAACTTATTTTTAATTACGCATTTTTTTTTACGACGACGTGTAAAAAGTGTAATTTATTCAATTTAAAATGTGGTTTTTGCACAGCAGTACCAGTCTTACACATATTTATTATTTTCTCGAATAATTTATAACGTATGGAATATCATTATGGTTTTTGTTAAGTTTACTCTATGTTATGCCTTATGATGTACCATTTTGCTACTACAAAATATTGTATACATACATTTTTTAGAAATCCTATTACATAAAATAATTACAATAGCATCAACTTATTTTATAATTATACTAAAATAGATAGATTTACTAGGTAATGTGTGTGTCATCCCATGACAATATGACACATCTACAAAGGAATGGCATTTTTTTTTTGGTCACACATTTATGTTTTACAATAATAAAGATTTGGTGGCATTGAGGTGTGCTAGTTTATATGGTGTTAAATTTTTATACACAAACACTAATTTTTGGGCTTTAAATTGGCATATAAATTAGACAATAATCACAAACAAACGAAAATTCAGCAATCTTCATATCAAACAATCAGCAATTACTTTATATTAAACATATAAGAGAATTCAATTGTCCACATGTTTAATTATAAATGAATATTAACAGATAATTATATATTTAAATGGCTTTCCTAAAAATAACAGAACATAAGGAAACTGAATGTGATAAAAATTAATTTAAAGCAATCTAAGGTATTTTTCTTCTATAAAGACACTGCACTGTCCAAAGCATTAAAAATTAACATTGGAAACAAAATTACAATTTAAATAATATGGAATAAATTTCATAGCACTAAAAATGTTTATATGTTTATAGTGACCAGAATGCAAGAATTTGCATTCAATAATAACCTGTAATAAATGTTTGATTTGTAATTCATAACTTAATTAACAATTCAAATAGCTTTGGGATGTTACTGTAATATTATGATTAGAGGTTGGTAGTATATATTAATGAGTTCAATTATTGCGGTATTTTGATCACTCGATATAACAATCGTATAAGTAATAGAAAATAACTATAAAATAAGTTATCTGTTGCATTGCAATGATAATTACACTACGATTATTTTCATTTAATTTTGTGCATTCATATAGTAATTTAATATTTTAACAACTTTAATATTAATAAGAGAAACCTTTATGATCAGTAACATAAAATATTAGTGCCGCTTTGTATATACCTAGTAATAAAATGCAAAAGCAAAACTATTTACATGATGTACAAATGAAGAATACCAATAAATTAGTCCTGCCTCAAGTGGAATATTACAAAAATACAGTGATAATTCTTACCTTGCACACATTTCTCAGATTTAGGAGTTGAAGTCATTATTCTTTATTAGTCAGTTCACTACCATATTAATGTATTAAATAGGCTTTTACACTTGAAATAAAACTTTAAACAGTCTTTATTAAATTACGAATCGACCGGCAGCCATGTTTTAAAACAATATACCTATTTTTAATGTAGATTGTCAAATATGTTAGTCAATGTCATCTATCAAAAAAAATTCAGCCGTAGATAAAAATTAGAAATAGTAATTAATGTAAATTTGTTTCAAGTAATAAAATGCATAAAAAAAGACTTTTTTGTAGGTATATATTTATGTGCCAATATTATAGACGGTAGGGTAGCTATAACGTAGCTATGTAATTCTTTAGTCGTATTTCAATGCGTTGGAAGAGTAAGTTAAAAATAAATATACACATAATATTGTATATTTTATTAGGCATATAAACTTTGGCAGTCGTTAATAATATGTATTTATTTATTTAGTATAATATGGTTTTAATTTGAAATCGTTGGATTTATCAATTGTTTAGATTTTTGATAGTGAGAAAAAGATGGTTCAGAATTTTAAGATAAAGATTAAATAATGGCACTATTACAGAAAACCGGAGTGAAGTAATACAATAGGCTGTATATATTATATTTTATTATTATTCTCACGGTTCATGCGGTGAGTGAGACGGCATTTTCCGTGTAGTGTGTACATCAGAGAGAATATCTGTTCACGTCACCTCGGGACGCTTGAAGGAACGGACGGGGACCTACCTTAACTCTGACTACAGAATTGCGGATGGTCATCGAAGTCTGCGATCTGTATAGGTAAAGGAAATGCCGGAACTGGCCGAATGAATACCAGATGTGGATGGTCATACACAGCCTTCGTTGAACTATCTGTTTACATCTCATCCAAAGAACTACCAAGTGTCCGTCGACCCTCCTCTGGGTTCATCGGATCATTGCGTAGTTATAGTAGTGCTACTATCGGCAAACGTAAAAATATAACTCAGTCTCCAGGTCTGGGTTAACGGAAAATCGCTAGGCAAAACATAGACAAACACAGACCAAGAGAGGTCACCGACCATTTTACGGTATGATATTTCGATGCCGTTAGTCATGTTGCAGTGCAGGCCTGACGGCATCCCCCCAATTGCGCTGCGTAATTGTACATCATGTTCTTGTCCTTAGTTCGCTCTGGTCTTAACGTGCCTTCTCCAGTACCTGTTCTCGCTCGGCACTATCTCAAATTACTGAAGACCACTGCAATAGATCCGACCTTCAAAAAGGTGATCGCTCTGATCCATCCAACTACCGCCCAATAAATTTAACCTAAGATAGACATTTAGAGCTAATAAGCTGCAGTCGACTCTTACTTTTACGTGGTTTCTATGGTATAGTAATCTTTAAAACATTGTTTACATGATCTATGGTAATTTCGACATCAGCAATAAAACCACTATACATAGTCTAATTTCGTTTTGACATTAGACTTTTGGATTTGACAACAGTAGTGAAAATTGTAATTTGTAAATTGCGTTTTCTAGAAATTTGTTTTACTATTCCTACTATTTTAAGTTTGTTTATTAGGTATGTGAAAGTTTTTAGTGATTAATAGGCATTATGTTAATTTCGTAGCTTGGTGCAAAGATTGTGTTTAACTATTGAAGCTCGCATTGGTTTGTTTGTAAACGCCACTGAGACGAAGAAATCATGGCGGATCCACTGAGTTTACTTCGACAATTCAATGTTAATAAAAAGGAAATTATAGAAAGGGATAATCAGATAATATTTGGCGAGTTTTCCTGGCCAAAAAATGTTAAGACAAATTACTTTATGTGGGGGTAAGCATTTTTAATTCACTTCTGACAAAACTAACCTATTACCTAACAGTGTCATCAACATCACTATTTTTTTTAGATCTGGCAAAGAAGGCGGGGAAAAAGAATACTACACTCTAGAATGCTTGCTTTTCATCTTAAAGAATATTACTTTAACCCATCCTATTTATATTAAAAAAGCAGCTGTAAGTAGAAATAAAACATTGTAAAATTGAAAGTTACTTCTCCAAATCTGACATTGAATTATATTGGCAGGCCGCTAATATACCACCAGTATGTCGTCCTGATCGTAAAGAACTACTTGCTTACTTGAAAGGAGAGACTGCAACTTGTTCATCTATAGATAAGAGTGCACCATTAGAAATCCCAACACAGGTATTTTTTGAAATCTGTGAACTAACTGATACATTAAATACAAATTTATTACAATTTGTATATGTAATTTAGGTAAAAAGAACGCATGAACATGGTGAATCAGCAGCAAAAAAGCCTCGCATTGAGGAAATTCATGTGCAAAAAGTGCGGGAACAGCTTGCAGCACGCCTTGATGCACCTAAAGAAGCTTCTGTCACAGTTGATAATATCAAGTATGTATTGTATTACCTTTAGTTTTGGCATGACAACATTTTGCTACAAAATTTAATTTTTAATTTTTTTTTAGATCTCTATCAGAAGCTATGTCAGTTGAGAAGATTGCAGCAATCAAAGCTAAGAGATTGGCTAAAAAGAGAACAACAATCAAAAGCAACGACTATACTGATTCCCTTGGTGTTGTGGGTTCAGACCTAAGAGCCATATTGGATTATGATGTAGATCTCACTAAAGATATAATAAGTCGGGAAAGACAGTGGAGAACACGGACAACAGTATTACAGAGCAACGGAAAAGTAAGAATGAATTCCTCTATTCTGTTTTTTTTTAAATTTATATACACTGAATATAGTTGGAACAGATTACAATAATACTAATCTCTTCAGTGATTTAGTTTTTATTAAATAGAATCTGTTCAACATGCATTATGAATAAAAGACAATTTGAAATGTATGTTTTTTTTAATGAAGAGAACATGTTTTCAGATATTTTTAAAAAGCATTAATGCTCTTCTTGGAAGTATCAAAGCACGTGAGGAGGGAAGATCAGGTGTTCCAAGACCTCAGCCTGTAGTAATGCCACAACCTACTACAATACCAGCTCAGCAAACGCAATATAACAGATATGATCAAGAAAGATTTATTAGACAGAAAGAAGGTAATTTATTAGCTTTGTATTTAAGTAATTTTTTTGTAATGAGATTGTCCCAAGTTATTATCCCTGAGTGGGTCAAAGGGTTCATCTACAAAAATCCTAAGTGGAATTAGTCTCATTTAATCAAATATTTATAATTGTAAAATTATATGGTAAGAATTAAGACCAATGTTTCTGGATCTGATATCACAAAAGGCCAGTGACGGTTCATGTTGCTGTTCTTATATTTATAGTTATAATTGTAAATAATAACTACTCTGATATATATCGGATCATAACTTTATGAACTTGATAATAAATTTGGTCTGAAAAATGTGTAATTTTCAGAAACTGAGGGTTTCAAAATTGATACTATGGGAACATACCATGGTATGACATTGAAGTCAGTGACAGAAGGGCCTAGTGTACCTGTGGCAGCCCGCGCCCCTCCCACACCAAATCATCCTAGACAAATGCCACGTAAGTATCCGCATTGCTTTGTAGTAATATCTTTTTAAAATAATGGTAATGTAAGCTGGTTTATGCATTTGTTCAAACTTTTTATTCAAAGTTAAACATAAAACATCCTTGCCACTTGAGTGAACTGGGCTATGGACTTTCCAATATTCAATTTAAATATAATCTACAATATATTTTTTATTAGTAAGAGTCAGTTCAATTAAAAATAGAAGTCATTGGCTTGCATCATGTCAAAAAATATCTCTGCTTGAAAAAAATTACTGGTAAATCAAGACTTGAGAGAACATTAGGGGTTCATGCTCTCCCATATTCTATGGGTGCGTGTTGATATCCTGAGTTCAAGCGTGGAAGAACTTCCATTAACAAAAGCCCTGCTAAAGGGGCATAGCAATAAATGTGAAGATAACGCACTAGTCGCCGCCGTACACGGGTTTCAAGGGCTTAAGAAGGAGATTAAGACTTTTAGCGTTGGAAAAAAAGTCCTTTTTCTTAAAAGAAAACAACATATAATAAAATGTAATTACTTTTCATTGAACACCCTCTGATATCTTATACTATAACTGTTTTAATTTAAAAATATTATGTCTAATGGTTTCTCCTTTATATATAACTGTGTATAGTATAGTCACCAGTTTGCAGAAATGTTTTTATTCATGTTTCATCGGAGTATATAGGAATTCGGTAAGTATTAAGTATTACATTAATAAACGTAATTGCAGAAAACGTCCCCATAACAAGCACACCTGGTCGCAAAGAATTGCTTCCAGTGGCGGCTGCGCGTGCGCCTATTGGTGGAGGCAAGAGACCTTCACGTACACCCATTATCATCATACCAGCCGCTGCCACCGCTCTCATATCTATGTTTAATGTTAAGGATATGCTGCAAGATCTTAAGTAGGTATTTTGATTAATTTCTCCACAAGATTTAAGTGGTATTTGAAAATGTTGTAATCTAAATCTCACAGTGTTCATAGATAACAAAGCACTACTAGGTTTAATGACTTAAGAATGGAATGGTTGAACACGCTACATCTGTAACCGCCATGTTCTAAGTGAAAAAAAAAATTTCTCGTAGCGGGATGTTTTTTGTGAACGCGTTCGTTAAACGCATACTGCCCGCCATTTTATCGTTAGGCTGAGAAAATTAAAAAATCTGTAAAAGTAAAAACGCGGTTTCTTACTTTCGGTTCTTCTTATTGAGAAGATGTACTCGGAAATAATATCTCCCTCAAGTATCGAAAATTATTTGTTTTTAGATTCGTGCCAGTAGAGCAAAAGAAAGCGGAAGGCGCTTCACGAGAAAATGAAGTGCTTTTGCAAAGACGGAAGGGTCCCACCGGAGATAATATTCCTAACAATGCGACTACAATTACAGTATGTATATTTTTTATGTTTTGTGTGTCTTCGATTATATGAATTTATTTTTTATGTATTGTTTGTGATCTCTTATATGATTTTTCTTTTTAAATATTTTTGTTTTATATACAAGGGATATTCAATAAATAAAACGATTTTATTCCTAGGAAAAGGAACTGTCAGGCATGGCATATAAAAAATCAATCAACTCTTTCGTTTTTTAAAACAAACGTCGTTAGTATGCGATGTGTTAAGAAGATATAGAAAATGTATAAATCTTATAGGTGTCTACGTCTAAAGATAAAATATTATTGCGTTGTATTGATTTTTTTTTATTAGTACTAGTAACTATTTTAATTAGAAGCCGCACTTGCACTCACTATTTCTTCTAAAATATTGATTTATCGGTTTATTATTCATATTCTAGGTACCATATCGCGTAGTGGATAACCCAAGCAGACTATCAGCGGCCGAATGGGATCGTGTTGTTGGAGTATTTGTTCAAGGCCCAGCATGGCAATTCAAAGGGTGGCCGTGGGACGGAAATCCTGTTCAAATTTTCGCCAATAGTAAGTTTTTATTACTTAAAGCTTCCATGTACAAATAAGTCTGCATTTTCACAGTAGTAAATCAAAGATTTTATATAGCATATTAAACATCACTTACATGTCATAAATATTTATTAGCTACAGATTAATATGATCAGAATATGAAATTATCCAAAAACAATTTAAAAATATTTATCATAAATGCACTATCAGCCTCTCATTCTTTGTGTTTGCTGTCCTACTCCTACATACTAAATTATAGGCATAAACATTTTCATTGAGTTTAGCATGTGAATATGTCTGCTACATGATTATTAGGCATATACTCGTCGTGTGTCGTCCGAATTGTATAGCAAATAAAAGTGATAGTGCGTTTCGCTTGATTAATAATAAGGAAACGACGAATGTGATAGTCTAATCTTGACGTCGTCTAACACTAATTTGACCAATCACAATGCAATATACGTCATGACTCATGTGTATCGTTTCACATTTCGGCATATAAATATATGTTTTTGCATTTCAGTATGCGCCTTTCACCTGAAGTATGATGAAATGAAATTGGACAGTAATGTTGCCCGGTGGGCCGTCACAGTGCTTAATCTCAGCCGCACCAAGAGGCATCTGGACCGAGCCGTACTACTCGGCTTCTGGGAAACACTTGACAAGTATGTATTATCTGTGGCGTCACTGACAGATTTTCTTGTACATATTTTGGCTTTGCGTGGTTAGGAAAGTAATTACCCTTAATGTTGCTCTTAGTATTTTAGCAATTTATTTATTTTTTAATCATATTGATAAATTAAAGTCAGATTCCGATTTATTACCTATATTAGATAAGTATAGTTTTTTAAATTAATATAATATTTTATATAATACCTTTTGGTAATTTAATTTAGCTTAAATTTATATATTAACCACCATTTTTGACATTGAATAAAAAAATTCCACACAAGGGAATGTTGGCGAACTTTTAAATTTTATTTTTCACAATTTCACTAATTTTCAGCTTGTTGTTATGTACCTTAACTCTCATTTTTTGGTCTAAATTGGCCTACGTATTAGAATAAATTTTAATCAAAAATATTATTTTACATATAAAATAGGACATAACAAACTCGATATCCCGAGTAACAATTAAAACGTGAAAGAAATGACAATATACATATAAACATTTACATTTTTACACTTTAATTATACTAGTGGACCCGATGGACGCTGTCCTGTACACTCGTCCTTAAAATACAAAAACTTAAAAAAGATATCTATACCATTTTCGAACATACTTCGAAAACCTAAAAAATCATCGAAATCGATCCAGCCCTTTACAAAAGCTCAGAAGATTTTTACATATAAAATATTGTATTTATGCTAATATTATGTATTTAAATAATTCATTGTTTCAGGCACATGATGAAGAATAAACCGCACCTTAGGTTCTAGTTTTATTAACGTTAATTCTATAGAGAATATATCTTGTGAGTTTGGACACCTTATACCAAGCGAATCTAAGTCAATTCATACCATTTAATAAACACAGACATTAGTCAAATAAATTTCTGTTGACTGAAAGTTTATAATATACCCCTAGATTCTTAATAATGCTATTTGTCTCGTTCTCTCAAATAGTGTTTACAATAAACTGAAAAGAGACGGAATATCTCCAATATGTAACAGTTATATGTATTAAGCATGGTTAATTATATCATGTAAACTCTAGGATTTTATATGTATGCCATGACGATTTATTAATTAATTAATAAAGCTAAGAAAATGCTAGGTTTAGAACAGTGTAACAAGACCAAACTATGATTGTGGATATTTGTAGTTTCTACCCAAACTGTAAGTGTAATAATACAATATATTTTATGTATGACAGTGTTATAATAATAAATGAATAAAGACTCAGCTAAAGGAAACAATCTCCGGTTATTTATACCTATCATATAAGTTAACAAAATTATCGCTATTATTAGTACATTATAATGATTACTGCGTAAGTGGAGTCTGGCTGTGCATGTAAAATAAATCGTATTTATAAATCTTGTTTGTTTTTGCGTCGTTTTCATTTACTCATTGCACACATCAATTCTTAATTACGAATGATTTAAACAAGTGACAAATAGCCTATACTTGGTTCGCTATATACATAGGCCTTTTGAATTGGTAATACAATGTTATTAAAACACAGGTTTTAATTTAGGGAATATATCATATTTTCTACAGGCAGGTGCGTATATACCATTCGCGTCAGGTCACAATAAAATTAATATTTTACTTAATTACTTCAAATAGAATCTTTAGTATAAGGTACAAAGGCTGTACGCCTTTTTTATGATTTATTAAAAATTTGATAACACAAGAACTTATTCAAGCCTCAGTCCTGGCTCACCTTTGGTTCAGCTCTTACCTATTAGATTCATTCAGGCATGCTACTGTATCATTTTTAAATGTAAAGGTTTTATGAGAATATTACGCGCGTGGAAATGTTTTTAACCCTTACGTTACGTCTTTAAATATCGTAATTATGAGGTTATCAACTAAACCGCTAAATAAATAACAATTATACATCTTAGTGCTTCAAGCCTTTGACTTCCCCCATCATCTATAATACACGTAATAAGAAAAACAAATAATCGCAAATCAGTATTTCATACTTAGTCATAAATAGCTGTGCGCTTACTCAGCGCACAGCTATTTTAGTATTGTCTAGTGTTATTTCAATATGACATGTATTTTTATGACATATATATATATATATTAAAAACTTATTTATTATAAAACTTACTTATATACTATAAATTAATAATAGGAAATTCGTTTTAACCACATATACTTACTACTAATATTTTACTTTACCTAGTCGAAAGATTATATTGTGTTTCTGCGAATTGGCTATCTACTTTTAACCAAGCAATAACACTATTGATGTTAGGTATTCGTGAGTAATATGTACAATAATTATAAGTATACTTTTAGCTTTGTGCTCCTAACGAAGATGTTTTGCTAAGCTTTGTATATTGTAAGTCATCTTTTTCCTTGATTAATAAAGCAAAATGAATTAATATGTGTATCGTGAAATATCGTTGACTTGAATAAGTAGTTGGCGGTGTGCCGAGTTGCGTTAGTTAATTTGCGTTGCCTAGCAACAATAATGACCTCGTATCCCAACTGCCTTTACGACATTCTTTTATTAGACGTGCCAACGTTAATGAGTCGTCCCAACGAGTTTAAATTGTATGAATTACTCTCAATCTCGATTCGATATGATAAATTAAAGTGTACCGAAATATACTTACTGATCGTCGCTTATTAAATGGTATGAATACTAAAAGATCTGTGATCTTTGTCAAATGAAAACAATAAATTGTTGAAATTATATTTTGTGTTTGAGTTAAACCCTTTAACCTTTATTAGGAAATCAACATATGTTATGAAACACGACATCATATTCCAAAATGTGAATCGGAACTGTCTTTAACAATGCTTTATATATAGTTAGGATACTAGTAGTATCTGACAGTCTCTCTTTTTGAATTAATGTTTTAAGAATTTACTAGAAGTCTTATGATACAAATTAAATATGTTAAGGGTTAAATAAAATGCACGATGCTATTTTCAAATGTCTTTATTTTAAAATTTCATTTAATCAAATGACAGTATATTACATAACAATAAATAAATCTGTTTTTTTAGGTATAGAAGTATATAATGATATTTCTGTACACAAAATAAAACCATTCCGTTTTACCCATAACAATATCACATCGTTAGGTGTGTACTTGTATGTGCCCATCGAAAATATTTATTGTTTTTTTATTTTTCTATGCAAAACTAGCATATTTGTAACAAGCCACATTTGATGCAAATTTATTGGCAATGATTGGCAACTATTAACGCAATGTAGCGAAATTTTAATCTCCTACCTACTTCACACATTAAAAACTTACAAAATAAAAATACAACCTGGACGACAAAGTGGTGCCCCGGTAAGGAATGATAGGACCAATTTTTACCGGTCGCAAAACTTGCCATCCGCAATAACTAATTATTTAGTCTTATACAGGGGAAAGATATTCAATTATGCAACTGTGTGTCGCTTCAATGTTAATTACGAATATTTTGCCTAAGTCTAAAAACAAATGTATTTGTTTCTATCTCTTACCAAAAAGCTATGATTTGCATACTCGACAAAGCACTATACCTCATCTAAAAAAATCTAACCTAATGAAAGCAGATGGGAACTACAAACTATGAGCTTAGCACAATCACTCATAGTTACACGAAATATGAACAAGCAGAAATCTTAATTTTACCAGGGGCTATGATATCACATACAATTGCTATTTTAAAAATGTCGTAAACGTGGCTTTAAAATACATAAATCGTTGCTACCACTGATCTGGTTAAGACCCCTGCATCAACTTTTTCTCTGCTAAATTTCAAGAGTAAAGTTCTCAATAAAGACCATATTATATGATAAATGAATACGTTAGGAGTTGAAACATTTTTTTAAACTTTTTAACTCGTAATTCACTTGAATATTTTTTAATTGATGCAATTTGAATAAAATGTTACGGAAGATTTTATAAATGCGATATTTATCAAATAAATTTGAGGACCTGATGGAAATATCGGAGACCCTTCGAACTTTTGCAGAGAAAATTTTATAATATGTACACTTTTACACATATTACAAGAATATAGATCTTCGAAGCTTTAATTTTAAACCCTGTTTTTGTATGACCTCTCAGGAATGATTCGTGCAAACTAATGAATTGATTAATGCTTATAGATAAAATCTTACTATTGAAGCTTAACAAGTTTACAATAGTTTAATTTGAACAACTAAAACAACATGAGAGAAATATTTTTATAAAATCAACAATATTATAAAATATTTTAAATACGTAAATTTTCGAAAATACTATAAAGGAACAAATACTTATCAGTCAAAAATATTAAAAATGAACCTTTGTTTTATATTTGGTGGATATTTTGAGCTCTTTATTATCCACTTGTATAGTGGGATTTTGCAAAAATAAAATCTTGTAAATATAACGCCTTTTTAACGTCTGGCTTAGACTACCTAGTATTCGAAAGTTGTCGATGTCGGCACTACTTCCATTACCATCTGTAGAAACACCGTTATCTTGTCTGAAAGGAACATATTTTTATTGATTAAACTCTTGTCTCATATAAATAATTTGAAAGGGGTATAAAATAGTTTGTCAGAATTATGTGGGTACAATTAAATTAAATATAAATTGTTAACGTGCGTTAGGATAGTACCAGGCGAGGGATCGATAGTTTGACGTGTTCAGCCTAGGCACAGGATGTTTAAAACCGAAATAAACCAAATACTCGTTTAGTTTAATTTCTGAAGATTTACTTACCCATAAATGGCAGAGAGTACCCCCATTTCACAAAGGGGATATAAACAAGTAGACCGCCAAAGATAAATCCAGTCGCATACAGATACTCCCATTGCGGTTTGTCTATGATTGGGGCTACCACGAGGTATGTCGATACTATAAGTACGATGTATGGGATAATAATTGGCACCTGTTGAAAAAAATATATTAAATACCTTATGCAAAATTCAATAGGTACTCACGGAACTTTAAAAGGCCAAAAAAATTCAAATTTTTTTATCACTGGCTTTTTTGCGTTACAACCTTTTTTTGTTGTTATGTTTCGTACCTACGAGCGACAAATTACGAATATACTAAAATAATATAAACTGTAAAAACTAATCACAGCGTTATATACTATCTATATAATTTTCATTTCCTTTGTATATATGGAAATAGGTGTTAAATCAAAAATGACCACGAATGTTATCCGGACTTGGCCTGCACGTAAATGCGAATGAAAATTGTATTAAAATACTCTTTGTGTATCGTACCTTGTAAGGCCTGGGCGCATGTGGCTTTGTCTTCCTCATAACTATAAGTGCCAACATAGCACCTCCGTAGAATATCCACGCAGTGAACGAGAAGAAGTCGATCAGGGAGTCTATGGTACCATATAGCACCATTGCGACCGCAATCAAAGACTATAAAAAATAATGTGTGAGAAAATAAAAAAATCCCATTCTTCACAGAGAGAAGTTATGAGCAACTTCATTACGGCGTTAGTTATATTTTCTTTTTATTACGATAAGCAATTCGAAATTAATCTATTTGACGACGATCTAGTCATGACGGCAGTTATGATAAAATTTTCATAGTATAAATTTTAAAATATCATGGCTGAAAATATTTTGAAAATAATTTAAAGGTAAACTGAGCTATAGGTATGTACGAAAGATAAAATGAAATAATTAACCAACAAGATAGACATAAAAAAATGGCGCTACACCTTTAATTTTTTCTAACGGACATGAGGTGATCAGCCTTCTGGGTCTGACACACGTCGTTGACTTTTTGGGTCTAAGACATGCCGGTTTCCTCACTGATAAAAATTATAAAGGGTCGCATGAGAATCACACGCCACTAGGTCCTCACAGCTCATAACATACATACTGCACAAATAGAAATAACTAATAATACTTTTGTATAAAAAACTAAAGCAGCACTCTAGCAATAATTATCTATTTAATAACTATATTATAGTCTATACTATTTTACGTAACTAAAGTTTATGTTTACGGGTACGCTTTACTCATCATTCTTAACCCCTTTTTCATAAATAAAAACTAAATTAGTCTTATTGCACTGAATTAACGAAAGAACACTTTGGTTCGTCAAATTATGCTAAGGCTTGCATGAAAAAGGCGAAGAAAAAGAATTAGATATACTTACATGAAAAATCAGTCCAGGCGCGGGGGTAAAGCGACGCACATGCACATACGATAGTATATCTAACAGATGACCTTCACGGGATGCTGCGAAACACAACCTGCGGAACGAATTATTTATAATAGCATTCATTATGCTTATAATATAGAACTTTAAACAATACTATTTTGACGGATGAACTGAGTAAATTTTTATTATGCAGTTGTCAAAAAATATTAGGTTTTTAGTGATTATTCTGAGATACGTTTGGCGTGCTAAATGTCTGACGGTATAAAATATTCTCATTCATTGTTGTTATGTCTTGGTATTTCTTTTATCCTGTTTTATTTGTTTGAGTTGTGTGTGTTGAAGTGATAGACGGTGCGAATCCATATAAAAATATGTAAAATAATAGCAGCCGAAATAAAGATTTTATAACTCTAAGAGATTTTGGCTCACGTAGAAAATAATTAAACAAATTAACAATACAATGACCGTTCTCAATCCTTTTATTTTATAAACATAACACAAATCTTTTCTCAACATGTGATATTTATCTTTCAATTAGGCCATTAATTTTTAATTTTAACTTGGCATGTTAAGCTTGGCAAATTAAATACAATGTCTTACCTTCCTGCTACAAACAAAGTGCCGTTTGCCGAGCCAAAAGTGGATATAGTGACGGCCAAAGGCATGAGCCAAGCCATAGGACCCAGTAGCCGATTGCCGAAAGTAACTGCTACGGCCTCACTATCCGTCATCTCACTGACCGACATCACGGCCAAGTATGATACGTTTACAAGTGCGTAGCATAATGTCACCAATGGGATACCGATTATGATGCTCAACGGTAGGTTCCTAGAATTAATTAAAGCTGTAAGGATCCCGAAGACAATATTAGTGGTGCCGCACTTTGTTGTTTTATAAAACTATCTAGTTAATTATTAAAAATAGGAACAATTTTTGGTTGCATATTTTATCAAATTTATAGCATATCTTCGGGCGAATGCTTTTAGCGATACGAGAGAAATATTCAAGACAATTATTTTTTAGTTAAGGATTGTAGTAATAAACAGCATTATTTATTTAGTTAATAAATATTTCTTACTTGGATGGATTCTTTATTTCTTCAGTAACATAGTTGAGATTGTTCCAACCGTCATAGGCCCAAAGGCCGGTGTAGAATGCGGTGGCAATGTTGCCCAGAGTCGCCGTACTACTGGCGAAGTTGGGCTCCTGTAAATGTCGCGTATTACCTGCACCATACGGACACAACTGCTGTCAGTCTACATCAAGTATTCCCCCATTATGATTATGTTAATGATGAAGTCGATGATTTTACGTTAAATATGATTATTAAGTTATGTAGGTTTAGGAGGTTAATTATCAAAGGAGGAGGTTCTACACTATTTTAAGATATATCGCCAAAAATACCTCTTATATTTATAGCATATAATTCCCTTACTATGCGAATTACTCTATAAAGATTTAAACCCTAAACTTTTTGTAGCTATCTCGGCTACGATTCAGCTATTATGAAACTGAGGACTTGGTAAAACATTAATTGAATTGACTTTGAATATGCTTTACCACAAATAGCACTTAATTAAGAAATGACTTCGTATCGACTGACACAGAAATCAAGCTGCGGTAACACGTGTAATCAATAGGTATATTCGTTCAGAATTAACTGAATACAGGTATATATTACTCAAACGATGGAAGATGATTACACACCACGCCTATTCAAAGGCTTTTATTACCTTGTATGAGTTTGTAAGCTCCTCCACAAACGATGATTGCTATGGCCACTAACTTCGCCGCTGTAAAGATGTTTTGCACGTTCGTCGCTAAGTTTACGCTATAGCAGTTTACAGCCAATATCATCACTGAAAAGTTAATAGAAATTTAGTATAAATGTATATCCCCACGTTTATTAAACCTATAGGATAAAAACAGTGTGACTAGGCATTTAAAATACTAAACATAAAAATACCTAACAGATTTTACAATTCAGTAATTTCCCTAATTTAAAAAAAAGATGGACAGAAAAAAGAATGAAAGTGGAGCATCATAAATTTAAGAAAATATAATATTCGGCGAACGCTACATAGAAATTGCGGTAAAACGATTATCGTGTATTTATTATCTGAATATATTTTTGCATTGTTCTAGTTCAAATAAAATTTTAATTATTTTCATACAAAGTCAGGTCTTACCAATAGCAATAACAGCCACAAGTTTTACGAGTGTGTCCGGGGGTTCGCATTCAGAGACGAACGGCTCGACCGCATATTTCGCAAAACTTAGGCAAATAATCGCCATTTGCGAGGGCTTCAGAACCAGTGTCGAAACCTAGAAAAGCATTTCATTATCCGTATATTTTTTAATTCTTAAACCCATTAAAGGACCATAAACAAAATCAATCTGATTAGGTATGTTCTTTTAACTAAAGCACCTCTTTTGTCCGGAAGAAACATTTATCTGTTTTACGAGTATTCAGTATTCATTTATCAGTTTAATAATAATAGTAATACTAGTTATATACAGTTATTCACATTGAAAATTTTATAGATATCTATGCACCTTCGACAGACTATATGCTAAAACATTGTAAATTTTTCATACCCATGAAAACAAAAATGCAGGTGGCCCTCCAAAAGCGTCCATAAAATATGCATACTCAGCACCGGATGACGTGTTCATTGTCCCCAATTCAGCATATGCGAGCGCCCCTGAACAAACATCACCGTGTAAAAAATTGCATAAGTATGATTGGTTTTATTTAATTTCTACAAAAGAAGCAGATGATTAATATGTTTGATTTAAAAAAAGACGACCGAGTCTCAACGTAAGTTTAAAAAAAAACTAAATCAATCTAATTACAGTCTTTTAACTAAAGTACTCTTTTGTGTATTTTTTTTAAATTGAGTTTACGATGTGATGAAAATAGACAAAAGAGTACTGAATTTATAAGAGTGCAATTAGGCTGATGTTTTTTTTATATCTACTAGGTACCTCTTTCTGTGAGTGTAATCACAAATTTTCTTTGAATGAATCATATGTTTGCTTTACTTAACCATGTATAATTTGGAGATTATGTTCATTGTAATTACCAAGCAATGAGAGTAGGCCACAAGACATCCATATTATGAAGCTTATGCCCACTGAGCCAGTGCGCTCCAGAAGCCCAGAGGGCGAGACGAATATACCAGATCCTGAAACAAAACCAAAGTTAGTTAATGTTACTATTAGTACTAGCCTCGTAAATTCTAACATTAAATAAAATCTTATCCAACAGTTATATTATTTTTGGTTGAGCGTTTAGAATAGGTTTTTTTAATATGGGGTCGTTCAATTATAACGTAAGCACCATAGGGGTAGAGGGGGGACTTTGATTTTCTTATTTTGTGATTACGTCAACAGTAATTATTTACTTTTTACACATATTACGCACGAAATGTATTTTTGAGGATTCCTACAATAAATTAATACGTCTTAATGTACTTTTGAGAGTTTTGCTTACTTTTGCTAGAAAAAGATGAAGGGAGGGGGGGATAAATTGCAGTAAATTTGCTTACGTATTACTTGCACGGCCCCCATCATTATATATTGCATATATTATCTATATGTATAATTAACATATTATTATATGTGTGTATATATATATTATATAATAAATATTTACATATACATATTTACAATAATATAATTGGTAAAATAAGTTCGTTGATAAAGATTACTTTAATAGGAATATAATAACTGGAAAGATTATAAAATTAATATAATCACGTAGTAGTAATCAACAGGTAAATTGCATTTTGTAGCGGCATATAATTATATGTATATAAAGACTGGAGTCATATTTCGGTCGATTCATGGCACATATGTATTTTTAAAACACAGGAAATTTGATTAGTGAATATTCTTGCTTATAAAGATATCTTCTTTCAACCGAATTACATATTAGGTATTATCTCTATAAAGTAAGGAAAAAAAATAATACCTTCTTAATGCAATTATTTTACATTAATCCATTATTATTATTATTTTATTATTATTAACTAAAAAAACTTAAGACGCCTTGTTAAAAAAACATCATTTAAATTAGAACTATCAAATCAAACTATGTTACGGAACTTACGGTAAAACTAAGTAAAATAATAGTATTTCTTATTTGTCGAATTATATTTATTTAATTACTAGCGACCCGCCCCGGCTTCGCACGGGTGCAATGCTGAAACTAAATACACTACAGAAAATCTGTGAACGTTATGTATGTTGAAAATGTGGGTTATCCATAAGAGATAGACATATACCATCATGGACTTTTCTGTAGACCTTTTCAATGTGTACAATACTTAGTACATTATTTTGATAAAACTCGTAGGGTTCAGCCTGCGTTTGCAATGTAAGCGGAAAAAATGTAATTATTTACGACATCACATTAGAAACCTCAAAAATAACAGTACTTCTCCACTATTTAATGGATTTTATTATACATATAAACCTTCCTCTTGAATCACTCTATCTATTTAAAAAAACCGCATCAAAATCTGTTGCGTAGTTTCAAAGATTTAAGCATACAAAGGGACATAGGGACAGAGAAAGTGACTTTGTTTTATACTATGTAGTGATGTAAAATATTTTCGCACCTAAATCAAATTCAATACAAAATTTGGGTTTTTATTATTTTTATGAGACTTGGCTCTAGACACTCATCGTGACACTTTTGTATATTGTCACGTGATGGAAGTCTTTAACCAACAAGTAGCTAAATGATTATCAGCTATTTTAAGAATATCCAAATTTACTTTAAGGAAACTTAATCCTTCAAAGCCGCTCAAATAACCCTTCACAATTTTCATTTAAAGTAATAATTATTTAGGAGCTCGTTATAACAATTCCCAAAGCTCCTGGGTTTATAATAATTGTAACAAGGGAATTAGTCGCACCAGACAGTTGTGAAGTAAACAGCGGTGACGAACAACTGTCAGAGTGACAGAGTGACAGCAACTTGTAAAATTATTATATTGCGTTAAACAACTCGCGAACAATTCCAGCAAGTTCTCCTATTACTTATTTATCGTGAACTCTCAACTATATTCAACTTTATAGTTATATAATATGTTCAATTTATAACTATGCATTATGTATACATATATTATGATTTCATTAGATTGATAGGAACTTAATTTAAGTTCTTTTGTGTATGGAATTTTGTATCCTTACCTAACCTAACCTGCGTAGGTAGAATGTAACATAGAATCTACAATAATATTTATAGTAATTAACTGGCCAATAAGGTACCTTCCCAATACCAGGTCCTGCTTCAGCGCATAAAAGGAGGAATTCGCTATTTAAAATTAACTTTTATCTTCTATCCCATTTAGAAACTTCATAACATACATAAACATCTATAAACAGATCGTAATAATACTTGCTGCAGCTCCATCATCGAATGTCGAGGAAGAATACAAATCTCCACTCGAATCACCTCAATATCTGCCACAATACCAATATGTTTATCCAGCCAGTCAAGCTATTTCTATACGAGCCTTATGGTGGTGAGGCTGTTCATGGACGGCGAACCAACAGCATGACACTCCTTCAACACTTCCAGAACGTTTTCCGCCTAACCCTATTGCTATTTAGTAGGTAAATTAAAAAGTTTAAAACAGAATATCTTATTATTTTTAGTGAGATGAATGCATTTTACGAGGGGTTTTCAATAAATAGCGGTAAGGCTATACATTTTCCCAGGAAAGAAAAAAGTAAAATCTCTCAGGCATACATCTATATATATAAAAATCAATTGCTGTTCGTTAGTCTCGCTAAAACTCGAGAACGGCTGAACGGATTTATCTTATCTTGGTCTTGAATTATTCGTGGAGGTCTAGGGAAGGTTTATAAGGTGAGAAAAATTCGAATAATTGCCGGGAAAATCCTCAAAACAGCATTTTTCTATTTCCCATACAAACGTTTTCTAAATAAAATGGAGAGTCAATTTGTAATTTATTACCGCTGCATAAAGTTCAAATTCGCGTGCGCGTTGGAGTACCTAATATCGCGTTCTGAAACTCAACAAAAGTGAAAGTGAATCGCGAACGCGACAAAATTGCCTAGTCTCAAAATACATAGTACATAAATAAACACAATTTTAGCTAACTTCAGTTGTTACTCTGTCCGATTATTTTTTTATTTTAGCTAACTTAAGTTGTTACTCTGTCCGATTATTTTTTATAGAAATCGAAAGATAAATCAATAATAATAAAGACAAATTAAATTATGGTTTCCTTCAAATCAGTCGACACCGTAATGAACCAGGATGACGTAATCAACTATCCCACTGAGTTTTTAAATTCACTGGAATTGCCTGGATTGCCACCTCACAATTTGCAGTTAAAAGTAGGATCAGTTGTCATCATGCTGCGTAACATTAATCAACCTCGACTATGCAATGGAAGAAGACTGGCTGTGAAAAGACTGATGAATAACGTCATTGAGGCGACAATCATAAAAGGAAAATACAAAGGAGAGGATGTCTTGATCCCGCGGATACCGATGATTCCAACGGACTTACCATTCATTTAGAATTCAACTCTCCATTTTATTTAGAAAACGTTTGTATGGGAAATAGAAAAATGCTGTTTTGAGGATTTTCCCGGCAATTATTCGAATTTTTCTCACCTTTTAAACCTTCCCTAGACCTCCACGAATAATTCAAGACCAAGATAAGATAAATCCGTTCAGCCGTTCTCGAGTTTTAGCGAGACTAACGAACAGCAATTGATTTTTATATATATAGATAAGTGGCTCTTTTTGTCTTGATAATAATCTATTTTAAATATATCAGTTTAAAGGTAAACTTTAGCAAATATTGAAATTAAATTCCGTTAATTAATCATGAAGATTAGTAACTGTATTTAGTCTCACTTTTTCGATACATGAAGTTCTATCATTTTTACATGTTGTTTGTTTGTTATAAGGCGTATAGTGTCTTCGTATCGTATTGAACGAAGAATTCTTACATTAAATGCACTTAGTATAGACTATTATTATGCATATTCATTAGTAGTTTTAGACAGTTAGACAAAAAAATCTGGACTTTTATTTAACTATACAGGTTAAATATTCATCTGGCTACTAACCAATCATAGTTCCGACGATTAGAGCCACCCCACTGAAGAGTCCCACCCGTCTCTTGAGGTGAACAGGGTCGTCCGGAGCTGCGTCCGACCCCTCCAACTGGTAAACAAAATTCAAGTAAGTATTTTACACACCTACATTTTGAATATAATTGCAAGAGTGTCAAAATCATACTTATGAGTCCTAAACGGTGTAACAATACTAATAACAATATATTCCATTCGTTATAAATATTTGGTTTTGGACAATTTTTTGTTTAGCGCGGAAACTGTATTCATATCAGCTATCTTAAGATAAAATACGTTTATTATCATGAGAGCATAAAGTCCCATCGTTACTCAAATAAGATAATCGTACTGCTTTGTCCTTGAAAAGAAAAGCCGGATGTCCAGGCGTAATACAGTATACGTCACATGGACTAATTAACATGGGCCACGCAGGTGAAATAAATAACGTTGTTCGAACTTTAAAGCTGCAAAATGTTAATACGTAAAGCGTGGGAAAATTTGAATCGAAGCATACACACGTATTTGTAGAACTTGGTCAAGGCTCGTAATTTATCGGACTCATTTGCCTACATTGTTTGCCAATATAAATTAATTGATGTATATAGGTTTTAGTAAGTTAATTAGTAGAAATTTAAGATATATTAAATTTCTACTAATTAACTTGGTTGGTTGTTATAAGTGTAATGAAATTGTCTTTAATTTTATCAAAAATAAGTTTCTTTACGATCTCCCTACACATAGGGAAAGGAATATAATAAAATACTGTTTTCTGTATACTTTCGATACATTTATACGTATTACATTAACTTTTAAAACTATATTTTAATCATCTACTTTATTAGATGTGTGAGTAAATAACCAGTCTTGTTTGAGCAGATTTAAAAGAACGTAAAATGACTTTTAACCGGTTAACTTTTGGGCTGAAAATACCTTGTCTCCTGGGTTGGCGTTTCCGTCGGTGAGAGTTCCCGTCGTGCCGTCTTCGGCGTCGCAGCCGGCGGAACACCCGCGCCATACCAATCCGCCTTCGCGTGCGCTCCCTGAAATCATATTGCACTGGGTATCACTTTGGTTCAATTTTATATTGGCAAGACTAAACATATCCCATTTAAGTTTTACCCTTCGAAATTAAAAAAAAAGTATGGAAAAGATAGACTGTATTTTTTTATTTCCCCACCGTTTACTTAAAAAAACGCATCTAACTCCATACTACTAGTACACCCATTCAAGTTTTACTGCTTCAGATAAAAAAAATATACGTTGTATCAGCCAAAGGTCACGTCTAAAAGCAAGTTACTGACAGAAGGAAAATTCGAATACATATATATGATGTGGACTAAAAACATATCTTAGTCAACATATAATAATTTGTATCTGTTCTTTGTACATTTATTTAAATCTTCGATGATCACTTATCGTAAATCTTTGTATAACTGTCTATTGATTTAAATTATATATTCTCATTTATACTTAGTTTTGACTATCATTCATCATTTTAAGTCTGCACATTTTAAAATATAGATCTCCGATTATTGTAATTTACATTTCAGACAATCGTCCATAGGTATTTTACGTATTTATTTGCGATTAAAACAAACGCCATTGCTGAGACTATTTAGTTTGTAGAAGCCATAAATCGTCTCTTAATGGTCTTCGATCAAAAACAATTACAACGATTCTTGCCAAGAATTTAGGATTATGTGATACATAGTTTACAATAGCGAAAATAAAATCTGGAATATTTTTGTTTTTTTACGTAGTTAATGGAATGACGTGTTAATCCGTGTCGCTAAGTTTACTTTTCATTAGGTACCTACTTCTTTTTCCACGTAGCTATTACGTAGGTAGATTCATGTATAGCTTTCTTATACTTTTTTAACTACATCAAAAGTGGAATTACTGGGTAAAACAAAGCAAACTTCAGTGAAACACTGACTATAAAATCCTGCCAGAATTAGATTTTTATAAATGAGTATTTCGATTTTAGTTTAAAAGGCTATTGTTATCTAACGTTTCACTAAGCTTCATTGTAATTTTTTAGCCTACTAGGAATCAGTTACACACTGGACATTAGTAGACAGTATAATATTGTTTATGGCGTTACACATAAGACGACGACGACAAAATAGAGATCATTATAATTGCTCCAAGTACAAATTACATTTTGTAAAGGTCTCGAATTTCGTTGACGCGTCTACATTTGATCCTAGCCAACATATTTCGAAACACAAACGCTACGTAATCAAAACATAATGTTAAACATCACGTATGCAATGAGAATTACGAACCAATATTTGAATAAATCATTTACAAAGTGGATCGTATAATGCACAAAGTCTATATATATTTTTCTTATTAGTGTCCCGGACTAAAATAGCTTTTTTTATAAATTATCCAAGGGCCCAATAAAATAATTTCCATAATTACTTTACATGATTAAAACAAGTTGTTATTATAATCGCAATTAATATTTTCAGTTTAACACGAAAATAATAGAATTTAAAAAAATGCTTATTAAATATCTATTATTTACCGCAATACATTATAAGTTATATTGCTAACTAGTTAAAAATATTTTTAGTTAGAAATTTAGTTTTTCACTTTGTACAGTGTTGCAAAGCTTCAGTAGGTGAATAAAACAACTAATAAATTATGAGATTTATGCGAAAATTTTTGACTGACGTCGACCGTCACGCGCCGACATTCATCAGGGTCCAGGAATAAGTCAGATACACATAACTGTTCGTTTAGATAATAAATTACAGTCACAACAGAATATACAAAACTAGATAAACCACAGAAGATTTTTTGGGAGCTGGCCCAATCAACCATATTGAATTATAAAGCGTATTTACCATTCACGTAATGTATTTTTCGCATTCGCTATGACTCTGAAGTATTTTGCATTGGGTAAAAAAATTGCAAGATAATATAGATTCAGTGAAGCGTTATACTAAAAGATAAAGCAAGAAACCGAAGATATAATTTTTCTTCCTTTACATCAGCTAATTGTTTTATCCTCACAAAATTACCATTCAAATTATATAATCAATTCAAATTACTATTGACCTTCATCTGAGAAGAAAATAGGAGAAACTCTGCCATTCTGAAATTTTTCCGTATTGGCCGTATGCGCTGGCGCGCGTACTGATTTGCTAAGGAGATCGGCAATTTTGTCGCGCATCGCATCGCATACACGACCTCGATGCGGCTGTTGCGCGGGCGCCGGCGCCAGTGCCGACTAAACTGAATAAACTTCAGCCAAACTGATCCAATTAATTTCAACACACGCGACCTAGCAATGTCACACTATTAAACAATAAAAAATCACACTTTCAAATAACTATTGTAATCGAATATCTTAAACATAACACCTATAAGATTAAAATATTGCTTTATCAAGGCACTTCAGTTTGCGTAAAAAACTACGCATAAATGTGAACGTGTCGCTGGCTCAGGGCGGACTGGCTATTCTCGGTGTCAGCAGACACGTGGGCGGACGGATTTCTCGCCGCCCGCCCACCGATCAATGGCCACGCGATTTGACACCTGCTTAAAAGTCCTTACAGATAACAATATGAGCTCTCCACGTGGTTTATTAGTTTACAGTCATTGTTTTGATCATTGGTCCAGGATTTAAAGAAGATGACATTAGCTTCTAAAATAATTAAATCGTAGTTCAATTACTAACACAATTATTATACTGATGTTACTGAAAACAACTAAATTCCCTAAATTGTAAAACTACATATTATCTTTCTTAAAAGTTTTTTTCAAATCAAGTGACAAATAGATTAACCAAATATGTGTTGTCTTGACCTAATCATAAGTTAGGATAATTATTTCATAAAATTTTGATTGTGACGTTTTGTGTATGATTTATCTCGGTACTTCTTCGATATTGAGTTTGCCCGATAGCATTTAAAAGCATTCATTGTTTGGCACGCAGTACGATTTACGAGTGGACACAGATATCAATGTCTTACTCTTTAATTGCCTAGGTACATTAATTATACTGAAATATGTCATTGTTTACACGATATCAAATAAACACCACTAATATAAAGCTTTTAAACAATCACGTAATTAGCCTGTCTGTCTCTATTATTTCTCTTTCAATTGAAATTTAAATTTATGAATTTAAAAGGGAATTTTAGTAGAATTGTTATTTTACTGGTACATAGGTATATTTTCTTTGTTGGAACGTACTTGTCGCTTATAGGTTTTAAAGTAAATATTTAGCAAGACGTTTCCTTTTTTTAATTTCTAATTTAAATTTTTCGCGTTGTATTATTAAATTGAGACTTTAACCTGCATTTTATATTCTTCATACGTAAAATTAAACAATCGATAAAATCCCACATCCCTGTTATTGAATACGTACGAAAGACGTAATTAAACGTTTCTCGTGACTTTTATTTATAGAATCAAGACAGAAAGATATGTTGTATGACGACATGAAGTCTATGGATAAAAGGAACGATCTTTTACATATATTTTTTACATATTTATTCAATTTCGTATAGATATCATTTAATTAAATCAACCATTAATTTAAGCAATTACATAGCAGATAGTAATGTTGTATAACTCGAGAAACAACTGACATCAGGTATATAAACCTCTTATTATAACAAAAATCCTCGAGGTATGAAACTATTTTTTTTCTGGGACTGACATGTATGTATTTATAATGAACCCATTTTCTTAAAACTTACTGTTCCCTTATGTAAATCAAACCTGATATAAAGTTAAAAAGATATGATTTTACTTTTCAAAAGATGTCTGACTATTTCAAACACTTATTTAATTTAGCACTCAAGCTTGGAAACCTCAATCATGATGATTACTAACTTAAATATTATATTATCCAACAATATTACATACATATTGCCTCACAAACATAACGAATATTCATGATAATAAAAACTCATCAGGTCGCCTACCCAGGAATCTTGTTTTGAAACTTTTACAGACATGGAGACGCCTGAAACCTGACCTTGGGTTGACCTTCAGAGAACTTTTGTAGTCATTTTATCAAGAGTATAGACAGAAACGAAGTTTCATTATGTTTAAACAAATAGAAATCTGTTAAATAAATACCAGGGTTATTTTCAAATAATATTCTATAATAAATAACATTTATAGTGTACGTGGCTTAGTGCTAACATGTATTTCGGAGACTAAATGAATAATTAAATCAGTTTGAATGTACCTGTTTGTGTGTGTGTAAAACTACCGCAGCATCTTTATAACAATTCTACTAAATTTACAGTCTGCATGTGTAGATATACATAATCCAAAAATATTTTTCATAGAATATCTCAGCAAACACGTGTATTAAAACAATACAGAAAGCTATTCTAAGATTAACGTCATACCATAAGATCCATTACCACAAAACATATTTCGTAACACTTACCTACTGAGATAGAAGTTTTTATTTTTTAATAATATAAATCATTATAAATTTCTCACTATCAATATTTTTAAGAAATATCATAACTTAAGAAACTTCGGTATAATGTTATCATGTTTTTATCAAAGTTAATCTTAATTGTAAAAATAATTAAATCTTAAAAAAATAGTTAAAAAACAAGTTTTAATCATTACAATACATACAAACGGATGATGCAGATTTTAAGACTTGTTAAATTATTTGATCCCAAATCGTAGATCTAGCCTTTCTTTATTTTCAGCCAGCATAGGAAGCGAGCACTAAATATTATCATATAGTTACACTTCACACAACCATGGCGTGAACTCATTAATACTTCAATAGGTTCATATACGAGTAATTGAAACAAATTTTTCCTACAACAATAAAGGAGTCATTCAGTATCATCGTCAATTAGAGCTTTATACCTACATCGAATTAGTACATAAGGTCTATTTCATTTATTGTGTAAACATACAGTATATTTTCCTCTGCTAAGTTAGCCTTTAAAAAATCACTCAAAGGAGTAGCTAGAATCAATAACTTTGACGCATGCGTTAAAACGTGCAATACCTTAGGTTATAGGTAATTGTTGCTAAAATAAATTTATAATTAAACAGCTATGGTTTTCCATATTTTATTAACAAAAATAAATAATTAACTACAGTTTATTTAAATAAAAAAAAATAAAGACTAATAAGTTAGAAAGTGGAAAATAAAAAGGAATTCCTTTCAATTTTAACTCTAGTTATTATTGACGACGCAGAGAAAAATGAGTGACAAGATCGGTGCATTTGGAAAAGATAACTTTGAAAAAGACGATTGCCGCGAAAGTATTTTGATAAAACCGATAATATTATCCGCGTAATCCATGAAGTGCATGACTGTCAGTTCATGACTTACTTTAATGAAAACCGTACGTGATTGATAAGTTATCAGGCTTCTTTGTGCTACATTTGCGGTCACAAACAATTCAAGGCAAAATAAACGGAACCAGTTTTTAAAACTGCTCCTGTCTTCCAGAGAGTACCTTAAATAACAGCAATTTATTCCGACCATAAAAACATAAATATGAGGCTCAAGACCGAACGCGATGGATACTCACTGTGGACGCTCCGTCTAGGTGTTACATTGACATTGAGTCATAAAGAAAGTCATACAAACTTAAACACTTGAACTGCCTAACCAATTAAATGTAAAGAAAATGAATAGATGTGAAGATATGTTGACTTATTTTAGATGTATCTAGTTGACTATGTCCTCAATTATTAGTTCCTATATTCTTCAAAAACAAAGAAGCAGCTGTGTGTGTGTGACAATATTTAAAAGCTCGAATAACCCAGAATGTCAGTCCTCACCTTATGACTGAAACTTAAAGTATGTATCGTAATTTAATGCGCATTATATCAACAATGACACACTACACATCGCTACAAGATCCCTCTAGAGCTCATATCATTATGGCTCTCATAAACCATATATTGTTTGACAGCAAAAAGATATTGATTAATATGATTAATTACAGGTCGTACTCTTCAGTAAATTAAATGAATTGTCGTAATATAGAATATAGAAAAACCCACTTATAATCGGGAGGTCCAGAGGTAAGAAGAAAATAATAAAAAAGTTGACGAATTTTGGAACGAATAGATTAAAGTCGACGTTTTTGTTCGTTGTTTAGAAAGTTACGTGGTGCAATCAAGGAGATCTTTATTTTACGAAGGAAGCGGAATGGTAATCGTTTTGTCATCCAATATTATCTTCAAGGAAATGACAAACTGCCCACTTTGTCATCGCAGGGCCACGTACAGTCACAGTATGTAAAGATAATTAGGTTATAATTTCATAATATATTGTTGGAAAATTTGATTTAAATAAATAAAAATATTAATAAGAAAATAATTTTTAACTGAAATTAAACGGATTTTTTAAATAATGAACCGGCCCTTAAAATTTTATGAGTACCTACAGCGGTTATTACATTTCAGGTCAACAGAAATCGATGTACATAAAAGTCGATAAAATCCATTAAATTGAATTAAAAGTTCATAATTTTAGTTTTAAGTTACAGACTGATTTTTTCTTTAAACTTGACACATTCGACAGAACATTTCAAGTTATATTAATCACTACTAATGTTTTATTTTAACACAGGTTCCTTATTTAATAACAATGTACTCTACAAGTATTTTAAACGACTGATTGACGAGGGCAATAACTCATCAACTATAACGTCTGATGTCAATTTAATTTGTTTCTTGTTAAGAACATTATTTATTATAACCGCCACGAGGGGCCTTAGAGAATTCTTTAGACCTGATTTTCGGCAGTTTTTTTACAAGAATATTATACTTTTATTGGGTCACCACAAGTCATCGGTTGACCATTGAAATCACAATCAAATAATTGTAAAATCGTGTCAGTTATTTTAATAGTCGTTTAATCAGATAAAGCATACTTTCGATTAAAATATATTTCTAAAACCGGTAAAAAAAAATTGTCGATAATAATGCCTTTTCGACTGGACGATTTAAAAATAATATCTCATAAAATTATTTAGCATTGTACTTTAAACTGTCAGGGGGACAGGAGCGTCTATGTTCTCATGTCAAACATGGGGAAGTAAATCATCATAAGCAAAAATGTATATAAGCGATATACAAAGAACTATAAACGAGTCTGTACAAAGTACATTTTAGCTATGTTATAAGTGGACGAAGATATAAGACCAGAATAGGAAAACAATTTTTACAAACTGATTTTAATAATTATATATGGTAGATCAAACATGTAGTTCTTTGAAGACTTTAATTGAAATGGATTAATGAAATAAAAATGGTTTTAATTAAACAATGATACTGACTGAAATACTTATTTATTTTCTATTCAGGCGACATTGCGGATATAAACTCGTTTAACAGTAATTCCCTAGTGATAATATTGTACATGATGCGACTAGGGAATAATTTCATAAATATGTATATGGTTAATTTTGTCTATATAATTGTTTTACAACATAATATTTACCTACCAATACAATTTATAATATATTATGTACTATAATTTGTCCAGGAGTTATACTTCTGATTGATTTTTTTAAAGTTACCTACTTAATGGAAATTACCTACGTAAAAATACCTCGTATTGTACTAATAGTATTGTCTTTTTTCTTCCTTATTGACACATTTTTAATTTAAGTAACGTAATCTTATCTAACATCATTTATTAAAACAATATTATCATTAATAAGAGACAGCTTTTATAAACTGCATGCAATTGATTTAAAAATAAATGATTGTATATCTTCAGTGACTAGTATATACTCGTACCTACTATAAACAACAAGAACTAAGCTTCACGATTTTTAATCATTACATAATTTGCACACAAAAGAGATCGCTCTGAGCTAATTTTTTATGGAATATTTCAAACTATAAACTTAAAATATGTACATCAAAATAATATTATTTTAAATAGTTCAAATAATGTAAATTCACGATTATGTACATTAAAGAAGTTTTATTTCAGTAACTTCGCCGACCTTTAACAATCCTTAAAGTTCAAATGTAACATGAAGGTAACGATAATACACAAGGTGTAAGTCCAAAGTTATTCACAAAATATTAGCAATGCAATATAAATAAAGTAGGTTTAATGGAATTTAGCTTGTGATTTAATAATTGCAATTACTTCATGTTTAGGTTATGTTGATGCTACAAATCTCTACGAATTCAAACGTAGCATGCCCTCAAGTGAACAAGGTTACGCTGTCCTTTTTCGTAGACCACATACGTTATACATACGTTCCTCAAAACATGAAATTATCTCTTTATTTTTCAAATCCAAATTGATTGTACTATTGTTTTAGATCGATAAACTAAGAAAGATAATAAATTCTGAATAAAATTCAAGTACCAAAACCTGTAAATACATGTATATAAAATTGTAATTAACTATATTTTTATACAAAAATCGATATTTATACGGTAGTAAATGGGTATAAAAAGAGTTATGTATGTATTGTATAAGCAATAGGGATAAATTGCATCAGAATCCGACACCCAGTGTATTCTAAACAAAATGAGCTTATATCATGTGACAGTGAAATCTTACTTTGACTTCTATATATATATCTCTCTCTCATTATATCGTTTATCATATAACTTACCATTACATGCAATCGTAGGCGGCTGTTCATGGTGATGCATTGCTCGGAGCACCGTGATGCGTAAGGAGGACCGCGCCCTTTCATGTCACAAGCGAGACTGAACGAGCTGACTGGCCGGTGGCTGCCTGAAACAGTCAAACTTCCCTTGCCCCAAACCCCGCACTCCGCATGCGCGGCTGAAAAGTCCTTATTCTTCTGAATCAGTCTGCTTACGTACTAATGAATGGCTGCGATGAAATACGAGGTGACGTACACATAGCTATAAGATATGCAAGCAAAACTTTATAAATAGCAAATTATACATTCCGTATGTGCGGCCGCAGGAACTGTTTTATATTTTGACTTCTAGTAATAAAAAGGGTAATATGTATTTCAAATACATACATGTATATGCAGGGTTAAAGATGCTATACCTAAGCACATACATAAATAGAATAAAAAAACGTCGTACAAAAAATTTCATTTATAATCCAACATCAATATATAAAATGTCAAGGCAGCCTGAATTCGTATGCATAAATATGTATAGCAATTTTAGGTTTATATAAACCTGTGAATTAGCCAAGCGTAACCACAAATATCTTGACGCTGAATACATAAGGGTCGAAAATAAACTTTTATTACCTACTACTACTTTTTAGTAAGTATTTACAGATAAGTTAAAAAAATCAACTATGTAAACAATGTCACACCTGCACGGTGTAAACCTAATAGAGCGCAGTCGGGTTTGGTTTAATAATCATTTCGTATTCGCTATATAACTTTAGCTAAAGTAAGAGAAGATAGTTTTAACAAAATAGAGTATATATCTTTTACATAACATTCCTAGTTTGTAGACTTCAGCAAATTCTGTGACAGTATTGATATGTTATAGTGATTTGGTGCATGCTATAGGCACTTAGTAACTTTGGTATTCTGGGTTGAATGCCTTGTGCGACCCCCGGGGAGCTCAATGCGGTGCTGGACGTCATTCATTCAGAATGTGTCTAGCACCGCAGGCGGTATAGTATGGGTCCAGGAGGACATTTTAGTGGATCGAGCTTCTGCCCTCTGGTTAGCAGAGGGATTAAGAGATAGCCATCCCTACAGTCCCCGCGATAGCGACTGCATACGCTCGCGGACCTGCATTTGTACATTTTTACCTCCTTCATAAAAAAAAGTAACTTTGGTATACCACAAAGCTTAAAACCATACTGGAAAACATGATGAGCTAATATTAGGGAGGTACTGTCTGTATGAAAGATGATGCGAGACAAGGCCGTTGATATGATGAAAGCAGTCGGTAACTCAAACTGAGTTAGCAGTTGTACTTTAAGGGTGTTCCCGACAAAAATAAAAAAGGGGAAGTAGATTTACATAGTTGTCAGGATAAGTAAAATCATGATTACGGCTAACGTCATTTAAAACAATTTTGCTAATTATATAACTTAATATACCTAAATGCTTCAGTAACCTTCAAATTATTACCTACAGTATGACGACGTACCAAGACATATAACAAGATTAATTTTATAAGATACTATTTATGTCTATTTTTTCAACTAGTAGAAATACAAAACTATTTACTTAAGTTCTATAAAGGAAAATCTAATGCTATGTGATTGAAATAAATTAATAGCTTAACAATTTTTTATACATAAATACATTTTTCATGGATAGGAAATAAAGTACTATGTACTAAGTATAACAAATGAAACACCGTAAATAAGGGATTTTTAAAATTTATTGATACAAAATTAAAAGCAAATATTATTACAGCATAATGTTATATGCTATAAATAACATAACTAAATACCTAGTGATATATTTATTATTTGTATTAATAAACATTTTAACTAATTAATCATAGCTAACGCCCACAGAAAAACAACAAAATTGGGAGCAAACCTTAATAATTTATATGGAATATCCAATGATCTTTCACAGTCTTAACGAAAGGCCTTTCTGTGACAGTGCAAATTAGCCATACTACAACACACATTAGCTTATATTAAATAGAATATGGAGATATCTCAAAATTGTACCCTTAAGTTGTTAACAGATCACCCCCATAGTGCCTAAAAATATGAGTTATAAAAATGCTGAGTAACTCTCTCCATGGTCTAACTTCATTAACTACTTACATCTAGTGCTATAAAATTCAAATATATACAGAAATATACTGCAAAATAAAAATGTACCAATTTTGTTTCAATTTAACTAATCTTTATTTAAATTATTGCCTTCAGCAGATCTTTTCATTGTATGTATGTTTAGAGGACAAAAATGTAAGTGAACAAGAGATGAGATACAGGTGTTAATATTTCCACAAATTATAAGGCTGCAAATATTTTACATAACAAATAAACATTTTGCATAGAAAATTAGGAATAATATATCCTTTTCCACTGGGTTTAAAGATATCAATGAAATGCAATATAACATTAATAGACAAGATATTTTTTAGGCAATTTCTAAATTAAAAATAGTCAAACCAAACATGTTTAAAGTGCAAGGTAGGTTATAAACAGTATATTGAATATCATAATTAGCTAATTAAGAGTGTCTTTATCAATCCTGTACATTTTTACATAATGGTACAAGTACTGAAGTTATAATAGCTTATGATAAAAATAATTATTGTATCAACTTTATATAAAATAATGGGACACTTAATGTATTGCTATAATATGGAGTTTGCATATGAATGTCTAGCAAGCACAGTTGTCTCCATCCCTGTTGCGATTGTTATCATTGGCATTCAGTTTAATTTGGTCTGGAAACTCATTATACAGTTCTGCCTCTGTTTCCTGTGCCAATGCATTACGAGCAATGGTTTGGAATGCTAATTCTACATTGACTGCTTCTTTGGCACTGGTTTCAAAATAGGGTATATCATTTTTACTCTGACACCACTGCTGAGCACGTTTGGCAGAAACGGCACGATTATCCAAATCGACTTTATTACCTAGGATGACAAACGGGAAATGGTCAGGGTCACGAGGCGATGCTTGTATCAAGAACTCATCTCGCCAGCTCTCCAAGGACTTGAACGTGTTAGGGGCCGTTACGTCAAACACTAATACGCAGCAATCCGCTCCACGGTAGAAGGCCACCCCCAATGATTGAAAACGCTCTTGACCTGCTGTATCCCAAATTTGCATTGTGACAATCCTATCATCAACAATTACCTCCTTCGTGAGAAAATCTGCGCCTATGGTAGCCTTGTACTGATTGGAAAATTTCTTGTTGACAAACTGATTCATAAGTGAAGTTTTGCCAACCCCACTATCGCCTAGAATTATTACCTTTAGAAGAACCTTTTTTCTCGAAGACATAGTGCACAAAAATTTTCACAAGTTGTTGTAAAACAAAAATTACTACTCTCTTTGTCTGTAATAAAAACTGAAGGTAGGAAATTACTTTTGACACACTTCACCACAAAATATGCGTCATCTGATTTAGGTACACTACCATCTACCACAGATAAAAGATATTTGGTCGACTATGACAATGTAAAAGGGAGCTCGAGGGATGATAAGCAGTTACATATATGGCTTTATTCTAAAAACCACCATCCACTTTTCATTTCTATAGTATAGTATTATTATTTGGAAATCTTTGAACTGATGTAGACATATTATTATCTAGCCTAGTACTTCTTAAGTTCTAACAGGTATTGCACATAATATTACATCTTACTTTATTATTTAATGGAGGATCTAATATTTTATCTGTGCTTAACATAGGTTTTGAACTTTTGACTGCTCTAGTTTTAATAAGCTGTGGGTTTAGCATTTGATTTTTGATTTGAGGTTTCCGAATTCTAATTTTTGTAGATTCCGTGTTTCTTGAAAACCAATATTGTTACATTTATTTAACTATTAATAAACGGTTAAATATCCGTTAAACAAATCCTGCAACTACAATTTATTACATGATGAACTAGAATTTTTCAAGTTTGTTAACTGTTCATTCACAAAAAAGTAAAAGGGAGGTGAGGTCAATCAGAATCGTGGTTTGTATTTCATTATTTTCCGTTAGTAAAAATGAAATTGTTTCGCATGTCTTCTAATATTACAGAATGGAGAACAATTTAAGTCGCAGTGGTAGTCGGTCAAGCTCAGTATGCGAACTCGAAAAGGATATCGGTGATATGGAAATAATCAAATCTAGGACGAATCGACGGAGTGTATTTGTTCGAACACAACCAGCACGAAAAGCAAAAAGGATAAGATTTTTCCGAAATGGTGACAAATTCTATTCTGGAGTTATAATACCAGTCTTGCCAGAAAGATATAGGTGAGTCAAATAGGAAATAGATTAGGTCTCAAATACTTTCACTTTGCCTCAGTAATGAACAAACAATAGTATTTAGTGGAGAATTTTATTAATTAATACTTTACATATTATAGTTTGGCTATAATTAACATTACTTTTCAGATCTTTTGATAGTTTGACAGCAGACCTAACTAGAGTTTTAGTTGACAATGTCACTTTACCCAGTGGAGTTAGAACTATATATTCACTAGAAGGTAGAAAAGTAAGTTTTATGAACCTCTGGTTATATCAATATAAAGGGTTATTATCGAAGCATAAATTGTTTTAAAATATTTATAGATAGGAAAACTTGATGACCTGGAAGATGGACAGTCATATGTATGCAGTGGTTTTGGAGAACCTTTCAAACGGTTAGATTATGAAGCAAGTGCAGTGACCCCACAATCATTTAGATTAAGTGGACCTGAGACTCTGAATGACAGTGCTAGTCCATCCCCAGCACGAGCAAATAATCGCTTATCTAGATACCTGCAGGTAAACTGGTCCAATAGTGATGCAAACACAATTAGCTCAATTAACATACTTGTTAGTTAACACATAAGGTTGTTGAACCAGTGATATGGATTAATATATAAGTCAAAGTAGTTAAGTAGTACAATAGCTAATATGTAGTGCTTAAAAAATTTGGTACTTTAGGATAAGATTATTCAACCAAATATCAAAAGGCAAAAGTTATTTCATCACTTCTTCAAGTAATGAATTTATGTTTAAAGGTTAGCTGTGTTTGGTTTTGATAACCAGGGCAAAACAAATCATACTTTAAACATAGATGCTGATAGATTTAGCTTAGATAATACTGCTTGTATTTCTTAGCAAAAACCAATTAATCTATCAAATAATTTATCTCTAGTTCCACTTAATATAAGAAGTAATATAGGAAGAATATAAGAGTATGTATTTAAAAATAATATTATGTCAAATCTAATATCAGTATGAAGCAAAACATGTACAAATAAAGTTATAAATTTGTATATCAACATTTTAACATAGATGTTTTTTGTACCATGCACTCAGTATATGAGCACTGATGATTTTAGACAAATGGGAGCACCACAACTGGAAATGGATCTCCGAGAGTTAGTCCAGCTGGTGATAATGTTGTTCGGCCACGAATTGTAACAATTATAAGGAATGGAGTTAAACCCCGCAAGGTAATTCTTGGCTATACATATCATACTGCATAGTCAAGTATTTAGGGTTGCCTAATTTATTTAACCCAATCTGCACACCTGTAATAAAGGTATTTATTACAGGTGTGCAGATTGCTATTAAACAAACGTAATAGTCCAACTCTGGAGCATGCCTTAGCGGCAATTACTGAATGCATCAAACTGGATACAGGCTGTGTGAGAAAAGTCTTCACACAGTCTGGAACTTCTGTCACTGCACTGCATCAGTTCTTCGACGAGGATGATGTATTCTTTGCATATGGAAATGAAAGGTAAGCAATTATATTTAACTCATGCTTTGTTATATTTTAAGCCACATACATTTAAGATTTACTTAATAACCAGAAACAGTACATACAGTTAGTAGTAGATACAGAGACAGATAGGTTGTCATTTGTTATAAATTGTCATTACATTTATTAAACTCAAAGCGGGAAACTCATTGTAATTTTAAGTCTGGATTAATATTGATTTTATTGTAATAGTATAGTTTTTCATAAAACATTTTTGCTTATAAAAGAACGATGTCGCAGTTTAGGTGTAATATGTAAAGTAATTACTTTATATATGTAAAGGAAATTACATTTTCCTTATGTTTATCCTCATATGTGATTTCAGAGTTAATCAAGAAGATTTCGAATTGGAATTTGAAGAAAGCAAAGCTGTTTTACAATGTCGAAAGACTCCGATCACGAGAAATTCGAGGTATTGCCAAACATATCATATAAACAAGATTAGAAATTTTTATAGAATTATTCTTTTACTGTTTTCCGTTTTTTATATGAAGACAAATTCAAACATTTAGTTACAAATGAACACCTTTTTACATATTATAAAAGCCTATATCGCGATTTGTTGATAAATTGTCTGAGGCCCTTGGTTCAATAATTTTAGAAGTGTCTTTATTATGTAGAAAAGGTTATTTTTAATTTTATCAAAAAAAACAATATTTACATACTTATATGAAGACAGTTCGTGTTCAGTTCATGTTCATATATAACATCTTAATACTATAACTATTACATTATATGTATATTGAAAATACTATCAATACCTTAATATATCTGCGAGATAAAGTGTAGTAGTTAAAGTTTAACTGACCTACTATTGTATTGATCAAATCGTTATCAACAAATGGCGAAACAGATAATTCAGAATTATCTAATTCATATCTGTATTTTCCTGCATTGTGGTTTGCAATTAATGTTATATATACAAGTATACTCATAATACGGTGTCTACTTACATTATTAAATAGAAGGAAAGATACCTTTTAACAAAACAATTTTTTTTAATTTTTCTGTATAGGAATGTAAAGAAGCAACGTAATTTCTACAGTAATATTTGTAAATAGCCTTTGTGGTATAGTTAGTTAATTTATTAAACACGTTAAACACGTTTTACCCCGTCTTCTCAGTGAAAAATTTGTTTTAAAAATTTAGTCTTGAAGCCACTGTAATTGTGTAAGAAGGTGGTGACGAATTTTGTAAATAGACGATAAAGAATAAAACTAAAAAGAATAATTGATAATAGACCGTCGAAATTACGTTAATTTGGCTGCAGATTGATATATTAAAACCTTAGGTTAATATACTGTTTAACACAAAAATTAGTTATGACCCTTATTTGGTTTATCAAACAACTATTCAGCCTTTTAATTGTATTATACAGATCAGGGCCGAAGCCCCGAATGCCAGTTAAGGCGAGCGGTGCGGCACGAAAAGAAAATGAAACGACAGGTGGATCTGGTGACAGCGAGCAAACTCAACTCGCCAACTTACTCCCACACCCTCTGCGCCTTAAGTACAATGTTGGAAAGATTATAGGTAAAACAACACTAATGGCTTAATCGAACTACCCTCATCCCTGGGTTTGTGTATGCGCAATTAACGCGTACTCCTAGGGTGAATGCAAACATCGTGAGGAAATCGGCAAGTCTATATGTACAATAAAAATTGAAGAACGGTTGCAATCTGAGGCTAACACCCATTTAGGGTTGTCGCCACTGGATTATTATATTTAAGTTATAGGGAATTAAATAACGGATTGTGTGTTTGTCGTGTGAACTAAAATGTGTTTATTTGTGTTGTGTTGATTAAATAACAAATCAATACGCTCTCACCTTGCCATTATTAGTATTCGAGAAGTATATATGTCGCAGTAAAGTAGTTAAATCAGGGAGTTAATTGAATCTCTACACTGTTAATTAAAGAACGATAGTCTGATTGAATCGCTAGCATTTTAATTTAAATAAAGCAACGTCGAAAACGTTTAACTATCTGTCTGACCGAAAGCCAGCGTGTAACACAAGACTCCGCCATGATTACTTCATTTGTTAATGTTATTTCGGTGTGACCTCGAAGAACTGAGAGCTTTATCGTAGTGAAGTATTATTGTATATGGTTAGGTTATTCTTGTTTCGTAGGAACGTTTAGAAAATACGTTAAACGTATCGTTCACTCACTTGTCTGACGGAACTTTAGCGACTTGATTGAATATCGATCTTTAATTAATTGTGTACAGATTCAATTAACTATCCGCTTTAATTATTTTACTGCGACATATACATAAAATCAAGTTTTTCTTTTAGGTGACGGCAACTTTGCGGTTGTAAGAATATGTACAGATAAAACGACTGGCAAGGATTATGCCCTCAAAGTGATTGATAAGGCTAAGTGCAAAGGAAAAGAACATTATGTAGAGGCAGAGGTATGTTGTATACTTTCTTACTTTTAAAATATCGCTAAAGATGTGCTGTAAAAATATGTTTTTTTTTTGTTTGGATAGGTCTTCTTATTATTAATTAAAATATAATTCGAGATTAGTTAAATGTGTATATAACCCAGCGAATTAATTTGCAAGTTAACCAAAAATGTTATGTTAATTTAGTAAAAGATTTAACTTCTAAATATTTTTTTTAGGTACGAGTCATGAGAAAGCTGTGCCATCCTCGCATCGTATCTCTTATCGAAGAGCAAGACAGCCCCGAATGGCTATTTCTCATTATGGAGTTAGTTAGTGGTATGTAATGAAATTTTCTATTTCTAAGCTTTGATAGAGCTAAAAACATGCATTTTTGAGTTATTTATTTCATTATTTTAACCTCCCTTTCCTCTATTTTTCTTATACTTCACAATTCATACCATTACAATTTATCTCTAGAATCAGTTTGACGGTCTTTACGCCTTTTCAGCACAGAAATGGTTTTTCAATACAATGTTGTTTGTATTTCTGTTTTTCTCGTTTTAACACAGGCCTTTTACTTTGCCTATTAACAACAGCGCTTACTTCTACAGTTAGGTGAGGAAACCGCCATGGCTCAAACCTAACATGACACGGGTCAGACACTAATCACCTCCTTGTTTAATAAAAAAAATTGTCACTGGATTATTATGTTTTAAAAATGATGTCCAACCCGAAAAACTGGTAACAGTTAAAATTTTTGTACGCTTCTAAGTTATCTGATTTTTTTAGGTGGAGATCTCTTCGATAGTATTGCGGCTGCCTCCAAATTTTCCGAACCTCAGTCGCGTTTACTAATCGGTCACCTAACATCCGCTATCGCATATCTGCATTCGCTTTCCATTGTGCATCGAGACATCAAACCCGAGAATCTCTTGGTAAGATAATTCATCAATTACATTATTTACCAATTCATATAATAGAACATTTTTCAATTGTAATTTAATTTTCCAGTCACATTAAATGGTATAACACTAAGCAGTTTTTAGTTTGCTGTACCCAAACGGGGCATAGGGCAGACACATTTCTAAGTCTATGCAATATGATTAAGTTTTTTATCGTTACGTATCGTAACTAACGTAAAAAAATTCGTTCGTGGATTGTGTATCGTACGTTAGTTCGATGGTTATCTGTAACTACCAATCCTCTTATCACGACGTGTTTGTGTGTAATTTCCGAGTAGTTCCCTCAATATTCGTGGCGCTGATGTCGCTTGGATCATTCGGTACAAAATATGAACGTTTAAATTGGGATTGCAATTTCTATTGGGACTTACAGAATACCATGTGCGTTAATCATATTAAACTGGTCTCCTGTAGTACTGAGTGTTCGAATATTTTTATAACAAATAATTGAGGAAGGTAGTTAGGCTTAACTACGTGTGAAAACTATAGAAAATGCGCAAGTGCGCATTTTTGCTTTTCGTTTTCATTTCGTTGCTAGTTAGCAATATGATAATATATAATCTGATGATATTATATAAAAATCTATTTTCTATGCTTATATCGATTTATAAAAAGAAACATAACATTGCACAGAGCACGGCATATGAACCAAAGTCGAGTGATTACGTTTTAGGTTTGATTTTGACGTCGCGTGAAGTTAGTACTGTATATAATAGAAGTAATTATAAGTCAAATGTTTAACTAGGTGGAAGTAGGTCCAGATGGCAGTGTTCGAGGCCTGAAGCTGGCTGACTTCGGTCTAGCAGTGGAGGTGTGGCATCCACTGAATGCGGTCTGCGGGACGCCTACTTACGTTGCCCCAGAGATCTTACTCGAAACCGGTTATGGACTTAAGGCAAGTAGAAAATATTGAAATTTTTTCACAAATACTAAGATGAAAGAAAAACATTAAATTATAATTTCGTGTTTTTTATAATTAAACGAGCTTCAATCATGCCTAATTATTCTTATTTCTATAATTGTCAGGTTTTCGAATGTATTCATTCTACGGACTATTGTCCATTTTTAGTTTTTTTGACGTTGTTGAGTATATTGACGGCCATAATATTTTGTAAATACAGTCACCGTTTCCGCCGACATCGTTTAGAATAACAAACCGATTATATTGACCTAAATCAAAGATCCCGGCTAAATTCTATTGTATAAGGTACTTAATAACAACTTCATTGGCTGTTCCGGCTATCGGTTTTTAGGCACTACTCCCTTCGATGTCGTTATAACAGAGTTTGACTGTATTTTTTTAGACGCTTTTTACTGGTCATTTTCGACTAGAGTTGACGATTTCATATTTTTGCACTTTATAGAAAAGTATATAAATTCAAATGCACTTTATAAGGAGTTTTTTAGAAAAAAGTTTGCTTTTTTATACTTTTAGATTGATGTATGGGCGGCGGGTGTTATCCTTTACATATTGTTATGCGGTTTTCCGCCATTCTCGTCCCCGGATGGCGACCAAGAAAAGCTTTTTGATGCTATACTATCCGCTCGCCTGGAATTCCCTGCACCTCATTGGGAGAGGGTTTCCGCTGGGGCCATTGACCTCGTCGCGAATATGTTGCGGCCTCAACCTGAACTGCGCTTTGCCGCTGAAGATGTGCTTGATCATGCTTGGATGTCGGTATGTATAAAATGAAACTTGATTTATCTTAATATCCGTAGTATAGTAAATTGTGACAGGAGCATGAGGGTAAATTTTTTACGGATGTACCGTCACGATTATGTGCACCGTTTTTGTCTAAGAAAAGGGAGAGAGCGATTGAAACTGATTGAGAGAGAGTGAGAAGGGGAGATAGAGAAAGAATACACGCTATTGCTTGATGTTTTTTGTTAAGTACTTAAATATTAGAACAAATAGATTTAAATGGCAATTCTGTTGCATAACGTCTTGTCCAGTAAACACAGATTTTTTTATTTATTTATATTATCATTAGCACGTATACGGTGTGTAAAGAGTATGAATATAATTACATGGAGTGATCATATGCTACTAATAGATGATCATCTATTGGGGCTTAAGAATTAATTTCTTGATTCTCAAAGAAATTTTACTTCTGACATGTGTACATAGTACGCCCGCACTTAGTATAAAAGTTTTACTACTTTTATTTTTATATTATGGTTTCTTAATATTATATTAAATTTTATTTTTACGTATTTACTTAGTAGTAAAAATCTCCATGTTGAATTTGACTGCTAACGTTGACTGATACACATTCCAGGCTGTATATATATGTAAAAGGCTGTGTATATAAGTAAAATTGTTTACAGGAGGACTATGACGAAATGTGTGGGCTCCACACTTGGTACGATGAAGACTCCTCATAGCTACACATTGACGCTGTAGCGGCTACATGACGGCTTTACTCAGCTTAGCGCGACCGCGCTATCATCATCCCTGGGCTAATTCCAATATTAAAAATGTCAATTAAGCATACAGCCGTATTTAAATGACTCCGTAGATCGGTACATGTTTTGAAATGAAGAAAGTGATTGCCATAAAAAATTAAAATAGAAAGTGAATTTTAAGAGATTAAAGCATAATGCTACATGAAGGAGAAGACAGATATAGATTGGAAATGTATTTATTACTGTTTACGTAATAGAAGAATTCGTTATTTACCTGGAATTAGCCCCAAGTGGATGTTAAACTGTTTAGGAAGTTAATCTGCTGTATATCCTTTACAGTAAAAACTGCTTTATAATATAACACCATAGATACCAAAGTATACTTAAAAGTACCAGTGACACTGTGCTTGTGTTCAATTTTAAAAAATGTATTTCAATCAATTTTAGTGCGGCAGTGTCTTTTATATTGACTGTTCCATAGATGCAATTGTAAGTGATCATCAAATGAACTTTTTTATTTATTTTCTTAATGTAGTTTCTTTTCCATAGTAAGTATTTATGTGGCTGTACCAGTTTCTTTAGTATTATTTAGCTTTACAGCTTCTAAAAGGGGCTTGAGTAGGAAAACTTTTAAAGTACATATTATTACTGTGCAAACATGAGCTATTTTCAACACAATTTTTGTTAAATTTACAAATGTTGTGGAGAAAGTTTTCTTCCTTAGCCCTTCACTGCATTTAAGTGACAAAAGGCGTTTTGTTCCTAATGTTATGAATGAATTGGCACTTCAAGTTTTGTTATTACAGACTAAAAACAATGTTAGTTGATTAAAACTTGGTGCAAATTCTACAATTTTCATCCGAAAATAGGTTAAATTATATCTTATGTTACTTGATTAAATAGTTAATATATGTTCTTTATAAATAAACACTTTTAAAATAATTTATTGCACATGCTTAGTTGAAGGTACAATAATTGCTAGATTAATAGATTTTTTACACATCTCAATAGATTTTCAAATATAATGCTCAAAAATTAAGTGCAATAGGGATTGTACTGGTGCCAAAAATTAATGCAATTGGTTCGCTCCATTGTCATTATCAAACTCAAATGTTTCCTGTGAAAATATCATGCAATTTCTAGGACATTCCAAACTAAATAAAAAGTACTGTTACTAATTAGATGACAATAAATGTAGTTTCAGATTAACTGACAGGAGATCCCTAGGTAGGAATAATACTTATATTAATCTGATGAAAATATTTTTTCATACAGTAACATTCATGTCACATGGTCACTCATTGAAAATAATTTGCTTAAAATAAATTATTTATTAAAACTGAGTATTTTATTTAATGACCCTATTTTGCAGTGTTGCAAATAACACCTGTTATTGGTTGTATAAAAAGCTACCATGTTATCTATGTTATTAAAAGATTATTTTTGAGGTCAAATTTATATTATTTTCAATTATATAAATAACATAATATCACTTTAATATATACCCTGTTAATAAAAATCCACTAGATCCATTCATTAATACTTCTGGGTGTGTTCTTTCAGGTAAAATCTAAAAATAAAAAATATAAGTGGTATATTTTAATAACAATCAATTAAATTTATATATGTATGTTAGGCACAAGTATTTTATAGTTTTCAATTGAATTTATATTTACCTGATAGTTTCTCATCCAACTACAAGTGAGCTTTAACGCTGCTACATTACTTTGAGATTTAAGAGAAACATACAGGTTTTGTAACGGTTCTGCAACAGGGTAATAAACAACAAAAGGTCTACCAGGTTTAACAAATTTTGATAATTCCATAAATATATTTTGGGGATCCTCTTTGCATGCTATAATGAGTGAGTCCATTTTATTTGATATAATATTTGATGCCTCTATGTTGTCGAAATGCCATTTTGGCTTTTTTGGTTCTTGTGTATACCTATTTTCTGTTTTTTCAATGTTTAGGTTCTGTGTTTCAGTCATTTTAGGAACCTTTGCATGTTCTTCAGTTACTGATTCACTTTTTCGTTTTAAACGATTACTTTCTGTAACTTCAAGGATTTTCTCTGATGTATTTGTATCACAACCCTGATAATATTGCCTCAGTGCAGAATATACATTAACAGAAACACATTTGTTATACTGCTGTGGACTGTAATTCATAGCTAACAAAGCTTGTTTTTGGGACATGTTTCCTGGGTGCATGTGAACTAATCTTCCAGTGTTACTATCTCCAATGGCATTTAATAATGCAGCAGCAACTAGTCCATTTGACCCTGAGTCATAAAGCAAGTGACTACCTTCACAACATAGATTGGCCATTGTAACAATTTGAGATAATGTATCAATGCGAATTCCTTGGACTTTTGTTGGTTCTAGTTTATACAAAATTTCAGATATTATTCTTAAATTTGGTTTTAGAATTTGGATATACTCAAAATATTTTTTTTCCTTTTTTTTCAAATACTTATCCTGCGAGAATTCTGTCTTATTATGAAAAGTATTTGAATTAGTTATCAGTGTTTCAACAATATCTGCAGCTTTAGATGAATCACTTTTCAAGTCATAAATTTCATCTGCTGTTAATTTTTGAGATCTGCCATCGTCATATATATTTCTATTATCAGCACCAGAAGATTTAATCCCAATCTCATCTTTTAGGCATGCTGTTTCTTCCACCAATTCTAAATCATATTCCCTACTTCTCTTTTTGCCATTGGCTACCATTTTAAATATTGAAAAATAGTTACATCCTTCAATAGCGCTTAAGCTAACGGAATCTTTTCCAACACTTATTCGGGAATCAGATTTATTAAATTTATAAAGCTTTTTGTAATTATGTTTTTGTACAACAATATACTCACCAACTTTAATGATGTTATTTGACATTTTAAAATATTAGTTAGTATTAATTTAAAGCACGGTTTTCCTTAAAGAGGTTCAATCGTCAGGGGTAAGATAAAGTATTTAAAAACTAAAGTAAATAAGCCTTAAATATGAATAGTGGTTATGTTAATATGTTTTCGACACACGAAAGCTGACAAAGACAGCATATAAAATTAATCTGTCGGCTGTCTGCTGTCGTCTGATTTTTCATAAAGTGTAAACATCTGTCTGCGTGGAAATCTGTCATTTATTATTGCCCTATCTCTAAAGAGTAAAGACATCACGTCTCGGTCTCATAAGGTTTAAAAACCGTGCACTGTGCAGGCCCAGAAAAGGGGAAAAAAAGGTTTTTAATTTATTTCACATTTCTATAAGTGTAAGTTTCACCTGTGATCGTACTGTGTTTAAAAATTAATCTAAAGACTAAAGGTCCAAAAGTACGCGCCGTACGAATCAGACGATAGACAGGTTGGTTGACAAAAATAATATTCTGCTTTCTGGCCCAAAATCTAAATTACATTAACATTAATAAATTAAAGATAAAAATATAACAGTTATTGTGAAATATGCTATAAAAAGTTTTCAAACTGTAAAATAAAGTAAAACACGTAATCTTATATTCTATATCTGATAATATAAGTGTTTTTAGAGTGGTAGTAATATAGGTACGAAGTGCATTATGGCTGCATTAAAGAACACCAAGAATTTGAAGGTTTTTAAAATCTTAGCCACAAGATACTGTCCACAAGTAAAATCAACAAGAAATTTAAATCTTCAAGAGTATCATAGTAAAGATTTATTAAAAAAGCATCATGTGTCTATTCAAAACTTTCGCCTGATAGACTCGAGTCTGGATCCTAAGCCACTATCAGATTTTAAAGCCGATGAATATGTTGTCAAAGCACAAATTTTAGCTGGTGGCCGTGGTAAAGGACATTTTGATAATGGGTTCAAAGGTGGAGTTCACATTACCAAAGACCCACAACAAATTATTCCTTTAGCAAAAAATATGATTGGTCATAAGTTAATTACAAAACAAACACCAAAGGAAGGTATTTTGGTTGATAAAGTAATGGTTGCCGAAAGTGTAAACATTAAACGTGAAACCTATCTAAGTATTGTCATGGAAAGAAGTTATAATGGAGCAGTATTAGTGGCTTCACCAGCTGGTGGTATGGATATTGAGGCTGTAGCAGAAGAAACCCCTCATTTATTGAAAACTATACCAGTAGATATTCATGAAGGTGTTACAGATGCCATAGCAAAAGAGATAGCAGAGTTTTTGGAATTCAAAGGAGTAATGGTTAATAAATGTGCAGAAGAAATCAAGAATCTGTGGCAGCTTTTCCTTAAGGTAATAAAAAACTGCAATTAAAAATGTAATTTATCATTTTTATTATAATAATCTTCAATAATTTTAACATTTAATCTTCTTATTTCATTAAATCTTATAACTTTTGAATGCATTGTGGTCATACCAGAATATAACTGAAACTATACTCTAGATATGTGAATATGAATATAGTGATAACTTTCATAAATGTATTTTAGGTAGATGCAACACAATTAGAAATTAATCCTTTAGTAGAAACTGATGATGGTCGGGTTGTTGCAGTTGATGCTAAAATTAACTTTGATGACAATGCACAATTTAGACAAAAAGATATATTTGCCCTTGATGATGTGTCTGGAGTGGACCCAAGAGAAGTAAGTATTGATAACTTGTCTATCACCTTATAAGAGACTTTGATTATCTTTTTGGCTATATGTAAATGCTAAGCTATATATCAACATCTAGAGTTTAAAACTTCCAATAGTGGTATAAAGAACTTAGATAATGTGTGATCAAGTCTTAATAGGTTTTTAATAGTTTTATTTTATTCAGTAATCACCTAAGATCAGTTCAGAGTCTTTCAAGAAGAATATTTTCTAGTGTTGTTTTATATTTATTTGAATAATAGTTATATAATAAAATTGATACATATATCTACTTTTATCAACTATTAACAATTTTGTAGTGAGTCATTATCTTATCTATTGAGTGGCATGACTTGAATGGCAATATTTTTAAAACAATAAGTTTTAAACATTTACATTTGTTTAAATTAAAAGCAATTTAGTATCCTAGATGTAATATTGATCCTTATACTTATTTGTATATATAAGGATAAGGATCAATAATACATCTAGGATATTAATTTGCTAGATATATATATACACATATATACATTGACTATCCTTTATAAGGATATTATTACAAAATATTTTTTATTTTGAGAGTGTTATCATAATTATATATAACTTTGTTGCAGTACACATATTCCTTGTCAAGTCATTTATTATATTAGAAAACAAAAAATACTTCTTTCTTCTTCAGAATGCATAACTTTTTATAATCACCTATAATATTTTATATAAAAAAATTAATTGTGCATTGTGATAAGGCAGTGCAATGTATTTGTAATATTAGCTAAACCGAGGAACAACTAATTTCTTCAATGCATATTTTACATAATATGGTTTCACTTTATTAACATTACAGGTGGAAGCAACATCATTAAATTTGACCTATATTGATATGGATGGAAGTATAGGGTGCATGGTCAATGGAGCTGGTTTAGCCATGGCTACAATGGACCTTATCACATTAAGTGGTGGAAAACCAGCTAATTTCTTGGACCTTGGAGGAGGAGTAGGTCAAGCGCAAGTATCCGCTGCATTAAGAATATTGGAGTCTGACCCTAAAGTAAAGGCTGTATTTGTCAATGTTTTTGCAGGTAATAAAATAAACCTTGCCTCATAACTCAATATAACTTTCAGAACAAGTCCTTCACATAAAAGGAATTTCACACCTATTAAGTGTTGCAATATAATTATGAATAATTTACGAAGGCTATTATTAGTTTCTTATTTAATTTTGTTCAATTGATATTTCTATTCAGTTTTATTTACGCGATAAATATTTTTTATACAGATTAATAATGTTCTATTCATTTAATATATTATTTTAGTGATTATATATTTGAAAATATGAAGGTAAAAAATACTCTTATCATATTAAAAGGCATTCAATGATCATAAATACAATCATTTATGATGTATGTATGAATTTGTACCGTATGAGAAGATTTTATAATGTGTCAGTTATAAACGCATTTATTTGTTAATATTCAGGTATCGTAAACTGTGCAACGGTTGCAAGTGGTATTGTGGCAGCGTGCAAGGAAAGTCCTCCAAAGCATCCGCTTATTATTAGATTGGAGGGTACAAACGCAGCTCAGGCAAAGACAATTCTAGAGAAATCGGGACTCAATATCAATATGGTTAATGATGCCGATGAGGCAGCAAAGTTAGCTGTTAAATTAGCAAATGAATAAAAATATGTTATAGAATTTATCATTTTAGATAAGCACAAATTTTTGACCGAATTATTTTGTTTGTATCGATTTTTTTACTTTCATGTAAATAAATTTGTTAATTTAAAGACAAGACTGAGCTTGTTTTATATGTTTTAATAAACGTTATGTAGTTATTTGATTTTTTATTTGCACTAAATATGGACGAAAATCAATAATCAGGAATTATAGGTAGGACAATTAAACGGAAACATTAAAGGTATATTTGATGATAAAAGTTTGATATGTTATATATATCGAAAGTACAAATTTTGCCATTCTCCTAGTTGAATAAATAAAATAAACTACAACCTAAGTCCGTTTGCGTCTCGACTAAGACCTCGTCCAGTAGACAATTAAAATTGTATTTAATTAAACTTAAACATAAAATAATAGCTTTAATTAATGGAAAATTATAATGTATTTTTTGTAACATTATATTTTTTCCTGATTTCATTAGTAAATTGTTATTATCAATGATAATTAATTTCAAGCATAATGATTACCTATTGAATGCAAAAACATAACCTACGGCTAACATTGGAACATATTTCTACTAAATACAAATAAAATATTTTGAAGTTTTTATGTATAACATATTTATATATTTATTTATTTAACAGCATTAACTACTTAAGATGGTCGTCTTACATAGTCTTATTTGCTAGAATAGTCTTACAATTAGTTACATAAATTACAAAAAAATAGGCATGCAAATGTCATCTTATATTTCATTCATTTATTTACATAAATACATTTATTATCCTATCAGACATGTATGTACTCCTGTTCATGTTCTTATTTTCTACCTTTGTTTATTCATTATGACACACTTATAAATTATGTAAGGGATGCCGTAGTCAAGTAATAATTATGAATACAAGACTAGTTATTAAATCTTACATTTAAAAAAATACTCCAATATTTGTAATAATTCTTATCTAAAAAATACAACGATTTAATCGTTAGGCTTCTTTTTCTTGTATTTAATAACATCTGAAGTGATGTTCCCCGCGTTAATTTTAAACCTATGATCTAGGTACTCGCCCACGCTATAAAAGCACCTTGCCTTTAAGAACCCAATCACCTTCCTCTTGAAAACATTACATGGCAGCGATCTATAGCTTCTAGGAAGGTGATTAAATATTCTTACGGCCATGGCGTAACAATTTTTAGAATATAGCGTGGTGCAACATGCAGGCACCGGCAGCCGTGTTGGATCCCTCGGTATATGCAAGGAAGTTTCTTTAAATGTTTGAAATAATTTTGGATGCCTCTTTACAGTCATGACCGCTTCAACGATATACAAACTCGGTACCTACTGTCAGAATACCGAGTTCGTGAAAAAGCGGTCTACAGCTCGTAAGAGGTCCAACGCCCATAATAGCCCTGATACATTTTTTTTGAGTAATAAAAACTTTACTCACATCTACCGAATTTCCCCATAAAAGGATACCATAGCGCAAAACTGAGGCAACATAGCCGTGATAAGCAATAATTGCTGCGTGTTTTGAGCCACTTTGCGAGTTCGACTCAAAGCAAAAATTTATTAACGCGCGTGCATATCGTTAAAACGTGTTGTTTCCAATTAAGATTTTGGTCTAGTGTTATGCCTAGAAACTTGTTTGATACAACTTCCTTAATAAACTCGCTCTTATAATTAATTTTGAGGTTATTGGGTCTGCAATTATTTTAGTTCCGAAATTGTATAAAAATTTTTTTTTTTAATATTTACACTTAAATTATTAATGTCCAACCATTCTGTGACATTCTTTACTGTTTCATTCAATAATGCTTCGTGGTTACGCGTTGTATCATTTAACACGACCACTGAAATATCATCTGCGTAAAGAATGCATTTATATATATATAATTTGGAATCTACCAAGTTGCCTATCAAAATTTGTTTTTTTAGCAAATAACCGATGAGCGCACTGATTCTGCAGCCGGATCTTAGACCATAAACAAGATTTTCGAAGTTAAACAGTGACTTTTAGCAACATACTCTTGTATCGAGTCGTAAGTCTCTCCAAACATTTGATGATGAGTTTTTGTCACAAGGCTCAGGTCCACTAGCACTGTCGCATAAAGAGTTGAAGCAATGACTTTATTCCCTATCCTTTAAATAAATAGATAATGTACAAGGCAGCTACTTTAAGTTGACGGTTCTATGATTATTACTACTTAGCCTTATTCAAGATGAACCTGCGTAGAGTACGAATTATATAACGAATTGGAGAAACATTAAGACGAAGAATTTTAAACATTATTACCTACTGCTAGCATACAACTACGCGTATAGGATGTCTCATGTCTGGTGGTCTAATAAAACATGTATCATACAATTTCCAATATTAAACGTATGAAACTAAGACAACTGACAACGCTTTAGCAACGGCTATACAAATGAGTGTTATCAATAAATCATTCTGATATAACTATGTATAATCTGTGCAAAAGACGAACAAATAGTAATACAAGTTCTTTACACCCATGCATACTTAAGCTTATACATACACAGATTATGATATTTAAAATTTATTAAATTTGTATAAATAGGTGTTGTAAATAAAACAAGAGTAACCGGAAATGAAATATATTTTAAAATAACTGTTTAACCTAGATAAATGTGCTAACTACGCACGGAATAAATTTAATCTTCGACCTTGCGAGTCGCTCTTGCTTAATGCCATATTCGATTGAATTTCTTCGAAGGCCGGCAAATGGCTGAGTTTACCTCTCGCGGCAACAGATGGCCGCTTACTGAGCATACGACGCGCCACACGGACTATATCATCAGCTGTTATTTTTTCTGTAAAAAATAAATTTTATGAAATAGAGTCTGTATGGAACAGGCTATATAACCTTATTGTGTTACTGACAACACTGTTAAGTCAATATCTTAATACATATATATAAATTACGTGTCACGCTGTTTGTCCACTATGCACATCTAAACTACCGAACCGATATCTATATAGGATAGCTTAGATCTCAATTATTTATACCCGCAATATTATTTTTTTAGTTTTACTTCTGAAATATGTACTTTGTACGCACGCACTTTATTGCTAATTAATAAATTTAGTATGTATTGGTTCCATTCCATATGTATGTATCTTATATTGATTTCAATATACTATATGTTGTGTTGAATGTTGATTATTATGCTACATAGAGCAATGTACATTAGTTACGTCAACATAGCATACATACACCATGTATAGATTTATATAATGATTATATTATGATAGATTTGATCGGAATTAAATTGCTTAAAATATACCTACCAATCTCATTGATGAAGTATGATGGTGGCTTTCTCTTCCCAGTAGCAAGTACTTGTCTGCCAACATCTTCAAACACAACGGGTCTAGCCTCGAGATTCATTAACAGCATGGATTGCAATTGAGTTTTGGCCCGCTATGGATAAATATATAACTATTATTAGATTCCCAGCAATCATTGCTTATAAAAAAATTATGCAACAAAAATTTAAACAAAATTAATTCAATAAAAAAAATGATCAATTAATGGAATTTAAATATAGTCAAAGAGCTTACCCTTAGTTCATTTTCGCCCACTTTGCCAGCCATATTGGCCAGCTCCCGGGCTATAACCAGCGCCGTATCGTAAATACGATTGGGCGGCGACGCAGAATGCACACAGAATAAGCCCGTGTCTCCATATGCGTGGTTGTAAGCAGTCGCGTTGAACATCCAGTGATATCTACAATTTACCGAAGTCAAATACTTTAAAGAAATCAGAAGCGTTTAAAATCAATCGAGCAACAATGTAGACTTACTAAATAATTAATCCTTTAACTCAATAATCAAGGGTGGGTACTTGAAGAAGTCAATTGAGTATCGTATCAAATTATGTAGGCCAAAATACAGTTTTTTTTTTAAATATGTGGCTTTACAAGGATCTTTCTGCGTGTCTATAAGGCGACAATTATACGTAAAAAAGCAGGTTATAAATATGATTTGTATGTGTTTTTGCTGGAATTTAACTTAAACATGTATCAGGCAAAGACTAATATTTTATTATATACAATTAGTAGAACAAGATCAGGTAACGGAAATTATTAGGAAAGCGATTTGGTGGGCCTTATAGCTATTTATATAGGCAATCCTAGAAAAATAATAAACTATGCAGAAAGTAAAAGATGTATGAAACTTTATTTAACAAAATGTATAAGTAACAATTACTTAATTAAAAAAATATATATATATTAATAATATGAGTTACCTGTTAAGTACATTTGTGTATAGACGTGTGTACATGCCCTTTCCAGGACCACCAGCTGAGAAAGACCCTCCTCCGCCCATCATCATGTTTAGGACACATGTGGCTACGAAATCTGGGTCACCGTGAGAACAACCTGAAACCCAATGCGACACTTCGTATAGAATACTTAAAGTAGCAGAATCAAAAACCTTCAAATGCAAAAAAATCTCTGTAGTTAATAGTGAATTTTCATGTAATTTTAGAATTTACATTCAATTAAAACCACATTGTTCTTTGGCAGCTCAAACAAATATACAAATAGGTAGTAACCACATGAATCTTATTTGCACTTCAATTTAGTTCCAAATATGCCCATGGAGCGTTGCTCAACTTATGCATATCTATTATTACAATTCTAATAACTTATTACGATACTATTTTATGAACTGTTTAAGGGTATGCGCGCTTTCTTGTAAAATTAAATAGTACATAATTATATTAAATGATCACTAGTAGATTTTACAACTTAAAACATTTAGTTAATTTTTATTACATGAATGCAAGTAGATTACAGTAACTTATACTCACTCTCTATACCAATAACTATATGAGCCAATTCTGGCAAGTCTGAGCCAGGATATAGCGGAATTTCACAGTCTTCCTAAAAAATTAAAATTATATTGGAAAATCTCAAACCTTGCAACTGCCTAGTATTAGACTTATTTAGTGTTTTAAGTTGAACAAGGCATAAAGCAAATTTCTATATTTGTATAAACCATTTATTTAACAGCAAGTTACAAATAACATAGCAATAAATAAATAAAGCTAAACAATAATATAGGAGAAATATTTATTTTCAATTTTTGTATAAAATAGTGAATGGAAATAAGTGATTAAATGATAAAATTTCAAAGACTGGTGGATAAAGGACAAATTTCTGTTAATTCTTCTGTTCATATTGAAAAAATAGGGTTTGTTAATTATACCTGTTCTACTCCTCCAGTGTATTGAGCAATAGACCTATCTGTCATGGGTTTAAATGCCTTATCTTCAGAGGAATGCCAAGTTGGTTTTGAATCCACAAAATATTTCTGGACATATTCAACAAATGGCCCATGCTCAACCTGGAATGATGTGTCTTACTATAAATATCCATAAATACATTTTCCAGTTATGTAGAGACAAGATAGCATTTTAATATAAATCAATAGATAATTAAAATAAATTTTTCTTACCCCATTCCCCTTATTTTATAAATATATATTTAACACAGTTTAGATTGATACAAAAAATCTTGGTATGATAATTATTATAACTCGTCTTTTATACAAACATATACAATTTATAATACATAATCTCCAGGAATTCAAACAATTATAAAATAATGACAGGGTTAAATTTAACTTACCCCTACAGCAGCTACAACCATTCTGTCAGGTGTGTAATGGTTTTTTAGAAAGTTTATAATAACTCCACGGTCTATTTTATTTACATTTTCTTTGGGACAAGTCTTTGGAAGACCAAGAGTATTTCCTTTGTATGCTGCCTATAAATTATAAATATTTTTATTCATTAAAATGTTATGCTAAGGGTCTGTTTCATAATGTCCGGATAAGTTCCAAATAAGCTATTTATTACTTATTGGTAGGATAAAAGTATTTTTGCGTTTCAGGACTGTCGGGTAGCGCATTTGTCATAAAATGCCAAGTATCTCATTCGGAACTTTTATCTTTCGAATAATATAGGTGTTGCATAGGTATTTGGTACTTTATCCATACATTGTGAAATAGGCCCTAAAAGTCCAGTCTTTATAGTAATAATAACATAATATATTGAATTATTGTTGCTGGTGGCTCTCATAAGCCCTCAATTGGGCCGGGGCAGAGACTTTTAAAAGTGTTTAATTAATTTCTGGCTTTGAGCTGATTGCCTAATGGCCACCTTACTACTAAACTACTTGCCAGATTCAATTAAAAATAATTGACAATATTTGTTGAACTAATTATTCTATTGATAATTGATATTAATATACTTATTTTAGCATCTTCTCTTACAAAATTATTAGAATTGGAGTCCAGTGAGTTGTATGTATTATTAAGATTCACAATTTAAATAAAACTTACAGAATGTATCATATCCATTAAAATTGTCTCTTGTTCAGGCCTCATTGCCAAGGTTTCTAATTCAAATGCAACTGCTTGCCGTGCAGCCTCTATTTCTTCTACAGAAAGCTGTGGCCGTAATGTTACTTCTGCCAATACCTTAAAAATGTAAAAAGCATTATAATTATTTATCGAGACAAACTACAATATAAGATAAAAGTGTAATAATATATGTCTGTATTTGTAGAATGGTAAGAATTGCACATTTTTTCTTATTTGTAATGTAGTATTAGTAATAATCAAGTATTCATTCTACTATGAAATTTCCTCAATCAACAAATTAATCTACTAACAATATCTAAGGGTAATGTGGCCTATATTACCCTTATAAACATAATTGTTTATAGAACAGATTAATTGTTTAACTACCTAACAAAAATATATTTTATATACCTGAGTTACTGCTTCTAAGCCTCTTGAATCAGCACTCGTAGCATATACAGTAGTATCACGGGATCCTTGACAGTCACAAATGCCACCATGTCTTTCTAGCTCTCTAAGCATAACATCACGAGTTGGAAACTTATGTGTAGCCTGTAATTAAAATTTATGTTCTTAATAAAATATTAATTAATACATATTAGATTTATATTAATGAATATAATAGTAGTAGTATCTGGTCTTATCATCAATCAATTATGGTTTCAGTTAGTTTCAATCTTCTTTAAATATTATTCTTGGCAAGTCAGGTTTTACTACTACTTATAGGATATGAGATAAATCATACTTACTCCAAAACTTAATTTTTCAAGAAAATGAGAAATTCCATTTGGATATGCCACCTCATATCTAGGCCCAGAATCAATAACAACTGTAAAATAAAAGATGATTTTAAGTTATAGGTATAGTGCAACAATTCACATTAAATTTGACAGCATAATACCTCCCGCTGTACAGAATTGTCCAAATTTCTTTTCTGAAGCAACTCTTAATCCATTACTGAGGGTTGTAACTTCTGTTATACTATCTTCGGATTTTGCCGAAGAATAAACCACTGGGGGGAGATTAGGCATTGGTTCTGAGAGTGGAGGCAAAGGTGTGACACTTCCTTTTGGCAGTGGTTTGTCACTCTGGCTAAATTTTCTAACTCCATAGCGCGATGTATTGATACTATAAGAATTTCGAAAATTATTAATATGTGTTTACGCTGACTAATAAAAAATGTCTGCTATATATTACCTAGCTTTCATAGAAGACAACCTAGAAAACAGGACTTTTATGTCTGTTAAATGCGACATTCTTCAGTTTTTAGGTTTAATTTGTCATAGATGTTATTTCAATTACGTGAAGGAAATTCCAGTAAATCGAAATAATTTATTATGATTTCATTGAACGTGATTTTTATAAACTAAAAAACTGAAAATCCAAAATTACTATTTCAGTGGGATAGTGGAAGTTGAATTTTATTTTTATATTCTGTGCTTTAAAATATGAATTTTGACATTTAACAGACTATTTACTAGAAAATATGAATCTCATATTCAGACTACATTTTTGTTTCAGTGCTAGCAACTTAGTAACTGCTACACAATTTTACCCATAAAGCAAATTTGGAATACAAAAAATATTTAATAGCGCCTGCATTTACGTATTTACTATATACTTTACTACAGTAATTTAATATAGTTTTTAACAATTCGTTGCATTTCGTTCCTCTATGAATTTTTAGATGGATACACTGAAGAATATACATTTCATAATGTGGAGTTTTTCTATAATTGACAATAATGAATTCATTATGTGAACATCTACAATCTGTGGTTGTAAATTTCAATCTGTGTAAAGGTGTTACTTTGAATTTGAAATATGTGGGATTTAATATTTACAAAATAAATTTGAATAAATTCCTCCAATTTACTTTCATTTAATTAACAAAACAGTACATTCAGTTTACAAACAAGTTATGTCTCTCTTATTTACTGTGTTATCTGTTAAATAATGTTGAGACTAATCCAAATACACCGTATGTTATAGTAAAATAAATTTAAATATAAAATTACATTTGAAATTTTAATTTTGTAACTAGTATCATGAAATCCTGTTTTTCAATGGTTCTAAGGCGATTTTGTTCTCGAAGAACTGTCCCTCAAGTCTGCGTGGTAGGTGCAGGACCAGCTGGTTTCTATGCTGCAATGCACTTATCTAAGAATCTTAGGCCTGTTAAAATCGACATTATCGAAAAGTTGCCTGTGCCTTTTGGATTAGTTAGGTAAGTTAATATTGATTAATAATAAACATATAAATCTGCTTTGTTTATTACTTATTTATATTTTTTATTTTAGATATGGAGTGGCACCAGATCACCCGGAAGTAAAGAATTGTATTAATCAATTTACTAAATTAGCAAATCAAGAAAATATTAGCTTCTATGGAAATATAACATTAGGCAAAGATATTAGTCTGGATAATTTGAGACAACATTATGATGCAGTCTTACTTGTAATTATTGCTTATTTAATTTTACCAGTTAATCATAATATTACGTATGATCATATCTTATTAATTGATTTTAGACATATGGTGCAGAAGAGGATAAAACTCTAGGTATTCAAAATGAAGATGCACAAAATATAATAGCAGCTCGTAATTTTGTTGGTTGGTATAATGGACATCCTCGTGATAAAGATTTAAAAGTAAAAATATTATTTATATATCTATATACACTTTCAACATATTGATATTTTACTTATATGTAATTGAAATTATTAACAGGTAGATCTCTCTGGACGCACTGGAATTATTATTGGCCAAGGTAACGTAGCGTTAGATGTAGCAAGAATACTCATGTCACCAATTGATTTACTTAAGAAAACCGACATAACTGAATTTGCCCTACAGGCTATATCAGAGTCAAACATTAAAGAATTATACCTAATTGGAAGACGAGGTCCCCTACAAGTTGCATTTACAATTAAAGAATTAAGGGAACAATTGAAATTACCTAATTGTCTAACAATATGGAGAAAGCAAGATTTTGAAGGTATTGCTGAAGCAGTTGCCAACCTCCAGAGGCCTCGCAAGAGGCTAACTGAGCTCATGTTGAAATCAATGGATAATCAATCTTCTCAACCTGTATCACACGAAAAGTATTTTCGACCAATATTTTTTAGGAGTCCTCACAAATTTTTAGTTCATAATGGTCAAGTTAGTGGGATCGAGCTTACATGTAATAAGTTATATGGTGATGAGGTAGAAAATCAGAGGTGTATTATGACAGAACATAAAGAAACTATTGATTGCAGTTTAGTTTTTCGTAGTATAGGATATAAAAGTATAAAAGCAGATAGTGCTTTATCGTTTGGATCTAGTGGTTGTGTTGTAAATGAAAATGGAAGAGTATTAGATAGTAAAGGAAGGGAATTTGGACACTTATATGTTGCTGGTTGGTTGGGTACTGGACCAGTGGGTGTTATAATACATACAATGGGAAACGCATTCCAAGTAGCAATAAATATTTGTCATGATCTAAAGAATTGTGAATCGTCTAAAGATGGTTTTGAAGGCTTGAGAAACATTCTCAAAAATTTTAACAGTCCCATTGTAACTTGGCAGGGATGGGAAAAAATTAATAGTTTTGAAATTGAGCTGGGCAAAAAGTTTGGAAAGCCTAGAGAAAAAATAACTTGTATTAGCAAAATGTTAGAAATTGCTGCAGAATAAAAACTTTAATTGAAGTTTAATATTTACAAGTTAGAACATTTACATAGTAAAGTAGTAGGTACTATAAGAATACATTTTATATTTTGTTTATAAATACATAGTTTAATGTAAAGAATTATATAAAATAAAATTATTCTTTATCAAACTTCTTTAAATCATATGCTTGTAATGCACAAACAGATTAATGTAAAAAAACCGCCTTCACTGGGAAAGGCGAGGACCTTTACTGCGTACTTCGCTCACTCCTGAGTTTCCTGCCCTTCAGGCAATTGACCACCCCGCAAAGGCCCAAGCCGAGGGTCGAGTCTCACAGGAGGCGCTTTTGCTAGTCGCGGGAAAAACAGCCCGAACTGAGCTGTAAAGGCCCTTCTCCACTGCCCCGGTCCAGCAAACGCAGGAGGAAATGGAGGCGAGAGAGGACAAAAGCTGCGGTTCAAAAGCTTCTTGCGAACGGCGGCTACATACTTACGAAAATACATGCCGCTGTCGAGCGTGACTCGATATTTGACGGACATTTGCCAGGGAATGGCTTGTCCGTATAGGGTGACCTCTTTTTTGAGGAGAAATTTTTCCCGAGTATTAGCGTTAGCACCGGCGTTGCCCCTGGCAAAGAGAACTGCAACGCTTTTCTCGGGATTTAATTGAAAGCCCCATTTCCGGAACCATTCGCCTAGGGACGTGGTTGCGGTCTGGAGTCTGTCCACGACGACACCTCTGTCTTTATGAGTGGTATAGAGAGCGGTGTCATCGGCATAGAGGGCTAGCTCCACATTCGGAGCCCTAGGGATGTCGCCGTTATACAGCGTGAAGAGAAGGGGCGAGAGGAACGAGCCTCCTCCGGCCCTGATTGGACGAGGAGACGATAACTTTCCTTCTACGCGATAACGAATTGAACGGTCGGACAGGAAGTCGTGTACGATACGCACGAGTCTTAGTGGCACTTGGAGGTGGTAGAGCTTGTAAATCAAGCCGTTGTGCCACACCTTGTCGAAAGCCTTCGCTATGTCGAAGAAGAGCGCACCCGTGGCTCTCGGTTTCAGGGAGCTGTTCATCCCTGAAAGGATGTGCTCCGTGATCCGATGGGCTTGATAGACGCACGAGTGGGCCGGCCTAAAGCCAAACTGCTCATCGGGAATGAGCCCCTTTTCTAGGACATAGTCTAGGAGGCGCTTTTCACTACCTTCTCGTAGTAGAATAAGAAGGGACCAAGTAAGGAGCCTTGTGGTATGCCCATGGTAACACACGATCCCTGTGATACAGCTCCATTAGCTCCATTTACATATAATGAATAATCGCCTCGGCTCGGGTAGATATTTGTCGAAACTCTGCAATTACAGGCTTTCCGCACTTGTAATGAAAATATATACTACATATTTAGCAACAAAATTAATTGAACAAAGTTAAACAGAATTAAAAGTATATTATTTTATTTTTATCGATGAAACAATAATTCAATATTATAATATTTTTAATTTAAGGTATGTAATTTAAGTTTGATTGAAAAATTTATATGTATTTTCATTAGACGTGACTCTAGATCTGCAAATTTCAATATATTGAGTTATCTGTGGTTTTAAATACGGTGTTTTAAACATAGTAATTATAATGTTGAATTGTTGATCTATAAAATTATGTGAAGCTTCAGTACTAATAAGTATATGATTAGCAAATTTTATTAAAACTTAAATTAGATCAATAATTATAATGTAATATAGAAAAAAAATGTTGTATGGCAACATTTTGTGGTATACCAACACAAAAATTAAGAGCGGAATTTTAACTTTATGGTACTTCCTTTTCTCTCGTGTTCTTTTGACAACACGAGGTTATAATTTGTAAATTGCAAAAAAGTACGTAATTTTGTTAGAATTTCACAAATTTTTAGTGTGTGTTCATTTTATAAGGTGAAACATCTAATTGAGTGTTATAATTTTAGGCATTTACAATGGCGGAAGAAAATTGGAACGAAGACAACATGGAGACGGGCGGCGTGGCCATCGATAACATGCCGTTGCCCCAAGCCGCTGATATCCCTGAAATTAAACTATTTGGAAGATGGAGTTGTTATGATGTCCAAGTTTCCGATATGTCACTTCAGGACTATATCTCTGTTAAAGAAAAGTACGCTAAGTACTTGCCCCATTCTGCTGGTAGGTATGCCCACAAACGATTCCGTAAAGCTCAGTGTCCAATTGTTGAGCGCCTTACCAACTCTCTGATGATGCACGGTCGCAACAACGGCAAGAAGTTAATGGCTGTGCGAATTGTCAAACACGCATTTGAAATTATCCACCTTCTAACTGGTGAGAACCCACTACAAGTTCTTGTTACTGCCATTATTAATTCTGGTCCTCGGGAAGATTCAACTAGAATTGGTCGTGCTGGTACTGTGCGTCGTCAAGCCGTGGATGTGTCTCCACTCCGTAGGGTGAACCAAGCTATCTGGCTGTTGTGCACTGGTGCTCGTGAGGCTGCCTTCAGAAACATTAAAACAATTGCGGAATGTGTTGCGGATGAACTTATCAATGCGGCTAAGGGTTCATCTAATTCATATGCTATCAAAAAGAAGGATGAACTTGAGCGTGTTGCTAAATCCAACCGTTAATTAATTCTAAGTACAGGACTTAATAAACATAAAATGCTAAGATTGTGTTTTATTCCATTCGCTATTATTTCAAAAAGAATCAATGTGTTACAATTTATAACACATTTAGAAAATAAATATATTAAAAATCTTGTGATTGTACATATAAAAAATTTGCTTTAATTTTCATCTAGTAAACTTATTAAACCCTATAACCCAGAAAGAATTAAAAGATAAGGAAATAAAATTATTAATCAATGCATTCAAATATTAGTTTAACAGGCAATACAACTTTTTATCAATCTTGCCCCGATATACCTTTAATAAACAATTTAGTCTTGTTAGCTTAGCTTCTTTGCAATAGGTACAAATTTATTAAGGTATTGGCACATGGAACACTAATTGTCAGGGTTTTTCAGTAACATTAATTATTTTCTTAAATCATCTTTGACACTACTCACAGTGTAAGAAAACAAGTATGCAGATTTTAAAATTAGTTCTGAAATATATATGTGGTTTAACATATTTAGTTCTTACATTACATTAATTTTATTGACGTGAAAAAATACACTAAATAAAACTATAGAAAAATGTTAAGGTACAGCTATATATTTGTATATAATTATTCATATATCAATTATTGACACCTTCCTAAAGCTAAAAAGAAATCTAGATGTTTTAACTGATAATTTCCATACTTCCATCAAATATTCTGTGAGGTTTATTGATAACTGAATATAATAAAGATTGATATATGCCTTCGTCATGTGGATCAATAATTAATTTTAAAATTTTATTTCACGGAATACAAGATTTTTACCGAGTTCGTAATAAATTATAGCTGTAAGCTGACCCATAATATTTGTATCAGCCAAAAAAATCTGCCGAGACAGGCTGATAAAAAAATGGTTAGTAAAAGCGACATCTGTCGTGGTTTGTTAGACTCAGGTAGGTAGACTTCTTATTGTATTGTACCGGTTTAATTATTACATAATCCTTTGATCATACAATTTATCCCATCGTCAAGTTCGGTGGATGGATTGTAGAATTCTATAACAAGAGTTATGGAATCTAAATGTATGTATTGATTAGTTTAGTTTTTAACTGTCAATGTCAAATAAGTAACAATAGCATATTTTATGACGTATACACAGCTGCAGCAGTCAACCGTTGAGTGTATATGTAAATTGTAAATATTGAATGCAATTGTAATTTAAAATAGTTTGCTATCTTACTTTAACTTACTTTGATCTGAAAAAAATATAAAAAAATCGTGTTTTAATAAAACTTATTAAATATGATTCATAGTTTATTCATAATAAACCCATCTGGGTGAGTTTTAACTTTCTTGTTCAGAATACTTTAGTCAGTTTGTGGATTTTTCCAATTCCCTTATTTGCCGTCTCAATTTTGATGTGTTTCAGAGATGTGTTTCTTGAAAAACACTGGAGAAGTGTTATACCCCGATCTGTTTGTGATTATTATCTGGAAGCGCAGAGAGCCTCACCAAATGTTCGTTCTATTTAATACACTTTTAACATACTAGAAGCTACTTCTCTATTGCAGTAATATTTTAGAAATTTATAATCCTGATAGGGAATAATTAATGTACATCCATGATCTATTTTCAGGATGTCCCACCAGTTTTAGCAGCTCCTCACCATTATTTAATATCTATTCAAAGAGGTGGGGTAGCACTTGTAGCTGTAAGTAAGCAAGAGGTTGCACCACTTTTTGTTATTGAATTCTTACACAGGGTAGTTGATACATTTCAGGTAAGTGATTATGAAAAAAAATTACCCTGCAAATAGCTTATTATACTTAAACTGAGAACTGCCTTAAACTATCTTTTCACTTTCAGGATTATTTTTCAGATTGTACAGAGACTATTATTAAAGAGAATTATGTTGTTGTGTATGAGGTAATTATTTTGAAATGCTAATCATTTCTAACTAATAACTGTTTCTCCTAAATAACTCCTGTATTTCAGTTGTTGGATGAAATGTTAGACAATGGATTCCCTCTTGCGACAGAGAGTAATATATTAAAAGAACTGATTAAACCACCAAACATACTCCGAACAATTGCTAATACTGTAACTGGTAAATCAAAGTAAGTTCTACTTTTATAAACCTCCTCATTTTCTATTTATATTTTCTTTATTATGGCAAAGAACACAGATTTTTGAGTCTCTTTAAGTAATTAATAACAACTTATTAGTATTGTTATTTCAGAAGAAGTAATGTATAAGGCTGAGTGGGATTTTTTCTAAATCTAATCCTAATTTTTATGCCTTATAAAATAAAATTCTTTAAATTGCAACTTTACAATTCAACTTAGGGTCCTATGAGAAAAGAGCATACCAACATTTACCAATATGCAACAATTTTAGTAAATTTTTCGTTATATCTGAAAAGCTTTTTATATTCATTTTTATGTCCTTGGCTCATATATAAAATCCTAACATTTCAGTGTATCCTCAATATTACCATCTGGTCAGCTCTCAAATGTACCATGGCGTAGATCAGGTGTCAAATATGCTAATAATGAAGCATATTTTGATGTTGTGGAGGAAGTTGATGCTATTATTGATAAAAGTGGTGCAACTGTTTCTGCTGAAATACAAGGATATGTATGTGTACTAAATTATTTTATAGAAACAGAAAAAATAATATGTTTAATTACATTATAAATCTCTTATAGTTATTTAGATACAAATATGGGAAGAGAAAGTGATAACAGCTTGTCTCAATGCTATGATGAAAGCCTTTTAAAATATTAGGTTGTTTTCAAATTGGAGTGGGTCTATCGAACAAAAAATGTGTGTAAATCAAGCAACTGTAGGGAAGAACATGTAACCACAAACTATTCTATTTACATTTAAAAATATTGATTGCAGGTTGATTGTTGTATTAAATTAAGCGGAATGCCAGATCTAACTTTAACATTTGTGAATCCAAGACTATTTGATGATGTATCATTCCATCCTTGTGTTAGATTTAAGAGATGGGAGGTAAGGAATCTTTCACTTTTACTAATAAAAATTCACTTATAATAATAAAAAAAAGAACATTTTATTATCCATTACTGTGAAGCACTTGAAGGTGCTGTAATGATTATCAAGTTGAAAGGTAAGTTTTTTTTTTAAAGAATTACACACTTGAGAAACAAATATTCAAAATCATGATTTCAGTAATTGTTAATATCTTACATAATTAAAATCTTTTTGTCTTGTAAAATTATAGATGAAATATACAGACAGTCATACATACATAAAATTATTACTAGTGTGACAAAAACAATTTTATTTTTATGTTTTTAAGTTTATTGTAATATTTTTTTTTGCAAAAAATTATTTACTGTTTCTTCTCAATTTTTAGTCTGAAAGAATCCTTTCTTTCATACCACCGGACGGCAACTTTCGATTAATGTCATATCACGTAGGCTCACAAAGTGTGGTGGCTATACCAATATATGTGAGACACAATCTTGTACTTAAATCCAATGGAGATCAGGGCAGACTTGACTTGACTGTTGGACCGAAACAAACAATGGGACGGACGCTAGAAAGTCAGTACATTTAATTATTTTATAAATATAACCCCTATTAATTCTTAAAACTAAATTGAACGTTTGACATTTTATATTAAAATACAGTATTAATTAATTTTACTCTTAATGTATATTCAGATGTATCGCTTGAAATCTGTATGCCGAAATGTGTGTTGAATTGTTCCCTGACGGCCAATCAAGGAAAGTATTCCTATGATCCCGTCAGCAAAATTCTGATATGGGAAATCGGACGTGTGGAACTGCCAAAATTGCCCAATATTAGGGGAACGGTGAGTATAGCAATTATTGACACTTCGTTAAATTACAGATAAATATTGTTAACATAAATGATTAGGGATGCAATTAATGAGTTATACATATTATATAGGTAATGTATAACTCATTAATTTCTTTTGTTATTAATTGATTTACACCATCTTAGTGATATATAGAATTGAAAAAAGTATTAATATAGAAGAATTTGTATAGACAAATTCTTTATTAATAATTTTTATATTAAAAAAAAAACAATATGTTATCATATTGTTTTTTTTGCATACAGCGATCAGTAGTTGACTTAAACACTGTAATTAGTATATTTTCATAAAGGTATAGGTTAGAACCAAAGTAGGTACAGTTTTAATATACAATGTGGTGTAACTTAATAAATAAGAAAAATAAAAAACATTTGTGCAATTCACACATGGTAGAAGTGAAACCTTCAAAAACAAATATAAATTAATCATTTTCCACTATCTAAATGTGTGTGTTCTTTAAAAACAGTATATTTTAATTATACATTTTAATTTATAAGTTTAATATAAATCTTTAATTTGACAAAAACTAAAACAACGAAAGTTTGAAATTCGATCAAAAAAAAAGCGGCAGTAAATAGAGGCTGTATAATGCCTCCTATCTCATTTTCTCCCACGTTAAATCATATGATGAATTGATGTTTCTGTCTCTCTTTACCGCTGCATCCGGTTTGAAATCTCGACGATTCGAAAGAAGTTTATCTATCTCATTTTCTCCCACGTTAAATCATATGAATTAATGTTTCTGTCTCTTTTTACTGTCGCTTTTTCGTTGCATCCGGTTTGAAATCACAACGATTCTAAAGAAGTTTCACTTCAAAAAATATTGCAGAAGACACAGAATATTTATTATAAGAAATATGTCAAGTCAATTAAATACAGAAACGTGTTTTATGTCAATTGTAGGTATCGGTTGCATCTGGAGCAGATACATCAGGTGCAAATCCAAGCATCAATGTACACTTGACGATACCGGCGTTAGCAGTAAGCGGCTTGCGTGTGAGTCGTCTAGATATGTATGGAGCTAAATATAAGCCGTTTAAGGGTGTAAAGTACGTCACTAAAGCGGGAAAATTCCATATACGTATGTGATGTAAATAGTTCTTTTAGGTTTATAAGCCTTACTTTATATTAAAAATTTATACATTATAGTCATTAAAATTGTGAACCAGCCGTACTAAAAAGATATTGTATTTGCTCGTATTAAATGACTAACTGTCGAAGAGTTTTAAAAAGTTTAGATTCCAGATTAAAATTAGTCCAGTTACTACTACTAGGTAGTTTTTACATTTAAAATATAAAACATCCGTTCTACGTATCCCTATAGCAATTAATTATTTTTATTAGAACACTGGACTCATTCCAATTTTTTAAAAAATTTCATTAGAATTAAGAAATTGGTTTTATACTTTTCAGCTGCCATTTAAATGTTATAAATAAGATCTTATTAGCTTTCCCTCATCATCAGTGAAAATAACGTCACGCTTAGGAAAAAATACGAAACGGTATTACCACTTTGTTTCTATAATAATAAGCGCCTCTTGGCTCCCTTTATTAGATACATTTCTAAACACAATAATCTTAGCACAAAGAATTTGTGTAGTAAACTTAACAAATTTTGTAAAACAGCTAAACTAAACTAGCTGTTACCCCCGCGAAATTCGTTTCGTTTTAATATGTATTTTAATAAGCCTACTTTCTGAGTAGCTACATACCAATATATAAAACCTTTTTCCTTGACACCCTATTGAGAGTGTTCGCTTATCCGGAATAAAAACCTAAGTACTATTATTATTATTGTATCTTATTTTGTCACTCAATTTAATAGGCTCCACAGTTTAATTTCATTAGTTTATAATATTAGTGTAAAAGACAGGGTCTTCCATATTTTGGGCCCGTGCAATTTGTTTATCATTTTATATAATTAATGTCTACATGTTATACAATTAAACTTAATATAGTGAATTGTAGGAGAATACTTAATAAGGATGGTCATTCTAATCACTAATGCATTAAAATATATGTTTACACAGTTTGTAAGTGGTGGTTAAAGAATTTCTTTATTTTAGAAGGAAACTAAGACATGTTGTCCCTTTAACATGTGAAATATGTTCATTTACTTCATATATAATATGTATTGAAATTTGAAGTGGAGTGAAGTAATGACCATCGTTCTTTATCCTTGTTTTATTAGTCATAAATATAAATTCCCGTATATAGAAAATTCCCTTTCTTTAATTCAAGTTGAATGTATAAGCATTTAGGCTAAATATGTGGTTAATTTATCTTATGTTGAATAAAAATTTTTTTTGGGTAGTTGTTTTTTTTCACTATGATCCAAATTTTTAATTCCATACATATTATATATGCGAGTTTGCTGTATATAGTTTAAATTTCTTGCTCGGTATAGTCTTCCTATACACCAAGCATCTTCAGACTCGTTTTCTTTGTAATATTGTCGAACGTCATTCTTTTGCCCTATTGATCCTTGTCCAGTGAGTAAGATTGTGAGTGCGATACTGACTCTTTGAAAATGGTAGTATTAAATCGTACAATACTGCTATAACATAATTTGATAAGTTCCTAACTTTAACACCTAGTTACCTACATAATATGTATTGTGACCCGGTCCCACATTTCGTATAACATATCTAATCAAGCGTGTAATGTATTTGATACGTGCATTATGGTATAGAGATTTGACATGAAATAATGCGTAGAAATTGTAACATATTTCGCATTTGACCGACTTTTTGATAGTGTAAGGAACGTAGTACATGGAATATTTGTAATAATTTGAACTTTTTAACGATAGAGCAGTGTCGGCCTAGTGGCTTGACCGTGTTACTCTAATGCCTGAGGTCGTAGACTCCAACTCCGGCTTCGGTTCGACATACTTACCTTTTATTAAGAGCAAATCATCACGAAACTGATGTAGTTCTGAGGCCCACAACACAAGTACTTTTTTAATGGTAGTGAGTGCTGACCTTCCCAAATACAAAGCTTAAGTCGTTTATGTAAAGTTCTTTAGCAGTATTACACGCAAACTTTTATTATATAAGGGTTAGTAAAAATACTGTGTTATTTTTACACTATTATTTAGTGAATAAAATGTAAGCAAACACAAACATAGGTCAGGATATATTATTTGAAAATTTGTATTTTCTAATGTATGACGTCATCCAAGTCCCATTAATCCTCCCTATACATTGTGTAAAGCAGCGTGAAGTACGAATACGATTTTGTAAGAATCTGAAAATAACAATGGTTTAAAATTACCAGTGATATTAGTAAAAAAATATTACAGTCTTATCTTACCGCAGAATAGGTAATAAGTGATATTTTGGTGAAACCCATAGCTGTAAACGCAATGGGCTGTTGAGCTCTGAAAGAAAGAAAATGTGCTGTGTTATTCTACAAGCCTTATTGTTTTGTTCGGAATCTGACTTCTGACCAACAGCTTTAGCACTTCACATATTTACATGGCTTAGGGCTAGAATACTTCTACTGGTAATCGCTATTTTGTAACATGTTGTAATAAATAAGTGACAATAGCTTTGCAAAAAACAAAGGAATTTTATGGTAAAAGAAAATGTATGCCTCATTTGTTAATTGTCTCACCTCTGTATTAGAATTGCCAAAGATCGTCTACATCGGGGACTTAACTGGTACCAATTACTGTTGTAAGCTGCATCTGCTATTTTCGCATTCTGAAAGAATTTAACATTTTGGAACATACGTAGTTTTTTATGTAAGTATCCGTAATGATAAAGTACAAACCTCTTGTATTATATCATCTCCATACCAACATACTAAACCAATTTGAATTAGTGATGCGCTTAAAAATATCTTGTTGCTCAATTCTAACATTGGGTCTATCAACTGAAATTATTTCTCATAAAGCTTGAATCAACAAACAAACTTTTATATTTGAAGCTTAACTACTTAAGACGGGGCCTTGATTTGTACATGCATAAGCGCAGACGTAAACTTAAACACGGGATAATTTTAGAGGTTGTTGAACTACTTGCCTTTAAATCAAAAATTATCTAAGAAACAGCTGCAAGTTCGCTAACAAGGGGCACGGCCAACTGTACTAGAAGTTAATTCATGAATGTGGTAAATCACAGAGCAGAATTTTATTTTAATTTTTTACTTAAGTAACTTTAATGACGTGGTTTATGACATTTTCCTTTAAATAATTATAATGTAGAGGGAGGGTAAAACTTGCTGAGTTTCTTGCCCGTTCTTATCAGAACAATGCCTCCTGGTAGTTTTGCGAACGGATGGCGTAGTCTTTCTCTTTCGCGAATTTTGTAAAACGTTTTTGACATTCATAAGTATGCCCTAAGACGCATCTAAATTGAATAAACAGTATTTGATTTTGATTTAAGGTTTTCAAAGTATTTTTATGCATGTCATTTATACGTACGACTATGGTAAAAAGGACACAGCAGATGTTAGAAGAGCTTAAACAAATGTTGATGAGGTTGACAAGAGTGAAGGCGCTCTCTAAATCTTTGTAGTATCTGAAAATTCAAAAGGTAAACACAACTGTGACTTTATGATGAATTCCTGAGATATTTGTGACTGAACTTGTCAATAAAGTCTATGGATTTACTAGTCTACGGTAAGTGATGTCTGTACAGGCCAAATTTTAAGTGATATTTCTGCCTGGGTTACTTTCAGTTACATCTGAATTTGTATTTTATTTCCTAAGGAGTTGAAGATACATAAACTTTCAATCTACTACCGGTATCTACGTGTTATATTTTTCATGTGCTGCCTTACCTGTGAAATTTTCTACTCCTAATACTTACTGAATAAGCTTCTGGTGTAATTGTATACATCCAACAACTTCGCGGTAATTTTCTTGGTCGGTTCTATTACTGTTGCCTAGACTTACTAGACGTTGTTGTAAAATTTTTAATAGTAAAATGATGTGGTTAGACATTCCCGTAAACAAAAGGTCGGTACTTATCATAACCCATACGCACGACTGTCCTGTAATAGATATGTCCTTTATAAAAAGGTTATATTCTAAGCTTTAAAATAAGACACAGCCTTAAAAATATTTTTTCTTTAGTGACTGATAAGAAAAAACTTGTTTATAATAATAAATATTTTAATATTTCTATGATTATTATATTTTATTATTTATTATGTGTATGTTATGGTTTATATAAAAATACTGATTTCCGTGTTCATAAGTAGGCGCTTAATGATCACCATACACTGAAGCTGTAATTATAAAAAGGATGTGGATATATTTATTTTGAAACAAGTTCTACTTACCTGAAAAAATTTCGAATATATACACCGATACGTGTTTCCATTTCTGTTTATAAATATTGAAGGGAAACCATGATTTCCAAACTGTTTTGATCTCATAAACTTGGCCCCGGATATGGTAGAATACGTATAAACATAAAGGGGTAATGTTAAAAAGACTTACACCTGATTCATTCAAGCCAAAATACCCTAAAAGTTATTATTATTTGTCGTAATTGCCGTATATTTTGTGTTGTCTTGTACTGTTACTTAACTTCAATCAAATAAATTTATTTATTTCTTTGTTAGATTTTAGTTTCGAGCTTTCGTAGTCGAGTCTTTATTATTCATGGTTAGTAATTATAGATCTCAGATAGACTTTTAATTTAGTTTAAGTGGAATACAAAAATATTGTACATCAGTGAAGAAGTTTCGAACTTCAGATGACAAAGATACATTTATTGTTAAGCAGTTCGTAACCACTACTGGGTCGTATTTCAATGTTTAAAATTAGTCAGATAAAACTTCGATCTTTTTTAATTAACTTTTGTAATGCTTACAGCTATGCATGATCCGGAGGGATTTAAGGCTGTTAATCTTCAAAGTCTGAGCTCCTTTAGCAAGAGGTGGCACCGGCCATATTGTTGCCAGGTCATCCAGTAGTTGTGCAAATATTTTTCTTTTAAAACAGAGCACAGTGAACTTTGTAATACCTTATAAATAGTAACATACTATGATATTAATTTAAAATTGTACTCACACAGAAAAAAAACATACAACATTTACAAATATAGGCTTATTAATTAATAATTATATTAATGAATGTTTGAAGTCCTGTAACTCCCTAAAATTCTAGAAGGAACACATTTTATATACGTTTGTCTGTTTTACAACACAACAAAACTATTCGTATTAAGCTTGCACCGCTTTTTGATAGTTTCAAATACAAAATGTACTTTTTATTGTAACTGCAGTGAAGAAGTCCACTTGAATTGACACTTTAACAGTATGGATCAATCTATAGATATACATTATATATAGTAGGCATATCAACAGAAACAGAAACGTAAAAGACGTTTCCTAGTAATCTAATTTTGTTACAAAGTAACGGCCACTATCCTTTCTTATCTGTTATACGATAGATCTAATTTCGTTGTTAATTTAAGACATAATGGCATTAATTTCCTTCACCTTTCACCCCTTACTAATATTGTTTCCTATCTTGCCTAACTCTAGAGTATATGCCATGTGCGTAACTTAGTAAGTAAGACATTACGGCCAAATAAAGCTACAATAGTCCTATCCAAACTGGTCTTAATATGTATATGCTATGTTCCAGCTCATATTCAAATATGATTCTGAATACTATGTTTTTAAATTATAATATTGGAATATAGTTGGAATTCTTACTCAATATTCCGTATCCAGCCGTGTGTATCAAAGTCACCACATCTTCGACCCGCGGCGAATTTGTTGATGTGACATAAAGGAATGATAATTCAGTAAACACATGAAAGGTAACGCATGTAATGGTTACTGTAAATATTATCTTCTGAATAATAATATCATGTAAATTCGTCGGTTTGTGTAACGTAAAACCAATAAGTTTCATAAAGAAATTGCATAGTTTTAAGGAATCTTTTATTTCTTGTTTCGCTATGACTAAACTCATTGTGTATGTTCAAAAATATTATATTACTTCTGTATACCGAATGAATAGGAAGAAAATATATTGAACGTCTTTTATACTTTTCAAACGTTTTTGAATAATTTAGGGCAGTTTTAAAGTTTTTCTAAGTTTTACTGAAAAGTCGTGGATTGATTGATATGCGACGCCCCGCTAAATAGGGGATTCCTTTGAAAAACCTATCCATATTTAAAAGTAAGAAAAACTCAAGTTCTAGTGAAATATTTATTTTAACATAATTGGTTACATTATTCTATGTATAATACGTGTTTTATAAAAGTAGTGTAGAAGAATCGGACTTACTTTTTGAAATAGTTTGTGCGGATCTTTAGCGGCCAGAATAACCTCATTTATAGCGGGTTACACTAAATAATTTTACTAATCACTGCGATGGCCCATCGCAGTGATTAGTAAAATTGTAGGTGGTGGTTCACATTTATTCCTTTACTAATGTTGCTTAATATCCATACCTTTTTACTTACAACAATCAATTTAATAAATACTATTTGATCTACAATAAGTTAGTGGATTAAGTTTTGTGTAAAATTTATGCACAAATAATTATAGTAAAAATGGTGTCTTCGTAACTTAACCTTCACTATACATTGTGTAAAGTAGAGTGAAGTACGAATATGATCTCGTTAGAATCTGCAAATAAGAAATGTTTTAAAATTGTACTGAAATTAGTTGCGGCATACTTCGCTATGTATGATTTCCTTATGGCAAATACAAATGTCTTTCACAGTTGGGTGTCATATATAAAGAATTTGATTCCATGCGATAAATATTTAAACAGTACGGGTTTACGGGTATGCACCATCATATGATTAGTTGAGCAGTTTTCGAGGACATCAAACAAAGTACAGGCGTTGTAGACGGATCCTTTATATTAAAGATATACATATTTATTGAAGAAATTGCTATCTATATATTTTGGTATTATAAAAAATCTTACCGCAGAATACGTAACTAGTGAAATATTGGTGAAGCCCATTGCGGTAAAAGCTATCGGCTTTTGTGCTCTGAAACATAAATTAACCATTACACTAGATGGTGACAGATACATGTACTGACAATATTTTTGCAATAGTTATTTTGGCACCACAATGCACACAAGTGATAGTAATTTGGAAAAAGTCTATGCGAATGTATAACAACAACAACAACAAAATATCTTTATTCATCTAGGTAAACAAGTACACTTATGAATGTCAAAAAATTTAAATTAATTGTAAATTTACATTTACTACCAGTTCGCAAGTCAAGGGCGTAGAGCGGGCAAGAAGAACTTGCAAGAAACTTTCCGCCATTCTTTTCAATCGCCAAGTTTTTAATACAAATTGTTTGAACTGGAGCAAATCAATCCCAAGGATTAGGATCATTTAAGTATTCGTCACATTTATAAAAAAACTTTATTAATTAATTTACTTCTGACGAGGGCTTTAAATACATATACATATATGTATGGACTTAGGGGAAATAATGGAAACCAGAAGAAATAGCATGGATAAATACTTGAAGCGGGTTATTTGTGAAGTTTAATAAAATTCTACGTTGCTGCTTGTGTTGTTTATCAGTAACCAATTCTTCTAGAACTTCAGGTCGCAACATAATAACGTAACTTGAAATAAAGACTAAACTTTCATTTGTTTTCTCTGTCTTACCTCTGTATTAGAAATGCCAACCTTCGTCTTGATGAAGGATTAAGGTTATACCAGTTGCTGTTATAAGCTGCCTCAGCTATATTCGCATTCTGGAATAGATAATATACAGACTTTAAGACAAGGTTAACTGTAAGAACGTTTACATTTATTAATTCTGATATTACCGCGCCCCAAAATACCGTAATTCTAGCATAGCCGATTAAAATTATATTTACTGAAAATACACACCTCTTGAATTAAATCTTCGCCGTACCAACAAATTAAACCAATTTGAATAAGGGACGCTCCAAAAAACAATTTGTTGCTCAGTCCTAATCTCGGTTCTATTAACTGTAACAAATGTATAATGACTTATTCCTATTCAGAAGGGCCCTAATAATGATATGCCTTGATAATATTAAGAAAGTTCTTCAGACCGAATTTGCCACGGTATGCTATCTATTATTATGTATTGAGACTGACCGCAGGAGTTATTAGTGCATAAGTCTGGACGCAGGCACCGCTGCTCTCTATATTTCCTAATTGAGGGGTGTCTATTCTAATTAAAAATTTTCTTGTTACAGAACCGCAATGACATATTACATTTTCGACCCTAGATCTAGAGACAGACATGCTAACTACTATAGCAATGTGGTTGGTGATTTATACATACCACTATAACGAAAAGCACACAACAGATGTTAACAGAGCTAAGACAAATGTTTATAAGATTGACGAGAGAAAAGGCATTTTCTAAATCTTTGCAGTATCTGAAATTAATAAGAATAATTATAATTTTAGTATAAATTTATTTCGCCTGACATCCGGACAAGCAGAAAAGCAAGATCGGTAGCAAAGTAGGCGGAAAATAATAATCGGTTATAATATAAATTTTTTCTACAAGTGATTTTGCTCCCTTTGAAATAGACTCTTGGACCATAGTTTTCCATTCCACAAAAGAAAGTGTTTAAATTTATTTTTGTTTTCTATTATCCATTTTTAATTATTATTATTGTTACTACGTAGGTTAAGAATATTGTAAATACTCCTTCGTTAGTTACTTTAATTCTAGTATAATATAGTTCAACTACTTTTTAAGGTAAAAATAATAAAAGCCACGTATTTGGTATTCATATTTTTAAGTAGTTCTAATGAATTATAACTATTACATACTTAATCAGCCTTTGATGTAGTTTGATACATTCAATAAGTTTCTTGCCATCATCTTCACTAGAGCTTTCAGTTCTGCCTAGATTTCTGAGACGTTGTTGTAAAATTTTTAATAATAATATAATGTGGTTGACCATTCCAGTAAACAAAAGGTCAGAACCGATCATCGCCCATACGCATGATTGTCCTGAAATATATATTTAAAATGTCGACTTGGAGCGAAACATATTAAGCAATATTGTTTTATTACTACTTTGAGTTGATTTGTTTGATTTCATATATTAGGTCCTTACAAATGAAATAGGCTTTTTGTATGGAAGGAATACAAAAGTAGATTTTAAATGAATCCAAATACATATATACCATTACTGTCTATGCACTTTTTTATTGGTAGGTATATTGAACCCTAACTAAAAAACCATTCGGACGGTAATCAATAAAATCATTGATGGCGGAGTTGATTTTTTTCCCATGCAAGAAGTTATGTTATTTTCGAAAAAAATGATCATCTGTTGGAGCAAGGTCCGGGGATTAAGGTGGATGTCTTAGACATTCCAATTGAGACTCCTCTAATTTAATAGCAGTCTGTTGTGCAGTATGTGATCCAACGTTATTGTGAAGTAACCTAGAGCGATTGACCAGCCTTGGTTGTTTAGCAGCTAGCTTTTCCATGGTTTATAGTTGCTGACAATAGATATTCGCTGTAATCGTCTGGCCGGACTTAAAAAGGTTATAGTGAACGACACTGGCACCAGTCCAGCAACGCTTGGGGCACGATTTGGCTGGGTCAGCTGGGTTGAGCAATTGCGATGAGTGAGTTAGCACCCAACATTATTATTGGGACTTACGACGTATTCGTATAATTGTTTTGTAGGCTATAGCTATTCAAATGACTAAATACAGCAACATTAATAATGATTGACAGCTCACCAGAGAAAATCTCGAATATATAAATTAATATATGAATCCATTCTTGTTGATATATGTTGAATGGATACCAAGATTTCCAAACTGTCTTTATGGCATAAGCTTGTCCGCGTATATGGTAGTATATATATAAACCTATAGGAGTTATGATGTAAAATAGTGTGCCGGATTCATTTAAAGCGAAATACCCTGGAACCAAAAGCAAATGTCTTTAAACTATATATGTGCTCTTAGTGCGACGCCTTGTATCCCCACGTATAGGACAGGCACATTATGCGTCTATATTGATGCTTATGTTTTATAGCAAGTAACACTGAAAATGTTTAGAAAATGAAAACCGACTTAATATAGAATGTTGTCAATTCTTCTATTGTTTTTCGAAGTAATCTCTGTTCCTCTCTACACTTCATTCGATGAACCGCTGAGAAAAGCAGTGGGCTAATTCTGCCTTAGGGGTCTCTTCTATGGCATTTTCGTACTATTTCTCACATATTAACTAAACATTTTCAGTGTTATTTTAAAACCCCATATGCCATTTGCAGTAAGTCGTGTTATAACACCTACATACTTGATTGTAATAAAAAAAATACTTACAGCTGTGCATTAGACGAAGAGTTCGCAAATTGCTATTCTTCAAACTCTGAGCTTCCTTCACAAGAGGCGGTACCGGCCATATTGTGGCCAGGTCACTCAATAATTGTGCAAACACTTTTCTTTTGGAACATAGTACAGTGAATTTCAATATACCTTTAAAACAAAAAGGTGTTTAAATTTATTTCAAGTGACATGGTAGTAGGTAGATCGTCTCGAGATAATGCTTCGATCTAAGACTAAGCTAAGAAATGCAGTAGAGTTTTAAATTATATTGAAAAAAATATATATTTAAGATTTCAATGTAACGCCTATTAAAAGAATACATACATAAATTCTTTACAAAAAAAAATATTTATCAACCCCAGTTTGTTATAAATTGCATGAGAATTAAAATCTTTAAAAAATTCTTAATTCATTAAAGGTACATAGGAATAGAAAATTTTCTTACCCAATGTTCCATAGCCAACTATGTGGAGTAAAGGAACTACTTGATCAACCTGTGGCGTAGTTATGGATGTGACATAGAGACACGCCAATTCACTAAGAACGTGAATAGTGATGATAACAATAGTGGTAATAAATAAACATTTTTGAACAACAGCATAAGTTACAGTTGCTGGTTTATTTAACGTAAAACCAAGTAGTTTTAAAATAGTATTACTAAGCTTAAGCGAATCCTTAATTTCTTGTTTCGCCAGAGTTTCATTTTCCATTTTAAATGATTTTATAGCTTACAAATTATTTGTTGTAATGCAATTGAAAAGGAAAAGCTCTTTTATATTTTTCAAAACATTAAAGTTTAGTTTTAGTTTACTAGAAGTTAATAGAAAAATGTTATATTGTTTGGTAACGCCCCCACAATTAAAACAAGGTGTTCTCATATATCGGTTATTTTTAATACGTTTTTATTTCTATAGAATACGAATGCAACAAATGTGAAAATGTGAATTGTGTGTGTCGATGTGACATTAGAAACCACAACATGGGAAGGGCCATGACGGGAATAAGAAAAAAGAGGCCACCCAAGGAACAGATACATTAACGAGTAGCTGGTAAAGACTGGAGCAGAAAAGTAAAAAATAAAAGAGCACGGAGTGAACTAGAGGAGACCTTTACCCTACATGGGGTTCCAATAACATAGTTTTAGATGAATAGTTATAACATAAAAATGTTATGTAAGGTTGTTGGAAATAAATGGCCTTTATTATTATTATATATACAGATTTTCTATTCTATTAATGGCTTTATTTTGACAGGTATATGATATAATAGTTACTAATTTTAATAAAATATTTAATAAAGTTATAACGTTAAACCAGTGGTTGTAAGTGTAGATACTTCTCTTTTTTACTCGGAATAAATTAACATTTCTTATATTTTATTCTAATCTACTATACTTTATGCTACTGCTCAAAACGATTCCTTTAAGACCCTTGGTTTTTATTATATAAGGTATAGAGCAGAGCGAAATAGGAATATGCACGTGTCATTATCTGAAAAAAATAATCGTTATTACACTTATACACTTGCAGACTGTAAATATGTTTGAGAAATTTAATCAAATAAGAATGGTTCATGTGCGGTAAGATATTACTTATATAATTATAAATACATATAATTAATTATATATATAATTATTTCTCATTTGGATATTTATGACTTATTTTAATTGTTGCTACGCACGCTAATGGGTTGCTGGCCTTTTAAATTAATTCCTAGTTACTCTGATATGTTTAAGCTACTTACCGCCGTATACGTCAATAACGATATATATGTAAAATTCATAGCCGTGAATCCAATTGGTTTTTGTGTTCTGCAAAAGCGGAATAAGCAATGACTCAATTCGCAAATATGACTTCGATGGTTTAAATCATAATGGTACACATTTAAAGAAGAAAGACAATTCTACTTAAAAGTATTTCACTTATAAGTTACGAATGTAGTACAGACATTAAAAAAAACCCTATTAATATGTTGTTTTTAAATCGGGTGTACTTTACAAATTAAACGGAACAAATCCTAAAGATAAACTAAACTGAATGATTTCTTTTTATAAAGCAACATTGGAATTTTATATTAAAGGGGTGAAAATATAGCATTTAGTTGACTTACCTTTGTATCATGAAGAGAAGTGCACGCCTACATCGTGGCGTCATTTCATACCATCCGCTGTTATATGCCGCTATTGAAATATTTGAGTTCTGCAATACAACTATTAATTAACAAACTTGAGGCTCAGAAGAATCTCAGTATTTTTCATATTCTTTAATGGTATAGGATTTAGCCTCTCGATACATACAGAACATAATGATAGAAACAAAATAAAGTATTAAACATAATTAAAGATGTGCCCCATTACATTTAGGTGTCGGTGATAAATGAGTATATAAAGAAGAACATAAAAACGTTTAAAAATAATATACAAACCGCATGAATTATATCTTGTCCGTACCAACAGACCATTCCTACTTGTAGTAAAGCCGACACCAAGAAGAGTTTGTTACTAACCGCCAGGAAGGGGTCCAAAACCTGAAATGTTTTATTTAACACTATTATATATATTCAAGTATGATGTGCTATATATGTGTTTTGTTTGTGATAAATAATATGTATATGTCGATAATGAGGCCTTTATTTCAAAAAAAATACGAACGGCCGCTTTTAGGTTTTACAAATGTTTAGAAAAACTTTAGGGTAAGAAATTTTTATAGAAATTTTTTATTTACGTAACTTTTACGGGTATATTATCTACTGTGTGAAAGTTTCAGTTTTTTTTAAATAAAATACTTACCAATATGGTAAAAACAACGCAGCATATATTGATTGAACTGAGTATGATATTTACTAAATTTATGAATGAAAAAGCTTCACCAATATCAAAACAATATCTAAAAAGATGGAGGTTATTTAATAATAATCTGCCCAAGTATCAAAACCATTCTTCTTAATTTAAAGGTATGGTATACCACACCATAGTCCAACACAATCGGGACTGAATTGTTCGACGAAATTACGAATGACAAAAAGTATTTTACCAAAAATCATTAGACCGACTAAAATTCTTCAAATAATACACAATACCTAATTAAGCGTTGGTGAAGTTTTATACAATTAACAATTTCTTGATGATATTCCTTCTCTGTTTTATTTAAAACTGTTAATGATTTAAGTTGGCTTTGAAGAAAACGTAGTAACAGTACAATATGGCTTGCCAATCCCGAAAATAATAAATCCATACTTAATGTTATCCACACACACACTTGACCTGAAATGAAGCTTATCATACAATTAATCTTGTATTGGTTTACGTTAATTTTCGGATTTTTTATATCCCAATTTATGAGGAAAAATAATTATTTGAAATATGTATTTAGATTTCCTAATTATAAAGGAGATATCGGCCTAACGATAAGAAGATTTGAGCAAAGGTAGTAATGACATAAGTGTATTTTTTATTAAAATAAACGTAACTGGAAATTTTAATTATTATTATCGTTGTCAACGGTATAACGCGTTGCGTTTTTAAAAAAGTACTTAGAATTAAAAATAAAAACACTGATTAAGGCTGAAAGTAGAACGAAAACGGTTACAAAGATAATAATTGCTTATTTTTATTTCAAGAACTTAATACCCATTCAGAGTGAAAAAAGCATATCGAAGTGAGCTGTTTTCGAAAAAAATTATAGTTTGATTTAATATTTTTGAAAGAAAATTAATTTTTAGCACAAATTTTGACCTACTACTATTACTACTGGTATTTTAAACGGTGTTTTAAAATTGAAATACCTTACATACCCATTAGGATTTCGAAAAGGTAAACAAAAAAGTGGGGAACTGGTTGCGTTTTGTCAAAAGGATACCAGGATGACCAAATGGTACCGATTTGAGACTCTTCACCATTGTATCGGCGATAATAGTGTTTAAATATCGGTGTCAGATTATAAACCCACACGCCGCATAGGTTAATTGCGAAGTACCCTTAAATAAAAAACATTCATTGCTATATTAATATTATTATCATGTATAACATGTTAAAACATTTAAATAAATAAGAAATCTGCAACTACACTTAAAAGCACACTATACTTAAAAGTAAAAAAAGGTGTGTTATTAAATAAGTCAATTAATTTGTTTCTAAAAGAACAATGCATATTTATTTTATCGCAAGAAATTCTATTATGTGTCACTTCGTAAAAACTTAAAAACTCCGCGTTAACATTTTGTTTGTGTGAAACGAAGTTATTTTTAAAAACGTTAACAAAATTTATACTTACAAGCATGAACTCTACGCAAAGTACTCAAACTTTTGTATTTGATTCTTTGATTTTCAGCCGTTAGTGGAGGCACAGGCCAGATTTCAGCAAGTTCAGTCAGCAATTGTTGAAACACAGTTTTCTTGTACCATAATACACACGCCTTTATAGCACCTTTAAAATATGTTAGGTTATAGTGCCATCTTAAATATATTTTTTTATAGAACAGGGGGCAAACGGGCAGGAGGCTCACCTAATGTTAAGTGATACCGCCGCCCATGGACACTCTCAAGGCCAGAGGGCTCGCGAGTGCTTTGCTCTTTTCTTGAAGGCCCCTAGGTCGAATTGGTTCGGTAATACTTCAGTCGCCAGCTTCACTTATGGGTTCGACATTTTATAAAACAATAACGAAAAATATACTTGCTTATATCGAACAGGCGGATCAGAATGTAAAAAAAACGTTTGATTTAAAGAAACTAGCCCTTTCAAATTGTTTAAACAATCAATTAACATCATGATAGTATATTCAAATAATAATTGCATTGTTTTAATTTAGTTAAAATATCACGGTTGAAAATTTTATTATGTAAAAAGATTTAAACAAAACCTACAAAAAAGAAGGGTATTTTGTACATTTCTACATTTTTTAAACTTACTAAATATTGCATAGCACTGTGTATGCAAGAGTGGCACGACATTCTCAACGGAAAACGGTGTAAGCCCTATATTAACTGCATCTGAACTCGCGTGGAGAATAATAAACGAAACGCTTGTGAAAAATAGTGCATTTTTAAATATTCTTAATATCCTATTCTTAGGAGCTGTAAACGATACACCAAGACAATGTGTAGCAAACAAACTAAACCTGAGCGATTCACGAATTTCCCTTTTGGCAATATCGAGTGGCGTAGCCATGGTAAGTGGGTGGGGTACTGTCCAAATATTTGGTTATATACACAGGGAACTGAATAAAATATTTATATTTTGTATCCAACCTATATTTCAAATTAACAAGTGTAGTTGACATGATATTAATACAAGTGTGTAAATTCCCTTCAAACTATTTTAAATTACATGTTGTAAAGATAAAGTTTCGTTTTAAATTACAAGGATTGATTTGATTGATGGTACCCGCCCAACAGTAGAACCAAAGCAACCAAGTTATAATATATTTTGATTTTTTTAAATTAGAATAGTAGCAACAGTGTCGACATACGATTCTCAAACCGGAGGTTGTGTATTTTCAACTTGGCAGTACATTAATATAAGTTCTATCTATTTACTATTTACACCGAAAGAAAGAATTTAATATGAACAATGACTTTGTGCGTGCTCAATACTGTCTCCGATTTCATCGACATTTTTTAATGTTCGCAGAGAGAATTCAGAAAAGAGTCTGAACATTCTATCGATTTTGCTTTGTCAAATACGTATATATTTATTAATAATTGCTAAGATACAGTATTGCATTAGTGGTGGTAACTGTAAATACATGTAATATTGGTAATGTGTACATAAAAGTCACTTGCTTGTGCATTGAAAAATAATATCATGAGGTAAATGTCGTTTTGGCTAAGCTGTCTGAATTTAATATTTGCAACATAACTGATGTTAGGATAGGCATTTACTTTATAAGTTTAGTATTTAATATAATTTATCATTCATTAGTATTTCAATCCCAAATCACTAAGATACTTTTAATAAAGTTTAAATCCTTGTTGCGCATTAAAACTACATATGTAACCCTATATTTAACCGTAAGAAATCGTCGTCAATAAAGTGTCAATTTTCAATACATTGGCATTCATACCAAGGCTGGCATATTAGCATTCCTATGCTCAGTCGAATAGTTGTAAAAATTTGGGTTAAAGACTTAAATGCGTTAAAGTTATTAAAGTATTTCCCGTTTATGATCACGGTGTTTCGGCAAATTTAGCGCTCGTGGTCCGTGGTAAGCTTTACAGTTGCCACCGTTAGTCGACGATTAAGTCACAGATTAAGTATACTTGCTATCTGCTAAACATGTCATTTGAATTAAAGCGAAGTACACTTTGTGTTATGAGGTCATTAGATGATATTTATTTTGTGGCAATGCGGTCACATTATATTGCGTGTTTTTTAAATGGAGAATTAACTTTAAGATAAGGTTACTGTTATATCGATGACCGGCAGTATAAAGTTTTATTATTTTGTATTTTTTTATAATACTAAGTATCGTATATTTAAATTTTTCATATATTGTAATTTATAAAACTTGAAACCGTAATTTCAACTGAATTATTTAATTTTTATTATCAGAGAAACGATTAAAGATAAATGAAAGCTTTACAATAATAATATAAAAATATAAATAAAAAAGTATGTCCACTTCCTTCCTTTTTTATAGCTGAGTCAATTTATTAAGACTAGTACAATTGATACGCACTTTATAGGCACTATCATTTACATTTTAATAACATGGTCACGCTACATATTGGTAATGTGTAAATGTGCAAGTCAATGCAAAACAAAATTAATAATCGATCTCTCAAAGTAAAAGTACTTATTATCAGTGTTCACGACCTAGTTAGGCTGGAGAGAACGCAATTCGAATTTCGAACAAAACATCTACAACAAATAAAAGGCGCGAAAATGAAGTGAAACAGTCATGTCCACAGATTAAATTAAGATTTAAACTTACAGTTGTAAACTAAAATTAAGATATAAGATTAAAGGATAAAACATTTTAAAAATCTTTGTGTTTATTTTTTTTTCATATCTTCACAGAGACAATTTACAATACGTATCATATAAATAACGGGATTTTCTTAAGTAAGTATACATTTTTCCACAACATTGACTTAAATAAATAAAACATTTTATTGTAAACATCCGTTGACTTCCGTGCGAGCTTCTATAAAAAATGTAAAGTAAAATTAAATAATCTCTCACGGGTGTAGAAAACTTCAATTCATACATCCCTTTTATTATATAAGTTTCATATGAACCTCTTAAGAGGAAGCATAGCCAACCCAAATGGATCAATAACAAGTGAATGTGAGATGCAATCACACTAATTATATCATAACAATCTTGCCTTAATGGATTTAGTTTGAATTAACACAATAACCTATATTATTCACAAAAAGATCAGCCACTCATTAAAGAACAATTTATAAAGTCTTGGACGAGAAAATTAACACTTACTTAAAGTTAAATCTATCATATCGTTGACCAGGGGTCATTAAAATAACCTTTCACTATGTTCTTTTACAGAGTAAGGCAATATAACGCAGTAATGACACCAACATATAAAACAATAATACATATTGGATACATTTATTTTATTTCGTTTCCACTTTGGCTTAGACCCTGGAGGTATAATTTAATGCAACATTACATTTTTATTTCATAAATGAAGCCGTCGGCAAGATAGAGGGTAATTATTTCAAACGTGAGTAATTGAATCTCTGGTAAATAAAAATAAATCGAGTTCTATCGTGCTCAAAGTAATTTGAAGTTTCATCTCTTAAATGAGTGACAACGCGAATTACATGAATCGACATATTAACTTTCACTGCGATAGTAGACTTGGCCTTAAATCCTCTTTGGGAAAGCACAGGAACGTTTAAAAATGTACGTGTCATTGTTCTCATGTTTTATTGTTGTTTTTATTCTTCTAAGTAATGCCTTCTATATTCTATTTATATTTCACGCGTAAAGGAGCAGTGACTATTGACACTAAACCCGCGGTATGAATTGGACCACATGATGAAATACAATTCTACTCTACAAGCAAAATACTTATTAGTTACCAGTTTGAAAATCGTTAAATACAGTTTAAATCAATATCTATATAAGATAGAACGAACTGTTAAAAAACGTTATCTACCTTGGGGCAAGCATATAATAATAAAGAATATACCCTATATACATGTCGTATGTACAAGACATATAACGTATATTACCTTTTAAATTGTTATTTATGAATAACAGAAACCTTACCAATTAAAATATACGTAGGTCTAATTTAGTCCTACCTAAGCATATCATTTTATTTAATAAGTATAACTGAAGTGAAGCTACGTACGACTACTTTTTTTAACATGGCAGTAACTACATAATTGTATATGTCAAATTCTTATTAAAAATAAAATAATTGTTAAAAAAATCAATTTTAATGGTGTCTTTGCAAGTAAAAACCTTTACTGATAAAATATTTATGAGCGCTTCATTATTTTGTCAATTAAGAATGCAACAAAAAACAGGGCTAATTTCAAGACGAAAGCTGACCTATTTACAAAAAGATTGTGATAATTTCAACGGAATCACAACTTTCTAATAATGTTTTTAAGTTTTTATAAATTACAAATTTAATTTTTGCAGTTTTGTTACTCCTTTTATTGCTGTAAATACGTGATTAAATAGAGTTTGAACTAAAAATCTCACATGAGAAATTTATAACTGTTTCGATATTTTGACAGTATTTCAAGGATAAAGTCTCGATGTAAATACTACAAATTGTTTTATATACATGTATTTACAATTACTAGCAAATTTTCTGACGCTGTATGATTTTTTTCTAAATATTGTTTTGGAGTATTTCAATAAATTGGTATTAATCTATAAACCAGTTCGTTGACTTGGTTAAGTTACGTAAACCTCTAGGGAATATAAGGATACTTTTTGTGTTTGTTTATTAATATTTCTTGAAGCCATTAATTGATCAGCATATTACGCATACCTAAAAAGGAAATGTTTCTTGGTGAAAATCTTTTGTTTCTTAAAATCTTTTTCTATTATATTCCCCGTGTATAAATGATGTAAGACTTACATCATCTTTTTATTAATTACATATATACATATATGACTCTCACCGACATACGGGGGTCGCAACTAGCACTAAGTATCGAATTAATGTTTCTTTGTCTTATTTCGTGAAATCACCCAAAGAACCCTAAAAAACCTGCAATCTATTATAATATAAAACATTACTATGATAAGACTAATTATAATGTCGTATTAAAAAAATGGTGAATATCCATACAAAATGTTTTAGCATGGAGCAGATGTTTAGGGAATTAAGATTTTTATGATTGCCTTCTGGCTATTTTCACATATGCATTAACTTCTAAACCACGGAGACTTTAAGTCAGTTAACCTTTAAGCTGTTGAACCAATATTGGCTATACATTATCTTTTGCGAATTGCTTTTACTACATAACTATAAGCAATGTTGCACGCATTAGAAGATTATTTCGTTGTACGTTCGCCATGAAAAGGGTTGGAAAAGCGTTGCGTCTGCGCATTAGGGACGTTATTTCCGTGGCTCAAGCGCCGTCCGCAAGCATAGGAGTCCGTTATTCGGCGTCAGGTTACGGTCACGTCTATATAAGACGGTGGCGTCTTCTTCACCATTTCATTCCGTTTGAGACGCTTTGGCGTGCCCCGTGTCTGCGCGCCCGTCTCTGAGTGCCGAATTAAGTACCTGTTTTCGGTTCGGGTTCAGTGCTTAGGTATCCTGGAACACTGTTCAGTGACGTCAAATTTGACACTCCGCGATCTATTTATTGGTGCTGCGTTTACAGGTATGTCAAATTTATAAGTATATAATAAAGTCATAGATATGTATAAAATGAGGTAATATAACTAGAAAATTATAATTCTTAAATTACCACATTTAAAACACAGAATTATTATTAATTTCGCTAAAATGTTGACTTATTCCATACATCTTCATCTAAATATTGTAATTCGTTCATTGCATATGTAATTTAATGAAGAATTAACATTAATTAGTCACGTTTCCTATCCATCTCCAATTTTAGAAGTTGATCTGGGAAAAGTAATGAAAACTAGTTACAACATACGTAACCCATAGGAAGCAATAGTGATTAGTCTACTTTTTGCTTAACAAGGCTTCGTCGCAAAAACTTTATTAACGAGACGTTAATAAACATTGAATGTCTATTAACTTAATTACTTTTGTGATATTAAACATTTTTTATGCGTGTGCTTTTCATTTGATGGCTCAGAGTTTACTCTAATAAAAAATATATATTTGAGGGCAATGTCTTTATAAAAAAACTACCAAAACTTTTGTTCTTCAGAATTTTATCTTTTATTTTTTTAACTACTATCGAAATCGAGGTCACGTCAGATCCATCTATCTTCTTGGGAAGGTTGAGGGTATGGGCCGAATTCATTAAAAAAAAGAAAGAATATGAAGTAAATTTTTACTTAGCTCAGAACTAAGTGACGGAAGTTACGGAAATAATTAGATTTAACCTGCTGAGGGCTCGTAATTGCAGACAATTGTAGGGCCTAAAGTGCAACGCTGCAACCATTCGCACGATTGACCGTGTCTTAAGACCGAAGCGTAAACGCCATGGAAGATGGTAAAATGATTACGGTCATTACTAGCGAATTACATCTCCGTCCCTTACCCCATTACTCGTGTGAGTTATTCCGCTCCGATTGATGATTAGTGCTTTTTTGTTTCAAGTAATCATAGAAAATTTACTGAAATTACTTTACTCAGGGAAAGTACGAACCACAATTACCTATATAGGTTTCTTTGAATTAGTCTGTCAATATCTTTATTCCAGTAAACATAATTAGCCTTTTGATTAATGTCCGTGGTTTGAAGTGAGTTATCAGTTTATAATTGCTTTAGGGTATATCTATAACTAAAAAAGGCAAAATTAATCTTGATTGTTTCTGTAGTTGTTTTTGTGCATTGATATATATATCAATTACAAAGTTCATTACCCTTTTGATAAAAATATTTTTATTCCATTTATCCGATTTCACATTTTATTCGGATTTTAATACTTCATGGTTTTTTATTCTTCATTTACAACTAGATAGGCTAAAATATTGATATTTCACTTCTTCCTTGACTTAAATAAAATTACAAAAAAAAAATATATATTTAAATAAGTAAATGAAGCTCCTCCTTAGAGATTCTTGAAGTCTTTAAAATATATGAACGATTGGGAAAAGATAGTATAAACAATTTCATTGCGACATGGCTAATATGTTGTTTAATAATTCATAGATTCTACAGTTGCTTTAAAAACTTAGTGTATTCTTGCAAATCGAGATAAACCAATAATTATGTCGTTAAAGTACTACTTAAGGTAATGGACATAAAAAAATCAAAATAGTAATTGGAGTTTAAGATGCCTAAAGACGAGTCTAATTCTGGTTTGAAACTTGTTTGAATCGCTCGCCCAGGATACTTGTTATTAAAAATTTTAATTACATTCTGGACCTTTTACTTGTAAAATATAAACTCGTACTATTACGTATATTACAAGGTATTATTCATTATGATTGTAAAACAATATAACGGACATTTAAGGGCAAAGCTGACTAAAAATTACTGTTCCAATAAATCTACATGAACTTATTTATTACGTTACATTTCTTTGTTTTATTTTATACCTTGTTCAGTGTTTGTCTACTTATCCACATAATACAGCACATCAATCAGATAATATCATTGATAGTTAAATCAATGGTCTCATATATGCAAAAAATATACAAAGCATTATAATGTGTGGGCGCATAACCTGCTGATTTTTTGCGCGTGGCCTTGACCGTGGACGTTACACCCGAATCATTCATTGCCCTACATACAAGTGCTATTATGAACACAATTATGTCTAAAGTCTATATATATTCATGATATCTTGATTATTGACGATAATCACAATATAAAATTAGTTAAGGTTAAATTCTAAAATATATTATTAGCTGCGTCCTTTCATTAGTGAAGTTGAAACCGCCATTACACTTAAAAGAAAACTTTCAATGTCTTCAAACATTTATTGAATTAAAACCGATATTTATTTATTTATTAAAACTACGTTGCATTACATAAAAGGAAAACATTAAACATAATTAAATGAAAAGCAACTGGCGGCCTTATCGCTTTAGAGCGATTTCTTCCAAACAACCACTATTTATATTATTTTTAAAAGAAAAGTATTGAGCTGTGATTCGGTAGCAGGTTATCACAATGAAAAGTAAATCCTTTGAGGCTGTCGGGTCGACGTATGGTCGTACACTTTCACGTTTATTCATAAGTTATGTAGGTCAGTGTGAAGACGCGATCGGACGTTACTCGTTCACTATGATGTCGATATCATTAGACTCATGTATGTGAAATTTGAAGACTATTGCTAATACATATAACACCAGATCTTAGTTCTGATAATCCTACTCAGATATTGAATAAATATTTTTACATTTGTATTTGAAGTGAATTGGTTTACTAAAAGGTACATTTATGGATATACGTAGGTGTGGGTAGAGCCATTAATATAGCCAACAATAATACCTAGGTAACACTGGAAATGTTTAGAAAATGAGAAATACCTTAATGTAGAAAGTTGCCAATACTTTATTGCTTTTCGAAGTAATATCCGTTCCTCTCTACACATCGTCACATTCGATGGAACCACTGAGAAAAGCAGTGGGCCCATTCTTACTTAGGGGTCTCTTCTATGGCATTTTCCTACGCTTTCTCCGCATCATCAGAGCTGTAGTCGTTGTTAAAGGACAACCCTCTCGTGGCTCATAATTGAGATTGCTATGTCCAAGCTTAAACTCGTTAACCCTGTAAATTGTGGCACGAGATGGGCCTTCATTGAGAAATGCTAATCACAGCCTATCATAGCTTTGTTGTTGAGAAGCCCATTACGAAAATCATATTAATCATTGACTGAAAATTTTCTTGCATTCATTTCATTTTCACGTGTAACAAGAGTTTTAGATATGCCGCCAATTCACAAAAACAACATGCAATAAGCAATAAGCAATTAAGTTACCAAAGAATTATAAAATTGAAATTCAAAAAAGTTTTCATTACCAATGTTTCTAACTGGCCAGTTATAAACATTTTCAGTGTTACCTGCGTATAGCATTGCAATACATGTTATATACGTCAGAACTATCCTATACAGCAAATAGAAACGACACCCTTCAGAATAGTCTACCTGGATTAGCAATTATAAGTCTTTTCCGTTTTAGATAATAAAAATACTCCACGTATAAATAAAGGTAGCTCCTCTATAAATTATCGTAAAAATACTGAGTTTTATCGGTCAAATTTAAAAGCGTTACAAACTCGGTTTTGCATAATAAGTATTAATGATGACTTTAGCAATCAATCCTCATTTTTGAAATGTCTTTAACGTCACAAATATTAACCTGAACTACAAGTGAAAGTGGAGTTTTTGTCAATTGCAACCGTTAAGATATATAGTTGTGAGTTTCCTTTGTAAGCACTGAATTTTCATGAATATCTTATGAATTGAAAGTAAATTTTTGTCTGACTAAATCCATATAGTTTCTATGGGACCCTATTTTGTTGAGAAATAGTTGATAATGATAAAAAGTTACTAGAAATGAACTAGATAACACCCAGATAGTTTAATTTAAAACTATCTTCGAAGATTCTTAAATAATTTTAACGTATCAATAAATGAAATCGGTCAATTTTATAGTTGTAATAAATTATATGCATGTAATATACAGAATACATGTGCTACAGTTTCTTTCAAAGAAAACAGGTTGTAGTTAATTATAGTCCAATGATCTTATCTATTTGATTTTATTACACAAGAATGGGCGTATAGTACGCTGCAGTAGGCAGACATTTCTGCCTCCCTCTAATTTTTTTACAAGAAGTAATTTTCAAATTCAAAGAAATTTCTTTCGGTTTCATATGAATATGAAAAATGTTATTATTAAAATTAAATTAATGATTCCATTTAGTTAATATCTAACGCTTTGCATAATCTTAAATAACCATAAAAGAGTCCGTAACACGAAAATGTACTCTCAGGTAATCATTTTAAATGTATCTTAGTAATTGAATGATTCGCTCGTTGAATCCAATTAATATCACGCGAGGTGCCGAGACATTTTCTTCATTTTGCATAACTTTAAAACCTTATTTCCTTTACAATTATTAACTTTATCCGGTTTTTTGAAATGTGATTAAGGAAGCGAGCTCACTGTAAATATACATAGGAAAATCAGTGTAGGTCACTTCATTAATTACTAATTATTAATTCTGCTGCCAGCGAGAAGCCGCGTTGGTGCTTGAAGATCGATTTGAAAATAATTTAGCGAGGATTTCTATGTTACTACTGTAATCTAAAATTTCTATAATAAGAAATAATGAAATTCTTTATACAAACAAAAGACTTTGATACCATTATTTCTTTGTTTTCATCATTGCACATAACTCTGCTGCTCGGCTCTCTCAATTAAAATAAACTAAAGATTTCTATACGTGTGAAAATAACAAAAGATATAAAACTCTCATATTATTTTCGTAAAATCAATTTTCAGTTTAATAATACACTCTGAACAATAGTATGAACAGCTTACAATAATTTATATATGATCCAGATCTTAACAAAGTAATTGATCTAGATCGAGAAAATCACTCAACTAGTGTTAGACGTATGTATTTATAATTGCGATAAACAAAATATGCATTTTAATCCCATCGTATTTAATATGCAACTTTAAATACAAGTCCTTGAAAAAAACTTGTGTTACGAGTCATTACTCTTTTAGGGATTAGAAAATTTAAAACATTATACCAAATCAGGTTTTTAAAAGTTCATCGACTCTGTTTGGATGGTATTGATGGGATATATTTTTTTTTGCGTGAAATGTGTTTTAACTATAAATTAATTTTGACATTTGGGTTTATCTTATTGCCATATTTATTCAGTTTAACTAAAGTTATTTGAAACATTTGAAGGTCCTTGACCAAATGTTACCATACTTATTACTTTTGAATATATTCACCGTTCCGTATATCCATAATTTAAGTTATCAGGCATAACATCACGTTTTCTGTTAGACACGCTGGCCGGTATCAATTACCATCGCACTGGACAATCAGTGAGATTATTAGATGTAACTGTAAACAGTACGTGTAAGTATATTACAAATAAAATCTGAGACATTACGGAATTGTAAGATTGTAGGTCGGTAGAGAGGGCACTGGGTCGGGGGAAAGTATGGCCTACGCGCACGGTGCATGCCGCATTACCGCCACGTACAATGTCTTGACTCTTGAGGCTTTAGAAACTGTTGTATAAATGGTTTTTGTTAACGATAATCCAGTTTACTACTTTTAGATAAAATCGGAATAAAAAGGGGAACAATTTGGATGCTTTTTCTATGTTCTTTTCTTAACCTTATCTTTTCTATCTGGTTTAGGGTTTTTTGTGCCGAGTTTGATTTTATTGTCGCATATTTTATATTCTTTGAATACATTTGGTAATAACGGTAACAAACTAAAGTAATTGTAAATTTAAAGCAAAAAAATCTAATGCGAATAACTAGATGAGCATTGCGAGAATATATAATATTTTTAGTGAAATTTACAAAATTTCCATTTCTACGTTTATCGATATATTTTTAGTTAATAATTAGATGTTTCTACACCTTCTTTGATTTAAAAAAAATATTGTTGCTAGAAATTTGTCACGAGTTACGATATGTGACTTAATTAATATAACGAACTTAACCACGGGGTACGTAAGTTCTCTCGTCTAAATTAGATCAACATATGAATATACTATAATAGAGTAATATACATATTAGTTATGAACATTAACCTGTGATTTGAGATCGTACACCTTCAGGAAGTGTGACGGAACGATGCATGCAGTGACGCGTAGCGAGTCTTGAGAATGGTGTCGGCGGTGCCCCCAGCGAATGTACACGGACTACACTTTAGTCTAGATTCAACTTGACCGCTACGCTCTCCTGAAGCTGAGAAAGTTACTGTAGTTAAATTTCGATACCTTTTGTATCAATGTTTACAGAAAGTTTATATTCAATAGAAAATCTCATGCCAAAACAATTTATTAAACTCTAAAACTTTAATCGAATAAGACAAACAAAAAAAAGTTATTGAGAAATATGATATAAGATGAGATTGCCGTGATAGATCTTTTCAAAAATCACAGAGCACAATTAAATAAATATAAATGTGATTCTTTACAAGGAGCCTAAACTTGGACTAGAGATAATGACAGAACTTTTTAGATTAATCTTTGACCAAATTTTGTTCCAAAACAAGTGTCACCAGATTTACGCCACTTTATTACATATTTACAGACCTATACGATATTTAAAAGATTACTATCAGTGCAGAAATAAACATTAACAAATGCAAAGTAACGTCTTTATGTATGTTGTCAACTATTAGTTATTTTTTAATAGAAGTTAGTTAATCGCTGATAATAATCTATTAGACATCTAAACGTGCTTGAAGACGAGACTAACAAAGTTCCTTTATTTAGCATCTTCTTTTTAAATACGCGGTCTTTTATATCATTATCTTTTCCGTGTACCTTGTCATAATATGTATCACACTATTATACCACACATAGACTGTTACAGTAGTTAAATTATATTTACTAATGTTTATTCACCTGTAAAATTGTTTCGACATGGCTTATAATCGATGAGTGGCTGTCGTAGATTGTTTTAGATTACACGTGTTACATAATTGAACAAGCTAGAGATTAAAGAGGCGGTTTTTTCTTAACTATATATTGAGGTCTCTATATCTCATAATTGGTCATGCGCTGGTTTGAATTTTGAGGAAATAAAATGAACATTTTGATATAAAACCAAGTCACAGAAAGCTTAACCTACTTAACTCCTACAAAAAGGCGGGATTTTTAACGCCTTAAGTGTTTATTATACCTAACCATTTCAATTAGTACAATGTCGTGATACTGTAACGTATTGAAATGTAGTACATTAGTTATACTTTCACAATGTTTTTAATCCAATTTTAAATGTATACATCTAGCATCTATTTACAGCCTTTATGGTCAGTTATATTTTTTATGTAACGGCTACGAATATTAAACAATAAAAAAAGTATACTTTTTTTTGTCTAATACTATGTAGATGCAACGCACCGCGGTTTAGTTTAAAATGTTTATTTTAAAGATGGCGCTGGCGTTATCATTCGTTTTAGTCCTATCCACAGACACGGTCCACTTGTTTATTAGACGTTTTTATCCAGATCGCATAGCTGCGCGTTTGTTCCTTGTAATTCGAAACTCGCCTTGTGGCAGAAGTGACCGCATATTTTTTATCTTTCATCTGTGTAGTGGACCATGGTTATCTGCAGTCAAATAGAATTAAAGAAACAAAAGCGGAAATCTGCAAATTGATAGATGCTATTTATTCTAGAAATAGTGCTTATACAAAAAAAGATCATAGTAAAATGGTTGGTTCATGTTCTTGTATCCTGAATATTATTAGTCAATAAAACCGGAGCGATGTTAACATAAAAGCATAACAAACAAGCTAACGTTAATATTTAAAGAGTGTTTTAGTCCAGACTTTAAATAGAGCATGTATGGTATATTTCGTAAAAATTTTTTTTCATATATTACATTTAAATATATACTTAATATTTTCGTAATTATAAGTAAGTAGTAGTAGTAGTAGTTCTACTTATTTCATTGTACTTATTCTGATATAGCTGCAGAGCACCTTAAACATCGGAACCACTTTACTCAATTTATAATAATAATTTAAGTAAAATAGGATTTTCTCTAAATCCCTGTATTATTTTTAAGAAATTATTTCTTCAATTTAAAATATAGTTCAAAGCTTTAACTAAAACGGCAAGCATTCGGAAATTTATTTTGAAAACTCCGTAGCTTTCATTTATCTTGATTTTATAAATAAATTCCGGAATGCTCGGTTTAAACTTCAATTAAGAATAAGAGTACCAAGAAACTGCAATATCTCGCGATAGATAGTAGTTACATAATAATTGCGGCGTCGTGCGCAGAAGTCAATGACCCTTTGCTCTAGGGATGGGGTTCTTGTTATAGAGACAAGAGTATATTAGAAATATTGATCATATTGTGAATGCCAGAATTTATTACTCTTAGTGTATAGTAATCACCTTATGACTCAAGTCTGATCTATCTATGTTAACTTTATATACGTGTTTCTATGATTTTTTTTATTTTCATCGAACCAGGTAATATAAAATGGAGGTTACAAGTTTGACATATGTATTTGAAGATTGAATTTGGACAATATTTGTATATAAAATTTATAATTTCTTGTTTGTGTGTTTCAGTATTTTTTTTTTGTAAATCGAAAAGTCACATCGAGATGTTCCAATGATTTTAATTCTATATACTGTTATTTTTTTTTAATTCTATATCCTATTTCTAAGTAGAAACAGTACAAGTTTCATTCAAATCGGTTTAATTGTATTTTTAGCACACACATTAATATGGGACAAATATAGTTTAGATTTAGGCAAATCATAACTTGTATAGTTGCTTTTTTTAGTAGTAAAGTATTAATTTAAGTACAGATTATAAATTATAGGAGTTGACCTGTTTATATATACGGTATAAATTAGATTTAATGATCAAGAAGTTTGGAAAAAAGATTTAGAGTATGTAACTTTAAGGCGAGATGTTTGGACATACATACCCTTAATCTCTGCAAAATCACCCTTAAAATATTGTTAATCTTGTTTTACCTAAAATTCTACGTTATTCAGCGCGTGTTTTTAATGATAGAAATATATACTTCGGGCATCGGGATGGATACGATCAAATTCATTTCAAATTTAATTTCTCACGAACCATTGCTTTGTGACACTTAATTACAAATTATCTACGAATTAGGGGACAATGCACAGTTACATAAAAAACAAATCAGTAACAGTAGCATTTCCCAACTAGAAAATAGCTAAAATGCACCTCTATTCACGTATTTCTCAGCTGAGGCTGTGAAATTGCTCAACATTCATCTCGGATTATGACCACCAGCAAAAAAGGCTTGTCAAGTCATCACGACGCTATGCGATTGTTTCACGAGCACTGACGGACATTACCCTCTTTAACCATGAAAGTTTACAGTACTTTCTGTCAGAAATAAATACAGAAAACTATTAAAAGCATATAAAACATTTATAAGTAGAATATATAAATGTTAGTAATATGGAACTATTACTGGATGAAGTTGTACTTCTGTAAGCCTAATGCATTAGTTTTATATATTTATCTCTTCTTTTCTCGCCTTTCAAACTACAATGGGTAGGAAATTCAAGAGCTTCATAAACATTGTGACTTAAATCATGGAGAGATTTTATTAGTAGGCCATTATTAGAGATATTGATTAATTAAAGCACATTATAGCAGAATATGAGCTCTTACAGACTGTTATTTCAGGACACTATTTCGTGTAATACTAAAGACATCAACGCGCTCATCCAATAATAATAGAGACTCTATTTTTATTGAATGAGCGCGTTGATAATTACTTATTTTATTATATACGTATGTCTGTACTAAAAAGATATGGGACTGTGTGTTATATCTATAAAATCAGGAAACATAAAATTCCTATCGACTCGGCGATGTTATAATCGATCTCCCTTGTACGTATAGATTTCTTTCTTTCTTCATGGAGCTTAAATGAATTATAAAAACCTAAAGCCCATTAATGATACTTCTGTCATTGTGTCCACGTATTTGCAATTACAGCGTATAATACATTTAAATAGACTTCATTTGTTACTTTGCCAAAAGAATCTAACGGATCTTTAGAAGTGTCAGCATTCGATGTAATAAGCCGATAAAATGAAGTAGGTCATCGAGATTTTAAAATAAGGACATCTAGATAAACCTCATATGCGAGAAAGTTTTATTGCAGATTCTTTTATCTATAGAATTTATAAACGTTGACTCATTTTGTAGCATAATAGTCGTTTCATTCGTTCGCCACAATTTGTCATAGAATTAGAAATGAAGTAATCTTTAGTTTAAATTAATATCTAAATAAGTTTCACATATTGCTTACTTTCTACAAACAAACGTTTTCCACCAAACTATAATTTGGCGACAAAGTTATACACATTTATTTACAAAGTTGGTCTCGCTTACAAATGAATACAACTAATATACCTAAATAACGATTCTACTTATGTGAAGCACAGTCGAGAATCTACCGGTTGGTAGGTTCTCGGCTCTATAGCGCTAACTGCCACGAAAAAACTTTCAAAGCAAGATGGATCTCGCTTAAAGGTGTATGATTAAAAAAAGTAATAAGTATCGGATCTTCTAGTTTACTAAATGTTCTTGTTTGCTAACACATTATAAGTCAAAAAATTTCACATCCCTATTACTGAGGAGAGGCACTGGAGGCTTATCACCTACTTGCCTATTAGATTCAAAAAAGAGGTTGTAGCGCTACTGATTTATTTTTTATTACTGAGGAGACGGTATTAAATTTACACTAGTTTTATTTCTTAAGTTTTCATGCATAATGAAAGGCGTTATATAAAGAATCATAGCATAGAATGGGTTGTATACTAATTATACGCAAAGATCGCGGACATAATCTAGTTAAAAGTAGCACAGTTAATTTAACTTAACTGCGTTAGAAATCAGTGACATTCAGCACATTAAAACCAGCGCTTGGCATAAATATCTGCTAGCATTAATTAAGTAATATAAATAGCATAAATGAAGTGGAATTTAAATGCCCATCACATAATGTTTAAGACTCGTTGAAATTACGTACAAGAGCTGTACTTTTCATAATTACACGCAATGATTATGCACAGTAGTGGCATCATTCCCATGATGGTAATCTATTAACGGACGAGATGCGGTTTTCCACGATAAAATTCAATGGAAATGTAGATGTTACATGTTAAATGAGATTTTACTGTATAACTGCTTTAATTAGTGCACATTGTGTATTTTTTTACGAATTTTTAAAGATATTTCGGCTTCAATAATATGTCACTAATATTTACATAAATCTACTCGAATACTCGTACTACATAATCAGGCTCAGCACGATTCAATTTCCTTAATATTACTTTTAAAATTCAAATTGAAACAAAAGTTAATTTTGTAAGTTTTTTTAGTTTCACATTCGGAGCACATTTTTAAATTTACTACTGCGAGTGTGCTAATTGTTTTTTCGTTTTCTTCATGGTATATTTTATAATAAGTAATAATAAATAAAAAGATAAATTTTATGTATCGATATTCACACATCGGCTTAGCAAGACAAAAGTTAATCAGTGTGGTTAATGAATCTTCCGGTTGTAATAAAAATAAAATACGTTCAGTAAAACTAGTCTAGAATAGCATAATTGACGTAATGAAACAGGTTTATATCAATTCATCTTTGAGTTCACACACTCGGACATGATAAGATCGGGTTATGTGATGGTATGTTGTGGTATGTCATATAATACTTGACAATTGACTACCTGTTCTGAACTGCATTGCATAACCAACAATGCACTTTGAATATTTTTTATGATTATCCTAAATAGTAACTCAACCTATATAATGAAACTGATAATATCTAATTAAATATTTATTTTAAACTTTATATTTTAACAAATAACGATTTGATTTAATACTTTTTACGTTAGCGTTAGCTATTTAAACTTTGATTTGAGTCTTCAAATCAAAGTTTAAATAGGTTTGGAAACTAAGATTTTCAAGTTTATCATGACAACGTCTACTAAGCAAAGTTTTTTAATACTAATGAAAAGTCACATCAGTGCAGCTATGAAATATATATGAATATATTATACGTAGCCAAAATACCTTTTAGAACAGCGGAACTGTTGTTTTAAAAAGCGTTATTTTTTATAGCTTTTGAAAGTCAATTTTATTAAGTGGCTATGCATCAATAAATTAACAAATTTTTTATCATTCTAATATGGTTAAGGCAATCCTTGGAAGTTTCCAATATAAAACGTACGGTACACCAAGTGTTAATTAAGCTTCATAAAGAGCTGACAATTGATATCAAGAAGTTTTCTAAACGTGCAAAAAGGTGAGATACTTTTAATATTGTTCAAGTCACGATAGCGGTGTCAACGTTCTTTGAAACCGTAAGTCGATTTTCTCATGCAATAGATTTCAAAGAAGCGTTTTATAGGCCAAAAAATATATTTCCTTTTAAATAAAGCTACAGCTATATTTGTGGAGAGATTGAGGTTAGAAATCTAGCCGTTGAAAAACGTTTTTAACTCAATAATAAAATACAATAGAATATCCCAGACTCTTGATGTCTTTGTATTTTAAGTCCCGTAACTCATCAGGGCCGACACTTCGGCACCTATACTTTTGATACATTGCGTAGCCTAATATTAAGCCACGGTGCTCTTCAAGCTCTTAATGTCCGTAATTGACGTGTGATTAATACGACATATGCATTATGCACACTATAACAACTAGTCCCTGAGTGCTACAATTTTAACGTTAGTCCAGGCATTATGTAACCTGTAATATAGAAAAGCGACGAACAATCTGAATCCTTTTTCTTCGCATCATATAAAAATCTTTTAGATAACTCTTATACATTCAACTTCTAAAATAGCCGTAAAATGGAGCATTTGCAACGCATTAATTTAAATCAACCTACTATTTCATAATATTCTTTTCTTTTCGTAACTTTAAAGCTAACCTTAACCAATTGAATCAACAAGAAATGTTTTCGTTTCGTAATAAATAAAACAATGCGTGTACATTTATAAGAAAAATTATTTTTATTATTAAAAATACTATCGGTATTTTTAAATTGTAGATATTTTAAATATTGGATTTAGCCGAAAAATGTATAAAAACGAGTGATGTATTCTGCTGATGTAATAAAACACCAAAGTTGGTGCTTTCTTTGCTTTACGAACAAGTATTACAATTCAGCAAGGAAATGTTGCCAATATTAAAGGAACACTGTAACAAAAAAAAAACAAAGTGACCAAAATGTTACATTTATTTTAGTTTTCTATTTGGACCTCTTTAAATATAAAACTTTAAAAATCATGGCTTCGGAACATTAGGGAGTGGACGGGTATTGCAAATGCAGAAGAGTTGCTACATCTGACGTAGGACAAGACACGAAACTGACGGCCAACCTCCAGTAATGGTGAGGTACTTAAAGAAGAAAAGAAGAAAATATTTAACGCTATGACGAGTCAGTTTAATTAGTTATTAGAATTAGCGTTAAAAGCCTTAATGTATGTAAATATTACGTCGATCAAACAGTAAATAACCTTATATGGAAATGACAGTTATGTGTTTGTGTTACGCGTGGCGCACAGCGTGGGCATAATACCAATTCCGAACGTTTTTACGTGCTTTTACCCATTCTTGTTGGATGAGAATTTGGACTACGCACCGTTATATTAACCCAGACTAAGAAAATGACTTCATGAATCACAAATGTAAATCTAATGATTTTATGGATCTTTAATATAAGTTTAGGTTTAGGAAATATAACTAGTATATATATTCGTGATTATCTTTGGAGATTTATCTATTTAGTAAGGTTGTTCAATACTTTTATTTAAATTTTCAACTCTAGGTTTAAAGTATTATAGTACTAAGATTCAACAACAAATTGTTTTCAGATTTTGGTTAAACTTTAACAACTTGGTTTTACCAGGAACCATGGCACCAGTAGTATGAAAGTGATATTTCTCTATATCTCACTAGCTTCTAATTATAAATAGCCTTACAATATTCAGGAATTCTTACCTATTTTAATTGCCAGTTTGTATTCCCATAATCACAGACATAGTCTAGCTTAGAAACTGTACGGACTAAGATACGGAATGCCTTGTGAATTTTCTTTGTATGCACAGCTTTATTCACATTGCACTCTAAGAGGTTGATAACCTACTTTCTTGTGTCTATGTACCTTAGTATATACGACAAATATTGAAATGGTATTTGTCTTGATAGGAAATGGTTCAGAGCTTTATATACATTTACTGAATAAAAACCGCAAATCTAACTCCGCGAACTAAATTAAGCGTAGATATTTTATCAAAAATTCAGCATTTTGTTAGTCTGTTAATGTTTTGTTATAATAGATGTGAAAAAAGTTAAAAGTTATTATTTTAATAATTTACGCTACCTTTTTGTTGGTTCTTGCGCTTTGAATTAAAGCAGTTAATAGACATTTTAAACAGCTTTTATACACACATCGATATTATTGTCATTAAAATTTATAAATTTTCTGTTCTTAATGCTACAAATATAAACAAATATTTCTCTCGTTTTTCTAAATTACGTACCAACATTTACATACTCGTATATAAGTACGTACCAACATTTTGGTATCATACATTTAATTATTTCAAATATTTTTATCTACATTTAGTAAGTAATTGTATAAAACATATTTTATCTCCACACCCTTATTCAAATAACGTAGACTAATTTATACAATACCATATTATTCGTTAGAGTCATTTATTATATATCCTAGATAAGGAATCGCGGGTGGCGGGAAGAGGAATGCGCAATAGCAAGGTCATTGCGCCCGCTGCGGTCATGGACACAACTTGCACCACGATCAGCTGAAGATAAAGGGGGAGCCAATGCTTAATTTTGTGTTCCTTTTTCAAAACGCCGCGAGCGCTCTAACGATACCTTATTGACTAATAAGAAATATAAGCTATATTTCTTTTATATTTTTACTTAGCTAAGCGATCTACGTATGAAAGAGAAGAAAACAATTTTAACACGTCAAATACGTGTGAAATAAATTCGTAAAGCCTGTATGGTATCAATTACAAATTTCGTTAGATAATATATATAATATAAACTATATATAAACATATAATTATGTCCGTATATATAAAACCTATTCTTTTAATTAACATATGCAACAAACAACTACGCTACGCTCATACTTAGACATCAGAATTAAATTATATACTTTAATACAAAAATCTAATTAAATTCATAGATAAATTTCTAATTATTCTACACTGGACTTGTCTGCAATCTGACAGGAATTTATCTGGAGCTATATGCATCCTGTGGCGCTCGTTCCCGACATTAGATAAGATTGATAGTGATATGCCTAGAAAGTCTTTCTGCCTGCGCAACGTTTCTAGCAATAGCTGTCGTCAAGATAATACCTTACACCGTTAAAGTCTATCTCTGCGATTTGTGGCTTTTCTCAGTTATGAATAAATTAATATAGATCATAAAAATGTAAAGCGATTACTAATGACACGTTTGATGACAAATTATTTCTTAGAGCCATTAGGAGCCGAACTATAAAAGAAAGATTTGATTTATTGCTTGTTGAATAATGTTTTTGTTGTCTCACATTTGGTTTTTGCTACTATGTTATATAGAGGGTAATGTAAATTGCCGGGTTACAGCTTATACTACCTTCGTACGAAAAATTTAAATATAAAATATTTTAACTGAACTATGGAAAATTATCATACTCCCTTAAATAAGTTCATTTGGGTTGGTGGGGTTTAACTAGAAAATACGTATGCTCCTAAATAGTTTTTACACTGCATAGTCTATAAAGTAACTTTTAATACAGCTAATTCCATACTAGGACTAACAAACAGGTCTAAACGAAAATTATTAGACTTTATTCAGCGTCGCTCTCAATCCTTGGCACTGATTTATTTGTCTCAAATATCAGCATACTCAGACGTTGGCAAACTTGGTCTGACGTGTTTTTGCAGTGTTAATGTGTAGGAATGAACATAAATGCCTTCATTTAAAAATAAACAAAGTTTTAACAGTGTGTCATGTATGTTATACATGTTAATTATATAATGTTAACCTTACCTTAACGGAAACTTTCTTTAATAAATAAGCATATGATGTGTATTGATATATTTTCTTATAGTTTGGATATTTTCAGTGTTGTTACTGTGTTATCCTGTGTGCAATAATAACAATAATTAAAAATAATTAAAATTTGGCATCAAATTGCAAATCGGCTTATTACGTTATGTGGATTGTTTAGTTTACCTTTGAATGTATGTATGGTATCCCTTTGAAACCCCTTTGTTGGCTTTATTTAGATATCATATAATTATTGGCGAAATGCAATTATTCTTTAAAAAACACTCTGCTAATAAGAGGCAGAGAAGTCGTCCAGTTGTTTGATAATTACAACTGTCAAGTGCATTTTAATTATAGAATCGTGGCGTTTTATTAAAAACTTTCCAATTTTAAATTTAATAACGCCCATAAACAATTAAAACTAAAAGCAATTGGATATTCTAAAAGGCTTCACCTAAAGCTTTAAGCCATGTTGTAAACTGCATTCTAGCTTCTCAAGATAAACCATAAACTAGAGACTAAAACCAGCTCCATATTGTGCCGAGTTTATAGAATGTAAGACCCTTGTCGTGTCGCAGTATTCTTAAACAGTAGAACAATAAAACTATTGAATGTTTTATTATTACATTGCTGAGAGAGATTTAAATAAAAACGTGTGCACTTGTATAAAAAAATAAATTCTTTACATATGCTAGGATCCTGCTATTGTTTACATTTTGTGACTTGAAACAAAAAAACCATGGAGAGTTGCGAATAAAAATCGGTTTAATTTTGCTAGCATTTCATCTTAATATCTATAAATGCATGTTCTTTATATTATATGTGAAAGTAATGAGTAGTATTAATTAACTTGTGAAATAATTTTAAATTTTGGCAAATTGTACCACACCTTAAGTGACTTTCGCCAAAATAAAACCACTTGAAGAAAACAGGATTTAAAGATAACCGTGAAAGGTACAAAAAAAATTCTCACGCATTTCGAAAATGACTTACATGCGGTATAATTAGGTCAGGAGAGCAACCTGTCAAGTCACACGCATTGTTTCGTCTCGCGCGCCTGCGGTACCGTTACCATAGCAACTGCGGTCAAGTTCGGCCCAATGTGACATGCTATTTGACATCTTGTGACATATAGATTAAACAACGATAATTGTCCTTGTAGCATACAAAAGATACACAGAACACAAACTTGATTTACCTGTATATGAAGTTTATATTTTTTTTTTCGAATATATAGAAACTAATATCGAATTATCGAACGCCGAGTAAAGAATGCGGTAAAGAAGACAACAAGTTAATCAGAAAATTGATTTATTTGATAAATAATACCATAGAGACAACCGCAACTAGGTTAACTGCATTAATTTAAGCCTATATGGAAACAAGTTCCGTTGGATTTCCATATAATTGATGTTTTATTTATGTTGCCCAGATAAGCATCTGAATAGGATGACCTCATGTCGCTTATTATGAAAGAGGGTTTAGACATTAGTGGCATCTATCTTCCCATAATAAGACATTAGAATATTCATTACAACTGTAAACATTTGTGAATAGGATGGCAAAATTTAAGGTATGTAGGGATTCCTTTTATGGCGTTTGACTCCTGACCTGGCTATTCGAAGGCATTGAAGAATAACGGTTGGAACAACGGCTTTATCAGATTCAAATCGCATCACTTTTATGTAAAAAAGGACGTATTTGGAGCATGGACGTACTATCAGTGCGGTCTCCAAAAAGACAAAAGTATATTGTGTTTTTTATTTCAACTGAACGTTTTTAAGGTAGCTTTGTTTTATATTAAACGTGCAAATGCATGAATAAAATATCATTAAAACAAATTATATTGTAATAGAGAGGTAGTAGGTATTATCTAATTATATATGCGTGTTATTTGGCAAAGAAGTACAACATCATAAAAAGCCCAATCTGAATTATTAAACAAAAAAAAGAAGAGATAGATTTATAGTAGAGACCTAAAAATAATATGCAAACTTTTACGACTCACTTATTTCTGTTTATCGATAATAATATATTTGGTACTCAAAACCTAATGTCTTTGGCCGGTTTCTTTATAACATTTAACTTAATCGTAAGAGCAAGCATTTTATCAGTTGATTGGTACTCAAACCGCGTTCAAAGCACGACATCGGGGTAAAGAATTGCACCAGAAAGAGATCAAAATAATCAATAGGTGTAAATGATTATACAACAAACAAAGGAACTTGTTATATCAACAGTTTTGATATAACAAGTTCAAGGTAAAATACATTCTATAAGCGCCTTAAACGGATTAAGAACTAATTTAAATACCGTAGCACAGATACTCAATTAAGTGAAGTCGAAAATCATTGGGAGCCAAAAACTATTGTTCTGTGGCTACCAACTCTGACGGTCATGGCACTTAATTGGGGGAAGTGATTTGTCAATATGAGGTCACTTTCTTTTTACAGAAAGGAATGAATAGCCAGTAATCATATATATTTGAAAAATGTTAAAGTTTAGTTTTTAATAGATTGCTACACATGCAATGTGTTAATATTGCGTAAATTCTAGAATAAATTCTTCAGATAAAGAACATGTATGAAAACTAACCTGAAAAACAATTTATCTAACCTGTGCTTTTGTAAATGTATTACTTAATTCGAAATTGTGAATGAACGTTGGGCTTAACAATAAAAAAGGAATATTTCTGTTATTTAGTCAACGTTGAATGAACAATTATATTTTTTAAATGAAGATCATTGCCCTTTAAAGTGTTTATTTATACAGATCAGCCTATAATACAGATTTATCTGACTTTTGTATATGTGGGAATTTGTTTCGATAATAAGCAATTAAGGTATAATGAGCGTATACGGATAAAAACGGAAATAAAGTGTGTAATTTGTATGCATAGATCTGAAGTGTAAATAATTACAAACTTCACTGGTTATTTGCAAAGCCAGTGGTTAGTACGAATCTCGTGGGAATATAAAAAGCGAACTTAAAGGATTTTTTAAATTATTAGGAAAAACATAAGTCTGACGATAGCGGTCGCATAATAAATCTTTGCGCATCCACAAAGGTTACGAAATGTATCGCTTATATTTGTAACTAGTTATGTATTCTTTAAGCTGCTTTGAGAAACGGTTCGAAATTCAAAACTCACCTACATTCCTAGTCACATACCCATCTGTGCCCAACCCGTGACTGTGATATAACAGTTACAACCATTATGCGACATACGTGATTACTAATTGAGCCTAGAAGCGTGTCTTTGCCGCCCTGTTTAACTCACCGTTAACATCTCAGTTATAATAATTCGTAACGTTGTGCACTCATTGTGACCTTTCATTTACGTGTTTTTGCTTACAACCTGTAAATGTTATGGCCTATCATTAGCGACTTGTTAAAGCTTGCAAAAAGACCTTTTACTAAATAAAATTGTGTTTGTGTTTCGAAGTGTTGATCGATTGGTAATTTTCTGTTATTAAATAGCATGTGTTTTTGTATTTACAGGTATTTTCATAATACCTTATTTTATTTTGAAAATTAGTTACAGTTGGGTATTTGTTTTAAACTACAACTTCGACGTTCTATTCTTACTTAATTTTATCGAAATCAGCCAGCGATGAGCAGCACTGATTTTTACTTTTGTTAACTACAAATATCTGTTTCTTACATAAACACCGCGTACGAGACTAAAATAGCAATAAAGGAAGTCAATTAATTAATTTAAAAAATAATTTTGAAGCATTATAAATCTTTTAATCTTACATACAAAGATAATAAATATATCTGAGAAACTAGTTAGTAGAAAAGCTAACATGTATGCCAAAAGTTCCAAGTTGACAAATCATCTCGGTTGGGTATCATTTTTAGTTACTTGTAGGTGAAGTTACTAAAGTTACATATTAATGTACTGCAGATATATATTTCAATAAATGTGATACCAATAATTTAATCACTACGCTAAATACAAACTGTAGCGGAAACTGGGTCGGAAGGGATTTTTATTACTTTTGTTTCTTGTGAAAGTTATCTAAATTGACGTAGCGGTAAAGTTGTAGCACAATTTTCTTTTAATACTGATGCAGACATCAGAACATTACGTTTTCAATAAGTTTTTAATTGAAATATTTAGCCGAGCGTAAAATGCGAACGAAAGTCTTTCGTTTCATTAAGCATGCGTATGGTTTCAGTAACAATCGAAACTTTCACGTTTACTGATCATTCATCAGCTCAATGAAAGAGCAGTGAAAGTGATAATGCAAAAAATAAATGAAATTTCGTGTCACCGGCTTTCTTGCGGTTTCGTGTACGCGATCGATAACTTTGAAATTAGAATGGCAATTATTTCACATAAATGTTTATGGCTGTTAGTCCACATTACCAATGCTTGTCGTATAACTGCTACTACGTGTCTACTAACTAGCCTAGTAAGTTATAGTTATAACAACAATCGGGACGTTACAGATAAGGCTAACATCTCAAAATGAACATTTCAACACATAAAGACAAAAACAACGTAACTATAATTATCTGATATCATTGGTATTGTTGCAAATTCAGATAAAATTTTATATCTGTAATTTTATTTTTTACTAAGTACGTTACACTTTGTTACAGATGCTGGACATTATGAAGGGCAAAACGCTGGGGTTGACGCCTATACTCATACTTTTATTGCAGTCTACACTAGTATTAAGTAAGTATTAGAGAAAGTTATTTAATTAAATTGAACTATATATACAGGTAATTAATAAAAATCACTTTGAAGGTATGTTAAGTGAGTATACATGATATAAATATTCACTTCTTTAAAAGATATTATTTAGAAGTGAAAGAGTATTCAGGTAGTAAATCCTGGTTAATACATGCGACAACTATAACATGCAAAAAACAATATTTTGTCAAGAATCGTTCCTTATTTAAATACGAAATATGTAAGTTATGCATATTGTACAGGTATGTGTTCATCTCTCCAACAGCATGTGAACTCAATATCTCCTAGCAAACTACATGAACTAGTAACCAATAGAGGCGGTTATTAATTCATGTCGAAAGTATGTAAAAGGATTGTCATGTCTGTTTGAATACGTGCACTTGTTTTAATAAATGTGCAAGTCATCATCCTACTGTCGTATTAGTGGGCCAGTATTCTGAATAAGGTAGTTGTTGACGCCCCAACATATTAAGTTTTATAGCAACAAGTTTCAACAAGTGTATTAAGAAATGTTTATGGATATTGAGTATGATATTTCTTCATGTAAGAACGCATAAAACAGGATTATATGGTGGTTCATTTCATGTTTCATATAATATGAATGAAATGAAATATAATCCAGAAGAATGAAACATATAAAAGAGAGGGTTTTCTGTGCTTCTAATCCGAAACAATTATCGTTTTGCCGGAAATCGGATCTACGGTTATACGTTCTGTCAGGCGGTTGTAGTGTCAATAGATATACAGATAAAAAACAGGCATAGAGGTGAAATCAAGTAGAAAATTAAAATTAAACTTTTTTATAAACGGATATGAATGTAAGCATTCTATTTTTTTTATTTACATTGATTCATTTTCGTGTCTCTTCAACCACCACACACTCGACTCGTCTAGGTATGTTAATAATCTTATGTAATATTAATAATTCGCGATAATAGATAATAAAAAACGTTTAATTAATTACCTATTTATAATTATTATATTGGATCTATGATGTTGTTTATTAATATTTGTGCTCTGTAAGCATTAGTAATAGTGCAAATTGCTTAGCTTTCATCGTCTCATTAGCAACTCGCAAACAACCGCTATCACACAGTGTTTATTTAGGTGATTCCCTCTACTCTTCCGATCTTCAATGCACCTGTACATAATTTGCTTCCGCAGTAATTTGCAAGAATCGCCGTTATTGTAAAATCAAATACAAGGTTGTAAAACGTATTACATTCTAGTAATCCCAGCGTTGAATAATTCCCAATAAAATGTGAAAAGTATGTAGAGTATTATAGCAGAAATATTTTGTAATATATAGAATCATAGAATTTGCGATAGTTTTTGCCTTGCTCTCTGAAAAGCATCAAAATGTGTACAAAAATGTTAGCTGTCTATCTTTGCATATTATAGATGATAATTTTGTTCCAGGTCGAATCGCATTCGAAAAATTAACTGATGTCGACTTCCAAGGGACTGCGTACTATACCGTACGGAATCTATCGCTATATGAATGTCAGGGTTGGTGCAGAGAGGAACCAGATTGTCAAGCTGCTGCATTCAGGTAATTAAAATTCAATTATTGTTTAGATAATTCGACGACACTTGTTTCAGAAATTTGTAATTATTAAGAAAAAATTGTTGCAATTATATGAATCTTTCCACAGCTATAAAGTATCTTACATTGCAAGTTCAGTCGAAAATTAATTTATTTAGAACGTTATACACAGTTTTTACTGACAAATGAAAAATAAATTCTCTATCTTAGTGAAGCCTATAAACTTTATAAAAACAAATTTCGCATCCGCATTAACCTACATTGATTTAACGATGTATCGTGACTTGCCAGAGGCTAAAATTGCGATAGCTTCCGTGCAAGCGAAAACCTAATTTGTCGGAATCAACTCTTAAATCATGAAATCGAATAACATCAGATCACGAATCTTCTAACCTAAATGTCTAGATAAGATCCGATTGACATGAAGATTCACTAATCGTCGGGGAATCTAAGGCTGTGTTCCAAGGCATCTCAAGTCTTATAGAGTTCAGAGAGAGTTATTTGATCAAATAAGATTGAAGTTTGATTTGGGATGTGGGCTCTAAGGTCGAGAATGTGTGTCAGAACATTCCGATGCTACGGTCTTGGTCAATAACAATGTGTTGCCACAAACCGTGTAAAAGCGGAAACCACCTCGGTTCGCTCCAAATTGGATAACAGTAAAAGTGATCGTATACGTCTTCAATGCGATTATTATCTCTCGAAAGTGTGGATTTCATATGGATCCCGGCCCTAATTCTGTTCTCATTTCTTTAGCACCTTACAATTAAAGGCTACTTATAAACATAACTGAACGATAATAACTCATTGTAAGTGGATAAAGGAAATTGTGTTTAGGGTCCTCCAAGAATAGCATCAATTCTTAAAAGGCGGTCAATGCACCGTCGCGAGCTTCCTTCTATAAAAAATTGAATTGAATGTCTAATTATAAATAATTTTAAACCTTGCGTACTGTAAAAGTGATTAATGTTAATTATATCAACCCACGCGTTTAATGCTAGATATTAATAGTATAGAGACTAGTTTATTCCCGTTGTAGAAAATTACTTTCTTGTTGCTAGTTAGACGATAGGAAACAAAGCAGACACCGGTCAGACACTAATATAAAAAAAAAAATACAAAATATATATTGTCTCTTGGGTATAAAAAGACGTTTATGACCCGTGATCGCAAACCGATAAACGTCAACCAAAAATATCGTAACGTTAACAGTTAAGCATGGAAATGACACTTTTATTCTATTTTTATAACGCAAACATTTGGTTTCTTACGTCGGAAAAGTTATATTAATTGGATCGCACTAAGAATTTATTATTATAACTGGCGTCATGTACTCAAAAATCCATCGTGATGATCAATACATTATTATGGCCATATAATTATTTAATTTACAATTTGACAACAGTATCGAGTTATATCCTATTGAACTTAAACCGAATAAAAGAAACCAATTCGGTAGGTATTAAAATCAATTAGATGAGATGGAACATTCCCAAGTTAACAATTTAGCATTGTGCTGAGATAACCTATCTCGAATCAATCTATCGAAAGAAATAGATGAAAAGAATGCGATATTGACAATTGGTAACTGTACTTCGATGGCAACTGGTAAGTCATACGGTATCCTCACATGCAATACTTTTATTCATAAAAGATTCCCTTCAGTATGGAATTATTCTGTGCATATTATTGCATAATTTCTGACAATTAAACGTAATATATTCTTGCGAAAAAACACTCACTCAAAAATATAAATAAAATAATAAAAATATTTCACTCAGAAAATTTTAGGTAGCTCTCAATAAAATTTGTAGTCACTATGGAAACTTAGGTACACTTTACATTGATAATATAACCTTGACAGTCTTAGTTCTGAAAATATTAATTTGGATTTTATCCGGTTGGTCAGATGCCTGATCACTTATAAGGCTCATATATGTATAACATATACAAAAATTATGCCAAATAGTATATGAAAATTAAATAACGCCACTAAAACGTGACATGGAAACAAAGATTTTTATACATTTATATACCTAAATCTCTGGATTAAAGGTTAATGCGCTCCTAAATACTATTCTCCGAATTATCACAAATATGTAATCATTTATAAAGACTTTGTAATCATCAATTCACTGGTCGATCAAAATAAATCGTAATCGCCGAGTGTAGAGGATTATTGATCAGCTACTTTACAATTTGAAACCTCCGTCATGAGTGATTGATGTTGTTGAAGGCACCTATAATGATAGGCTACATTTTTAGTCACCTGCGTGTAATTTGTTCGTAAATAGACTTGATTTATTTGCGATGATAATTGGATGGATTTTTTAGCGTCAACTATTACTTAGTGTTAAGTAATAAACTAGTTTATAGGTAGGTGTCATTTGTGTTGTAAAAACCGTGTTAATTCTCGTATAGACTTGAACATTAATGCAACTAAAAGAAAAGATAACTATATTGTATTAGTGACTCGCTAATGGAAATTGTACAAGTGTATTCATAGAAATGTTTTACTTCATAGGTCTTCTGTGCCATTTCATCTTGAGAAATTATGGTTTCGTTAGGAGTTTGATCCAAAAACTTCTAATTACTCCGTGCCGAGTAATCAGTAATAACAAGCGAAATTATACTTCAAAAAATATTTACACGTCGTTTAAGTTTATTATGACCACGTTGGAAACGGATTTTTTGTTATCGTTTAAATGCAGTTAATGGTTTTATAAATAAATATATTGGAATGTTTTTTAATGTATTCGCAAAACATTCAATAGCTTTTTTAGCAATTTTCAAAATTTTACTAAGCTATTAATTAATTTCGTATCTGTTACCGTTAAACTATAAAAGAACGGAATGCTCTTATCATGCTGACTCCATGTCAGGTGCTGAAATCTAGTTTAATGTAAATGTTACAGTATTACATTAATCACATATTTATGAGCCCTTTGAATAAATATCGCATTAAATGCTTACCGCTACGCTACGATAAATTACAATCATGTTACGGCTACTAGTAAGAATTTGGAATTTTATAATTAATGTTCATGCGCTTAATAAATTGAGTAACAAGTAAGATTTGTTCCATCAGCTTTAAGCTTGTTTTGGACGCTTATTAATGGTTTTGATTGATGCAAGCGTGTTTTTTGAAATATATAATGAGATTTCTCACCAAATGTATCAAGCCCCAACAGTAAATATAAAGAGATATTTCCTTTTAAAGAAATAAGGTCCTAAAAATGACGTCAATCCAATTTATAAATTTGTTAAAGCCAATGTACTCTTGATCATACATTTCGGTTGATTTTGACGTCCTCCTCACGAGAGCTTTCTGTACCCCAGAAATGGTCAAAGGCCCCAATGAATACTGAATTAACATTGGAGACATCGTAAAACCATACATCATATAAATAAATGTCAAAAAAATATTGTAAAAAATAATGTTACTATAATAATACAAATTTAACTCTTTTATTTTAAATTTATTCATTGCCTGATTGTAAATAACGCATTTGTATTACTTTAATATATATCTCCGGAAATCAGACCCATAATGGAAATCTCTAAGGTATAGAAACACTTCAGGCATTTAGAGAGTGCTATATTGAGGTATCACGTACGATAACGACAGCAGGTACAATTGAATCTGATTCAAATACATTGTAATAAACAAATACCAGTAAACTTCAATTTAAATATTTATTTAATGGCATGAACCGAAAGCTGTGACCTATTGCAATAGATTATTATTGTATTTACAGTAGGTAATTACGTAGTAGGCCACATGACTGTGGTAAAAAACTTATTACTATTGATTAAAAAGCTTATTTATGGAGGAATCTATTAAAATGAGAAAAGAAAATCTCCTTGATACAAAACCTTTTAAATATATAGTAAAAATCACGTGCGACGAAAGCAATCAATCGAATGACACCAAATAATAAGCTTCTGCGAGCTTTCTATAATTGAATAATTTAAGAGAAAGCCAAGACAGGCATTAGTGCGACGTGACTGTCGTCCTTGACTGCTAATTTCACATAACTAGGCCAGGTCATGAAGACGCTAAGAATTAACGAGTTATGAAGATAATTCTTGACTTGGTTACACCATAATGATATCGTGGTTCGTATGTGGTTTTGATTTCATTTGTTAATATGTATATATTAGATAGTTTATAAGTGAAATTCTACATACAGTATAGAATCACGTATTCATACAAACCAAGTGCATATACTTTAATGTTATATCTCTGAAAAGTATCATCATCAAAGTCCTTAGTAACCCAAAACATATATTTAAAATATAGACGTCTCACTTTCCTAATTAACCAAATAAAAAGCTTATAATTTTAATCACTTAAAAGCACATTAAGTTTACGTAATTAACTCGCACTTTGAAAACGGAAGTAATATTTATTCAATGCGTTCAAAATTTGGGAAACATATATGAGATTATCTTTAAAGATTTATTGAGAAAGCAGTTAAATGTTGAAAACGGTAAATAGCTCCGTTATACTTGGTTATACATAAGCTGGAAGTGTAACGAACGATATATGTATCATTAAGATGCAATCCCTTATGCATCCTAGACTATCGTTGACATAGTAAAAAATATTACAATTATGTTTATGAAGGCGCTGGCGAGATAGTGTTTGAGTATTCGTTTAAGATAATTGCGATTCTAATAAAGAATTGTAAAAAGCCGGGTAGTCATCTAGTACTCTCTCTGAAAGCTCTCATTAGGGAAATAGGATTCTGTTATTTGAATTTATGAAGATGATAAGTAGTTTGGAAGCTACTGATAGAGGAATAAATAAGATTTAAATAAATTGCAGCTACTAAAACAAGACAACTATAATTTAGTTTAGTTTAATCTATAATTAACTATTTATAAGATTACTCTGTCATGTAATCCTTAATTTCATTGTTACAGTTTCGTGTTAAATCCTCTCACTCCAGTGCAAGAAACCCGCTGTTTGCTACAGAACGACACACAAGCAAATAACCCTATGGCTTCACCACAGGTAAGATCCCAATTAAAAACATAAATATGCATTAAGAGTCAAGTTTATTATTGAATATTGCGTTCTCAACAACACGTGCCAAGTGTGTTCATTCGGGATATGGTTCGTTGTCAGTTCCTTTTCTTAGCTTGACTTATATTCTGTTAGTAAACAAGTTTGGTAAATATACGAATGTTATCAGTTTTTCGTAATGTTTAATGCTAATATTTTGATAGATGGGTGGATAATATGGTTTATTTCGAAAAATGTTGCCTTGTTTTAATTTTTTTTTGATTTTTCTAATAATAAATAATTCATATTATAATTAATTGTTAATATAATGTTCATATTAGCAAATATTTAGTTGCAAAAATATTTTGAATATATTATGTATTATTTTTATTTCTTCACATCTGTCAGTAAAAAAACTCGATGGATTAAGACTAAGTTCGTATAAATAAACATAGATTTGTTATTTATGATATATACAGACTTACATGCCATGCTTAATTTGTAATACTTACATATATAAAATACATAAATGGAATTTACCTTGTTTATATTATACCCACTGAGAAAATGTTAAATTTCGTGGGAAGGTTACTACCAACATGTAATGTTGTATAGAAGATCAAGAGATGGATATTATCGAGGCACGCAATGTTGTCACCAGCTTAGATAAACCGTATAAATCCATTGATTAGGATCAGCTACGCCAATTAAAGCAACGCGGAATGTAATTAACAATTTAGATTCAATCAGCGTCACTAGGACTAACAAGTAGCGATGCAAATGGGTAGCGTACGATTCATTTCCGGTTACTTTTTAATCTTACATCTTCGATTTTTAACCAAATCTCAACCCAACATCGGATAATAGCCATTAATAATTTCTGTAAATATTTTTAAAACATTTACATGACTAAAGTGTTCTGGAAACAAACTGTAAAAATAACAGCATTTAAACAGTAAACAAAAGCGTATAGAATTAAGTTTTCAGGTTTAACTTTCACAGCATTAAAGAAGAAATAATGATATTCTCCAGGTCGTGTGTATGATAAAACAAAACTATAATTTTCTGAGTGGGTGGATTATTTATAGTACGTGTATTGGAATACTTCTTTGTGAATTATTGTGCTGTGAAGGATTCTTTGTCATCTTGGTTTATGTTCTATACAAGATTTAAATACCTAACAAGGAATTTGTGCCAATTTGTTATTTAAATAACATGAATTCTTCAATATAAACGTTCGTACTAAGTTTCTGTTTACATATAAATATGTAAAATAAAATTTCATAATTTAAAATTGAGAAAAAAATCCTGTTTATTTCATGTTAAATGCTTTATACTACCCAATATACTTATGAATTAAATCCGTGAACAGCCCACAGAAAATATTCAACTTATCGAAACTAGAGTAGCGGTAAAGTGTAGAGGTATTATAACAAATGTACGCCTAAGTATTCAGGATAAGTATTCATTAAAATTGTGTTGCAGCGTTCAGTAAACACTTACTACATGGTAAAGTTGCAAGTACGGACAGAGAGTGTTTGCTTACGGCCATGGGCGTTCGAGCGAGTGCCGGGCAAAGCCCTCCGAGGCTTGGACAATACTATAATCTACACTTCCACAAAAGAGGCCTGCCTCGCAGCCTGTCTCAATGAGGTAAATCTACTTTTAAAGTACTATGCTTACTAGGTCTTTGTAGAAAGTCTGAGATGATTGTTGCTAAGAGGATAATCCTAGAATGTTCTAGGCTATGCACGCATAGCCCTGGGGTCTTAGTGCGCATATTTGTATGGGTATAAAAGGCTGCTTAATGCACGTAGTATTACCACAATAGCCACACTTGTTAAAACATATGTATAATGAATTATTCACTGATATAAGGCAGTAATAGTAAGGCAGACTTACACAAACATTATCTGTTGATAGCGATTATTGATTACTTAATAATGAATTTTTTTTTAATTTAGACTCTAGTGTCATTTGAAAACATAAACGATTATGAAATAATATTGTATAACAGCCTGGTGTATAAATTATAAAGATCTATGCTTATAGGCAGGCTATGCGGTCAATTATTTTTTTTTAATGTGGTACTAAAGTAGTAATGTCTACGATAATAGTTATAATATAGGCCCTATAAAAACAAAATATAAATTGTTTTCGCTTTACTTACTAGATATATGAGAAAATGATATTTAATGAACGCATCTAGAGACATCTTTATTACGGTATATTTATGATTTTAATGCTGTAGTAGTAATATTAAAATATTTATGTTTAAACGCTTAGAATTTTATGGTCAATTTTATATTACGTGTTAAGTTATAAAACATTTAAAAATTAATTGCAGTAACAACTTTCATCTAACATCTAAATTCCGTAGATATTTCTCTTTTAATTTTGGAATTGGAAAACAAATAACGCCGGTTTAAAAAATAATAATTTGGTTATTTTTTTTTCATGCTTTAGTTACGTTAATTTCTTAAAATTTTCTAGTAAATTATTACAGTTTATTAATTTTTCTTGTTACTCTAAGATTCGTTCGTTTTCGTGTTCCTCTCGAAATTATTGCTCTTTGCACTTAGATTTCAAATTTGTTATAATTTAGGATGTGTAATTAAATAAATTATCTTTTTACTTCAGAAAAAGTTCCCGTGTAGATCGGTGGAGTACGAATATGGTGGTATGAGATGTTCTCTTAGTGATTCAGATAGACGAACCGGACAACACTTTGTACAACTTGTTGATACTCCAGGAACTGATTACTTTGAGGTAAGGTCTAACAGATAATAAAATAACAATTATTTAAAAAAAAACGTATGATTAAACTTCTATTAATGCAAGATCTATCAAAGTTGGTGATAGTTTATTGATATAAGCTTGATACAAAACGTTTTTGTCATTCGGCTCGGGGATTGAGTTTTACCAAAAAGAACCTCTTTTAGTACGAAATAAAGGTAAAAGAAAATCAATCTGTATAAAGGTTTAATAGTTTTTGTTATTATAACCTAAGAATTTCCACGGTGTAGTGTGATACATTTCGCAATTTACAGCAAACTTAACGGTTCAATTCCATGCTAAATTGAATTCTGAGAATGGTTTAAATTAGCATCGTTAAGCGATATAGCGAATAACACAGCTCATTTTCAATCTTTAAGGAGGTTAAATTGGAAAAGTTCTTGTGTATTACTTCGCTACCGTGTGAATCCATTTATATGCTTCGTACACACTAATACATATTTCTATGTAGCATCGATTTATTGTCAGTTTTTCATATTGTAATAAGTCCATTTTATTTATAAAAGATATTGGTTATGTTTAAGCATATAAATATGAGATTGTCCCATAATTTTTTGTATTCACTTGAAGATTACAGCCATAAAGATTATATATTTTGTACAATTTGATGAGTGTACTTGTTAGCGTTCAACTTGGATGTTTTGTCGTGCAGAACTTATGCCTGAAGGCGTCACAAGCATGCAAGGGCCCTCGAGTGTTCACAGCACCTCGTGTGGGAGTTGCTGAAGATAAAGTCTCTCAATATGCTGGGCTGCATTATTATACCGACAAGGAACTGCAGGTATACTTACGTGTAAATTATTAAAAATTAATGTCATTCCTAATATTTCAACAAACTTATTCGCTTTCAAATTGGTGCTATTCGGTAGAGTAAGCATAGTTTTTGCGTATCTTATAGTATTAGTTTTATTTGGAAGTGCATGACTATCTATATTGTGTATTTATCTGCACAGGAAAATCGCTTTCAGTATGCTTACCCTGTATAAATAGTGATCTCGATTTCGATTAATATTATTACGATGTGTGCTACGAGTACTGAAACGTTACATATTCATTACGCGGCGCTATATCTAGGCAATTATTATAAATCATAGTATCTCTGACCATCTTCTTCTCGGCTCTCGAAAGGTTTAAGTTTTATTGCTCGACTTGATTCGAACCCACTTCCGCGTTAAACATAAACGAAGCTGCAAATGGAAGAGCACGTCTCAAAACATAACTCCCATTTTATGAGCCAATAAAGTTATTTATTGCCAATTAGCAGATTAATTTAAGTGAAATAGGCATGCTAATTATAATTAATCAATGTTATGCTATTTATAAAGTCTGCGGTTTTCGTTAACAAAACTAACAGTTATTTTTAGCTTTTTCATCTCGCAGAAATGATTATAAATGTCTTGATGCTCTCTCACAGTAAATACAATATGAAACAAAGAAAAGATGACCGTTCTTAATTAAACTTTTATTGCATTGAGTCTAGGGACGTAGGAATTTTATTATTTGTTGGCTCACAATAATCCAAGTTTTTGCTGTTTTGAATAATCTTTGCTGAGGCTTTTTTAAACTTATTAAATACGGATAGAATTGATTTCGGACAAAAACAGTTTTAACATGTTTATTTGTATGGAATGTAACATATATAAATATGAAAGTTACATTTAATTTGCATACCATAATCAAATTTAAAGTATGAGATCTATTAACAAACGTATAATGTCAAAAAGTTTTATAAACACTATATTTATAATAACTTTTTCAAAAAAAGCCGATTCACTATGACTTGTAAAATAAAGGACATTACGATCCATTTACTTTGACAGGTTACATCAGAGTCTGCCTGCCGACTGGCTTGCGAAATTGAGTCGGAATTCCTATGCAGATCTTTCCTATACCTTGGAGCACCCCATTCGTCAACATACAACTGTAGATTATATCATTTGGATCACCATACTCTGCCTGATGGACCATCGGCCTACCTCAACGCCGAAAGACCCCTTATTGATGATGGCGAACCGATTGGAAAATACTTTGAAAACTTCTGTGAGAGTGAGTACATACTGAATGGTATTGATTTTAGTCTAATATTTGCATAAAGGCTAAGAAAGCGCGATAAGTGGAAAGAACTTTGATTTTGTTTTTCTTACGTATTTTATATTCAGCGGACTTAAAGTATTTTTACGTTTCAAACTTATAGCAATAATTTTTCAACTATAAAACGTATAATACTATATTTATTGAGACTAGCCGCGTAGGTTAAGCCTTAATCATTAAAATAATCGCGTAACAAATGAACCACAAGAAAGAGGTAGGTAGGTTAATACTCATTTAAATGCAGACAACGCAGTTTTTCAATTTAAATTAAAAAAGTATAATAACTTTATAGTTGTTTGCAATTACTACTACGTCTACAGAAACCCGTAATAAGTATATTAAGCTGTAAATGTTACCTTGCTTCCCATAAATTGCTATGCACTCCACGCAATGCAAACACGTTTAAGAAATGGATTTATTGCGAATTAATGTTGATATTTAGTAATAAAGCCAGCAAAGTCGCTTTAGTATAAAAAGTAGGCACACTTAACTTACATAATTAAATTACGTACAAATTATTATCAAATATTGTTTTTTCGGCATTTAAAGATTTATTTTTACATTTTTCTATCATGATGTCGAATAAACGGATAATAGTCTAGAAATATTTTCTGAAGCTATCATTGATTGGAAAGAAAAATTAGTCATGCATATATGTTCAGTTTAAAAGAAATAATGTATTCAAAACCAATTAATGTCAGACATATTTATGTGTAATAAATTACTATGAAGACTAATTTTTGATTAATATTTTCAACACGGACAGCCCGGACGTTTCTTCTAACGTGACCGTAATAACGAAGGAAACATTTAACTTTATTTTGCACCCATCGCAACTTAATTTCAATCATTCATAAACCTTCTGTATTAAAATACTAGTAGCTAAGTATTTTTTATATTTTAAGAATGATATCGTTATTTTTAATTACATTTGATTATTAAGTTGGGATATTTGTCGGCGTTGACTTTTATTGTAAAAGTCGTAAAACACTTTTTCACTCTTGCCAAATAATTTGAAAAATAATAGTCTTTATTTAAAAAATCTTATCGTCTGTCATATAATCCAGAAATTACTTTTCTATGTCTATGCAGTAGGTATAAAGATTTAAACATCAGTTCATTCGCCTCTACAGCGAACGAAATCAATTTCTTTTTTCAATCTCATTTACCGCCTATGCAGTTTTATTGAAATTGTAACGGTCGGCTTATTTACATTAAAATTAAAAATACCGCTAAGCCTTACAAATGACATTCGGTGTATTAATGAGTGTGAAATATGTAAATCCTAATTATGCAATTTCACCGCAATATTAACGGAAGTTGATTGTTAAACCTTGCAGATACAGCAACTTCTCACATGCTGTGAGAATTTTCTGTTATTGCAACATTGTAGACTTTTTTTTGATACGTGATGTGGGATTGTCTGTGTTACAACAAATATCATAGAAGATGCATTATACTGCATGATTCTATATATCATGTTTTTTAGTATTGCGTTTGTTTTTGACCTAATTACAATATGTAACTAATGAAATAGCATGTACGAAATAATTATTATGCGCTAGTATAATACGCTAAAGTCTAGGAAGTCATAAACTTTGTCTCTGATTGCGAATGGCAAGTTCAAGTCGAGTCGGATTAAGGTTAATTGTTTAAAGTGAAGTTAAGATCTTAAAGCAATTGAACCCTTAATGATTACAAAAGGGAGGGTCGACCGATGAATCACTATAATACTGGCGTATTAAGGAATTCCACTGTAATGCACGTTATTCAAATATAACAAGCTAGTGCCGCTATACACAAGCCTGAATAGCTACTTCATTACGTAGGCTTGGCGATTGCCATCTCGCGACAGCGACCCGATTTGTAAACTGAATGTTCACCAACGTATACCGTTACAGTCAATCCCTTGAATTTCCACGTAATGAGAAATGTAATTGCAATAACATGCTAGATTATCTAATATTAGTAATCAATGCCCGTTCGACGTAATCGAACTGGCGATTGCAAATTGATCGAATTAAAGTTCAATAGAAACATCCCGTTCCGGCACACGTACACATAACTTCGTTATGTTTACAATGTCATATTGCTGAGTCATGGCAACAGTTGCATTTGGTGCAAAAAAAAAAAACAAAAAACGATCGACGACGGTGGCCGCGCGCTCGTGCGTGCTTTATAACGGTGGCGGTTCATGAAATTGAAAAGTTTTTGTTGCAGAGGCTTAGTTCTCGACTATTTCAAAGTAATTGAATCTTAACATATAGCTATTACAGAACTTTTTGCACATTAAACGTATGATGCGATTTCTACCCGGATCTGTACGAAAAAAACCGAGTCTTAAAAACCTTTGTTAGATTTGGTGCCCTATACAAAGGACATACCAATTTAAATCTGACGTCACAGGCGTAAATATACACCCGGCGGATCACCCATCCCAAAGATCTTTTAACTAGAACTAGCGAATTAAACTACAATTAACATCCTTAACTATTTTTAACTGTTACGTGAAAGTTATTTACATAAAACCGGTTTTGCGGTTACTGTGCTATCATACGCATTGCTAAATTATTAATAGTTTGTGTTGATGCGGTAAAGAATTTAATAACCTTGCGTGGCCTTGCCCAGTAAGGGCGATGGCCGCAGACTCAGACGCCTAACCAGTTTTAAGTATCGCGAGAATAGATAATGCGCCAGATTTTAACACTTTCATAGAAATCCTAGACAAATGAAAACCGAAAACAATCTAGACATTTTGTCGTACATTATAAATACTCTCAAAAGTCTGAAATATTCGTTATAGACTCCTTATTTCTATTTTGTAATGGTTAGATAAAATTGTATCTATGGTTTTGTATAAAAAAAATAACTTGAAAGCATAAAGTAATTCCTGTTGAAATTTTGTTGTTGTTCCTTTTTTAAACTAGTATTCGTCTCTTTCTATATTAATTTATGATCGTTTGATCAAACGTACAGAATTTGCTTTTACGGTGCTTAAATATTAAAATTCTTCTATTAATTCTCTTACAATTAACAAAACAATTAAAAATAAGCACGCTTAATTATTTTCTAATGAAACTTATTCAATAGTTTTAGCACACGTGCCAGTTTCGTATTAATCACTGTAGAATCAAAGTTGATTATTATCTATTTCATGATTGAAATGCAAATCCGTTCTGTAATAAATAGTAGTTTTCCCGTTTATTTAAATACGTAGCGGTAAATAATCTTATATATTTGCTTAGAAGCACAACTACATATTTCAATAGGAGTTCCGTTACTATAGTTAAGTCACAGGTAATTTTTACGCACATCCATTTTCCTGGACATTTAAGACAACTGCGAAGACTTGTACCGACGTTTTCCACGTATACGAGAAACCATAATACAACAGGTAAACAAAAGGTAAAAAAAAACCAAACAAAAGGTAAGGTAAAAAAGTAAAGGTAAAGGTAAGGAACAGGTCGACTACATAGATGTGTGTAACATTGGGATGAATTTAATTTATAATTGCGCGAGCAATGTTTGTAGGTGATGCCTCCGTTTAGATCTATCATTATTTTAAATTATTTATCATTTTAAACCAGTCCTTGAAACTATTAAAAGTATATTATAAATATTAACATGAAAGCTTTTATCGTCATAAAGATTTATTTTTAAACTGTAGATATTTAACATCAGAAAACGAGATACGTAACGGAAACATGAGTTTGTCTAAAAAATTATACTTTTGTGAAACGGTCCATAAAAGATAACCTACTTTGGAAGCGCAAAATATTGTTTGGATAGTGGTCAAGAATAAAAAGTCTGATGTGTTTTCTCGAAGAGCTCTCGAAGAACATTGCGATGTATAATAACTGTTGACTAGTTAATCTTTATCTAAAAATTAAAATCAGTATCCGTAATATTATTAGAAGCGTCACCTTTTTGAAATATGACCAAATTTACGCGTAATTTGCCTCATATGGCATAATATAGACCTCTATCATCAAGATCAGTCCTTTAATAATATATAATAACTAATACAAGGGAAATACTACAATAAGGTTTACGCTTATCTATTTGTCAATTTTGCATTTATAACGTAATTTAAGGCAACTTTTTATAAAGAAAAGAAACTGCAATATATACGATTAAAACCATAACAGATACAGTTGCCCAGTAAAGCAGTTTTGCAGTTTCAAATCGTAATGCTATCTATTTAATATTATGATATATCAATCTAATTACACGCTGAAAAAATGCATCCACTGATTGGATTAAACTCGCGCGTTGAGTTGTAATTTAGTTCAGCGTAAAAAGTCTATGTTATTTATAAAAGAGTGTCTGAACACGAATCGTGACTAGCTTTTTCCCATTGCAGTTCTTGGAAACGATTTCTCATACCGCAAATTGCAAACCTCAATAACTCACCATTAGCCTTTTTCTGAGGACAGGACTAAATTCAAAGTAATGATGGCACCAAGGTCAATTATAGTTTTTCCATTTGAATTTTATAATATTTAAATTTAATACATAAAAATATAATCGTTTTGATATAAACATATTTCTTTAAACAACTTTTATTTTGCGTCTGATTTATATATATTTTAATATAATAGACTTCGACCATTAACAGCATGATACGATTATTGAACGGCTGGAAATCCAGATTTTACGCAAAGCATGTATCACTATGCCATGGAGATAGATTAGTGATACAGCATTCTTAAGGACGTCAATTGAGATTTCTTATCTCAAATTAGCAAAAAAATTTAGTGTGAGCAAAAAGAGAAAGTTTGATATGAATCTAAAAAGCGCATAGAATCCATAAAAACTTACTCATCAAAGTAGGAATATTTTAGATAAACTAAAGCGTGGGAAAATTCACTAAGTTACTGAAGCGTTTAGAAGTAAGTTCAACGACTCCAAAGTTCATATTTTCTGCAATATTATAATTTGTATCATTATTAAATGAATAAATATTTTTAAACAGTGAATTTATTTGAGGACCTCGTTAAACAAAAGGATTACTTCCTTGGAATTATGCTAGTATTCACTTTTAATTTGCAATCCTGGGGTTATATTTAAGTGACGATTACTAACGCATGTAGACTTGGGCAGACGTGTCAATCATATAATAAATAAATTCTTAAACCACACCATCACCACATCCGATTCTTCATCTGTCTTCATTATTACAGTGATTTTGGATGGAGTTACACAACCTTTGTTAGCTATGTGTAACAATGATTTAGCGTACGGAATTTGAGGAAGGTTCGCATTTATGGCACCTATTTAGATACGTACGATTAAAAAGTAAACTCGAGTCAAAGACCGTAAAGCGACATTTCTCAGTCATGACGTAAACTTATACGTACGTCACGGTCCCCGACTTGCTATAAGCATCCTTGGAATTTACGGTGTTCCAACAGAAATCCCGTAACAATGTTGCACAAACAATGACACGAATTAAGTTTACTGCGGAAATGTTCTAGTTTGTTTTACAGTTATAATAGATCTCCGATATTCCTTTAACCGCTTAAGTAGGTTCGTGGTTTTAATCAATGCAGTCGTGGGTAGAAATCCTCAATTTTTAAAACTACATACCATTTTCAGAACTAATCTAAATGAAGAGAAACATGCAATTATTTGCAATATAAAATATATACACACATTTTACATATCAATTATCAGCCAGCAACGATCAGTGTATGATCACGTAGAAATTTAAAGGTATTAAACGTAAATACTATCTAAGAAATGACATTAGTACGTGAACATTTATAGCTAAGTCACGACGAAATCATAGCCTACGTGATTATACCGTAATGACATCAGAAAATCACAATTTCATATGTTAATAATCACCAGGTATTAACCTACAACCAACGTAAGATATACGCATCGTGTGAAAATAAAGTTTCTCGACACGAGCTTTACCCGTCTCTACATAATTACAGTACCCACGTTATACTTAGGAATGTAGACGCAATTTTCTATCGATTCTTAAGATATATCTGTAACTAAATAATATCCCCTTATACCTAATTGGTTCATGCCGTTACCTACTTCTATCTTCTAGTCTAGTCACTTTTATTACCAGTACAAGCAGTTTACTTAGACATAGTAAACTAATTAATATTGCAATAAATATTGAGAATCAGAATATATAGTCAAATACATTATATCAACACGGAATATCGATATCAACACAAAGTTGATTTTTTTTAATTTGTAAGAAAAGTTTTGTTGGCTAGGAAGTAACTTACCTACATGTAATTGTTTTATATAGAACCATCAGCAAATGCAAACCCAAGTGGAGAGCTACCAGTAACAATCGACCACCAGCAGGACCTCAACATCAGCAACTTGACTCGCAACGACGCTAATTGTGACAAAACTGGCACGTGTTATGACGGTAAGATTTTAATAAAGGTTTTAAACACTAAAAACCAAATTACTTTAATTAATAAATAATTATGAAACATTTATTTATAATTTCTAATGACTACTTAAAAGTCGTATTTTGTATTGAGAATTGTCAAGCTGTATTTATATATCTTTTCCTATTAAAACGTTAAACACTTACTCGCTATTTCTGAGTTGATTTAAATGCCAAGATTACCATTCAGGCAAACAAAGGCACGTTAAAACATTCTATGCACGAAATACGTCTACCTTTTTCAGTGTCGGTCCTTTGTAAGGATACTCGCATTGCCGTGCAAATTCGCACGAACAAACCCTTCAATGGCAGAATATATGCCCTAGGCAGATCCGAGACTTGCAACATTGATGTTGTTAATAGCGACCAGTTCAAACTAGACCTGACAATGGCCGGACAGGATTGTAACACACAAAGTGCTGTAAGTATCTACTTTGAATAGAAAAATAGTTTTGGAAGATGTACTAGATGTGTAATGTTATCCAATTAAGTATCCGAGTTTTTATTAAGAGTCGAGTTGGCAGACCTAAAACCTTACGATTTTACCTTAGCTCTTAGTCAATTTTTTATGTATGTATCGTAATAATCCGATGTGATATTATGTCACAGGTATAAAAACAGTTTTATTTTCATGGGCCCGGCAAGGGAAATAGATAAATGGTTAATCATTCATGGGCTTTGAGAGGTCAGAATACTTGACTTGTAACGGAATTGTTAGTCTTTTGTTTATGTTAAAACACTTTTTAAAGTGTTTTGATATGTATTTTACGACTATGTTTTTAAATAAGATTCGTTTTAAGTAAATTCCTGAAATTGTGTAATGGCACAACAATGAAACATTTGACAGGAAAAATATGATTATATTTCGCTGATACATACAGAAAATAATTAAGGATAGTGGATATTTTCTACCTCTATATCTACTAAGCTGAATTTCATTTTAATTGTATTTTAATAATATTAAGTAAATCTATCTAGTGTAGTTAATTGACTTGTACTTTTTAAATGTCTAATTACCAAAATATATGATTTCAGACTGGAGTGTACTCAAACACTGTAGTTCTTCAACATCACAGCGTAGTTATGACGAAAGCTGACAAAATATACAGGGTGAAGTGTACGTACGACATGACTTCGAAGAACATCACCTTCGGAATGGTGCCCATACGGTGAGTAACTGTTCTTGAAACCTTAATATGGAAAATTATCGCACTTTCGCCGTTCATATTATTTTCCGTTATGCCCCTAGAAAACTCGTTTATAAACCGTTAGTTATATAGGTGACTTTACTTATTTAATAATCTCAGAAATATTCAAGGACATTCCATTCGACTGTCCAGTAGCCATGGTCAGTTTCTTAGGAAACTTGAATGAAGTATGATAATAATCATCAAAAAGTCTACGATATTTTTTTCAAATGTTGAAAAGTAAAATAAAATAAGTAAAATAAGCGACAAATACAAAATAGGAACTTCAAATGAAAAAATGGAGATCCTGAAAATTTTCCCATTTTTATGACGTTTTTTTATTTTTATTATATTTATTTAGTATCCTTACATTGCAACAACTTCGTTAACGTACTAAGACCTAGCCATTGGTTTTTGACTCAGAAATACTTGTCACGATGTGACTGAACTCATCCTTAAAGGAAACAATTCTGAGAATACGAGCTAAATGGTAGAAATACATGTTTAACAACCTCACTTCGTAATGCAATAGGAAGTAGCAGAGTGGTGTTTTATGTTTACAGCGCTTAATTATATGAGAGCCTACTCATGATCTAAACATAATTGCCTCGGCTTATTGCTGGTATGAAGCATAAAATTTACAAACGGTGTTTCCATTATATACACGCCCACACTTTGCACTTATAAATTATGTAAAATTCATATATTTTTTTATTAAGAAACATTAATTAAAATTTAGGTATATATATAATACCTATATACAAAGCTTTATTGGTCAGCTGGTAATTTTCCACTGATCCACAAAGGCGTGTGTGTTTCTGTTTTTTGGGCGTTTTTATTAATGCTATGTGTTATCTGTTTTTGGACACCGTAGGTGTCGAAATTATGTCGCCATACGATTGCTTCACCTTTCTAAATTTAGAAAAAATTACTAATTTTGTATCTAAAATAGAATTTATATATTTTTTGTTTTAATACAATAGTTTCGTCTAACATATCCGTTCAACTTCATACAGGGACCCAGAAATGATCTCAATCACTGCCGCACCTGAAGCACCTCCACCACGCATTCGTATCTTGGACGGTCGCCAACGCGAGGTGGAAACTGTACGCATTGGAGACAGGCTTACCTTCCGCATCGAAATCCCAGGAGATAGTAAGTGTATTTGATTTTTTTAACACAGTAAACGTAAGAATATTCATGCAACTTAATAATCGACAAAACCAAAAAAATTGTTTCACACATGCGTCATTTTTTATGGTTTCAAAATTTCTAATAATATTATAGAATTTTTTTCTTTACAGTGAAAGGTGGTGCACGAATCGTGTAAAACGATTATATTATTCATACATAAAAATTTGCCAGATGTTTTATTTATAAAATATTTTGAGTATGGTACTTTAAACTTAATATTTTTTCAGCTCCTTACGGCATTTTTGCGCGTAGCTGTGTCGCAATGGCGAAAGATTCCAAGAGTACCTTCCAAATCATTGATGAAAAGGGGTAAGAATGTATTATGTTTTTTATATCGTTATTGAATTAACTTATTAAACGAAAAAAAATGTTGGACATCTTGCCACAATGACGAATGTTGGTGCAGTCCCTGAAGTCAGACAATTTGAATAACCCTTATTATATACAGATAAAGTTTCGGATAGCTATAAAAGGACGTCAGTATATTTTACTCAATCTGAATTTCTAATAGAAAATAAAAAATAAACTTTGTTTTGGAACATAAGATCATCAAGGTATCACTTATTCCACGTCATTAAATTCGAATCTGTAGTAGGCATCCCTACTCATCGGCAAAGAAGACAGAGGGTGTAGGCCGAGAGAAAAGCCGGCGTAAAAAACTCTCGTTACTCTTTAAAAAAAATGCAACTCGTGGCGATAAAAACTTTTAAGGCCTTGTTGCCCTTAGATTCTTTATCTGTTTCATTATCATTAGGTTTGTCTAAGAAGCAAATAGGTCATTCTGAGCAGTTGAAATAGATAAAAGACCCTTGGTACTACCCTAATACTAGCAGCCAAGTGGTATAATCTTACACAGATTTTAATAACAATTATACAAGTGCGAAGATTATCTTCCCCCTAATAAAACTGTGTACCTAACGACAATCAAAATTACGACGAAACAGAAACGTCTAAGAAAATCTAAACTATAAGTTTGAACCGATTTCTTTCAGATGTCCCGTGGATCCATCAATCTTCCCAGCATTCATTCCCGACGGCAATGCCCTTCAATCAGAGTACGAGGCTTTCAGGTTTACGGAATCTTATGGAGTTATTTTCCAATGTAACGTCAAATACTGTCTTGGTCCTTGCGAACCTGTGAGTAAAATCTCTTTGTACTTTTCTTCTTTCTACGTTTTTTCTTAAAAAGTGCGATGTTTATGTTTTGATTCGTCAGCAAATAAAAATATTTTTAATGTTTTTAAAAACAAAGTGTACTAATAATTAATATGATTGAAGAATAAATATGTTTATATTGCCATTTTAGGCGGTGTGCGAATGGGGAAGAGAATCTATCGAATCATGGGGCAGAAAGAGACGTTCGTTGCCCCTCAATGAGACAGATGAAGCGGGTACTCAGGAAGAAGATATGAACATCTCCCAAGAGATTCTCGTCCTAGATTTCGGCGATGAGAGGCAAAGTACTGACTTCCTACGCTCTGATAAACCAGGTGGTGTTGCGTCGGAGGCTAACTTTGGAGGTTCGCATTATGAATTCTATTTTCGTTTTTTTTATGTTTTTGTATATGCATTCTTACCTACAGTCCTAACATAAGGAATTAAGTTTAGATTTCAACGAATAAAAATATAAAAAATAGTTGAGTAAATCTTAGTCAAGTAAAGCGATTTTCTATGAATCTTTTAGAACATGTTAATTAAACCTCACTCACATATTTTTTTCCAGAAAAAACTGTGACCATTGTGGAGCCATGCCCCAGTAAAGGATCTGTTCTTCTGCTGGGAGTAGCCTGTGCGTTACTGGTTCTTCTCTACATCGCAACAATCTTCTGCTACTACATGCGCAAATGGCTCGCTCCTCCCAAGCATTTGTAAAATGTATTTTAATCAAACATTTAAGTCCCTTAGACACGATCTTCTTATTGTTTTCGGGTGTTGCTGTGGACAAAAATTGTGAAATGGTCACGTGACAAGTATCAAAGACATAATGTTATCTCAAGGTCTGTCTAAACATACACATTACACATACAAGTATGAAGTTTTTGTCAAGTGAATAATTTTAGTTCCTTTGTAATACGAACATTATGCTTATCGATACTTTTACAGCAGAACGTCTGCATAAGTTGGTTTTTGTCTAGGGCCATGAGATATAACAAATGACGATCGTGTGATGAAACGACTGATAACAAAACATGAATGTCATATCCGTCCATAATTTTTAGTCTAAGTTGCTACGATGCGTTTTTAACCACCGCATTGCGTAAACTAACTCAAGCATTTAATAAGCATTTATTATTTTAAGATTCTATAGTAGGTACAAATCCCTCTGAAATACGTAATCATAATTTTTAGTTTACATTTTTCAGAATGTGCATTTATTAATAATAAGATAGATTAAAAAGTCAACGAGTTTCGGAATGTTCCCAGAAAATTTATTCATATGCCTAATTAAAATGACTTTTAATTTGATGGGAATATTTTGATAGTAATTGGATCATTTCAAGATGTTGCGTAAAGAATATTGTGCCCAATATAAAAGGTTTGATGTATTCTTAAGCTTTTATATAAACGTACATATTTAGGATTAATTAGGTATTGTAAATATAATGCCAATAGATGGCGCTAAGTTCTATTATAATCAGTAACTTTGCCTTGAACTTTCAGTTGGGTTTTGCAGAAATGAAAGGATCACACTTCACTTTTCTATTTCTTTTAACCCAACTTGAGATTTCTTCTATTTATTTAGAAATACTTGCATTTACTTATACACTATTTATTTTTTGTCCTATTTAATAAATAAAAATTTGTACAAATTTTTCATTTTTTTTATTCATCACATAGAAAAAACAGCAATAAATTATAAAATTTAAATCTGGCAATTAACAGCAATAAAATATAAAATTTCAAAAAACTTACTTAAGAAGTTGAAGTTAAAAGGTTGCTATAAATATTACTTAAAATATCTTCTTGGTAATCACTAGGAACATCTTCAATTTTGCACTCAAAAACTTTTTCAAAATGCTTTAAAAATAGTGGAGTTATTGTCTCTATGGAACATTTGAGCCCAGTTTCATTGGTAAGAGAAGTGACACCCTTGTCTTCGATGCCACAGGGCACTATGTGTTCAAACCAGGATAAGTCATTATCACAGTTTAGTGAGATACCATGACTAGTTACATATCTGGATGCGTGGATGCCAATAGCGGCAACTTTGTTGTCTTCAATCCATACTCCAGTGTGTGGAGACCGGCTTGCTTTAACTCCTGTAAATTTTTACTTGAATATAACATATAGAAAAGATAACTTGAGGTATCTTAATATGTTTACTATAAAGATATTGTACATTTAAAATAAATAATGTTGAGTTTATATATATATATATAGACTCTGCAAGTCTATTGCCACATTGTTGATATTAGTCTGATATTATTAATTTTAATAGTTTGTCCAATACAGCTATTTGATAATATATAATGAAATTGGTAGATCTCTCCCCTGAAAGCTTAAGTAATGCAAAAGAATTTAAAATCTTTGGTAAACACATGTTAGTTCATGTTTTTGTTAAATTATTTAAGAAAGAATTATTATTTTACCTAATTCATCACATAAGTTGATGATTGTCTGTTCCAAATTATACACATACCACTTAACACTAGTTTTATAGTGTTTTAAATTTATTATAGGATATGCAACTAGCTGTCCAGGCCCGTGAAATGTAATAAGACCACCACGATTAGTTTTACGAAATTCTGCACCTAACTCCTTTAGTCTGTTTATTTCGTCATTTGGTGAATCATCTCTTATGCCTGAAATAATAAATTATGTAACTGAATTTAAATTATAATATAAGATGCCCTTGTCTTTAATAAAAATATGATATTAAGGTTTCTGTGCCCTTATTACATAATATTTATATCACAAAATTTTCCAATTGTATGTAAAATTGCCCATGCCGTCATACTCGTATACTTAAGTAACGAAAACTAAAGTCTTACTTATACCCACTTATGATTTACACTATAATATTTGAAACATGAGAGGCAGGAGATGACTCTTTGGAGGATATTAAATACTCAATATTTTGTTTACTTAAGCTTTAATAATATAGATTATCCCTCCAAGCCGCTTATCACTTACCAACTGTGTAAACTGGTTTATGTTCCACAAGGAGTAAGGTATCGTAATCAACATTAATTCCTTTTCTCATTGAATCTAAATGTTTTCTAGCTATAGCCGTTTGTATTTTAAAAGCGGTATCATAGCTCATTAATCCCAATCTCCAAATTTTTACCATTTTCGGTATTAAAATGTTAATTTGTGATGAAAATTAATGTTTTTTTATAAAATCAACTGAATTTAAATTCTCAAAAGAAACAATCAATATTTTTTTAATTCCACAGATTTGGAAGCTATAGCTGCATAAGTTTCTATAGATAATAATTCAGTAAACTTGAAAGTATTCCTGACATCTAGTTTAGGTAATTAAAACTTTCAAAACAAGTAACAACTAACAAACTAATGGACTAGAGATAAAATAATTGATATTTTTTAGATGACGCTAATTTCAAGTTACTTTTGATGACCGATATATATAATATAGAAGGCACATACTTTAAATTATTTTATTGTTACTACTCAACGCTAGATAGAGCTGATTTAAAGCAAGTTAGACGAAAATAGGCTACAGATGTCCCGCTTGCCTTTATATATCTCTTTATTAAAACTTCCCATCCCTGGTTTCAGTCAATCCACTATACAGTCTCCTTGTGAATTACTTGTTTGTAGAGCGGTGTTTCGTTCGTTACATAAACCAGCTGTTAATATAAATATCAGTAAATGGTGAATTCTAAGTTAACTACCATATTTTCATACGATAGATTGTATATAGTAGAGATTGGGTTTAAAGTTTAATTACTTTAAATGTGAATAAATACCGATGTAATTTAGTTACTACTAAACTATTACATATAATGTGATATAATTATAAAGCAGATTAATGTGGTGTTTATGTATAATTAGTGCATCAACGTGTAGATATGTGGAACGCCATAAAACGATGACAACAGGGGTAAAAATTTAAATATATCAATTTAATAATAGATAGATACTTCGATATTATACTAGATATTATTTACTTCAAAATTAATAATTTATTTGAGATACGGATTATTTCTATCCTATTTTCGTAAGGCTAGAAAAAAACTGTCTATGCCTTTAAATAATTTTTTTTGAAGATATGAATTAAAGTCATTTGTGGAAAAAAACGCTGGTAGTGCGTTCGATTCACGCCTGTGCACCAATAGACTTTTTTGTTTGTGTGTGCAATTGAGACTTACGCTCGTGCGAGAAGGAAACCGGCATGACTGGTGTGTGTCAGTAACAGGAAGCTGATCTCCTTCTTACAGGAATTAGAAGCCAAGACCTGGGGTGGTAGGCCACTGGTTTTATTTATCTGTACTTTATGTAATATCGCGTTGAGTGATTCGACAGCAAAACCTTTGAATAAAGAAGGGTTCGCACGTACAACCCCTTGGTGTCCTTTTGATAGCGTGGTTCAGACCTGTAAGAGCACTTCAATTTACCCTTTGTACGATCAAAATTTTTAATCAATGACGCGTCATACAGAGTAATTTTTAAACGAAGTTTTGGTTTAATTTTTGTTTCATCTTTCAGTAAATAACTATTTAATGACACACACCTGGTGTTGCTTGGTGGGTAATTGCGGCCGACGGCCTTCTTACTATTTAATATTTTCATCGCGCGCTTTGTAATAAGTCTCGTAAGCCTGCAATGACACATGGGACAGACATATTAGTGCGACAGTTTTATTAATCATTTTCAGGTGGTTTATAACTATCTGTAACATACCTACTTCGTTTGACATCGCTCGATAATTTTCTTTACTGTCAGTAAACGAACGCAAACTTATCACATGACTTCGTAGGGAAATTATACGCCGGTTTAACAACTAAGTCGAACTATAAGTTGTGGCCATTATTATATTTTTTTATTTCATAAAACGTATTTAACTAAATATTTAAGACAATAGTTATCAATATAGTATTCATAGTGAAGCCCACTCACTGGCTATTGTTTATATTATTATATTATAGTTATTTTTAATAAGATATCGTACCTCTCTTTTGCTTCTTTATACTGAATAACATATATCCGCGAGAATGCTTATTTTAATGTAGATAAACGGCGTCAGTGACCTGCGCAGGGGCACCCTCCATCATCCCTGTGCTATTATTAGATTAACGGGAAGTCCAACTCTTCCGCTGCCACCTAAGTTTATTTACGTATAAAACATGAAAATCTCATATGTTAATTTATCACAGGAGATCACAGAACCTACAAATACAAATGTCAATCTATGGACGACACATATAATTTATTGACCATAATTTTATATTGCTAAAAGAAAATAAATTTCAAAATTTTGGTATAGAACTTCTTTTAATTTCAGCTAATTAAATGTTATTTTCCTTAATAGGAAAATTATGTGGTATAACATTTTATGTTGGGCCGAAAAATATACCGTTAATTTATTCACATACGATTATACATTGATACAAGTTTCAATTACTCAATTGAATGTTATGGTATGCTGTGGTTTAAGACTTTTGTGTATCCTTATTACCCCTCTGGGTATAAGGGTATAGGCTTAACTTGTGACATTAAAGCTAAGGCGGAACCTTAAACTTTCTTAACTCTAAAGAAGCGTTGCCATGGAAACGGCGCAATAGGCCTGCATGGTCCGTGACGGGAATGTAAAGCCTCCCGATCGATGGCGGATTTACACTTTTTCGCTAAGGCTTCCGATAATGTCCTTTTAGATGTACATAGAATATGTTATATTTTTACGTTCAAAAATGTACCACTATATATATAATAGCTTTTTATCTCCACTTTATGTTTCTCTATCTGCGTTTTGTTAATATTTCTAGGCGGAATAGTTTTAATGGAACTAACTTGCGTATGCTTGGTAGGACGCATACGAGTCGTTGTCGTGTTATTTAAATATTTTCAACTCACGGGTAAATGGCAAAATTTTTATACTGCGTAACATAAACTTTATTAGCAGACGTTATAGTATCTTTGAGAGACCCCTTCGGCGTTAATTATCTACAAACCTCGTAAACTACATTGTAGTGCACAGTCAAAGTAAAAATTCTTTCACCATTCGAAAGCTACATTATCCACGAGAAATATAGGCTATATATGTACTATATGTATTTAATTTTGAACAAAAATAGGGTTCCGTAAGATATTAGGGTTTTCGGACACAAGGTGTAAAAAATCAACCAAAAAATAAAAAAAGGGGGTAGCATAGCAAAATGTTCCATGTTGGCATGTACTAAAAAGGTAGGCTAGGCATTAAGGAGAAACGAAGTTCGCGGAAGCAGCTAGTAAAATATAAGGTATTTATTATATCTTTTATCTATTATAATATGGGTAGAATTTAAACATTCTATCACTTCATTACAGGAAAATTATGTCGTAATATTAAAAGGCTTGCAAGAATAACATTTCGGTAGTTCACATACTTCTTTACAATATACATTTCTACCACATAATAAAAATTGTAAAACTCCGATGTCCCATCGATTGGCGCGTATCATTGTTTTCTAATATTGTTATATGATTCTTACATAGGTATTTATTATATCGTTTATCTATATGGAGCGTCGGATCCAGGCACGACCACTTTCGAACGTTTAGTAGTAAAATACAAATCAATCATTCTTTCATAATATGTATACTTACAACCATCACCATCAATTCATTATCATCCCTTTGAAGTCAAATTTAAAAATCATTTATTCATGTAGGTAACACAATGTACACTTATGAACGTCAAACAATTCTTTTAATTTTACATTTACAAATCAATTTAGTTCTCAAATCAGGGGCGTAGAACGGAAGAGAAGAACTGGCAGTAAACCCAATGAACTCATCGGGAAGTTTACCTATATATGAAGCTACAATACAAATTATCGCAGTGATAATGTCGTAATTTTAAAATTTGTCTTAAAATTATAAAAGTATAAAATAAAAATGTCTAAACGTTGACAAGATTAGTCTTAGCTGTAACGCCACTTGCAAGATTTATTGTTGGAAGTTTTAATTATTTCTCAACATTTCTCAAACTTTTCAGTTCAACATCTGGCTTTAACAATTTGAACTTAACACCTCTGCTTTTCACTTAATGTTATAAAATATGTATATTTATTGCCTTGAATAATAAGGCTTATAGTATTATACTCCTAATGCAGTAGTAAATCTTCTTTTTTACACTTGATTACTCAATTAAAAATCAAAAGTATTTACATACTGTAGCTGTTTTTAGTAGTTCCCTCCGCAACTGTGCACCTTTGAGTTCCTGCGGCCAAATACAGGCTGTGCAGTAATAGATTTTGCTTTTGTCTGCACAAGAAACATTCAGCCTATTAGGAATTAAAGATATAACAGATCAGCGTTTCGCCTAAAAGTATGTTGACGTATGAACTTCTTATCACAAAATATAAAAAACTTATATCTATAGAAATTAGAAGGTACAGTAGATACATTCTATACCAACATACAATACAATGGAGGTATAACTAATCCATACATTTAACCTCGGAAACTTGAACCGGGAACACCTACAAATCAAAGTTGTTCATTGTAAAAGTTTTAACTTTCATATGAAATCCTATACCACAAGGGATTTATTTCATTTTAATTGTCCTTTGCATGTACCTAAAACACGCGGTTATCCTTATAAATTTAAGGTTTGTATTTATTTACCTCGTAATCCTTTACCTAACAAAAATTGTAAAGTACAAACAATTACACTAAAAATATAGCCAGATGGAATACATAATACCTACAAAAAGTTTGGAAAATTTACGAAAAGGAACAAACAATAGAAATTATTTAATAAATTAACAAAGAGATAGCTAAGCTAGTCAAGCCTTAAAAATTGGTCGGTACGTGCGGGCTACGCGCTAAAAAACTGAGTTTTTGTAGTTTTTTTATAGAACAGGGGGCAAACGTATGTTAAGTGATACCGCCGCCGCCCGTGGACACTCAATGCCAGAGGGCTCGCGAGTGCGTTGTCGGCCGTTTAAGAATTGGCACGCTCTTTTCTTGAAGGATCCTAAGTTGAATTGGTTCGGAAATACTTCAGTGGGCAGCTGGAAGTGATTCCCCTTATTTTTAAATCAAAACTAGTATTCATTATCACTACATAGTATAAAACAAAGTCGCTTTCTCTGTCCCTATGTCCCTTTGTATGCTTAAATCTTTGAAAATACGCAACGGATTTTGATGCGGTTTTTTTAATAGATAGAGTGATTCAAGAGTAAGGTTTATATGTATAATAACATCCATTAAATAGTGGAGAAGTACTGTTATTTTTGAGGTTTCTAATGTGATGTCGTAAATAATTACATTTTTTCCGGTTACATTGCAAACGCAGGCTGAACCCTACGAGTTTTATCAAAGTAATTTACTAAGTATTGTACACATTGAAAAGGTATACAGAAAAGTCCGTGATGGTATATGTCTATCTCTTATGGGTAACCCACATTTTTATATACAACGTTCACAGATTTTCTGTAGTGTATTTAGTATCAGCATTGCACCCGTGCGAAGCCGGGGCGAGTCGCTAGTAGTTGATAATTTAAAGAACGATACTATACTTAGTAGTATATACGCTGTATATTATTTATTTATTCGCGCGCGCGAACGTAACTGCCCGGAATTAGTTCGGTTCCCAGCAAAGCAAGAATTTTTCAGGGTAATAAGAAACCACTGCATGATCACACAAATAGATATAAAATTGATTTATTAAATTAGTTTAAGATACTTCTTAATTAATATTTAAATTGGTTATAGGAGCGGTCGGCGCAAACGTGCGCAGACCAGAAACATGACGTCGTCAGGTCACAGTTTTTCCTTCGATGAAACTATACAGGTATGCCTTAGATATAAAGTTTATATTAATATTAATTAATTATCTATTTATGTGTTATAGTCCTTAAATTTAAACGATTTGTTTTTAAAAATATCGAAATCTCGCGAGATTTCATTCCATTCAATATCATACAGAAATGTCTTAATATCTAATTCATGTTCACATGTAAGTAACACTAGAACATCGCTAGTTTTCCCAATAGTTCTGTAGTCCTACATTATTACGTCTATGGCACAAACCATAATTCCAACCAGCTACATCAGTTCTTATTTGTATGAAAATAAGGACTCAAACCGCAAAACTTCCGCCGACGTATGACTGACGCATCCAAACTAATTTTGAATCTGATCATTTATGTACGTAAGGTCGACATTCCTATGGCAATTTAGGATTTCATAATGAGTTCAGGAAGGTTTCTAACGACACATTAGCTGACATGGACACATTCAGGCTTATTTATGCGTAACAAGGTTTCTCGCTTACAACCATACCTTTACAAAAAATATAAAATTTTCGAATTTAATTATATTTAATTCCTACTTGAAAAATGTGACAGACTACAGATAGCACTAAGATTTATCTGTTATTTCATAATTTTCAAATACTATTGAAGCCTAAATTGGCCCTCTCCCTTAATATTCAGACATAATTTCAATAAACTTATCTATCATTATCCGAATGAATTTTGAGTGTTTATTGTATATATTTAACATAATGCTACCTGTATACTCTGATATATAATATAATACTGTCATGTGTGTCAAGATACCAACTGAATTATAGAAGGCATCTAAAATAGGCTTTTATTTTGCTATGGCGCCTTATCTTTGAGGCAGTGGAGGCTTTATTTCCAAGATATTCCGTAGGGTTCGCGACCATTTATCAGGCCTGCTCGACATCTGGCAAACGCCACCCTGTCGTTATTGGCGATTACTGGATATTATTGTGAAAAACTTCCGGTATATCGTATTTCGTTAAAAAGGTATTAAATTACTGCTACTGTATAATTTCATAATTCATATAACATTCTTTAGTTGTATAGGTAAATTTAAAATATGTGTAAAGTTAAAACGTTAACTTTAACCTAAAATTATCTAAGTAAATTATTATCCTAAAGTAGAGGTATTGTTTATATTAAGAAGCTTGCTAATAATATTTTATTTCGACATTCAAACCCAGGACAGCCAGGCTATAATGCCATGCTGTTTTTTGAGTTTTTGACCAGTTTTTGGAAAAATGCTTATTCCTTTATTTTTATGTGGTCAAGATAGCAATTTTGTTATCTACATGGCCGGAGATTGGCTTGGCGAATTTGATTAACGAACAGTTCCTTTTGGAAGGGTTGGGCTAATGTGGTAGTATTAAGGGCGGGCCTGAAAATCGAATTTTCCGCTTTGTGCTTCCGCATACCTTTGAACCTTCGTTGCTTTTCAGAGCGTGTCATAAACATAAACATTTTATGTTATATTCCCACAAAATATTCCATAGAATTTGGTACTTTATGAAATTCTTTGGGATGGGACTATTATTCGTATCTTGTAATAAAAAAATAATAATTCGATGTATAAAATTACCCAATGTTAACAATAAAGAAAAGAAGTCACTGAGTGAGAGACTAAGATACTTGCGAGGCTATATTAGATTCTTGTTTTAACACTCGGAAATTTGCTTACTATGAAGCTACGCATTAGCATTTGCAGTTTAGGAAAAAGATCATACATAGAAGCTAGCATGTATTGGAAACCAAAATCTGGTTTTTAATTGATTTATGTTGCCTCAACTCTGTCAACCTGTGCTTTGTCAGCAAGTACCAAATTCTAGGGAATATTATGATGTCTTCTGTCTTGATAAGCTTATAGTTTATTTACTATTATAATTTATATATTAATAATGCTGTACGGGATAAATACAACTTTTCCAAATTAAGCAGAGGTTGCATAACATCGTGATCGCCATTTACATTTTAAGGTCCCTTTACAATTTGGATTAAAATTTTCCGTTCCGATAGACTTATCGTACTCAAGAGCTTTTTGAGGTCATTTAATTTTATTATCTTGACCTGATTTTCTGTAATTAAAAGGTATCGGCAGTTATAATATTGTTCAACGTGGTTGTTAAGAATGTATTTTTCTGAATGCTTCAATTTGCTTGTATGTATTGTTTTATTTTTTCACTTCTTGTATTAAAGAAAAAAAAGAGAAGGGAGAGATTGCAAGAATATACGGTTAATTTAAAACTTCTATTGTCAAGTCGTTGATTATGCGCATAAGTTTTTTTTTATTAAACAAATTTTGTTTTTTTATTTTCTCAGAATTAAAGAAGTTGCTAACTATAGTCAAGAATGTGAAGATACATGTGTTTTCACTCCAATTTAGTTTTCACAGTTAAAACGGTCATTTTCACACCAGCTGTTGTTTCATTTTAGAATATTGCTCCATAGGCAATTCACGGTTATAGCTTCATTTGAACATGGTAACGTTTGAAAATGGAATGAATTATCTACAGTGCCACCTAGTATCGAATAGCATTAGAGCTCAATCCGATGATACATTTTAATAACGTCAACTAGATGTCGGTTAGCAGTTTATAACTCAACTGTTCATATATGAGTATTTGTATTTTTGTATAAAAAAAAGTCTAGCTAGGAAATTAGATTTTAACAACTAAAATCCTAGCTAGACTTCGAACACAGCGAAATCGAAAACAAATAACAATGTTTATCGTAGCACTGTTCGACAAAATTGGCAGTACCTACGTGACCTCATTAAGAAAAAAATAACATAAATTGTATTAGGTATTTTAATTCCAAATAACAATACAGATCAAAATTATGTACAAAATTTCGACAGTTTTTACTTTTGATGACTTATTGGCGAAAATATGTTATAAATGCGTTAAGCCTCCTTAGTATAATATATACATGCTTATAATTTACGTTTCATTTTCTTTTTATAATTGTTTTAGAGTTTCGGAATACAATTTAACTCGGATGTCTGAAATAAGGTTTTATATAATTTACTTAGCACGTGACATAAATGTGTAAAAACAGTACTTATATATTGTCTTTATACGTATAGTTATAGATCGATATTCGTTATAGCAAGTGCGTTATTGCGAACTATGCAATGACCATTTGTCGTAATTAACAACGTAAAGTTAATCTATCGATCCTGTGTCGTCGCGCCGCGCTAAATCACTGACAAGCTGTGACACTCCGCTGCAGTTCGTATTGCAAACATTTTATCGATATCGGATATCGGTTTGCAAAACATTTCCTCTCAATGGTTTTATTGCGTTATATTATGTTAGGGGCTCCGATAGAATGTCGATTGTCCGTGCTGAAAACGAAAGGGACGACGTTTAGCATGGCGCTTAAACGCATACTATTGTGGTAACGCGTCTGAAAAATTGAAGGATATACCAATATACTTTGGTGAAAAAATTGTATAAATCGTCTTCATAAGGCCATTAGCTATGTGGTGAAAAATATATTTTAAATTAATTTACGTACATTCACTGTTAATGTAGCCTCAAATACGGAAGAATTTTGAAATTCAAGCTAAATTTTAAAGGTAAAATATGTTTTAATAACTTTATTTTTAATAGCGTATTTACAAAAAACAAACAAAAAAAATTAAATTGGAACTCAGTTTTTTTAGAAGAAATTTGATGCCATTCTTTTGATTGTCAGAGAATAATCCTTAATAGAGTTTTATCAACGGTTAATCTTTAAAAAAACGGTGTCGATGACGTCATCTTACCCTTACCGATTTTCCCAAAGCTTTCTTCAAATCCAGACGTGCCCCGTGCGATTATTCACACAATGAGATTACTGTTCTCAAAGTGTACATATTTTCAAAAAAATAAATGGTGATATCTTCTTCTTATTATAAGCCTTGATAAGCGTTCAATAGCTATTGTAGTCTTTAGTGTTCTAAGAATACCTCCAATTTTTGAGGTAGTACAAGTAGTATTATTTTTAAATGAACCTTAAATTGGTATAGAATGTTTTGTGCATATAGTTCTCGTATTATTCTGTATACAAGGCCTCAACTTAAGAACCGATCTGGTCGCCAAACTCCAAAAAGGACATTGTATCTTTCCATTTTTTGGTGAAGTTGAGTAGTTTATGTTTTACGAGTAAACTCTGATAGATCACAGCATGATTTAAATAACTGCGCTTGATAGAAAAAAAATCCAAAGATAGGCAATTCTGACACAATAAATTTTATTTTAAGACGAAATTTTATATAAAACATGATTTTGAAACGATTTTTACTCAGTCTTGAAAGGAGTTACTGTTGAACAGACTAGGGTTGATGATCTACTCTTGTATGAGACGACGAAGGTTATTAGACTTATTATAAAAAGACATTTCATTCTTCAACTGAATTATAATTTGTACTATTGTAAGTGTAATACAAAAAAATACACAAGAGACCGTTCATGTCATAAACTATTACTTAAAAATTGTTAGCGCAATTTAAATAAGATTTTTAAGTTTTAATTTTTTACTATATTTTGATGTGCGTGACATGAGTCACGTAATTGAACTTATTTAAGAGGAAAATTTGATTATTTTGTGGCCAGGCAGGCAGGATTTTAAATTGAGTTTCATTACATTATGACTGCTATATGACTTTACTTGTAAAATAAATTTATAGAATAATTATATTTTTGCTGTATCATATTAATTCTGATTTCTGTGAAATATTAAATGCCACGATATAATGAAAACTCCTCATTCAGTGCTCTTACTTCTCCTTACCACATTAAGTGAGTAATTATATAAGATAATTATTGAATCACTAGAAATCGAACCCAGGAAATCCTTGAATGTAACACACATACACAAAAACGAAGGCTGCGCTGTATAGACTGTACTTATCGTAATTTTTATTATTATATAATTGTTTTTCTTATTATGTAATTTCTATATTTTATATAAATTATGTTTTAAATATGTAAAGTCATATAGAGTTGTTTTTTTAACCATATTGTTTTTGAACCATTAAGTAAACATTTATTTTTTACTATTCTTGAGAAATGAAAAAGCACATATGAATGCATCCCAGTTTGACAATCTTCTCGGAATCGAAGAAATAAATGATCCCCTTCTTACAATAGTAATCCCTATAGTAGTGATATGTTCACAGGGTGCTCTACAAGTTATTGCTTTTAATATTTTTGCAGTATTTCTTACCGCAGAATAAAATGTATATAACTAAAATGGTATGTGTAATTCAGTTCTTGGTTACATTTTTCATCTAAACATATCCTCCTAACTCTCTCGAAACAATCTAAGGCAAAATTAAGCCTTAAAATGTGTTAAAGGCTTAATTTTGCTATTCTGCTAATATAACTAAATCTTGCTGTAACATATTGAATGAATTTAAAACCTTCTTGAAAGAGAAAAATTATATAATATGTACGTCAAATTGATTATATATACAATTATAAATGATTTTTTAAATAACTTTATCTTTTTAATTATGACCGAATAGGATCGATAGCTTTGGCTTAAATGAGTATTAAACATCCTTTCTTTGCTATGTTTGTGATCTATGCGAAAAAATTTTGTATATCATATGATTTTTTATTGGCGAGTTTAGACGTTTGAGTTAGAGTTTAGATTAAACAAAACAAAACAATTGAATAGCTGTAGTACACGACAGCAAAACACGTGTGTTTTTAAATGTGTTAATAGAAACACTCGTTCAAGGAAACGTATGTTCCCCTGTATATATGCACCCTATGCATCCGATGCACCGGTCTGAAAGCATTACGGGTGTTGCACCACCCTAATCAAACTCAAGAAAATTTATGACCACGCCGAAGAATTGTATAAAGTGATATTACAGAAATGTTGATTAACGTTTGAGTTAAAAAAGAATCGTAATGTTTAATAAAAAAAATAGTATACGAAGTTTTTAATTTCAACTAGTTTAGCTGTTTCTGTAAATGTAATATACAAACTCTTTTGCAAAAACAGCTAAACCCGGGCACCTAAGGAAATTTAGGTTCTAAGGTCAATTTCAGTTAATTAAATTAAATTTAATGTTTACGTTGTCTGTATGCACTCATAATCGTATAAATGAATACGCGTGAAGCAAATTCTGCCAATATTTATTAATTTTTAATAAATTCTTTGAAATCTAGTTGGTACAATAAGAAGGGGTTGGCAATAAAGACAAGAAGATTTTTTTTATTTAATAAAATTACAGATGTAAAAACCTAATAACGAGTGAGATCTTCATCCCAAATTAAACCGAAATCTCTCATTCTTCTGGGCATGCTTTCTACGATGTTTTTAATAATGTTTTAAGAAATACGTTCTCATCGTTCTGCAATTACTTTATTTAGCTTTGTGATGTTTTGTGAAGCAGATTGCACTGATCTTAGTCGTCTCTGTAGAACATTCCAGTCATGCTTAAGTAATTGAAGTCATGTCTTCAAGCTAGCCTCTCTAAACGATTAATCCCAACACCTTGTATTTGCGCTTCCATAAAAATGGATTCTTCCTCAAGAACCGTCGATGCGGGTTGTGCATGTAGAATTACAATTTTAGTTATGTATTATATAGTATGTAGGTACCCATTTTCTACGAAAACAAGCAGCGGTGGTGACAGAAGTTGTAGTTTTTATTGAAACGTAAGAAAAATATTTGTATAATAACTATAAATTAGGTCTGGGTTTATAATTTAATTTAGAAAATAAAGAAATAACCTAAACGAATCTTAAATTGTAGGGCGGCGCGCCCCAGCCCACAATCTGCTTACTTTACAACTCTCATACGTGATGTCTTTTGCCCTTCTCATCTTTTCCTCGTACGAAAAACACAAAATATTGTTTGGGACGAACATTGTGTATATTGAAAATCAATATTTATTTAAGGCAAGTCAACAATATGTGAATGATTGGTTTAATTTATATTAAATAGCATTTATACAATGTATGTAAGTTAGAACTAATATATTAAAGAAGGGAGATAAAGTATTTTGAAGGGCATTTACCAAAATAAATGTATGTTTTTAATATTTAAAATATCAAGACGACTATTTGAAAAGATAGGAAGAGTTTTTGATTAAAGCAATAACCATACTCGGTACTACATGTATTTCCTATACCTACGTCATATTCGCATTACAGGTGCCTAGTATGAAAACACATTCTTACAAATAAAACATGTTATAGTAAATTAGATTAATCAGTGCGATTTTCAACTCAAACTTTATGCATAATAAAAATATTAAAGATTTATAATATTAATATGGTCACTATAAGATATTGTAAGGTTAGGTATTTAGTATATATTAACAATATTTTACGGCGTATTATATTATATATTTACCAGACTTGGTATTACATGGATATCACAACTTTTTACTAGAACTAAGCTGCGAGACTTGGATTTTTTGCAAGTTATTTTTTGACGTCTACCTTTCTATACCGATATCTTCTCTACCACCACACGTACTTGAATAAGCAAATACCCTATTAAAACAATACATTGGAATTAATTAGTACACGTTATCTCGAGTTAATTACCAGGTTATATTGTGTTGGTGCTTAGTCTAGACTCAATCCTAAGCTGACTAGAAGACACGTGGTATACGTGTTCAGAATTAACTGACTGCGACAGAGATTTCTATTTAATAGATTGCTAGTGTATATTAATATTTTTTACTGAGGCCGGGTATTTTATTTATAATATTATTTATATCAAGTATAGAATTAAAAAGAATGTATATGACATAATCTCTATATAAAGTATATTAAAATATTTAATTAGCAGGTACTAATATTTTTCAAGTTTGCATTAGAGACAAGTAAAAAAATATTATCTTTCGTCACTGCGATGCAAATATTATAATACAAATTTATTTATGTAAACTTAGAACCGTCTAAGTATGAATCCATTAAAATGCATACAAAGTGCAAGTCATCAGGGGTGGGCATAGCAATTTGAGTGGGTACTGATGTGTAAGAACGAAGTTGCGGTAATTATACCTAACAAAATTTACTCCTTGGGCGAGTTACGTGTTTAAGTTAACATCAAAAGGTTTATCTTCTAATGGTTAAAGCAACCAGTGTGTTCTTGGATATATTGAAGATTTAAATGATAAAACGACCAGATAAATGAGTGAGCATAGAATTAATTACTCATTATATTTAAAAAAACAAAATAACTGTAAATCACAACAGGACTGAAATTATTAAAAAGGGAGTGTGCACTATTAAAGTAAATAACGAATAATATTCGTTTAAATAACTAATTCCATGTTTTTGCAATCAGCGTATCTTATTTTGCTTTCATACTATTTTAACATAATGATAACATAAAGGTAATTAATAATTTATTACAGTTTAAGCAATGTATTCTTGCAGAGTGAACAGTAACCCTTACGAAATACATATGCAGCATAGCAGTGAAACATACAACGTATCCTCGGTAATATTGCCACGTATGAAGCCACTTGGGATATATGAGGAAATATAGGGCAAAGCTATAGCTTATCCACATTATGTCAGCAGATCTTTCAACATATGTATGTTCAGAACAATTGTGGACACGCTCCTGAATTACGAAATCGTAAGGAAATTAATTTATTTTAGACACAGAACACTAAATAATATTTATTGATTCAGACCAAAGATACTATTGTTATTTTTTGAGGTGTAATGTCGTTCAAAATTAAAAAAAAACTGTTTACAATACATATTTCATAATAGTAGGCTATAATTAAATTATTATAATATAATATTATTAATATTAATATATTGGCTTATAATATAATATTAATAATAATAAAAAAGTAAAACACATTCAGCCAAGTATATAAAAATCTATTCTTATCATAAATTCGTGTATTCAAGAATGTTCATTTAAAAACTATTGTCATTTTTAAATTATCTTTCACTATAAGTGGTCTGAAGACGAATGAAACGACCGACGCAATTGCAGTTAAACACCGCAAGTAACAAAAGACACTAAATAGGTTATACAGACTTCTAAGGAATAGCAAGTGCGCATCCCGGGGAGGGCGGGGTATGGAGGCTGTGTTTTCCGGAGGGCGGACGCGGCAGTGCGCGGTGCGCGCCCATACCACGCGATGGTTTTCCGCACTTTTCATTTGTTTATGTGAACACGTGAAAATTTAGATTGGTCAAGTGTAAAAATATAAGTGTAAAATTAGTGTGAAAGTTTGTAACAACACGTTATTAGATTTTTATACTACTTTTGTAGGAGTTAATTCTAAGGTTTATGTGTAAAGTTGGAGCAGTAATCGCGAGTGGAGTGTTTATTAGAAAAGTTAGATTTTACGATTGGATTGTCTTGTGGTATGTTAAAACCAAGCGGAATAACATTTAAATAGCATTTGTATTTTTTTAATTTAAATAGAATAATCTGACTGAAATTACCTTTTGTTTACGTGTCATTATTTTGGAATCGAGTAAAATAAAATAATTAAAGAATGACTAAGAAAGGGTTAGTGAAAGTTGCAAATTTTAAAGGTAAAAAAGGATGATGTAGTAAAAAATCGTTCGTAGCAATTTAGTTTTTAAATATTATTCCTTATATTTCCTGATTTCTTGCCAAGGACGGCGCCTCTGCATTAGAGACAGTTAACCTATGCAAAATGCTAATGCCGCGGTATTCCTAAACACGTCTGCTATTACAATAAAAATATTTTCAAGATATAAAAAATATATGAGAGAGAGGTTAAATGTTACCATAATATACTCTGTCTAGTTTATAGTCCACTCACTTATGTCCGCAAAACACTGCCATAACATTATATAACAGTGTTCACTAACTTTTTAGCTTTACAATTTGAGCAACACATTTAGTTAGTTGCAAAAATACAAGCAATACAGGAGAGGCATGGTCAGTTTTGTCTTGATCATTATCTTATTGGTGTTATGAAGCATAACGTGGTGATAATCAAACTACTACCACTACTACTAAGTCTAATGAGACCGTAAGTTATGCAAGTCTATTCATATAACATGACTTATGTAAGTTCTACAAAAAAAAATAGAAACTAAGTAAATCGAAGGAAATTCCAATAAAAGTTAATTAGGATAACTAGCAAGAATATTTTATGATAGCTGTAATAAAATCAGGAAAACATATTTAGATACTCATATAACGGAATGTCGCATTGACGCCGCAGCAAAATATCATAAATTTTAAACTTTAACACCATAAGCGTAGACGATATTAACAGTTGATTGAATTATTATTAATATGGTTATTTGTAGTTCAAAATATAATGTGTAAACGTATGTAATATAATGTGTATGGCTAGTAATGTAGTTTTTCTTACATACTCTTGCCAAATAAAATACAAAGGACAATGTGATATATACATGTGTACATTCTGAAAGTTCATGTTGCTAAGGCCGCCTCGGAACTGATATATTGTGTTGTCATCGGGAATTGAACCCAAGACTACTATTACACGCACTATGTGTCACTATATAAGCTAAATAACGTTAATTAAAAAGTGACTTGATACTTTCTAGACTATGATGGATAAGACTTCAAACAGTGACTCATTGGACATTGCTCATACCGTTTTATTCACGCTATTTCAGCACATATTTTCAAAACCGATTTTGACGTATAGAAGAAATGAGTGATGTACCATATCGGGATCTATCTCTAGACCATTTCAAATTGACTAAGAATTTTGGCGCATTTTTATAAGTACTAAATAATAAAGTCTAAGATGAAATATTTTAAAAATGTGCGAGGTTTATCGCACAATATTAAATATTCTCTTTAATTTAACCTAATATACATACGTATATATGAATTATCCACGCGTCAAGCTCGATGTCGTGTTCCAAAAAATATTTACGCATTAAAGTCAGTTTTCATTGAATTTTACAAATATATAACATATATATAAATATTGCAATTGCTAATATGATACAATTGCGGTTATATTTTCATTCTACAATTACCTTAACAGCTTAATTTGTTCGTTTTAGACATAACCTATTTCTTTGATTAACTTAAGTAACAAAATTATAATGATTAAAGAATAAATGAATAAAGAATCAAGGAATATATATAATAAAAATAGGAAAGCCAGAAATTAATAAACGTGTAAATTCAGTTATTAAGAACTTGAAAACAGAACTTCGCAAATTGGTCAGTCGAGTTCATTAAGGTGAATAATTCGGAGGTGGAAATTTGCATAATTTAATGCGGTTTATTTGATATTCTCAGGCAAATTTAGTCTGGATGAGGCTCGGAATTATTGGATGCAGACGTGACTGTGGTAACGCGTGCCGAATAACAATACATTTATTTTTGAGAACACCTCAGACTTTAGGATACATAAAATCGATAAAATCCGTTTTCCGTACAAAATTAAGGCCGCCTTATCACAATGTCTTTATACAAATTAATTTGCTGCAGGTCTTCGTTATTCAGTGGGTTTAATTCTTATTCTATGTATCTATGTAGCTACGGCCTTGAAGCAATTTCGACTGGTAATTTAAGAAATTGGATGCTAAAGTCCTAAAAGCTAATGAAGGCTATATTAGACTCGCTATGAGATATAATTTTCGTCAGACCGCTGATAGTCTCATCAATTTGTAGTCATTTCAAGCACTACCTCAGTTACCATTATTGTTATTGCGTTATAGTAGATATATCTTCATTTAGTGCTTGGAACTTATGTTGATGTATTTAATCTACTGTATTTTATATTAGAAGCCGCCGTATACGTAAATTATTCGGCATGCAATAGTTGCAATGGTGAATTCAAAGGCGGGAAACGAACCCAACATAGACCTCTTTTTGTGCATTAACATGGAAAAGCATAGTCTAAACGTCTCTTTGAATTCGGTAGTCTAGGAAATGCAGAACATCATTTTTTACTATATATATTTATATTTGAGTCTTGTTTTTCGTGTCTAGTGAAACATGTATTAAAACCAATAAGTCTATTAATAAAAAAAATGTAAATATTGAATTGTTATCTAAACATTTAACTTAACATTAAAAACCATTTACTTTTGGTCTCGCCTCAATTTTATTTACAAAGATCATGTTAATTAACAGAAAGATTATATAAACAAATCTCATTGTGAGCAGTGCAAAAACAAAAGTGTCATGTTACAATACCGGGGGTTGAGCCTACATTCGTTTTTGATTAAACAAATTGTCCGAACAGTTTATTGCTCCCCTGGGCTAATCTCTCTTCGGCGACTTTTACAGCGCGTATACAACTTTAATACGATGCTGCTAGAATAAGTTACTGTTTTTATAAAAGAAGTATGAGGAGCTATAGTTTAGTGTTATCGCGATAAATTTATCTTTTTGCTTACTTTTACAAAACGAGGAAGTGATACCATAAAGCAGATAAAACTGGTAACACAATTTACGTTACTCGCTTACGTTACGTACGATACGATACGTTATTCACTTGTCTGCAGTTGATAGCTACCTTTTATTAAAAGAAAGCCAACATACCTGAAGCAGATATTAATACAAAACAATGCCAATACAACCCTTGGTAGCCTCTAGTGTCCGTTTCGTGATCATTTCTTTTTCTTTCATCAATCTTTTGTGCTTGACATATATAGTTTTTTCTGGTCTTAGGCATGCTTGTATTCATGATTGTACAAGCGAGTGATAAAAGATAAACAGCCGGAGTTCGAACCTGCGACCTCGGGAAGGAGAGTGCGCTGAAGCCACAAGGCTCACTGCTTTCTTAGATATTAATAAAGACTATTGATAATAATAATTTTCAGGGTAAGATGGGTTCAATAAAATATCTTAGTGCGTTTTGAAGGCGCTACAGTTATAAAAGTTATGGACTATAATGGAGTAAATCATGATGATGGCATATTGTACATAAATAAATAAATAGCAAAGACTTGAATAGCAAAAGTCAAATATAATATAATTATTAATAGAACAGACTGATAAGCAAATATGTTCTTGTGTATTCTGTGGGTTATATTTTTTCTTCTCGTTGCATTGAGTTATTAAGTAACGTATAAGGCAATATTATCGCGGAAGCAATAGAAAATGTTTGTGAAGCTTACATGACAAAGCTTATAGCATAAAAAATAGTTACTTTAATCTATATGAAACTCACATCACTGACAATAAAATATGCAAAGATATATCTAGAAAGTTCTCGTTTCTTATATTGGCTGAAATATTTCAACGAATCTCCTCAAGAGTATTGAAAATATTAACATTTTCACACTTTACCCTTAACACAACAAAGGTGTCTGAAAATATGATTGAATATTTTATACACACCTGAGACGTTTTAGAATACTTAGTACTACTGTACATTAGTTACAGAATACGCTATGAATATTGTACATACTTTAAAACTTGGGACACATACTGACATTTGATTCCATGGAAGATGGGTCGGGTTTTGGTATGGGATGCCACCTGTTCAGACACACTGGCCCCTTCCAATCTTCATGGAACTAACAAGAGAGCTGGTGCGGCTTGTGATGCGGCTGAAAAAGCTAAAGTCTGCAAATACAGGGGTCTAGGCTCTGAATATGATTTTGTCCCATTCGGTGTCGAGACCCTTGGTCCGTGGGGTCCTAGCGCATTAAAGCTTTTTAGGGAATTATCAAAAAGGTTAGTCGACATCACAGGAGAACGAAGAGCTGGCAGCTACCTTGCACAAAGAATTAGTCTAGCTATTCAAAGGGGGAACGCTGCTAGTATCTTCGGAACCTTGCCTAAAGGGACTCCTTTTAATAATATTTTTTAATAATTAAATTTTGACATTAGTTCTATATCTTTTTTAACGTACCCTCATTAAGGACAGCAAAAGATGTATTTAAGAGTATTCATATACATAAGGTACAGAAAACAATGAACATATTTTATATAGCATAGGATATTCATTTAGGATGGTATTTTTAATTGGATAGTGCCATTTTGAACGGGCATAACGGAATATACTTTATCAAAATATAAACACCTATTTCTCCTCGGCGCGACAGACAATACCTTGTGCAGAGTGTGTTTCAGCCCATCAGCCACCCACGTAGTCCTGAAATGCGTGGCTGTGGCTTCCCAACGACCAGAAATCCTCGAAGTGGTGCTGTCGTTCCGTGAAACCTACGAAAGAAACTTCTTTTTTGATTGAGATGGGCTGGGTTGGACAACGGACCAAATGTGTGTCGATAATTCCTGAAACTGAGTCCACATTACGTACACATAAACCTTTCCTACTATTGCTGGTTCAGTAAGACGAAATTTGATTATATTATCGCTATCATTAAAATTTTAAGGGTTTTATGTATTTAATACAGACTATGATGGTTCGACTTCTCATTAATTAATAAGGTTGTTGTAGTTGATAGTATGTAGTTTAGTTTCAAGGTTTTTGCTCCCAAGCACATGGAACTATTAAAACACATTAAGACATATGTATTGTTAAAAAGGATCAATTTACAATTTGAACGAATCACTTTAATTCTTCTATAAGTAGCAATAAAATTATTCAAGCACCAACATACAAGGAAATGTTGAGACATCCTCTATTGAAAATAAAATAATGTAAATACAGCAAATCGCTTCTGTGAAATATTGTTGCAACATGTGCTTCGCTAAACTTATCGGTTTATTTAAATCAAATTCGCATTGGGAATTTAATATGAAAAATGCCGTATATTTTTCGATTGCATTTATGTTACATAAGTCCATTCATATATAAATATATCTTATATAGATATTTGAATAGTTGTCCTATACATTTCTATGATTCCTGTCACCTGGGGTCAAAACCAAAACCTCTCGTTTTAAATAAAACTGATACACTAAGGGCCTGTTTCACAATGTCCGGATAAGTTCCAAATAAGCTATTTGTTACTTATTTGTAGGATAAACAGTATTTTTGCGTTTCACGACTGTCAAATAGAGCTATATGTCATGAAATGTGAAGTATCTTATTTGGAACTTTTATCTTTCGAATAATTTATGTGTTGCATAGCTATTTGGCACTTTATCCATACATTGTGAATCAGGCCCTAAATGATAGCATATCTTATGAATATACACTTCATCTTAGGAAAGTCTATTCGAACGTATAGAATTTTTTTTGTCTTCTTATTATAGATACGTATAGATGATATGAGTTTTTGTATCGTGCTATACTAATTTAGCACAAAATATGAAATATACACAATGTAGATTTAAAATAGCCTCGACTTGGCCTTCTGCAAAAACTCGGTTTATAACGCTTTTACAAAAATTATTTTCGCAAGTACAATAGCAATTTTTGGAAGTACAGAAATACAACGGACCGCTGGCCGTAATTTTCATTTATTTCGTTTCTTTGTTATGAACTGCACAATCCACTTCTTATTTTATTGTTCAATACGGAACCAACATTGGATTTATTACTATATTTAACTTTTTGTTGTAAATTTAATAATCGAAATTATTTTGTTGTATATTTTATACATTGACTTTAGATCAAATTTAAAATAGAGAAGAAGACATATAAGCTATATAAAATTTTCAATGTCTCTCTTAAATATGTTTAAGTTCAAATACCACGTTCGTAGCTGGAAGGACAATTTTACTCGAATCTAAGTCAGGATTTTAGTAGGGCTGTCAAAAGGAAAAAATTGAGTTGTAGATATGAAAAATTGAACCCGATATCTTTGATACTAACCGTACATTGAGCTACAACGCCAGTTAAACCGTTCTAGCAGTTAACTCGATTGGAGTCGATCGATTGCTGTGAGTGCAGACTTATTGCGACGTGCCGGGAAAAGAGATATCTCAAAATTTTAAAAATAAGACTTTAGGCGCTTGGTAGTATTTTAAAACTACAAACTACTTTTTTGTCTTGTTGAAAAATATTTAATGTTTTGAATTGGATTTCGATTAGTTTGTCACGCTATAGAATCTCAAAATCACTCTAAGAACTCAAAGAACATCACGTGTTTAAATTACCTGATTTGGCTTTTAGGGCCAAATTTTTATTTTTGACATTGTAAACAATACAATTCAAACTACCAGTATGTCAAATCATAAATAGTTACTTCATACTGTGAGCATGGTAGACACTTTATACAATGTGTTTATTAACTATTTTATTATTAATTTAAGTATCTTAATAACTAACATCTTTGGCAGTTAGATACATTATTTTTTAACAAAAAACCAACCAACGTTTTAAAAAACCAGGTATTTTGGGTTTTGTACGTTTTTTAATGTATGTACACTTCTATAAGACATACATTATATCGTATGGTTGATGGGTGATTTTAAAAGACCACAATGATGCAGTAAAATAAGTACCTAGTATAGATTATGACATAATCTTAGATTTTTAAGTACTGTGACACGATTGCGAAACATCGCGTGAGGGAACGGCGTTAGAAGCAAGAACCCTTTGGTGTTATTTATCGGGGAGCAGTTGCTTCTGACTTCGATATAATACACGTAATATAATAAATATCCTGTAAGCCGTGTGAAATATTAGAGCCAACTTTGTTGGGACTTTGAACAGAATTATGACAATGTCGTTAGTTTAAACTAATTGTACGCGGAATTATGATGAGTTTTATATAGTTATTTATTAAAATGGCCATGTCTCGGCAATCTGAGAATTCATACGAAATTCAAAGATTAATTTTGCTGGATACAGGATTGAAAACTAGATATTATTTTCTAGGTCCAAATCCTTCATTTTAATTAACACGAAGTCAATTTAATTTCACATTTAAATAAAAATATGTAGTATTAAATATAAACCTATTAAATAATGATCTAATTAACGTTAACATTATTTAGTTAAACTTTTTATAAAACAACGTGAAATCAGATTTAACGGAACGCTTAGCCGTTGCGTGGTTACTGTAGCCTATGAAAGGAGTCCTAGAGTAAAAGATTTCCAAACAAATTAGACTGCCAAATACTTATCCATAGAGACCTTTATAATACACATTTTACCAGCCTAAGTTCGGATAATGGTATTACAGTAAAAATAAACTAGATTATAGATAAGCAATTAGTGAAATGGGTTAGATACAAATGGTCATGTTAAATGTGCGTGAGTAATGCTATTATAGGCGAAGGGTAATTAAAAAGGGATAAATTTTCACAACTCAAATAGCAGGGGACCATTATTTATTAACATTAATTTGAAATCAAACTATTTTACCGTCAGCGATGTGCCAAGACGATGCCTGCAAATTAGATTAATTAGATGATCATTTTCTTATCATGTTTTATAAGTAACTACTTCATATATATTGTATAAGCAATTACATCCTATTAATTTTTTTTGTGGGGTTTGCAATAAAATTTCCACTTGGTAGGAGGGATCGACGTATTGTCTGTACTGTGTCAGATAACCTCCTAACTGAAAACTATTGTTTTTACAGTGTGGACTGTTTCCTGAAACACACGGCCTCAAATTATTTGAAAAGAGAATTTACTTCTCCATCAAAGGCCGGTACTCACTAAAATAGGTGTACTTGGTAGCTGTGACTGCCTTTTATGGCTATATACTAGGCTCGTTTGCCTTCCTATCCTATATAAAATTTCCAAGAATTATAAAGTAATGGCAACAGTATGAAACTTGTACAAGCCACCTTAGTATTGCTTTGATTACGTCGTTAATGTCAATTCAGTCTGAATATTCAACTAATTGAACAGTACAGTAACTCGTATTGTGTACTGAACGACTTATTGATTTCCCATCAAGACCAAAACCATTATTTTTAATGTCCCTATAATTATTTAAAGATTATCATCGTGCGTATCATTTGAATCGATTCATGGCACTGTAAATCGATTTCCTTACTACAATTTGTATTTAAAAACATGCCGATCTTATTTTTAAAAATCCCGTCGTTTACTGCAAGGATAGGCAATTAATTTGATTGAGTAAATATTCTTGTTGTAGAAATTATACTTGTATGCATTTCGATACATAATTAACCATAAACAATAATAATAATTTTCTTATTGCAAGAATATGGTACAAAATGTTAAGGTGGTACAATCGTAAATCGTTCGCATATGCAATGCAAACATACTTTGACAGGCTAGAACATTAACACATATATCACAAATTGTAAATGATTAAAATGGTTTTCCATTGATATGCTTAACGTAATATACCTAAAGTATGTGCGTTTCTGGTCACTTTTCTTAGCTTTTTTTCCCCGTCAAAAATATTAGTTCTTCCATATATAGTCTGTTAAAGTAGTCAATTTTAAGAACTTAAGAAAGAAGGAGAAATAAACGAGTTAGAATATATTTTTTTACATATATATTGAAGGATAGATTATAGTTTCCGTCCGGACTTATTTAAGCGGTAATTGTTCACTAAAGCGTCGAATGTTATGGTTATTTATGACCTGACGGACACCGGTCAGCCCGATCAGGGTTAATACCTGTTGAGTTATGACTCGGATTATTTGACTGGCTTGGCCTTCTTAGTCCTCTTAGTGTGATGAATCTAGCTGGTTGATATCAAGTTACTGTTATAAAAATCTAATTGATATCGTACTTATTTTACTTTCAATATAAAGTAAACCATTTTATTTATGTAAAATTAAATTAATGTTAAAGAATGTAAAATATCGAGCAGTTTGGGTTAAAAGAAGACGAAATGACAAGGATACAAAAGGGAATGCTTAAGTGGATTAGCCATGTAGAACAGATGAATGAGCAGTTAACAAGTAGGATTGACAAGTCAAAGGTAGATGGTGAAATCGCGTTGGGTAGGCTTTGTCGTACATACCTGGACGAAATCCAGGTCGTACAAGAGAAGAGACAAGTAAAAAAGTATCCATTAACGACGAGTATGCATTATGAATGTCAAAGTGAATAAGGAAGAGAAGTATGTTAGTACCGTAGCAAGTGGCGATCCGTGGTCTCTGCCTACCCGTTCGAGTAAAAGATAATATAAATAAAAGTATCCATAGAACTAAATGTGAAATTCACTTTACTTGTGTTTTTTTATAGATTACTAATTTTCATTTACTACGTTATTATTAGCACTAGCTGAAAAAAAAGGATTTGAGTTCCATTTTTAAATAAACGTAGGAAAGAGTTTCTATGCAATATCCGTTGGGGAGTGTCGTGTCAAGAGCACTATTTATCTTCCGGCCGTCAGAAGAACGAATGGTCCGGTCAGGATATTTGCATTCCTTTAACGGTCTACTAACTGAAAGACTATCTCAAGCGGTGCCTTGTCACTAGATTTATGGAGACATAATAAAGGCGGCATGTCAATTTATTTCTTCCCACTATAGTAGTTAAAAATATTTTTTTGGAATAAGGTGTGAATACTTACAATAAATTTCAATGCACAAAAACACAGACCCGTTCAAATCAAATTTAAAGAATTGTAGTTAAATATATTTAAAGTTTATTCAATTTTTAAAAGAACTTTTCAATCAACTTAACGAATTTTCCAATTTTCTGTGTCGTTTAATTGAAAAAGTTATATCGAAGTTCCTTTGAAATAATGCATAAAATTTTCTTATGAAAACTGATCTGACGGATTGCTCATTCTTTAATTAAGGGTGAAAATTCAACCTCTAATATTGCCATTACTTTCTCTTAGACCACCCCTATTTAATATCACTTAATTTCATTAGAGGTTTAATCTTTAGTATATTGAAGCTAATAATTCCTTTAACCAGAATAATTTAAAATAATGAAGAATTATGGCATCATGTTGCCTAAACTGTGTGATTTGATTTATTGATAAGGTAAACTGTCATAATTCGAATTTAGAACGCCGTTGAATGTGTGATGTAATTAACTCCAATGTTTATGAAAAAATACAATACAATTTTTTCAAATAGCAGAGTGGACACGTTGTGCATTAATTTTAAAGACTATTCAATTCGTCCATGATGACTGCATTTACAACAGATTTTTCAAACCACATACAAACTATAACAAGCTGTTACAGCCAAAATTATTCAACCGATCCCCATACTTTAATAAAACGTGCCGTCTGAATTAATTAATTCTGCATTGCTGATTCCTTATTACGACATGGTTCCATTACAACATAAAAACCCCGATCGAAGTACTTTTCCGTTTACACGAGGGTTAATATAGCATGATCCGAGCTTGAACGGATAACTTATGGTGGGTCATGGAATCTGCATTTAAATGGGATCGAGGTTCATATCAGAGGGATTACGTGGAAGGTTTCGGGATTCGATCCGCGGATGGGAAATATGGCGCTCGGCCAACTTAGGGTAATGCACGAAGTTTGTGTTTATGTGACGCTTACGAGACTTCTAAAGATTTGAATTTAAAAGTAATAGTATAACTTGAATGTGAACGAGTTACATTTCAAAAATATTATACATATACGAGTAGTTAAATGTTTTAAATAAAAATCTCATGATTAAATGCATGCCTTGCTATTATTTTTTCTGTATAAGAATTTATGAATGCGTTTATAAAGCTTTTTCTATATAAATATAATATCGGGCCCCAATAGCACGCAGCCATATCATATCGATTTGTCGATAGTTTTTTATGTTTATTGTTTATTGTGATTTGCAACTAAGTGTAAAATAATAAAATGTGATAATGATACAACAATCTTCAATTCGTGCATCATCTTAATAATAATATCCTTAATAATATTCGATTTCTTAATTATGCAATTCAAAAATAGAATATTTTTAAATTCAACAACGTAATACATATTTAAATTAATTCTAATTTTGAAAGCGTTCTTCCACATAATATATTTAATTTATTGATGATTACACTGTTTCTCTTAAAATGCTATTTCAAATTCAACTAGCAAAACCAAGAAAGCTCACGGGAAATTTGTTCAATATCTAATTGTCTGTTCAACGTTATTCCGATATTACCTTGGCATTGAAATATTACTCTAACTATTCAACCATGACGGATTATGATTGAATTACAATACCTCGATGGGTACATATCAGATGGGCCTTATGTAACACTTGCACATATAAACGAAAAAAGATTCCGTGCATAAATACTTAAGAATCTGAAATCTAACATAATTAAGGCTATGTTGCTAACAAGCGAAATCCTGGCAAACATACATACAAATGAAACTATGAAAAGTGCAACAGTGCGGTACTGTTTTATTCAGCAAGACCATGTGTTCTTTTTTTAAAATACCGAATCTTGATTAGTTTTCGTGGTAATTAGGCAAGGCGCAGCCGTCACTAAATGCGGCGGTTAATAAATGTAAATGACCCTAAAAATATACATATATATGGTCAAATTTTCGTTAAGAAGATTTTCGGGTCTTAGAAACTGAATATAGATATTTTCTTGTCTATGATTACACATTACCGCAATTTTTTCTATATACAATACAATGATAAAAATATTTTTTATTCCGTAAATGTTGTATCGCCATGAATCTATTTACAAAAGTCGTATTTCGCTTCATATCACGTTGTTTGGCTTTAGCTAAGCATAAAATATGGTTCGCTAAAATAAGAGAAAACATTAGAAAGCAGAACATACGAGGAAAAGCCGTTTATGACCCGCCGCCGTGCGATGTGATCCCTTGGTGGAATGAGAAAAATAATTATATGAAGCTTAGTATAGAGTAACTTTCAATTATATACCTAACTTCACTTTGATTAATCTCTATGTGAAAAATACATCATTACCTTTTTTTACCATTTCACTTTGATTTTACTTGAACTAAGCTAGCGACTTGCCATCTGCGCTATTTCACATGTGCATAATTAAACCAGATTAAAATCTTTGTAAAAATCATCAGTCCGATGTTTTTATTATACAAATTTAAAAAGTTAACCCATTACTACTTTATTATTGCAATACCAATTTAGAAATTAATATAAATATCGTACGTATAGTATTTTATAAGATATTCGTATACTTATTTGATTTCCATAACTAATCAGAATAGTTTTATTCAAAAAAAAAGACACAAAATTTATTCAGTTTCTCTTATTACATTATCATATCAAAGGATTATCAAATCTTCAAGAGTGTGAACACTTGAATTCCGTCAGGGCTTGAACCCCATACAATTAGACAATGATAAATGGTTCGGGAAAAATCTCATCTAAATATTTAATCGAAAACTCCCCCTACTAGTGCGGAATGCAACTATGTCCAACGTCCCCTACTAGTGTAGAGTACATGGAACATAGGGTCCTAGTTTTGTGGGCGAGGGCAATGTGTCACGTGTATCTCGCCTAATTATTATTTCGAAAATCCAGCATAGAAAGAAAAGCCCATTTTTATGTCCGAGTCTAAAGTTTCCTTTATGACACAGACTACAATTTATTTTTGACGACAAGAAAACTTATTAACATAAATTTAGCGATATAAAGACACCCAGTGGCTGTTACGCCCTTTTAGGTCTGGTTCTCAGATTTCTATATCTGCTTCGTAATCATTTCTTTTGTAAGAGGCAAGCAGGTGATCTGCTTGATACATGTCGTCGACTATTTTGGGTGCGAGACATGCTGGTCCTTCAGCGTACGGGTGAGTGTTAAATGCAATAACACTCACCCGTACGCTGATAACATAGAAAGTATATTAATGCACAGCTGGGGATTGAACCTACGACAGGAGAATCGCAGCAATACTTTTCTTGCTTTTCCATCAACATTCAGAGCAAATTAAGTCGCATGGGCATACTACGTTTTTAAAAAAAGTTCTTGTTACAAAATGTTAACGTTTTCAAAAATATGGCACTTCTTCGATATAACACGCCACATTTGAGTAAGAGTGCATTGGAATGCACTGAGGGTGTCACCCCTGTATTCAATGCAAATAATATTTCTTCCCGACAAAATATTGCATTGTTAATACCGCTAAAATGCCTCGACAGCCCTATTGTGTTTGTTTCGGTTTTATTAGTTCGTTTTATTAGCCGCAAAAGGGCATCGAAATATTTAATCTAAAATTAGATTATTTAGGTTATTTTACTAAGTTCTACAATTTCATACAGAATTATTCACAAAAATATATAAATAAACGAAATTAGTTAACAGTATGAAATAAAATTACACCTATAAATAATTGGTCTTTATAGCAAACTGTTAAATATGGCGACAAATCAAAGCGTACGGGCCGTATCTTCTTCGAAAAAATCTCTATCCCAAAGTCAAGTTATAGCCGCCGGTAGAAAAAAACTTGAATTTTTTTAGTGGCGCGTACGATTTAGGCGAACAAAATAAGAAAATCTGAATGAAATACTTGTATTAATAAATTTATTTTTTTATTATTGTTGGGCACCTTCATGTATAAATAAACATACAAATCAAATGCGAAACATGTCATTTTGTAGTCACGGAACTTGATAAAAGTAAAATCTTTCATACTAGTCTTTACGAAACTATTTACTCAAATATAGAGTAATGGTACAATTTATTATTGAAGCGTTTCATAATTAGCGTAAAGTTTGCGATATTTTTATAAACATAGTGAAAGTTATTATACAACGTAAACACATGCTTAGATTATGTTCACGGTAATTACTATGATCACGATTTCACGTGATTAAATACTTTTTAATCGTTAACACTTCCGTAATTTAATATCATAAACTAGATGGCATTAATATAAATTGCATTAATATGTTTTTATTTTAAAAAATTATTACATTTTTTTAGTAGGTACAGTAGTATAGTTTAATAGTAAAGTGTGCTGTTTATAGTTTTACTTGCTAAGATTAACCATTTAGTATTTCTTTACTATTATTATTACTACCCAATGATTTTTTTTGCCATGTTTTGTGTCAAAGTCGACTGAGTTCTCTAAACTCCCAATAGTAATAAAACAATAGTATTTACCACTACTACTGTTGTTTACTAATTAACAGACAGTTGGTATAAAAATTGCATTACTTACTTACAATTGTAATTACAGTAAAGATTGTACTTAAATACACTATAACAATAAAACACCGCCTTATCTTCGAAGCGGGAGACAATTTTTCGGAAGAATAAGGTAATGTTAGGGTTTCGAATAATTTTCTAATTTGCCTTCTAAGCCGTGGCTTTTCGCTTTCCCCCCAATCTTAAATTGCACCTTAAACTTCGTCTTCCTGACCTATTTAGGGAAATACACGTTTCAAGTTCGGCTTTCTCGGCATCTATCCCTTCCTTATATTAAAGGATAAAAAGAGACACATTTGCCAATGTTGATAGCATTGGGAAATTGCATACTTTGGTTGGAAAATTCTTATATCATGTTTGTAACGGTACGAATTTTTTATTCAATTTTGATAGCTAACAATATTTTTCTGTTTTGTGTGTGTAGAATAATTTCTTTATTATATCTACTCACTATATATAGTACATACTTCTTTACTTTAAAAGAACATTGCTGAATGGGATACTGTTTTAAGACTAGCATTGCGTTCTTTTTATTCAATTTAAAATAAAATATATCCTATTATTTGAATTGCCATAATACAAGAAAACTGAATTTTCGAGGGTTATTCGCGAATTGGTCGCGTGGCGCTCTTAAATCACTTAGCTAGAGCGACATTGCGTACCCTTTAAACTTTGTTCTGCTGAAATGGGACTAGAAAATACATTTAACAGAATTTTGTATAAGGCAAAACTTGTGCCAAAGACTAAACTCCAACCAGTTACATCCATAATAATGACTTTTAAGAATATTAATTGTTGATATATTTCCCATATACGAGCATCCTTACTTCTTGTTTTAATTCTTTTGACTAGTAAACTTAACAACCGTTTCATATTATAAGCCTCGCTAATACACTACACTATCGTACATACACACAATTGTTTTGCTTGAAACCCTATAGTAGAAGTACTACATATAAGATAGAAGTATTATAAACTTCTATGGATTTATTTTCGTAGAATGAAGTATTTTTTTTTTCAACAAAAATAAACCCTACTTGAAATGATACACGAAACGCACGTAACTTGTACGTTCTACAAATTGACCGAAGAGGAATTCGTAGAGTTTATTAAGACTTCGACAAGTTGCTTTGTAAAGACAACTTCTGAGAACGTGCTCTTTTATCAGTTTATTTAACTTTCACGTATGTCTTGGTCGTGACATGTACTTGTACACTGTATATGTATAACATCAAAATCCTATATAATTAAAAAAGTGGTTTTATATGTTGCTATATAGGTACCTAATAGAATGAATAACTTTGTCATACGTATAAACAAACATATGATTATGATATTATACAAGGCTATGCGTAATAAAGACATCCAAACACTGAATCTAATTACCTATTAATACTAATACTAATAATCTAATAACTATTGGCTAGACCCTTCGCAGTTCGGAATATTTATTGCTCCTACTTTTCACATAATTGGGTTAACTAACTTTGTGGACACTTGAGAGCAATTTGTCAAAACCTTGACTAGCGTTGGTCCAAGAAATTGTCTCTATAATAAACTTACCAATGATTTACCAACTGAATTAAAATATTTGGCATTTTTTTTCCTAACGTAGATAATAACCGAATATTGCTCCGATAGTACTCTAGTGAAGTATTTAAATTATAGCACAAGTTTTAAACATGAAATTTAATTATAATGACAAGCCCCAGACGTATAAAAAAGAGTGGTCAGTGCATAGCAACACAAGTGGATTGGGATTCACCTTCAACTGAAACAGGAACAGTTAAACGACGATCTTCTTGTCCTGAAAATACAACTAAATATTCTGTTGCAACACAAAATTCTATTGAAGAAGTTGATACACCATCAGATTCCGAAGCTGGTGCTACAAGAAGTTTAAATGAAGAGACTACAAATCCCCTGTTAGATATCGAACAAAGAATATCACGTATTATAAATGAGAATCGAAGTTCACAGAACAATTCCGAAAGTGATGTTGAAGCTATAATAAAAACAATTTTTGAGGAATCACAGGAAGAAATATCAATTGAAAGTCAATATGCTGTTATTAAACGCGACCGTGGTAAAACATTTATTAAATCAAGCGAAACAAAATCCAAATTAATCCATAATTTGGACCAGGCATCATGTAATTTAACTTTCGAACACAAACATAAAGCAAAGCCTTTACAAAAATTAAATAAATCTTTGGATAAAGTAAAAAATTCTATGATATCCCAAGACACAATTAAAATTGAAAATAAGTCAAGTGTTCTACCAGTGTATAAAAGTAAAATTATTGATCAATCTATAGCTTTTAATGAAGATAAACAAAGGAAAAAGGTAATATCAAAGCTTAAGTTGCCCTTTTCACCTTCTCGAGTAATGGAAAGACCAAAGCCAAACTTTTTACTAGATAAAGCACAAGCGAAAGATGCTAAACCTCAATCATTATTAGCCACTCCTGTTAGAAGAACAATATCAAACGAATATGTACGTCTGAAATTTACCAATGACACTGTTGTCCGTCGAACTATCGATGGAAAATCTATACCAAAAATAACACCCAAAATTCAGTCCATAATTCCTGAAAGCCCAGTAGATAGCGAAGATCCTTTCCTCAATTTAAGCCCAAATAAAAAATATACAGTTACCGTGAACAATAAAGTGAGGTGTGACAAAGATAATTACGTTATCTTTGATCCTAAGACGGGTTTTAGTGCGGATCGAACTAAATCACGCATACCCAGTGTAAAAGCAACAGAAAAGTCTAAAACTCCACTAAAACCACCCAGTGATAGATCAAAAAGCGAACCCAAAGTAAGTGCAAGTGATTCGGACAGTGGTATATTGTCGCCAAACTCTCCTGGTGATAGCAAACAATACTATGTTAATGCTGCTGTCTTTAGTGAAAGTGCCAAAAACCGTGCAGCTGATTTGGATATAAGAATCGTCGATCCAGATGTGGCTAAAAAGGCAACAGAACAAATAAAGGTTAGTTTTATATATCATTTAATGAACCTTTTTATATAAAATTAAACTTTTTCAACAGTAAAATAATTAACTTTAGGCACTGCTAGCGCCATCTCTGATCGGCACGGTAAGATTTTTGTGTATAAATCTCTTAGAAAGAAAAAGAAAAATATTTTTTTTTTGTTACAATTTTGTTTAGTACTCTTTGTTTAATAACGAATTAATTATACAATTTATTATACATACATTCTGAATTAATTGTGATTATGGTTTTCAATTTTGGATTCTTCAGCGCTGTTTTGACAAACTAACGTAATATTGCTATTGCCCGCTAGGTGGCGCTAATTTACAAGCTATACCTTTTTATTTCCTTCCCTTGATGTAGTGGCTATGTAAGTACATCTATTACTCGACACTACCTCATTATTTGGAAGCAATCGTGCAGTTAATATCCAAATGGGTCCATTTAGTGAAAATAATGGATGGTAACCGCCCGTGTTATATGATGCTTTTGTAATGATGGTGTTTTGTACGCGTGGGCAATTATTATAGTGCCTGCAATCAACGAATGCTTAACTGAACCATAAAATTAATTGTTTGTTTCATGTAAAGAAACGGATATTCTTTTGTTTTATCAATCAGTTTTGAATCACGTTTATGAATATTTTTAACCGTTTAGAAACTCAATAATTACTTACCTACCACAATTTTGTATTTCATATATGTACTGTCAATAATTCAAAAGGTTTTATACTTTTATAAGAGAAATGTCAAATTTCTTTATGAATACGAAACACTTCTAAATCGTATTTATAACCAAGATTTACGTATGACACATTCAGTATTTAAACATTTTTTTATATCTAAGGCAATAAAACACTTTTACGACCTCATAAAGTTATCACTAAAAGCGATTACCTACACTATAATATTATTTTATTGTCAGAGAAAAATTGCAAAGCTTTCAAGTAGGATCAAAATAGTGTAAGAAAACTATTTTTTTAAGTTTATGTAGGTTTTTAGGGGTTTTGGCATACTTTACTCGTTCCGTTGTATTGTAAAATATTGTTGTATATATTATATTTTTTTTGTCTATAATCGCTAAGCGGATTACATATTATATTCCGAAACAATCTAATGTCTGATTATCTGCATGTTGTTATTATGTGATGTGACAATAACTTAAAGGCGAACGTATATCAATGAAATAATGTTTGAAATTGACTGTTTTTGTAACGTATTTATAATCATAATATATATGAAAATTATAAAGATAAAAATATATTAAAAATTAAAAAAACGTAATGTAAGAACGCGAAATGCAAACACTGAATAGCGTAGCACACGTTTATTGACGTTCATAAGATATTTTTGATATTATTACCGGATTAAATATTATAAATATAATATTTAATATTATAAATATATTATATAATATTTGTAGGATAAGTATTTAATGTATGTATCAATACCACTGCTTATTTGTGACACCTTATATTTTGAAAATACTGCTTTATACCGTCATTATAGTCAGTGTACACTGGCGTCGCGAAGTTTAAAGCCGTTTGCTTCAAAAGTGCACTTTTACAAACTGTTGCATTTTGTTTACACTGTAACTGATTCCTTACTTTGTTTCTTTTGGTTTGTATTTTGATCTCGCACTTAATGCGTTTTGAGATTTTCAAAATGTTCTCTTTATACTAATCGTTATAATTACTGTCTATTTATTAATTTTATTTATTAATTTATTTTCTAATTACTTTAAATTGACAGTTAAAAGCGTCGAGTTCGTTATTTTACTTTTCTTTTGTATAGTTTTCTGAATTTCATGAATCAAAGACAAGCTAATTAATTCCTGAGAAATAACCTTGAATTGTCAAGACACGTACACATACGTATAATATTATCATACTTTGTTATTTATTATATTCAGAATGGCTACAACTATTTTGCCTTTATAATTAATTTTTTGTAAAAATTTAGATAGATAAGATCTCAAAATGTTTAATTTTTACTTATCATTGCATATTCTGTAATGTACCTATACATAATCCCGTGGAAGTATCAACTAGGTACGTTGCCAAAAATTTATTACACTTGGGAATGGAGTAAGATCGAAACTTTTGTATATAATATCTTATCCCTTTTTTGGGTAAAGATAAAAAGTGGAGATATTTTATAAATTACTAAAGGTAGCCGTATTTTGTTGTGATTTCGTAACTAAGAACAAACACCTATAGTAGAACATTCCTATGAATACAGTCGCACCTATATTGTTATTAAAGTTAACGTACGTAGGGTTAGATTTAATCACTTGAAGATTTTACGAAAATATTACGACGCAGTAATTATCCAAATTTACGTACTCCAGTCACTCTGGGCGGCTAACTGAGATTCTATCGTTTGGAACGTTACAAACTGGCGGTTTTATAAATATGCCAGCACTAAAAAATACGTTAAAATTGGTGTTATAGACGATTTGTTGTTTTACCCCAATTTTCATCTTGCCCCCACTTACTTAATAATCATTTAATCTTAATATGGTTTATAAAAAGATTAACCTAATATACTTCATTATTTTAAGCAACTAAATCTGTAGCCAAAGGATTTATAACGAAACAGCATAGTTGATACTAGCTAGCACTATAGTCTATAATGGAAAAGGTTGCTGAAAAATAATTTAATGATGATGTGTCAGGGACACCAGCGAAAACTACACCAAAATGTTCTGCATATCCTGTAAATAGTTGATATGTGTAATAAAAGTACAACAGACCAAAACTTTTTGAACAGTTATGGGGAGTGTACACTCTCTTTTTATTAAAATGAGGTTCAAATAGCAAGTATCTTTATAGTTAGTAGGTAATATTTAATAAACTTACAAAAGTTTTACTTCGATGCTATTGATTTAATTTGTAAAATGTAGTGCAAAAAGATGTTGTTGCTTCTATACAAGAAATATTCGAACCTTCGTATAAGTTTCTTCACAGTGCTATTGAACAATAACAATAAATTTTAGAAAATATAAAACAGATTCAAAGAACTAAAAAACAATATTTAAAAACAATTAAATTATTTTTATTTATTTAAATTACATTTAATAAAGAGCTATATAATTTAGGCTTCTAAAACTATAAGGCGTTTTCAAAGAATATTTAAAAATACGTAATAATTAAGCCGAATATTATTTATATTGTATTAAGTCTACAGCATATACCTAATATTTAAATTTTTTACACTATACAAGAACTTACGACAAAAAAATTAGTTTCAAAGCATTCAACAAACGCCACCAATATTTTATTTATAGATCGGTCTGCCTTCTGCGAACAACAAGTCATTCAATATTTAAATATATTACGTAAACTGTGAAAGCTTCTTGAAATTTCTATAAAAACAGAGAATGTTCTAGGAAAGTCGTTTTGATGTGAAATCAAAGGGAGCCCGCGGGCGGTACGCCGCTCACGTGCACCCATAACCTAATTATTCATAGACTTTATGCTATAAGACAGGATTATTTTCTAGTAATAGCTGAGTTTTATTATAGAATAGAGGAATACGAGGTAAACAACATTTGATATCACCTCAACATTAAATAAATAAGCCAGAAAAATAGGTTTTATAATATTTCTATTAGATGTTACAATTCCTAATTCATTATTTATTATACCTATAATCATAGCATGTTGGAATTATGCTGAAATTATTGGTTTTCCTTGTGATTTGTTTCTGGTAAAAAAGACTTTAAATATTTAAATACACACTTCTAAGCAATATAAATATGTGATATGGTAATTTGGCTTATTCAAGTATATTGTTTCGTCAATTTCTCGAGGTTGATTATTCCATTCATAAGAACGTCTAAGTTATCAGAAGCTGTCCTTTTTATAACTAAGACGTTTCTTATACAGAGTTTTTACATTATCGTTTCATATTATTTGCAATAAAAGACAAACGTTTTAATTAACTGTGCAAATTGTCAAAGCTAAGTTTATAAACATGCAAACATACACAAATACATAGCAATCATACTATGTAATCACTTCCAAGTAAGGATTTTGTAATGCTATTCTAACTCTTAAAAAGATAGTTGGCTTAGTGATTTCAATGCGCGTCTCTTAACCCCGAGGTCGTAAGTACTTTTTTCGAAATAAAATCGAAGTGTGGAAAAAGTTGACGTCTATCAGGCACACAAGACTGATAACCTACTTGCTTATCAAGACAAAAAATATTAAGAAACAGATACAGCAATTTGAGGAGAAGACCAAGGGCTGTAGCGCATGAATGGTTTTTGCGGTTGAATAAATATTTTGACATACTTAAACTATATTTTTATAAGTAATATTTCATCATGTACGTATCTAAGTATTCCTATGTCTATCATCAATTTGGCGTTTCCGGCTGAATCCTTGGACCCCAGTGTCTATTTGTCGACTGAGTGAGGGTGCATTCATTTGATTCTTACTTACCTTCTGGGGTCTCGAATAGTATTTTATTCAAGCTTCCTTGATCCCGTCTTATTACTTCTTGGCCGAAGTATCACCTTTAGAAATAGATGCGAGCTGGGTGTGTAGTAAAAACATTTTTTATTATTATTGCGTTTGTACTATAGCATTGTAGCAACAACTTATCGTTTACGTTATGAATGTGTTGTATGTATCAAACTATATTTAATGACAATAAAAGATTACAGCGTGTCTATTGACAGTCCGTATCTATTTTCTAACATTCTAAAGCAATATTTGTAATAAAACAATTTTAGCAAAACGTTCAAAAAAAGACAATTTTAATATTAATAAATCAATTGGTCAATAAAATTATTTATTTCATTACGATTTATTTAAAATTCATTGTAATTTACAGCTCATAAAAGAAGGTAAATGCTCACATCCTGCGCGGGTTTATTTTTGTTTAGATTAGTAGCAGTTAATTTCTTTTGTCTAAATTATAGTTGTCTCAAAACGACAGTCAGTTGTTTAATGACTACGGTTCTAAATATATACTATATCCGTATGATGTTCCTATTTGAACGTTAATTGAATCTCTTTAAGAGAAATTCATGTATACAAAAGTTCAAGGCATACCAGTAATTGTTGTGCCAAGATCACACTTATACGATACACATTGTATAAGATTTACGAAAAATTGTAAGCGTTTCTTGCGATAACTGATATGTATTAAGAATTTTCTATTTATACCAAGACAATATAACCAGTTACATATAATATGTATTCGCACGTACCAAATATTTTAAATCTCAAGAATAAGTTCATCACACCAATGTATGTTTAATATAATGTTATAATACATGAAATACCCAATGTCAGGTTTAAGTTTTTATAGCTAATTCAGTATACAATTAACTTACATGTGGTAAGCTAATGTAAAACCTATTTGACTTAAAATCCTTCAAGGATAGAAGGCACTTCCGAGCTCTTTGACATTGGAAGTGTTCACGGGCGACGGTTTCACTTAAAATCAGATGAGCCCCTGTTATATTAAACAAAATCGTTTTAATTTAGATTGTAACTATGAATATAAAACAACACAATAGAAAAGCAAATTAAAACATTTTTGCAATATTTGTGATATTACTTTGTGTAAAAAACATAGCTAATATATTCCCCAGACATAAAACAAATATTCCTATCGTTACAATGAACGTGCTAAAATACAATTCTCATGAAGTACCGATATTCAACGAGGTTTTAAAGAGGATTAATCGTGAACAGCAAGTAGCACTTAAGCCGCTTCGTTACTTTTCTAATTAGACGGAATAAGACTGTCGACATTTTTATTCCATTTTCGAAGGCTACAAGAAATGTTGTGTTATTAGTTTGATAAAACTATAAATTAATACATATTTTTATATTTTAAATTGCTTATTACTGTTTTATTGTTTAAAGTATTCTTCGATTTAAATAATCCTCTTTTTAATGAAAGCTAATCCTGTCTTATATCCGGGATATCAGAAGGATAAGCTTGATTCGGTATTTGTCCCTTTCTATCATTGTATTTGCTCTGTGATAAGACATAGGTTAAAACAGTCTATGAATAATGTTAGTGGTTCACTTAATTTGATAATTTCTATATTAAATACTAGCTGACCTGGCAAACGTCGTCTTGCCAAACTACTACCTTTAACTCAGCGCCATCTGTTAGAATTGTATCAAATAATAAACAAATGTTAATGTTATCGTAATTTTAGTAAGGATGCCTATTTTTTTGAAAATGAAATATAGCCTATGTCACTCAGGAATGATGTAGCTTTCCAACAGTGAAAGAATTTTTCAAATCTGCCAAGTAGTTTCGGAGCCTATTCAATTCATACAAACAAACAAACAAAAAATCAAACCTTTCCTCTTTATAATATTAGTATAGATAATATTTTGTCCGATAATACTTCTTTTAACGTAGGCGGTACTATTTTGTACATATAAGAAATAAACAAGTGCGCTTATATTTAAATCCAATACAAACTTTTTGGATATTATAAATTGGTAAACCATTTTTAAGGCATATAAGGCAGTATAATTTCTTAGAATATTATGTTTAGCTGTATTGTATTGTTACGTAATTTTAGTTATAAAGAATTAATTAATTCACGTTTTTATTTATTTTACTTGAATTAATTAATTAACAATTAAAAAATCCTTAACGTTTCGCGTGTTTTAGCAGCGTCGTTCAACCCTGTTAACGTATATATTATTTATATACGTGATTAAAACTATAAAATCGTTAATAATATATAATCTTTGCTCGTTTTGTTCGAGCTTAAATTTTCAATCCATGCACTATAATGCCTTTATCTGAAGCGTGAAATTTTCCATCGGCTTATAATGTTTTCAAAATATACTGCACATTAACAAGTTCTTTTCTATTAAACTTTATTTGGTAGTAAAAATATACAATTAATGAATTAATGTAACAAATTTCTATACCTTGTCATTAACAAACCTTTTTATTTCTTTTAAACTTCTTCATAAAACCTGGATGTTATCAGTTCGACGTGTAGTTTGTTTTGATAATTTTTGAGTAGGTCGATCACCTGCCCAAGGAATAATTGTTAATTAATTAATTATGTGGAGATTCGTCAAGATCCAGTGTTGCTGTGGTATCAGATTTATATACTATGTCAATAGCACTGAATTTTTAACAACACAAAGTTTTGTTTGATACTAATATGAGCATTCATACAGGAATGGCTATAAGTGTTTTTGAATAAGTCAGGGAATTTTCTAATCACAGATTATAGTATTGAGCCATAGACTACTTTTAGTGATTCTCGACATTTCGTTTACGTAAACATATATCATTCAATTAGTTATGCATGTTCCTTAAATTTTGTCTTATTGTAAATTGAGACACGTACAAAACATTAACAACAACGAGATTTTGAAGCCGATATATTTTGATTTCTTTTTATTAAGGTATAACATGTGAACTTTATTTTCTTCAATTATTATAATTATAAAATAACTTCCTTTGAGCATGGTTACACAAAGGAAGGAAAGGAACTTAAATTGAATACGTTCAAATCACAGATTATCCTGTATATTTGTCTAGATCCCCTATCTGTTAGTGACGGATGACGGGGGCGATAATTAGTATAGTACTATTCTGAGAGCGGGCGTCGGCCCTTCCTCTACTAAAAATGGCTCAATCAGTCAAACGACGCATCTGAATATATACTAGCAATACCCGCGTCGTGCATTGGAAAGATGAATGAGTAAGGGATACACATTTTAAAAATAAATACCTGGTTTAAATAATGGAGTGTTTTTTTTTCGTGGGGGAAATGGGTTACGCATACCTTCCCGCGGCACGGTTGCCTAATGAAGAGTTATGTGACTCGCTGCTGAGCATACCCACTTAAACCCCACGGCGCCACCAGCTATCGCCCGAGGCAGGATACGGTAACAGCCTTGTCCGCCACGCCATCAGCCGTGGTACTCACGGTCCTCTACGTCAACAAATGCTGAAGGTGGACAGGACCTCGGCACAGCAAGGGAGTTTAAATTCATCTAACGCAAAACCTAAATTAAAACTAGTTATGTATAATATGTTTACTAGATAATAATAATAATAATAGTCTTTATTCATTTAAGTTGGTACATCTTTATTTTCATAGTGTAAGATTTGGGAACCCTTTTAAGTAAATATACCTGTGTTGTGAACATAAATACAACTTAAGGTCATATTATATCATTACAATGGTTTGATTTATATTTGTAATAAGAATTGTTGTTCGGAAACCTACCGAAGAATCTATTTGGTGTGAACAACCATTAATGTTATATAAAAAGTAAATCAGCAATAGCTATGTAATTTATAATTAATTAGTCTTTATTCCGAACGTATCTATTTGCTTATTGGGGTTTATATTTAATCATATCTAAACATAAATGAAATTGTTTTGATATTACACAGACATTTTTATTTTTTGTATCGATTTAAGATTAAATGCAACGTAAGCCATTATTTCCTGTTATCAAAAAGGAGATCATGTATCCGATTATAGGGTTTGAAGTAGGAAAGGATATTGTGGCATTTTTATATAATCAATTAGGATTATAACCTCCCACTGTATCGATTGTGCGTTATGATGTTGTTACTCAAATGTTAAGGAGTCTTAAATGAAATGTCAAGTCTGGTGATTGTTAAACATTAACTTATTTGTATGCGGAACGCTTCAGTAAATCAAATACAACTTCACTAACTATATATGTATATAAAATAATAACATTTTCACCGTTTTAGCGGTCATATTATTTTTGAAAAAATTGTGGCTAAAATAAAAACTTAATTTATGATAAAAAAAAGGTTTATTATGGTATATAAGATACAGGTATCACTTGTTCCACGTCATTAAATTTGAATCGGAATTTGGAGAAAATACCATAAGCATTTCAAAATTTTAGAATAATCACATTACTTTTAGAAAAAAGTAAATCACTACAAAACAGATTTAGAAATCCCAGACGTAGTAAGTTATACCATCACTGTCTTTTCTTATTATGTATAAAAAAGTGTGCTTGTGAAATACAATGTACATGTTAAATTTAGCAATCCTTTGAGACTTACAAGAAGGCTCTCAAAAGCGCAACGGTAAGCCGCCTTCAAACGCCTTGCGATCTTTCACACACGATAAAATATGCAGATGGTTTTTGAAACGAAGTAACGTGAACAAAGTAGGATTGTGAAGAACTTGACAGCCTTGGATTATTTTGGTTATTCGTGTTTAAACTTTCCTGTTTATATAAAATACTTTTAGTTCATGATTGTTTGGTCATGTGTATGTTTATTGCCAGTTCTTCTCTTCCGTCTACGCCCTTGATTTGAGAACTGGCAGTAAATGTAAAATTAAATTCATTTAATATTTCATTTTTTTGACGTTCATAAGTGTACATTGTTACCTATATGAATAAATAAATTTTTGATTTGATTTGTAGGATTTTTTGGCATAGAAAACATTTGATTGTTAAAATTATAAGATGAAACCTAACAATAATAGTTACGCTCTTTTTTTAATTACCTTAAACCGTAAGTAAACAAAAACGTCTTTCGTAATAATCTGAATTTTCCTATTTGTGTGGTCGTGTATAGCTTTTCCCTTTTTGGACATTCGCCTCAAATAGATAGCCTGTCGAGCTTTAGATTCGAATACGTGAATCTTCTGTGAGTTATTCAATTTGTTTGTCTACGGATATACAGTACAAAAGACGGCGTAAAAATAGTATGAACTTATTATATCTATGCTATTTATTCGATTGATAAATAAAAAAGGTGAAGCAATCGATTTGTTTTATATCAATTTTATTTATACGTAAAACGACGAAGTCTTTGTTAAATCATTTATTGCTATTTCCGTATATTATTTTAAAGTCAGCTCAGCTATATTGCCTTCGTTGGTCGTGACATGATTACAAAGCCTATTGTGGCTAGGTTCACATGATATTATCCAGCAACTTTAGTGACATTAGAAAATATAAATTCTTCTTATCTTACTGTATATAATAATTTATAAATATTACCGTTTAATACCAATTGAGATTAATTAGAACCTTTCGCTTTCAAAATTATTATAGATATATATAAATTAATTAATTTTATTGAAATATTATTTTACATTGTTTGTTTTTTTATTCGAGAACTAAAAAAATATGGCGGAAAGCATAAAACATCGAAATGGTTACAATAAGATTATATTTTCCAATAAAAATTATAAAATAAATCTATAGATTGAACCTTTAAAATAATTACATATTATTAGTATTGCCATATCCAGTATAAGATAGGGAATGCATCTGCATCCCCGCGGGACGAAATTACAGGGCGGATCGATCCGCCCCATCACAGTCGCGTGGTGAACGTTCGCCGTACGCCCGCCCGCCGCGAAAGCCTTCTCATTTAGGCGGGAAAATTGTTTACAAACTATTTGGTGTTTTATTGTGTATACAAGTGACTGGTATATAAAAAATTGAGTTTTTTTTATTTTTGGTATATACAATAAGGTTTAATCTGACGGCCTGTGAAGATGACAATATTGGCAATTAACGCAGATTTATAAAATTAAAGTGTTGATAGGTGAAATTGTTTCTAATGAAAACTTCCTTAATTAATTCAAGTATAGTCGAAACGTGAAGGTAGAAATTGTGGAAAGTTCATTTTCCTCCATTGTAACTCAAAAGTCTCATTTGTTACAATATTAGTGAAGCTAATTTGAACGGTTAATTTTGTGAATAAATTTTGTTGTTTTACAGTTGAGGGGAAATTGGTTTCCGCGGTTTGAGTTATGACATTCGCTGTGATTCATGATTTCAATTATTTAACGGAGTATACAATTTTATGATACTCTATTTATACGTAAAATAATTAATAAACTACTTTGTCACAGGTAATTAATATACTCTAATTACTCTGGTCTTACATTTACTGTACTGATTTTTGGTACTGTGCTGGTTTTTTCTGTTATAATTGTAAATGTGTCAATTAGTGTCTAAATAATAAAACTTGATAGGTATCTATAGGATTTAGTCTCCACAGAAGTAAATCGTCGAAACGATTTTCAAACAACGCACCGTAAACGAACGAACCTTTAACATAAAAGTAGGTGCTATGCCTGGACAAACAAATGTCTTTCGGGTTTTTTTTAAATTGATTAAACGTTTAAACATCGATATGTTCGTACGCGTATTACTTAAAGTATTGACGCTGTTAATTGCGTGGAATGTTAGCTGGATACCATTCGATTTTCAAATTAATGTAGACCATTTAAAGCAACGCGCGGCTGTCAAGCGAGACATTTCTCCATCAGGAACATGTCAGTAGCGATTAATCCCCGCACCCGGGCCCTGCGTAGCCTTAATCCCGCACGCAACACCCGCACTAAGTTACAAACCTCATTAATATTTTACTTAGCGAGTACAAATTAAGTTATCACTTACCATATTTTGATCTTTCATATTTGCCATCTATACTAGTTTAAGTATGACAATTAACATTTTCGTACTTTTGCTGCTGTTTTTTATCTGCTTGAGGCATTCCATCATTCTACACTTGCGTAAGGTTTTTAGCGTTATAATTACAAAACACAAAACATATATTGGTTATTCAGCTAAGAAAATTGTAAAATCCATTTCATTATCAATACATTTCTAATTGTATAAATATAAATATTTGTACATATATAAATTACACATTAACAAGCTGTCTTTAAGCTACAACAATAAATCTCCATAAACAGTACTGATGAATCAAGACAAACAATATCAAGCTAATAATAAATTAACGACATAATAAGATTCTAGGAAGCCGTAGTAATTACAGAATCCGGATGCCTCTGAAGACTCGTTTCCGGTGGAAAGAAAACATATGGAATTATCACTTTCTAGTAATATTAGTGAAAAATTTCAATATCAAAGTACGCATTATTGCGATACATATATATCTATAGGTAGATATATTCAGTATAATGTTGTATTAGGCAGCTGTGTCCCCATTTACGTACACTTTGTATTAGATAAATTTAAAAACCAATATAATAAAATCAAGCGCTTTTGTGATGTTTTATTTTATATTAAAAACATATTATTATCAAGGCTTTCTCAGCTTTATTGAACTCACAATATCGGTTTCATCACATAACTATCATTGATATTAGATATAATTCTTAGATTAATATCTCCGAGATATTATCAATTGGAAAGATAAAATCTTTCAAAGCTTTCCGCTTGACCTAAATGCGTTACAATAACCGTATCGTTCTCGAATTTGTTTTAATTCACTAAATTTAGGTCAATTTTTTATGTGTCGGCATATTACAAAGAGGTTTACAAAGGTGACAGTGGTCTAATATAAACGTTGTGTCATAGACAATCAAGACATCAGTGTTACTACGTTCGAAGCGCGAAATTCCATACAGAGTAGAGACAATAAGCGAATTATTATTAAAAAAAATGAATAAAGTTATTTCCTTACTTTATTCAAATAGTTTATTTTTATAGAAATTTCATGAAAATCGGCCCTATGCTTGTCAAAGTAGTATTCCTGGATCTAGTCGAAGAAACATTCTGTACAAAACATCAAAGTTTCCTAAATTTTCAGACTTTAAAGTGTTTATAGGAAATTTTTGAAATTAATGAATTTTAATATTGCTAAGCATACTTCACTTACACTGAATTCTTGATATTAAATGTTGCTAAACTTGTTCAAGATTTGATATTAAATACCGTTTGCTACTTGGGCGGTCGGAATCTTGAATAGAATACCAATACTTCTATCAAAAGATAATAAAATAAGTTAAAAATTTGAAATGTTCCAAACAATAAAGTTGGTGATTAAAAAGAGTGGCAATGAGTTTCTTCTTCTTCACGCCCGTTCTACGTCCTTGATTTGGGAACTGGAACGACAACTTCTTTATATGTGACGTTCATAAGCGTACATAGTGCCAATATGATTAAATTAATCTGGTTTTAATTTGATTCACATACAATTATCGGCACAGTGCACATTAAACTAAGTATTGCGTGGAAGTATGAATTAAGTAGATGCGTAGCCACTGACATTTCTGTCTTCCTTCTCGTTAATAACTAGAACAATACATAATCTATACGACATCTAACTAAAGTGTTAACCACAACACTTAACGCATGCTAATGTAGTTTTGTGCGCCTATCGTTACATGTTTATTAATGTATCAATTGTATTATAGAGATGCAAAATTTTCAACTATTTTTATTTCGTTTGACATTGAGGTTCTGGATTTATATATTAAAATAAAACAAAATAAAACATAACCAATGAAATAAACAGACAACAAAATACAGTCTATCTTAATTAATAATATTATAACTATATCACGTTATAATAAAGACATATAGTTTTTTTGCATATTATTAGTAGGAATAGTTGGCTAAAACTGCAACGAAGGATAATTATAAAATGTCTCTAATCAAATGGTGGCAAATATAAAATCAAATAATTATCTATTCCGTTATTCTCTCTGTACCGTAGCACTTGCTAGATGTGAAAGTGTTAACACACTTGTCCAGGGAAGGGACGATTTGCATTTTAATTACGCATTGATTCGTAATGTACGAATAAATTACCTTAGATAACATTATTAATGCATCACAGGGGCATTCGTGCTGAAAATTTCGGAAACACGAATACTCGTTATCTGTTAATTTGAAAATGATGACATGAACGATACTGACGGTTAAATGTGTCCTTGGAGATTAAAATCGTTCTTTAGCAATTGTAAACCAATTGTTCTTAACGTAAGTAGATAAAGTTTAGGTTATGTAAGGTTTTTATAGATGCTTAAAAGTATTCCCTAATTTGATTATATATTAGATTACTGTGTTTAAAGAGAGGCTCTTTTATTTTATACGATATATCTGTATTTACATGAAAAATATTGCTTCGCCGGGTATTTAAGTCAGAGACTGCCGGTTAAAAGCTATGTGCGTACCACTTAGCTATATAAGTGTTGTGTTTAACAAGATAATTCTCGAATAAAGTAACAGTCCGTCAGTTCTTATTTATTTTATTTAGATGTGATATTCGGTATGGTTTAGTTAATCTGTTAGAACAGTAATAATAATAATTAATAATGGCTTTTGATTAAATAATATTAAAAACAGTAACAATTAATTATCACAATAATGATAACACGAAAGTTATTTAAACAAATGACGATAACTTGCATCCTAAATATAACTTATTCTATTTTCAACAGGACGTTGTAAATCCAATATAAATTATGTTTATCCTACTTACCACAGACAATAACTCATACCTACCTACCGCAGAATATGACAGCTAACTCATAAGGCTCCCCCGGGTTTCTTACAAGATCTGGTTTAACTTGATGTGCCATCTTAATTAAGTTTCTTCCTATTTATTATTGTTAAAAATAAGCAATGTCTTCATTCCTAAGTCTATCTGCAGTCGTGTCCGACATGTATGGTCTTATATGTATGTAAACTAAAATGTATTTATTCATTATAAGTATGGATTAAAAATTGTTCTGAAAACCTTTTTAATTAAAATACCTATGTTAGGTTTCCCAGTTCTCCCAAAGCAAAGTTAATACTCTAACTAATATTAATAATTCCATAACAAAGATAACATATTTTTTTTATTGTGATTTTTAAATTTATCTGCTTTACAACAATTTGTTATTTGTTTTACGCGTTTTGTATTATGCGACCCGTAGTACGCATGAGTGAATGAGTAAGTGTAAAGTGTAAAGTGAATATGTACTATATGTTAGATTTCAGTAGGATCTGCAACTTTGTAACTTGTGTAAGTAGCCAGTCCTTTAGCAATATAAAAAAAATCACCATTTGAAATTCGAATACACTCGGTGTTGATAGCCTCTTATTTACTTCCACACTACCGCCTGGCCCCTAATAAATCCTAATTTATAATCAATCAAGCATACTCCAGAGTTTCTATCGAGAGTTCAACAAACCTGTTTGTTAGACGTGAAAAAGAATAACCGCAGTTCAGAAATAGACAAACACCCCATTTGAACGCGAACTTGACAATTTACCCGCATGTTTATTTTCGTTTTGTTACCGGAATAGGGATCATGCAATTCGTTTATTCCATTATCTCCTTTCATGTCTCTCAGTATTGTGCGAAGTCCTATAAACTTTCAATAGGCACATTACTGCGTCTATTTTTATGACTTCCAAAAAAGAGGTTATTAACACAACTGTATATACGTGTTGATTTAGTATATTGGTTTGGAACAGAGTCCTATTGAGGTAATACTTAATGATTATTAGGTATTTCAACGTAGGGAACTATCCACTCTTCATCAAATACAACACATTAGTTTTTGACTTATCCACGCTTTTTAGATGTAACGTCGTGTAATATTAACTAAGTAAAAAAGGTGTAGGTAATTTAATGATAATTACAAGTTGGTGTGTGTGAGATGAAGGTTGTATCAGAGAACAATAATTTTTACGTAATAGTTATTTGAAACAATTAACTTCTATCTCCTCATCGGAGAACTCTTTATTAGAGAAGTTTCTTAATTATTTTTATTACTTGCGGTCAATTGTATACATGCCCTTCTTGTCATCTCCAATTCGTCATGTCATCGAAATGTAATAAGTCCCCCTTTGGATTGGAAAGCTATTTACGAAAGAAAGACAGGGGAAATCAACTGGGAATGACGGAGACACAATATTACAACTTGAACGCTATTTTCGTTACAGATAATATTTCAGTGATTTCAGTTTTCTCGGTTTTATGAACCACCTGTTATTAATATTATTATATTCGGTTCCTTTAGGTTTGTTTTATTGTAAATAATCTTATACCATATTTTGACAGTTTTTTTTATCTCAACCGTAAAATTGAGAAATAAATATTAATCATCATATTGACGTATAATATTACTCGACGAACCTGTGATTCAATGTTTTGTTTTCAAACTAATATGTGTGATATATTAATGATTAATTTATAAAATTATCTACAGTGAAGTAGTTTCAAACTGCCTATAAATGTGATAACTTAAACATTAAAAACACTTGCCGCAATTTTACTGTACTAATTGGTAGAATTACGTCAATTATACATTACGCCATTTTCATTTGAAATTGCTGATAAATTGTAAACAGGTATATGGCTCCTATAATGCGAAAGGGTCGAAAGCCGATGTGATAGTCTTTATGACAAGGACCGTTGTTCCGAAATGATTCGAGTTTCCAACGATTACAAAGATTGAAACGTTATTGTAATCCTTTTTGATATAATTTGATACCGAGACTCGTTTCAACTCAATTCTTTAACATAGAGAGTAACAAAGTTACTATACATTTTCTACAATGAACTCGTGTGAAACCAAAATTCACAAACAACGAAATTTAGATCATATTTCAGTTTCAGTTCGCTATCAGTTTGTTCGCGCTTTATGAAATTTTCACGAGGAAAATGAACTTTATTGCAATACAATAAGAAATAATATTTGTCGTTAAGAGGGTGGCAATGTTTATTCACGCACAACGATCGATCCATGGAGCCTCCGCGTGAAAATTGCAACCCGTCGCTAAAGGCTTTTCACTAACTTAATAGAATTACTGGAAATGATATTAGGAACCAGCTTTGAAGTAGCAGATAATGATAAGATGTTACATTACATTTATCTACTACTTTATTTTTTTTCATATTGCCTTCTTTAAGTTTTATATACAATTAATAGTCTGAATATACAATTATAATAGTTGCAATCAGTCAAATATGATTTCTTTTGGAAACTAGATTATTTGTAAGTCTCAATTTAAAAATATTTAGTTTTATAACCCTTTTATCAAAATTAATAATATGCTGCTTTAATTGCCAATAGTCAACCAAGTCCTCTGTGTCAGTGTACGTCGCTGTTCTATAGCAAAAATGCTAATTCAAGATTAAATAAATGGCATGGCAAGAAAATACATGGAGCGACGACTATCTAAATCCCATCGCACCACTATACCCACGAGTTTCAAAGTGCAAGAGCCCTTTGAATTCTACAACAAAGCAACTCCTTTTGTGCAACGGACACTCCTATTTGTTGCCGACGAAAATTCAGGGCCAAAGCAAAATGAAGAAAGAAAGTGCGAATCGCAAGAATCCACAGATGCAACACCTGGCACGTCTAAATCGGAACAAGAAAAATCACCTAAGAAAAACTCGTTTTTCTTCTCTCCCTCGAAAAGTTGCAAGATTCATGGCCGCTTTTTCCGCCTTCCGAGTCCTAAGAAGAAGGCTGAGCCGGGCGATGTAGCCAGTAACCGTGGGGCGGCGGGGGGACTTATCAGCTATGCCCCGGGATGGTCCTTGAAGGGTGAACATCTTATGAAATGGCAGGAATCTGGAAAAACAACCATTGAGGTAAATCGTTTTGTTGTCATTTGAAAAAAAAAAATCACTTGCTTTGTAACAGCATACTCAAATTATATTGTTTGTACAGGTATTAGCACCAGCATTTATGTAGTACTATTCGGTTCGAAGCATATTTTTTATTCGTATTATATATACGATTTGCGAAAATATTTATTAGTAGATTTAATTTTAAATAAAGTGGTTTGCCTATTTGGTTTTTTTCTGACCATTATCATTTCATGCCACATTTATTCAAGGTAATTTTTGATATAAATAAGTGTACATTGTTACCTACATGAAATAAATTTTGAATTTGAATTTGAATTATTAAAGGTAAGAAAACATGCGTCGATATGAGGAATATAATAACTTTTCTCTTAGAATTTAAAGCCTTATTGATGATATCGCACAGTAGTCGGGTTACCAGAGGTAGACATAAATTGTGCATGCAAATCTATGCCGAGGGGAGATAGGGGTGCGGTCGCCTTAAGAAAATGAAAATTTCAATCTAACCTGCCCTCAGGTGACTGAGCAAGTGGCTTTGTAAAGTGTTTACAAAACACAAATTAAACGATATTTAAATAAGGATTCGCTTTTTAATTTCCTTCTTACTTTTTCTTACCTTTTTTATTTTTGAAGCCATATAATATATAGCATGATAATAATTTCCTCTAAAATATTTTAAAATATATGTAATAAAGTGATAGATAGAAACTAGGTGGCCTTCAATAGCGACAACGATATCTTCGCCGATCCTTAACGCAAATGGGAATTTATTTTGCTCTCCTGTACTTTCATTTTCATGTGTGTGTGTTGTGAATTCTTTTAACTTCATAGAATACTTAAATGCATAAATAAAGGTTTCATGTATTATAAAAAAAATACTAATTGAAAACAGCTTTCTGATAAGAAAGTACAGATTTAATTTGCTGAAATTTACTTATCAGGCGTTATTTATAATACATAAGTGATGCATTATTTTTGAAATAAACTTTATACAACCAACCAATAACTAATCGACTTATATATAGAAAATGTAAGTATAACCGCAAAATACAGGAAAAACGATATTACGGTTAGCATAAATATTGAGCGAGATAAAAAAGCAGCTGGGCCGAAATAAATTGCAAATGGTTTTTCTGTTCAAAGAAAATCTCTTCCGACATTTTGCTCACAATAATATCGAATTAGCCGTCTCGCCACCCTCGACTCTCCACCATTTTACCTCAAGATGCGAAATGCACAGATCAAGAAAAAGTTACCGAAAATAAGTATACCGCTCAGATTTTATTTAGAAATTGTATTAGTTTTTTATTACGATTAATTTAATTGTTTAAATTATATATAATTTATTTGATTTTGTTTTCCAACCTTAATAATACAAAATATAAGTTTATACTTTCAAAGCGTTCAATTCGGCCTCTTCTACTAAATAAAATTTCAATATTGCACGTCTGTGATCTTTCGATATCTGTATAATTACTTAAACTTTCTAACGATTTAAAATTATCTTATAATATATATCTATAAATCTTATATGCAGGAGTTAATATGTTAAATAATTTCTTAACAATCCCCCAGATCCCAACATTCAACAAGCATTTTTGTAGTACTACGGAAAATAATATTTATTTAGACTATAGAATATATTTGTCACTCCCCAGCTGATGAACGAGTCTCTTTTGTTTTCGTGACAGAGAACGTATTATTTATTCACCCCATCGAACAAATAATGTGGCCATTTCTTATTTTTATACTCTATTTATGGAGTGATAGATGTGTTATACGCACATTGAGTGCGAATTGAGATTTATTGCCAGTAATTTTGTATTCGTTTTATCATAGCTTAGATCCTAATAGTCTTTCGATGAGGTATTATGATAATTGCGATAAGCTTTTGTTTAAAAAGCATCTTTAATTGTCTCTCACTCTAACAAGTGAGACATAATGCTTGAGATCTTTTTGACAATCGAGAATGATTTTAATTATTCCATTCAACTCACTTCAACAGATTCAATCAATTTTTCAAATATATTTTAGCTATACTTATCGTATAGATATCATTCCTAACAAGAGACTGAACACCACGTCAGATTTCTCAGGGGTGAGGTAATTACTATTGACATGTTCATTCGGATCTAAGATCACATGAATGCTTTGGAAAGCATCTTTGGCTAATTATATAGAGGATGTTGGGGTGCATTGAGGGGTCATGATGGCTGCTAGTGACGTATTTGGTAACTTATACGTCACCTACAGTACTTTGAAGTACTAATAATTTACATAATCATACCTAAAACCTTGATTACAACAGGCTGATACATCATTCCCTTCTCAGAATTTTTGTACATCTGCCAGGCGTAGAATATTAGTACTTAACTTTAGAACAATGTTACTAAAAGCAAAACAGATATTGAAAAAAATTGATAAAACTTAGTGACCAACGCTTCGGGTTTCAAAATGTCCGCTGCAATGTTTTCAAGAGAGGAAACGAACAAACTATGCATTAAATATGCATACAATATTGTGAAATTAAGACTTAAACGCATATATTTTTCATATTTGTTTGGTATAAAAATGTATCATTACGTATTTAAAATAACGAAGAGATGTTACTTTTATAGTCGTTATTATATCTATAAAAAGCAATTCGCGTTTTATTTGTGCTACAAAAACCGTATGTAAGATTAAGTTTTAACGGTAATTCCAAAGCTGGCAGAGCTTTTAAATAATTTGACAACGCATCATTAACTGAGAGATTTAAATGTCATCTAATCTTTATTTAATATCTAGGGCACATCCTTGAAGTTAATGTCACAGCCGTTCCAATAAATGAACAATAACAATTGGTATGTTGTTGGTGACGTCATTTCACAAAGTGTGGTCATCCTGATCGAATAAATTGTTGTTGGCATGTTAGGATTGTGGACAGGTGGCCTGATCCTTCCCAAAATTGCAATGGAATGTGCTCTCTGACGGACGGTTAAGGTGAGCTCACAACACACATGTTGGTTCGAATTTTAAAACGGATTTTAAGACGTATTTCGGTATAGAACTTAATACCATACGTTTATTAGATCTATACTCCTTCTTACGAGTTCTTAGTTTCGACGCATATCTTATATACTAACATATCTCATACATTCATTTGTAAAATTAATGTAACAAAAACTTCTGTCTAATTTAACTATTTATTTATATGCGTATTAAGCTTCCAATCGTTTCTGAAATTTGTACTGTTATTTAATTGTAACCCAAATATTAGTACGCTTTCAATTTAGTAATTAGTAAAAAATAATACTATAAAAAAAATACAAGATACAACGTCTTCAGTGTGTTACCAAAGTATTCAGAGCTTCTTTGGATATAAGTATAGTACGAAGGCGTTTTGATAAATTAAAAAAAGAATGAAATGGCCGGTGGAGTAGGCACGAGTCCTCGAGGCTAATCCCCTATTCGCACCGACCATGTTAAGGTCCTTTCCGGCCCTAGTATTTCAAAAGAGCGTATGCTTGCTGAACAGATGAGGGTATGGAGAAAGGTATGCAACACCTTGCATACCTTTCTCCGTGCAGCAATAAAGAATGCGGTAACTGAAAAAGGAAATATAATATATATAATCAACTATATAAATTAGGTTTATTTAAAATGCGATAACATATAATCAATACATAAATAAAATAAATCAGTGGCGCTACAACATCTTTAGGTCTTGGCCTCAGATTTCTGAAACTGTTCATTGATCATTTTTAAATCTAATAGGCAAGTAGGTGATCAGCCTCCAGTTCCTGACGCACGTCGTCGACTTTTTGGGTCTAAGAGATGTCGGTTTCCTCACGATGTTTTCCTTCACCGTTCGAGCAAATGTTAAATGCGTATATAGAAAAAAAATCCCTTGGTGAATAGCCGAGGATCGAACCTACGATCTCAGGAATGAGAGTCGCACGCTGAAGCCACTAGGCCAACACTGCTCATATATAATCAATACATATAATAATTAAAAATATAGTTAGTTGTTTTAAATTATCTCTCTATAGTGGCCCCCGTGTGAACCAGACTTTAGCACCTTTAGTAAGGACTCATTGTAACACAGGAACGCGTATGCCTTTGGGCATGCACGGAATTAATTCTCGGTATCCAATACACGTAAAGTTTTATTAGATCGTACAAGCAACTGGGAAACCCGTGATTAAAGGTTATGATATATCTATAGATCAGAATTTATATATTTAGTCTTACGTTCATTGTAAATTAGTACAACTAGTACAACATGTCTATGTTAAGAATAATTGCTAAGAATTCAATTGTTCATATTTTCTAAAGTTAAAGATATTTTATTCATTTTCGTTTATTTATTTACATTTATTTAAAAATAAATATGAACATCAACTTAGTACCGTCATGTTTAAATGAAAAAATATTATTTCAAGACAATAGATACATAATATATATGTCTATTCGAAATAGACGAAGGGTCCTGCGGCTTCTACGTGAATTCCCCTATTGTTTTCGCATTACGAACAAAGCAAATAGAAAAGCTTTTATTTTGCAGTTTTACTTAATATCTCAGATATCATCATGACTTTTAGTATTTACGAACTTGCTTTTGCATACAATATTGCTTGGCAATGGCCTAAATCCTTTCAGCTAAAGGTTCATGTTGAATACTTGTTTCTTATGAGACACATTAGTTTCATACGCTAATACTATATTATAAACGTCAATAATTAGGTTTTCAGACAGCTTACGAGCTATTCTTAGACCACGATCATGTTGCATTTATATGCAATGCATATAATGTATAACTTTTCTTCAGAAGAGTGTTTATCTAGTGTTCAGAAAACTACATAAAAATACTTATAATTATTAAAAAAAAACATTTTAATGTCGTAATCAGTAAATATTATTTTCACATACATTACAAATGTTACTTTACATTCTGTCGAGGTCAATATCTTGTTTATCTTTTCCAATATAAAATCATAGAAAAGTAAAATCACATATGATGTAAATACGAGGAAGCGCAGACATTAGGAATATATCAGTAATAAATAACCATAGTCAATGAAGTCGTGTATCACACCATTCTTTCGTTCGCGTGAATGGCGATTTGTTATACGCTGAATGAATATAAACTACAATCATTCATTGATTGATAAACATCACATGTTTTTAGTTTTAATATAAATATTACAAACATGTCCTATAACAAAATTGACTAAAAGTATATTACTGCCATTTTATCAAGAACCGATTACTACACATAGTCTCGGTTAGTCTCATGCTCACTCTTGAAAGGCTGATGAGCAATAATTATATTCATTCTCGGATAAACCTTAGAACTAATCATACATAGTTAGTTATACATCATCCATATATATATACATAATCGTACATAGATAGTTATTTCAAAACTACGCCCAACGACGCTCAAATCCAAATTATATAGGGAATTAGATTTTTGTTTTTTTTAAGTAACAAACGAGCCTACGAGACGCCCAAAAACGTCAATTGCAGTCCATTGATTTCCGTTTTTGTGGGTGCGTTGCCAGCTTTTGAGAAAGGACAGCAACATTACTGTCACTTATTGTGTTAAAAAAAGTATTGTTCAGATAATAATAAAAGTGAGTCAGTTCTTAATTTAAAGTGCTATTGAATATATCAAGTTTCAAAACGCAGTACGGTCCAATTACTGTATGTCAATTATTATGAATTAAAATTGACAACACAACCGCACTGTAACAACATCTGTGTCCATTTAGAATCTAGATTTGGCTAGATTGATTTTAATGCAAAATTAGCTTACATTCTAACGTTGGTATGTGTATATACATTGTTGGTATGGTATGGTAGACAACTTTTATTACATCTATGATTATGTCTGTTCAAAACCAATATACGTATACATAATTTTAAGTATATCGTTGGTGGCTGTTTTTTTGTTTCTTGGCTCACTTTGGGTCTTAAAAACTTAAAAGCTAAACTATAACTTTGATATTATACTGATATTATTGATTTAGTTAAAAAATAATACATTATTTATAATTTCAAAATATTAACGAACGATGATGAACCCGCATTGTAAAGAATTTCTCACAGTTCATTTAGTGAGTCTAATTGCATTGAATTATATAATAGCAATAAAATTTTATATCATGTATGGATGGTTCAATAACCAGTATACGATAGCTTAGCAGGCAAATTACTTACAGCATCTCATTCTAAACGAGAGAAAACGTTTGTTGGTTCGTACGTTCCAACGTATTACTTAATGATTTAAAACAAACATTATTATAATATTATTATTATTACTGCGACAATGTTAAGACAATAGTATAGTCTTATTTCGCTTGTGTTGTTTGAGCCTATTGACTTTCGGAAAATTAGCTGAAGCAAGCCAGACATTATTAGTGAACCAGGCATGCAATATCTATCTTATTCACACTGTTATGAGTCATCATTTTATAATTTTAAGCACACAAAGAAATAAGCCTTAATACATATATGTTCTTCATGTTATCAACCTCTTCACATGATAAGTCTTCGGCAAATGTTAATTACATATAAAAAATATAAGCCTGAAAGGTTTTGTTATTGATTAAAACACATATTTTTTAAAAATTTTCAGGTTTTAACCAAACGATTGATTTACGATTATTTAATAATATTTTTTTAATCTCGTAGCATAGTAATAATATGTAAAACCTGTTAAAACAGATATTCACACTTTTATGCTTCCCCTTCTAAGCTACCGACAAAAACATGAGTCGAATGTAACCTACTAATGACCTACGTGCTTATACATTTTACATTAAATTATTTGTATTCGCATCGCGCTTAATGAACGGTTTATTACATTTTGAGTCGTTTAATTGGCTTACCGTTGTGTGTCGTGCTTTGAATCAGTTAATTGTCAGTACAAAACGTTTGCGAACTAGTGAACTTTTCAGTAATACCTGGATAACACTGAAAATGTTTAGAGAATGAATTTCTAATTAAATAATACATCGATGTATGAACCTCAAATTTATCGACATGTGTAGAAAATCAATGGTGCTACAATCGTTTTAGGTCTGGGCCTCAGATTTCTGTATCTGTTTCATGATCTTAATCTAATAGGCAAGTAGGGGATCGGCCGTCTGTGCCTGACGTACGCCCTCGACTTTTTTTCGGTTAAAGGCAAGCATTTCGGTTTACTCACGATGTTTTCTTTCATCGTTCGACTGAATGATTAATTCACATATTGAAAGAAAGTCAATTGGTGCACAGCCGGGGTCCAACCTTACGTTGAGAGTTGCACACTGAATGTCACTTCTCTCACAACATTAAAACGAATGTTTAATATTAAGTAAGATACTTAAAAAAAGGATACTTATAACAAGAAATGTCTATATAAAACAAATGTAACTTATTTACTTTGAAAATGGCGATCATTGTTTAATAACTCTCTTACTTCACAGTACTGCTAGTTGTTTTAACAAACCTTCTATTGCAATTGTTATGCAACTTTGAAATTCATTTAGCCCGCAACTAACACAGCCATATGCAAATAATATGCGAAACAAACAATTGAAGTTACAAATATATAACAACCTGTGATTGCTCAGTTTTGTTGGGATGTGTTTGATAAATGAATGCAATGTGCGAAAATTCGAGAATATATTCTATACCTATAACAGTGCGAAATGTAAATAGTCATTTACAAAGTATATGATCCTTAGGTATTAATCCTTACTTGGTATTTTCCTATCCTATAATGTCAATTGCACGAATAAATATTTTTAAATTTAGAATTCAAAACCACAAGTGTTCCGGAAACAGCATTTTCCATTTCCTTTAAATAACGACTTTCACACCCTTAATGTTTTAAATTACGGGTACGCCTCTTCCATTCAAGCGTTTGAGGGCGTAATTGTTTTGAGTACACTATTATTTTGATTTATGGCTTGTTGATTGTTGCAACTCGATTATGTAGGGTCTTTAAAACTAAATTGAGTGGAATGAAAAATAAATTAAATCAGACATGTCTCCGTTCGATTGGTGACAATAGAGTCAATAAATCGAATTAAAATTGTTAGTTGGCTGGTTCAAAGGAATGATTGAGCATTTCTTAACATTTGATCAAATCATTATATATATAAGCGAATTAGGAAATTAGAATTATTCTAATTGATTTTTTAATCTTTTAACTACTAAATAGAAATAGACAAACAAGTAGGGAGGCGTTTTGGTTCTATTAACACTTTTTCATAAACGTACAAACCTAATTCAGTTAAAACATATTTGTCATGTCTATTGATACCAAAGTGATAAGGGCAATCATACTATTTGAGGCATTATAGTAATTTTATGAACTATTAAGATCATTAATTGTTGGAGACACAAGCTACGTTGAGTTGTGTGGTGTAAAGAATCTCGCTGTGAGTAACAGGTCATGTCAGGAATTTATTAAGCATCTGACGTTTGAGTAGTCGGCTAATGCTTATTAAAAAAAAAACATTTAATGTCTGGGCCTCAGATTTTTCATGATAATTTTTTTTAAATAATCTTTTGAGAATACAGACACACACAGTGCCTGTAACACGCCGTGGACTTTTTGCGTTTTATTTCATGCCAGTATCCTCACGATGTTTCTTCCATCCTTCTCTATCTCCTTCTATTTATGATCTCATGTTAAATAGACACGTAGACTTATAGTCACAGGTGCACAGCCGGAATTCAAACCTATAATCTCAGTGATTTACACTCTGAAAGCACAAGGCCAACACTGCTAAATAGTTAAGATAAAGAAAATGCTCGTCAGCCTAGCTCCTATAAGAAGATAGTTAAAGGATTATAAATTAAAATTATTAGTGCCAATACATTGGGTACTTTCACTGGGATTTCGATAAATTGGAAGGTCTTGTAAATAAGATCTAAATAGATGACCTGCTTTCTCATACATCTCACGAAGAATGAGTCAGGCCGTTGAATCACCTATCCCGAATTTTAAATGAACCCTAAATATCTCCCAGAAAGTGTAAGGTTCAAAGCTAGTATTGGTTTTAGAATAAAAATAATGGAAATCACGCAAAAACCACTTTAAAACGTATATTATCACATAAAAACGCATTAATTTTTTTTCTTTTGTAATTTGCCACTGTTATGAAATCGTAGTCTGAAGTAGAAAGCTTCAAATATTTTCGTACAACGCGGTTCAAAGTCTCTATTAAGAGGATATCGCGGTAGATCGCATCATCAACTGCTCACTCCCTTGAATATCATTTCGTACACCATCCACATAAGTATCAACGCTTTCGTCCACTTTTAGAGTCGATCTGATGATGAAGAGACCCTTGGACTAACCCCAACGGAATCTCTAATCTTGAGGGTACTCTATTATATAGTAGAGGCAAAATGTCATGTCCATAGGAATTATTGATTTCTCCAAAATATTAAAAACCCACCCAAGTCAACCTGTGACAGTCCAGAGATCCGTGAGAGGTTCACGGGACCAGTTCAATTTTCCCAAGGCTTTCGTGACTAGATATATGTATATATTGTATTGAAAATACTATCATGTTTTGTTTCCTGACCAAGTTAACACGCCATGAAACATTTTTCATTTCTTGTATGTGTCATTTACAAATTTTAATTCGTATGATTTAAAACATCCCTTTTGTATTTTATACTTTGTTGACGCAGATGTAATCGCAGTATACCGGATCGCCAAAACATATTTAAAAAGATTTAGCGTTTTCGAAGAAGTCTGTGGGATTGTGAGTCAGTTTTGATAATGGCTGAAAGTACAGTTTCAGTTCGGATTTCAATGAATTCTATTTCTAGTGACCTGAGTCACTTGGTGAGTCATCTATTATTATTCTACTTCCTACTTGTAATTTACTATAAGCCCAATCATTATGTGGTTTAGTATAACAAAGTCTAGTTTAGGCCAGCATAGTATTTTTCATAGCACTATCGTGGAATTGGCCACAATAAACGGCCAATTCCAGCTGACTATATTATTTACAGTGTTAGCTCAGTGGTTAATTGCGCATCTCTCAATAAGTCACGTCTAATTACCCGTTTAGAGCCTGTCTCAGTGGCGAAATCAATAGAATTCGTAAGAGATTTTTCTTGATTGTCTTGAAATAAACGACGACAATTTAAATTTTCATATTTTAAAATTCTGGTAAAATGGTCGATCATTACATATCGATTGACAGTCAACAGTGGGTAATCAAAATAAAAAAATCTGTACTTTCCAGAAAAGTGGAGAATTTTTAATCACATTTTTATTATATTTAGTTGATATAAATATTTTATTTTATTTTTTACTGATAATTATTTTTACACCGAGATAGGAAGAGAGGGCAGGGCTTTCGTTATGTGCTGAGCAAAACATGTGTTATAGTAACTAGACATAGTGTTTAATATCTATGTATTATAATCAATAGGTAACCAAATAAAAATAAACCAATTAAACAGCACTGCCGGTACAAAATATTACAGCGTCCAAATATTAATAGTCTTATATCAAACAAAATATAATTAGACATTGCAATAAACCCAGATTCATTTCGGTGCAGCGCATTTATGTACCGCTTATTCAACACACATACAATTCAAATTTCGTATTTGTGAATTCAAATTGGTTTTTGTAGGACTTGAAATTAATAATATAAATTAATTTCAAGTCCTACAAAAAAAGGCTGACTTCAAACTGCACTAATAAGCTTTAAACAACAATATTACTTAATCAATGGCCTTGTATGCCAAAGGGAGATTAATCTATAAGTAGTCTAGTTTTACTGTACGGGTTCAAAATCGTAATAGGCTAATAATCAAGTATGTATTCATGGATTTCGTTAGACAAACCTGCTTACAAATTGTCACTAGGCCAAGCTCCTACTATGTAAGAAGGTTTACAGTAGTAGTCGTTTCATTGATTTTTAGCACGTACGCCCTGTTTATTTTTGATCTACGACCATAAAGGAGCTATATCGAGGATTTAAACGTTTTTATAATATATAATGTTTAAGACTTTGATGAGGTGTTTTAGGTGATTTAAACAAATATACAATACCTTTTGTATGGGACTAATAAAATCCGAATCGATACTGTGGCGGAAGAGCATATAAAAATAACACGACAGAAAAAACGAACTACCTTAAAGTAAAGTCGATTAAAAAAACCAGCTTATTTTCGGTACCTGTCGGAAGCCCACTAGCAATAATAACATGATATTTAAAATTTAAAAATCGTTTACTGAAATACGTTTTTTGATGGTACATTAAACTGTTTAACGAAAATAAATCGTTATGGTGAAATAAGAGAAACAAAATTAGATCAGCTTTTCCGTCTCACCTGCGCTGCGAAGTTATATCGGGAAATCAGATCAAACACTAAAAACTGCCTTAAATAAAGAGGTAATCAAAACAAACAATAGTGGTAAAATAAGTATTATTTATTTAAGATTATATTATTTAAATGTACGTAAAGGTTATTAACTTCCCATATAATTAACAAGTAATAATACGGCAAGTAATAATTTTACTAAAGAATCACAAAAATTATATACTACGTGTATATTAGAAGGCATAATGTTTGTCCGGTAAAATAAAAATACACAATTAAATACAAAACAGCTCTTAGAAACGGCCATGTGTTCTAATAAATTATTATGAGCTAATGAAATCTCTTTGATATTGGAACTGCATCAAATATCCGATTTTAGACATCGTTTTCTTACCTAAAGTTTAACTCATGATTTTTTAAAATGAGGGAAACATAACAGTTAAAGTTAAGCTAATGATAAACTAACTTGTCAGTTGTTCAATTTTAGTTAAGAATATTGAATAAACTGGAATAAATATTACATACGAATCAATTCTTACGTAGAATAAATAAATTATAATAATAATGTAGATATTTCAAAAGTACAAGTGAGGTGTAATCATTAAGTTTTCTTAATTAAATTTATTGCGTATTTTTCTCAATCTTGTTTGATGGATGAACTAAATTTTTTTAATACAAACTGAAGCGAAGATCCTACAGATAACGCTTTCCGATTGAAAATGCACTAGCCGGCCATACTTTCGTAAGTACGACCTAAATGTATATTGAATTAGTATCTTTACCAATTGATATTTACGACAATGGACACTTTATTAAACTACTTGACGGGTCCCGGAGTTGTCACGATTCTTTATCCCGTATACAAAAGATCTAAATACGTCGGCGGGTCAAGTGACCCGGACGTGGGGGTTTAACAAAAGGGTTTTATGATAAATATCGTGACACGTAGGTGGTGTGAGGGTGCCGACTGAGGACCTGTATTTAAAAACATCATAAAAAACGTAGCGACTGATATGTTTGAGCTTTTGTATTTCATGTACATAATCTTATTATTCGTAACAATTGGTTATTTTCAGGAATGGCGCAACAACGATGAATGCCTTTACGTCTTCATTATTTATTAATAGGAAATTTGATAAAACTGTAAACTGTAAATCTTTTAATTTACTTATACAAATATACTTAATAATTCTATAAATTTGTTTAGAAGTAATAAATTTATAATTGTTTTGTTTGTAGATTTCCGGATCTAAAATGAAAAGTTTTATTGAAAAGTCTGCGTTTCAGCACTTGCTGGAGCTTTTGAAGCTTTTGTGATCTCAGTTTAGTCAGGCGTGCGCGCGCGCACTGGTTGCGCGTACACGGCGCGACGTCCGTGCATCGTGCTAATTATAACGTATGTCATTTTGTACGAGTTTTGTGGTTTTGTTATTTTCTGAGCAGTATAAATGGGTTTACAACGTTGATTGTTAATGTAAAGGTTTATTAGGGTTATTTTAAGATTTTAATTTTAGTTTTATTATATATTTCAAACGACAGTTTTCAGCAACATGGATTATCAATAGAGGTAAAATGTTTTATCGGTTTTCTCTGAATATTGTCTACAAGAACGAAACCTTAATAATCTGCATTAATTATTACCTTAGTAGGAAATGCAATCGTAACGTATTTGACGTATGTAAAAGATAAATCATTTTAACAAAGGTAACACACGAAATAAATCCACGAGAACTTAAGGTCGGAATAAATTACTAACATTAACGATTTATTGTAATGTAAAGTATTGCAATGACAGGATTTATTAAGAACACGTGTTTGTGTACTCCTAATTTATAAGACAGATAAGAGACACGTAAGGTTTCAAATTAAAACTTTGATTTTTGTGAATGTGCAAATTAAGTATTATTTCAAGATATATGTTACAACAAAAATTTAATATTGTATTATATGGTTTCTGTGTCCTACATATATTATATGAATTTTGAAATATATACTATTCTGATTAATCTTTCGAAGCGATATTTTTTTAATTGAGTATACAGTTTCTATACACCAAATAAAATATTATTTAGTTATAGCACTAGCTTTACATAAAATAGCGGTGGTTAATGTATAATTCTATATGTAACAATTATGAATTGTAAATATATACTAACATTTATTTGATATAACGTCTAACGTTTTGTTTTTTGACATGTATAAATTATTGTAAAACATTTGCTTCTTATTGATTACTGTTTCTATAATATACTATGTTTAAATAACAAAACAGTTGTACCACTAGATTTATGTGTTCCTTGAAGGGATGTACTATTTATTAAAAACTCCCAATTTCCACTTAAAATTTAAACTTCGCTCTTTCTTCAAATTCGATTGTTTAAAAGTTATTTTCACAATATCCGTTTAACGGAACAGTAGTCTATTGGAAACAAAATCAAAGTGAGATGTTGACAAATGTGGTCCGCCGTCCAAACAGTTACCTACTTCTCGACTATTTATAAAGCCGAACGGAAACACTTAAATACTCCGCCAAAGATGATTAGGTTAATTAATGGAAAATTGTAAATTCACCAGTTATACACCTAGGCTCCCTAATTTTTATTAGGAAAAAAACCAAATGATACAGATAAAGAAATCTGAGGCCTGGATCTTATAAGCTTGTACCGATGGATTTGATATTTTTTTTATGTTCAATGTAACAATTGTAGCATCCAAGGGTTAAGAAATCTTAATGATTGACGTGTCGTAGTAAGATAACTAAAGCATTTGTTAAGTGCAGTAATATTTATTGTATTTATCACTTGAGTAGTATAAGATTTTTTATGTGAAGAGATTAAGGTATATTTTTTCTAAGAAGCAATTTTTGACGCATTTTCGAAAAATTGTGTTTGTCATCAATGTTTTCAATCATTATAGTAAGCATAAGGAATACAGCAAGCAAATCCTGCCAGCATTGTTTTAGTAGTATATCTAGCCATTTTTAATTATTATTATTCCTATGTAGGTTGAGAATATTATAAATGCTGTTTATACATGTGTAAAAGTAATTAATTAAAACTATGTCGAATAGACATTCATATATTGTGAGACTCTTTGTTAATCACAATACTTGGATCACATCCAATATAGTTGTCCAGATGCCTAAAACCTAATACTGCACTTATATTGTCAGAATAGCAAAGTTTGAAAGTATACAATTATACTAATTCGGAACCGGTTTATGGTCGTGACAAAATTATAATAAAAACGCGGCAATGCCTTACTGTAATAATGACGTATTCGTGCCTATTTCTTAGGAAAATGGTTGTTTTACGATTATGTCACAAAGTTCATTGCTCTGGCGCACCTTCCGCGCTTATAAATACTCTGTGTCGATTTGACAGGCGTAAACAAACAGATCGGATGTGGACTGGTAACACTATCATTTTATTAGCTTAGGCCACATTACCGCTATTACGACATACTGTACTAAATATGGGATTCATATTATGATCTGTTTATCTTTTGTTTGGTTTACCTGTGTTTTGTGATCCAATAATGATGTTTATTTAAACGGTGGGCTTATCATGTTACTTGAATAATTATAATCCGACTTCAATATTGTGTATACCCCGCCATATAAACTATATATGAACCCGCAATATAACTACGTCGAAAGTGGTTTCGAAGTCAGACAAATCAATTATCTGTCAATTATCCAATTTTATAAGTTGCCTAATATTAGTTTTACACAGTAGAGAGAGATTTGTAATCGATATCTGTTTCTTTTCATATAACATGGTCTGTCAGTTATGAAAAACTCTTTAATTGAAAACCTTAATTGGCTTAGATAGGTTAACTATACTAATCAAGTTAAATTGGTTTGTTAATCATTAATTTACTCTCTCATGTTTAATCAGGACGTAACAATAAATGAAGAAAGTTTTAAGAATATAAATATAATACAAACGCCTATAATTCTATTGTTTTACTAGAAATTCAAAAGATCTGACTCAAGATCTAATCGCAATTTTGTCTGATCTATTGCGTAGTTTAAAGTTTATAATTATCTTACAGACAAAGTAATTTCTCGCAAGAATGTTTTATTCTTCTGTGAACTACTAACTATAAGGAGATAGACATGTGGTCAATGTTAACAAACCTTAAGTCTTGCGTAAATTTTTAATACTGAAAATTAATAAAAAATGTTTTTCGAGATGTGAATCTTAATGCATAAAGCAAATAGATTTTGTCGTTTTGCCAACGAAGTCTGAGTTCAAAGGCGTGCTAGAAACGACTTATGTCCTCTTCCTTTCTTTTTTGTTTTCCATAATGGTAATATAATACGTCGCGCTTAAAATTGATCATTGAGAATTTAAATTTAGAATTACTGAATTCAAACTTAGCGTATAGGTAAAATTAAAGTATTAGAGGAAGAAGTTCCGAAATAAAATTATTTAAAAAATTTTAGCGACTTTAAATTTAAAAAGAATCTTTAAATTCAGTATATGAAGCTAGTATTACAATTTTTTTTGATGTTGGTACCTAGAAAGAGTATGTTATGTAGGGACTAGAACTAGACTAGAATCTAAATAAAAATTAATGACAATTTGGTTAAAGTTACACACGAACATCCACCGCGAGTGGCTGTTCTGCCTCTTGACTGTAAATTTTTAAATAATATTGGGGTTGGATGGCGTGGCCCGCTTTCCGTATCAACAAATATTGTACGCCTAGAATTAACCTAAAAAAGGCATCAGTTTTGGTGAGTGACGTAGCCAAAAATGGAATAATTGAAGAAACTCCACCCGAATTCTCATTTTATTTGCGCCCCGTGGAGTGTATAATTAAGTATTGTAGTTTGCGTAAACAAGGCACGTTTATATTAATAATAGGTAGGTGTTGTTTGTGCCTACACACTACACAACCCATAATTACTATAAGGCTAATATCACGCCGGGATTTATCGTGGGAGTCTTCGATATATTTAATTGATTTTAAAGCTTATTATCAAAACATCGAAACGTGCTGTTATTACTACACTAAAATTTTATTTTTATTATTTTCTAGACTTATATATATGTTTTCTAAACTTAAATAATAGTAATCGTCAACAATCGTCTTTCAATGAAGAAATTACTTACAAAATTTGATTGTTCATTAAATAACTACTTCCATACACAATGACTAACGCAAATTCGTGGATAACGCATAATTAAAATAAATTTGAGACTAAATATTCCACCCACTGATTGGTACTTAGTCATTGTTCTAAGCTTATTTTAATTTCAATAGATCCTATGGCGCCTACACTGCCTGATTATGCAGTTGTAGATTTAATAACTTTGAGAGGTTGAATGTAGTTCCTAAGGGTTTTAAGATGTGTTTAAAATATTGTTTGGGACAAGAAGTCCCCAAATTAGTATACAGAAACAATTCTACATCGTTATTATGTTTTTAAAGTAACATTAACAACTATGTCAATTAATAACTGCGCCGTGTCAGTAGAACAATTTGTGTTTATTACAATATACATAGTTCTTAATAAAACACCATAATAAATTGTATTACATTGTATAATGATTTTATTTCTTGAACAAGCGTTTTAAGCCTTGAGAGAAACAGCATATCTTTAAATTATCTTACATTTGCTGTGGTCTCGTTAGTTATGTGTAACAAAAGGTGTGTTGGTACACGTCAGCCAGTTTTATCCAAAGAAACGCTGGACTGAGAATATAGCAGCATATATTATGCTCCTAGCATGTTCATATAATATTATGTCTCTTATTTTGGTATTTAACCAATATTTGTAAGATACATATAATTATAATTACTTAGGGTCCTTCAAGGAAAGAGCGTACCAATTCTTAAAAGGCCGGCAATGCGCTCGCGAGCCCTCTGGCACCGAGTGTCCATGGGCGGCGGTATCACTTAACATCAGCTGTTCTATAAAAAAAATTATATAACTTACAAGTTGTTGGCTACAAGATACTTTAATGATACCAATAATACCCATTTTTAAATGGGAAACCATATGATAAAAGATTTTTTTATAAATAAGTTTACGTTTATAGTAAAGAGGTTGATATAATAAATGTACATTAGACATTACCCCTTTAATAACCCCACTAGATCTTAATTAAAGAAAAGTGTATTTGTTTTAAAAGTTGAAACTAATATATATTTAACTAACTTATTTGCATACAATTCTACTTACGAACGTAACGTTTTTTTATGGAATTGGTATGAACTATGTAAAAAAATAATAATCATAAATATTAATATATTCAAGATACATCCCATCCTAAGTATACATACCAACCAGTATATGCTTCGCTCCACATCGTGTTGTGACGTGGCCAGAGCGCCACGAGAGTAAATATTCCCAGAAAAGTTTATCGCACTACAGACGCAGCCATTCATTCATGGTCCGTGACGCACGGTATGAATGTACATTTCTAGTACTTGTTGCTTTGAGGAAAATCCAACTTTAGAGGTCGTGTTAAAGTGGAAAAAGTTTCAATGGGAAAGAAATACAAGGGAAAACCTCTCCAAGATTTTTTTTCAGTTGTGCTTTAAAATGTATTACGCTTGATTGATTTGTTCACTCTTTATAATTTAACGTCTAGCTTGCTTCGACTCTAGACAATTATGTTAAGCAAACAATTATTGTGTAGTAGGTACTACACAATAATTGTTTGAATAAGCAGTGAACATAAACATATATAGTATTGTCTGTATTTGTTTTATTAATAGATTACTTTAACAATTTATTAACATACGTAAGTTTAAAACAACATTTATAAACAACTTTTATAAATATATAATAATTTAACAATATCTGTATTGTTTATATTGCTCAGAATGTATGAAAATTATTTATTAAAAATGCTCACGATGTGCGTAAGTGTATTATAGTGAAAATGATACCAACGTGTATCCGTGCACCCAGATCTATCCAGGGTTCTACTGATGATGTCACCAGGCAGACCCGGTCTATTGTCCAGGTATTACTTATTTGTAAATATATATATAGATATGTATGTAATGTAATTAGTTGTATTTATCTAAATAAAAAGTTCAACAGTTCATGGGGTCTGTGTAGCTGGGACCATTCTATAATTCGTCTGTCTTCTATGTAAAAAAAACATTTATAACGGTTATAATTAGGTATATAAGTGATTAAAAATCACTTTTATTTTAGTAAAATAGTTTAGTTTTATTATGCAAGGTATATTCAGGACTTGAAAACAGGACTTCTTAACCATGGAGATCACGAACTGGAAGCAAAAATCGCAGAACAACACCAGACCACCTGGCGGTTCTTGCTCGAGCAGGCTATGGCCCTGGGCTGTAGCTAATGATCATATATAAAAATACGTTTTATTTAAAAAAAAATATATATATTACATGAAAATTACAAAAGTCGCCTGACGTTTAGCGAGCTATCTAGCAACAGACCATTTTAACTTAAAATTGTGATAATCACACTTGTGTCAATCGGTTTTAACTATAATTAGCCAAAATAATAGGTCTACTCAAGTTTTTAGACTTAAAGAGTTTCATAAATTACCATGAGTTTGTTATTTCTATAATTATATAGTATCAGTATCTCCGATACAACTAGTAATTACAATTCCTTAATAAAGACAATTTCTTAATAAACTTAAATACTATAATATATAAATGAACTACCGAATAATATACTCCACTCAATTTCCAGACATTATTTGCATATTATATTACCGAGGAAGTGCCATACTTGTTACTTACAAAAGATCTCTGGAGAGCCTTTGTTGTTGAATAGCCATTCAAAAGATTGTTCCGCCAGGGCATATATTGATCAATGTTAACAATAAATATTTTTCTAACTCAACATTGGAACAGGCTTGAGTTTTTTGGTGGATCGGGTTAATCAGGTTCTGTATGTATAGTGCAATCTATTATGAAGTCTTTAAAGAGTTCTTATTATGAATTCGTAAATGTATAACTAATATTTTGAAATTAGAACTAGGTTTATAAAGTAATAATTATCGACTATAGATTAAGGAAATGGTGTATTGTATTATTTTATTTATACATATATCGGTGAGTGTCAAGGATTTGAATTAATCTTATATTGGCATTTTATTTAAATTCCAGCGAAATTCTAATACTTTCAACTGACACATAAACCTTTTAAGCTTACTTACAAGTTTTTTTGTCCCGTTGCTGATATGGGACCTCCGAGGATTGAAACGCCAGTTTGACCCACTATTTAAAGACGATATTGGTTGCCATAAATTATTTACACGTTGTGTTGCTACTACGTTGGAACTTCGCCAAAATTATTCCCAGACGAGTAGGTGCGTTGTTTACGTTTTACTTTACGCAGAACAGGGATATAACTTTTTACGATGCTTAAATGAGGTCAGGTCGTGTACCGTATTAATGAATGTTATGATATTGCATAATTTGTATTTACTCAGTAACATGATAGCTTTATATATCATATTCCGCGCGGTCTTTTCCTTCAACTTATATTAATTACTAGTTGACCCGACGAATTTCACATCGTCTAACAGTGAATGAATGTTACAGAATTGCCAAACTTAATTTTATGAAACGACGTAAATATTTATAAAATAATATGACTAACAAAACTCTGACAAACTCACATAATTTGAATCTGGATTAACTTTTTTTTTAATTTTATGGACACTTAAAGAGACCTTTAAGTCTTTTCTTCACTTATTTTACTAGTTTCATTTATTATTTTCCTTAGTTTGCTAAAAATAAATTTCTGAACGCACCCAATTAACATTTGACAGCTAAAATATAAATTAATCCTTTTTTATTATTCACTTTTAAATATGCCATTATCGATTAGGATTCTTTATTTAAATACGTCATTACGTTTCGACGGGATGAATATTGAATATTTTGTACGAAACCCATGAAAATATTGTATTGTTTTATTTTTCTTTTATATTTTCGTCAATCGAATTATTTTTATTTATTATTATTAGTACTAAAACGCCATGAAAGTATTAAACCATAAATTTTCCAATAAAATGACTTTGTTTTATATATTAATCAGATAAAAGAAATAAAGGTTTATGAAAAAAAAAATTGACGTAAATTTTTAACCAACTAATGATGATTGTGCAAAATGTATTTACTATTAAAATGATATATCATGAATCAACATGACGCAGAGGCGTAACATCAGTTAAGCAAATGATCTTTATCCTTCCCCTGTTCTTGTAAATGACGTGTAATTTACGACTACGGGACAAATGGTGTTACATTATAGTTTCAAAATAGATTTGTTACTTTCGTGGTTTTGAATTACAGTATTTCATTAAACCCGGGAAAATAAACGGTCTAACAAAGTACGACCACATCTCTCTGCGTTCCGTCCACTTTGCTCCTTCTCTATCTTACTTTGAATCTCTACTGTACAAGCATTACCTGTCGTATCCCTAAGTTTTATACTAACTGATCTGTAATTATCGTAATGCATCTGTGAAATAATTTTTTTGTGTATCCTTTTTTTCTATTTTTTTATTACCCTTTTAATTTTTATTTCAATTGCTTTCCAATGTTTCATTAGTTTGGTTTAAATAACTGTATATGTTATATATTTTTGCGCTTACCTTATCTATTTTTTTTCATAGTGGATGCCTGGAAAATATAGCTCGAAAGCAATAAGGCCTTTTAATATTATTATGTTAATTGTACTATTTTTCTGCGTGCTTGCAACGAAGTGTAAATGAATAAAAGAGAGTAGTTTTATGAGAAGAGTCGGAATGTGTTTGATACCTCATCGCATCAAACATATTACCTTCTCCATTTAATTGATTACTTGATTTAGTAGAATTTTGACTAAGGAAGCACAAGGTAAGGAAGCTTATAATCATTTTTGCCAGTCCATTTCAAAAATATAAATTCATATTAATTAGTTGGTCTGTTTCATGATAAAAGCTAGATTCAAATCTTGAAATATTGTCTAATTTCTGAAGGTCCTTCTGCTCTTATAAATATGTCTATTGGGCATACCTTATGATTTTAGTCGAAGTAGCAAAAAACATTTAAAAATATGACAAAGCAATTTTCATTTTAATTTTTAGGATAGGCATTGTTAAATCTCGCCGACCACTGGGGTCAAAGACATGGAAATGACTGTGAAGTCATTTATAATCTTGATTCTAGACTGACCCAATTGTTCGCTTTTATAAATTAGTATTTAATTCCGTTGTCCGTTCCAATTATTATAAATTGGATAGACTAGATTTTAATATTTGTTATGCTGTCAGAAATTTATTTAATCGAAATTCTTTATAACGAATTAATGTCATTATAAGCTTTCTTATTCACTTACATATACTAAATAAGACCGAAAACAGTTACACTATATTACATATTCAAAAATAAAAAAAAATAACCGAAAAATCATGATCTACACAATGATTTGAAGTGAGACTTTTATAATATGGCATGGCATGCAAGCAAATTATTTAAAAAATTAATTCAGCGGAAAGTATAAACAATTGAGACTTCAGCACACATTGCACCCAGGGGACGGCTGTACCGCTCGAGTTGTTTATTTTACGGGGTAACCGCTACCGAATTAATGTATAATAACGCTAGAGAAATTATTTGCAAAGTAAATAACTCGCCAGATTGAAACCCTTTCAGCAGTGGCAAGAACATTGTTTTTATAAGCTCCGGGTTCGTTAGTCTTAGTACAATTTTCGAATTTTATGTTTGTCTATCAATACATGAGTATGATTAAACAGTTTAATTACAATTTTTCTGTTAGTCCAATTATATATATTTCGTTAACATTTGTTACCCTTGATCAAGTTCACCATATCAATAATGAAATTTAAAACACAGCAAATAGGACAATATCATTTACGAAATAATATATATGTATTATTAATATATAATGTAATATAAATTAGTAATGCGTGGTATACACAAATAAATTCTACATCTGTTTCGTGGAATTTTTTTCCACATGCAAAGTTATAAATCACCCATCTCGGTCTTTCGCAAACCCAGGCTCTCCGGATTAATGGCATCGATCAATTAAACCATGAAGTCTAGATGTACTTGTAAAGAAATTGCTATAGCCATTTGTCTTATTATCAGTAAGGTTTCTTTGCCCCTGTTATTATTGCTCAGCGCACAGCTGTGAGAAAGCCTTTCGCAATAAAGCGATATGAGTTGAGACATTAGTTCGTGCAATAGAGGCTCTTTTCCTTAGTCACATTATTAACTAGCCACACGTTACTTTGTTTACAACTCAAGACAGAAAACCTAATACCATAACGTAACCTAATATTGATGTTTTATTACTTACTCGATATATATATTTAATTGTTGTAACTTTTACTATGGTGGATATTAAACAGGCATTAACCGGATTTATAACTCTAACATTCATATGGCACTCACAGATTGCAGCAATTAAGAGTGTAATGGAAATAAAAAGAAAATGGTTTAAAAAGAGCTTTGAAACCATTTATCTTAATATATTTTATAACTACCTAATTATGTATTGTTATGTCATCATTCTAACACAGATTATAATAATTTCTAAAGTCCACATACCCTTGATTTAGAATGATTTGAAAAGTGCGTGGATATTTCAGTGTGTTGTTCATCGCCCAGGAATATATTATTATTAACATTTTCTATGAATTTTACTTTTGATTATTGCTATTTATAATCTAATAAGTCAAACTGTAAAAATAAGAAATATTCATACTTCAGATATAAAACTAGAAATCAAAGGAGAGTAGAGTTAATACCTTTTCAAGCCATGACCGGCGACTTATTGTCGCGACTCCACCACTTGCCCTCATTCCCTGCAAATTGACGCAAATATGACTAAATCCTTTTAAGGACACACTTTACTACATATATGGAATGACTTCACACGTTTGAATACACAAATCATACGTTTATGAAGAACAAGATGGTGTTCGTGACTGGTTTTACAGCATAAAAACAGAGACACGAAAATCACTTAAAATACTACAGATAGGAGGCTCATCTCATGTTAAGTTTTACATTCACTTTTAATGCCAGGAATCGCGAGTGCGATGCCGGCCTTTTTAGAATCGGTACGCTCCAATCTTAAAGGACCTTCAGTTGAATTGGTGACTGTTTCTTATTTGAAGAGGCAAAAATAAGTCTTAGCTACGCACAATTTAAGGAATCAAGACGCCACTTATCGAAATATAAGTCATATCATAATCAACTCGTAAATGTCTAAGTTTTTAACATAATTAAAATATATAACACACAACAACGTTCTTTTAACACTCTTTTTCGCGACTCGAAAGGTTAGGTTAAGGATATGGGGAAAAACATTTTTTTTAATTTATATTTTGACGAACTGGTGAAATATATGATACTATATGACGTAATATCCATCATCATTAAATTCCATCAAATATGCATATATACACATGCTTCTAACTAAGCCCATAAGTGCATTATTGACAGTAATGATCTTTCTTTATGTCTTGCGTGATTCATAACCAAACAATGGTTGCTACATAGTGAGCTGTTACAATTTAAAGGTGTCAGATAAAAATACTTTTCGTTTTCGAAAGATTTTACGAAAATCTGTATATAACTATAAAAACTTGTGTATTCATTTATTAGTTACTAAAACCAACCCTCTGATCTAGCTTATAACAAGATTAGAAAAAAATTGGTTGGTGTTACAAAACCGAAAAGAAAATAAGTACCTTTTTTGTTACCTGTTTTAATACATCTGAATTAATTATAATACATAATATGTATTACAATGATTTACATAGATGGCACTCGATTGATCACTAAAAACATATGTTAATTTGCATGGTTTTATCTTCAACTAAAAATATTTATTTTTATATTCTCCGCAGATTCTGAAAAATATTATTCAATCGGTCTAATAAATGCACCCTTTTTAAATATTCCGCTTTAAAGTCAAAGCAAACTTTGTGTTGACCCGTGTAATAGCGTTAGTTTATTTAGACGACCTTAGTTTGATTCTTGGTACAACATTGCACTGGTAAACCGATAAGACTTATAACCAGGTTGTTATGAAGAAACTCAAATTTTAATATTTATATTTTTTGTTGATAAATAATTTTTCTTTCAACCTTAGTATACAAACAAAAATCGTCATTCTTTTGTTCATTCATGTATAGAAGTTAAACTTAAATAGCTGTTTTCAGTATATCAAAATCTTATCGCCGGTTCTGCGTGTGTCAACAGACACTTGGTACTAAAATTTTAGTGCACCCTTAGCAGCTTATTCTGACTCATAAGCCCCTTAACAAAGGCTACCCAATATCATTAAATCAAATATACGATCAGGATCTAAACATGCATATTCGTATCTTAGAAATCGATTTTCAAATTTAGAACCGAAAGTTAATACGGTTTTTATTTTCAAAAATCTACATTTCTTATTCATCGAATATGGTAGGGGAGCCCACGATGCTAAATGGGGATTTACTCGAGCGTCGTGGAGACCTATTGGGTTGCAAAGCTTAGATGATAAGAAGAAAAAAATGTTATATGATATATACCTTTTCATCGGTGGGGAAAGCGGCTATAGATGTTTAAATATGTAAAAAAAAACTGTTGCATGGACATACTCGAGCGCGTCAGATATTGATAGCATCAATGTCCTACGTATTTTTAATAATGTACGTATGTTAATCTGATCATTTGCATGATGGGGGTGGTTGTACGTAAGGGTTAAAAATGAAAAAAAAAAAAATTTAATCGAGCGCGTCAGGTTTTCTAAGGGGGTGTTAAGTGCACCAAAAAAAAAGCTCTCATTCAATAATCTGACGATTTCGAGCTGACGCAAACTCGCAGCCATTATTATAATGTGCAAAAAAAAATCGCCATTTTGAAATACTCGAGCGCGTCAGATTAAGATATATATGGTTCAGGTTTATATTCTAAACGTACTGTCTCATAATCTGACGATTATCTAGAGGGATTTGCCTGATCTGACAAAAAGAATATTAGAAAAACGGTTCACCCTAAAGGCCATGCCTGCAATTCCATTCCTGGGCGCTTAAAATTGTACTTATGAGCTCGCTGAGTTCAAAGAAATAATATTTCTATGCGTTTGAGTTCTCCCAGCTCGAAAGTCTGATAGAAGTTTCATAGAACACTATTTTTGAAATTTTCAAACCCCAATAACTTTTGAATGGATTAAGCCATTTTCCCGCGGTTGACGGCGATCGACGCATTTTTTAAGCTCTAATTATTTAATTTCATCAAAAACGATAATCCGATATGAAATGTCGAAGTTATGTGATAGAAACACTTTTTTCGGTTTTCTTTCGTTCACGATATCTCTCGAACGAATCAACCGATTTTGACCAGTTTGGTGGCGATCGACGTCGTTTTTCAAGCTTAAAGATGGATTAGTTTTTTGAAGTTGATGGATAAAGCCGTTTAAAAGTTATTGCAAAAAAACACTTTCAAAAAAACAAATTGTTATTTTTTTAGATTTTTCAAAATTTCTCAAAATCTATCGGTCCCCATCGGTTCAAATTCACATGAAATCTAATTTTGAGGGAAACGCGGAGAAGGAAATGTAGGCATCACGCAGCTGCACGCGTTTATCGCACGAACTTTATCGACGAAATTTTGTTATTTCGGCTTGCGGAAATCGTCAGATTATATATTTTTCAATATTCTTGAATTATTTCATTCAAAATAAAAAAAAAATTAGCTACGCTCGAGAATGTCAAGATGACGTTTTTTTTTTACAACTTTGCTGCCCTCCCCTCTCTTTACGTCACTCTCAAATTGTCAGATTAGTGGAATATACACTTTTTAGGATGTGATTAACTCACACTACCTTAATCTGACGCGCTCGAGAATGTCTGATGATCAATTTTTTTTTACTAATCTGATCCTGTATCCTTCACGGGCGGCCTTATATATGGGCCTCATATTTGGTGGAGGTACTTAACCGGGTACAGGGTATCCCCCTGTATATTAATCTGCCGCGCTTGAGTAAATCCCGAAATCCCCTCTTGGGCTCCCCTACTATAAGGCTTAAACACATTTTACATTAAATGTAATCGATACTTGAAAATAACGATGTTACTTATAAATATTTACTAATAGTTATGCTTAAACACATAAGCCTCGGTTAAGAATTATATTGAATGTAATTTTAACAAATTGAAAAAAAAAACAAAGTTTTGACACTATTACTAAATTCGGGAGGAATTATGAAATTTAGCTACAAATCATTAGGTTTTAATATAAACTAATTATATTGAGAGTAAATTTTTGTCCATAGATATACACGGACTGGGCGAATCATTACCTGGAGAGGGCGCGGTCCCGGAAGCGCGTAGGTACATCCGGTGGCGGGCTAGCCCGGGACTGCGCCGACGGGTTACTACTAGCTGACGTCTTAGAGGGTGTCACTGGACAGAAAGTACCACGAGCCCATAGGAAACCACGGAGCCCACAACAAATGGTGAGTGGTGGTGATTTTAAGATATTTATTTCCCATTATCATGTTAAATTCTTGTACTTATGCTTAAATATTATGTGCTTAAGCTGTATTAGCAACAAAATGGACACAAGGGATATTTAAAGGATTTTAAACGAGTTTTTGTTTTTGATCTTCTATGTGTGTAACTACAACAGAAATAATCAATCAATAATATAGGTAATATTTTATTGCAAATCTAGGATGACTGAGAGATATAGCTTCATGGCAATAAGGCCGTGTCTTTAGAATATTTAAGTGTCCCGATAGTTTTGCGTTTGCGATGCGTTTCGACTTTGTTGTCTTACATTATTATGGAACGGAGTTTTTAATAAATCTTCAAGAAGACATCGAACTGGGTGCGGTCATATATTGTGCAATTATAATAATAATGGTACATCCTGTTCAAGTATAAGGTTAATTACAGGAAATAATTTTATTATTTTCATCTATCACATAACGATGATTTTATGGAGTAATAAAAATTGTTATTGGAATGTCTTAATAATTTTCAGGAGCATTGTCCTTAAGGTCTATAATACAATGTTGTATATATTATAAATTTAATAAAAGAAAACATTCAAAAATGTTTCATAGACCAAGTTAAATTAATGCTCTTAACTCTAAAAGTTTATAATAGATATTAATTAAAGTATTAAATATCATACACATAAAGGCATGGGCAAGGGTCTGCTAGCACCCTTCATTCATTGGAAGAGGCATATAAATGTGTTTCCACATTCTGGACTACGGAACTTCTTAAAACTATAAATAATTATATTAAGAAATATTCAAAAGACAATTATTCATAGGTACATTTTTGTGCTGACACATTGTATATAAAATTATATCCGACAAATGTTTATTATTGTACGATTAAAAATGAAAGCGTGGATATTTTGTTTGCTTGAAATAGCTATCAAGTCACAAATCACTCAGGTACACATATGGACGTCCATGTACACTGTTGTCAAAAAAATACTGACGTCAGATTGCATTCGGTGCATCCTATTTTAGCGTGTACGTGAAACGCATAAGGAATAGAGTTCCATGAAATAAATTGAAGGTGTACACTGTACAGTGTGGATGCATTTATGGGATAAGTAGCCCACAAACCCAATAGTAAAACGCAGTTGCTTCCGGCATGTAAGAAAGTGGTGATAAGATTTATTGGTTCCCACTTGAGACTAATGATAATTTTCTATAATTACGGAACCTAATGTGCTTTTACAATCATTTAGTGACGTTGAATAATACAGTTGCTTTAGTGTTATGTAAAAGTTAGCTAGTCCATCTTTTTAAAAATACAATATAATTTTTTTCTGTTGAGCTCGTGTCCGATAATTATACGTAGATGCTTTTTTGTTATAATGCATCAAAAAATCGTACGGTCTAATCTGTGGTCTCGATTTGAAAGATATCCTACAAATACGTGGGAAATATTCTTTCTCTGTAGTTACCGTAAACACAAATTATATACTTATAGTCTATATAGTATATTATTGATGTTAACTAAATCTTTCAATCAAGGTGAAGAAAGCAACATTGTTTTAAACAAAGTAAGAACATTTATAAACAATATAAACAATTATAATGCCATAATATCAATAATTTATAGGTGTAACATTCCTTTGCACTCAACTCAATCGGAAGTATTGTTTAAGCATGTGTTGAACGAGACGTGTTTTGTAAACCATAGTTAAGAGGTCAAAGGCTTTCTATTAGTTAAACAATAGCGTTCGAATCTCGGTGAAACGTTCGGTTCGACTTGTATTAAACAACATGAAAATTATCATGAAACAAAGGTCGAAATTTTACTCTGCCTCATGTTCACATATCAACAGTACCTTAAAAAAGATGAATTCGTTCTCACTTTAAATTAGGAGTAAATAGAATAAAAGTCTAAAGTCTGAAAAGCTTGTAGCACAGCTTTTTAGACTTGGGCCTTGGATTTCTGTAACAGTTTCGTGATCATTTATTTTGTCTAATAGGCAAGTGGGTAGTTTCTGTGCCCACCGTGACGACGCGTCGTGGACTTGTTGGCTGTAATACATGCCGGTTTCCTCGCGATGTTATTCTTTACCAAATGAACGAGTGGTTAATGCACGAAAGGTGATCGAAACTACCTTTCCCAGGGATGAGATTCGCACGCTGAATATTTTAAACCAACACTGCACTTTTTGAGAAGCCCTTAAATTATTTTAAAAAAATATTAAATTATTAATTATGAGTTATAAATTCGCTGTAATAATATTATTAATTACATCATTATTTGCGGGTAATAAGATACATTCAATTGTAAAGATTACAACGCACAATATAAATTAAATTAAGAAACATTTATACAACAGTTACTAGAAAATAGAACTTTACAACAGCTTTGTAAAAACGGACCCAAAATCATTAAAAACATATAATGCAAAACCAATTGGAATCTTTTGAAATCATTAAATGTTGAATGCAGTTTGTATTAACTTCAACACCAAATGATTGAATTTAATTAAAACGAAACGATCAATCACTACATTTAAAATTTTTAAATTACAGATTTTTTGAGTGTAAAAAATATATTAAGTCTCTAACTTTAAGACTGTGATTAATAAATAACTTTTGTAACATAATAAAGTGTTTGTCTACAAAAAACGCGTCAATAAACGAAAATAATAAACTATATGTTATTATAGTTTCTTAATTAAATAGGTTTCATTATTATTGTTAGGTAAGGGTTAAAATCAATAATTCTATGTGATAAAGATATCTTTTGTCTGCGTGAAGTCGTTCACCCGAAAACGATTCAAATATTATTCACAAAAACCTAGATCATTCCAAAATAATGCAGATTTTTACCGGTGAAGGAAACTTCAAACTTGCTTCAGTTGTTACGAAAAGTACTTAATAAAACAAAAAGTTTGTATGTGTATGACATTATTCCTATAATATTAGTCGTACATATTACGTGATTTTATAATATTCATTTCAATAATCATTTAAATAATTTAACTTTTAATTTTGTTACCGCCTATTGTAGTCTAACCTATTTGTTAAAAATTATTCTAAGCTATACTAGACTAAATATTTTCCCCATACCAAGTCATTTCAAAAGTCATTTCTGGTTCAATTACGAGTACAATGAAAGCCTTCCATTGTGGATATACTGCGTTTATTTTGCATTTAATAATACAAAAAGATAATAATCTATTTGCGATCACCCGGATATAGCTGAAAGGTTTCGCGGTAATAAAGATTGGTTTTATTGTATATACATTGTTATATATGAGTTTATGTATAATAATAAATAATATTAAGGTAGTTGGGATTTTAGATTAGTAAAAGCTAAGCACAGCGCTTATATTTTACAACTCTTTTCCTTTATTTAGGTAGCAATAGATTACAAAGTAATTGAATTTTAACGCATAACACGTAAAAAGTTATCGTTTTATAAAACATAATAATGTTAGAGGTCCTTATGTTTTAAGGTACTGCTTATCTATATAATATAGATTACTGCTTTAAGCATGTCGTTACTCCCTAGGTACAAAAAGGCCCAGAACCCACCAATATTATATTTAGACTCTTCTTCCCTTCGCCATAAGTACTTTTTGTTTTAGGTCACTAGGTTATAGTGCTACATAAAACCGAAAAAGTGCCTATATATCCACGTCGATGTTAAGTTATACAGTATATTATATTATTATACATATATATATATATCACCTTATAAAAAAAAATTAAACACGCAAGTAAGGCGACACGCTGAAATATTTTCTTTAACGGTCAATTGAGAATTAATGAAACTGAAACTAAATGGCTTCTTCAATTAAGCGAAGTGTTAATTACACGATAACTCGATACATGCATCTTTCGATTTAATTTCTTCAAAGCTTTGAAATGAGCTCATTCTCGCGTCGAGTGGCGTCTGAATCGGACCGCAGTATCGTATTGACTGCAACTCGATTAATCTACGTGTTATCGACAGTTTGTGCGTTTATTTGTGCCTTTTTAGTGAAATTGTTGTGAATCTGTGGATGTGTCTTTGAAAAAAGGATTTACTGTTATTACAGGTTGGTTCCAAATTTAACTTTTTCTGAACAATCTTCTGAAACCCTTCAGTATATAATCTTTTATATATTAAATCTTTGAAGATATTATAAACTACATGAAGTTATAACCGGCTTAACTATGATTTACCAGCCTATATTCTATAATTTAAATATTTAGTGAAACTTTTTAAACCACATCAATGATTAAATTATTAAATTTAACACATATTTCTTACACATCTTCACTTATTTTAAAACGTTTTTAAAGGCAAGGAGACGGTAGCACTAGCTAGCATTACTGGAAGGAAGGAAAACAATTTACTTAGAGTTATTATGCGTTATTTCAACATTAGAGAACTTTGTAAAATGTTATTTCATACATTATCAATAAATTCATAATTTATATAAAATGTTTACTATATAATTTTTATGACGATAACTAGTAATATCAATGTTTTTTCAAGATCTGTAAATTTGTTTGACGTTTATTGGAATTTAATACAATATTTCGGATTACTTTTGTGTCTTAGTGTATTCACACTGAATACTAATGAAGTTTGATTTGCCAGTAATAAATTGTGCAGCTGTAAGATACTTAAGTAACTTTTCACACGTACTTAATGTCATTAATTATGTCAATGTTCAACAGTGTTTGTATGATTTTTAATGTTTTGATTAAACATGGACTGTTTACAAAATGTGTGTCATATAAACATAATTAATAAATAATTAAAAATAATATATAAATGTGTATATTTAGCTCATTCGAAAATATGTATATTTTGTTTTAATTATATGATTAATGTCGCTTACTCTAAAAATGCGGTATATGTAATACTAATCAGCAATAGCTCTGTCTATCTATCTATAAACCTCTATTATTTGATCTCCACGTGATTGAAACAGATAGAAAAATACTTCTAGTAATAATAAATTTAAGAAGAAACACAACAATAAGTCATAAAACAGATTTACCAAATTATAATTTATACTATTGTTAAAATGCTACCGTTAAGTCCAGTCCATATTTTGTATTTAATATCAATTATTAACATACATGCTTCTGACTCTAATACTAGTAAATTGTATAGCCTCATGATAAAATTGTGAGACAGCTACAGGTGCAATATTTAATACGATATGTTTTTACTAAGTACGGTTATGTATAGTAAAAGCTGTATTGCTAGTTTTCAATTTCGTAGGTCAAACTTCATAGAAATAATGAGTGTACAGATTTTGTCTAGCATGAGATTTACGTTAAAGTCAACGGACCTCTGAGTAAAAAATAAGCTAACTTTGTTTCGATGTACGATAACAGATTCTTACAAATGTATTTTTATCCGTAAGATACGACATGAAACAGATGTTTTATAGTAACCGATATGTTATTTATTTTTCTTCAAAAAGTGGTTAGAACAACTGTTTTGCACATCATTTATAATGTTTATGTTTTTAGTTTTTTAGTCCATGCGGTATTTTCTAAATAGACATTTCCTTGTCTATCCACATTCGATTTGTGTATTACTTTATGTATATTCAAAATTTGTAAATAAGATTGTTTCAGATAAACGTGTTTTAAACGCTTTTTAGTAAAAGCTCGAACAGTTTTTTATTTGCTTTTCGATCGTCCCAAGTGGCCTAAAGGCACTAGGCACACTGATATATTCAAATATCACCTATATTTGAATAAATTTATAATATGCATATTACCAAAAACAAAATGTCTTATCAGCAACTATGTCTTTTAGATTGAGGATTAAAATAATATTTGTTGTCAAAGTCATATTAAATAAAGAGAATTTCATTCAAATTAAAGTCGCACTCAATACGTGAGTAAAATCCACTACATATTACACTCGGTATAAGCCAGCATAAGTCACAAATCGTAAATGAACGACCAACGCCTGAGGCGCCAGTCATGTTTCGCCTTGAACTGTCGACTTCAAGGAGCCACAGATTTCATGTCACGGAGTTCCACCGGTTAACATTTACAGTACAAACGATGGAAGTCATAGATAGCTTTAACAGTATTCTTCTGAGACCTTCCAGAAATAACTATGGATTAGCCTCAAATGTAGGCAGGTCATTAATCAAACACGTATCTCGTTCAGAATTATACTACTAACTGTACATATTTGAAACGATTATTTTTTATTTAATTTTTAGATACTTTGTCCTCTTGGGCAAGTAGTACTTGATTTATGTACATATTATTTGTGATTAATAAATAGATAATTGAACTAATTAAAAAAACCATTAAAGTAATTAACTATCAATACGGTGTACGTCAAAAACTGACAGCCCTGTCATTACCTCAGTAATCGCCAAAACCAGATCACAAGTGGGACGCGTGATTAATAATACTTTAAACTTTTTGCACTAGCGTATATAGCGAAAAGGGGTCAACCGCTCACTCGTTATTAATATATAAGAGGATATATAAGAAATCAAAAGTAGATAAGATATAATCTACCTCAGTTATATTTCTTTTATATAATACCGAGGTAGCACAGAGTATAGAATAAATAAATTCCATATTTAAACAAATAAATGCTGAGAAATATTTTAATAACGGAAGATTGTGCTTAACATGTTAGCTTTTTTTATGTAGTTCATTACAAGTGGGACGGATGATAATAATACTATAAACTTTTTGTACTAGCTCGCTTAGCAAAAAGGGGTCAACCGCTTACTCGATAATTATGTAAATAAGCGTATGTCATCAAAATACGGATTCAAACTTTTATCTGCAAATATTAACACAATCTAAAAATCAGGTTACCATTTAAATATTGTCTCTGTGAGTCTAATTAATACAATTTCAATAATATTACTTTTACACAAGCTATATTTTATTACCCGTAATTGCACTCACCTTTCTACTAAAGCCAGCACGTTAAGTGCACAGACTATAAAATCTTTATTCATATAGGTAAACAAGTACACTTATGAACGTCAAAAAAATGCCAACTTTTTAATACAAATTGTTTGAACTGGAGCAAATCAATCCCAAGGATTAGGATCATTTAAGTATTCTTATTATTACGCTTATCGATGGATTGAAGTTAAATATGATCATAATAAAATATGTGATCTTTTTGAGTTAGTTGAATTAATCTACAATTGTAAAATATGAACAGATATGACATTAACACCGACAAAGCGAATCCATTCCCAAAATATTGTATATAAAATCTTGTATATATTATCATTTAGTATTATATCTTTCCAAATGCAAATAGCGGAAAATTTTCCCTAACCTAAATATAGATTTGTATGAGGAATATTTGTGAAACTGTATTAAATTACTGCTTACCATGACTCAATTGTCTAATGATTGGTCATAGGCTAAATCCTTCATTGTTTTTATAGCAATTACTTGAGGTCGGCCTACAGATTCTGAGAAATCGGACAAAAACAAGTGATGTACGTATATTATCAAAGTTCTAAGAAATTTAGATTTACTTAATTTAAATTAAGCAATACGAATAGCAAAATTCATATCGTATTCGATATGAATGAGGTTTTGACTATAATAAAACTTAAAATAATTACATATTATTAAATATAGGCTAGACGTAACGCGTAATAACTTATTAGTAACTTAGCTGGTTTTCCACTATTTTTGTAGTATCTCAGAATCATTTAAAATAAGAAAATTAAAATAATTCAAGTTTATCAATAAGATAAATTTAATTGTTAAAGCACAAGTATTTTAATGGTCTTAACATCAATATTTTTTTATTCAACATCAACTTAATTTATTACAGTAAATTAAGAAACATAAAAGCTTAGATTGAAAATGATTAATCTCGTTAAAGATAATATCGGAGTCGTTCGAGATTATTAATTTGAATTTCGAATTGATACCTCGCGAATCGACATCACGATTAAAGCAGCTTTCGGCCAACAATTATTTTTGATTTATGAAAAGCTTTAATTTGATTTAACTAGTCTTAAAATAATAATCTATGATATCATCTACTATGTGTGATACTTAGTAAAATTTTTATTTTTCTTCTATAAATCCGGTAAATAAAATCCATATTTTTTACGTCCGGACAATATGGTGTGCACATTCAAGATATTCGTATTACACTGATTTTTTGCCCGGATAAGCGATTCTCCGAGGAAAACAAATGCTAGCGAAATGTAATAATAGCATTTGTTATAATTTAAATCACAAACAATGTGCCTCAAAGAGACCGACTTATCAGTGCAATGTTTGCGCAATGAGATCGATTCGATAAAGGAATTCGAGTAACCCACATTTGCAATTATCTAATCTAAAAGGAAATGGGCCACGTAATTCCAAGTCCATTTGCTAAACTGGTGATATCGCAAGGCGTAGCTGCTATGCCAGATGAAATATAACGCCTACATCAACAATCATACATTAAGTAGCTTCGTTTACTTTATTATTAAATGCATGACTTCGTTTGCGAAGATTTAAGGTAATGTCAAAATCATTTTCAGTAAAATATCTGTAATATAACATTGAATTAGACGTCGTTTTTGTATATTTGATTCGGATTTAGTATTACTTTAAATTTGTAGATACTGCACTATATGTATCGATGCTTATTATTCCTTAATATCAACAACCACAGAATATATTTCACAATTACAAAGCTAGAAAAAGTCTGTTGCGCACTGTTTATCTCAATTTATTTGACACGAAAATTTTCAAGTTTTTAGCACGGTTATTTCATTCATTCGGTTCTATTTAACAAAACTTTAACCGTCCCAGATTGTAAAAAACAACAATGCTATGTAGATAATGGTTTGCCTGGCCGTTTGAAGGATGTTCTAAATGTGGAAAACGCTCAAAATGGTCCATAAAAGTGCATTTTGCGAGCTATATTGTCCAGGTTTACTGTGAAAATATTGCGCACCTAGTGTAAAAAGTAGGGCATCGTTGTATATTTTGTTTGTAATCTTTCATTTTGGGGTGTTCGATTGTTTTGTCAACATTTTATAAAAAAGTATCAAAAATTAGCTATGTCATAAAGATATCTTTTGATCTTGGGATTTTTATAAAAAAAAGTATATGTTGTCGATAATTGTTTAGGTTTTTTTTTCGAAGGTCGAACAATTTTTAACTGTGCCTAGTTCTATTAGTTTGTATTTGTATATACAAGATAGGTACCTACAATTAAAATAAATTTTTATGATTTTTTTACCTAGAAAAGTGGGCAGGAGGCTCACCTGATGTACAGTGCGTGGCCGGCCTTTTAAGAATTGGCACGCACTTTTCTCGAAGGACCCTTAGGCGAATTAGTTTGGAAACACTTTTGTAGACATCTGGTTTCACATTATAGTGGTGCCATTATTAATAATTAACACGTTTTCTCGGGTGATTGTAATGGCATGAAATTATTTAATTAATTAACAATTAAAATGCCATTGTTGAATTCTTCAGCTGTGTTGATCTTAAGGTAAGACATTAATTAATTCCATACAGAACAGCTTCGCGCGAAAGTGATAAATTTTTTAAGTAGTTGGTATTTTGACCATAGTCATAAATTGGCCAAAAAGCCTTTATTACATGGATCTTAAGTGGAGTTTGGGAAAGTTGTTAATGTATTACAGTTTTAACGACAATAAATGGGTTGTAAGTTGAACTGTTACGAGAATTAACTGTCGGTTAGTGGGTTACAACGTTAGTTTAAACTGGCTAAATCGCCTTCCATTAAGAAGTTAAACTTAACCTAAATTCAGTTTTAGCTTAGTCTATGTAATAGGAAACTATCGAATAGAAATTCATACCCGAGACGTTAAAAAAACACATATCCATTTACCATTAATTAAACATATAAAATGTAATTATTAAAGCTAAAGCAAAATTTTAATTATATTTAAAAAATATAGTTAAAATTTAGCTTGTATAACATTTTAATAATTTTACCACTATAGGTACATTTAATAACTAGGTTTTGCTAGTACGCTGTTTTCATGTTAAATTAATTCCAATCGCGATAGCCGTAACAGCCTTTCACACACCTATAATTTACTTCAAAATATTCATACTTTTAGTGTATCTCAAACCGTTCAAGGTACACACATATAATAACGGGTTATTATGTATGTCCGTGTGGTTCGCGTGACCGCCCATCACAACATACATTGTTCTGTTAAATTGATATATTTTCACTACACCCCATAGAAGGGGACTTTATCTTGATTTATTATTGCTTTATGAAAGAAAATGCTAAGACAACGATAAATCAAGTCCGCTTAGTTATTTGGATATTTAAAAATAATTACTGTTGCTGTAACATCTGTACTTAACCACGAATTCTCTCGATAATATAAGTAAAGGATATAGATTCTACAAATATTAAATTGTACATGGTTTTTTAACAGTCTAAGTTGTACATACTCGCTGGCGAGGACTTGCTTTGACAAGCGCCGATGTTTAAAGTTTAAATCTAGAAACTCCATGGACAATGTCTTGTAAGATATATATATATGTATATATCTTTTGTGCGTGTATTGTAATTACACTCCTCAACAGTCGGCCACTACAGTACAGTGGCTGGCCGGCCTTTGACAAAATATTTTGTCTGATTTCAAATGGGTTTGAGAATAGATTAATGCAGATGTGTATTCGTTCGTTGGTTCGAGTCTATCTGGTCCGCTACTTTTTCTATTATTCAAATATATATCAAGTATAGTGTGCAGTTTATTATTTTATCAATTTACCTTAAACATGATACAATCGCGTTTATTAAAATTACCGTTCACTCGATATTTCATATTTGGTGGTACAAGTTCGTACTTGGCAATTTCTGTTAAATATTTATGTACTTTCAGTCTGTACTTATCTTCATTCCGTTAATTCATTGAATCAGTGTCATGCACCTTGAAAACAGGCAACTTTTGCAGTTCCCTGAATAATATAAATGTATAATTTTTAATTTACTAATTGAAAGCTTCATACTGTTGCTTCGTTGACAGTCGAATGTAGGATTATTAAATAAACTATTGCATATGTTTTTTAATATATCCACTGGCGTCAAAAGTTTTATAAAGAAAAGTAATAAACCCTGAAACTTGAAAGCTAAGTGGTCACGGCGGTCCAGTGGATGTAGGTCGAGGCACACTATTTAAATTTCAACGAATATCTCCAGGGAATCGTTTTGAATAAAAATCGATGATGACATTTTATTATCAAGCAAAGTTCAATATCGACAATGAAAAAATCTATGAAGTCTAATATCTAATTATGAATTCTAAATTTCACCAACATCACCTTGATATTGCTAGCTTACTAGCGAGCTGTGGAATCGACTCCTCTAAGAAATAGGACCTCCAACTGTTCAAAATTTGAGTGTTCTGCCTCAAAGGTCGGCAACGCACCGTCAGTGTCTATGTGTGACGAACCTTTCTGGGCTTTCCACAGGCTTGTTTGCCACCCCATTTTATAAAAAAAAATTATCATAAATTAATAAAAAACATCATTCTTTTTCTATAGTTAACGACAAATATTTAATAATCTAATTTTTTTTAATATATAAAGTTAATATGTAATAAAAGCATAAAACAGTATACATAGTATTTAATTGACATAAAACGTGCTTTATCTGGTACTTAACGAGTAATTTCTTGTTAATGGCCTTGTTAATTTATCGTGGGCCCAAGTAACTGAATTTCCACTTTAGAAGCATCGCCTTGAAATACTTAGAATCTGTTTACCATGCAAGTCCTAGGAAAGTCTAAAGTACAGTTAATAGTATTTAATTTTGATCACCTCCACATTTATCACGCCACAAAACGCTAAATAAAAATAAGAGACTTTGGGAAAATGTACAAAGTAGAATATTACAAAAGATACAGATATGATAGTGTTAATAATTTGGCATAAGCTTGTTCTTGCTACTGATAAACACCAGTAAGAAGTGAATTATTATTTTCTTACTCCTAGATAAGTGGGTATAAAGGCCTTAAGTTACCTAATTTTAATTCCTTTCTACCTAGGAGTCTAGTACTCTCTAAATTCGCAAGATAAATTATACTCTGGATTAGAACGTAGGTTTACGGTGTGTTTCACAATGTCCGGATAAGCTCCAAATAAGCTATTTATTACTTATTGGTAGGATAAACACTATTTTTGCGTTTCACGACTGTCAGATAGCGCTATTCGTCATGAAACGTGAAGTATCTTATTCGGAACTTTTTTTTATCTTTCGAATAATTTATATGTTGCATAGCTATTTGGTACTTTATCCATACATTGTGAAACAGGTCTTTAATATCTCGAATATATTTAAAAATCTGTGGAATAGTGTCATACGAAGTACCAATAATTTATATGGATAATTTGTTTTGTTCTTGTTCTAATATTAATTGGCGGTAACACATTTTTATCGTACCATAAAGTTTTTATTACTCCATAGTACCTTACCGAAGGTTCTGATCAACATCGCGCGTTCTACGTGCTTTCGCTCCGACACACTGGATTAAAATTTACAACAATTGGTCGAATTTGATACTTTTTATTAATGTATAGTTTAAACAATTTCCCACATTGATAAAGTGTGGGAAAGTTCGAACCGTACTTTTAAATATCAAAGTAGTGGGGCTTGTAATAACATAGCAAAGAAACTTAGGTTAACGTGAAAAATAACACTATTAGTTAACAATAAAGAATATATTTTTGGTAGATGAAGATAAGAAATGAAAGTGACTGTTCCAGATATTGTTGAATTTATATTAAAAATCTTCGACTGACTCTCATCATCAGATCCCTAAAATATAAACGGATAAAAGAGTCTTAGATTTTTTTATGCGTGTTGAAAACACATTTTATTGCCGCTGAGTAATTTCTTTGGCATGAAGGTGTAAGTGAGATAAGTAATAATTTTCCGTGTGTGATATTGTTATATCAATAGATTTTGTTGTAAACAAAATATGTTTATTGCGTAAAGATTGCACAATGTTGATACATGGAAAAATATTATGGTGCCAATAAAATAAACATTAATGAAGTTGGCACTAAACAATTACTCTTAACTGTTCATTGGCAATGAAAATCATAACAAGTAATAAAATTAACCGATTCGTCCTTGCCCAATTTCGCAGACTTGCATACACGAATACTGCCCCATTTTAATCCGTGTTGGCCTAGTGGTTTCAGCGTAAGACTCTCATACCTGAGGTCGTAGGTTCGATCCCGGGCTGTGCACCAATGGAGTTCCTTTTTATGTGCGCATTTAACATTTGCTCGAGCGGTGAAGGAAAACATCGTGAGGAAACCGACATGTCTTGGACCCAAAAAGTCGACGACGTGTGTCAGGCACTGGAGGCTGATCACCTACTTGCCTAATAGATTTTAAAAAAATGATCGTGAAACAGATTCAGAAATTTGATGCCAGGTACTAAAGAGGTTGTAGCGTCACTGATTTATTTTTTTTATTTATCAAATTACGATAAATATTGCAGTTTTTCCTTTGAAAAGGATAATTGTGCTTACGAATTGTACACAAACAAAATACAACTGTATGACCGCACCGTTAGCCTTACTATACTGATATCAAGTATCCGTATGGATCAAAATATTTCTGACAACTGGTTTTCAGAATTTTCCAAAAAAATTGTAACGTCTCTCATGCTAAAAATTGTTTTGACCTATTTATAAATCACAGTAAATGAGAATAACAATCAAAGGATATCACATTGCCTTGCACTGGTGACCTATGAGATGTAGACAATCCTTTTAAGGGCCGACGCCAGCTGTTGCTCTTACGAAAGAGCCGATGCGCACTGTTGTTAATATTAAATCCATTATCATATACTGGAATTGTTGTTATACACACCGCTCTAAGTTTTTTAGGCGTTGCTAATATGGGAATCCTTGGAGTTATTTTAAAAAAAATATCGGCATATTAAATAACATTTAATTAATTTATTAACTGTCAAATTGTTTATAGGTTAGAGGTTAAATAAATAAATAAATACCCAAGGAACATAATATAGTGTCCTAATATTATAAAAACAGAGGTATATGCACTGCTTTGTTTAATTTTATATAAAGATATTTGGTCTAACAACAACTTAGTATCTGAATTTGATACAGAACAAAATAAGTTTTCATTTCATTGAGGTACTTTTCATATTCAGTTTAATATAAAGATCCACAAATTGAATTAAAGTAACTTTAAAAGCTTTAATAAAGGCGCCGAATATTTGAACATAACGAACAAAATCGTTTGTCTCAATTATCATATTTTTTATCTTCAGTTTTTGATTAACATTTAAGTTAATACAGGTTGCAATTTAAAAAAAATTACTAGTATTTAAAAAAATATTTTTACAGTATTTTTATTTCTTATCATAGTTGTCAATATGATGAAATTCGAGTCTGGGATGAATGTAAAAAAATTGCTTAATAATTGTAAAGCTGATTGTAGTATGTTTTTGAACAGGTATGTCAGTATTTCATAGAAACAATTATTGTTTGCAAAAAGTGTCGATTGTTTCAGTATGAAAATATTTTCGCCACATTGCGCGCGCGCACAATGGTACGCACGTAAAATGTTAATTTGTTTGATATTCGCATTGCGTTTCTTGCACACCGACCCTTTTTGGAGCCGAATTACTTTCCATTTAAGTACGATGCGATTTTCATTGTCCGTCCAAAATCAGTTTTTGTATCAGATAAGAGCTATGTGCATTACATTTTAAACGAGTTCAATCGAATTGATATACATTTTAAATATGCGCTACGTGTTATAAACGCGTTATAAACATAGCTAACAATGTTAGTTTTAATCATTGATGAAGTCAGATTTCACTGGCTAACTAAATATTACCCGAAATTTGAATGAAAACGATTATGCAATGAATCATTACCTATTTACATCAGGTATAAAAAAGCATCAAAATATATATACATTCTTCTTTAACAAATTCGCCTTAAACTTAGTGTAATTATTAGTCAATTAATTAAATATAATTTCTTCTTTTCAGTTGGAGAACGTGCAGTGCTGTTTGGACTTCCTCCATGCCCAAAAAGTACAAGGATTAGAACAAGTTACCGCTGTAGATATAAGGGATGCCAAGCTTAAGGCAGTCTTAGCACTATTTTTCGCACTAAGCAGACATAAGCAAGCATCTAAGCAAAGAATAGCGCCACCTAGCGGCCATGTACCGAACTCTCCTAAGAACTCAACTGAAGATGTTGCAATAAGTTCCGTCCAGCGTATAACAGGTGGCAGCAGTGGGGATGATATCTTGACTGTTTGCGGAAATAACATCGATATGACAACACTAACAGCAAATCGGTAAGTGTTGTAAAATAATACTTTATTGATAATTATTTTTCCGTTGGCGTAATAAATAATATACGTAAATAACGCTAGTAAGCTTGAGCGCCATCTAGTGTGATGTTTCAAAATGGTTTTTTGGTTCGGTATATATATATATATTTTCATAGATGTCGCTTATCGAAATACTTCAATAATTTTTTACGATATAGCTACAATACTGCAGTTGTTTTGTATGAATATTTCACTATACAATTTTAGTAATTATTATAATATAAACTTTTTTAGTCTATATTATAAGTTTACTATAAAATTTAGTATGTACCCACTTTCTTTGATTTGATTGTTTGTTCTGGTGGTTATTTATTTTCCAGAGACAGTCTTTTCAGACTCAACTCTTCCATTATAATAAGTTTAATATAAATTATATACGGCATATAAATCCTAAGTACTTTACCAGACCAAGCTCACACTTATATTATAAAGTCTTAGTAGGTACATCTTATGTCAGCCCTCTTGACTCCGGTCAACACTAGCGACAATGTAAGGATGTCACACTAGTCTCACGAGATTAACAAGCTATTGTTTGTCTGCTCCAGCAGCGCAAGGGCCTGTAGGTTCATATGTTAAGATTTTATTACTTAGAAAAGATAACATTTTTCTGAAGTGGCTAGAAACTTTTATCGATATGATATGAATATTTTTACGACCTTAAAAAGTAATCAACATAATATTATTAAAATGCTAATAAAATACTGCATTAGGAAGTATTTGAGTAAAAACTAATATCACGCCTTTTAATAAAATACAGTGTTTAGTGTGTTTAATTTAGTATCTTGTAGTAGTAATTAGTAGTAGTAATTTTATAAGCAATTCATACTTTAGAAATTTTTTAAACATCTTACGACATACGCATGTATAATATTGTTAATTGAACTAAACTTATCTCGACTGAATTATAATAATAATATAATGTTTTATATAGAGCTTTCCTCAGAGTAACAGAATAGCTTCCGAAATCCATAGATAATAATATTTTGACAAAATTTAACTGGAAAGTAAAGGAAAGAATAAATCGTATAGAGTTAAAACATTTAGCTTTACAATGGGCCAGGTTTCTATAAAAGGCAATCCTTTGATCGAACCACGATTGCCGTACATGTCAACTTGATACATTCCACTGCATTAAATTAAATATTATTATCGATCATTGATTTTTCACACGCTATTTGGAGTAGCTATAGTAACTATTTTTTGGGCGGACTACTTTGACATAATAGGATTGTATTATGTATGAAGGTACCAACACTTGTAAATTGCACTAGAAATCAATCATTAGAGAAAATTAATTAAGTCATGCTTACAAATCAATACTAAGGGTTGATATAATAATAATATTAAATAATTTCAAAACTATTTGTCCGGCTATTGAGCAAACAATTTAATCTGAGGTGTTGATATAAATGAGAATTGTAAATATTATTTACCAAAAATTAATCATTGTTTGAATTTTGATATAATACCAATTATTTATGAAAATATTTCATAGGAATTGTGTATTACAATTGAGTGATTTTTACTGCCATTTTGTGTCTTCATAACACGGGAATGAATATATATCAAACAAGATTCGACTAAAGCTTTATTTTTCTTTACGGCTACAGAGTATAAAACCGTTGATTCGAAGCAATAAATGCTTGCAATTTTATTCAAGTTTTATATTCGAAAGCCAAGAGCTAACGGTATTTTTTTGGGTCGAGATCATCCCTCATTTCGTAACGTGTTTCCTGTCGATAAGCGGAGATAAGTTTCATGTTACTAAGGGCGATGTTTAGCCAATTAGGATCTTTCAAACAGCTGATGATATGTTAAGTTTTTTTCAATAATATTTTAATATAGTGCTCATATTGTATGTAGCTTGCTATAAATATAGTTAACTTAAATATCTATTTCAGGCATTTATGCGTAAGAGTTTTATTTATTTATTCAATTATACTTATTATAAGATAAAACACTAAGACAATACAGAAAGCCAAAACATAGATAAACAATGTATATATATATAACAGAAAACAAGCAACTACATTAATAAATAAAGATACATTAAAAAAAACTAAAGTACATAAACTGAAAAATATCTTTACCAGTTTTTGAATTTTTTTTAAGAGAAAAAAAAATATTTTTCATATCTTTTATTTTTTTGAATATTATTATTTGTGTGTTTCTGTATGTATATTTCGTTAGTAATAATGTTATGTCTAATTGGAATTTTATTTCTATTTTTAGTATTAAATAATTCAGTTGCGAATTGGGTTCCGTCAACATTCGGCTCTTGTCACGAACTGTGTTTATATTTCAACAGAAGTGGCATGAGACTAGGGCCACAATTTGTCCATCAACAAACAATGAAGATTTGCTTTGTCTGAAGTTGTTATTAGAACCAAATATTAGCACAACTGTCTAGTTGACTAATGTATGTTTTGTATATTAATAGCAAGCAATAAACAATAAAAGCGAGTGCCTATCAAATCCAATCTTTTGTATCATAAAAATAAGTAACTCTACGGAGTTCCTGTACCATGCACGTCCTTAAGAAGTAATTGGTTGCTGTTTTAATATAGGTCTTAGGTACTCTGAACTGGTGGGTTTCAAAAGTATCTAATTTTTTATATCTGTAGCGCATACATTTTTATTTTACACAGTTCCAATATATGCAATGTTTTTTAAACGTTGCAGAGTGTTATCAATTAGGATGTACTCATTACTAGTAAATACATTTCTTCAAAATCTTATATTAGCAATGTAACTATTACTCATCGTATAACAGAAAGAATATGAAGTATCTCTGTGGTGTATGAAAAATAGATAAAGGAAATTACCTTTATGTACGGATTCAAAACAATATTTTCTTCCGCAATACTTAAGATATTGTTTTACGCAAATTGCAATTATACTAAAGCCTAGGCTAACAGCTGCAGCTGCTTCGAGAAAATTAGAAACGTGAAATGAAATTTGCAATGCAAATGGTATTTTTCATTACTTCCCACGCCTTTTTAACTAAAGTTGTTTGTATAAATTTATTTATACAAATCAGTACTTTGTTTACATTGCCATGTGAAGAGTTAAATTTAAAGATTCACAGCACTGATATTGAAGTTAATAAATAATTTAAATTTATAATATTTTTTCTAACTGTGTAACTAAACTATAACTTTGCTATTATTTTCGTCCTTATCGCTCCCATGTCAATAGAAAATAAAAAAAATGGAATATATAAGTTAAGAGTAATCCAATATCTAATAAGAATGACAATTTTAAAAATTTATGTCATGCAAACATTGCCGTGTTTCTTTTACGTAAGAAATGAGTTTGAGTTGCAATAAAACATTTTTATAACTAAAGCTTAGCTAGCAGTTGTGTTGGCTAGTGGCTTCAGCGTAAGACTCTCATACCTGAGGTCGTAGGTTCAATCCCCGGCTGTGCACAAATGGAGTTTCTATGTGCGCATTTAACATTTGCTCGAACGGTGAAGGAAAGCATCGTGATGAAACCGACATGTCTTAGACTCAAAAAGTTGACGACGTGTGTCAGTCACTGGAGGCTGATCACCTTCTTGCCTATTAGATATATAAATGATCATGAAACAGATTCAGAAATCTGCAGCCAAAACCTTAAGGGGTTGTAGCGCCACTGATTTTTTTAAAGCCTAACTCGGCACTGCTGTTATTTTATATGTAAAAAAATTACCGTAGGTGTAAATGAACCAAATAATTTTTGTAATAGTTCGTAACAATGTACGTAAAATATTTTTCTATTACTTTAGGGTAAGTTTAACGATCGTCTGGTCACGGGTGTGCCCTTCTTGAAAATTTCTCTTATTAAACTGCACTCTTTATGTCCTCGTAAATTAAGCGTTATGAGTTCAATGCTTTATCACCCCTGCAGGCAATCGATGGAATTTTGAATTTGGAACACGTATCACTCAGGTTTAGGATATTCAATACTACCTGTTTTAAAGATCATAATCCTACCTTCATTCATTATTCAACCTTTTACTCAAACAAATATCATTGTCTTTAATTTATTATTTTTATAATAACATGTATTGTTTTAAATTCTTAAAAGGCCGACAACGCACTGGCCAGCCCTCTGGCATTGAGAGTGTCCATGGGCGGCGGTATCACTAAACATCAGGTGAGCCTCCTGCCCGTTTGCCCCTGTTCTATAAAACAAAATTAAACAAAAACATGTTTATTTATTACATATTATATTACATAACAATATATTTATTTATTAATCTAATTATAAGATAAAAAGCATTTATTGCTATACTATAAGTTCTGTATATCAAAAAGAGATTGGAACATAGTAAATTCTATAGTGATTATAGAAGTAGTAGCAAATAACAAGTAATATATTTTTGTATACTTGGTAATTAGGTAATCATATTTTAGAATGTCCTATACACATTTTGTAGTGATTACTAATTATCTATCTACCTCCCAAAATTTGACGTGTAATAGAACACATTTTGCACTAACGGATTCGATTTATCATTCACATTACACGCATACAGCACATTTGTGACAGCTTAAGTACAACGCTCTGTGGCTTCTAAACCGAACTTATATTTTAGAAATAACGATTTAATTTTAGATATTCTTAGAATAGATTAATCGGTTTTAACAAACGGGGAATTGGTCGAACCTCACCGCAATGGACGTTTCCGCATTATACAAAGTTAGATTTTGATATTTTAGTTTGCAACCTTATTATCAATAAATTAAGTATTAGAATTTTAAACACTTCAGATTTTAGATAGCAGTTAAAAACTATGTACAGGTTTTTCTGGATTCACAAGCGTTTGATTGTCACAATTATAATTTTCATACATAAAAAGCTTGAGATAATGGTTAAAAAATTTATTTCAGGATCTCTTTTCCTTGCATAATGTGGAAGGACATTTTTGAGTCAGTTACAATTTTTTTTCAGTAATTTTTTTTGTTTAATTTTGTTGTTTGTTTTTTATAAATAATAAAAATATAGCCTTTTATTTCCGAGCTCTTCGAAAGTCACTTTATATATTTTTAATAGCTGCTGTTTTTTAATATAATAGTATTAATTGCGCACATGTGTACGAAAGTTTATTTAGTACATTGAATTTCTTAGTTCCTTTAGTCTGTCCTGTAGTCTGTGTCACTTATAATAATTTCAAATAAAACATCTGGTCTACGTTTAAAGCCACATTATCCCCAAAACAGTTACATAGTGAAAAATCCAACTTTTATGTTTCTTAGGATTTGCACTGGTGATTTATGAGTACAGCTGTCGACATACAGATGGTAGCGGCATGAAAAAATTCTTAAGAACATTTGAAAAATTTACATCGTCGCAGACTCGCGGTTTCATTATGCCTAGATCTGCATTATCTGCAGTGCAGCTACTTGGAATTACATTTTCCAAGCGCGAGCGTTCATTTGTTTACTATCTCTGGCGCGTTATTATTCTCTTTGACTTCGTCGCGTTCGCAAAATCTTCACGTAAATCTAGTCGTAATTAATTTTACAACAATTATATAAATGTATTAGCGTATTGACTTGAGCGTGCCAATCTGACTTCTGAGGTCGTAAGTTGAAGCCACAGTTATGCTTTAGAACATCGTGAGGAAGCGGACATATCTTAGAGGTCAATGGCGTGTGACAGGCACATAAGGCTTATCACCTACAAAACAAAACTGATCACGAAACACAATGAAATCTCGGATCTCAAGCCTAGTCCAAGGTGTATTTAATTTTTCCTCAGCTTAATTACAGCAATATCAAAGATTTTTACAGTCGCCTTAAGAAGTTGATGACGTGAGACATTGGTTTATTGTCTGAAGGTGTCGAATCAATAAAGATAAAGACATTTAGATTATCCTAATGCGAATTTATTAATTAAGAAACCTTGAAGTACTTAAACGGGACCTCGTATGTCATTTAGTGACATTCAAACTCCTTAAAATACCTCAGCACAAAACCGTGTATGAATATATAGTACAAATAATTGTTATTACTTCGGAAGAAATCTGAGAATCACCTTTCATTTTAAGAAAAAAATTAGTGAACATGTCCAGTTTAAGCGCGATGATATTTACAAATAGGAATAACTTTACAAGTAGTTTTATTAAATTAAGAATGCCCTTTGTCAGCTGAGGGGTTATTTATTATTATTATTAATTTGTTAATAAGATTCTAAATATCACATTTGAATATTGTGTTTTCTTCTTCGAATATGTATAATACTCAAATAAAAATAGTTATTCTATAATATTGAGTGCATTTTCATCTTGGTAATACTGGCGACTTCTATTACGGCATTGTAAAATGTTTATGTAGTTTGTGTTTTTAATTTTAGAATTTGAAAGGAGGGTTTGAATTAAATACAAAATTATTATTTAACTATACATTTAATAGGACTAATAGTCAATTTTAATCTACGTTAATAGACTCGGGGTTTCAAGTTTTTTCTGGTATATCTATTTTAAAAGTAGGTAGTATTAGTAAACATCAGTTAATAATTTATTAGACTACACCACATCATATGTATTTTCTACAATACAAGTTACGATCAAACTATTGTAAAAATCATAACAATAACGATGAACATAAAATTTACAAAATATAATTTAAATACTACGCTTCCAAAGTAGAGAAAAAAATAACTAGGATTTTTAACTAGTAATTTTTATAAATTATTAATGAATATTAATCTAAAACACCTACCACCACCTTATGTGGATTAGCTTATATTTACAATATTTTTTTTTATTTATTTATTTATCACTACAGTTTTCTATCTTAACAGTAAACACTAATACGATAGAATTCCAAAATCCCACACCAACTATTCTAGATAAAAACATTAAAAAATTAAACTTATATTCCTAAATCTATCTATCCATAACTAACAATATATTATATGTTAATGTGTTATATTTTAGGATAAATAAGTCTCTAATTTATTATTCCAACCAGAATATTTTTTCCGTCTACCAGGTCGTCAAAAATTATTATCATAATCATACATAAATAATCAAAAAAAATTATTAAAATTAATCATAGTAATAGCTGCCATTAACAGTTAACTACGAATTCATGCTCCTAGTCCATAGCGGCCCAAAATGGGGCGCAGCGCGTGCTCCACAAAACAATTTATTGTTATGCAATACATAACCATTCATAATATTTCTAAAATACCATTATAGCCTTATTTATTCGTATTTTAACTGAATTTAACAACTACTTGAGTGAAATACGCCGCCAAAATGGCCGCGGTTAAAATATAAATGTATATACCATAAATAAATTTAAAAAAAGAACAGCTTGCGTTCGATATTACCCGCTAAACGTATACCTATACAAAAAAATACCTTTATAAAGGTAAGTTACGGAAGGTTGTTTACGTCCTGTAAATTCAAGAGTAGGATGTAGGGAGGAGTGATTTAAATAGATAAGCCGCGAACCCTTCCAGAGGTAGTGCATAATGTCATCCCGCTAATGCAAGGGCTCTTCGGCACAGATGGCACCCGCGTTTTTCTACAGGGTGTGAATTACATTGCAAATGACAGATAATATTTCATTGAAAATATATTACCGATACATGAATGTGGATTATAATTTTGGTCTTCAAAACTGTATTCGGGATTTAAAATTTCAGCTGTCTTCTAGATATTATTTCTATGAGATGCGACTGTTAAAGTTGTATGGATTTTCATTTTCCTTTAGGTTAATTTATTTAAGTAGACATTACATTAAGTTATGAAAGTGCATTTGATTCTGTTTATTATTAAATGGAAAAATATTAATGTGCATTCTTATGTTTTCATTTTTATGGTATCCGATATTTTTTTTATAAGACATGATTGCAAGATTGCTATACATAGTTGTACTGTTTTTTTTAATTTTTATTGACAGGATAGTATCTGTAGTTGAATTTATCTACAAAAACGTAAATTTCTGTTTCTGTTTATCATTAAATTCTGTTTAATCTGTACATATATCTCAGCTGATATTGAAGGGGCTCAATTAAACATATTTTAATAGTAATTAAAACAGTCATATTATACTTATCATATGACATGAATTAAAAGAGATATCTTTTTACTTATTTTAGCATAGTCAAAGTTACGAACTCATGTTGGAGGTGCCGTAAACAGCAAGATTAAGATGATCCAAACCAAGTCAATCTAAATCGAGCGTGTTTTGTTTTTTGTTTTCACACCCTGTGCCCATTGCATCCCGCGATCGTGTTAGGGCGAAGGCCCCTTTCGGCCTGCATCTCGGCTGTAGTGTGGACGCAATGATCGCGCGCGCACGCGACGCGCGTCCTACGCGAGTTTCGTGAGATTTTGTGACTATTTGTGGTGATGTGAATACGAAATGTGTATTTGACGGCTATTTTAATGCACGTGCTGTTTTGTTTATATTAGTGTGATTCACATAACTCGTACTTGACGTTAACTTTGAGTTAAATTAAGTCTTATTAGTGTTTATCGAGATTAGAGTTTGAATTTGGTTCATCAATGTTTATTTTTTCATTTTTATTTGAAGTACCCTCTTTAGTATAAAAATGTTAATATATTGTTAGGTATATAGATAATCAGGATCAGGAAAGTAAAAGGAAGAAAGCCTTTTCTCCTGAGAAATCTTCAAAAACTTAAAACTTAGGTAAAGGTACTACAACACAATTAACAATATAATTATTTATTTGTTGGTACTGAGTCAAACACGAGAAGAGAAGTTAAACAAATTATGTATAATCGAAATGTCATCTAAGTTCATATTACTATCTAGGACTTATCTAAATCTTATCGCTTAAAGATGTATAATATCGCAGTCTATCAAAAGGTTAAAGGTAAAATAACTTTACGTCATCGTGTGCAGAAAAAGTGATCGTTTTCTATAGTACTTAAGGGTTAGAATGTGGAAGCACTAGGCTATTTAGTATTCAACAATGTGTCGATCGTAGGTGTACTGTGTAATAGATATAGAATGGTAGTTCTACAGTTTCGCTTTACTTATTGGTTTGCGAAGGCTGGAGAATGGACCCGCTTATCTGGTCCTGTTTACGCCTACATAAATTGGCACAGGCTACAAACTTGCTCTACGATCTTACGGATATAAAAGGAATTTTAATCCTGTAATAACATAACATAAACCACTTTTAAGCACTTTAATGATATCTGATTTTGAGTAGTAATACAACAATTATTGTTAGAAAACATTTACTAAAACAGAACTGTTAAAGTGTTAGTCTAATTTTAATTGAAAAGGTAATAAAATGTATTAAAAAGAGGGTAATTGCATTCAAACATATCTCTAGGTTCGCAGGCTTGCGAAGTATGATCTCTATTTTCGTCAGTAATTGGCGTTTACAGGCTAATTTTATTTCCACAAGAGTAAATGTTTTGTGTTTTTTAACTAGTTTATGAATACAACTAGAGCCCTCCACCTCTTATGTATACGCCTCTATTGCTATATTTTTAATAAATAAAACTTATTGGATCATGATGAAAAGTAAGAAACAAAAAAATCTGGAATAGAAGTTACAAGATATAATGTATAAATATGTACTTAAATTAATCTATACAAAACATAACAAATTTGGCATTTTTTTCAAATATATTTCATCTGCTATTTAAAATTTTATTATATACATTGATAGTAAAAATAGTCTTATCAAAATATCTGCCTTTAAGAAGTTCGTTCAAGAACCAGTTTCTTGGTACGTGGGTGCAATGCAGTTCTGAATATCTTGGAGATAAATATACGTACTTGTTTAGGTTTGTTTGTTCGCAAACTTTATCGTTATTTCACGAAGCGCGGTGCTTAACTGGTGTTTGCACTGTTAATTCTAAAAAAATATTGTAAGCAATTCAGCGAAAAGCGGGTTTCTAGTAAGTTTTTACATGATGTTCATAAATGCTGATTATTGTAGCGTGTTTAATTGCTTACAACTTTCGCCTAAAATCTTTCAATTTGCCTACAAGTTTTAATTTATTTAATAAGTTATCTGGATACCTAACAAGTAGACTTATTTAAGATTTGAAATTAATTAATAAGCTATCTAGTTACCTCACAGTGAATTTCTTTAAATTTATTTACCATGTATAATTGCTTACAACTTCAGGCTAAAATCGTAAAACATTTCACTTCAATGGTTAGTTCCAATCGTCACGCGAAGCCACTTAATTTTAAAGCTATTGCGGTTGCTTATTTCTTTTTCTTGTTTTTTAAAACACAGGGTTAATGTCATTGTACTAAAGATCATTTACGGTCTGTTTGCGACATAAAAATAATTTAGCGTGTCTGGTATTGTTTGGAGAGTGAATACATTTGGGGCTCTACCCTAAGATTCGCCCTCACTATCGGACACAATAGTTCACACGAAATAATCGATAATATTTTGTTAACAATGATCGTTTATATATAAAGTGTTCACGTACCGATTTCGTTAGGTTCGTTCGTTCGTTTATGCCGTAGCTGCTGGAACTTTTAAATTGATTTGTCATTTAGTAGAGTGAAAAGACATGCCGTATTTTAGCTATGCTTAAAGTAAACAACATGATTATCATGTTTGTTGAACCATATTCATACCGTCTTATTAAATTTTATGATAGTTTTAGAAACACTTCGACCGATTTATTTCTGGTCATTATTTGCATATGAGTTTTAATGTATCCAAATAGGATTTATTCCATTATATCTGTTTTAATTTTGTTTTTTAAAATCAATACGCTAGGAATAATTGCTAAATGTAATACAAAACAAAAATATTCTATTATTCGAGTAGATACTTGTTGTCTTGAATGACATTTTAAAAAAGGAACGCGAGAGGGTGACCACAGTGATAAATCTGGTTTAATGTCATGAGTTTGCACTTCGTATCTTCTCCCTTCAAGGTAAATTAATATATATTGGTAACATTAGGAAAATTTATGGCGCAATTTTTTTTTTATTGGAAATATCTGAATCTAGGAGAAGATTCATACATAATATACAGCGTTTGATTGGATAATGGAAAAGTTTTTTCTCTAAAATAAACAGTAATATATACTGAATAATTGATTGTTATATTATAAACTCTACATAATATACTTTCATGTGTGTTTCTGTATATTTCCTAAATTTATAAGCCACAAAAAGCCGTTGGCCTACAATATGTATAAGATTTTTACGATTTTTCACTTGAGCACATTCGAAACAAAGTTCTGTTTCTTAAAGATTATTAGAAAGAAACATAACGTTGACAAAATGGGGCGGAAATTAATGTGTATTAGCAATAAACAAGTTTCACTGTAGCTCACTGTAACTGTATTTTAATAGTCTTTGATTTTCCAATTACATTTTATGTGTTACAAATAATAATAAAAAAATAAGTAGTCACAAAAATTAATTGGTACTTTATTTAGATTGCTCGAGGCTTTGTCTTCGATTTAGATATTTATGAGTAAATAATTTAGACTAATACAAAACCTTTACCAAATCCACAGTGAAATTATATATTTCTACGTCAATAAGGCGGTATTATAAAGCAAATAAACGGGTTCCTATTTTCCAAATAGTATGTATCGGGGCGTATCAACAATTTAGTAAGGTTTGAATTTATTATTTACATACAATGGCTAACAACTCGATTACAGGGTATTTTAATGCAAAATATAACAGACGGGAAATGACTGCTTGGTTTTGAATTATTATAATCATATTGTCTAGTCGGACATGGTAGACATGCTTTTATAAATATAATTGAAATATATTAAGAGCCATAACATGTAGCTAGAGTGTGCGTTCAAATACTAAGAAAAAAAATATAAAAAGCATCAATGGTACAGAGTTCTGATAAACATATAAAAGTTTTTAAGGACAGGCGTTTGGTATAGTTTTCCACGACGATCAAACCTGGCCCTGCCATTGTTTGATCAAAACCTGGATGCGTGCGTAAAATCCCCAAACTGATAGGTGATAGCGAATATATTACTCTAAATGGTTATGAAAAGTAAAACTTGTAAATTAGTATAGGCATTTTAATTAACAATTAGATACCATTTTAAAAACATCGAATCACTGAGCTACAGCATACTTATTATTATCATGTAATAAATAAAGCTTGTTATATAAACCTGAATAGCCACTTTGTACGTCAAACTGAGATATTATGCTGTCATATTGATTGAATTATTGTTAATGAACTATCTTTGTTCACTTAAAATAGTCAATACATGGTTCATAATTTATATTGCTTCTATTATAGTCACTTGATAGAACAAAGAAGTTTAGTCTCTATTTAGAGAGAATTACCATATCCCTTCAAGAACTTGTTGTCTCAAGGAAACTGTGGCTAAGCACGCATTAGCAACCGTTACTTATGAAAACATAATTTTCCCCAAAAATCATTTAATCAAGGCTTTATTTATGGAAAATCTACCACAAAACAACAATTAACAATAAATAGCAAAACGGTAATATTAAGCAAGGAATCTTAAACCCTTTGTTACCTTAGTAGGCAAATTTTCGAAAAGTTAACTTAATTAAGTTTTTTTTGCTTTGATTTAAGGTGGGGTTTGTTCTTTGGGTCAGGTCATTGAGACTAAGGCAGTATTGTAGTGTCCTTGCCATGTAATAATTTTATTAAGTACATCGCAAGAGCGAATCTTGGTCCCCTCTGAGCTGGTAACAATGTAATAAGTAAATAAAAACCAATTCTGTTTATATCCGATAAAGAAGTTTTATTTAAATACTAGACTCTTCAAATACACATATAATTTATTTAGAAATAAATTTTAATGATAGTTGAACCTATCAATTTGAGTAAAATAGGCTAATTTGGCAACGGATTTGGAAAACCATTGGATAATTGATTTTCGTTGGTTGAACATTTCATAACGGAAAACGGTGGTTGAATTATAATTATTCCACGAAATATTAAAATAAACTTTCTCAAATCGGTTTACATTGTAATAAATTAGTAATAAAGATTACTAAGATATCACGACGATTTCCTTGTAGTCTTAGTTACTATAATATAAAACACAAATTAAATTTTATTAACACCCAGTCTTTATACAGAAAAATAAAATAAATTTCTTTAAAAAAAACTGCTGAAATTATACATTTCGTAAATATGTCATTTATTCGATTATATTGTTTTTATTTTAACAAAAACGAAATCTAAGGTATCTAACATTTATAAAAAACGTTGTCAAGAATCTTCAAGTGCTATTCTGGCAATAGAAACCGGACTAGTAATTATTACAAATACCTATACAATGTATGAGCAGGTACATGGGCAAATCCTATAGAATTTAAACTCAGCTTACATAAATTAGCTTCCAATACTGGTGAGTTCAAGTTTGGCGTTCTACGAAAACTAATTCAGTTTCTGTGACCAACGAAAAAAACCAATTTTCTAAGAAACATAAAATCCAGTCAGAACATTTTCATAAAACGTATGTTAATATAATATTATCATTGTTAACAACAGTAAATTTATAAAACATTTATTTCCTCGTAGTGGCTTTGTTGCAAGAATGATTTCATCTCGTGAAGGGAACGAGTCTAAAATTTCTAAATTAGGCGGCACGGTATTGAATCATACAAGTCTAGATTTTCACTCACGATCGTCGGCTGTATTATATCACGAACTTTCAGATTGTATATATGTATAATGATTTGCTTATTTTTAGAAAATCTGAATGTTATGACAGTTTGACAGTTATGCAAGCTGTGATCCCAATTCGCTGGTTTATTGATAATAGTATATTTTCGTTTCTGAATTATAGAATACCTTATCGTGTAAATTGACAAGGATAAAAAATACGTGGTATTGTCTTTTTTTCTTTAAATGTGTAAAAGTTTAACATAACTTTTACACATTTAACACGTGATTTAAAAATAAATATTAAACGTTGTTAATTTTATAGAGCATCAATACTTAGTTGAGGTTATTTTAAAATCTTAAAATCTAATTCGGATATGTTTCTAAGTATTTTAGTTTTTGTTGTGGTTATTTGAGTTTTACACAGGTCACGGCTCTTAAAGTGTTTTTCAAGTTAACCTCGGAAAGTCAAAGCCAGGTGAAGGGGACTTCATGTTAACCATAAAAGTTCCTGATGTCATATGTCATTATTTGTTCGGCCCACTTTTAGTCTCGTCTTTTGCATAAAAAAAACATTTGTTGTACATACACGTTTTTTTATGTACACGTGTATAAGTTACACTTCTTTGGAGAAAAAAGATAAAAATATTTTCAAACATTTCATCTTTCGCTTTATTTTACGTTTGTAGAAAAACGATACTGACAATAGAAAAAGCTAAAATGTTGACTATAGCTAACTTCATGGTGACGGTTTATTGTGGCGGTGTGCGCACATCGTAACAATTTACTCTCATCATTTTCCTAACGCGCCAAAAGAAGTTTAACTTCAAAACTAAAATGTTGACTCCACAGATATGCATGAGATGCATCGCAAATTAGAAGTAGAAGAAGTATAACTCCAAAAACTGATACTTAATTATATCCTAACCTAATCATAAAATGTAGGGTATATATAAAAATATGAAGCATTTACAAAGAATTCCACAGATGACCTGTAAGTGTACCAATGTAAAGCATATGCAACACATGATGTTTAAATTATTAAGTTTAAAGTATTAATTATTTAAATTATTAATTAAATAAAAATTAAAATATGATATAATTTAACTTATTAAATCAGATTTCATTTAACTTTTTAAGTACGTCGTTGCGTCCATTATGTTAAACTTTTGGAAGTATATAACAACTGTCTACTAGCCAGTCACGATTGTTAAAACGATCACTAGAAAATTACGCGTGACTTGTAGCGTATCAGAATATTAACTGTGTATTATAAAAACAATGGTTTTAATCCAATAGCCGGAAGAGCAATAATATACTTTTGACATCTACCTCACGACTATGACAATTATTACATAACATAGTTAACTCATACTTGTTTTGTTTGTATGCACGTATAGTTTCCCTTATATGTATTGGAGAATTTCTTTTATTAATAATTGGTGGTACTGTGCGGTGGTATACATGTACGGTGTATATTATTTATATAAACCTACATTTAAAATTTAACATAACAAATTTCATTTTTTTTAATATTATACATTCAATCGTATAATTTTAGTATTTTTGGCTTGACTTTGACTTCTTAACACAATGACGAGTAGACTTTATCTAAAGAGATAAATTTTTACAAAATTAATAATAATAATAATTTTACTTCCTTGTAGCTTTCTTTGCTTTTAGAGCCAAAAATCAACACACATAAAATACAGAATTACATTTGTTTGCCTGAATTTCCTCAACATTTCCGCTACTATGTCTACGCATAAGGACTACCTACCTTCCTTTACTGATATATTATTCCATATGTAACAATGCAATTAAACCGTCTCTTAGTTAAAATGTTTTATTTCATTGTCGAGGTTGATGTACCGTGAATGAAAGCCGTACGGCACCCATAATTACTTTTTGTCCTCTGTCTGAATGGAGACAATACAACATAATAGAGCCCACTTTTATAATCAATAGGACATTATGAACAATTTTGTTAAATGAACTCGTGTGACATTAACATCAGCTGTAACATTATATTTATGTTTAGATTAGGGATAGACACTACTGTGTTGTCTCACTGATTACCTTTTTTTAAGTAGGAGTAGGTAGGAGCCAATTGTTTTATTTCTGCCAAGATTACCATAACGGAAATTGAACCCAGACAGTATGTTAAGCTTTATGTTATATGGCGTGAATGCAATATGGTCATGTGATAGAAATTTAAATAATATAAAAAATAATAGCATATAATATGTACTCGATAACGCAGGTGTGATTATACTTAACTCTGTGACACTAATCAACGACATTAATGGTTTAGACGTGGTACGAGGTCCCAGGAATTATTATTTAAAGCTAGCCTATGCCAAAGGGTGTCCTCAATATGGCTTTAGTATTAAACGTAAAGGAATCGTCAGAATTTCTGATAGCATTGATGGAATGATGATTATGCTTTGACCGGGCCTGACCTTTGAAATTCCTACAGTGCCTAAACGATCGTAAACGATATGAGAATTTTGTATAACTTGCACTAGCTATTTTAAAATGAAATTGTGGAACTGAATTCAAACTCTCTCATTGATCAGATAAAACATATAGGTTTATAAATAGTGCTGTGATAGTGTAATTTTAAGTAAATATGGGTAACACAAACTCTGGACACGGACAACGACAAAACAGCAAAAACAGAAAGTCAAGGAGTCTCCCGACATCGCCAGAAGTGAGAAGGTATGATTCATAAGACTCATGGACTTGATTAAGGGCCTGTTTCACAATGTCCGGATAAGTTCCAAATAAGCTATTTATTACTTATTGGTTGGATAAATAGTATTTTTGCGTTTCACGACTGTCAGATAGCCCTATACGTCATGAAATGCGAAGTATCTTATTTGGAACTTTTATCTTTCGAATAATTTATGTGTTGCATAGCTATTTGGCACTTTATCCATACATTGTGAAACAGGCCCTAAGTGTGAGAAATGTTACTTTAGTGACAAATTTCTAAGAACCGCGAATTAATTTAATTCAAGTTAAATTTGCGTGTGTGTGTGCTACAATGGTATTTGATTGCACTGATAAGTTTCTCCATTAACAAGTCTGAATTTCACATCCTGTAGTTAGGAAAGTGTTGTTAAAACTCAATAACCAAGTGAAATTAAGAGCATCTACTTAGTAGTGGCGATCTAAAAATATACCAGGCCTGATTCAAGTCACAGTTCGTCGATCTTTACAGCTAGCATATCATCAATATAGGCGAGAACTTTGATCTTACCGTCTTACACGGATCATTAGTAAACAATGCCTTTAAGACTATGAGTTATAAATACTGTAGAAAAATATGTAACATAATGTTTACAATGCTTTTAAATGCTGTTGCATTTTAAAAAATATCTTGATTTGAGTCCACACCTAATCATAGTTATGTATCTAATAACTAATAAAGTAACATTTTTTTATTTAGTTTATTAATATAACTATCATTTTATATTGTTTAGGCTTTATTTATGGTTGTAATATTTTCTATAATTTATAAATTCAAGAATTATAAACATGGTTAGCGCTATACAATTTTCCACATACAGATAAAACGTAATGTTTAACCTAATTTGTTAAGGTGTAATACTATAGCAAGTTAGGTATGATGGATACCGATATAATCACATCGGGTTTTGAATTTGGAACCGGCATTTATTTCACCTGCAGGTTACTAACCTTTGGTATCTAGGTCAAAGGGCTTAAGGACATGATTTTTATCATTATCTCTCTGAAAATCGAACACGGTATTTTAACGCGTTAATCTGGGTATTAAATCGAATACTTTGTTTTTTTACTGTTCGCTATTTTGTATTATGGTTTATGTAATTGGTAATTTATGTCTTGTTCCAACTTTATTTTTTAGGTGTATATGAGATGTATCGCAAAATTGTTAAACTTAATTTACCTTTGATTTTATAATGACTTACTTTAGAATTATGTATAAGTGATATCGGAACCGTTTGACGATTAAATGCATGGCGTATGCAACGTTGATCGCGCAGTGCAGCCAGATGTTCATTGTTTGGTTCAAGTCATATTATCATAATTTTCAAAGCTTTGATCATACAAAGGACTTACTCATCTTTTATAACGTTTAGAAGCGATAAGCTCTAAAGTAAATTAAACTATAAACTTGTTTGTTTACGGAGGTAGTCATACTCTTTAGAGGTCACAAACATTATAGCCCACCATCTCCAGTTTTACGCTCGGAATCTTTCCAATACACCAATCGCAATAAGACCTGTCAAAGGCGGTTTCTGTAGAGAATTTATTAATTCAATCTAGAGATGAAATACCGCCTGTATTAAGTTTATCATTTGACTGGTGAATCTTTATCGCAGTTTGCCAATCCTTCAATAATATGTACCTACTATACCTGTTAATTTTCGCTAGGTAATTATTATATACCGTGCTATTAAAATTCACCAGTTTAGCGGTTTATCTCACCTACTAGCCTATGTTAGAATGGTTTTGTTTTAATTGCGAGCTCACGCCCAGCTTTGTGTTTTGTGTTGACACCAACCATTTTTCTTTATTTTCACTTGATTGACAAAGCTTCGTTATATAAAGCATTAGATTTGCGATAAATACATCTGCGATTGTGATTTTCCTAGTAACTATAATATCTATGTAAAATTCAATTTAAGACAAATTTGCACGCCATTGTAGGTGTATAAGAATATGCGAACATTAGATTGTATCACCAAAACATTATTGTATCATATTCTTGCAAATAAATATATTATTATTATTATTATTATAAGACCTTTTTTTTAATAATCCCTTATTTAAATTAGCATTAGCCATAATATACTATTCTATACTATACTTATGCATCTCTTTTAATCAGATTGTTTATCACAGTTCGGAATAAAATTGATGAGTTTTATGAAATATTACGATAAGGTTAATCGGCTTTTGTCAAAAGGAATGTGTCATTTTTCATAACGCATTTTTGTTTACACATTTATTGCGGACTCAGATAATGTTCCACATCACAACACATTTTACGACATATCAGAAATACTCATATTACGCTTTATAGCTACCGAAGATTAGTATTTTATTACGAAGTTAGTAGGCAATATCTTCTTGTCTCAATCAGTTTTACAGCCTACGACAGATATGAAGTAGAAATTATAAAGTAAATTATATCTATTTGAATATGTACAAAAGTGAAAGTTGTAGTTTCTCAAGGTAGGTTCTTCAACTTTATTACTTAGAAATACTAAGGAGTAAATTATTCAAATACATCTATTGTTCGTAACTTGTTTAATATAGGAATTAGTAACTCGAAACAAAGTGTATGGTGTGTGTGTGGTTATTTTATGACATATAATAGTCCGATAGATATTCATGAGATTGAACATACGTTGCGAAGACAAAATGGTCTTCTTAATTTTATTTCGCTGAAAAGTTTTTGCTATTTTGAGAATAATCTTACTTACTTCCTACTTAATATACCTGTTTTATTACCTGTAAGTGTTTATATTAAATTATAACATTGATCATGGGATTAGGTTTTAATAACATTTTATCTTCGTTATTTACAGGCAAGTCTCAGTGCTGCAGACATCCATCCCCCTACCTGCGTCTGCGGCGGCCGTGCGACGTGCCCCGCCGGACAAACGACCGTTACCCGCCACGCCTGTTCACGGTTAGTTAGCAAACTCACTTCTATGCGCATTTGCTATGAATAATACTTAAGGCGTTTTTTAAAGAAAAACTAATAAGAAGAAGAAGTGGTAATGTAGACTTATATTTTTATTAATTGGTCAACTGAGAGGTTTAACTTATATCATAACTAACGTATTACTTTTATAAAACACACTTTAATAGCAAAGACAACATAGATTATACGTAATTGAGTAGCCTGAACGATTAACCGAAACTGAGATTAAATTAATAAATTGTTCAAAAAGTACCTAAGAATACGAAATGAGGTCATACAGATAATTTTAGTGTGGGAAATTGAAGTTATCTCAACATGAAATTTGCATGTGTGCGATTGGCTAGATAGCTTCCCCATAGATAATAACATGATATTTGGTATTTGAAAAGCATTTGAATATACATACATAGTTACAATGTATCTATGTTATTTTAGAAACAGGGTTATGGTTAAATGTAAAAATGTTCGGTTTTACGCATGATTAATGTTATCATGAGTCGATATCTACGAGTATGACATAATTTAATTAAGAAGAACCAAAATCAATTACGTTTAATCTTTTATCTGAATTCTTATGTCATAGATAAGGATATTTATGAAATATTATCATTACAAATCACGCAATTTAATTAGTAATGAGAAATACATATTCATTTATATGAAAAATATCTACAAATAACTATGAAACTACATAAGTTTAAATAACCAATAATTATATTAAAACTTGAAAACTATCTAAACCACTTCACAAGTATAAATCATTAAGTATAAGTGAAAGAAAATTTAGCTAAGTAGCTTAAGTAGATTCGCTAGACATCCGGCTACAATGGATACGTACAATTCAATTTAGTAATTAGTTAATGGCATCTCTAGTTAGACGGAAAGGTTTTTGCTCTTTCTCAATATAATTTATTAGCGGCACTCAAGTTCACTTTGCGCAGACAAAATTACTTGTCTGGCTCTTAGTACTAGGAGACCTAAATCAAAATGTCCTTGTGGTAAAAGAATAGTTAAAATCAAGTGATTATCCTACTCTAAAGTATATTGTATGGGCTTTATCTTTTTATTTATTAGAGTAGAATTAAGTCTTTTTGTTTTCACGAGATATTTCTTAATTAAAGTTGACCATATCATACATAGAAATTAAATCTACGGTGTATGGTGTAAACTTTTTTATTCAAAAATGTATGACAACTTAGGTAAACAACATAAATGATACAAAAAATTATTATTATATATATATTATTTAACATGAATAGTAATAATAATAAAAGTCCTTCCGCTCACCTTTTTAACTTACATGCTATTATAAAATGATAGTAGGTATTCTTAAATCTAATTCACTTAAAATAATATACAATGTAAAATTATTAATCTAAATTAATAATGTTACATTGTTTAATATATATAAATTATAGACATTTTAGTCTACGGAAATCGATGAAAGTACAAAATATTTTTATATCAACTCAGTGCACTCACGGATCGGTCGTATATTCGGCGGTACCTACAAATAAAATCTTATTATTGTCCATTTAACAAACGTTCCATTAATGTTAGTGTTTAAATGTTGATAGCAAATATTTCTAATGATGTGTTAATTTAATCAATTAATAGATAAAATAATACGCAAATAATTTAACAATCAATTGAATAAAAAGACGGTCTAACTGTGGTATAACATCCGCTAGACATTGTGATAATGAAAACACTTGCCGGTTACAACTCTTGCGCAGGGGAAGCGATAATCTAGAGATTTATTAACGCCCAATGCTATCGAGTGTCTTGACTCTTGTCTGCACACTGCAGTTGATGTGCACTCCTCAAGGGGAACACTTGTTAGTGAAGTGTCAATAAAGTTAATTATGTACGTTATTAAGTGTTAGTGTTAATTGTAAAAGAGTAAGTGCCGATGCCTTTTTATACACAACAAGGAGTGAGTTTATTTATAGATAAATATGAGACATTTCTTATCATCACTGGGATGTATCTTATGTAAACAATATCTCACTGTGCTCCAGAATTGAGGTTTATCATAATTTAATAATAACATGAGTTTTAGTTATGTTAGCTAATAGAAAATCTCGTAACTCGTATCAGTTAAATATTATTTCATTAATTTGACGTATACTCAGTAATACAATAACGGAAGGGTTTAATATAGAACATTTTATATTATTAGAATCTTAATAAACTAATTATAATTTCTCCTATATGAAAGATATATACTGGTTACTTACACGCAAAAAAGCGCCTAATTGGAATAAAAACACAAAAATCTGTTAATAATACATTAGTATGTATTAATATTAACTGATTTTTTTCTAAATATTGTGACGTCGATTGTTGTATATTTGAAACAGTGCAACGATAATTATAAATAAATAAGTTGGTATAGTCTGCGAACGGTGAGTGGTAAGTCAAAATGATGGATTATTGCAAATGTATGGATGGCCCAGTAACACTTGATTTGTAGTTGATTCGGATGACGCATCCGACTTCCTCTTATGGCTACTGTTCTAATTCATTGGAATGTATGTTTATATAACTTGGAAATGTAATAGCTTCTAATGAAGGGAATACTAATTTGCCAAATTAGCGTGTAAGGCGTGTTTGGCAATGCTTTCTCGTCTTAAACGAATACTTCGTACTGTAATTATAAATTAGTACCAACATTAAACAGTAAAAAAAAATTAGTATTGGTATAAACAATTATTATTCATTATAACAAGAAGAACTTAAAATTGCTGTGAAATCGATTAGGTCGAGAAAAGGTTAGGTACATTTAGTTTAGCAAATATAAAATTAAATATTGTATTTTTAATACTATATACTTCAAGAATAGACATGTTTTACTTTTATAATTCAAAACCAAACAAGGGAAGTCTGTTTTACGTAAATAGTTCTAAAATTGGTAAACAATAACTTATTAGTATACAATACAATTTTATCGGAGACTACATTTCATTAATAAATTATTAAATATTAATATTAAATTTCAGACGTATATTATTATTTTAAGTGTGTATATTTTTTCAAAGACTACCGGGAGCAATATTGACCTAATGAAATGTACCGAAGCATGACGTCAAATTATATTTTGTTAAACAAAGCGCGATCAATATAGGGGACCAATTTTATACAGCTTATAACGATCAGCTGGCGTCCCCTAAATGAAATAGTTTTTAAAGGGACGCAAGGGGCCTTGGAGATCAAAATAAAACTGGGTTAGATAACATACAAATATGTGGTAATTCTTTTCCATTCAATCAGTACTAGCCGTGAACGCAACCATTGATGATTGGTGTTTCAAAAAAACAATAATTTTATGAAAGTTTTTGCTCACAGGTGGAAAAAGTGGTTTATCTGCTAGCTCGAGCCGTTCAACCAGTCCATTAGGACAAGGAGCTGCTAGTTTCATACCTCGGGCACCGGCTTCATCATCAGGGTATGATAATAAATTTACTATTTTTTATTGGTCTTGATTTATAACATATTAATTTTTAACTGTAAATGATTTATACTTATAACAACAATTATTACAATTGTTGTTATAAGTATGAAATCATTATACATTAAGCTATCATAGAACATTTATTCATTATCTATTATTGTATAGTGACCAACTAATAACTTTTTCGTTTTCATAGGTCAAGACCAAACTCGTCTTTGCTAGCGCCTAGCAGTAAGATTCCATCAACCTTATCAACACCGCCTCAATACTCACAAAATGTATCCAGCCACAATGGAACTCCGACGAAGCAATCCATGCTAGATAAATTAAAACTATTTAATAAGGATAAAGTCAGTAACGAAAAGCCGACAAGTAAAAGTACTGCTGTATCAAAAAGAACTAGTTCCTCAAGTGGCTTTTCTTCCGCGAAGAGTGAAAGATCTGATTCTAGTCTCAGTTTAAACGAGTCTTCCAATATCCCCAATACACATATCAAATCTAATATAGTTGGCCCGAAAAATCTAAGACTTCAGAATGATACCTTAATGAAAGACAAAACAGGTAAAAATGTGAAATCTAAATTACTAGGATCGAAAGCTACGAAAGAAAGTCCAATAAGTTTAAATAAATCGAACGTTAAATCAAATAATGAACGTTCAAAAAATAGTCCAAAATTATCAACGCGTGATAAAGATTCAAAATTAGCAACGCCAAAATCTGTTAGCAATACAAAATTAAATTTAATAGACGACAATTCTAGAAATAAGCCCAAATTAGACTCAAAAATGGTCAAATTATCAGGTAGTCAAGCAAAATTATGTGAAAGTAGAGGAGATAATAGCACAGATAGCAAAATATCGGAAAGCAATTCAAATAATACAAAAAATCAAAGTCAAATACAATCACCATCACCAACAGGAGGACAAAATATATCATTACCGAATCACACTGGAATTCCAAAGCCAACTGCTGCTGTAAAAGGAACAACTAAGATATCACGGGATGAAAGACATTTACAAAAAAGTTCTAATAGTCAACTGAGTCCTATTCAAAGTAATTCTAGTTTAAACTCTACAAATAATGTAAGTGTTCCACCATACTCAAGAGAACAATCAAATATAAATAAAGAATCAATTCAAAAGCAAACATTAGCTGTTTCGCCAATGCCAGTAGCTAACAATACTCAACTTCATCAGAACCCGATATCACAGATGTCTGAAAGCTCACATTCCAATTCTACTCACAGTACTACAGGTCAGCAATCTAATTCTAGTGATGGTAGTGTTATATACAGGCCTTCTAGTGAATCGGGATCAGAAATTTCAAAAAGCAATGTAAGTTCGAATAGAAAAATAGACATGAACACTACATATATAAATGATGTAATAAATGAAGCAGAACATTCAGAGAAAGAAGCAGCCCAGAAACGAACTTTAAACAGCTCCGGTATCAAGCAAATATTTGACCATAACAAAACCCTAACTGAAGAGAGACAAGACAGCCGTTCTAGTACACCGACACACTGTAGAGATAATTCGTTAGGTGAAGATGACAACCCTTTAATGAATGTTATGCCAATGCGGCCCTTACTCAGAGGTTATAACAGCCATCTTACTTTACCAATGCGAACCTCAAGCTTAGCCCAAAAGAATTTAACTGCGTATCCACATCACGCAAATACCGTCAAACCCAATTTTGGTCGAGATAATAGCTTTCGAGAACGGTTAAATTTTAATGCAGGTTTTTCGAATCCAGATTACTGTGATCTAGAAATTGCCTCAGGTTATATGTCAGATGGAGATTGCTTGAGGAGAATTAATATGAACGAAGTAGACAATAGCCGAAGCAACGATATTATGGATGGTTATATGTCAGAGGGCGGTGCATCACTCTATGGTCGTCGTATGAACTACCAACAACAATCACAGTTCCAACAAATTGATGAAAGGTAAGATTAATAAGGGTAATTTTTGTTATCCTTCAAAACACTATATAATGTAGCTTATAGGGTTTTAACATCCTTCGTCATCATTCGATTAAAGTATTTAGCAAAGCTTTTTAATAGGATTTTACAATAGGTTGGGCATGCTTTACAATCCACAAGTGGTTGCCGTATCGTATCACCACGTTTTGCCTCAAAGCTATAAAACACGTATCTATTTGTTCCATTGAAGACAAGCTAAAAGTGGGGTATAAATACCTTTCTATGTCACGTTTTAAATTAGGATTCATTTCACAATATATTATGGTCGCTATATTAATTTCTCTTTTTGATAAAAGGTAATGAGTATAAAATTTACAATTTAAGTAATGAAATTATATGAGATAAATAATACAAACAAAGCGTTTATTTGAACACCCATGCGATCCGGCATCTCCCAACGAAGACTCACATAGCGCACTCACACTGTCGCATCGCAAGGGGCGAGCGGGGTGGTCAAAATCGATACTTCTACGTCTCACGTCCCTTCCCCGCGCGTAACTATTTACCACACCTCAACCCTAACCACCCGCAATACCGACCTTCAGGTATCTTGATAGCAGAATTCTAATATTTGTGGTACTATATACTGGATTCTTGATATTCACTTAATTAAATAAATAGTTCACTTCCTGTTTATACTAATTAAAAGTCTTGATACATCTCGTATATAACAGAAACTTATTTGTTTTTTTCATTCTTTATATATTCTCCGAAGCAGTAGTAATAACTGAAGTGATTCTGTAAATAAAATTAAAGGCTTACTAGTGTGTACACTGTACTCTTGTGCTGGTGAACGGGTAGGGCGGGCGGCATTCGGCGCCGCGCTCTACGGGCGTGCGGGCGCGCGCTATGCCCGCTAAATACACACGTGAAAAACTTTTCCGATTTCTGATAATGTAAATCCGTTTTGAAATCGATCGTGGCATCGTTCGTTCACAGCTGGACCGCTTGACAAAGACTAGACGCGAAACGAATCCTGTGAACTGCGTTAACGACTCGGTACTCGCTCGTGTTAGTTATTGAGTGTATCCTAGAACGGAAGGACGATTTTTGTTCCGACATATACTGAAATTTCGGTAGCTGAAATTAATTGTGAAGTTATAAGTGTTGCCTTGTGTGTGTCTTTGCTTTTAGCAGTAGCATAATTGGTGCTTTGTAGATGTTTTATACGGGACATTTAGAATTGAAACAAGTAGAAACAGATATGGTAAGGACTGAGGATATTTCTTGTATTTGTTTCCAGCCATCGACATTACACTCAAACAGTTGAATTGATTATAATTGATGTACATAAAGGTCATACATTTTTTACATAAATTCATGTATATTTATAATAATGTTAGGATATTCACAATTTATTGATACTATAATTCAACGGTCAAGGCACGTTTGCATACAGTCTCACAAAGCATTGTAGGATTGTATATCATATAAATTCTACTTTATTATTAACTTAACATAATTCTAGCTGTCTATGATACTTATTCAAAGAGCAATAACCTTCAACATGTGGAATATTATTGCAAAGTGATTCGTTTTTGACATCTGTGTACCAGTTGTAATCTTAATGATTTTTATTACGTTAATATTTTCACAAAAGATCTCATAAAAGCATTTTTATCAAAAACGACCCCGGCTCTGCGGTGCACGTTTTAGATTAGATAATCCTCTGTATGTGTAACTTGATTTCGAAGGAGTTTTAAGAAAAAATATTACTACTAATATTAATATGTATTCTCATGATAGAGGTCTATAGGAATTGTTTCTGCTTTATTCATATTATTTTCTTAATATATGTAAGTAGACGACTGGTCTACTATGGTTTAAAATACAGCATTCATTTCACACTACGTGTAAAAATATGGTTTTAGTAAAACATATATCGTGAGCAAATAAGATTTTACCTTGTCGAGAGGAAATTTGAATTCAGCATTTTGATGCGAGCCGACTCTTTTGTTTCATTTTGCAATTCTGATGAAGACCTTCCAAATCCTAGGTTAAATACAATAAATGCAAAGTCACCTTTTACAATCAAGATATATAAGGCACAGTTATAGTTGCATCTTGGAGCAGTGTTGGTCAAGCGGAGCGTGCGACTCTCATCCCTAAGATCGTAGGTTCGATCCTCGGCTGTGCACCAATGGACTTTCTTTTTAACATTCGAAACATCGTGATAAAACCGGCTTGCCTAAGATCCAAAAAGTTGACGGCATGTGTCAGGCACAGAAAGCTAAACACCTACTTGTCTATTACATTGACAAATGATCATACAACAGATACAGAAATCTGAGGTCCTAACCTTAAAAGTTTATAGCGCCACTGGTTTTTTTATTTATAGTTGTATCTTGAAGGAAACTTCAATAACCACTTGTAGATCTACACAGCGATAAGTTTGTACATAAAATGTGATGCCAGAACCCAAAATTGTATCATAAATCTTTATTCACTTTTGATAAACCTTAATAAAAACACAGAAAGAACCTAGAAAAATGCTAACTTGTAGGCGAACTTTGTTTAAACACTCCCCAATGTAAAAATGTAAATTATGTCGTGATTATAGTAATATATATAAAATTCAATGTCAAAAAACGTATTTTACAGCTCCTTGTTATATAAGCATATACTTTATTATTAAAGTACAGACGGCAAGCACAGCCGTTAGTGAATCATACTTTCGATTGTTTCATATTTGAAGACTTGGGCCACATTGCTTCGATCAATGTCCAGTACTTGAAAAACTTAGTGTAAATTAATTATAAATAATGTAACTCACCACATACCCATTATTTAAATATCAAATATAATGAATTGATGTAGGTTACTTTTGTATATGTATGAATGTCAATTATTTTTTAAATTGCTTGTTAGTTGTTAAGTAAAGGGTATAAAACATAGGAGAAGAACTGGCTCAAAACTCCTTTAAAGTAATCAAGTAATCTTTTTACAAGACTCTATCTAACATGGAATATGTTTCCAAAAAATAACCATACGTAAGGAGCTAATCCTTCCAGAAGTGAGAATGGAGAAACAGAAGCACCCACATGCATTATAGTGAGATTAACACGCAATTGGAATGTTATTTAAAACCACAGTATATAAATTGCTTAAAGAAGATCCATTCCCAAGTCCCATTTTACGTTTTCTATGCATACATTTAAAAAAATAATAAGTTTCGCAAAGAACCGTCGTCCCTTCCCGCTTTGTTCGTAATTGATATTCAATACCTAAGTGTTTACTAAAGCTTTATCCCTTACAATCGACGGAAGCGCTACAGTTCTAAATACAAAGTTAAACACTTAAACACCTGCTATCAGATACTACGACTAATCCAGGCTTTCACTAGGGTTTTGTTTCACACACGCTTTTTAAAAGAACAATTTAATTTAAATTATTAACAAAACATTTAGAAAAAGAAAATGTTAGACAAATGAGCATCATTCGTTGGATTAAATACATATAATCTGCGCAGTAATTCACTTTAAACACGGTTTGTAAGCCATCATTAGAATGAAGTACATACAATAAAAATCATAATTCCTGATCTACAGTTATTTTAATATCTTCGTTATCTACGGAGTGAGGGAGAGTAGTACTTGTAGCAAATGACGTAAGCGTTGTATGACATATGTTGAATTTGTGTTTGTGAATAACATTTTTCGTTTCGATATGGCGGCATTCCGGCTTCAGAAAAGAATTTGTATATATCTACATATATATGTGTCTTTGGTGAAACTTTGAGAAATAAAGTGAAAATTATGATATTACAGTAAAAAGGCATATTCGATAACAAAACGGAAATAAGGCTACAACTAATTACATATATCTTTACAAAGAAAAATGATTATTAATATTCATCGGCCTAAGTTTCACCTACTCTTAATCAAATATGTAAATTATATCCGTTATTCGATTTACGATCGTTGTATCCGAACCGATTATTTATTAAACAAACAACAGTACTTATGAAATCACCCGACTACATCCTTAGATATAATATAATTTGGTAAAGAGAACAAAAGTAATCGATTTGTCAATGTTGGCGATGAAATAATAATATTTTTTTTTATTCTTCGGGCCGACTGGGCCACGGCGGCTATTCTGTCTCATATGTTAGGGAGGTAAGTGGGTAGAAAAATTGGTGACAACTGTCTTACGAAGCCCAACATTGGGGTTGAGAGTCGTACGTCTAGTACTTAACTAGGCTAATTCAGATAGTACCGTACCGTATTACTTAATACAATTTGCAAGTAATTCTTGACGTTTCAAGCTTGCCGTTCGGTTCAATTTTAAATGTACTGAATCCATTTCCAATCATGCTGATAAGAAATTAACTCGAAGTTATAGCCACTCGGAATTCATCTTAGATTTAAGTACTCTTGATAAAATATCCGTTGAGCAACTTCTATCCAACTTTGAATATTAATTTAAGTGTCGCATAATTAAATTTTTGCTTATATTCTATGTTTTAAGAAATATTAAATGGAATATTGCCAAACATAGTATAGAATACATTTATTTCAAGTATAGTATATGAAAATACAACGTTTCTGAAGATTCAAAAAGGGTTGAGCTAAAATTCATCATATAAGTCATACACAATGTACATGATGTAGTTTAAAAGCAACTAAGTAAGGTTTGGTTAGGAAAGCTAACAAATATAGTGTTGCACGCCATGACGGATGAATACTGGAATAAAAAAATAATATATTACTGAGGTCACCTACTGTTTACCCTAGAAACAGTCTAGACTATCGTTTTCTCAAATGGAGGGTCACGAAGGGGTCCCAAAGGGGTTCTTTTATTACACCCTAAGCATAGCTACGGTCGAATTATTATAATTTTGTGCATAAAATACTATATATTGCAGAATCGCAATTTCTTACAAATCATTGCTGGAATGATATATCTCGTATTTATTAACTCTTCGCTTTTATGTTGATAAAAAACTATCAATTATACAATGTACGTTTGACGTTCTTAAATATACATTGTGTTACCTTAATTAATAAATTTTTGGCTTTGTAAGATGCACTATTATATTCTGTAGTTCGTGCGACTTGTGTAAAGTGTGTGTGTGAAACTGCTTTTATTTTTGTATACTTTTGTTTATTATTTGTTGTAATGGTAGATATATTGAAAAAGTTTTAGGAATTGTTAATAACGATTTAGGACATTAAAATATTAAACGGCTTAGTACATTAAATAATTTTTTTAACAAAAACAAATTTTTTGACAATATGTAAATGTTCTAAGAGCCGGTACAGTGACTCAGTAGCCATACGATCGCTTTATTAACACGTTTGATAAGAGGGCTTAGGGTTGAATTTCTGGCAATTCAGTTCCTGTTAGAAGTCAGTACCTTCATTAAATCACCTTCGTATGTATGTTATATACAGATAGCGAGTAGTTTAGTCATTTCAAGTGGACTTTAACTCGATAGGGAATGTTTTAAGTAAGGTAGTACGAAAATCTACTCATTTTACTGTTCTTTAAAATTGGGAATACTTCATAATTTTTTTTAGTCACTCAGGCCAGAAATAAATTGAAAAAATAGAGATATTGATATCAATATTTTTGTCTCAAAGAGAACCCTCTTACGAATCCTCTTAGGTTCGAAGCACCTGCCTCCTAAATTTTACCCCAGGAATTCGAAAAATGGCTGGCAATTCATTACCTTCTTAGGAAGAATAGGGGTACGTTCATTTATAAATAATGAGGGCGGTATTCAAATCCTTTCAGGAGCCGTCATCATTAGTATAGAGCTTGGGGCGCGGCGTCGGATTTTCATTAAGACACCGATGTTTCAAATACTCCGCTTGCATGGTGTGAACTGTAACATCTTATTCGCGTAGGCACCAGCAAAGCAATGGATTGAACAGAAAAAAAAACGCGTCGACGTATCAACCGCCTCCATCTGGTTTTTTGACGACGCTTCCATTGAAAATGATAGGCTCGCTAAATTCGTGTTATTTACCATTATGTCCTTTTAAATTACGTTAATTGATTGTTAATATTAGCTTGATGTTAATTTTTTTTATGGAAACAAAATTTCATTCCAATACTACGATTTATTTTAAACTGTAAAAGAAACTGCTCATAGAAATTTGTATGTAGGAAACCTTATTGAAGTGTGAATCGTTACAATAACTTCAATCCAATTTGGTTCAATGTTTAGTTCGAATATATTTCGAAATAGAAACCATTTTATACTTTGCAATAATAATATATGTTTTTAATTGTTTTAGTGGTAGTTCTTTCTCTAAAATTCAATAGTTCTGTCATGATGATTAATAGAGTATTATTATTATTGTTATTTATAAGTAAATATGTAAATATTGGATTTACAATTTTAAAGTAATTACTATTTAGATTTACCTTTAACCCAGAATCAGGTCAACCCAGGTCTTATGCTTTTCATTATTTCAGAATGTTTTTCATTCCTTTTACTTCTTTAGAAAATGACTTGGATGCCTTTATAGCAAAGGAACGAGATAAACACACGTGACATAGTTTCCATTCAAAAATAATAAGAGTAGGTCCCTTTTATAAGATGAAGAACTCGTCTGTCAGCTCGTCGGTTAGCTATTCTAGATATGGTTATTATGAGGTACCGCAACCCATGGCTAGACATTTTTACATCTTCTTTATTTGTATGTTTTATTAATAGGTTGGTAACCCTTGATTCGCCGGCAGTTAAATGGGTCCCAAAATATGACGACATATAAAATCAAACATTTTAAATTATATACACGTATTATTTGGCTATATAGTTACTATTTTTTGGGGTTGTCAACTGCCCATAATACTGCCTTCCTTAATTTTAAGTTCACACCGAAATCTTCAATGATATACAAAGTTCAAATAAGTAGCTTTTAAGTGATTCATCGAAATTAAGAGATTTATTAAACTATTTGTTGAACATTATAATAATTAAGTGTCATCCATTTTAACAAATGACAAAATATACTCACAAAATTTTCCACGAACATCAATGTATTTTTATTTTTTCCATATTATAATCTTATCAAGAATTAATAACTGAATGAAAACATCTATTCATTGTAATGAAGACTTCTTTGTTCTTCCGGATGTTATGTTAGATTAGCTATATACATATTTCTTCATGTAAAGGCTTTGCGCTGAGTATAATTGTGATTTTGCGATAACTTTTATATGTTGTTTCACCTAATAAAACTTTATTTGTTTACTTCCAGTAAAATCGGAATAAATATTAAAAATAAAGTCATTTCCCTGAAATTTAAATAAGGTTAATATTTTCTTTGAAAACACATTTTATGACCTATTTTGTTTTTCAATAATTGCCGCATTTTTATACCAATATACGTTTCTATTCGAGGTTTTAATATTGCGCTGTTTTAAACGCTAGTCAAAAATGGAAAATAATTTATATTAAGTAGGTCACATGCAAAATAAACTCTCATATAAATAGTCTTTGTTCCACCCCAACGTTTGTCTTTTATCTAACAGGCTTTCACAAACTTTGATAATAGTTAATAAAGTGCATCTTCCCCACAAAGCCTGCTAGGCTTCGTTAGTTCAATGTGCATCTGCCTACACATGACTAATTTCCAGTGGAAATGCTACATTGCGGCTTGTCTTTGACAAGTATATTTAATATCCTTACGCAATTAATTAATTCCATTTACAAAATCAGTTAAAAGTTATCATTCCTCTAAACTTGACTTTCCAAAATTAATAAAAATGGTATATAGTAAAGCAAGCACGCAAAAATTTATCAATAATAGTATAAATTAGATTATGACTTCTTGAAATCACAGATCGCGTGAAATAAATTATATTTATTTTATAGTTTACAATTTAAAGACACAATCAACACATACAATGATATGAGTTATAAGAAAAACTACGTTCCCGTTATGTTAATAAATACTTGCGGCCTTTAATAAAAAGTATATTTCAGTTCGCAAAAGAAATGCCGTAAATGGAATTTTCAAACAAAATTTCAAAGCTCAAACTAAAAAGGAAATTGTACGGTTTCATACAAAACTTTAGGCATTACACAGGCTATTGCGGGGTGGAGACCTACATAATTATTCCCTACGCATTAATCACACAGGTGTTAGTCACCACAACCCTACCCTGAATTATAAAAGGGGTTAACAGATTTTAAACTGTAATTTCGCAGGTCCCAAAGCGTAAATATTTAAATATAATTGCACCTGAAATATCTTTCATATCTCAAAAGTCGATAGTCTAATACATTTCTCAGGTCGTAATATGTCTTTTTGAAATATGTGCCAGATTCAGTAATTAATTAAATGAATTTATTTCTGTGCCATTCTCTATATCAGTAATTAAAATCATTGAATAGTTAGCCCTTAAGCGTCCTTAATCGTATTTAGTAGAAAACATTTTTAAATTGTTAAAGCTAAAAGACAGTCTCTGTGGGATCCCACAACGTTGTAAATTGTTAAAGTTTATTATTGATGCTCTTCAGTAAAACCCCAAACTGTGATCGAGCTTCACAGCATGAATAATATTGTGCAGTGTTGTGTGCACTTTGAGTTCTGACTCATCTATTGGGGTTCGCCTCCCTCGTTTCTTTTGTTAAACGTCAGTTGTTCTATACAGATAAAGGTATGAAAAATTGAAAAACGTTTTCAAAAAGAGCAATCATTGTTTTGTATCTGAAGGTTTAAATGCGCTTCGCTTGTTTCTTATTTGTAGGATATAAAATTACATTACAAACTACACTTGAACTAATGATTTCAATCTAGTGATTGAAAGTTAGTTTTAGTGAAGAAAGACAAAAAATTTATTTTGTTAACAGTAAAGAAACTGTTTTAATACTATATAAAAATAGTACGATGTGATTTTTTTGTATTTAATTTTTTTCTTTTTTTAGACGTGGAGCACGTAGAAATATGGAAGGTGGGAGTGGAGTTGTGTACCGTGTAGTAGGACGTACTCGTAAGACGGATTGTGGGCAGCAGACGGAGAGACAGCCGCCGAGGCAAGACACAACTTGGAAGAAGTACACCGACTCCCCTGGTGTTGGGGCTCCACCAATGGTAACATGTCTTTCAAAATAATTTCTTCTAGGAATTACTAGGAAGTGAGCAAAGTAGACAACGAATGCGTTTAAGCGTTATTTATAAATACTCCGCAAGCCTTAATTAAGTAAAGACTGTTTTGTAAATTTTGTTACTTTTATGTGCCACGTCAGTGATAAGGCAAAATAAATTTTGATTATATAAACATAGTGTTTAGTGGTCAGGACCTTTAGCAATTTACGTAGTCTATCATCTTTAATCTTTACTTGAGATGTAAGAGTGTCGGGCCTAGGTAAGAAACTAAAAAAAATGGGAAATATGTACATATTTTTTATTTCATAAATTTTCCATAATATTTCAACTAGGCCGATCGTCACATTTGATTCACTGATTTTTTGTGTCGCTTGGGTCCCTACGACTGAAAATTTTGTGATTTTCTTCATGTTCAATATATATAGAGGCGAGGTATGTACAATCCAACCATTATAAAATAAATTCAAAACATATTCGAAAAATTTCAGAGTCAGCCACCAGCTCCTCCCAGTCCATCTCATAGTCGAAAAAGCGAGCGGCGTGCGGGTCACCACTCGCCACAACACAAACGAGAGAAACTCACTGCGGCACAGCAACTCGGCATCGCGCCACACCCTCAGGTATTTACTTATTTACACTTCGTCTCATTAAAATAATTAAACAATAAGGAGGGCAACGTTGGCTTTTCGCTTTCGAGCGATCTCTTCCATGCAGATCTCAGATATTCAGATATTGTAAGGCTGTTAAAATTACGTATGTACGCCAGAGGTACAAAACTTTATAAGATATACAATGACTTACTATCTAATGTTTGGAAATACGACCAAAACATAGACTACAATTAGTGCGTAGGGTTACACCGGCTAAACCTTTTAATCAACTTTTCACATGTGTACACAAATTTATCAAATCACATTCGATCAACTGTTCTGTATTGTTAGTTCTGGTATTGTTTTTCCTATAAAAATTAAATAAAGTTTCGAGAGTTTACTACAACTATATATGTGTATACTACAACTAATATAGCTCCTGTTTTTACCTAAGGTAAAATAATGTTTATCTGTTAATGTGTCCACCAATGGTCCTTCTTTATACTTATTTTACATTTGCTTGGGCGGTGAATGAAAACATCGTCTAGAAACCGGCTTGCCTTATTCCCAAAAAAATCAACTGCGTGTGTTAGCCACAGGATGCTGATCAACTAATTGCCTATAGATTGGTAAATGATCATGAAACAGACACAGATATCTGAGGCCCAGACCCAAGAACTACGGCAAATCTAAGAATTACCGTATCCTAAAATTGTATGATAATGCAAATCATTTTTGCTTTGACAAACGAATGTAATTATTCATTACGGAATAACATTTATCAACAAATTCGATAGCTTTCAGTTTTCACCAGCAAGCCAAAGTGATTAAGTAATACAATTAGTCTAGTTAACGAACAAATAGGAAAAACTCGACTTGGCATTGTTCCACACTCAGGTGACCTAACTTTATTGTACCGATTTTCGAGTACTAACTTGCGCCAAAAAAACGTTTGTTCGCAGCTAGTTCCGCAATAATAATTCTTGGCACATCGCCATTTAAACAAACCTTCATTAAATGTGAATAATTATAAAATAATTGTTAGGTTCTTCTGTCATATAAAGTATCACTCACCGACGAAAATGATTTTAAAATTGTTTGATACAGAAACCGATGCCTCTCAGAAACGTGTTACTAAATCCGACAATATGAAGAAAAAATTTCGGTACATAATTATGTAAATCTAATTAAAATGTTGCTGTTAAAAAAGTTATTTTAAGAAAAATTTTATTCATACAATATATTTTAATATTGTTTATTAATTTTAATTTCAGTATGCTGCCGCTAATCCTTCAAATCAGCATGGATCGAGACAAGGAGGCAGTGCGCAGGTAATTTTTTTATTCGAAACATATTGACGAAGTATAAAGAAAAAACTGAGGTTTTCAGTTAAGAATATAAATTTACTACCTGAGTTAAAAGTAAGAACTACCTGACAGTCTATGCAAAAGCAGTTTTAACAGCATTAATATAAATAAAATAAAAATCTACCCTCTTATCTACATCAGTGGCCTTTTCTGTTACAAAAGAAAAACGTTTTTGTTGTTGTTTGTGTACATTTTGTTTTTAAACTGGTCAGAAAATAAATATTTCAGCTTCAATCCCCAAGTGGAGGCTCTCGTCCATCCAGTGTGTCAAGCGGCAACGGGAGTAGCTCATCAAGCAAGGCCAAAGGCCCACAGAACTTCGGCTACGCTAAACGACAGAATGGCACCCAACAACCGCCCCCATTACCGGCAAATGGACCGCCGCAGCATACACATAGTAAATATAACTTATTATTAATGTTTAGTGTAAGGATTTTATTTATGTGTATGGTGACACGAGGGAAGGTTTATCAAGCAGGTGGCATATTTTCCAAATAAGCGACATATTCCTCTTTCATATTTTAATAACTGTAATAGCCTGTAACAACCTTCAGTATCAACACCTTCGTTTTAATAAAATATAATTTAGTCTTGTCATCTTTAACTAATAGTTTTTGTTAATCGTGATATTTCCTATACTGTTTTATGGTTATTTCCAGGCGGAAGGACGGCACAAGTGACTGCTGTACCTAGAACAAAAGTAAAAGTATCCGGAGGGACACAAACCTGTACCCAGGACCTACAAATACACAGTATGTTTTTTTTACACACAATATTATATATGAAAATTTCTCTAACCTAAAAACTCCGAAGCAGGAATGTTACAATTATATACCTGTTCACATCGGGAAATTATAGCCTCATGGAAGCTTACAAAGCTATTTAATGAAAACTCAAACTCAAAATAACTTTATTCATATAAGTAACCAAGGACATAAGAATGAGAACGAATGATATGAATGTCAACAGAAAAAATGTTAAACTGATTCTAAATTTACACTTACTACCAGTTCGCCAGTCAAGGGTGTAGAGCGGGCAAAGTAGCATAAATAAATAAAATAGTTTTAGTAATTAAATAAAACCTATGTGTCTGTGTAACTATTTAAAGATAGTAATCCAAAAAACAACGGTCTGTTACACAAAATCAAAAACCATCATTAATTTTTATTTAGCAACCAGTTCCATGGACCAGGTCTTTTGACAAATTTTTTGGACCATACTATTCCATACTCTTGAATATCTGTACTTAATGAATTAAAATGATTATTGCTTCTTGCATTTAAATTTTTTATAAAGAATTTTTTCAACCTCAGCTGAGTGTTCATGTGTTGTCGAGATCTTTTAATATGAATGTATGTATTTTTATTCATGTCGCGATTTTTCTGAAGACATACCAGAATAGTCATAGTTAATAATAACAAGAGATATTTAATGTTTTTATATTTTTAGAAAACGGTATAGGACCAAAATCCTATTCGCTTCAAGGAAGTTCAGCCGCTCAACTTTCTGCTTCAGTAAGGGAGCGACTACTTGGATCTCAGTCCTTGCCAAAGCCGGGAACTCATGAATTCGCTGCACTTTTTCATCATCACAGGTACTTTTTTCTTACTTTTAGCATTTCTTAAAAGAAATATACACAATAAATATTCATATTAACTATTATCAATGGGTAATAGTTGTTTATTATACATATACCTAATAAATAATGGTGAAAAGCAACTCGAAAAACTACATAACTCGGCTTCCAGGTCTGTAACGGGAAATAGATACGTCAAAATCAGAGTACATTGCTATCTTTTGTCTCGAGAAATTGGCTTTCCTTCCTTCCGTACCAATTCCATAGTTTCTCTGTACCAATTAGACTTAAGGTCCTTTAAGATAAGAGCGGCAATTACCAATTACTTAAAAGTCGGCAACGCACTTGCGAGTCTTATAGCAGTGTACGTTATCACTTACATCAGGTAAGTCTCCTGCCCGTTTGCCCCCTGTACTATAAAAAATAAGGTCATTTTCATAATATATTTTAATAAAACTAAAATAAATATGTTTTGTAACATACTAAAAAAATAGTATGTTACAAAAAGTATTAAAAAAATAATTTAAGCAAAAGCCTTCTATCAAGTTTTTCTAATAACCTATATCCATAGTTGACATTTAAATTGATAGATCCTATCTTATCTCAAAGCTGTATTTACAAAAATGATACGTAACTTGAAAGCGTGAGAACTAAAGTACACAGTACCAATTTATACTGGGTATCGTAGAGACTGTTTTCTTATACTGTTGGAAGGTAAATTATATATATATAAAAGGTTTTATAGATTACAAATTTTGTGTATATGGAATATACACATAAACAATTAATTTCTTGTAAAACTTATATTATTAATGTAGTTAAGTAGTATATGTTCTACATCCGTAGATATTTATCCTTTTCAGAGTACCTCCAAGAGGCGGTATGAAGATCAGCGACGGAAGTCTATCAGACACTCAGACTTACTCCGAAGTGAAGTCAGATTACGGAATCCCCTACGCACCATGGCTCAGACATAGGTAACTTACATTTATATCATCCTTGTAATTGCATTATAGCCATCAAACCTGTGTGTTCATATGCTTGCGCGACCCCTTTCGGCCATCCCCAGACCGTGGCCAGCATGAACCCTTCTGTACAATTTCAGCAATACATATTCGGCGACTGGACGTCTTTCTGAAGGAGAGTCTATGGAATCTCTGACGTCACTCCATTCAGCGCAGCACACTACCCCTAACTCACATCACCGCAGCTCACTCACACACAATAAGCTCATCATGCATCGAGACGCACAAACTTCGAGGCTTAACCGAAGCAACAGTATTAGGTGGGTGATACCATTTCTAAATCGTCACTCCAAATTTCCTTCGCTTGGCACCATTCATTTAAATAATATGTAAAACTTCAGAATATTTTAATATTGGTCTATCTATATTGGTCAAAAGTATCATCAGGAAATGCTGTACTGTAAATAAATTACAATAAATGTTTGTGTATATTTTACAGTTAATTATTATTTTATAAATGGGTTTATTAACTTTTAGCTACCTCAGAGATAGGACATTCCCAAGGTATGCCACAAGGTTTGAAGTATACGGTTTCGCTTCAACGTGGCACGCATTCACTGCATGGACGCAAATGGCACGGCTTACGAAAAACTCATTATTTTAGCTTTTTGGTTCATTTCTCACGAAAAAATTTTGACGTGGATCCGGCCTGATAATTTACGACCTGGTTTTGATATCCGGATAATGTTTGCTATAGATCCAGAGCATAAATGCTTTTAATGTTTAGTTTAGAGCCCGGAGACTAAGGGTGACTCGCTGTTGTAATTAATATCAAACAGTAAATCGTATTGACATTACCTCACGCTTGTCTTATGACTATGTCATAACAATTCGATCGGCGATCGAAGATTACGCTTGCATAGCATATGAGTATATTGTCTTGGGCACTTGATGTTTAGCTATAATTTCAAAGCGATTGGTAAGACTTCATACAAATTATTTTACTAATGGTAGCACAGATATCGCTTACATTATAAAGTGAGATATCATAAAACATATTTTCAGTTTGAAATTAAATGCTCATTATATCTTATCCAATGTGATCGTTTGTCAATTGTCATATTTTATTGTTTCACAACGCTATCGTCGTCATCTATTACGAGACGAGTGGGGCTACTACACCTGTCGCATAATTCTGTGACCACAGACTTTCTTTGCTTGTAGCAAACTTCCTAAAAAATCATGTTACAGATATAGGTGTACTAACTACATAATTTGGTTTATTCTACTAAAAAATCTTTACGCTAAATAAAATAAGAAAACAGTGTTCATATATACGGGAATGGCGTTCTACAAAACTTCTCTTTTAACTGGCTGATCCGGCGATATTTTCTTTGGAGTATTAAGTTTATTACAGTATTAATATTGCTATTAAAAAAAGGGATTGTCAAAAACTAAGGGTAAACCTACAACTGTTTCGATGGAGTTACAAACACTGTTTATGTTCTAGAATTATTCACGCCCTAGGAGCTGCCACTCTCGCTACTATATAAAATAGCTTTTTATTAGAAACTGAAATATCATCAGCAAAAGCAATTGCTTACTTTTACCGCTACGTGAGGCTTCAATGTCTAATCATCAAACCAACAGGGTGCATTCAGAATTCTCTTTTCAGATCGACGAAATCGGAAAAGCTATATCCGTCAATGCTTCAAAGGTCTTCTGAGAGTGATTACGAACCTTATTACTGCCTGCCTGTCCAATACGGTCCCGGTGGACAAGGTTGGTTTATCTTCTATATTTTTACATTTGTCACATATTTTTTGACCCAGTTCGAACGTAAACTTCTTAATAAATATTCAATTGTAATTATAACGTTCTACTTTTTTGTTTTTAATTTAATTTATACCCATGATCATATTTAGAGTAAATTAAAAGGGAATCGATATATAAAACTTTTATACATCGGGAATCTTAAACTGTATTAGGTTATTATAAGTATTGTATAATTGTTAGTCTAGAAACTAAAAAATATATTATGAGGTTTCAAAACATTATTTTATTTGAGATAAATATTTTTTAATTCATATAATACATCATACAGACCGCTCATGGCTTTATTTGAGTGGATTCCTTTTCCAATCAACAATAGTATATTCTAGTGAATATTTATCATATTGGGATTACTATTATAGGTCTAAATTACGGGGTATCCGAACCACCATCACCATCACCGAGATCGGCTCTCAGTCCTACGCACCAACCTGCCAGTGTCATGCATACTCCACGACATTCACACCATTATCCCAAGAAAAACGATGAAGGTAAGTCATTTATTTACATTCTATTGGTGTTTGTTAAGGAATCAAGCCTAGAGATATTGTCTTATACAATTTTCATTACCCCCTGCATCGTGGCACATATACGAGCCAAGCAATATTTTGGCTTATAGTTCATAATAGAATACATACTTATTTCATCGTTTTCTGCATACTGTGGAACGTAGAAGTTTGTAGGGTTTAACGCCATCTACGGACGGCGGGAAGAACTACACATTTCTTCAACGTTCAACTAGCCCTGGTATTAAATTTGTAAACCTTAGGATGGTGCATGATGGCTGACCAACTCTGGCTTTGTATACATTTTCATATAAATAATCTGTAATTTGGACCAGACTAATTTTAACATGAATATTTTCGTTAATTATTGTCATCGATGTTTCCATAGTAAGATTTTATTGCTCTTGTGTAAAGAAAACATTAATACTTTTGAAATAACTTTATCATATTCATAATTTGTACCAGGCAATCATAATGAACAAGGAATTATATTTTCAGTTCACGGATCCACTGCTTCCCTTGTATCAACCGCGTCTTCTCTTGCGGCGGGCGCCGGCGCCGAGGAAAGACACGCCCACGAGGTAAATACGCCTGTACGTAACCCATTCATTCACATCATTTATTAGCTTTTAAGTTTTTTAGATGACTTAATGTATAATATATATACGATATGTATAATATCACCAATCATATATATCGCACGAATGCATCTTTCATTCACAAATGCTTGTTATGTATTTTTTATATTGTGGATAACGTCTAAATGGTTCAAAAGCCATTGCTTAATGCCACTACCTCTAAGTCTTGACCTAAGATTTCTATATTTATTTTATGATCATTTTTTTTTATAGACAAGTGATTAGCCTCCTGTGCCCGACACACGATCGATTTTTAGGTCGAAATTTCTCGCGATGTTTTCCTCAATAATTGTTTCATGTTAATGTAGGCTTAAAATAATATTCATACCTACTTATATGGGGAAAGTTAATGTTTTCGCAGACACACGTTAAAAAGATCTGACCTGAATTAATATTTATCTATTCTGAAATAGGTACTATTCTCGGAAAAATTGTTTCGGTTTTTAAGAACAGAAATTATTACTTGCCTCAAAATACTTCTATCAATAAATTAAATGCATAAATTAAACCGAATTTATGAGATTTAATTTATGCATTTAATTTATGAGATTATTTATGAGACAATCAATAAAAGTTGGTTAGGCGTGTTGTAATATGTTGTTATTCGGAAATTTCAATTAACGACAGTACTACGATTCGCTTGATTAAATGGTCGCTTTTTTACGTATAAAAAATAATTATAATATTTTATATCTTAGGTTCGAAAGTTGAGAAGAGAGCTGGCGGACGCCAAAGAAAAAGTTCACACACTCACGACGCAACTCACAACTAATGTAAGTACCATTTTAATAAATCAAGTCTTAAAGTAAAACTTAAACATACCAACAACGGAGTCTTTGTTAAAAATTCTCATTTTTGCTATGAACAAAGTTTATTATTGTTTAATATCACTGTCTGTATATTAAAGACCGTATATTAAATGTGCTTCTTTAGGAGAATCTACGGCTCATAAACATTCAAAAACATGTATTATAGATAAACTTAATTTGAGGATTTTTATGATAGCGCTAATTGGTTGGCGATGTCTTGACATTAATTTGTCTTTCACGTTAAAAACGCGATAGAAGTTATGGATTTTATATACTTACGGAAATATCTTATATATCTCTCTCGTTATTGTGATATTATTCCCGTAGTTATTGTAAAAACTAGACAATATTTAACAGAATTTGGTTCCATTTATCTAAGTATATAATGTAAGCTTTGTAGTTTTGTACTACGTGCGCTCATAAATTTAATTTTAAAGGAAATTCCTTACAGTGTTGGAAGAGATTACTCGAAGGCAATAAGGCCAGTTGCTCTCTCAATGAAGTATAAATAAATAAAGTATTGAAAGATCAATCTTTCCTCGTCTTAATCATATAGGAAACATTATAGAAATCAAGACCTGTCAAAAATGTTATTAATCCACTGTAAAACAATTAAACATGTCAGCTATAGTTTATTACCTAATGTAATGTAATACTGTAACCGCGGTAGCGCGTTCTTGGCTTCCAAAAACGAAGAAATATGTCAGTAATTTGAGCCTACTTGTCAAAATATATTTCACGGCCAGTCCAAGAGTTGGTATTTGTATCATACATCAGATTATATTACAGCCATTTTCTACATTCTACTGATAGTCAGCTTTACGTACCAAACTATACCAATTAATATCACTTTTGCTTTATCTCCACATCGATAAAGAGAATTATATTTCTACTCCCTGTCAACGCCGTATACGAATGATTCTGAGAAAGATTCCCGTCGCAACTTGTGATTTGGGTGATACCTTATAAAAACAACCATCTGCCATGATAGCGGCGCAGAATTTTAAATACAGTTCTCAGACTATTTATGTATGTTTTAAGTATCGGTAGTTTAAATTAAATAGGTATTTTGATGAGAAAACGAAGATCCCGACAGAAGTCTAATCCGTACCCGTCAATCAGATGTATAAACGATAGTGCTTATCTCTTTTAAACTACAAGGCTTATCAATAGCTTTATGTGTAGTAACCTCGCAAAAATCGAGATTCATACAATTTACAAAAAGCCCTTAATATAGCAACGTCAGTTAATTACTATGTAAGAAAAATAGTATAATTTTTACTTCATCTGCAGAGAACATATTGCTGTACATCAAAAATCAAATTATGCAAGGCATTATGTATTTTACTACATAAAATATTATAAAAGTTATATTAATCCCTGAGTAATATAAGAAGCTGTCACAGAGTAGTACAGCTCTCGTTATAAGTTGCCAGTGTATATTTCGAAACATTATATTGCTTACCAATATTGTGGTATATTCCGCGTTTAAATTAATTGAAGAAAGCTGTCTTTTTCGTTAAAACTTAAGTACACATACTTTTATGTAGGATTCTGACTTGTTACCTTTAATACAAATTCATATAAAGTATAATATAAAATTATTAAAAAAGACAAGTATAGCTCTACATGTCTATTCTTAATCGTACTCTATGAGCACTTCATTGTCAGTCATTGAAATCCATAAATTAATTATTTTCATCAGTGTCGTGATGTCGTGTAACAGCTACTATTTTTGTTGCTGTTTTTTGGTTCACAACAGATTTCTATATCTCGTCAGATCTGAATATTACATACACAATTTTACGTACATCGTATAGGTAATACATATTATACACTAAAGAAAGTACCTAGAGGTCAGGCTAAACGGCATTTTCACCACCTCCGTCCATATTGGAATTTTCAATATCGACATGACATCGACAGCAAGTGACACAGATCAAATAATGAGATAATAGCAAGGGTCGAACAAGTCACACGGCCGTGAGACGTGAGACCACTAAGTCCATATCGGGTGTCAGGAATGTATGCCAACTACAGTAGGCCCTCCTGTCAACTGTTATTTACGCCGCCTTTGAACGTCTTAGTGCGAATTTTCTAATCAAGAATTGAAAATTATTATTTTAATTAATTCTAGTCTATTCTAAAAGAATATAAAACTGTCTAAGGCTGTAGTTAGATGTAACATTTGTGATTCGACCTTTAAAATGTTTCAATATATTAGTAGTTTCAATTGTTTCTTTATTAACAGTGTAATTGATGTTCGCGGTTAAAATTAGTTATTGTAGGTTTCTGAAGGAGGTGAGGACTAAAGTAGTATCTGTTTTTTGATTGTAATATATTGTACTGCCGTTATTACACTTAAAATATTGTACGGTTTTTACACTGACACGTCTGCGTTGGTATAATAACCCAAAGTGATGTTTTAATTATTATAAAATTCAAGAATTATACAATCGTTTATCCCCGCAAATTTTTCAAACATAAATTTTCAACGATTCAACGAACGTACTTCAAAAATGCTCATGATTAAAAACTTAAATTAACAAAAACTAAAAAACAGTATCAAACTAAAATCATGACATGAGTCTACGTCATTAAGTACAATCTACAGTATGCTCTTATTCCCCTTATAAATAATATTTTATTAGTATTTACAAATCAGTTACAATAATTTATTAACAAGTCTAAATTTAACTTCCAAGTATGAACAAGGTTACACTCGGTTACTTTTTATAGAAATAAAATAAAATGCGGTAATCTACAACATATAAGGTGTTCTACGTCAATGTGGCTGAAGTTAAAATAATCCGCTGGTTAGCATTAGGAAACGATTTAAATAAGGCACATCTACGTCAAAACAATGATTTGAATTGCAAATAAAAATAGTAAAATGAATTTGAAAGTAACAGTGGAAAATGTTTACATATTTTGTTGACGTAGAGATTGCTTTAAGTATGGAATAGGTAAATAAATACATAGGATTGGACTAGACTATACTTTCGTCTCTGTCCCTCAAATTGCGAATATATTGTAATGAAAAGAGACACGAGTACTATAGTCTGAAGAGTGTTTAGCTTTTTATTATACTAAATTTATACGTCACAAAGTAAAATGTAGTTGCATGCTCTATGCGCGCAGGACGCGAGTGGTGGCTACATTACTTCCTTGTTGCTAGTGAATTATTTTCTGTAGTGAGTTCACTCTAGGCAATATTTTTCTTATACTTATTTCAACGGAAAGATTGTGTTGTAACTTAGTTATTTACGTTTAAATTACATGATTAATATATACAGTAGGGATGCATCGATATGCCTTTTTGCCGATACGATACCGATGCCGATACTCTTAAAGAAATATCGCCGATACTTATACCGATACGGACGCTGACTAAATTAAAGAGTAAGAGAATTTTAAGATCTATAACTTTGGCTTAAAACGTTTTTTGATAAAACTTACCATTTTTGAGAAAAAAATCCAATCCATCCAGGATTTTTTGTTATTGGACCGCTATTTTTGTCTAAATTGACCGGACTATACATGACTTTTTTAAAGAGCGAAATTTTAAAAGATTCCTTGTATTGATAATTAAAATATCCCCGATACCGATATATCGGCAAACTCGAAGTATTGTCGATATATCGCTATCGGTATCGAATACATCCCTAATATTATAGTTTCCGAATCAAAACCGAGCTGAATTCAAATGCTGGCTTGATTTAGAATTATAGGGTGGTTATATAATATGCTTTTAAATAATTATTTATCTAATTCTAGGTAAAATATTAGCAGTTTAATAATTAACAACCACTATAAAACATTTTCCTTATGTAATATATAGGGCGAATAATAAAAATACAAATTTGCATTGTAAATTTTTTATTTGGCATAGATAAAGGAGCGTTGAAACATCTTTGTCCCTTACATGTTCCATGTTGCATACAATGTTGAATATTAACACTTATTTTAACGCGCCATTTATGGGTGCAAACATTAATCACAACATGTGCGAAGATTACAAATAAGTTTATGTTTACATTTGCGTATTAGTAGTTGAAACTTAAGAAAGCTTTTGTATGTATGAACATGCGAAGTACGAAAAAATCCTTATATATATTAAAAGGATCATCTGAAAGCATAAATTACTTTAATAAAATTAATTTCAAAAGCTTGCTACAGTTAAAGAATTACGCCGTAATGTGTTCATGAGTCAAACAGGAAAATTAGATATACCTTTCATTAAATATCTCGATTTATTTTCCTCGAAAGGTTGATAACACAAATTCGGTAAAAATCCACAGTTTGTGACGCACACATAGAGAGAGTGAATAATTTTAATTATATATTTTAATTGTCCGTATTATAATAGAGAAAGCGAAAATTATTAACGGTAAATTACCACGAATAGTCCAATTAGTGTACTGTGTAGTGGTGTAGAAAACAAGAGATGAAGTTCCCACAGCTTGGTCTAGACTTCAACCAGAATAATTAAAAATATATATTCCCATACAAATGCGAAAATTCTTTTAGGAGCGTATGTGCTTACAACAGTTATGCAATTGCAGTTTAATTTTTGGACAATGATTTGTTTATTTTAGAACAGGATTTACAGAAATAGATCTTAATATTATTTAACATTCAGATAAATCAAAATATATATATATATATATATATATATCGAAGGTAAATCTTATATATGTATGTGATTTAAATGCATAAATAATAATTAATGTAAAACAGGGAAAAAGTTGTTATTTAGTTAGTTGTTAAGGTTAGTTCAAACGTCCATTAATCCGTTTTAAACCAATCAATTTAAATCAAAGGACAAAGAAAGGGTTTAAATAAAGCGACTGCTTGTGTTCCCTTAATTTACGGCTATACAAAGCCGTGCCGCCATAAATAATTCAACAAGGACTAAACAGCTACATTCGTTGCTCTATTGTATTAGCTTCTATATTTCAGTCACATTTACTGAGAAATTGTTATTTCTGTAGTGACTGAAATTAAATATATTGTTTTATAACATTAATAGATATTTTATATTGTAAAAAATACCGAAAAGAAAATCAGGAAACGCATGGCTTATTCTAAAAATTATAAAAAATTCAAACCATAGCTGGGTGTTTGTCAGTTCAGCCATTCATTTTCACGTCCAAGACATTTCGATTCAACCTCAACAGGCAAAAACGCTAATCGACTAATCAATGCGCTTGGTAAATTGAGTTCGATAATAGAGAATTACAGAAAACGAGGGCAAACTTCCACCTCTGCGGAAAATATTCTGCCGTTTTTGCCTAGTCAGAGATTGTCAGATGTTATCACCATATTCAAACTTTAAATGAGTCAATCAAGACGGTAATAAATTGAAACGTATATTCAAGTAATTTACCAACCTTCGATACTCATTATTTGTAAGTAATTATATTGACATCTTAAACTACTTCGCATATTGCCAATCACATTATTCATACTGAGAAAAACAATTAGAAAGATAAAAACCAGAAATCGCTCTTTGTTTATGCAACAGAATAATTACTACAAAAAAAAACACTCAGGAAGTTGGTATTACTCAAAAAGAGATTTAAAACACATGGTTGCAAAATTTACAAGTTTTTTCCCAAAATCCATTTCCGTTCTAGCAAACTTCTAAATTTCTTTTATCTCTAGTCGTCACACTTAGTCTCAAAGAATTAACGAATACATATTTTAATATATTTTTGACTTTTAATTCGCTTTTTAACATCTATCATTGCTATGACTCAATTCACAACTAAAACCAGAGAATTAAATTTCTATCGTAGTTTCTGTCTAGGTTTCGTGACTCAGTGTTATTAACTTTGCTTAACAACTTAATATAATCTATTACTACAAACGATAATATCTACGGTTTTGAATACAGCACAGCATGAGTACACTGTAAAATAGTCAACACTCAACGGTCATCAGTAACCAGTAAATAAATAGTTAATAGTACGAACTACGAAGTAACCAGTCTGATTTGAAACGTATTCGAGAACGGACGTACGCGCGTCTCGTGCGCGTTCCTTTATTCGATAACTTATAAACAAATGGATATCAGTGGATTTTCCTGTGATGAGTGTAAATAGTTTTGCGTTATCTATCAGATATGAGTGTGTTGCAATTTATCTAGCGATATTTGATACTTTATATGATCTCTGTTTTCTGTTAGAGTAAACATGTTTTCTTATTATGTTACGTTACTACATCCGCGTGTCCTTTTGTTTTATCAATAGATATTTTGAAGTGTTTTATCATTTTGTTACCAAAAAACTTGACTTTGAACTTTATGTCTTTTGTGTGAGATAACATTTTTTAAACAGAAACATAAATTACGTCAGTACAAATAGCAATTTAAAATAACGCTCACTTTTATTGTTACTAACATGGAACATAATTTGTGCGTAAAGTTTACGTTCTTTAGTTATGGGCCAGGTATCCGCATCCCTTTTTTAATAACGCTTAAACCCTCCTGTTCAGGTGTATAGCCCAAAAGTTTATTCACTTGCGTGTTCTATTCAAAAAAGACCATTGTTATGAAAGTTCCAAGGCTATTGTACTTGCTGTCAAAGAGAAACCACTATATTCATAGCCAATATCAGCGTATAACTTAACACTGTAAGACAATATGTCGTGAGGGAGAAACTTGCTAATTTGTAAAAACCGACCCAAGGAAAACATTGATAATTGAACTACAAACATAAACACATACTCATGAATATTTATTTTAGAAATGATGCCCATTTCATTTGATGTCAGACTCCAGACATCAACTTGGCAAAGAATTTTATGGGTTCGTCTCAGTTTCTTCATTTATAACATAATTACTCGTCCATAAATTTCACTAGAGCGTAATCTATCTTTCGGTTATTTTCATCTCTGTAGAACTCAAAAGAAATTTCGTAATTTTGTAGTTTACCTAGTTAAAGATGTAGATTTTTTTCTAAACGAAAATAAGCGTGTATATATACCGACAGAAATGATATTCGCTGTTAGAATATAGCATCTTCAATCAAACAAGCTCCACGCTCTCAATTGAGGTTAATTTATACGGAGACTGGTCAGATACATGTAGAGCCCGTTTTATTTATTCGTCCAATAAACTATATAACCTAGTAAATTTAAATTGCGTTCATATGAAGTCTAATGTATCGTGAAATTGTACTTATCCAGTTCATCGAGATTTAATTACTAAGAATCATCCTGAGTGCTATAATATAGCCTATAATCCTCTAGTCATTTTATACGCAGGTTATCTGCCGTCTGTTTCTGTAAAAACATTCTTGGTCTGAAGCAGTACCAGTTTTATCGCATTATTTTCCTTCTCCAGAAGAACAAACGCTCATAGAAATAAAGATCTATTGATGCACAACCGGGGCATAAACGGACGACCTGTGGGTTAAGGGTTGCAGGCTTGTTTAGCCACTATGTCAATACTGCCATGTTAACTTAATACTCTGTAATTAAGAAACATCTAGTTATAATAGTTTCGAATTACAAAAACGCATACGGGCATGTCAACAGAATGAAATTGCTTTGAATTGCTTAAACCCTTGAGAAACAAAAAATAGTCACTGTTTACAGAACAAAGACGAATGAACTCGTAAAAAGTTGAAAATTTAAACTTGATTAGGGAGCATTGTTTCTACTTGCGAGTATCAAAGTTTTCAATTATTTTATTTATCAAGGGATAATAGTAACGTAAGATATAAATAGATGTCAAATAAGTATTAATAATGTGGTTCAACTGCACTACATGTGAATGTATTCAATATTATATCTTATGTAATACATTCAAGTCTTGTCTGATCCTTTTACTTCTTGGAACCTTGTTATAATTTTGCTAGACCGTTACTAATATGTTAATATTCTATCGACAATACGGTGTCAGTTACAACAATCACTTGAAATCGTTTGTATTCAATCAAATCTTGTTAGTTTATAAATAGCTTTCTTCGCAACAAGTCAATTTATCTAGGAACTACTTTTAGAGAAGAATGTACTTTAAAAGAACATATAAAATAAAATTGAAATAGTATGCTATTCAGTTATTACCTACATATGTATATAGAATTACTTTGTGACACTACTAGACATATCCAGGTTTTCCACTGTTTAAATTTAATCCATGAAGTATATATTAAAGATACAATAATTGTTTTAATTGCAATGACAAGGCAAATGTCACATTTAATTCTTAATTAAGGCGTTTTAACGATCGTCACGAAATTATCAATGAATACATAATCTAAAACCCGTTAATGTTTTATGTAATCAAACGGATCGACCTTGGCAGACAACCACTACGATCCTACGGCCTTCCCCAAAAATATGTTCGTTGTTTTTCGGTTAAATTTGCATAACTGGCCTATCAGTACGTTAAATTGCTTCGCAAGTAAAACCGGTATTCAAAAAATAGTATTATTTTTGGAAGGCATGTTTTCAAAAACTCCTTCAACCGGTTTATAAAAGAAACAATTAGAAGGTACTTCCGTAAGCACTTTTATCCCGTCTAAAGGTAGGAAGGAAGCACTCCAAGTACTTACAAAGTACAAAGTATTATCTATTCAGGAAGTGCTGACTCCAGCCTCATTAGCTAGGATAAGCTTGGATCAGAATCAAGTTACACATTTCGCTTTATACGACATGTCATTATATTATGGTGGTCTTTTCTGATTCAGCTTATAATATTATGTGTTATTTATTACTAAGAGTGAAGTGCCTAACCACAAATCTTAATCTTTGAATTGCTAGATATTGTACTTGTTGATACCCTAGACTCTTAATGTAATTAAAATACTGCTACTGAATTTCGAATTCGCCCACGCCCATTATTTCTACAATAGTTCAATGACAAAATAGTTGTTTGTTATTCGGTTTGCTAAGTAGATAGACATCGCTTCTGTTGAATGCAAAATCCGTCACAGTAGATTGGTTCTTCATGATTAGCATAACAATAGAGGCCAGAGGTTAAACGGGTTCCTTTAAATTTAGCTTTAGTTATTATACGTCATTGATACAAGTATGTGTATTATTCACCCTACTTGTTTAGATTTTGTTAATAAATGCTCGCATATAATTGACGTGTACCAATTACATTTAATAATTATATATTTTTCCAATTGATTTGATTGCTTTTATTTGTTGATAAATTTGAGTAGTTATTAATGTTTCCTTGAGACTGTAAATAAGACATTCAACGAATTAGTAATCTCATTCCTTAACATTTAACCACTTTTTCAAGTAAAAGCGTTATCATCGATAAGGTCACGGTAATCATTGTCCTTAATTTATGAGATCTTGTTTGTACTCCTTGACCGCATTTTGGCATTTATTAAACCAGATGACGCAGTGTTCACCTCTCTTTCATATCAAATGTCTTCTGGTTACGTTATGCTCTGAGACCCAGGCCATGTGCGCGACAGATGCGCTACTCGAGCATCTAAAACTTGTTCTACATTATTTCTTCTTGTTTTGTACATTCGCATTATAATACTTACTTCCTTTCCTTTGTGAGTCCTTATTGTACGATGCGCTGGATCATACATTATGTTCTAATCTGCGATAACACTTAAAGGTCATTTAGATGGATCTACTTAGACGTGTTGAGGAAAAATTCCGTTAAATAATTATTCTTTTTGCGTAACATTTGTAGCTCTTGAATTATCAATGATGTCAAGAATACAAGATTATTGCGTTGTTCACATTTGAAAATAGAATAATTATCTTTATTGGATTAAAGTTATTTTAGTCGATTGGAATGTTTGATGCATTCAGATTTACGTAACAATATCATTTCATTTTCAAGAGAACCCGTGTTGAATCACGTACTTTCTAGTTATGAATGGTTTCTAATGCAATTCGATCTTATATCGTCTTACACGTATCAAATTAAGATAGTTTACGACTCATCATCTAAAAGATTCTAGTTGGGTTTCTCTTCTAGTTTGCCTATCATATATGCAGCAGTTTATGTCCTTTGCTTTTGCTTTGAAACAAAATGATTAATAGCGTTTTTCTTATCACGTCGTAGTCATAGACGTCAGAATGATACTTGAAACAACCACCTTCGTGTGACGTTTTGTTTTACTGGAAACTCGTAACTTACTTTTTTGTATGAAAATGTTCTAATTTCCAATATTGAACTCTTCTAGTTCCCACACGCTTCAGTCATTATGACTTCGCTAAACACTCGATTCCCGAGCAAATACGTTACTGGTACACGAATATACCGTTAGGGTTATGATCTGTTTACAATGAGGTTTTGTACAACTTTCTACATTAGAGTTAATAGTTCTTTGCCGAACTATGGAAATGAAAGCACATATTACTATAATTGTTATTGAACGTGGTATATCGGATGTGCTGTGTGAAATTCTTCCCCTTCACTAAACATAGAGGAAGCAAGTAAATACACTTGCCCATTTTGTTACTGATTTTACGGAAGGGTGACTTGGTTTACTGTTACTATGGCATCGGACAATGTTTTATTTTGTCACAATGGTTCATTATTCATTTGCATTTGGTTTATAAATCCTCCTTTAGGTCCATTTATTGTTGTTGTATACCAATTAAAGTAGATAAAAGTTTAATGATTGATCCTTGTTGTTGCATTACTTTATGAACGCTGGTCCTTACGCTAGTATATACCTGTATTGTGGGTGATGATACTCTACCAAAGTATATATAATATATCCATGCACGAGTGTGCGTTAACGGTAATGAAAATGGCTCCCGTCTCTGCAAACTGTCTCACCTCAACCAAATTATTACAAAACTACCTTCAAACAAAAAGTATCATTTGTTAATAACACAACATGTGAAGGACAATATTATACTTTATTACGTACTCTTTTGTTCAATCCAGGTTATGTCTCAAACAATGTAAATATAATAAAGCAGCGTTGACACATTTTCACAAAGTTCACAGATATCTCGCGTAACTTGGCGGTAAACACAAGCCGATACATAAATTATCATAATATTAAATCTGTCATTTCAATCATGTTTATTGATGTCCGCTTTGTCTACTAACTTTATTTAAAAAATATTAATTAACGTGTTTATTAAACTTTATAAGACCTAAATAAATAAAACATATATACTGCGAGACTCTGTTTCTTGCATCCTAATAAAATTCCTTTTGAAATTAAAAATTCAGAATTTTAAGTGGAAATTCAAATTTGAAATTTATTTGTTGCATGTTTTTAAATTTTATCAAATTGCTATCTTATAGAGCATTTTAAAGGTATACATTTTAAACATCAAGTGATGTTATCTGTACTTTTGTAACTAGGATTGTGTACTTAGATATGAAAAATCTTACAGAACACTTGTGTACAGGTCGTTGATACCAAATTACAAGACATAACCCAACATTAGAGCGAGCGAGACCGTAATAAACAATCAATCCGTCTCTTTTTGCCTTAATTTCTCGAAGAAATAATAGTCCTGAATTCTGAATTTCGTTCTGAATATGTTCTTTGTTGGTTTTTTGTTCTGAATTTCAGACCGTTTGTTTAATTCATTTGATATATAAAAAGACAGATAGTAATTTAACCATTTACGCCGATAAAAATGTTTAAACGGTATGTTCGGTAAGTACAATAATAATTATTTAAAAACAAATATTCATATTTACATCAAAGGAACGGATTCAAAAATATATAATACGTCGTCAAAACGAAACGTCAGTTAAATTTAAATTATGTTTAAATAATTATAAGTTTACAATAATACATAACTTTAATCCGTTAAAAAAGTGTTTTCTTTAAATATAATACAGGATAAACTATTTTACGTTCTATTTACATGATTTTTACGCAGAAATGTTACAACTATAGCACAATACAGTAAAGTTTGTATCTATATATTACACTAAAAGCTTTTTGTATAGCTGGTTATTAAAAAGTTTTATAGGCGTTGCCATTCATCATACATACTCTAAGTGCAATAACCTTAGAAGTCCAAGGGCTTGTTTGAACTCCCCTCGGTACTGGCACCGTTTAATGCATACAATATCAATATTCAATAAGTAATAATCATTTAAAATATATTACAATGTATTAAGAAGTGTATAGGTTAATAAAGCTAATAAAGACACGAATAATTTTTCATCGTATCATAATTATAATGTCTGTAATTAACGTGAGCACTATTTAAATATTTAATAATTATATAATGTATAAATCTAGGTGAACAGTAAAGTTTCTCTAAGAAATTGCTTATTTATCCGATAAGAAAGTTTTATTTAAAAATTAGTAATATATAAAGTAAAGTAACATATTAATATTATATATTAGGTATTTGAGTAATATATTAAATAAGCATACAGAGTACAAACTCGACTTAAATAACATAAACCTAAGGTTTTTAATTACTACGTTTTAGACACACATAGTTTGTTATTGCAAGTATTGCAATAAAGAAATAATATATGTAATAGCCGTTTCTGAAATAAAAATGAAAAGTCGGCTACAATTTTACACCTTAATACAAACGATATACGAGTATATGGAAATTATGTCTTGATAGAATTTTAATATTCACGACGATTCCATAATTCGATTCTTGGATTTATACACCGTGGAATACCAATATTGTGGTTAGTCATACTCGTTGCCTTCGATTGTTTGATCGTTAATTGAGCGTAAAGTCTCATATTATAATATATAATCCGAAATTATAGCTATCTCTTGTATGCATGTATGCATTAGACGAAGACAACCACTAAAAGAGAACATTAGTGGGGCGCAGAATTTTGTTTAACATATAACAACAGAACGAACGAAATACCTATGGAAATCCCCTGAATATCTAATCCAGACACAAACCCTATTAAGTTTTTTTTCTATTTTACACGAATTAACTGATCTTATTAATTAAAAAGCGTATAAATTAGAAGGCATTTAACAGTTTTAATACAAGCGAAAAGGATTAGCGGTATAAATGAGATAAAATCCAATTATGAACCATTTGTTAAGCCTTCAAGCGGTTATCATTATCCACTAAATTAAGCGTTAAACCTATTTGTTTCGTAATGCAAACATTTAAGTAAACATTACAATAAATCAGTATCTCTAGAATGGCTTATGTCGGCGAAGTGGGCACAACTCAAAATTCTAATAATGTCCAAGATACCTTGCGGACATACTACTTTATAATTGTGTTTGGTAATGTTTCGAAGTCTCGAATTAATTATAGTTTTGGTCGGCTCATATATTTGCAAAAAATATCGTTGTACCCGAATAAATAATATTGTCTTTTATTAAAAATCTCAATTTATTTATTTACTTAATAAAAATAAAGTTAAAAATAAAACATAAAATAAACACATTGGATGTATCCACAATAGGTTTCACTAATATAACTATATGATACAAACAAAACATGACAGCGACACATATACATAAGAGTTGGTTCAACATAAATAATGCGCGAAAATGGAGGACACCGTGAGCAATTTCTGCAGAAACCCTACATCTTTTAGTCGATACCAACTCCGGGGAAATACAGATAATACAACATTTTCTACAGCTGTGATACTCTTTTTAAATTTAACACATTTTGTCTTCAGTCACCGTGACCACGCACACTGTAAAGCACGCGAATCGTCGGTTAAATTTAAAATTATGTTTAAATAATTATAAGTTTACAATAATACCTAACTTCAATCCGTTAAAAAACTGTTTTTCTTTAATTCATAAAACTTACTACTAAACTTACTGCTACATATGTACTACTACATAACACTGGTTTTTATTACGCTAAGCTATCTTTACTAAGATTAAACGGCAACTGAGTCGAGAAATTAATTACAATTTCGCACATTCACTCGGATATCAAGCCGGAACAGCTGTCGTGTCTAGTTTGAATTAGAAAGTATTTAAATATTTTATGGAAACCTGGCATTACATTTTATTCACGACTTGTCAATTGAATACATCTTAGTAACTAGAAATAAATTGAAGGTTACATACTTATTTTTATCTAACCTAAAAGGGTTGTCTAATGCACCTTATATTACATGATGTAGATCTGTTATCGTCTCAAGAGATCTCAAAATAGTTTATAGTCATGTTCTTCGTCAAGGGTTCTAAGTATGATTTACCATAGATTAGTCTGAAGTAAATTAAAAGCAGGTTTCATATTATGATTCCGGGTATCTGCGACCACTTGAAATTTGGTTTATTATTCCCCTTTTATTTATTTTTAGTTTATAACCTGAGTGATTATTTCCTCTAATACATTATCAAATATCGCTAGAAATTGTATTTCAAATTGTAATTACATCTCTGTATTATAGAAAATGAATATATATTTCAATAATATTCGGAAGTATTTTCAACTAACATTATATGACGGATGTTAAATAAAAAATCAACATGGCTGTAACTACATCGCCTACGTATTGTGGATCGCCAATTCACGATGGATTTGCTACAATCCGAGCACCAAGAAGCCGGATTAAGATAAGAAACCTAGTTGAACCAAATCACATGGCCAATCTACCTCAAAGGCATTCGGAGTATTTTACACTACAAAGAACTTCTAAAAATAATTTCCTAGAGAGCAGTTGTGGAGTACAGTACGTAACAAATGAATCACAAAGTGCTCATGTAAATAAACCGTCCCGACTTAGCTTTACAGAACCCATTTATGCCAAAGTTAGTCCGCCGCAATCAATATGTGCCTCACCCGTTAAATCTATAAGCGGTAGGCAAGAAGTTCATTACAAATCTATAAACACAAAGCCTCGAAGGCGACTTCAAAGTCTAGATATGCCCAGAGAAATTGATCTTAATACTGATGAAAATCTAGAAGTAACATTGGTGAATAACGGCGATCGCCCATATGACACCAACATTGCAAGTCAGGACGTTGAACAACATTCCGTACGCACAGACACGACAGGGTCTTCTGTCGACTATAGAAAGAGAAATAGCGACCGAGATAACTGTTCAGAATCCTCCTCGTACTTTACCGATAACGACCGGCCCATATCAAGTTATAGTGACAATTCTACAATACCGTCGACAGATACGGAAGATGTTCTAAAAGATTTACCAAATAAATCGAGATTTCATAAATCTCCTCAAAAGTACGCTACATTAAACATGCGAAGACCAAAGTTTATAGACCTTAAACCTACTGCGACGGAAAACCCGTTCTATGGAAGTCTACATAGGAATAAAATTGGCTACAATTCGGAACCAAATACGCCCATATGTGCGGATGTATCCGAGTTGAACGACAGTTCTAGTATCATAAGCGATGTGCAGAAAATACCAAAAATGCCGCTTCAGAACAGAAATGGCGTAAGGCGATCTATAAGTGAAACCAACGGTTTCACAAAACGCCTTAGTTACAGACATTCATTCAGTACTGATTTCAAACCTCCACATGTGAACATAAAAAAACCTCATAAGTGTTGTGAATGTATTACTGGGATACCTGTTGATGAAACACGGGAACCTATATTGTCTAGACCATTGGGAACATTATATGAAACGCAGGATCCTAAGGTTGGGTGTCAAACTATACTACGATCGAAGCCTCCTGTTCCTTGGTGGGAACTTGCTATAAAGAAATCACGATACAAAAGCTGTCCTATATTGGAAGACGTAAGTATAACAGTTTTCCGTATTTATAATTTATGTTGCTAGTTCTACTAGATAAGAAACTATTCTGAGGGTCAAGACTCTGAAAGTAGGAAACAAATTTCAAAGATCGTTATGAACAAAAGACAAGGTTTATAGTTATATCTATATTATGCGTCAGTGTGTATTTATTATTACGCTTTAAGAAAAAAACAAGGAAAATATTTATCTAAAAGATTAAGGCAAAGCAAATTGTAATGTATTGCTATAAAGCCTATTTTAGATTGCACAAATGAATAGCTCTTTACTTATTCATTTTTAATAGTTCACACCTAAAGTAAAAACAAGAGTGTAATTATTTCATGTAGTTGTTTGGCAAGTGATTTCCGCTAGAAAAAAATAATTGATTCATAATTAAAAAGAACATTTTACTGTTGGAATATATAAATAAATTTAAAATGATATCTCAATACACTGGATTAACAAACCTTTGTTAAGAATAATTTATGTTCTAATTTTTTCTTTACACAGGTGCATCTAAGCACCATTTTAAAGACTGAAAAAACGTCCGAAAAAAAACTACCTGACTGCCGAAATTGGTCACATGTTAGAAAGATTTCATTCGTTTCATCTTCCCACGGCTATAAAACCGGTGTGTCTTGGATATTATAAAAATACTGTTTCCTCAAAAATATCGGTAATAAATGTTGATAACACATGTAAAATATGCGGTCATTTGTATAAATTTGGTATAATTTTTGCTTATGGTTAATTAAATGTCTCGTTCACCTTTCAATAAAAACTTAATGAATGTTAATTGCAAAAGAAATTTAATTTCTTATTACCTGTCGTAAAAGTTCTGCACGTGAGAAGTATTGGATATCACACAGAATATCTTTGCACGTGATTTCATTCACTTATCTCGCATGTAGGTGTAAACTATGTGTGCCTTATTTTCGTTATTTAATTCTTGGAATGACTAATTGATTGAATAACTGGACGTAATCAGTTCGCAGTATGATATATTTATACTAACGAAATAAAAAGGTAACTCAATGAAAATTTAGAAAATTCAATGCATATGTGCTATTCATTATATCTGTATCTGTTATGCAAAATGTATTCCATAGAAAGCTTATAAATTAAACATCAATACGTAGTACATTTTTAAAATTTTAATCAAGATAGAAACATTTAAAATGTGTAAACTTAACATCATGCATTTAATACTTAATAATTTATATATAGGCAATAATCAAGTTCCGAAATAAGCATTTCACGCCTTGGAAAATTGTATTTAGTTACATTAGAATACCACTTATATGTCATATTCCTAGCCAATAAGAATTTTCTTTATAAATTACATAGTTTTATTTTAAACCGACCAATTCAGACTTAAAAAGTTGAGTCTAGTTCGGGTTTTAGCGGCAATGAAGAAAAGCTTTCGCAGTTCCTAGGATCTTATTACAATTGTAATGTTTCTTGACCACAGTAAAGAACCGCAATGGCACACTTTCCATACAAAGTCGCATCCGCATTTACCTTACTTGTTTTATGGGTGTATTATTTCAACCCACCACTACAGTTAACTACCTACACAAGACAAATCAAGTAGAAAACTCCAGATATTCGTTTATATGGTGGTGGTCCTAGATGTTACCGACATAAGAGTTCGGCTCAACAATATATATGTAATAAATATCGCTTAACCACAACTTTTTATTAAATACTAGAGCTCGTTATTTATGTCAAGTGTATGTGTGTTTTGACATATTCAGTACTTTTACATAAAGCATAAAACTTAAAATCAGAGGCCATACGTATATAACACGTTACACTTGCTTTGAAACTAAATTATATATGTATATTTTATATACAAAATAGGTTGTTAAACCCATAAACTATTATAGCGGTACAGGCACACCCCTATATTTTAAATCGTTAGTTTCTTCAAAAGTTCTATTGGTGTGTAGGCGCCCCCCCGTATATCATTTGAGAAAAGGAAGTTATACGTTCTACGTAGTATAAAAGAGATTTATTAAACAATTTATAGCTCGATTAGGTTCTAGACAGACTATGTGCGACTAAACTAATATTTCTTATTGTTAAGCATAAATACTCTCTTTTATTTAGTAAATACACCATCAACAATTGGGATATGTATATTGAATAGTTCCGTCTTTCCTTTTTGAACAATATTCATTATTGACGAAGTATAATTTGGATATAATGGGCCTGACGGTATCAAATTATGAAATAGGACAGTAAAATTTCATTATCTAATGTAAGTAAAGACACGTGCGTGACGTCCACAAAGCTTTGAGGGCATTGTACCTTAAACGAGCTGGGTAATGCATTACTTAATTATTGTTTCACCTTCTGTGTTACCTTTTACTTTTTAAGTAATATTTAAACGGCTGCGTTTTCGTAGCATTGTTCAGTTTAAATGGCATGATTTCGCAATGAACATTACCATAAATACTTATAAAAGTTTGGTTTACTCTACAGCTTTTAAATATAAAGTCGTCCCGATGTAAACCGTGCATTAACTGTTGCGTTTTGCGAACTAGCGAACTGAGTCGACTCTAGGTGGATCTTGCCTGGGAGATGCAACTTCCAACTGTAGAGTATACTCCTCTCTCAAACGCCTGTAACGCCCCCACTAAAATGGCGGTCCATGGGCTGCGATCGCTGTCTTATTTCGCGCAACTTAAGTTAGTCTTCCCCCAACCCTAAAAAAACTGCAATATATTTAATAATTGGCGGATAGATATTTATCTATTATCATCGTTTATATAGAAAATTCCATAGTTATTATATATTTCTCTTATGAAAAAGTTATTTTTTAATCAATTTTCAACCCACAGATTTCCATTTCATATTTATACGGCCACTGTGTATGGACTTAATTTTGGCTTAGATATTTACATAGTTCCAAGAACATCGACGACACAGAAAAGAATTTCACTTTACAATTATCATCCTTTTAATGCCTTGATAACCTAAATGTAACCGTTAATAATGTTTGACTACAAAGGCCTATTTGCTTAGTCTGATAAGAAATTTAGGGTGTAAATAAGAAAAGAGATCCTGGAGCCCGCTTGATTTTACAAAATTCCAAAATAATGATTCAATGAGTATCGGAATGGGTTACAAATTTTATAGTCGACGCCGCGCCGTGTCGTCGATGCCTGTAATAATAAAACCAATAATTAATTAAGCAATAACAACTACGTTTCTTTGTATGCAATTTATAACTCATATGCTTAACAGCACACAACTTACAATGCATATTATATAGCTCCAGTTAGACACATAGTTTTATCTCTAGATCGTTTTCGTTAAGAAAGCAATATTCGGTTTCGTAGACACAGAAGGCCACCGACTTAGACTTAGACCAACAGACATAGAAAAATATCTCTCCCATTTCGGGATTACGGGACTATAAACATGCAGTGGGTATAAATAAACTGTAACGGTAACCAGTTGCTAGAGACCTAGTTATTCAAATCTACAGGTGTATAAGGCCAGTTTTTCCAACTATCAGTTATGGCACGCGCAAAAGGTGTTACGGAGATCTATCAATGTGGCACTATAATTGGACATACGACTGGAAGAGCAGGTGAATTGTACGAAAGTTGTATTTGAACATTGCATTCTCGTATTAATTTTTTCCCTCTTAATGACTAAGCAATCTAAACGTATAATACTGGCGGATGTCTGTACGTAGACGAATTAAACTCGAATATGTCAGGGCCTTATTTGTTAAGAGAAGAAAAAAACTAATACACAAGAACTGTGTCTTTCCCTAAACAGAGACTGTAATTAAACACTTTCTTATTTTAAATATTTGTAGTATAACGTTAGTTTTATATTACATATAAGTCATAAGTGTTCGTAAAGTTGAAATATGTCTTTGTGTAGAGACAGTTTATAAAAAAAATTGTACTCAAAATCACTATAGGTAGACATGCCTGCCAAACTGCACAAAACTTAATAAATGCATGATATAGTGATACCAATGTAAAAATAATTATTGTCTTCGTCTTAAGCGCATTATTTATAGGATAGAATTTTAAAATGCCGTCGCCACCAGATCTTTTTTTCGTTAAAGTTCCACCTCGGTTTTAAGAGACAGGCCACCGTTTGAAGTGCTTTCGGCAAATATGAAACTACGTGAAAAGTTCTAATTTCAAATATTTCAAAGCTAATAGACATCGCAAAAGTAGTCTTTACTATAGACACTGTTTCGTGAACACTCTTTAAAGATGCTTTAGTATAATTATCGATGCGAAACCAGGCGAGCCTCTAGTTGTATAAACTCTGGTATCTACATCTGTTGTGTACATTTAAATTCTCCATCAAATATATGCTTCATTAATTACAGCCGGTAACCGTTTCTTTTTTATGATAGATGGAATTAATATAACGAATTTAATTAGTGCGTAGTTTTATTTTAATGCGCATATGTTTTCCTTGTTATTTTTTTTAAGTTTACATGTAGGTAACGATAACCCTTTAAGATTGAACATTTAAGTTTACGCAATATTTTCAATTGTGTAGTCTTGTCTGTTTGTTCTCAGTCTTTCGATATTATTTCATTTTAATTTCAATTATATGAAAGTATATATGATAAGAGTGTCCACTATAATAATTATAATGATTTTAATCATCATATCCAACGAAGAGTGTGAAGAATTACCTGACCTGTAACTAATGTCAACCTGTTTTATTTCTATAATAGAATTCAGGAAGCTTTTACGAATACAAATAACTACGTGGCTGATAGAACACTTGTTGTATTGCAACACCATAAAGGGCTCGTCTGAACCCCAATTTAATTTTGTTGAGTGCCCGTGACAAACAAAGGGACTAGAACCACCTTTGACCACCCTTACATGACTTTAAACGTGAGTCATTTGGTTATTCATAAATTGGTTTACCCCATTCGTTTCGTCCTATTAAATATTTTTATTTTATGTTGCAAAAATAGCTTTCATCTGAATAAAATCGGAAGAGTGACTTAACGGTTTCTCAGTAAAAACCGGACTATTGCTGATTATAATATGTTTTTAATAATATTAGCTAAATGTGGTTTCGCGTTGATTCCTACGAAGTTATTGTACAATCTTTGCCTATTAATAATTATGAATTATAAAAGAATTTTCTCTCCGAAAACCTACTAATATAAGACTACTAACACTACTACTTTTTCCTTACTATAAAGTTGACAGAAGAGAAATTTTATATGAATTACAATGTAGCCCATACAGTAATTATGGCCCATAAATATTAATACTTGTAAATAGCTTAAACTATTAACGTTTATTAACAGTTTTATGTAATTCCAGTTTTGTTTGTAGGTTTTCGATTTATATTTAATTACCTTGGACGACAGGTGTCGTTCTGTCCATTCTGCGAATACAGAATATGTCATATATTATCATGTTGATCCATACAATACAGTAAATTAGTTTATGTTTAGTAGTTATAGAGAAAACCTGCTTCGCAAAGCAATCTTCACAATATATGATTAGAGGCATGATGGAATAATAAAAGCTCTTAGAAACTTCATATCATACGGTCATCTCATAACAAAAAGTGCACTTAACGAGTTTGTCTTGACAGCCAGGAAGTGGCACGTTTGTATGTACTTTGTACCAACAGAAAACACTTATTGTGTGGTCTAAATTGTTTAAATGAGAATACCTCTATCGCCTACGACTTGTGATAAATGCAAACTCTTTTAAATTAATGCACAATGGTACCACGCAGAACTACATACACGGTTTGACTTACAATATTCATTACACCTATTTAAATCAATACAGTGGTTTGGTATCAGGTTCTATGGAATGAAAGAAGAAAAAGGATTAAAAGAGCTAATAAGAAATATGAATTTAATAACGTCTCAAATAGTAAAATGTAATAAAACATAGTAGGTAAATATTGTTTTTAAGTTATACAGTTTTATTTAAAGTAACAATAAAATGGTATAGACATTGTACTAAATGCGTAAAAACTATTCGATAGGTATCAGAAATCAGACTAGTCTCCTCATCAAGAACAAACATACCATTGTTTTAATATAAGTATTATGTATATATCTATTTCAGTCGTCTTTACAAATATATTTATTTATAAATATATTGAATTTCAATTTCGAAGCCTATCTGTATTTAGTTTTGTCGCTAAGAGAAATTATATGAAAATGATTTGTTTCAGGCGCACGTGGTGTCCGCTTTCGAACAGAGCCTCTCCAACATGACCCAGCGGTTACAGCAGCTGACGGCCACCGCCGAGAGAAAGGTAATAAATCCTATTTCCTTTTATAGGTTTGTTATATCCATACATCCTAGAACAATTTATGCCGCATGATCAAGCTTTTTCCTAATAACTGTATTATACAAACCAACATTAGATATGTTTTCACAGTCATTAATGGACAAGCAAACAAATTTCTGAATTTTAGGTAGTAGTTAATGCCACCAATTTTGTTAGCAATACTTAACAATTCACCCTCATATAAGATTTATTGTTATCCGTGGGTAGGTATACTACGTTAAAAAATATATTAAAAATATACAATGTTTTTTGTTCGTACCAAAAATGTTTATCAATGATCATTATATAAAGAATATATAAGACGTTTAGACAATGATACAGAGTAAATACTAAAGTAAAAGTATTTTCATTATTGTGTTTGCTTTCTGATGAAGGTGGACGGAGTGATGAAACCACTATAATGAGACGGATTTAGTTTTTATGAAGGTTGTTTTTAAAAAACATGGAGAAAGTTAGAAAAAAACAACTTCACAGGAAGTAGTAATTTTTCTGTTCGTTTATTGGACGTGCCTACTTCCGTTGTTCGGTTAAGTTCGGTTGTGTTATAGTTCAATAAAATATGTACTATAACACATGCATATTATTGCGTATTGTAATGATTCATAATATTTTGACAAAAACCTTACTTTTATTGGAACAATAACGGGCGCGATTTCTTATTATATTTACTCTTCCTCATTAAATTCGATGCTTACGTGTAATATTAATTCTTTGTATTTAAATATTTGCACGTTTTTTACTTGAAAACCTAAAAAATTGTGACAAAAACGGAAGGAAGTTCCTTCTCAAGGGTGAAAAGGGTTTCGAGATTCACTGGAGAGAGTTTAAAACTTCAAAATACCAAATAAAAAGCCGACACAGGAAGTAATCTCACTTAGAGTAGTGAAAGATGGTTTGAAATCATACTCCAGATAAGCAAACTCGTTATAGTTTCCATATAAGCAAGCTTTAAGTGAGCTTTTAAACACGTGGCTTGATAAAGTTATACCGACATCAGTATTAACCTTTTAAACCTATTTTAATTACCGTGCTATTTATATACACAGAGTAGTGTTAGATTAGGTTGTCTATTAAGTTACTGGAAAATTAAATAATGTCGCCAGAAACAGAAAGATTGCGTCGATTTTTATGCGACTCACTAAAATAGTTTGCGTACGAAATTTCTCTAAGATTTTTTATGATTTTGGTATAAATTAAGTGTGTGTTTTATTATTTTAATGCTTAAAAAATAATAAAAATCTTCCCTAAAATTTGTCTAAAAAATCGATTTTTTTTTTGGTCATCTCAGTTTAAAATGTTTTATTAGCAGGTTTAATGAATTTGTCTCCGCTGTAACTAAATCTTAATTTATGTAAAATATCTTATCAAGGCAATTCTGTTATCATTAAATTTACACATCAGTACATTTTTGTTATAAAATGTAAATTAATGCAAATTTCCTTGGCTTTATCTTAGGACTCAGAGCTAACGGAGCTTCGGCAAACCATCGAGCTACTTCGAAAGCAATCTATACAAGCTGGTTTGACAACGGCTCACATGCAGTCTATGGGTATCCGGGCTGATGGTGTCAATGTTACTGGACAGGTATTTTTTTATTTTTTGTACTCAATAAAACTTTAATTTTTTTTTAATATTATTTGGTTAAGCCACCAGAGTTCACTCGCTTATATATTTAAAAAACTCGAATTGGCTGTCTTTGTGGTCTGCGTTAGAAACATATTGATCTCAATATGACAACAGACGTGAGTGAAAAAATTAATCTTAATTTTTTATCTATATTAATAATGTAATAATATATAACAAAGGCTTAATGAAGTAGCAGGCTATTTATAAAATTATTTGCTCATGTACTTCAGTATCACAAGTAGTATAATAATTATTCTACTAAACCAAATACAACATCAATGTAACTATTGCTTGTCTAAACTGTATATAAACAGTAAACTTAAGATCTACACACAGCATTAGCCAATGCAGGTGATTTATATGTCATAATATATGGATCCAACATTTTCTTGAATATGTTTATGGCGAGAAAAAAATATTCGTCAGAAAACTTTTGCACTAGATAAGATATTCTAATCAGGGACTTGTAATTAGGATATGTACACATTAAAACATACATATTAAGTAATAGGTCGTGATTAAAACAACATTATGTGGGTCGACTATCAATCATTGCGCAACAACATTAAACAGTCGCGTTGCTTACAATGAGATCACGCTCATAATGATTAGGTGACACTCAGGTAATCATTACAAGAAGGATTAAAATTCCATACGTAACGAGAGGTATCCTATCCAGTAATTTGGCGCCAAATTAAGGAAGTGAACTTAAGAATCGTTTGAACTGAATTAAATTCTGCTTAATTTTTTTGGCGAATGCTCAAGATTTTTAAACAAAAGGAATTATTGCTTATATTCGGAAATCCCGAACACACAGAGGGAATATATCCTTGACTGATTTCCGAGTTACCTACTAAAGTAATCACAAGAGGCGAACACGGGTGCATCACAAAGTCCCTTGGAGTTTTTACACTAATGAAGCAGGTTTTCCAAAGAATATACATGTTCCTTAAAACCACATAAGAAGGTAAAATTGTTCCGATCAGTCTGGAAAAAACGATATATAATTAATTCTTTAGATAATATCTTGTATTTTATGGTAGATTCCCTAAGCATAAAGTACTAACGTATACATACTAATATAGTACGGAAGAATATTCTGCACGATTATGGTAGTAGGTAACTCCTGTTTTGCTTTGTAATTATCCACCAGCCAAATGCCCTTAGGTAAATACAGTACGAAATAGAAACTCAACCATTACACCGTTACTTGTAATTAAACAATTAAAACCAGTTCGACGACCGAGATTGCATTTGTAAAACAAATCAAAGAATACGTAATGATTCGTTAATATAGTATATGAGCAAGTATGTTTTAAAACGTAACAATCTCTTTGGCCTCCACCTATCATCTCGATAATTTAATCCACATGAATCTGCCGTGGGTGCGTTAACTCGTAAAAGTTCTACAATTCATAATAGTAGGTTGTTTTTTTGTTCATATTGAAAATTATCTGTTACTTTTTTTATGTACTTTCTCAAATACAGAAATATATTTTTTTTATAGTTTATTATATATTAGTCACGATTGTTTCAATTTTTAGGAACTACCACAGCCTCCAAACCAGCAGTCATCTCCGCAAAGGTTAGCACAAACTGGTAACGGTGCGATCACAAGACATCTCTCCACCGATAGCGTCTCCAGTATTAACAGCTTGAGTAGTGGGTCCTCAGTACCTCATGATAAGAAGCATAAAAAGAAAGGCTGGGTAAGTTCGATTTTTTTTAAGATTTACCATAAACTGTACAAATGAACATATTATTAGTCTGTATAGTGTTTACAATGAAATTATTTCTTATAGTTACGGTCATCGTTTACAAAAGCGTTCTCACGAAATGCAAAGATTTCAAAAACGGCGAAGCATGCGTCCCTCGGGCAATTGTCATCACAAGACAGTTCCTCTGGGTCGCATCACTACGACGACCCGCACACAATTAGAGAAGGAAGTAATGAGAACAGCTTAGAGCATTCCCACGAAACACTCGACAACTCAAAAGACAACACAACATGCCCCGCGGCCAAACCTGATGAACAAACCAAAGGTAAAGCGTTATGAGCCATGACTTTGTTAGTTTAATCAACTTCACAATTTGGTGAAAGTTTAAATTGACTTACATAACCTTTTAAACCTTTTGGTTACAGAAAAGCAAGACCAAGCTTTAGTAGACGAATTAAAAAGACAATTACGCGAAAAAGACTTAGTTCTAACAGATATACGATTAGAAGCGCTTACTTCAGCTCATCAATTAGAAAGTCTCAAAGACACGGTTATTAAAATGAGGGTAAGCTTGTCATCTGTGGTTATTTCCGTTTTCTAGTCAACTGTTATTTGAATGAAGTAAATATATTTACAGAACGAAATGTTGAACTTGAAACAAAACAATGAGAGGCTTCAAAGGTTAGTGACGTCAAGATCATTGGCAGGAAGTCAGAGTTCTTTAGGTACAGGTGGTTCCGCTGTGGAAGACCCACGAAGGTTCAGTCTTGCTGATCAAGCCACAATGCATCAAGTAAGAAACATACAATAAAATAAAAATGCCTTATGATAATGAATAAATTTTTGCTTCCTTACAGAATAATCAGCTAGTATTAAATCCGATAACTTTAATATTGTATATTTTCAGGCAACAATCGACATGCACTCGCAACCTTTAGATTTGGATTTCAACTGTGTAACGTCTACTCCTTCGAGAGATAAAAAAGGATCACCTAAATCAAACATGGAACCAATTTATGGAAATAATGTAACGTGTGAACTTAATGAAAACAGCGAGGCAATTCTCGGCGCTCTCAATGGCTCTAGTGATATATTCACTAATGGCCTGAACGCCGGTGACAGAATGAGTGGAGATTACGATATCAACAGTGTCCTTCCCCCGCCTAAAACACGAGAACTTGCCATCGGGGAAAGCTATTCGGATATCGGTAAGGCAATAACTTTTATCAACAGATTAGATTGACTCGACACGAACACTGAATAATACTCGTTTACAGGCGTTGCAGACAGCCAAGGAGATACGACTGACGGGAAGAAAATAGCAATAGCTGTATATTTAGGCCAACCGGAAACATTCCAGAGATATTTCGAAGAAGTCCAAGATACGCTCACTGAATCAGAGTGCAGATTCTACGCGAAACAATCCGCCAGCGCCTACAGTAATCATTACGAGAAACAGTCTAGTTTTGACTCACCGCGGATGTCACAAACTCATAGTCCCGAAATAGAAACCCAAGACTACCCCCAAACTATAAATAAGTCAAACACTAATAGCCTTAAGAGTAACAAATCGACACATAGTAATTCCTATAAGCACGTTTATAATAGTGATTCGACAATAAATTGTAATGAATTTACAATAGCCTTCACGTATATTTCGGGAAAGACTACTTGGCAGAACTTAGATTATATTGTGAGAAAAACGTTCAAGGATTATCTATCGAGGATTGACCCGGGTACGAATCTCGGTCTCAATACGGACTCAATAACATCGTATCACTTGGGAGAAGCGACTCGAGGCCCTGAAATTGGTTTTCCTGAATTACTCCCATGCGGTTACATCATTGGAACTGTGACTACACTGTACATATGCCTCCAAGGTGTTGGAAGTTTAGCCTTTGATAGCCTTATACCAAAAAATATTGTATATAGGTGAGATTTTTTTTTTTTTTATATGTATTAGTCATATTTTATTAGTTTTATATTTATGATAACAAAATACATTTGTATTGAAATAGTTTAAAATTATACTTAAATGGTCTTATAATTTCTGATATTATTACATCGTAAATTTGTAGCACTAGATTTGCTATAATTAATTACCTGTAATAAACTAAATAAATAATTTCCGTTATAGATACGTTTCTCTACTGTCGGAACACCGGCGCGTGATTCTGTGCGGGCCGAGCGGCACTGGCAAATCATATTTAGCAGCGAAATTGGCAGAATTTTACGTGCAACGGACGCAGCGGCGAGGAAATCCGGCTGAAGCGGTAGCGACTTTCAAGTGCGTGTTAATTAATAACAATTAATTGTTCTGATCTCATATTATGTAATGAGCAAATATGGTTTAATAACATTTTTGATTAATAAATGAATGTATATTTAGATTATGTACATATACTTATGCAAAATTATTCTATCGCAAATAATATATATTGGTTTTTTTTAAGAAATTTATGATAATGCTCTTAAAAGTCAGCATAAAATTCTAAGAGTAATAAAATTTAATATCGTAATAAATCTGTTATTCGATCACAAATAATTATTGTCGCGATTAAAAAATTTACGATTAAGAATTTCGTTCTCTATCTCGTTTATTGTTTTTATTTATAAGTAATAAATTAACTAAAACTCTATATTAGTGGATATGTGAGACCCGCACCCCACAATTTGATTTTTAACGTTAATTACAAAATGGACGCAACGTTTGTATGTGAAAATGTACTAACTGTGTTTTGCTAACAATTTTATTGTGATTTCTTCCGAAAACTTATATTTGAAGTGTCTTAATCGAACAATTTATTTTATATAAAAAATTATCTAAATTTTTTTTTATAATTATAATGATTGTATAAAAATGGAAGAAAACCTAAGGTAGCATGGTGCAAAATAGGTTGAAACACTGCTCTATTGCTATCCACAACACCCGTAAAGTATAGACTCGTAACTAAACTAATACTATTAAATGGACTTATAGTTTATGAATCCTAAAAGTTCTAACCACTCAATAATTACAGCGTGGATCGTAAGTCCTGCAACGAGTTGCGAGCGTACTTGGGGAACATAGCAGAGCAATGTGGCGCGGCAGTTGGCGCTGATGAAGCCGCATTGCCATCTGTAGTTGTATTAGACAATTTACAACACGCGTCTGCACTTGGTGACGCTTTCGCGGGATTACTGCCACCTGACAATCGGAACATGCCTGTTATTATTGGTAAGAGCACTTTAGAAGTCTGACGTATCGATAAATACAGAGTCTAATTGATATCTCTTTATTATACGTAAACTACAGATAATGTCATATTCTTCTGAACATATTGTAGCATAAAGAAATGTATTGAAAAATAAGGCAACCGAAGATATATTTAAATAATACATTAGGTACTTTAAATTGAAATGCATTAAAATTTAAATATTTTAAATAAATGATTATCGTCTGACTCTTCAGTTTAGTATTTATAGTTAAGTATTTTATTTCAGGCACAATGTCGCAAGCGACTTGCAATACTACGAACCTGCAGCTCCATCACAACTTCCGATGGCTTCTAACGGCTAACCACATGGAGCCAGTCAAAGGATTCCTAGCTAGGTAAGTTACAATATAAGTATGTATTCAAAAAGAATCTGTTTAATTTGTAGTTCTTAGCTGATAAATAAACAGTCAGGCTTAATATAAATCTTTAAAACACTGCCTATGACCGCTTGGTTGAAATTCAAATTCTTATCAGCTGTAGAATTTCTATCGAATTTTCAATTTTTTTTTAATTACAGGTACCTACGTCGAAAGCTGTTTTCTCTGGAATTACGGCTAGGTAGGCGAGAGCCAGCACTAGCTGCCGTTTTAGAATGGCTACCAGGTGTCTGGTCAACCCTTAATGCGTTTTTAGAAGCCCACTCATCCAGTGACGTCACAGTTGGGCCAAGGCTATTCCTAGCTTGCCCGATGGACTTGGAAGCTAGTCAGGTAATTTTAAACATACCAGTCTTTCTTAAGTGTTTAACGTGGCAACTTTTAAATAAAAACATGTAGACGATTATGATTTCCAATAAGCCTCCTTTATACCTACCATACCCTACCATAGACGTATGAACATTGAATTGACAAACCGATTTTCGTTAAAATCTCAGTAATTTTAAATATGTAAAATAATGTGAGATTATGTATACACATATCGTCATCCATACTATACTTCAATCCCCAAATATATTTTGTTTTGGAACAATCCATCTTGCCTGAATCATATTGTAGATGCTATAAGCTTATTTATTTTTATTATAAATGTTTATAGGCATGGTTTGCGGATGTATGGAACTACAGTATAGTTCCATACGCGTCAGAGGCGGTGCGTGAAGGCGTAGCTCTTTACGGTAGAAGACGACATGCAGCGATTGACCCTCTGCAACACGTTAAGTCTTCTTACCCATGGAGAGAACCTAATCATTCTCATGTAAGAATAATTCTAAAATAATTTCCTATTTTACTAAAAATCCATTAACCCAGTGGTGTGTGTAATAAAATAGTAAATAAATAGTGTTCCAATTATTTTATTGGTGATTTTTTAAAAGTCTGTCTACTATGTATTTTAAAAAAATAACAGAGAAGGTAACAGAGAGGTTAATAAATTTCTTAAACTTCATTTCAGACTCTACGGCCAATAACAGTTGAAGACATGAATATCGAGGAAGGCAGCCAAGAAGCCGTAAATCCTAACCAAGATCCTCTGGTAAAAATCAAATTCTATAAATTGCGTTAAAAGTTATGAACGTGATCTTTCACTATACACGGCTTTGCTCGTACTATATCATCTAATCTCGAATCCTATTGCTTTAACTACATATAATAAGTTATTTAATATTAATAACATAGAAATTTAAAAAGAAAAACAAAACAAATTTCTTCAAGCAAAATAATTTAGGAGTGTGAATCTATGGTCTATGCTTGTAAAGCATGTTACAATTTTTCGGAAGTTGTCTGCGTTTTGGCGCCATTTAAACGTTTTACTGTATTAGCCATTTTTGTTTTAAACTTCAAACAATACATTGGGATTAAAGTTGTAAAGAGAAGTATATAAATGTGTATGAAATAAAATTAACTTATAGGTGGAGATATTTAAGAAATAGATTGTCAATTATTTGTTTCCTTTCAGTTAAACATGTTGATGCGACTTCAAGAGGCAGCTAACTACAGCGGAAACCAAAGTCAAGACTCAGACAATGCGAGCATGGACTCGAATCTCACACACGACAGCTCTATGGGCAACGAGCTTTAAAATATACTAAATAATTAAGTTTATACTCTTGGGTTTTTGGACCTTCGACCGAAAACACAATTGAGACTATACAGTATTGTTGACTAATGTAATTAATTTTGCTATAACGCGTATTTATTATACAACACAAGCACAATAATCTATTTAATCTATGATTTACTGAACGACTTTGTTATATTAAAATTATTTGACAATATTTATTTCAAGTTAAATATAAAACAAAGTAAATTGGCAGTAAATCTTCATTCATACTCTACAAGTAGGTTTATTTTTTGAAACCTCGCAATATTTTAATTACATTATTAGATCTTTTTTTTGATTTACAAATAATGCAAATATTGAATGTATAAGAAATTTGCTTTGATTTTTCTGAATTACTGTTTCTTAAGCATGCAGGTAACGCATAAAAGATAGTATTTTTTAAGTTCTGTTTCAGTTAAAGTAAAAGTCAGACTTATGTATACACAGCCAAATATTTGCCATACATAAACATATTTTTTTGGTTATCTGTTGTATTTCATGAATTTTATTATGTAGATATTATACAAAGTTAGTATAAATTCAAATTTTTTATTTAAATTTTCAAACGAAAGGATTAGCTCTGCATATTTGTGGATAATAGCAAATACTAAAAGCAAGAGTAGCAGCCTTTCTCTTTTTGTTGTATTTTTTCACAGAAAATTTTTAACGCCTTCGTTAAAAAGTTTCAGATAGTACCTATAATTCGTGAAAAATACTCAACTACAGTGCCTGGAGCTATATTTAATTTTTTAACAGTGTTTAATTGTAATATTATGAATTGTGGCTTTTACTATTGTTATATTTTTCAAAGTTAGGAATAATAATGACGCAACTGCATAACTATGTTACGTATATTATGAAAGTGTAATTTTTATACCATTTTCATATAAAACTCATGTACCTAAAATAAGTGTAAATATGATAAGAATGTTTAATATAATTTTTTCTATGTGATTACACTAACCGCTATGCCATATTATACAGTATGTATATTAATTTGTATAGAAATGTAACTTATGTTACTGTGTTCGGTATGGATTGACTTGTGTGCATAAAACGTGATATCTACAATCTATGCTTTATATAAATTGTGAAAAAAACTTAATGACGTATTATTTCAGTACCTTGCTTTATTTTGGAGCACATACAGAATCTTCTCTGATTGTTACTTTCAATCCTGCGATTATACAATAAACAAAAGATTATACCTTCTTTCATAAGATTTGTGACTACTAATTTTAAATTATTGATTGCACGAATAGCCCTCTTCAGTAGGATTTAAATAGATTCGACATCAAAAAAAAATCCAAAAGTTCTACAAAAGCTAAACATAGAGTGACAAGCCATAATGACATGGTAGAGATACACCCAGATCGTGTACCACGTAGTGAACACTACAAACGAAATAGCTGGTAACTTAGTAGTAAACAAACTGCGTCTCGGGATTATTATTCAGACGCACGATGGCCGGCTCACCAGAGTACCGGACTCTAGTACCTAATATTTTTTTGGAGAGAATAGAAGAGGGGTACAGTTTTGGATATTCTCAGACAAACCTAGTTACCAAACAAAAAAATACCGTGCCGAGACTCTAATTTAAGTAGGTACTTCTCATCTACGCCACGCTAATGTAAGCTACTCGAAATACTAATCCTGCACAGACGAAGTCGCGGGCACCAGCTGGTACTTAATAAGGTTACTTGTGGATCTGGTAATAACACAATAACCAAATCAAAATACAATATATATAAAGCAAAAACTTTATTCAAAAGGAACTTATGCACTAGAAACATTATTTTAATACACCATGTTATTGTTATTCATCAGAAACAAATGAGATAGTGGAGCAATTTGGACGGCAACTGTTTATGCTTCTAGGACTAGACAATCATCAACATGAAATTTAAGGAACCTCTGTTTAAATTTGTTATCTTAAATAAGGCACAACCTTCTGCAAAATTAAACATATTATTTATTACAACACAATATGCCTACAAAATAATGTGTGATGCACTAAAATGAGTAGTTATAATTTACTTTAAATACATCCTAATTAGTAAGTACATTCATATTAATATATTAAAATGCTAATTTACACCATATAATAAAAACTTAATAATATTCATTGTTTTACAATAAAAAATGCAGGAGTTAAAAGGACAGTAATCAATTATCATCTTGTTCACATATAAAACATTAAAAAGACACCTTCTGAAACCAGATTTCCTGCTGTTAGATAAATTTAGCTAAAATGAAAACTAGTATAGAAATATGCAGGATTGAATATTTTTACTCTCCAGTTAAAATTTAGGTTTCTTTTGTATAACATCAGAAGTAGGTATAATTATATTAGCTTTACACCACTTTTAATATAATTAAAAAATACACCAATAATAACTTTTTCATTAGGAATAATGCTTATTATCACAAGATCACTAGTGCTAATTTAACTGACTACAAATCATTAGACCTGTGTACAACCACATGTGTACCATTGACACATATCTCAAATCAAGCGTATAGTACTCACTTTAGTATTTATTATACATTGACAATTTATTTCAAGTTATTAACAAGTTTCTTGAAAATACAATACTTCATATTATACCAATGTTGAAATATTTAATTGAAATTGTATATAAAAATGCAAAGTTTTTTTTTAAATAATAATATAAACAATATTAACCCTCTAATCACTATGATAGTCTAAACTGAGATTTGATAAAGATGGAATTGGAGAATGAGAGAAATCACTGGAATTATTGCTAGACTTCAAGCTTATATTATCTGGGCTTTTATCTTTCTGTAATTTTCCTTGGGAAATGGAGATTTTACTTTTTCTACTAACATAGCTTCTCTCACTTATAAGATCAGCTACATCTGATATAGAAATAGAACTTATTGACCTCGGGGAATTTTGTTTATCACTATATGAACTTGAACTATTTTGGTTTGAGGTTTGTTTTTCTGATAGTTTATTTGAAAGAGATTTTTCAGAAACTGGAATAGATGAAAAATCGTAACTATAATCTAGCGAATGATCATTTTTGTATGATTGGTCTGGTGTCAATTTAGGAATTAAATTTGTGGTCATCGCAGAACTTAAGTTTATATTTTCTTTTTTAAATGATTCTGATGAAGGACTACTTATTGTGTGAAATTCATTTGCCATTATTTTATTTTCTTTTATACCATCATCACTATTAGGTATTCCTGTGGTATTTAAAAGTTTTTCATCAGTTAAATTAAAAGGTTTCAATTCAAATGATTTCTGTTCACTGGTCTTAATAAGACTATCTGTGTTACTTAATTTGTTTTTTTCTACAGTAGGAAAACTTTCTGGACAACTTTTGACCTCTTCAGGTACATCTAAATCTATGTCACTTACAGTTATATCTGGATTAGGAACATATTCTGAGCTTTTCTTGTTTCTTGAGTCACTAGAGCTATCAGTATCTGAGTTATCTAAAGACAATCTTAAATCTATTTTATTTTTTTCATCTGATGAATTATCAGATTGGGATTGACTTGTAGAGGAACTAGTATCATGTTCTACTGTATATGTAGAATGATCACCATGCTCATAGCTTTCATGCGAACTTTCATGTTTTTGTGATTTAGTGAAGTATTTTAACAGAGTAATAAGAATAGGTTCTTTATCTTTACTCACTTTATTTAATCGTAACGTATCGATGAGTGACCGCTGTGTTTTAACCTTATACTCATTTCCTTGTCGTGATTCTGACATGTAAACAAACAACGTATTTTTTAAATTGCAGAACTCCAAAAACTCGTGTATGATCGATAAAGATAAAATTCCTTCCGGAAGCTTTAAAATATTGTCAAGGGATTCATTCTGTTTAATATTTTCACAGTCGTCTTCGAAAGCCAGGAAAATGTTAGCCCTCAACAGAGCCCTTATTTTTGCAAGAGATCCGTTTTTCTCCAAAGCTTCAATTACAAGATCACGAAGTTCAGTATCTTCCGCTTGTGCCATTTTGATTAGTGTTAATTTTCTTAAATGCACTATAATTATAAAAATCACTAAACATTTATTTTGTATTAAAACATAAATATCAAATAATTAGTAATTTTAAAGTTTATAGACTAAAAATGAATGCCACCGGCCACCGCTACAGAAGTCAATGTCAAAACAACTATAGATATGTTCAGTATGACAGCTACCCGTGGCTTGTGCCATGCTTGACATTTTCAAATGACAACCTTGACATACCTAACCATAGATTTAATATTTTTGATATTTGTTAATGATGACACTAATAATATTATGTACTTGAAAATGGCATAAAGAACTATATATGTATTTCCATTATATTAAAAAAAATAATAATAATAAGTTGTTATCTTAATAATAAGTACTTAACTCTGTCAATACATAATAATATTTTGTTTGTCAGGCTACAATTATTATAAGGACATTTTTTTTTATCTGAATAGGAATTCTTGTATTAACCTTAATTGAACATCTACAAAAGTAAACAAAATATAAAGCAATTTTCTCAATTCTTGAGTTTAAGATGATATCGTCTGCATATTGTATTATTGTAAAAAAAGCTTATAAGCTTAATGGTTTGCAATGCATAGAATTGTTACTCAAAAGTTACGCCTAAAGTATTGATGTTACGTACAAATATTTTACACGGACGTATGTGTTTAATATTTATGTTTAACACAATAAAACTACAGACATCTCTTTTTACACAGCTGAACTTAAAATAAAGTTGTTATGTATTAATTACTATAGAGTATTAATAAAACGAATTCCGTTAAGATTAAGTAATTAGTTATTAAGCTTTACTCTTAGACATGTAAAAGTACTACGGTCTACGACACAACTAACTAAAGCATCTCTTTGAAACTTTCATCAAAGTTGTCAGCTATCTAGCACCACTAATAAATCATATTGCTTCTTTATAGAAATGAAAATTTATTTAAATGAAATTAACATTATACTAAGTAATTCAATCATGGTCATTTTTATTCATGGTTTTTAATAGTTGTTTGTGATTTCCTCTCTAAGCGCTAATCGCCATATCCTCTCCAGATAATTGAGCTATTGAGTATGTATTGTGTAAATTTTTATGATAATGTTATCTTAAACATTTATTAAATTAATCCAAATGTTAGATATTAAAAACAAAAACCTTCATTTAACTATAAATATAATTTCATCAGTAAACTACATATATGTACCTACTCATCATGGATCTTTGAGAACGTGCTCGATTACAAGGGGTTGAAGGCTTGCGCCGGGTAAAAGTAGAAAATTCAGTCAGTCGGGTCGAGCACAAGCGCCCGGTCGGTACACTGTATTTTCCTCACCAAATATAGGGAAAGTTTCAGCTTATTCTATAATAATAATAAAACCCCTAAAATGTCAATAACAAGCGAAACGAACTGCAGTGGGTAATTAAAATTAAATTAATATAAGACAAGTGTTGAAATAGCAGTGGCGGGAAACCGTTTGACGTGTTGTGTCCTATGTGTGCATAGAGCGAGTGGAGCTGTCTGCCCTAGAGGGCGGCCGACATGCTGGTTTCGTGAATCGATATTTTTGGAACGCTGTTGAACCAAAATAATGAGGTTGAGAATTTAATACAGGTAACTATTAATTTGCTTAATTACAGGGATTTATTATATTTTGTTTGAAGCAGCCCAAATCGTAAAGATTAGGTTGGACCTTTGAGTTTTATTGCACCAGGCTTATAGTGTAGAGTTGGGGTATTTATTAGTTAACTGACAAATAAATTAAAAGTAATTACATAAAATGTATTTGTAATTTACATGTATTGTAGATTGAATAAAGAAGGTTAAGGCATTTTAAGCATTAAATTACATGTACATATTTCGGTATCACCACGTATAAAAGCGTGTTTTAAATCATAAAAAATAATATTAAATATACAATAAATATATATTTATAGTAAACCCCAAAATTTTGATATTGAAAAATATGTTTGTCATAAAAATAGGCCAATTGATTACGAATACAATTTTATTAAAAAATGACGACCCTACATTATAAGGGATAACGCTAAAGAAAGTTTGGCGGGTGTACCCTTTCATATCGAAACAGATTTTGCTGGGTTCATAAATATTGACGCTATAATATAACAATTTTATACCCACTACTTAGATGTTGGATAAGTTACAATTACAGTAGAGCCCTATTGATCTATTTATCAGTAATAAAGTTTGTATTTTTGAACAGTTATCACAGCTTTAAAAAACAAAACTATTTGAATCTAATTATATATAATAAGCAGGTAATTGGGATTATATACTTAAAATTGAAAAATAAGAGGTTTCTTAAGAACCTTAATCCGTCAAGCGTATTTGTCGCATATTTTTTACATAAATATTACGCATTAATAAATCACTTATCGTAGAACTATACACATATTTCATTTAATTACCTTCGATGTTGCATGTTTATAAACAGTTTGTTTTAAGAACGTGCGTATACTTGATTACCATAATTCTATAAAATTAGAAAAGTGAGCGTTCGGGGTTTTCCAGCCGATATTCTTGGAGACAATCAATACACTCGTCTGCATATTTAACATCGAGTGAGTGATTGCCGTATCGTTCTTTGATTTTCATTTCTCATTTACTTAGCAAAAATTGAGAACTTTTTAGTTAAGCTAAACAGCAAGTTAATCAAATTTTCATATGAGTATTGTTTATCTATTAATTTTATATTTACAAGAATCCCCAAGCTTTTGATAATCATTATCGTATCAGATACTAGGTTTTATGTAAATCTGTTTTACACTTAAATATATTTAAATAGAATATTAAAAAAAATAAACAGATAGCCTCTCCACTCCGCTCCTCTCCGTTCCGCCATCGGAACCAAGATTTTTTTAAATTAATTCATAATCAATATCAAGGTACTTAAAGGTTTATTTATTTATGTGTTAACACTTCGGTGCAGAAACATACTACAATTGACATAATTAAATAAAAAGGAGGGCCACTAGCGGCCTTATCGCTTTCGAGCGATCTTCTTGCAGGCAACCACTTTTTGCCACAGGCTTATAAATTTTCATCAACGCAGAGATAAATATAAGTAGAAACAGCAGCAAGCAGTTTATTAAAATCATATGATTTATATAACCTGTCTGGCCATAAATGCTGTTATGTTACATAAAAACGTATCGTTTACCGACTTTTTTTAAATTTGAAGTTGGACCATGTATTTAAAAAACGAACACATTTTAAAAACGTCTTTTAATTTTGCATCATTACACATGTTTTTTCGTTCTTTATTTAATTACAATATGGTTCATTATTTAAAACAGGATTGTAGTGATCGCCTAGCCCAAAGTGGGTATGGAGCCATCGGTCATATTCCAGACAATTTAAAAGCTTGGTATCAGCCATATGTTCGTATATCTTACTATTAACAGATACTATAACACTTTGTCTATCAAAGACTGGAAAATATCGGAGCGGCTGCAAGCTGTTAAAACTACAAAGGCTGTTAATGCTTTTAAAGGCAGAATTCGTTGAAACTCCATTTGGAAGCCAAAAATCTTATCGCGAGAAATCAAGGTTCCCGCTAGGACTCTATCGCGTATTATAAAACAAAACGTGAAGCTCGGTGCTCATCGTTGATAAACAGGACATGCCCTAAATCCTTACAATTAAAGAGAGTGGATCGATCAAAACGCCTTCTCTCGCGATACGCAGATGAAAAGCACAGAATCGGCTCTTTACCGATGAAAACATCAAGATACAGTCTTGGAACCTGTTTTGTACCTCTCAGCAACGCACTTTAAAAATATACCGTGGACTTTGCATTAGGATTTTGTACCAGGCACGTACTACACAACCAATGTTCCAACCTTTTTTTGGACTAACCCAGACCTTAACTTTTTAGACTTCAAATTATGATCAGTTTTAGAAGACATGGCTTACTCGACACGGTGATATTGAGTCTCTTGAAAAATCTTTGGAGCAAACAGTGGCGAAATTTCTCTTGGAAACAACAAAACAAAAAGATTTTGATCTCTTTGAAGAATTTGCCCTGTATAAAAGCCAAAGGTGGTCATTTCGAATAGAATATGTATTTAGTTTTTGCTGAGACTTTAATAAATAATATGTAGGTATATATTTTAATAATATTACATTACTTCATTTACAAAAAATGCATTTTGACTTATGGCTCAACTAGATATTTTTTGATTCGTTAATCCCTTCATAACTTCACATATATATTTATGGAGTGAATAAAGGTAGATTGGTAAGGCTGTCCAGTGAATGTATGAATAAATAATACGTATACGACCTCGAGTTTCTTCAGAAGTTATTTCTCCACTGAGTTTCTCGATCGCGACGTGATTCGCCGAGTCACGTATGAAGTAAAAAATGTTAGTCCCTTCTTTTAACGATGTATTGAATACTAAAATTGCTAACGTTTGTAACAATTAGGTTTCAATAAGATTTGTTATCTTATTTACACATGGATATATTTAATTAACGCAGTTTAAAGTTTGGGTCCAAGACATGTCGGTTTCCTCACGATGTTTTCCTTCACCGTTCGAGCAAATGTTAAATGCGCACATAGAAAGAAAGTTCATTGGTGCACAGCCCGGGATCGAACCTACAACCTCAGGTATGAGAATCGCACGCTGAAGCCTCTAGGCCAACACTGCTCATTACATCGATAAACGAACATGTAACAAATTATTAACCCAGTTGAACTCACATTTACGATAGAACCTAGTTCCTATTATCGCCGATTGGAAACTGTTCGGGGTTCATTGAGGCAACAATAATTTATTGAGATCGATTTCGTCCCGTTTCGACGACGGCTTTTCAAATGCAGAATAATTAAAGCAGAAGCCATCTTTATGAGCTTTAGAATAATTTAAGAGATCTTTGACATTGAAGATTAAATATCGCTGTAAGAAACTCTATGTTAATCTATGCATCTCATACTGGCGTTTTCTTATAAGTATAACGATAATTTAAATCTTTATACTCAATTAATTATCATACTCGGGTTACATATTTGGTTTTTATCCAGGATCAAGTTTATACAATTAAATTAACACGAATTCTCATCTTGCATTGTGCTACGGCGTAGGCTAGCCGTAGCGGTCTACGATGTTACACTTCAAGAGGCTACACGTATGTTATTGCATGCTTCATTTGGAAGCAACTAATTAGGAGATATCCTAATTTAGTAGAGTACATTTGACCGAAAATTTCTATCTTAATGATTGTGTAATTTCAAAGTTATATACTATTGATATTATAAACAATCTATCCGATGAAATATTTAATTTAGTTTTGTAATACTAAAGCTATAAGTACGTATTACACTCCTTTATTTAACATAAAATATCCCGACGAACCTATCGACGAAACATGATTTTTTCACCAACGCAATCAGTCAGTGGCCATGCTGTTGATTTAAAACTTCAGCCAAATGGTCAGGCACGAACACTCACAGATAACCGTCATGAAACAAAGTGATATAATATGTTCACCTACTATATATACTTCCGTTAGTTGAGTGACTCTCTCGGGGCTGACTTCCTTATTCGGATCAGTGCAAGGGTAAACTCGTTTGAACTCTCTGTTTCATAGTGTCTTGGCCTAGGGTCAACTTATTACTTCCAATTTATTCCTAAGTCGAAGGTTACAAGCCCTATAACAAGCCCTATATTTTCTCCTCCAAGACATGCCTCAGCCAGCAACTGAGCGTTGATATATATACTGACTTTCAGTTTCGCAATCAATGGAATCAAATTGAAAGGCTTATTATTGGTCTTTAAGAAACTTGGTGAGCTCAATGGAAGGTGAGAGATGGAACATGATTTTGTGCCATCGGTTGCTTCTTACTTCTGAGCAGTAACTCCCAGCTTTAACTCACTTCACTTGACTATATTCAAATGAAGAACGATTTTAATTGTCAACGACGTCGTCATTTTCCAAGCGGCTTATGGTATTTATTACAATAAAAACACGCAGTCATAAGATAATCGATCGTTGTAAACACCATGAACGATGTTATTATTTTTTTGAATCAAAACTATAAAGAACTTCGGACACTATTTATATGGCGTATTAAAGACTAAGTTACAGTGTGAGCCCTATACCATACTCTGTGAAAGGAAACCTTTATGGGATTTGATGTATCAGCAGTATTCTAACCCTTTCCGTTATATTGATGACCTCGTTATACCAGATAGTTGGACAGTAATCATTTATTTGATTCGTCAAAGTATACAATATTTGTGAATAAATGAAATGACGCATTGGATATTTAAGAATTATATTACTTTGCACAAACCCTATGCCGACTCTCTTTTTACAAGTCTTCCTACTAACTACTTTCTTATAACTAATTTAAACATATATATTTACTAATGCGACTTTAAACTATTTTCTTTAAATAGAATCTTTCTATCACTAAACGTTACTGGATTAACCATATTCTTAAAAAATTGTTGGAGAATTTAATCTACCTAACGTCTCCATAAGTAAAACTATAATAATAACGTCACATGTTTTATAATGCCGTAGTTACTAATAAAGTAAGTTAAGTCAAAAATATATTAATGTCATGAAGACTGAATTCAATGAGTGACGAAAGTTTTTGTGATGCTTAGCTCGGCATTTTCTTAAGCCAAATCTACGTTTTAATTGAAATGTCAGCAAACTTTGATTATTTGAGTTAAACTCCAAACTACTTTTGAAATATGTTCTCTCAAATGAATTCAAGTATATACTTGAATTACAATATACAATATATATATATTGCACTCTTATTTAACACTTTATTACTTAATTTAATTTGGACAACAAGTAAATGTTTATATGTTATTATTGTGTCAGAGTTTGTGTGGTTTCATATATTGCGTCGATTTACGGAGACCTCTGAAATCGACCCACACTCCAGTGTAGTTTAATATGTAATATTTATTTTTGTATTATTACCAAAAAATCTAACAAAAATTTAAATTCCACTAGCAATTTTGAGCCAAATATGTCGTAATCTGGGTCATATTTCAGTAAATTGTCAATTGCGTTTATAGTTACTAAGCGGCCATAAATAAAAACAAATGAAACATTTGATGTTCCTGTAACTTATTGCCTTAGTAAAATAAAAATAACGTTACCTAATAAAAGTTAATAGAATAACATCATGTTCCTCTCAAGTATTAAAGTAAGGAATTTAGCTGTTGAGAGACAATTTTCTACGTGCAATCGTAAACGAAAATAAATCTGTAGAAGCATCTCGAAAACTCACTTTGTATTTTCTTATAAAAGTTTTTCAATTAAAACCAGATCTCGATCGCTGTGGATCAGGTATTTTCTTTTAAAAGTGTAAATAACTAGGCGCCTTAATTTGTTTTTCCATTTTATTATATTGGTAATTCGTTAGTAACTTTGAACTGTTGCTGTTGTGACTTAATTTAGTTGTATAATAACTTTATATATATTTATTTTTAATATATTTCTGTTACTAACTTTGTCTCTTCATAATTGAGTGTCTTTAAAAGAATTGAACGAATTCGTAAAACCCAATCCATTGCGCTCCCAATCTTTAATTCCAAATCCACTATGACTTTATGCCTTTTCCTACAAGCCTTTGACTGCCCAATAAACAACAGGGCAGATCCTGCTTGACCGATGTTTTATTTAGTAATAAACAAAATCCCTTACCCTTTTTCCTTAACGTTTCATTGTGTTCAATTATTGCGTGGCTTTTATATTCTGTTTTCTTCTTTGAGGTTTTTAGGATTAAATTTATAGCTACTTATTCAAATTTATTCAATGTTCAAACATGACGTATACAAATAAATTGTTTTATAAAACGTTCATAAAATTGTATGAAATGAGCACTGTCTTTAGATGGTTTAATTTCTTAATTGGAAAAGAACAATTTCAGTCAAACACCAACTTAACCAAAGCAACTAAAACCAAAATTGAACTTATAGTTAAAGATGAAGTAGAAACTTTCCCGTTTAATAATAAATCAGTCCCTTTTCGTCGCAGCGTAAAGACAATCTGACAGAATGAGACGAAAGAGATATGGAAATCAGGGCAATTATAGTATCTAATTCAAGCCCTTGACTGCAATACATCTAGGTTTTAATTAGTGTAAGTTACAGTTCCGACGCATGTATGCATAGTATCACGAATTAGCAAAGGTTGGTTTGCGTGACTAACTTGATGATATGTTAGTTGAGTAGCGGTCGTCTTTGTGGTCCGTCGGTCCTTCACACTTTGGCAATGTTTCAAAGAGACAGCCAACTTTGACCACTTGGGATAACTTCTGTTACATTACCGAGGCTGTTGAAACGTAACAGATTCTACCCTTCTCGCCTTTCGAGTGACCTATGGTTTTGTTGTAATTGGACACAAAGTTTAAAGTTGATTATAATGCTACCTGCACAAAATGGTCACTTTAAGAAATATCTTTAACGTAAGATAATTTTTGCTCTTGATAACGAAGATTACTTTTGAAGTTTTTGTAACAATAATCAAACACAAGCTATGATATCAAAAACTTGTTCATTGAGTCAAGATGTCTGTTAACCGACCCATGTAAGTCACTAGTTCACAAAAAGTATCTATAAACCGTTATACGATTACAACTTCTTTGATAAAATGATAAACTATAATTACAGTTAGGGAGATCTTAAAAGGTTTTCAAAAATGCTATATGGATGTACACTTTAAATATACTTCGGTTATTTTATTGTTTTAAAACCTTTGCCATCTCATTTTGACCTTTCGATTCATTATATCTAAACTCTAATGCATTCCTTTATCTAGACACCTAATAAGTGAATTCAGTGAATAATTTAATTAGCCTGTCACGAATGCTTGTTCCTCTTGTATTATTTACGAGCATTAGCGAACTGTCAGAGCGGACAGCTGACAGACAGGATTTAATAATGTCCGTGGATTTACAAAGTCATCTTATGGTTATGAATATTTAAATTATTATTGGCAACACTGTCCATATGAATATTTTATTGAATTTTATATTGGTAGGCCGTTTAAAGTTTAAGTTAAATATATAACCGGATATAAATGGTCTATGGTTTTTTTCTTCTCGCGTCCTACATTGTAGTCGTTATTTTAACACCATCAATAAATCATAGATACACAACCATATTTAGAACTAAGTTTAAAATTATCAGATCATTTAGGTTAGAGTGATGTGAAGTATCATGTATTAGAAGAAGGCTATACTACTTAACTACTCACTACTACGTAATCCCTCACATCTGCAGATTATTATAAAACTTTATTTTGGTAATATTATGCAGAACTTTGTTCAGGCTTCATTATCTAATCCGAAATACCAGACCATAAATCTTTATTTATTATTTGTTTTTAGCTAAACAACTTTCTACATCAACGTTATTCTATTATCAGCTCTAAGAGCACCGCTATAAAATTGAATAGCATCTACATGTTTTGGCGTTTTAAAATTCGTTTTCCCGTTTGATTCACTTTAGCTTTAGGTGCTTTTACGGTAAAAGGCACTCGTGGTGACTTACACGTTAGTTCGTACGTGAAAGGTTTTAAAATGGATATCGCTGAATCTAATATGGGGAAATGAAACTGTAGGAAAGCGTTTAAGGCCCTAGAAATTTTTTGTTACATCGGAACTCCTATTTCAGTGTTTAATAATGCTTAAACCTTAATACACTGTTGAGGCACAGTATGCTATTCGTTAACCTCGAGGTCCTAGATTGGTTACCAACAGCAACAAAGTTTAAATTTAGTGATTAGCTAGTAAAAGAAATGAAATGTGGAAATGCACAGATTTTTTTGTGTTATTATAGTAACTACCACCTATTTCTCAGGAAATTTTATTTACCCTATTCGAGACAAAATTCTAAATAATTAAAACGGCTAGCAACACCGCCTCGATCTACATACCAAATAGTAAGAAAACAAAGATACGTCTAACAGAAAATACATAGTTTGAACTGGTGCATAATTTTAAATTTACATAACTTACCAATTCAACTTTTTCACTACTTATTTTCTAAATTTAAAGAAATATGCCACAAATTGTAAGGAGATATAGCAGAGCTATTACGCAATTTTAAAAGCCTATATATCTTTGTAAGGCAAATACGTAAATCACTGCTTAATACTCTACTCTTTGCCAAATGCTGGTACGGGCTATCATTGGTTACTATTAATTATGGTACGAATTTCTATTTACCCCGTTTCATATTATAAAAACTATGATATATTATTAAGAATTTATAGAAGAATATGCGATAACATCTCGAATAATCATTGGACGTAATTCCGTTAAACTATCTTCACTTGGTATTAACAGTAATAAAAAAAACTGTATATATGAAATATTTATAAGGCGTCTGGCAGACATCTGAGTGATTCAATGTATGATAAATGATGGGCGTAAGTCACTGCTTTAGCTCAGCATTTTTGTAAATTTTCTTCATAAGTGATTACACAGAACATCAAGTAGCCTTTTAAGCCACACGCCTGAGGCTTTCGCTTTGAGTTTAAGCTTGGAAACTAAAATATATTACATAACTTATCATGTAACTAGAAAAGTCTGCGATGAAAATTCATGAAAAAATTCCGTTTTGTATAAGCGTTCCTAGACCTTTACGAGGAGGTTGAAGCTGAAGTTATAATTTCAATTTGAATACAGCAACTGAAGCGTGAACTTGATTAGCAACGGAGCACGTCTTCCTTTAATATAATCATACCATTTCACTTAGAGAAGTAATTCTGTTGTTTTGGTTATATTTGCTTTATGGTTTAACATCTCTGTAGTTAATAATTAGCATTCGCCAATGGAATTTTTTTTAATACATTTCAACTATAATTATATTAAACTTTATTTTATATTTTATTTGTACGTTCTTTTTGGCACGGTGATCTTGCTAAGTGTTGTGGCCACTTGATCAGCCGGGACGTTCAAATACACGGTGTGAAGCATTGAATACTGAACAATCAGATATTTTTGTAGAGTAAATAATGAATTATATACATTTTTGCATAAGGATAAACTAAATATATTAACACACAACTACAAAATGAAAGACATGGTGTAACGGGCGGTGCTTTCTTCCAGGCTACTACTAATTCAAGAAAACAAAAAAAAGTGAATAAGTGCAGTGAGAAACCTAATTTATAATCTAAAAATAACAATGATAATACAAACTTATAAACTTTCCAAATCAGGGCAAAAAGTACCTAGTACTCTTTGCAACCTTTAATGTTTTATTATAAGGTACTTAAGTAATCTTGCTTACGTCCTCTCAAATGCCCTCGTAATCCGGGTTATGCTGACTGGATTTTAAAACACTTTAGTATGGCTTTACCTTTATACGTAAAAGTTATGTGTGAAAAACAGTGATGCACAATAGGGACGAAAGTTTTTTGTTGTTGGTTTGAAAAATTGGCTTTATTATTAAATACTATTGCGATTTTCGACAAGCATATTATGTATATGTATATATAAATGTTGCTGTGTGTTTTACCTAATGTTAAAAGTTATTTTTTTAAATTCAAAATCAATGAAACTATTTTTCTCATAATTAAATGATGGAAATAAAGGCTGTTATTATCATTGCAATTTTCGGTGAAAAAATATTATATAATCTTTCGTTAACGCCGATATTAAATATATGATCTAAAAAGTACTTTTTATGAGCTTCAAAACTAATTATAGTTTCGAACTAGGTTAGCGCTTCCTCGTTTAACTTAATATTTTTAACTTTTAGTACTTAAATCCTAATTTAATATACAGGAGCTTATATCAACAACAACGATTTATTAACAAACGTCAGAAACTTACTTACTCTAGATGCCTTACGATTTCGTCAAGAAAAATCAAGGAACCAGCCTTCATCATGGATGTTAAATAATTAAATTATTTAATTCACAGTTAAGTGCAATACAATGACGAAAGTTAATAAAAATAATATAGAATATAGCGCAAGAAGTGCAATACCACAAATAAAATACAAGAACCTAAATTAACAGGAAAACACAAAGAAAGACAACAAAGCAAATCACGATAATTTCTGAATTTATATTGAGGGTCGATAAGGACTGGTAATGCTTATACAGAAGAAATTGAAAGAAAAACAGCGTGGGATCTCAACGGATAAAGACAGGGAAAAAATTCATAGCCCTTTTGTAAATAGCTTAAGGTTCTAAGAAAGGAAGAGTTACTTGATGGGATTTTATTTCTATTGAATTTGATGTTAGGGTTCACGAAGGAAAGGTGAGAATAACTAGTTGAATAAGTTAAATACTTTTAATGAGACAGGCCGATCGCCCGTATGTACTCCGAGTCTAGCAAAATCGTTATATTACCTCATAATATTAAAGTTTTATTTAAATCCAAAAACATTTATATCAAAAAAACGTTAGTAATTAAAATAATTATAACATTTCCTATCTCCAGCCATCTTATAGTAATACTAGCGGACCCGACAGACGTTGTCCTGTCTACACGTCTTTAATTTGAAAATTTCAAACTTTTTTTAATAAGCTAAAACATTCTGGACCATTTTGATGTAAATTATTATTCAAATGTTATGACAATATCTAACGATCCAGCACATGGTTTACAATAACACAATGATAACAAAACTTTTTTTAATTTGATCGCAGCGCTAACTGTCGGGACAGACTAAAATTAAAATTCGAATATTATTTAAAATTTGACTCTGCGATGGTAGCGCCGTCTGTCGGATCCAATGTAAAACATTCCAAAATCCTAATAAAAACTACTTATAAATTAAAAATTAATTCAAAAAACATTGTCCAGTGGACAAAATTGTGAATCTAAACCATTCCCAGATCCCCTTGAACACACACAAAAAATTTCGTCAAAATCGGTTCAGTCGTTTGAGAGAAGTTCAGTGACATACACACTCACAGAAGAATTATATATATAAAGATTCAATATGTATAATTATACAATTGTGTTCCTTCAAATCATATGACAATCTAGGCATTTAGGAGTTTTACGTAATTAAATCTTATCTGTTGATACAAACAAACACAAAATAAAAATATTAATTAAACCAATTTTCTAAATTGTTTATGAGTACTCTTTTTATAAGATACTTTCCAATTAATAAAGAATAAACAATGCTTAAGACTTCGGGTTTTCTTTAAAGTTGGTACAAATATAACATATACATCTTAAACAGCTTTGTGAGTCTCATGCAAGATTGCGTGTTGAAATGCTTGCTTTTCAAAACAAACTGAACGTTGTATCAACAATGACAACCTAAACATAAATAACAGTGTTCTACACAAATAAACATTATTCTCAGCTGATAATATTGTAACAAACTTCCTATATAGGTATTAACAAAAATAGAGACCTTTACCATAACATTCTTATCTTATAATATATAAGTAAAGCACTTGCGAGCAGCAGTGTGAGTGTCCACGGGCTGAGGTATACCTTTACATAGGTGAGCGTCATGCACATTTGTTTGTTTAATTAGAGATTTATATGAACATTTAAAAAAAATGTATTTTTTTATATTAATTATATTTTTTAAATTTTAGCTTGTAACTACTAGGACGGAAGGCGATAAAGTCAGCGAAAGGGTTTTGTACTTGGGGTTTTGATTTTTTTTTTATTTGAAAATAAAATATATATATTAAAAGAAGCAATGGGAAAGAGCGATTGACCAGTCTTGGTTGTTGAATTAGCAATTCTTCTTCATTTTTCGCAGTTCTTGACATCTGCCGTCATGGTTATGCTATTCGGTAAGAAGATTAGAGATGAGAGTCGATGAGTAACAGTAACCATCATCATCCTATCCTATAAGGAATATTTTTAATAAGATGCCCTAAAAAGTCGTTGTCCACTATGGATCTACTTTTCGTCGCAGAATTCCCTCGTTCCTATGCCAATCCGGTTGTGCTTTGCATAGTCCGACACCGTATTCCCTCCCCGTAAGTCTCATTGTTGGTCACCACTCAGCTTTTAATCTTTCCAATTGGATGCTAGTTCTTCAATTCTCAACCGTAGATTGAGTTGGATCCGCTTCCACTCGCAGTCAATTCGTTGTAGTCGACAATGGTTACCGGACGACCGAATATTTCCTGATGAAAAACGATTGAACCAATAATGGGCGTTGTTTATGCAAGCAAATTTAGGTTCGCACACGTCGGTTATGTTTCGTGTTGTTTGCGCAGCGGTATTACATCCGACTCATATCCGAAAATTTTAAGCTTATCCATGGCGCCAAAAACTACCACAATTTCAGAAAAGCAAATGACTGTTACTGATCAAGAGAAAATGCCTCAATATATCGCTTTTTACATAAAACTTAACTCCATTCAAATGTCGTATGTGAGTATGCGCATCGTAGATTGTGTATGGTTGTGAACTACAGAACTATTAAAATACTAAAACACTACGATAGCATACATTTGGGATTGGACTCAAAGTGGTCCAATTTCTAGAAGTATATACGAGCACTTACATTAGCATCAACTATCAAGATTACCTAAGTTAATGATGATTGGATTACAGTAAGTTAAAGTTCCATACAAGTTGAAATAATAATCTATTATTACTCAACTTGCTCTAGTTTCTGCGTTCTACAAAACTTTTCTCTCCAGGGAAGCTATGAGAGATTTAGTAGCATTTATAATTAAAAAGTCGATTCATTTCAAATGTTTACGCAACATTTGAATGACTGATATATTTACCATTTTTACAATTTATTAATTGTTAAGCCGAATTGGTGTACTTATTTATTAAAAATAATGTTGACATTGTGAAATATATATAAATACATATATATACTAAAGATTAATGTTAACTTTTAAGTAAATATTAATGTCCCGTATTCTCATCGTTCACTGGTAAGAGCGTGAAGGAGACGCCTTTCTAAGTATCTTTGACTCGTGAGAACTGTGCTAGAATAACTTTAACGACTTTATATTTAAATTAAGTAAGACAGAAGTACTATTTTTTTAATAGAACAGGGGGCAAACAGGCAGAAGGCTCACCTGATGTTATGTGATACCGCCCCCCATGCACACTCGATGCTAGAGGGCTTGCGAGTGCGTTGCCGGCCTTTTAAGATTTATTTCTTTTCTTGAAGGTCCCTAAGTCGAATTAATTATACTACTGAAAATAATCGTATTAATTGGATAAAATGTTTTTAAAATAATCTTCAAGACATTTAAAGAAGCAGAAGTATTTTTGTACAGAAGATGCTAGTATATAAGGGTCTAGTTTGATACGAGAACTTAGTATTCTTTGAATAAACTCGTATTACATTTTATCGCTAAGATCTAGTTTGCCCTCAATTTTCCCCACAATGAGTGAAGGCCATTCCGTACTCAAGGAACACGCCACAATACTATTTTATTTTTCAAGGAAAAGTTTTATTTAAAAATTCCTAATAAGCTGACTTACGTTGAAATAACTCAGATGGCTTATAGCACTTGCAGGCTTAAATTTATAGAGCACACGAACTTGGTTTCAATATAAATAACATTTTTTGTACCTTAATTAGACAAATGTAATGAAGGTTTCTTGTTTTAAAATAATTCAAGTGATTATCTGATGTAATTTGAGACGTTTCTAAGACTATATTAGTTAGGCTAAACCTGTCTTTGGTGACTTGAGAAAGCCCACGTGGTACTTGCACATATTTTTTTTTTGGAAAAGAATCGTATTTTCCTATTAAATTAATGAAACACGCAGATATATATTATAAAGACGATGTTGCATTACTTAAAACGTATTACTTCTTGTACAAATTTCAAAGGACGCTTTGAAATCTTATTTATTATGCGTCTCTTTCATTTCCGGGTTACGGAACAATCTATATCACTAAAAGTTGTAAGCAGTATTATTACAAACAATATCTAGTTTTTATATTCAGTCTAATGAAAGCTGAAGGTTTCAGTGACCCTCACGAAAGTCGCGGCTTAGTTTTCGCTTTCCACAGATCTACATATTGAGTCACGGAATACAATGTTAAGTCTTTTGTTACGTATTTGCTCAAGATTTAAACAATTCGAAAACGTCAAATGAACAAATCTTTCAGATTATTCGAGCTATTCTGAAATACGTAAGGTTCTTGGATAACAGATAATTAATTTCTATTAGACTGAAGGTTTTCATAATTATTTTTGTTATGTATTTATTAAGTTATTAAATTCTTAAACATAAACATGGCATTTGTTAACTATTTTATTCCTTAACTACAATATAAAGCTAATATATGCATTAAATGGGCTAGGAGTGAAATATTGTATAATATGATTTAAGGTACTACTTTATTTATTACAGTAGATAACGTTAAGCTTTTAAATGAATCGATTAATATTTTAACAATTTTCGGAAAATTAAGAACGCTCCCCAACCGATAATAATTTTAAGAGCGTCGCTCTGAGTCAGATACGCTTGAATAATAATTTGTTGGTTAATATCAAATTTGAATAAATTATTTATACTGTGCTCGTACACTGTTTCAGTAATATTATATGTTTGAGGTACCATTATTTAATTTTAATTATTTTGACTGGTTTATTTGATAATAAAATGTTTTATTACTAAAATAGAATTAGAATCGAAATCCGTATTCGTAATAGTGTATGTTTGTTTCTTTTATTATTTTCCATAAATATTAAATATCATGATTAATAAAACTTTAATAACGTAATAGTTTTAACAGTAAAAAAAGTGGCAACCTCCAATCCCACGGTTTTTTTCGGCTAAAGCTCTGTTAGCATGTGGGCCGCTGTCTATGCCTGACATACGTAGAAAGGAGAAAAAGATAAATATGACTAAGATGCAATCTAAGTTGTAATAATAATCTTAGTCTGGTCTCCTCACAATCCAAATGTGAATGTTATTTTTAAACATATTAATTAATTTCGGTACAAGCAACCAAATTTTAATTCATTTAGGCTCAATATTAAAACTAGTAACCCTATAAAAGCGTGTTACACTGTGAACTGAATGTCACACGCCGACGACGTCACAGCCATGTAATACTCGATTCCTATTATTACGAGTGAGCGCATGGCACGTTTTCTATTCAATAAAATGAAAATTGGGATTTACCATTTTTGTGTCACGGAAATGAGGTGGAATGAATAGCGATTTGGAGAACAGTAGGTCGCTTTGTGAATGTTCAAGGGCACTGCTAGATTGAATAGATAAGTACGTAATTGTCTGTCGTTGTAAAGAATATTTATGGAATATTGACTTTAGGTTACGCGACTACAAAAGATTTAAATCGTTATTTACATAGGCGAGAAACTTATAAAATTTGATCTATATCTGTTTAAAAACATTTATTACGTGTGATCTATAAACTATTAGTTTTACTCTGCCCCTCAAAGCAGATGTATTATGTATGTAGAAAGATAGGAACGACTTTGATAGTCGAGATGAAATACTCTGTAAAAGAAACATACCTTTAAGTAATAAATTTTCTAAAATATTTTAATTTTGTTGAAAACTTTCAAAGAAAAATTTCATAAGTATTTAGGCTTACAATATAAAGTTCGCAAAAACTTTAGCATAAGTCTTCAATTAGCGTTGCAAAAGCGTGAAACTTCAAGAAATTAAAAAGCAATAAAAAGAAAGAACAAATCTGAACTATAATTAGTGAATGAACCACGTATATGGTGTGCCATGAGATGCTTGATTCCATTCCCGGCGAAAAATAATTGTTTCGAGCTAGTAGGTAAAGGCTTATTAGGTCCTCGACTTTAGTACGACATAAGGCTAGGTATTTAAATAACTTATTTAATTGACGTTTTTCTTGCTGAACATGACTTTTAAAAAGATCTCGAAATCTCCTTATGTAAATAAAGTTATAATTCGTTATAATAATACTTTATTTAATGTGTGTTTTTCGATTAAAAATAATATTCATTCACTGTAATCGGCAAACGGGTGGGAGGCTTTCCAGATGTTACGCAAGAGCTCGCGAGTGCGTTGCCAGTCTTTTGAATACATGCTTCGACTATCAAAACTGTACTATCTGAGCGTAAGTCCCGTATCATTAATAAAGTATCCCGTTTAGCTTTTGATAGCATTTTTAAATATTGTATCCTTTCTTTTCCCCAAGAGCATAATAAATTGAATAAAAATTCCTTTGTAGATCCTGGTTATATCTTAAGTCCTTAAATAATGCCAACGGTTATAATTCATCACAAATAATTAATTCTAATATAAAAAGTCACACAGTCCAAGAATCAATATTACAAACAAACACTTCAGAAATAGTTCAGTCTGTTCAGTAAGAAAATATTTTTACTCGCAAATAAATCAACTGCCCCCACTTAATGGCCTCTTTGATCTCGAGAACAAATAGCGCCATAAAATATCATTATTTTTACAGATACATTGTCTTTAATTCCATTTTATATTCTCTATCTTTCCATTTCAATTCACTTTGAAGATTCCTTTTGACATTTAATTTACATTTACCGAATTTGTCTTGTCCATTCTAGTTAATTTCCCAAAACGGAGCAAAGATTCTTACTTAAATGTTTATTTAGTAAAACTCTTAGAATTTTAATCTTACCTTTTATCTGTGCTAGCTTGAAAAAGTTTATCCACGATTTTTTTGATGAATCAGTTTAGGGATTTATTTTAAAATATTTCATTGATTTTTTATTATAGAACAGGAGGCGAATAGGCAGGAGGCTCACCTGATGTTAAGTGGCCGCCCATGGATACTCTAAATGCCAGAGGGCTCGCGAGTGCGTTGCCGGCCTTTAAAGAATTGCCACGCTCTTTTCTTGAAGGACCCTAAATCGAATTGGTTCGGAAATAGAACTGCAGTGAACTTGCATAAATAATTTGAGCTCACAATATATATTTTACTGTTACTGTGTACGTGATTAGCGTAGCTTGGATATAGAACATTAGTTTTCGATTTTCCGTACCAATCGTAAACTAATGGTATCGTAGCAAGATCTACGCCGTAGCGTTACGTAGTGATACGAAATACACACTCGTGTTTTGTTGTATTCCGTATCGCTGTTGAACTTATTAAATAATCAACTACTTACTTTAAGTAAGTTTTCAGTTGATATACGAATGCAATGCCATATAATTACTTTGTAATATTAGAAATGAGCGCTTGTTAATAGTACTTTATTTCAATTTTACCTTTACGAATTCCATAGCTAAATAATAAAAGTGTTGAGCAATTTAAGTAAAATAGTTTTTGAAAATTTAACTAGGTGGCAACACTATATATGAAGGTTGATTGTAACTAAGTGTTCTTGCTGTCATTCATCTTCTTACCAAATAAAAGTTATATTTGTGCTAATTACTATCGTTTCTTTGATAAACGACCCATAATCCTTCAGGTTATGGGCCCAGTAGATTCTGCAATTGAAAGTTTTAAGAAAAATAGCAAAGAAAAAGTTACAATCGTATTGTGAAGAAATTGACAAAATAACCTCAAAATGGATTCAATGCGGTCAATAAACTTAGAAAAATTTGATGGAAATAACTTTAGGCAATGGAAATTCCAGATAAAGTGTGCCCTAAAAGCAAAAGGGATTGATATTTCAGTGCCTAAACCGGCTGGAAATAATGTTGAATGGACAAAGAATGATGGCATGGCCATGTTTATTATAACATCTTCGATGGACTTCAAACAAATAACTTTAATAGAAAATTGTGAAACTGCTAAGGAAATAATGACAAAACTTGAATCAATATACGAACAGAAGAGTGAATTATGTAAAATGTTGATCCATGAAAAGTTTTATCAGTATAAAATGTCTACAAATGACAGTGTAGCTCAACACATTTCTAAAGTGGAATCATTGGCCAAGCAGTTAAAAGAAAGTGGCGAAAGTATTAGTGAAATGGCTGTGATAACAAAAATACTTGGAACACTGCCTCATAAGTATAGATCACTCCGTCAAGCGTGGATGTCTTTGGATCCAGAGCAACAGACTCTTGTCAATCTCACTGCTCGTTTGTTAGATGAAGAAGCTAGTTTACAGTGTGAAGAAGAACAAGAAACCGCTCTTCTTGTGGCTAAGAAAGGATGTAAAAATAGCCCAAAACAAAGTGAGCTGAATAGAAATGCTAGTAATTCAAATCAAAATAAAAACAGTAAACACAGATTTGAATGTTATAATTGTGGGAAACGAGGACATTTTTCTCGAGAATGTCGTGCTCCAAAGAAATCCAAGTATAGAAAACCTCAACAGGAAGGTGCAGACTTGTTAGCGTTTAATGTAGAAACCAAATTCCATGAAGCTGAAGACAATGTGTGGATTTTAGACAGTGGTGCCTCTGCACATATGACCTATAGAAAGGAGTTCTTTGTAGAACTATTGGAATGTAACCAGAAATCATTGACATTAGGAAACAAACAATCAGTGGAAGTGGCTGGCATTGGCAAGGTGTTAATAAAGAGATGTGTCAATGGACAGTGGGAGAACAGTGAACTACATGATGTATTGTATGTTCCGAATTTGCGACGAAATCTGTTCTCAGAAGGTGTGATAATGCGTAAATCATATATCATTATCAAGAAAGACTCCGGTGCATTCATTTACAAAGGAAATGACTTGGTAATGTGTGCAACAATAACAGAAAATAATTTATACGAATTGAAAATTAAAGCTGTGGTCTCAGATACATGTAACTTAGTTCAAAGTGATCAAAATAACATTAAAATGTGGCATGAAAGACTGGGACATGTTAACCTAAAACAAATCAAGAGTATGAGTGCTGATAATGTGGTAGAAGGCTTGAAACTGAATAACAGTGATAAAACTGATTTTGTTTGTGAAGCATGTGCATATGGAAAGCAGTGCAGATTTCCATTTCACAAATCTATACGAGGAGAACTACAGCCAGGTGACCTTGTATATAGTGATGTCTATGGACCTATGAGTCATACATCTATCCAAGGTATGAGATACTTTATATTATTTAAGGATGCTGCTACAAGTTACAGGCATGTATATTTTGTCAAACATAAAAGTGATGTGATGGACATATTCATGAAATACAATGCTATGATCAAAAATAAGTACATGCATAGTGTCAGAATATTGCATACTGATAATGGAAGAGAGTATGTGAATAAGACCTTCAATGACTATCTCAGCAAAGAAGGTATAATTCATGAGTGTACTGCGCCATATACACCAGAACAAAATGGGCGTGCTGAAAGAGAGAACCGTACCATTGTGGAGAGTGCACGTTCAATGTTGTACGCAAGGGATGTGTCACTGGAATTATGGGCTGAGGCTGTGAATTGTGCAGTATATTTATTAAACCGGACTTCCTCCAGCCAAACTCTTAAGAAAACACCATTTGAATTATGGAACGGCATCAAACCTCATATAGGCCATGTGAAGGTGTTTGGAAGTATTGGATATGTCCATATTCCTAATCAGCTAAGAACTAAACTTGACAAAAAGAGTGAGAAAATGATACTAATTGGGTATGATAATAACAATTACAGGATGTTCAATCCAGAAACCAAAAAGGTTAAAATATCAAGAAATGTAATTTTTGAAGAACATAATGTTCCAGAGATAAGGAAGAATATTACACAAATATACATTGACGATGAAGTGAAGACATTAGGACAACAAAATCAAATGCAAGAAACAAATGTAGAGGATACTCTTGTGGAAACTTCATCATCAGAGAATGAAGATATCATGTTGAGTTGTAATAGTAATGACCCTACATATGAACCTTCTCAAGAATTAGATGATGATTTAATTCAAAGCAACATAAATTTGAGACCAAGGATTAATAGACGTTTTGAAGCAAACCTAATTGAACTGTCACTGCCACAAACGTATGCTGAAGCAATGAAAAGTCCACAAAGAAACGACTGGTTGAAAGCTATTGATGAAGAATTGCTTGCACATGAAGAGAATAATACTTGGACTCCAGTAGAGAGGTCTGGTCAACGTACGCTTACTACAAAGTGGGTTTTTGCTATAAAAAAGGATGAAAATGATCAGGTAAAACGGTTTAAAGCTCGTTTATGTGCACGCGGATTTAATCAAATAAAAGATATTGACTATCAAGAAATATTCTCTCCAACAACGAGATATGACTCTATAAGAATTATCCTTTCTATTGCAGCTAAATATAATTTAGAAATTCAACAGTTTGATGTAAAGACTGCTTTTTTGAACGGGTATTTGGAAAAGAATATTTTTATAGAAGTACCAGAAGGAATTTCATTTAAAAATGATTGCATTCTAAAACTTAATAAATCACTGTATGGACTTAAACAGGCGTCTCGTTGTTGGAATAGAAGATTCACTGAGTTTTTAATAAAATATGGTTTTGTGCAATCTCAGGCTGACAGTTGTGTTTATGTAGGTATTTTCAATGGGGTGAAAGTATTCATAATAATTTATGTTGATGATGCACTTGTAGTCTCTTCCAGTTCCTCAATGATTAAAAGAGTTATAGAATATTTGAAACAAACATTTAAAATAAAAGAATTAAAATTGAAATATTTTGTGGGAATGGCAATAGAGAGAGTAAATAATTGTATCTGTATTTATCAAAGAGATTACATTGAAAAATTAATAGAGAAGTTTTGTATGAGTGATTCAAATCCTGCCAGTACCCCTGCAGATGTAAATGTTGTTATTTCAAAGAAAATGGATGAAAATATTATTAATTTTCCATACAGAGAAGCTATAGGGTCCTTGTTATTTTTGAGCTCTGTTTCAAGGCCTGACATTTCTTTTGCTGTAAATGTTTTGAGTAGATATGTAAACGATCCAAGTCAACAACATGTAAATGCCATTAAACGTGTTATTAGATACCTAATAAATACTAAAGATTTATGTATATGTTATGGAGAAAGTAGTGATCTCACTGGCTATTCGGATTCAGATTTTGCAGGTGATGTAGATACGCGTAAGTCTACTACAGGTTATATTTTTAATATGAATGGGGGAACTATAACATGGTGTAGCCAGAAACAGAAGACTACTGCTCTCTCCACAACTGAAGCAGAATTTGTAGCTGCTTGTGAAGCTGCAAAAGAGATATTATGGTTACAGCAATTATTATTAGATTTAGGTGAAAATATTACATCTGTTCCATTGTATGTTGATAATCAGAGTGCAATTAAGTTAATTAGCAATCCTGTTTATCATAAGAAAACCAAACACATAGATGTGAAATTTAATTTTATAAGGGAAAAGGTTGAGTTGGGTGTAATTAAACTAAATTATATTCCTAGTAACAGTCAATTAGCAGATATGTTAACTAAAGCGTTACCAACTCAAGCTTTTATCTATTTAAGAGATCACATTTTGTTTTTCTTTTCACAACTCTAATTTCAGTAGGAGTTTATTTTTTTTTTATATTTGTACCTAGTTTAAATTTTAGTGGGAGTGTTGAGCAATTTAAGTAAAATAGTTTTTGAAAATTTAACTAGGTGGCAACACTATATATGAAGGTTGATTGTAACTAAGTGTTCTTGCTGTCATTCATCTTCTTACCAAATAAAAGTTATATTTGTGCTAATTACTATCGTTTCTTTGATAAACGACCCATAATCCTTCAAAAAGTAAGATTATTTGTAATACGCTACGGATGAAGCTCTGGCTATTTGTTATTATTATTTTATAACAAACACATTAGAAATGACTTTATTAATATGCTACTTATAAATTATATCCAAGAAAAACGAGAAAATACATAACGTATTGTGGGCTAAGCGTGAAGTACTTTAAAATGTGAAATATGATTTCTATAAAATCTAGCTTACTTTCTACTTATTAGATTCAGTTCCAGTTCAATTCACTAACAAGCTGATTCGATAATCAAGTTGTACTGGATATCCGGTACTGGCGTAAGGTTAACACTAATTGGTTCCAGTCCTTTCAAATGTCCAAAATCTAGGCATCCCAATGTTTAAAACACTTATTTATGTAAGACATCAGGCCTTGTTTTAACTTTCCTATTTATCCCATTGTTTATTCATATATAACTCTAATAGTTATAGCCCTATCATTTATTTTCGGTTTTTAAACAAGCCAATTTACTTACCATAAATTATATAACAGTTTATTTGCACAACCACACTTAGATTGAGTTATAAATATTGCTTTGCTACCTAAAATCTCGCCTCTGTAATGTGATACTTCTATTGTGTTACGTCACTGCCTTCCAATTATTAGTCGTCATTACGTTATTATTGATAATGTAACACACCACTGTATTTACAGAATTGTTCAAACATTTAAAGATAGTAGATAATTAAGTGAAAAAAGCGACCTCAATCTTTGAATCGCGAACGAACGCGGCAAATGTAAAATCGATAGAGCCACACATCGCTAAATAATGAGGTATTGTGAAAACGGTAATGCCTACAAATAAAGAGACCATTATAATTTATCGAAACTTGAAAGCTCTTACAATTCATTAAGCTTTATTTGTAGATTGTTTAATTTCCCTTCGTTTACCTTGTACTTAAACGAAATGTTCATAAAAAGTTCTTAAGTAAATAATTGAATGGTAATTTTTTTGAATTTCGAAGGTTTCCCCTTCGAATGTTTCATTTTTAAAAGGAAATACGCCTAAAGAAGATTTGTTTTTCTAACAGTAAAGAAGTTTATTAATTAAATCTTTATTCCTAAGATTTATATGATTACTTAATAAGTATTCGTATATTTTGCTGCATAGTCTTAGGACAAATACAAAAACAATGGATCAAGTATGAATAAAAGATGAAAGTTAATTATATTACTTACTATTACCGGTGCAACTCTGTTCGAATGGATATAGAAAAATAGTATCTATTGATGAGCATTGCATTAATGTATGCTAGAATCCATTGTCCACACTATAATGTGTGTATGTGTATGTACAACGGAAATTAACTTTGATCTACACTAGTTTATCACTTGATCAGTATATAAAAGAATATGCAAGGGTCGTACATTAATTGTAATAATAAAAGTACCGGACAATAGAAACAAGATAAGATTAAGGAAGTATTTGAGGGTTTATCGTTGTTGGGACGATAGGCTCGATATGGGACGGAAACATGGGGCGTTTTGTGTCAGCTACGTAAGCGTTCTCGGCACTTAAAATAAAACTAGATATACAGCAGTATTTAGGATTTAGATAGTATTTAGGATAAAATGTCTTTGATTATATGAAATTTAGAAGTATTTATATTATAATATTTAGTTGATGTTAATTAAAGTAATTTATATAAAAAACGTCATTACTATTATTTATAACTACAGTAGTTCGCTTCCAAGTTACCTAAAAATAATTAGGAAAGCCTATTTTTCCCATAAATATTCGTCCACAGAGGTCTTAAATACAGCTACGTCAATGCTATTACAACTATGCCGTAGTAAGGAAACCTCAAAAAAAAAATATACAGTCAAGTTCGTGTAAGTATTTGTCCATAATGAGTCATATTAAATATTGGTCTGATATTTAAATTATTCTTCTAGAGTCTACCTCATGATACACTCGCCTTATTATAGTAAAAATTAATATAATTTAAGCAATTAGTCTGAAGCCGGGGACGGTAAACCGAGAACTAAAATTATTGTGAAATAAATTGGCAATTACGGTCAACGTATATTATGTAAATAGCCACTTATCTTGTACCTCGCTGTTGTGCTTTAATTTCAGGGGATTTTATCTACTGTACTAACTTAAATAATCTTAATTCCAAGTTACTAGTATTAAATTAATGTATGAGTTTCGGTATTTTAATAAAACATAGTAATCCTAAGCGAACAAACAGCTTAACACTGTCAACGGTGAGGTAGCGCATCAAAAAAAAAAACATTACCCGCTTTTAGGAAAATCTTTTTACATATTACAGTTTACTTAAGAGATATAAAACACTTATTTCCAGTTCCTTTTTCTAGTTTTTATAAATTACTGTCACATCTGTTTTTTTCTCTCTATGGTTTTTGACATTCATCAGTGGTATATGTCACAATCATGACTGTGACTAGATACCAATGCGAAAGTCAATGCACATTATGTATAAATACTATATTTAAAAATATTCTTATTTTAAATAACTGATATATCAGCCTGTGCCAGCCGTGATGTATCTAAGCTATTTAAGCCCAGTATTTGAACCAGCAGTATAAACAATTCTAGTACCAGCCTGCGATAAAGCAAGTGCCTCGACATCACAAAATATTGGCACATCTCTGCAGTGACTCTCTGAATGTTTAATATGACTAGACGGGCTATAATGCACCCTGTATAGCTCTCGTGCTTAACAAGAGGAGGCTACAAAGCATCAGACTAACGTTACGCTCTAAGTGCATAGTACATATTTATGGTGTTTACTACGCGTAAGTAATACTTGTGTGTGCCTCAATATGATTCTTCATAAGTTTAGTGCTTTATTTAGCCAGTAGCTTAATTCTAAGGATGCGTTGCTTCCGGGTTATATCCGGCAATACTACTTTATCTATAGAAATTCTAATTCGTATTCAAATAACGAAATGTATTTAAATATAGTATCCAGTCGCAAATGTCAAAACTTATTTTCACAGATTACATTAGTGATGTTAGAAAACTGTATAGAATAATATTTACGATATATGGTTATTAAGTTGAAAAAAATAGTCGTAAAAAAAATAGTTTCATTAATAAAACATATATACTGTAGTTTTTATTCGATAGTCTTATTAACTAGATTTAATTTCCAAGTGGTATCAGAATAGATCTACAATTTTTATTAAATGCAACTTACTTTATATATTATTGCAATAAAATATGTTCTAATATTTTTTTCTATTTAATATTAATAGGGAAATTAATTAATAATGGCATCGTATGTAATTTATGACCTAAAAGGATAAATTTTTAGGCATACATCTGTTTAGTACTTGACTATTTTACACCCAGTTTCTATTCTTCTATATATTCTAAACAGTTGTAATTCTATTGCATTATTTTTAATTCCAAAAATAATTCTTGCATGGGTTTTGTCTATTAGTTTTGTCTTGGGTGTACAATGCATATTTTAAATTTTTAAATAAAGAACTCATATTTGTTTACGTTAATACATATAAGTACAGTGGTTGGGATGAAATGGATCCGAGCAATATTTGTTACTTAAGACCCTGAAGATAACAAGGGCTGGTAGGGCACTTGAAGTGTAGCCTCATTGTTAAAACGGGACAACTGACAAACGATTTATCCACTAGAGCTGGTTCAAAGCGTTGTTTGTAAATGTCTACATATAATACGAGTTTTAGTGCATACACTAGATATTATAACAGTGTTTATGTTTAGTGTTAAACTTCATGAATACGTGACGAAAATATCCCTTAAAAGTAACTTGAGCGCCTATAGTTAAACTCTCTTATTTCCGGTTTTCTTCATAGATACATCCGGTAAATTTTCACCTAATGTGTATACATTGTAGATACAAGGGTTCTGAGAAAAATCGAGGTGAGCCTTGGTTATTCATTGGCGCATACTGCGCAAAAGCGTGCTATAACCTAATTAAAAGAATATATAACATGCATAATTGAAACGTATGTCCCATGCCTTATACAAGACTTAATCCGATATCGCAAAATCAGACGAAATTGCAATCATGCATGCCATGCAAATTAAATTTAAGCTTCGCTTTATTTGAGTGCCAGTATATGATATTTCTCTAAAATCGAAGAGAAGAGCAAACGTGTTGCAACATTACTTCGTTAAGTCACGACTAGATACCCGAGGAAATAACATTTTGTATGCGTCAGTATTTCAGCTCTGACGGAGTCACCAATTTACCCGAAGGTAACACAATCAACCCAGTTGGAACGCTATACGCATACTAATCTTTGGCCACTCCTTCAAATGACCTTTGATTAGCGAAAGATTTTAACTCAAGGGGAGTTATGTCAAAGGGGTTATATAAAAAGTTATCTCAAAATGTATACCTAAGCGTAATCATAGAAGCGATTCTGCTACGCCAACATATTTTCAAAGTCCTTAAAATGTCTAATAAAATTCTTCTGCAATTAAAATAATGTGAGAATCAGTCGCATAAGAAAAATGTACGAAAATAACTTATTCCAAGAAAAACCTTAGAAATTAAACTTCAACGAAAAATGAACCTTATCTATCAATGCAATATCGAGTTATACGTGTTCAGAACAATATAGATATTTCATCAAATTTAACTTCTCAACTAGTCTGGAATGCCGTAAGTAGTTCTCATTGAACTTTGTCAAAGTTTAAGCCACTAACGCGATTGACTTTGGGAGATTATCAAAACCGCACTTTAAAGCTGTCGACTTCAAAACGCTTTAATTGAACGGCTTTCTGAAGATACTGCATAATTTTTTATATTAAGCTGAGTTGCAGCGAAATATTGTATATTGTTTGTTAGCTATTAGAAAATGTGCAAAGCTCATTCTCTATGCGACGTGTGTAACTAGATTGAGATCACACGTTATATTCTCAATGTAGTTGGAGCAGTGTTGTCCTTGTGTTATATCCCTTATAAACCCTGAAGTCATGGATAACCCAAGCTGAGCATTAATGCACTTCTATTTCTGTATGCATTTAACACTTGCTCGTACGCTTAATATAAACATCGCAAAGACTCTGTTACATCTTAGATCTGACAAGTCGAATTACGTCCAAACCCAATTCTATATTAATCTATTTTTGACCATCAGAGATATACATCTTAATCCAAATATTGATAAAAGTGTGCCAATAACCTACCAATGAATTTTAATAGCCATCTGTCGATACAAGCTATCCATAGTAGGTCGGATCAGTGTATGAAGATTTTAACTTACACCAGTTTTTAAAATAATTAAAAAACTATTTGATATGTTTTAAACATAGATATTATGTATATTTTAATATTATTTAAACGGTTTTATTTGCTTTATTTGGTTTATATTAATAATCAAATATGAGTGTAAAGAGCAGATGTAGAGAAGATATTGCATTCTATCCGTCGCCAAAAATTGATTGTTTTCATAGGGTTTGTTTTATTGGGATGCAGATAGGAGATCGATCGACCGTTACGGTCTAAATATATAGCTAAATTGTTAAATGTATGGCATAATAACGAACACGCAATATATGTACTAATGTAGATTTATAGCACTCTATACTTTAGTCACTTTACTTAGCTTTAGCTGTGTGTCACTGCGGCAAGTAAAGTGGTTTGGTCATAAATTATTGCCACCGGCATCTCCATAATTGTATTGACATCGATTGTGGTGATGCAGTCATGCACGCTCCACAAAGCAACCACTTAAGGTGACCTACAAACTTATAGGATAGTGCCAGAAAACATATAGTATAAAAACTTTTTTTTAATAAAGCCTGAAACGTTAGAATAAAGATTTTTCTTTATTCAATTGACGTTCGATTGGACAGTGATTGTTTAGATTCTTTGACAGGTCGTTTATTATCGACAGTTAAAGGATCAATATTAGCTATCGGGATTTGGATACCTAACATTTAAAATGTAAATAATGTAAGAGTCATAAATTTCCGACAAACCGTATACGTAATATAGACCTCTATTTTCGAGACAGCCAGTTTATTTCAGTTTGTTTCATAGTTTAGTCAAAAGTAACCGTAAGTATATATTAGTCTTTGAAAACCTAAAAAAATCCTTTCTAATATTAAAGTTTGATTGAATATCGTGTCAAGGGTACATTGATAGTACAAAACCGATCTGTTAAAATGGAGAACAGTTGACCTCGCAGAAATTCTTTCATATGAATTGTAAATTGTAAAACACATATGCAACAGAAATGGAATTTTATGCAACACGCGACGGTTTATTGCTGTTTTCATCGATTATGGTAAACAATTTCGATTGTACAAAGTTTTTAAATTGAATTCATTCTGTCACGTTAACTTTTCAATGTGTTAGCAAATTATATCTAACAGCTGCAATTTTAATTGTAAACGATAGCGTTTTTAATAAAAAATAATATTCAGAATAATAAGCCTATTTATAAGTAGTAAGAAATGAAAAATAGCATTGTTAGATTACTTTTTAAAGATATACTATGGGATTTTAGTTTTGTTTTTTATGTTTAAAGTTAATTAAAATGTAAATTTACAATAATTTGATTTTTTTGACGTTTATAAGTGTACTTGTTTACCTATATAAATAAAGATTAACATTATACCGTAAATAAAATTTTGTATTATTATTTATTTAACCTAAAAGTAGTAAGAAATGAAAAATAGCATTGTTAGATTACTTCTTAAAGATATACTATGGGATTTTAGTTTTATTTTTATGTTTAAAGTTAATTAAAATGTAGATTTACAATAATGATTTTTTTGACATTTATAAGTGTACTTGTTTACCTATATGAATAAAGATTAACATTATACCGTAAATAAAATTTTGTATTATTATTTATTTTACCTAAAAGTAAATTTTTATTTTCTCGATCTGATGATCCGATACTCCTCTAAACTTGTGTACAAAGAAATCTTCCCACCTTTTATATGTTTGCTAAAAATATACATAAATTAAAATCATACTCATTCGTGTTACGCGTCTCGCGAGATACGCCCCGGCAACATCGGTGATATTATTATTTACAATATTCAAACGTAAGCCAAGTGCTTCCGAGACCCGTTCTTTCATTTTGGTTTGTCTCCTTATTTAATATTTTTTTCGCAGAACCATTCCAGGCACGGTCTAAGCTTTATAAACATGCCCTGTAAGACTTTGCGGTCTCCTGTCATCTGTGTTTGTTGCTCCAGGTCGTTCCTGGACCCCTGTGGTGCCCTGTAAGAATTCACACCATCTGCGGTGTGAATTTAAGTTTATATTAGTTCCAGTTTTGCGGCACTCTTCCAGGTTCCAGCAGATCTCTACTTCATGGGGATTGAGAGATCGTCCACTCACATTTGCATCTAACACTGATCTAAAATAACTGTAGATTTTTGCCACACGCTTATTTTATCAACGTGGTTAGTAGCGTTTCACAGTCTTATTCAGTTTGAAAAACTGTGCAGTGGAGAGCCATTTTCTTTTTATTTCCGTTCCATCTTTCCTTTCTATTCAAGTGGTGCCCAATCCTATATTTGTTTTCATGCCGTCTATACAGATTTGTGTATATTTTTTTATTTGAGACAAAAGTGGATGGTCAGTTTATTAAATTTAACTGGATTACATGTTTCCTATCGTCTGAAAATGTGTACGAATATCTTTTATACCCAATAAATAATACGTTTTATATTCTCCTTATTTTGTATTCAATTAGGAATTAATCATGACAAGGCAAAGTCAAAATAAATTGAACACGAAATATTCAGCGTAAGCAAGACGAACAAATGGTTTCGGCAGGCTATTAAGATGACGTAGCTACCCAAAGATACTCAGTTACCAACACTTTCCATAAACGAACTTAAATGCGAAATATTGTTTCCCTTGACATTCATGTTTTGTGATATTTCTCCGACGAAATATGAAAAATAATGAGTCTTGTTTCGCCCGCTGCTTTCGTGTTTCAAAATATTTTGATCAACATATTTTTTGTATATTTTCGACAGACTACAAGTCATGTTGTGAGTTTTTAATAACATTGTATAAAGAAAGTTTAATTATGGACGTTAGAAAAACGAAATTGTTAGTCTAAATAAGCTTATTCTTCTTATGCAAATTAGCACTCGGTATGGTTATCGGTTTTTAATAAATCCTAATTACTTTGAATAAACCTAATTACTTTAACCTTACAATAATACAATTAAAATACTTAATTTCTTCTACGGGGTAATGCCGTACCGTAGAAGTCACCTGGTTTTTCATTCGTATTCCAATGCTGGTACGCTATGCGAGATAGGTGGCTCTTGGGTGTCTGGTACTGACTATTTTAATTATATAGGCAAACTACTAGTATTAAACATTCAATTGCATTTTGGTTATCATTATCAAGAGAAATAAACATTTTGCTGTAAAACAGAAGTGGCAAAGGGCCATATAGCAAGACGCACACGTGGTAAGAACAAAAAAGAGAAGAGGAAATGTGAAAAGGAAGTGATCCCTTAAAAAAGTGGATCGTAGATATAGAACTTTTTTCAATCCAATTTTCAAATACCCCTAATATTTGGAAAAGGTGAAAGAGGTCTTTACCCGTTCCGACCAATGGTACTGAAGGAAGTTGGGATATCAAGTAACAAATCTAAACTGTATATTCAACATTTGCAAAGATTGGAAATAAACGGGCTTGATATTACGAGACTGACAATGGTGTTTTATAAATATCGATATCAAGGAAAACCTTTGCTTATACTGCAAATAATTCTCGATGGAATAAATGATTGATGTTTATTGAGGTTTTTATACTAAAATATGATTACATTATGTAATATGATCATATTTATTTGTGTGACAATAATTCAATCATACATAATAGGTTATTAAAATGGTACTTCCTCCTCCAATAATCTTTTATCTCATACACCATTAGTGTCTAGTTGATTTGAAAGAAGGGATTTGTCTATATTTTTCAAACCGTATTTAGCCTTTTTCATGTTTTCCGTACCCAACTTTGCCACTTAAATGTCCAAAGGATAAACAAGAGCAAAAGTTTACGGTTTTTGGGAATAGACTACGACACTCCGAGAGTAATAAATAGCGTATTCGTGGATTAATCTAACTCCCAACTTTCAAGCAATAGTAATAACTAGGCTTGCAACAAATATTCGGTATTCGGTCTATTCGGCTGCTTTTATTATATTCGGCCGTATATCAAATATCTACATATTATTCGGCCGAATACTTAAATAATGTATTTTGTCATAGAGAATTAATTGGTAAAATGAAAAATTTAAATCGATTGATTACGTATATATTTATATTTTCATTTCTGTTATAATCATTTAAGTAGTCATTGGTATATAACACAGGTACATAATCATTTTTAGAATTGGAAAAAATGGAGGAATATATATTGTATTTGAATTATTGTGGTAATCAAAATTTAGAAGGGTAAGCTTCTCATTTGTTTTATAATCATTTATTAAGTAGTTATGCAGAGCGTTAGCAATATACCGCGCAGAGCAACAGCGGGTGCGCGGGCGATGAGTACATTAGAACAAAACAAAGGAGCGCGAAACAATGACGTCTGTACAAGGTTTTGGCGCTACAATCTAGCCTAATATTCGGCCAGGGGCCTCGCCAAATATTCGGTATTCGGTATATCTGAACATCTGAAAGATTGTTACAAATATAAATAAATGAATACGCAGGAGTATTGAAATGCTATATAATAATAACAAATATTTTTAATAATTGGACATATTCACATAGCACCGCAACCGAAATAAATTAAAGAACTGCCAATATTTGACAGGGATAGGAATAGGGACAGCTCCGAATGGAGGCGTTCCGGGTCGTATATGAAGACACATCCCCGATGTTCTCTGGCATTCAGAATATGGCGCGGCTACGTAAAGCGATTAAAGGCAAGGTGAGAGAATGTATTAATAGCCTCTTGTACTCAGTGGTGACTCCAGAAGAAGTTATTAACGCTTTACGCCGAAGATTTGGTAGATCCGACGCACTGGTGCTAGCTAAACTGGAGATTAAAGGCGATTTTGACCATTGAAAAAAGTCGAAAGTACGTTGCGGGTGAATCAACATCTAACTAGGCTACTTATAGTATATTTGTGAACCATCGTTAACAGATTTGTAATTCATAATGATATATTCATAAATTATTATTTAATAATTTCAACGAGATAACTAATCAGTACTTTTCGGCATTATTTTATATTATATATATGTATTAGGGATTAATAACTATAATTACGTGTTCATGTACATGTACTACATAACGACTAAATTACAATAGCCCTACTCGCGGTAAGATTCAGAATCGAGGGTTTGAAGTACAATCCTACATACATTTCATTCAAGAAAAAAATGTACCAATTTTTAAAAGGCCGGTACCGTGACTTTGACGACGTTACAACTTACATAATAATTAATCTGATATACATATATTTCTATCTCATATTAACGCGATATATCATTGAAACATCAGATAGAAAAAAACAATAAAAGTTTATCATTAGCGCCATACTTATCTATTAAAGTGTAAATTAGCACCTAAAATGCTGGCACCATTTTAGAGTTTCATACTAAAAAAGCCCGGTATTTTAATTCTTAGGTCAATTTTATGCCTCTATCCGGTCTAAAAGCGAGTATATTGAAGTGTTGCGAGTTAAACGCAAATCTCTAGAGAGGTATGTATTAGCTAATTGCAATACACTATAGTAAGCGTTTTTATACAAACATCGGTATGCGTTTTAAGTGATTATTTTGATGGATATTAGCTTAGTACGATTGAAAAAACTTGTATAATCCTTTTAAGTAAATTTTTATGATATTTTTTCCTAGAGATTTATGCAAGTTAAGTTAATAGATAGTAATACTTCGTTATATGTAGTACAAGTAGTGTCAAATTATGCTTACTTGGCGTTATAAAGTCCGTGGAATTTTAATAAAACCTAGAATTAACATATTATCTAATCTTGTAAGAAACTGAACGTGACCAGTATCGATCTACCAAATAATGTTGATATATTATAAAGAGGAAAGATTTGTATGTAAGTATGTTTGTAACATAATGGACAGATTTAAAAAATTCTTTCACCATTTGAATGCTACAATATCACTATTGTATAATATTATTCATATTATAATAGGCTATTTTAATTGCAAGAAAAAAACCTTACAAAACTACAATGATGTTACCCAAGGTGTAAAAAAAGCCCATAAAATATCTTTAGTCGCATGCGCCGCGAAAACTTTTGATGATAGAAAAAAAAATGTTCCACATTATTAAAGATCATATCAATATCTAAAATAAATGTCCGTGCGAAGCCGGGACGGCCACTAGTATATCATATGTTTTTATATTAATTAACCAATTTTTAAGCTAAGTTACACTAATCTATTTAAGATTCAGATCTAAAAAGATTTAAACGTGTCTCTTTAATACATAATATATGAAACTGAATACTATTCCATAAAACTTCTGCGCAATTATAACAGAACTTGCTGGATATATAACAAAAACCACGTATACAAACAATTGTAATCATATTCATAAATATATGTAAGGGATGGAGAAAAGTAGGCATAAAATGTAAATAATTCAACGGATACGAGCCTCGGGAGATGTTCTCCAAACAAGCTCTAATTACGTTAACAATAATATGATACATTGCCACATTCACATTACCAATATTACTTATGAGTTATGGCATACCCTTGAGTCTGCTTTTCTATTTATGTCAGTTTGGTAGAAAAATAATGACTTGTTATGAGCCTTTAATGATGTTTCTCTTTTTCATGTCAATTAATTGTAATAAAAAAAGGGATAGCGGATTCTTAAGTGTGTCTATCTGAACTGTTGTTTTTGGTATCACAGGACCGTTTCAGTAAAAATTTAACGGATATAGAAAAATTCTAAGTTTTGTCTTATCGAGTAGTCATCGGTTCGATTTCCGGCTGTTTACCAATCCAGCTTATGTCTATGTGGGCATTAAACTGTCGCTCATATGGAACGGTGAAGAGACACGAGAGAATGTCGCAAGACAGCGTGTGTCAAGAAGACAGCTGTCTATTAAGAAACCCAAATAGGAAAATGTGCCTCAGTCCCAAAGAGTTTTTTAGGCCTGTACTATCTAAAACAAACTGACATATATAAAAAATAAAATGTTTTTCTTTATCATAATGCCAACACTGCTTTACCCGGAACAGTTTACACTTTCAGGGCATGACTTCATTATTAAACTTAATAAATACATCATTAAATAAACCCTCTTTAACCAATGTAGATCTGAATTTATTTTATTTTATTTATATATTTATTAACACTTCGTTACATAAAAGGAAAAAAAAATATTAAACATAATTTGAGTGAAAAGCAACTGGCGGCCTCATCGCTTTAGAGCGATTTCTTCCAGACAACCACTAAATTTATTTAGAATCAACTTGATGTTTTGAGTGCTATACGTATATTATGAGGGAAAAGATGTGTTTGTAAAACGAATAAAGTAAAAAAATCTCTCACCTTTAGATACCCACATCATTCCTGGGTAAATATGTATGTATATTAAAAATATATATTACCTACTTGCGGTAACAATATCTATAGTTTTTCCAGAATCGAAATGATGGCACTGTAATTTTCACTAATATACACACCAAGATAATTATTATTAACGGCCCGTTTAGAGCTCGTTTAATTACTCTTGAAAATCGTTTATTATTAGAGTGAACCAAAGTTGTCTATTATGGGTATTGGTGCAGAAGCGGTTTAGCAAACTTTCTTGTTTACGGTGTCATTTAGATCCATTAATCACGTCTTGTTATAAACAAAGATTAAGATTTTTCATGACGAGGCTGAACACAAGTATTTAAATCTGAAAATATTATTTACCAAAGTTAACGACGTTATTACAAACTATAAATTAACTGATCTACTAAAAAAAATGAAATTTTAATCTCTATCAGCACATTAGTAATATATAAATCATAAATATTTCTATTTAAGCGAGAAATTGTAAGAAATAAATACCTTAATTTTTATTTAAAAACCTGAATAGTATTGTGCATTCAACAGACATATTTATCAATTTTGCACTTAAAACTTTTGACATTTGAATTCAAGCCAAATACTTTTGCTTTTGAGTGGCTAAAACAATGTTAATATTGTTACGTCAGAGACTCACGATAACATTTTATTAACCTTCCTATGGCATGCTATTTTGATATACAAAATTACACTATATAGTATTCGAATTATTAAGAAAAATATTGAGCAGTGTTAACCTACTGGCTTCAGCGTGCGACTCTCATACCTGAGGTCGTAGGTTCGATCCCCGGCTGTGTACCAATGGATTTTTTGTCTATGTGCGCATTTAACATTTACTTAAACGGTGAAGGAAAACATCGTGAGGAAACCGACAAGTCTTAGACCCAAAAAGTCGACGACGTGTGTCAGACACTTGAGGCTGATCACCTACTTGCCTATTAGATTTAAAAATGATCATGAAACAGATTCAGAAATCTGAGGCCAAACCCTAAAGAGGTTGTAGTGCCACAGATTATTATTATTAAGAGAAATATTGTATTCAACGTGGTAGAATATGGTATTCGAATCTATTAAGTATTTAAATCAAATAATTAAACAGTATTTGGAAATAACAAAGTATAGTGCAGACAAAACTTGTGTCAAAATAATTATTAAAAAACCTAACACCTAACCCTTTTCTCACATAGACAGGTCAGGATTTGTTCTGATAAATAAATAAATTAAATAATTATGTATAATATAAACGCTTTTAGTCCCGGCTTCGCAACTAGATATTTATTTAACTAAAGAAGTAATAGTCAGATATGGGCTGCTTCTTTAGATATTGATATCATCCATAAAACTGATGTAAACTTTGTTCTAATATTTTCCGCAGCGTACGTGATATAGCGATTGTTGTTAGTATTTTTTCTACAACTTCTTCTTTTTTGACCACTTTCCTAACTTTTTGGACAATTTTATATTGCCTTTTTTTCATCGAGTATAAGAAGGATGGTAAAATTATTTTTAAAATCGGTCCGGTTGCTTTGACCCTTTTCAATGTATACAAACAATCTCTACTCTTTCTAATATCATATTATAAAAAAAAATCCACTTTCTCAATATTGTCATAATGCGACTAAAATTGACTACTCAAAGTTTGTGATTACTATGTCTAGAACTAATAAAAAAGTTTATATTAGTTCTAGACATATAATAATTGCACACAAAGAAGTAAGAATACTCACAACACAAATTTTTTATCTAAAATCAAGTTTAACCTTCCCATAATAATTGTTTCACTGATATTCAAACCCAGGCTCAACTAAATAACATCGGCAACTAACCCAAGATTGTGATATACATATTTCTTTAATCATAATGATGAACCGAATCGTCCTAATTACATGTTTAATCTAAATAAATGTATTCAGTATTTTAGGAATAAAAATTCTATAAACAAGCCAGAAATTAGGTAGATAGGCCAAAGGTCGCTAAAAGGTCACTCGGAACATATAATAATTTAATATCATATTATAAATATCAAAGGTTACTAACCAAATCTAAAATTAATAACAAACTATGTTTACTATAAATAAATCATGACATACTATTAACGATATTGGGAATTAATACATGTTTTTGTTATTTTATACTGAATTCGTATTTAGTTACTGTAAAAATAAGATTAAATTTTGAACACCAAATACCATTTCAACTTTAATAGAATACAGTATTTTTATTAGTAACATCAATACAACGGCGATATTTCTCTTGTAAACCACCGGAAGTGATACACTAGACGCATAAATATGAAATTGATAAAAAATTTGAAAATATGAAAAAGTTTTTGCATTTCCAAATACTAAAATTTCAAACACGATAGCAGATCAGAGGTTTAGCTAGGTCACGTATCAAATAAAAAGGAATAAAAAATGGCGGCCATCGGCAAATAGAGCGATTGATTTCCGTTTCCACCAACTCAGTAACTCACCAAGATGACGTTTCACAATAACTATTTGATTCATATTAAATAACTACGTCGTCAATATTGCCTTTTTTCTTTATTTTTATATTAGACCTATTTTCTAAATGAAATAAACGTTTGTATTTTTTATAAAGTAAAAACAACTGCTCTTTCAGTGGTGGGTTTTCTCTTCTTTTTAGCTTTCTTCTTAGTTACGGTAATGATTCCTTCACCTCCATAATCATGTTTAGCGCTCCAAGGGAATGCTATATTATGGATCCCCTTATCTCTCATATCTCGAACTTCATACTGATTCCATACAAAACAGCAAACATTCAGCCTGTTCTTACAGCCTGGTATTTCTGTAAGATGTAGATGCCGGGGACAGAGCTTGTAATTGATACAAATTCCTCCATGTGACCAACACGGTGTGCTGATTAGGGATCCTAATAGGTTTAAAAAAAATTGTTTTAGAATTTTCTCTCTCTCTTTCTATCTCCTACCAAGTTTTTCATAGATTTACTATCGATCTGTACAGTAACGGTAAACTATACAAGCAAGCACGTAATGATTTTAGTATATATAGATTGGTTTACAAAAGGTAAAATATTATGATTTTTTTCCATTAAACTCTTTTATATAATAAAAGCAAAAGCTTTAATTAAGTACAAAATTTTATATCGTCTAACACAGTTAATGAGATGCATCAATCTATGTTACAGTACTAAAATTCTACCTTCAACAAAACATGAATTATGTACGGTAAGCTTACGTCGTGACGAAGCAAGCGATGATAGAGCGGAGTGGTAAGCTAGGAACTCGGCACGTAGATCCTCATATTCCTCATCCTCAGACAGGTCTAAGTTTGCATCATTCCTCAGTGACGTCACGAGGCCTGTGACGTCATCACTGCCACTCGAATCCTTCGGAATCCCATCCACTCGTATGCAGAAAACAAAGAATACTAAAAGCAAATACATTTTTCACTGCATTGCCGTTAGCCGTGTGCCTTTTTCTTATTATGGCTTTATTGTTCGTTTTTATATTGAAAATGCATAAATTCCGATAAGCCGATGTGCTTCTATAGTGCTGTCGCATAAAATATAACCGTTATGTATAGTTTTTTACGTGGCTGAACATTGCTAGGATTTAGTTATTCTTGGTTACAATTTACACAAAAAAGTAAATTGTAGTTCTGCGTTATCAGTGGCTGACTCATGTTGGTGGCATGTCTTTGTCCCACACATAGTCCATACATGTATACGTTATATGTTTCATCAATTGTTTTAATTAAAAATAACTTAATTTCTGATTATAACATGACATGAATATCAATGTCTAATCTTTATATCATTATAGTCAATACACACAACACATTTTAATAATAAACATCAAAACTTTGGGCTTCAAATATTTAAAAAAAAGTTCAATATAATATTGAGATTTCACACTATAATAAAACTTAAAAGCTGATGAAACCATAGTAAACATAATACGCTGACAGAGACAATGACTTTTACCACTTACAACACCTCAAAAAACATGGTTCGCAATAAAATGATTTTTAGTATCAAATAAAATTGCTAAAAATAACTAGTCGCATATAATTATTTATTTATACATGCCATAGTACTATATTGAAATATGAAATTGTTCAATCAATTCAAGAGTTTAATAATTTATATTTGTCTATCCAGGTCAACATTTGATATGAAATTAAACATATAAATGAAATCCATATATCCATTAACAACAACGCGGAGTTATTCTTTGTATAATCCGTCAAGGGTATAAAACTTATTTGTCCGAAAATATCCGTCTCAGATTCATTAACCACACGACCTGCTGCAATTTATATTAAATAAATTTTGAAAAATAAATGATTTGTCCTTTTATTGACAAAATAAAAAGAGTGATTTTAAAACTAATTTCAATCAGCAAAAGATTTTTTAAATTATTTTTTAGTTTCCATGTTTTCCTTCTTGTGTGACCCAATCTTACCATTTGATAAACGTAGCGAATCTGTAAGTCATAAACTAATAATATACAAAAACCATTGGATCATTCTTAACTGTAGAGAAAAGTTGAAAGCTAACATGGCCGTTTACTCTTAAAACTGAAAAGCTACCAAGAAAATGGGAATACCTGTCCTAACTGGTCTAAATAAACTCTCCAACAAATAACAAATTGAAATTTTCCAATCAACTTTTATTACATTCTTGCGTTTCATAGAACTTGACGTTAATAATGTTATTGTATTTGAATATTATTTTCTTGATTCTAATCAAAACAACAAATCAAGTAAAATTTGATACCAATAAAGATCTACTATTAACGAAGTATACAGATGTTTTTGTGCCCGGTATGAACGGAAAGCCGCAACTTGGTTAGTAGTAACTTCTTTATGTTTTTTCGGGTATAAGTCATATTTTTTTCTGATCGTCAATTAATTATAATTTTATAACGGTAAATAAGCCACTATGTTAAACATAGTACGTATATGTTTATACAGTCAAGTAGCAAAACTGACTTTACCATACTTGTTCGGGTCTAAACGATATTTCGTATTGAAAGATGTAGTTTCAACTTGTTGCAAGGAAAAATACTTTAATAAATAGAAAAAATATTTAAATTAGTAATTTCCAAACGCACAAAGTCGCACGGATTTCATTACGGATAAGCATGTATTTATAATATTTAATTAATTTTATTAACCTATACCAATCACCAACTAACGGGTGTATGATCTTGGGGACCATACAGGAAACGTTTTTCTAAGGCCCGGCGCGCATTATCGGCATCGGAACGGCTAAGGATTTTAGTTATTACATTAACTTCATGGCGATAAAGTAGAAATTTACATGATATATGATCTTAGTAACAAAAATACCGCTTCTGTAAGCTTCAGGCTGCTTCGGGTTACTTCGGTACGCCGTCACCGGCCGCGCCATCAGCGCCGAGGCATCACTCGGTGGTAGCAAGGACGGTGCGGCATCCCTAAGAACGTTGCAGCATGTCAAAACATAGTTTCCGTCAGTGTGCGCTTGCATCTAGGAATGCCGAAGGATCCCTTTTCTTGCCGATGCCGATAATTAGCACGGGGTCTAAGTTTTCATAATTATATATACTCAGGGTCAGGACAAGCTACATGTTGGGCCCGCGGCGGTGTCTGCGTACATATACGAAGCTGTCCTTCCATGAACTTTGATACTGCAGCATTTGGATGCTCTCAAGGGTATCAAGTCTGCTGCAGAATCCTAAAGCCGGGCTCTCCTACGGTCGGGATTCAAAGAACAAACGAAGCTCCATCCGATTTAGAAAGTAGTTCAAGCGAAAATCGTGATACGAATACATTGATTCTTTACATTTCCCGATGAAAATAAACATATAATGTAATTTTAAAAATATTTAATATCGAAGTTTTTTCAGATATTTTGTCTATTACACTTTTGAATACAAAAAATTGTTTCATTCTTAGCACATTAGGTCAACACTCACTATCAGAGCCCATTGGGCCTTGGCCTGTTCAACCAAGAACCTCTAGTCGTCTATATTGAGCTGTTTACCTTGCTAGCCCTCGTAGGATTGTTCTACTATAGTTTCGAATACTAGATTGGCTTCTATTATTCATAAGCTTTCGCAGTACTTTAATTTCATCAATTGGTCCAACAGCCAGCATATCGTAGCAATTTCAACGGGTTTTGATCAAAATCAAACCATGAAAAAGATTACCTAAAAACATCGCTTTTAGTAAAACATATAGGCGATAGAAACGATTCGGTGCGACTAATCATCGTGCATATTGAAATACCAAAAAAAATGATTGTTAATAATTACTTTTGTTATAGCTATCCATAATTTATAATCTATAAATTACTTAGATTGCTTATATGACGTTTACGTAAATTGCATAAATTTCTTTATTTGCAAGAATATTTCTGAATGTTGAATTACGTATTACATTAAATTATGACGATTACTATAATGACATATTAGAAAGGAAATTATTTCTAACACACAAGTATATATTATTAACCTTTATAGTAATTAAGATTTAGGTGGACATCTGGTAGACAGAACCAGTGACTCTAGCCCATATAGCGCGGAAATGCTGCCAGCTTCAAACTTTGTAAATTTTAAATTTTCTAAACTATTATAATAGTATAATTGAGTTTATATATAGCCTAATATTCTGCTTTGAAACTTTCAGGAGCAACATAAGACAACAGTATACGAGTGATTAAGCTTACATTCTAAAGTCTTCTCAAATGTAAGATACTTTGAGACATTATCTAAGACTTCAAGTTCTAAAAGTTCTACATATAACGCAAGATATGAAATTTATTCTAGATAAGAAAATGGTATTCCATTTGGTTACAATTTAATAAATTTGTGAATGTTTATAGTGATATGTAACTTGTAGTTTATATTAATTGGCAATGAGTCATTCTGAAAATGGGAATTCTCGAGATAGATGGAATACTTTAATTGACAATAGCAAATTCCAGGAGATATATTGAAGATGAGCACGAATGTGCAATCTCTATATCTTTTGTGTCTGATATTTATTATTACTGTAGTTATGAAAACAGCATTGATATTCTGTCTCCCCCAATACCGCCAGCGATCCCAATCCTAATGTTAATATTCAGTATTTGACGGTTTGCGAAACCAGCCCTTCGAATTCTAAGTTATGATAATGAAAATTGGGTCGCACGTGGCTGTCGCTATCGCCATTGGAGTGACCTCCTGTACTAGTACAGGAGCTTTCCGTGCTAAACAGGGGTGTTAAAAAATCAACTCCCAAAAACATAATTTAAAAAATACTTGACAATCCATAGTTACGCGGAAATATATTAAAAAGTCTGACAAATCAAATTTTTGACCGATAAATGTTCTTGAAGTTAAAACAAACTTAACCATTAACCGAGTAAAAAATAAAATAAACTGATTCTTCACGACGTTTTATATCAATAAGTTTTAATAAAGATGTAATAAGCAAAACTTCAATAATAACCGAAATTACTACGCCCCATTTCCTCAAAAATAAGGGTCGTGCTAACGTTTGCCTCGTGATCATATTTCCATAAGATAAACGAAAAGTGAGCTTGAAGTACCAATAAACATCAAAGCACCTATAATTTTATTATTAAACCGCTTCATTTGCTTTCGACATTTCTACTGCTCTATATTAATACAGAACACGTAGTAAATATGTGATAAATATTGACTATTATTATTATGTATGTAAACATTTTTCTAACAAGCAATCAAAATTTAAAATTACAATTCTTTTTAAGAACAAAAAAGACAGACAATGTTTTGCTTCCATTGGAGTTTGATAATAAAATAAAAAGCATTGTCATATATGGTGTATGGTTGGCCTTGTGGCTTTAGCGTGCCACTCTTATCTCTGAGGTCGTAAGATCGATCCACGGCTGTGTACCAATGGACTATGTGCGCAATGAACATACGCTGGATCGCTGAACGAAAACATCGTGAGGATACCGAAATGTTTTACACCCAAAAAAACGATGGCGTGTGTGAGGCACTGGAGGTTGATCAGCTACTTGCCTATTAGATTTAAAATGATTCGAACAAATTCAAAAATCTGTCGCCCAGACCTGAAAGAGGTTATATCTATTTATTAGCTAACTACGGTGGACCCCTGTACTCGTAATTGTGAGTCAGAATTTACACTTTCATGATAGGACTCGGTCCTACTGCTTTTCTTCAAATATTCAGAACATGTGCCAAGATATTTTGATAAAAGCTACCTTGTGTGCTCCTCGCCTTAATTCTATTACTAAGCAACCAACCTACCCAAAAACTTACATGCCTTGTGTCATTCCGGTTTCTTATTCAATAAGATTTTATTTAGCTTTGGCTGGAAATCCTGGATGCAACATAGGCTTAACAATATATTGATGTTACAAGGCGGATATCTTCCTCATTTAAAGGATCCTATGTCCATCTACTATGAAAATGATACCGCCATGTTGTTGTTAGAAAATTGTCTTATTACACCTAATCATTAAATTGTAATTTTCGCTTACAATCTTCGAGCACTTGATTATGTCTATCCAAAATGTGTAAATCGAAAATCAATTTCAGTTCGACTCCAGGTACGAAACATATAATTTTACGAGCCATAATAGAAAAACCATCGAATCAATAAAATTAAATAATCATCTCATGTTAAATATTTCACATAGAAATATACAGAAAATAAGATGTAGTCAGTAGTCTTAGGTCAATCAAAGTAAGAGTTGCAAGTGGAACAAAACAAAACGATTCAACTAGCAAAACCAAGCCGCTGCTTCTTGCGCAATTGTTTTTGTAACCGAGCCGTTGTGGTCTTAGCTGTTTTTCTCTTATCGTCCCACTTCTTATTTTTTTCATTTTTAACGTCTCTGGCAGCTTTACGCTCGAGTAACGGAATTTCTTAGTTCACAATGTATACGTTTGAAGTATAAAATAATTTTTCGGTGCCGTGTAAGTATCATATTTACATTAAAATAAATTGATCGCTGTCGTTTTATTATTGATACCATGTTGGATGTTCAGAAATGTTAAACATTTTTAATATACGTATTCCTAAATTTCCATTCTCCAAATTGAGAGAAACTTCCTAAAATCCGTCTGTAGTGGATGACAATAGTAGGTTCTTGTCCTTGGCCTATTAACCTACGTCGTAAATCAGTTAAAATATATTACTAAGGAGGTAAAAGACCATTTTAAGGTTTGACTATCGGTAATAATGATTTGTAAGTTGATATTGTACCTTATAACCGAAGGACTATATTCAGATTTGTTTGTGTTAAATGAAATAGTTGACATCATCACGCATGACTGACTAACGACGAAGTACGAACTCGTCTCTCATTGGGTATTACTAGGTAAGCATAAATCACATTTTCAGTTTTATAGTGCTTCAAAGTAAGCTGGTTTGAAATACTTGAAACCCTCAGATTATCCAGCTCAAGTAATTGAACATTTGATGTCAATCCTCAGTCGAGAAACCGGCGAGAAACACAATAGGAACAATTCTGAATTGCTGTAATGAAATAGAATTAAATTTAGCTCGGAATTTTCTTCCTTCCTAGTTACTTTGGAATATTAATACTCAGTGTACCGATAAAAATAGCTAATACAATTCTAATATGTAGTTAAGGCAAAAAATAAATTTATGACCAACATTATTATTTTAAATAAAAACAGGATTTTCCTTTGTAACTTTTTATTAAAATAAACAGAATGAGAACAACAACTTCGTTAATTAGTCATTTTCTTTTTCATAATTAGACTTTATAAACCACAATATAATTGTGTTTAAGGTTTCACTTAGTTAAAAGAATTTCTATTATACGCTTCAACAAAATCCAATTAAAATTTTTCGCCACATTTCATATTCGTTAAAGGCCCTTATCTTTCCAACCCTTTGCTAAACCCCACTCGTGTTTTAGAATATTGTTATAATATGTTCCTGACACTTTAGCGCGGGCCTCACGTAAATGTGAATTTCACTTTGATATTAAAGAAATTACAATAATTTTCTCTTTATTATTATTCAATTATCTTCAAAATAATACAAACTTATAAATGCATAGAAATTTGATTTTAAGGCAAAAAGTAAATTTCATTTAATTGATAGAAATAACTTTTGTTCCATTCATACTAAAAAAAAGGTGTGCGTCAAAAGTTAAACTTCTTTGTTAATTTATTATTATTAAGGTAAAAGCCTCAATAAATGATTATGTTACCAGCATGTGATTACTCCATAATTAAAAGTCTTAAATTAAATATCTATAATTGAGGCACAAAATAAAATAAAATTATGACCAACATTTAAAATAAAAACAGGATTTTCCTTTGTAACTTCGTGAGCTCGACTAGGTACTATGATAATTTCGAATATAGATACATCTTAGTCAAACATGACGCGTACCCCGTGTCTTTTTATCAGCCTTTTCTCAGCCATCTGTGCATAAAACGATAAAAATGTGCCGTTGTATCCAGACCAGGATCGCTTTATTAAAACAAATTGAATAGCCCTACATTTTCTATAGTTTTACGCATGTATGGCACGTATGATCAATGAAAGTCAATTGTTGTAACAAAAAAATCATCGAATTAAAATTTTTACCCACAGGCCAAAACTAGCGTTTTTCCAAAGACTAACAAACAAATTAATTGAAACATCAGTTAAAACATAATAGATATTCAGTTATCTAATGAATCTAATCTAAGATATATAATTATTTATTTACATTTGTTTTAACTTCACGGTTAGAATAACTTTATTTCTCATAGGAATTAAAAAAAAATTCGCTTACTGAGAAAAAAACATTACAAGAGACTAAATAATTATTACTAGAACGCACAGAAGGTACCTATGCAAAAATTCAAGACGATTTAGACTTCTATCGATTTCACAAAATAAAAATTATCTCACAACGTAAATTAGAAACACTTTATTTCTAGGCTTTTTCCAGAAAATACTTTGAATTGCGAGGTGATTTGTTAGTCTCCGCAGTCAATAAAGGTACTGAAATTACTTCAAGACAGCGGAGGGTTGGTGATAAATCTTGGAATAGCTAGGTTAATTAGACAGCCTCCAAATGGCCCAACGTTAATTGAATTTACAATAAACTACTTTTTACAAAGGAAAATTAAGCCTACATACATTCTTAGAGACTTCGTTACAACAAGTAAAATGTTTCTTTAGTCGATCGTAAAAAACTATCAAAAATAGCGCCTGGGTAATTTAATAATTCATAGCATATAACCACAGTGGTTTTATTTAAGTCATATTTTATTTAGAGATACTAAGAGAGAAGATTGTTTGACTTCTTCAATTACGAAATAGATAAGAAATTAAGCGACGCAAGCCTGCCACCACAATTAATTGATTTTGAATATGTATGAAATGAAATGATGGCAGTCAAAGTGGCGCCATTGGTTCTAATACGAAATTCAACAATTGACCTTTCTTATCTTATTTGTTCAATCACAATGTTGTGATGATATGCATAGATTTAATTGCAATATTGATTTTTATTTAAACAAAAATAGTTGGTGACATTCAGAATTGAATTTCATTTAGAATTTTTTTTAAAAAGCCACACCATGCAAGATAAAAATGAGTTTTATTAAATCAACTTTAAGTACCGGAAACTTTTACTAGGTGCGAGTACGAGCCCGGATATCCGGTTTCCGTTACGTCCAATGCAAATGCGTTGAATACATTTTGCAATTTTACTATTTCCATTGCGCTAATTGGCCTTCCTTTCAACGCCCCCAACAAACGATCGCCGGTCTTTGTGCCGACATCTTGTCGTTATTAATTGTAGGAAACAATGTCTTCATATCGTGTTGCAATCTGAAATAAAATATCTTTGTAGCTTACATTTAATAGCAATAAAACGAGTTTTCCTTTATTAGTTCATAGAAATAACGTTGTAGACGTAACGGTGATATTGACTTGAGTAAATTAAAGTGCTACGCCGTAGAGCCATTGCGGAAATAGGTACATGATTATTTTAGAGAAAATATAACATGTCCTTCAAATAAATTGCACAATATTAAAAAAAACAAAACCGATAATAAAGAAAACATCATAATGAGGATGTTTGCAACTTATCCGTCAATGTATTAGCACAATGGCTTTTGCATCGATTTTCAAGGAAAAGTATGACGTATGTAGTGCAAAAATGACATATTTAATAATAACACAAGGATCTAATTATCCAACCGTCGCACGCAAAAATAAAGAAACAAAAGACCTAAATGAAAAACCCTAAACACGCATTGAATCTTAGGACTATTTTCTATTTCTTATACCATAATTTACATTGCGGCCACAGTGTAAGGTGAATATTGAACTGACTTCTGTGATGAGATTTAATATTGAATAAGTTACCTTCTGTTTCTGTAAAGTATGTTATCCCTTCAATTCTCAAAGGTCTACCAAGTTGAGACTGTAGGAGTTTGAGAAAGTTCACGTAGTTAATTGAGCACAATTTAACTTGTAAAGGGTGGCTCGTGTTCACTAATATGGATGTTTTGAAACAACATTTGAAATTCATACGTCAAAACAGTTATTTCATGCGATGAGTGTGCGATTTTAGTTTTCAACGCTAAATTAGTTTTGAAATGTAATGCAGCTGTTTTAGTTAATTAAAACAGTGGAAATTTTATAATTTTAAACTCTTAACTACATGGTTTTATCTGCGTATTTTATAAATAAGAGGAAATGCAAGTATTTCAAAAATTCATTGCTTACTTATTTTTTTTTTGTTTTTATATTATATAGTCACGTCTAATATGAACAAACCCAAAACTTCTCTAAAGGGCTACACAAACATCAGATATTACGATTTTGAACAATACTTTGATCTTCTACCTTTGGTATCATTTGCCATTGTTGAATTTGTCTCAATCAATACTAGTTTCGATTTCCAGCGAATAAATCTGTAGGGTTACAAAACTGTCTGACCTTTACTGATCTTTAATGGAACTATTGATGTACCTAACGTACAAATATACATACATCTTCACGTTTCCAGATTTCTAAAAATGGCCTTCGATGTCAGCTTTATTGGACAGGATCCTTTATTACTATTAATTCTAAGACTGATTCCACAATAGTTTTTAACTCAAACAAAATAAGTAACGGGTAAACAAATACATAAATAAACACTATAGGTACTACAACAATATACTGCAGTATTGTATGTATTATTTAGTATATCCTCTAAATATTAATGGTATAACTTCAGTTTTAAGCCGTTGCTTTTACGAACACTGAGAATGAGCAAGCTGTGTAATAAAATATCAAAGAGATTCGGGTAAACAGCTTCCATGCTCTCAAATGCAGACGAAAAATATGTTGACATAGTATTTTAGTCACTTGTTTGTTCAAAATATTTTGTTTTCAATATCGTTACATAGTAGAAGTTGTCACAGTCTTCTTTTACATACATTTAATTTGATAGTTTTAAGTTTAAGTTTTAAAAGGAATAGTAGATGGTTGTATTAACAACTTTAATTCGGATTATCCTTTAGACTAAGACTTTAATTTCGTTGTTTATATATACATATTGGTAATGTAGACACTAGCAATAAATAACCTGTACATAATTATAGATCGTTTAAAAATAAATTAAATAATGTTTCAGACGTATTTGGTAAGACTCGACTTCATTATCTTGTGTCCAAATGAACTGTTTTATTTTATTTTAATTTAATTACTAAATAAATAAACACCCAATTAAATACTCTCTGGGCTTCTCATTCCGTTACATATTTCTGCAAAATATGGCATTTCCGTATTAAAGTAAAAATATATTATAAGAAGTATTTCCCTATTGTGTAAGGGGATGGGAACGCTTATATTAATAAGGAAAAGCGGTGCTTCGTAATAAAAAGATATGGTATTATTCGCACCGGAAAAAAGCTTAGCCACATTATACCGTCATAATTGTCATAATGGCTTAATCTCATTAACCGTTAATGAAGACAATCTACTTGAATGAAAACTGATTACTATACTTTTATCAACATCAATCTTTTACTTTACTTTTTTTTTCACATCTAATGCGAGTATAAGTTGTGAGAATAAAGTGATGTAAGAGATTTTTCAAAAGATTTTCTAAATTTTGAGCGTTTAAAGAAAAACACTTTTTTACGGATTATAGTTATGTATTATTGTATTTAAACTTATAATTATTTGTACATAATTTTAAATTTAAACCGACGTTTCGCGTGCTTTACAGCGTGCGTGGTCACGGTGACCACTATAATCCGTAAAAAAGTGTTTTTCTTCAAATGTGTAAAAGTTATGCAAATAAAAGACAATACTTTGAGAGTTTATATAAATAAAAGCTAATAATACGTGCCCCACTTGTGAAATGTGGAATCGACTTACAGTGGGAGTCTTTCCTGGAACTTGGAAGATACGACTGCAAATTATTTAAAAAAATAATATCCCCGTCAAAGGCCGGCAACACACCCAGGAAAGTGGGTGTCATGGGCTGCGGTGACTGAGCTCTTGAAACTTTAACAGAACCATTTAGACTTTTAAGAAAAGAGTGTACCAATTCTTTATAGACCGGCAACGCATTTGCGAGTTTTCTGGCAATGTGAGTGTCTATAGGCGGCGGTACCAATTAACATCAGATGAGCCTCCTGTTACATACAAAAAAAAATCAGTGTTCGAACAAATTGTAGAAGATAATGTTAAAACGCAGATGTTTTTTTTACTAAACGTTCTAGGCAAAATAACATCAGATTTGAGACATTTTTTAAAAAGTTTACATAAAAATCTAAAAACATAAAAATCTCATTGTTGGCCAAACAAAGCACGAAGCATTTTATTCATAAATTTTTGTCAAATTGAAATCTGAATTAAGATAGAGATTTATTAAGATAAAATGAATATTTATCGACAGAGTGCTTCTATTCAATGAAAAAATTGATTTGAAACGGCTTAACGGCATCATTTATCAGTGTTTATGGTTGGAAAATTGAGAATGATGTTTTTGTGACAGATGTTTTTGTAGTCTAACGACAGACGCTTGCTGATTAAGATTAAAAGATTATCAATCAAATTTTACAATAAGCTTATTGATTGCAAACATAAATGTTAAATGAATATTTAAATGTAATTTTGATTTTTACTTTAAAATAAAAACATTACCGTTCCTTTAAGTAATTTGAAGAAACGTTAGTGTCAGTCTGTTGACTTAAAGTTTTCTGATGTTATATTAAACTTTGGTAATAGTTGTATGCATATATTTAACAACAACCAAGATATTACTTTCAAGATTAAATAACGAAGGCAAAATAAAGTTATTATATTTTAATAACTTGATAGTAACAATTTCACTTAGGCTTAATCAAGTTAATGTTAGTGGAAATTGCGAGATGGAAAAGTTCTTAATGGCGCGTTATTTGATCCCTTTTGCGGCAATGACGCGCTCTACAACTTCCTAAGAAAGGAAGTCATCAATCAGCTGGGGATGAACTTAATCGCGACGTTTAGGAACTAATATAAAGTGATACATCACACGATTATGATTGATAACATTGTTGAAACAATGCAGTCTGATTATTACACTTGCCTCGCTTTAAAATACACTTTTCACTAACGCAAAAGTGGGGCTGTCATTATTCTATATTACTCTTAAGTACCTGGATGACCCAGCTTTGGTGACATTTTCTAGAAATGATTCCTAGCTAGATCGATTTTTCGCTCCGAAACCCCCTGTATACTAAATTTCATGAAAATCGTTGGAGCCGATTCCGAGATTCCAATTATATATATACACAAGAATTGCTCGTTTAAAGATATTAGATAGATAAAATTGAACTTTTACATTTAGTTTAACAAACAATAGGCATGTGATTGACATAACTACATTAAATCTAATAGTTTCCTGGCACAGCTTTCAGGTAATGGCAGTTTGTAGTTGCTTTGCCTTGGACACTATTCAAAATTCTATTTAAAATAATATATGTATGATATTTACTTCATTTCATTAAGAATTATTAATTGGACAGAGAGAGATGAATCCAACTGGAGGAGTCCTAAACTCTATAAAAGGTTCTTAAAAAAGGAAATATAATTTATAATAATAAAATACCTGTAGTAGTATACAATTTTAAGTTTCTGTCTATATTGTAAATGTGTTTTTTTGTAAATGAATCTTGATTATTGGTATCATTACCATATACTCATAATATAAATAATAATAGTATTATATTGGTATTGGCCAATAGTATCAAACCAGAAATATCATAAAATATAATCTTTATTGATTACAACCCCAACGCAAAGGATTGAGCTCAATACGAAAGGACTGGCTTTATATTGGAAATTAAAAGTGGTTCCGATAATAACTATCTGAGTTCTATTACTTCCATCCAATACTTCAATAAAAGATATTAGTTTATAGATACGATGGATCTTAAGAACTAATCCCAAGATAGCCTAAGCTATCTTCAGTTCTTAAGTTCAAGCTAACATGACGCGACTAATCGGAGATTGCGGATACTTTAATATGACTGCTATTGACTGTTCAATAACAATGGATTGATCTGACTTTGTGCACTATTAAAAGAATTTAATATCGTTCATATTGAAAAATATTCCCTGCTACGCAACTGACGCTGTAGTTAATTATGTATTTTAATTATGAGGGAACTTAGTGGCGTGAATATTTACTGCTATATAAGACTCATTGCATTTAGTTTAGTCGATTTGTAGTTTAAGCGTCATAAAGGTACATTGGGTATATATGTATACTGTCGCCGGCCCTCTCAAAGATAAATTGATTTGATAGAACATAACGCTAGCGTGAATTTTTGTAGAATAATTTTGTTGTGTTTTAAGGTTGTCAAACGTTAAAAAATGTGGCTTTTAGTGAATAGGCGTAACGTATTCAAACAATACGAGCAAGTGTTATATGTGGTAACAGGTGGCATCTTTTGTTGCAGGACAGATGATGGAAAATGAGAAAGGCGAACAATGACAGCATGTCTCCGCCGCGAGCGATGACCCTGGGCGCCGGGGGTCGCGAGCCGGTCCAAAGCGCGCGCCGCCCGCCTACGCCGCCCAAACACACGCTTATAAGGCTACTGCACTCATTATGTATTATACGCGACATCACATTGGCGCGAACACTGAACTTTAATTTTCCAAAACACCCCCTAGTCAAATTAAAAGAAAACTTACGAACTAGTGTATATTTTGTAGTGAAAACTTTAGTGCAATTATTCGTTGTTGCCAAGTGTACTGTGCGTGACAAACCTTGGGTTATACTTTTACTATACTGTTTTTCCTCGTGTGAGGCGAAACGGGATGACGACTTGCATATAGGTGGGATCTTTCCTATGGAAGGGGAGGGAGGCTGGCAGGGCGGCCAAGCCTGCATGCCTGCCGCTGAGTTAGCACTCGCAGATGTCAACGCGAGGTCTGATTTGCTATCGGGATTTAAATTACTTCTTCACAGCAACGATAGTAAGGTAAATATGTTTACCTATTTTGTTTCTTTAAATTTATAAAATATACTTTTGTACATAAGCAACAATTCGCAACTAAAAAATAAAGAAAATTTTTAACGTTCTGAAATGTAATACTATTATATTGTAATTATAAACTCCCTGTACAAAACTATTTTCTCATGTACACAGTTATTGGATTTAACTCTCACTTTTGAAAACAGCATATTTTATTTGACGTCGACATTGACATGTAAAGAGAAAAGTAAATGATTAAAGCGAGGCTGCGAGCTGTCAGGTCATAAGTTTCCACGGCGAAAATCCCAATTACAGTTTCAATCAACGGAATGCTCATCGCATTGCTCAGTCGAGTGATAAACCCGATCCATTAGGTGTGAATAGTGCCTCCATAAGCCTGGTAATTAGCAAAAAGGTTTTACCTCCATAAAAATCTACAATCGAAGATTTACTCAATAACGAGTGAGCCTGACGTTCGAATCAATTATTGAAAATTTATGAACGGCTCGTGGAACATTTTATACGATAGAATTTCCGAATCGGCTAAGTGATTTCCGCTGATATCAATTTAGAAATGATTGACATTCGTTTTAGCTTTTGCAACTTTGTTAGTTCAAATATTTCTATGGAAAAGTTATTGACTAGAATTTGAGAATGGGATTTTGGCCTTCTTTTTCTCCCGATCTGAGAAAAGGGTTGATGGGTACACGTGACATAGTGCCTATAGATATATAGATCCGTCGTGTTTTTTGGAATAGGCCCAACTTTTATGATTTTTTCATGATATTTAAACTTATACGTAATTAAGTAAATACCCAAGATTATCGTGTTGAAAAATAAAATGTTTTAAATTATATAATATAATAATAAGATTTTTAATAATTATAAAATGTATATAAAGAATTAACTAGACAAACATTTTCAGTGCGAGCCAGGGCTTGGAGCGAGTGTAATGTACAATTTGCTGTACAACCCTCCACAAAAGTTGTTACTACTGGCTGGCTGTTCCACCGTATGTACAACTGTTGCAGAAGCGGCCAAAATGTGGAATCTAATGGTGGTATGTTTCTGATACTCATTATAAGTTTATCTTTAATTCTTAACTAAACCTTGATATTCTCTGGTTTATTATCTTATTTTACTTAAATATATTATGACATCCATTCTATAGACAGCTTTCAATCGCCTTTAACTAGCTGTAAGAGTACTAAAAATCTAAATACTAATTTATCAAGTTTAGATTTTAAAACAGTTCAGTAGGTACTCAGTTTATCAATTACAATTATAGAAATAGGTGAACATAAATGACGCACTAAACTACTGACTAATGCATAATGAAAAATCTATAAATTTCACCAATAAAAGATTTCATAAATCTATCATTATTCTCTTTTATGAAATTAATTATTAAAATAATCATTCTTTACATAAGCCGCTATTTTGGTTCTTAGATGTGCTTGTTTCATCTCCTATTAACCGCATGAGCAAAGTGCTCACACAGGCACAGATTTGAATAGCAAAATCCATTGGGTTCTGAAGTTCAGATTTCGATAAGACCTCGCACACAGAAACTAGGCAATAAGATAATTTATTAGCATAAATAACTAGCAAAATAATAATGATTAAACAACACAATTTATTCAGCGTAATCTATTCATATGTGTATCGTAAACATATCCCGAAGTAAATTTAGTTAATTTTCATTATTCCAACGATGTTAGCATAACAATTCATGAATTCGCTTGGTAATCAAATATCTCATTTTCTTAACTCATTAACTAAAGGAATGTTAACGTTTAATTAACAAAACAATTGTTTACGAGAATTACTAGACCGATCACTATTATTTGAAGTTTCCAAGGCACTCGAAATTATCTTCTTGATGCAATAAAAAAATTAGGATGATGATCGAAGGTCTATCCAATGACCTATTCAGAAATATCTAATGCTCATCCGTCTTATAGTGATTTTTCTTATTTATGAAACGAAATAACTTAAGTCCGCCTTTTATCTGTATGTCGCAAGACGTGAATTGTATATATTAATGTTTTCTTTAAATCCCTGAGTGTGTTTTTTGTCCTCGCACGATGTCTAAATTAAATATTCATAACTCATACAACATAGCCAATGTTAGAGAGAGCTACGATGTTTCGTAAAAACAATGTAAGTTTAAAAAATTAAAGAGGACTGAAAACCGGCACCTTTATTGCGGCAAATGACGTCGTCGACGCTGTACCTTCATGTCAATTACATATTTTAACGAACTAATTGCCTGAATCTTATTAATTTGAAAAATACTATTTTAAATGAAAATTAATTCAAAAAGTTTGGTCCCTTTGGAGTAGAGACTTTTGGGCCGTGGGGTTCAAGGACACAGACGCTAATTAAAGATTTATGTTGGCGCCTGTTAAATTGTACTGATGACCCGAGAGCGTATGCTTTCCTTTCTCAAAGAATAAGTATCGCAATACAGCGAGAAAAACTACACAAAAAACAGTACTCCTGTAAGTAAAGGAAGTTGCGTGTTTTTAATTGTCTATTTATCAATGTTCACTAGATACATAAATTATTATTTACTAGATAGATAAATAATATACATACTATATTATATTATTCAATAGGCATAGGGATTTTATACAAGTTCACCACGGCGAGGCACTATATTTCTTTGATTTAATATATTACATGGTAGTGTTAATCGAAGCGTTACATTATATAGTAATAAAGCACGTATTGGTAATGCCATTTAAACCACATAATGGCTTTTAATTCTAACAATGACGTTAATTACGCATAAAACGTAAATTCACATGAGCTCTTCAAATTTACGATTTCAATTCGAATGGGTACTAACGCGTTTTTATTGTACCTACTTCAAAGTAATGTCCGCTTCATCTGCGTAAAACTAGGACAAAATATCCTAATGTTCTGTTATATGACCATGACGATATGTATGCATTACGCAGTGTATAGAGCTAATGATAGTATAAATAAATAAAATAATCTGCGTTTACTGCAACATTCGCTCTTTCTTACTCTCTCTTTTGATCTTTTTTAACTTGCTTGCTCCCTACTCTCGCTCCATGACTCTCTCTTTCTCTCAATCGGTCTCAATCACTTTCTCCCTATTCTTCGACAAAAACGCTGCACATCTTCGTGATGCTAATATTATTATTATTGCATTTTATCTGTAAAAATGTTACCTTCATGCGCCTAAAGAAGTTTCACATCAATAAAAATAATTAATAAAATAATCCAGTCTCACTAAAACCCTATATGGTGATTGGGCTCGGATTACATACCATTGTTTGATCATTTTTCAAAGACAAATAGGGGATCGACATGTTGTCTGACATATGTCGAATATTCGGTCTAAGGCATGCCGGTTTCTCACGTCTTTTATCACGGTACGAGCGAGTGTTTTATGCATACATATGATAACTTTTTAAAGATAAAGTTCACATATTATTGTGTTAACTGATATTAATAAAAATGTTCTTACAGTTATGCTACGGAGCGTCGTCGCCAGCTCTATCAGACCGGGCACGTTTTCCGACGCTTTTCCGAACCCACCCATCGGCAACGGTTCACAATCCAACGAGAATCAAACTAATGCAGAAGTTTGGATGGTCCCGCATCGCTATACTACAACAGGCCGAGGAAGTTTTTATATCTGTAAGTATTTGACTTTAACACACATTGTGCATATATATATGTCAATCAACTAGTATAACGTATATTAAATGTTTTGCCCAAAAATGAGCACTTAAGGACATTTAAGTTCTAAGGTCGATTTAAATTAATTAAATGGAATTTAATTGTCAGTCTGTATATTGTGAAATTAATATGCGTGAAGTGAATTCTTTTAATTATTTTTTTGATGAATATTATTTAAAACCGATGTACACGGCACAACAATTAAAAGTTGTTTCTTCAACATTTTTAAATTCAGTTAAAACCTTTATTTAAATATGTTCTTTAATTTAAGCTTACTGAATCGACGGGACATTTACGAAACCTATGATGAAAATTTTGTATTAGATTTTTTTTAATAGTTCAATGTTTACATAAATCTATGAAAATCAGTCCAGTCGTTCTCATGTTAGTGTTTAGTGTGTACGTGTGTGCAGTGTTACGTATGCTGTGTGTACCGTATATTTATATATGAAACCAAATCGGGTTACGTTTTTCTTGAAAAAGTAACACTCACAATATATTACACAGATATTATTAAAAAATCGCTAAGCACTATTTGTATATTGTATCTTAAGTTTATTAGAACACTTATACAAATCCATCATTCAGGATATCTTACAACTAGATACAAACATTTTGTTCTGCGCCGTTACTGTTGTCAGTAAAATTCAATATCGTTGGAAAAATAGGTCGCAATATAGATAAGGCTTGATATCGCCCCTCTCAAGAACCTTACAAGTGTGTTAAGATATCGAACTCCTTAGGAATTAATTTGGTGATTTCTTTTCGCGTGACTTTAGCACATATTGTCTTCGAACATTTGTAAAATGTCGTGAACATTTTGAGAGCTTGTAAATTCGTACTTACATTTAACGAGTTTAAATTAATAAAAGAAGCAATTCATTCTAAATATTATTTCACAGCTCACATTGTCTACAATACTATAAGGACTCCTTAGCGTAGTCTGGTATGGTATATTTTAATATAGTAAGTTTGTTTTATTCTAATAAAGAATGGTTGTTCTTCTTTTCGCATTCAAATTAGAATGAATGGTTAGCTAGATACACATTTGTTTGGTAAGTGGACCACTGTAATGCATATGATTTTATTACCTATTTCATTATTACGAACTTTTAAGTGAAACTTTGATAGGCCTTCGTCAATACATTAAATATTTTAAATCAATTTAATTATACCTTCTTAACCACTGAAACGAACAGTATTAATTTAAAGTTTGATGAAACGTCGCAAAAATGTAACCATAAATTGCTTTAGCGGTCGCAAAGATTACATAAGTCACTAAATTCTATCAAAAGTTGGTCTATAACTTACATAATACTGTCACTCGTGCTAAGCTTAGACTTTCTAAATGCCATGTCGAAGTATTTTGGGTTATCTTCTATATCGATATTCATGTTACTTGGGCCAAGTCAATCTCGTAAAACTATTTTAGGATTAGAAATCGTGTCGTCGGGTCATAAATTCGAATCGAACTTGTTTTATATACGAGAAGGTTGGAATACCGAAACGGTGTATATTTTCATTGTAGTATATTGTAACATGTAACATCGAGGTTTAAATGTTAAATGTAAAAGTAACGATTTCTGCGTGTGTGACTTATTTTATTCTACACTTTTCTCAAACATGTCTTTTGTTTGCAACTTAACGTTCTGATATTCATCAGTACGGTGGAAAGAATGTTGCCTAAGCAAGTGAAATTAAAGTTTTTGTATTGTATTATCGTATAAAGTGAGAGATAATATTAAAGTATATATACATCCATATTTAAACTACACGAATGAGCTCGTAGAAAAATCATCAAGCAAATATAAGATTTTAGTAGGCAAAAATAGTTATAAGAAATAGAGAATTTGTTGGGTCAGTTGTTTTCCTATTTCACCTGCACTGGTTTGAGATTATTGCCCGGGAAATTGAGACTCGTATTTATATCTTATATCAGTTATTTGAAGTACTATAAGTTTATTGTTGACGAGTATGTTATAAATACACGTTAATAAAAAATGTAATTGATATGATTTTTGATTACTTACATATCCAATTTGAATCATGACCTCCGAAACATAAAAACTCCGCCCGATCTTACGCCACAGAAATCCAGGATAAAGAAACTGTGGCCAGTATATTCCTAGATATTCTTTTTTAAGATCTTTGCCCATTCCTTCCAGGCCAGATAACGGAATCTATGATTGACTTTAAAATGAATAGATTTGTTTTTATTAAATACTTAAATACATCGATGTTAAAGTAAAACTTTATACTCTAACATTGCAAGCTGTGTAGGCAACATCTGAATTATTAGAATAAACCTTGAGCTTCCAGAATAAAAATAACTAATTCAATATCATAAAAGACGATGCTTAGTAAATATTAATGCGAAAATGTTTACGTACATTTTCGAATATTTTCAACGAAATTCGTGACGCAAAATGAAAGCAACTTAGTACCCTTGTAATATATTTTCCTTGGGAGGTCGTATTCGTAAATCGCACTCGTCGTTGTGGTTCTGATTTAGGTTATCCTTACAATAAAATTCAAAGGGCAAAATTTTAGTGGTACTTTCTGAATCCAATTTCCACGCGGGTCGAAATTCAATATTCATTGGGATGATATTTCGTTGATAAAATCATATGATAATGAGAGTCTACTTATAAAAGATATTGTTTTCTCAATCTATATAAACTATGTTTTGAAGAGGCGAAAATTTATGATATTCAGACCATTTATTCGTAAACAGATGTATAATTAAAAAAGAAATATCTTAATCATAATTAAAAGCTAAAAAAAACGATAAAATTAAGACTGATTCAACAGTTTTAATTAGTAAGAATATTTGCAATTGAAATTATGAAATTAGATTAGAGCATTTAGGAGCTTTCGTGTAGTTAAACAATTAACAACGTGGTCTACACCAAGTAAAGTTAAATAAATACACGGTGTCCTCCAATAATAATAAAAATATAATAAATAAACAACCCGCGAAAATGGAGGACACCGTGAGCAATTTCTGCAAAAACCCTACATCTTTTAGTCGATACCAACTCCGGGGAAATAAATACAGATAACACAACATTTTCTGCAGCTGTAATACTTTTTGACATTTAACACCTTTGTCTTCAGTCACCGTGACCACGCACGCTGTAAAGCACGCGAAACGTCGGTTTAAATTTAAAATTATGTACAAATAATTATAAGTTTAAATATAATAATACATATCTATAATCCGTTAAAAAAGTGTTTTTCTTTAAATTTACTATTTCAGTTAAAATAATTACTTGTTGTTTTCTATTATATATATTTCAACAGATAAAACAAATTTAAATAATTCCCAAATGAGTTATTTCAAATTGTTTCTGAAAATGTATCAAAGTGAGATAACGGACATACCGCTCCTGACTTAACAGACATGTGTCAGATCACTGTCAGTTTATTAGACATTACGAAAATTGTTTGTTTTTAATAAAAGATACTACTGACAGCTGATTGAAATTTACTTCTAACCCGATACGGCTTTGTTAAGTAAGTTTTGTAAGGGTTAAAATATATAAATGATTCCTCTTATAATAATAATAAATCGTTTTCTTGCAAAGAAAGTGGTACACTTGCAAATTATTTGTACTAGATTAATAATAGTATAGGTAATCGAAGTAACCCAGCTAAGTTTCTTGGCTTCTTCCAGTTACTAGATTAATTACAATTATGCTGTAATTTGGATAGCAAAAACTATTTGTATTAAACATCAATATAGTATTATTATTAATTATTATTATTATAGTATGTTTTAAAGTCTTTTTCTACAACTGTAATTATACTATATATACGTAAACCTGAATCTAGGTTATAATGGTAATGGTAACGAAAAGTTTGCCAAATCAACATTGGCAAAACCTTTATTTCTAAAACCTATTTAATCACTTTTATGCCATAATTGTTGACATACCTTATAGTTAATTGTAAATAACTATAAGTATTAATTACTGTAGTATATTTGTTGTTTTCTTAATTTTTATCATGACATGTTTTTAATATTTAATAAAAAGATATTATGTTGTATGTTTTACGCGTAGTTTGGTAAAAATCAATAAGTATACGGTCTGTGCAAGATTTCCGCGTAGGTGAAAATCTATTTCTCACTAGATATTCTGAAACTTTTTATACGGTTAACGAGTGCTAGGTATAGTTCCATGGTCTATGAAAGCGCCGGGGCCTTTTCACTGCAGTGTAATTAGAGCGCCTCTCTCCCATAAGAGGTTTTGGTTTTTGTGCCCTCTTTGTTCGTATTACGTCCGAAAATACAGTTTTTTTAATCATCAGTTACATCGTTGTTTTAATAGCCGAAAATTACTTTAAAATACTTTTTTGTGTTTATTTTAAAAATATAGAAATTAAATCTACAGACTGAAAATCAAACCAATATTTAATGCACAAAGCACGTGTGAGTAAACAAATTTATTATTATTAAAATTAAGTCTCTAATTAGGGAATTAGAGATAAACTCTTAATTCTGACTAGATTTGAGTAGTACCACGAGGTAATACAAAATAATTATTAATAATAAATTAAATTAAATAGGTGATTGTCCCACTGGCGCTGCATATTTTTTAAAATAAATTATTATTAGCTTTATATTATTTCTGTGTTATAGATCGATATTAACGCACCGCACGCACTGTCACTTGATCATTTTCAATCTTATGCAAGTAGGTGATCAGCCTCCTGTGCCTGACATACGCCGTCTCTTTGTATCTAGGCCATGTAGGTTTTCACACGATGTTCTCCTTCACCGTTTGAGCGAATGTAAATGCACACATAGAAAGAAAGTGCATTGGTCTACAGCCGGGGATCGAACCAACGACCTCAGGGATAAGTCGCAAGCTAAAGCCACTACGCCAAAACTGCTCTCAAATGAAAAGGCACCATCTGAAATAGCGTAAGTCTAATAGTGGTTGTATTTAAGTAAATCTAAGTATTTTTTTTACAGACGGTAGAAGACTTAGAAGCACATTGTAAGAAGACTGGAATCGAAATTGTAACGCGGCAATCATTCCTTTCCGATCCGAGCGACGCTGTGCGGAATTTAAGAAGACAAGACGCAAGAGTCATTGTTGGCCTGTTTTATGTGGTGGCCGCGCGACGGGTGCTTTGCGAGGTCTATAAACATAAGCTATATGGAAAGTCTTATGTCTGGTTCTTTATAGGTGAGTTTTTTTCATAATAAACCTTTAAGACCTTTTTAAAGATAAACACCGACATGTTATAATATTAGTAAAACAATGTTTAGTACATTATATAGAAGTACTAGTTAGCAACATTTTCTCAACTACTGAAAACCCGGAGATTTTCTTTCTTTTGGAATGGACTGGATCTTTGTGCATCGGTTAGTTAATAAACTAATCAATACTTCATATATTTAAAAGACCAATTCAAAAAAGGAACATTAAAACTGGAAAAAAAATCAAGCCAATAACGAAGTACTGAGTTAACAAAGATTTCAATCGAATTAACTATATATACACGGTTAAAAAATAGACACCAATTGAAGAAAATTGTGGGATAAAAAATATATTACCCCATAAGTTTGAAACGGGTGTAATTTACACTTCATTTAATAAATGAGAATTATAAGAAATACGACGTGGTGGCTAACATACTGCGCGCCATTTCTATGTTTCTCACGTTATTACTTTTTATCGGAAAATGCATTAGTATGAGGTTATAAAAACTGCATTTCATAAATTGGTTTAAGTAGGTGATAGTTGAGTAGTCAACAAAGTTGTTGCTTCAAATTATTTTATGAAATTATATTTAAAACTACTCACGGTTTAGAATTTTCTAGACAATATAGTAATTCCGCAGAATAAAGACTTCAGTTCTTAATATTTAAACATTTTTTTTATTAAATTTTTTGTTATTCGTTCGTATTTTTATTTTAATATAAAGTAGTATAAATAAATAAATAGAGCGGTATTGCCCAAGCTAAGCGAGCGTTTTGTAGTCTGTGGTCATGCAATTGAACGAATAAACTTTTATTTTCAACACACACTACAGAAGATAATCTCGTAAAAGAAACATATTCTCAGGAGTTTCGTCTTCGGAAATGTCATTGGTCAACCGAACGAGTTGTTGGCCACGCGTCCATGGGGTCGTTATTGTGGTCATCGCTAATGAGATTCCCTGCCACAAAAATGAAAACTTGTTTTTTTTTTAGATTTAAGACTAAATTTCTATTTTTTTGTAATTGAATGCAGCTGCGACGTAACCGTATTTAAAAAGAAATACTTATTAAAGGAAACAAATTAAAATGTAATCATAAAATAAGGATTTACAATAATTTTCAAATAAATTACATCTTCCCGTGATTTTTTTCTTTAATCAATTTATGAAATAAAACTCATAAAACGTCGCAGCGATAAAAACTGAATTGCAGTTTTGCAAGAAAATTATACATTTTAATTAACTCTCTTTAAACATTTCCCTCATAAAAGTATATTCACAGATGGCGCTTTAGTACCTTGTAATATCTTTCAGGTCCGTATTTGTAATAATTTCTCAATATTACCTCTTCTTCTCATTTCTCAGTAAGAGAGTTGTAACTTGTTAACCACACTAGTTGTAACTTGTAAGCCTGTTAGAACTTTAAGCACAACTCAAGCCGTTACCACGCGTTAAAAAAGTTTTGTTTAAATGTAACAATATATGTTATGTCAATTTAATAAATTCAAGTTTAAACATGTTTTCTAATGCGTTTGTTCTGGTAAACGATCCTTAATCAAACGTCAAAGACAAATGATTATTCATGAGTCTGATTTCAAATGTCATCGTAGTTTAGTATATTTGTCTAACATAATTTATACGGTTGTATTAAATTACTTTGAATATTGATAGGGAATGATGATTTTTAATAAAGAGCTTTGATGAGTTGGGATTATTTATGTCTGAAATTGAAGAATGTCCATAATAGAATTTTGTTGTTTGTACAAATCTTAATGCATTATTCTAAAATACATGCTGGCTTAGTGGTGAACCTACGACCCTAAAAATGAATGACAGGGTGCGTCTCTCATTCTCAGGGTCGTAGGTTCGATCCCCGGCTGGGTACCAATGGATTCTTTGTATCATCGTGAGAAAACCGGCATAAGACCCAAAATGACGGCGTCAGGCATAATAGGTAAACCTACTTGCCTATTATAAATGATCACAGAAAAGACACAGAAATCCGAGGCTAAGCTAAAGATATTGTATTGTCATTGGTATATGTATATTCTTACAGCATAGGTGACATTTGATAAATAAACTTCAATAATAATGCTCTCCAGGCCGGTGGCTGATCTCATTTGTCATTGACCATTTACACAGTACATATAGTGGACATGTGTGTGCACAAACACATGTAGAATTCTTTATTCAAAACAAATAACATAATACATAAAAATATACCTAATAACAAACCTTAAAATTTAATAATTAAAAAATATTAAATTATTATTATTATTTCGTTTAAGTAACAGCTGCTATTTATTACGTACTTATTCGTATACTACTCTCATACTCTAATCGGACAGATGTACTGTGAGGTTACGCGGAGCTTATTCTCGCCTTCCTCACTTAGGGCTGCTGTTGAAGGTTTTTGATTTTCGAATTTTGTGCTTGGTAAAAATCGATAGCTACTACACTTACGACGCAGTTTAATTTGAATAACAACAGAATTTTGAATTTAATTTAATTTTTCGCATTAAAAGTTGAAAAGAAAACTACCATCGCATTTACAATAATAACCACTATAATATGGTCTTTTTAATATCGACATCAATTAATCAGACTTATCAGACAATCCTCTTAATCCGAAGAATTTGGCAGATCAGCGATCATTAAATGCGTCGAGGGAATTCGTTTTCAATTTATCATTTATGTCTGTATTGAACTGTAACACAAAAAATATGCTTAGGGAGAAGACTAGACTTGTAAGGACTCAATTTGCTTTTTTCTACTGGATAAATGAATGATAACAACTTCGACACGTGACATTTATAAAATTTGTAGTTACTAAATTTATATGTCATGAAAAATATTAAGAAATCTGAGGCTAAGACCTAAAGAGGTTGTAGCGCCACTGATTTTTTTTAAATATATATGTTGCAGCCAACTAGCTTTATTAACCGTTCAATTAACAGTCTACCCGTTAAACGGCGTCGATTAACTAGCGGCCTGACAGATGTTTAGCTAGTTGATCAAACAGCTAGGCAAATGACTTGTATCGATGACGTTTTATTACTTGCCTAGCTTGTTCACTGTTAATTTAAGTACTAAATCTTTTAATATGGCTTCAGCAAAACCACAACTTTGCTGGTCCTTTCAAAAGTTTCAGTTCAACAACAAGTTCATTGTAAGAGTGTCGTGACAATAATAATGTGAATTTGATTCAAGCAATATAGCAAACTCGATTTAACGACATATTTTTTTACATATCTTTTTTATTTCTGCCAAATTCCGCCAGCCAGTTTCATAAATGTTGTAATAAAGTCTACGGCTGAATATCTATCAGGCTGCCGGCGCCTTTTAGTCAAAAGGCTAGGCTGTTAATTAAACAGCTAATTAAGCTGCGACATATACATCCCAAATATTACAATTTAAACTTAAAAGCTATTAAGAAAATTTAAGCTTCAGCAAATTCAATCCGCGAGACACAAATATAAACTAATGCTATGAATAAATGCCTTCCGAAATTCACAATTTCTATGTTCAAAAAATAATTATTTTAGTTTAGAAAGCACATAACGGTTTTTTGGAGTAATCCACAACTACCAGCGGTCAAATTATTGTACTGAAAACTATTAAATCTTTCTATTACCGTAGAAGCCCAATGTATCATTCTGAGAGTGCTCATCAAGCTAAGAAACATAGTAGATTGACCTAATTACTGTGGTACGGTTAACCAAAGGAATAATTATGCATTTAACATCCTGTACACCCAGTACCTTGTTTTAGACTAAATATATGTTAATAACTCAATTTGGTAGGCGAGTGGTTGTCTAGATCTTATTGTTTCTCTTAGCTTAATGTGGTATGTGATTTTTACTCTTTTATTTGTCTATGGTACTGATTTTCTTAATATATTCACGCTTATCTGTTATATATTATTTTAATTTTATGAATTTATTGTGCTTTGCCTTGTATTTGAAAATAAAGCTATGAAAGTAAAAGCTACAAACTCGATTAATTATATAACCTAAGTAACCTCGACGTCAGCCGTTCCACAACTGAGCGTTTTCCAAGGCAGGTTTTGCCGCGCACCACCACTTTGTGGAACCAGCTGCCCACTGAAGTATTTCCGAACCAATTCATCTAAGGGCCCTTCAAGAAAAGAGTGTACCAATTCTTAAAAGGCCGGCAACGCACTCGCAAGCCCTCTGGCATTGAGTTCCCATGGGCGGCGGAATCACTTAACATCAGATGAGCCTCCTACCCGTTTGCTCCCTGTTCTATAAAAAATATTTCTTCAATGTTAGAATAGAACTCTAAATGAGAATTTAACAAAAATAATACTCCATTAAGAAATTTTCCTTTCTAGAAAACCATGAAATAATTCGGTGATAAAATAAATAAGCATATAAGGAAACTCTAAATACAAAATAACATTTGCCAAGCCACTGAATAATCAAAAGCAAATCTAACAATACAAAACAAAAATATCGACAATACACATAGGGAAAGACAACAATTCCCGTAGGGCGTGTTTGTTATCGAAATAAATAATGCATGCTTCGAAATCCGACCTCATTGAGATTCATAATCTCACGACGATTCGTTTGCCCGTTTGTGGATGTAGCAAAAGTAAACAAAATATTGTAATTGTTTACTTTTCTCTAAATGTGAAATCCTTTACGCCTATGTTTATTAATCACTAGTGACCCGCCCCAGCTTCGCACGGGTGCAATGCTGATGAAAAGCAGGTTTTTATTATGTATTGTTATTTCCGTCGCTGGACAGCTCCGATAACATACGGGACATATACCATATAGACATATACCATCATGGACTTTTCTGTAGACCTTTTTAATGTGTACAATACTTAGTACATTATTTTGATAAAACTCGTAGGGTTCAGCCTGCGTTTGCAATGTAAGCGGAAAAAATGTAATTATTTACGACATCACATTAGGAACCTCAAAAATAACAGTACTTCTTCACTATTTAATGGATGTTATTATACATTTCATTTTACCTTTCTCTTGAATCACTCTATCTATTTAAAAAAACCGCATCAAAATCCGTTGCGTAGTTTCAAAGATTTAAGCATACAAAGGACATAGGGACGACTTTGTTTTATACTATGTAGTGATTAATTAATTTTCTACTACGTACTACTACTACGTAGTATTCAGACTACGATGCTGATATTAATATTATTACCAATTTTAAATCAACGATAAATGTACCCTGTACCATCCGTATCTTTGCGACGTGCGTCGATCCACAAATGAACGTTTCTTAATTTAGTTTTTGCCGCGCGCCATCACTATGTGGAAACAGCAGCCCACTGAAGTATTTCCAAACCGATTCGATTTACAGTCCTTCAAGAAAAGAGCGTAGCATTTAAAGGCCGGCAACGCACTTATACCCACGCAATATGAGTGTCCATGGGCACTATTTAGTTTGCCTTCCGTTACATATGAAAAAATATGATTTTTTACAAACACATTTGGAGCACGCCCCAACCTTCTAAGGTTATTGTATTCCCATTTTTAAAATTGTATGCATATAAGTATCTATAGTTTTGCTCAGTATAGATTAGTTTGTTTATATTATCTACTTGCTGAGGTACCTAAATCTATAATTAAATCTTTATAGGGTTAGGCCATTATGTATTTATCAAAATCATATTGTTTTAATCACCACTCCGCCGATAACTAAAGTCCAGGAACACGTAAAAACAAAGTCTTATAAGGAGTGGCTGTAAATTCGTACCGTAAGCCTTTATTGATGAGTTGTCTTGACATAACGGTTCTTTAAAAAGACAAACTAGAAAATCCGGCACCTCTATACCGATTTTGGCATTGTGCCATCGCTGTCATTCCAAGATAGCCAGGTTATCAGCATCCGGTCGACTTTACCGAAATTCTTGCTATTTTCATAACGCCCTCTATGTATCATGTTTTGCGATAAACTGTGCTGACTTCCGCTTATTATTCATCCAGTTTATGATCTAGCAAGGCAATTTGGTATTCCTCAAATGCGACAATGGAGGACATATATCTTTTCTAGATTTGTTTATTTCTGACTGATTGTACTTTTACGTTAAACCTGTCATGATATCAGTCACATTTTATTCTTAATAAATGTATAATACTAATACTATTAACTTAAATGATATATTCCTATTTGAAAAACAGCCACAATAGAGAAAACTGGGTGAACTTCTGAATAATTCCTAACCAAGTCGTTCATGGCTGCCCCTTTCCGCGATTTTTATACGATGCAAGAGAATTTGTTTATATGAAGGAACGTAAAGATATACAACTATAAGTATTTTAAATTAGGACATAATTAACCTCTTAAAGTTAGGTAAGTTCAAAGTTTTCAGTAAAATTCGAATTCACTTAAATTGAGTTTAAAAATTACCAATTAAATTATTATTATTACATATTACTTTATGCAATATTTTCTGTCACTCCGCAACTTTCCGTGCTATTACGAATTGCGCCAGAATTTCGAAAATCCGTGCTGGTCACATAATGAAGCAAAATTTACCGTTTAGTTTTATTACGCATTGAACGCCCTGAATTGCCTGATTTAGGACCCTACAAGAAAAGATCGTACCAACTGGTGAACATTCTGCCTTTCTGATTCAGTTAAGGCAATTTCAATAGAGTACCTCTTTGTGTAACAATATATTGGACCCACTTAAGTTTAAGCTCCTTAGTGGCGATCTGTTTATGGTGCAATGTCTGAGTGCAGATTTGAGACCCTCGTCTTGGATTTGGTTAAATTAATGCTTTAAATTCCGAAGTACTATCGAAATCGTATTTAATTGTCACGGTAACATCTGCACACTTTCTTTAACAATGTCTTTTATTAACATAACTTTTACACTTTTAAAGAAAATACTTTTTTAACGGATTGAAGCTATGTATTACAGTCGAACAAATTTAAAATTATGTTTAAATTATTATAAGTTTACAATAATACATAGCTTCAATCCGTTTAAAAAGTGTTATCTTTACACTTTCTTTAATATTAGAAAGCTTAAAATATTTTATAAAGATTAATGCTATACCGTTCACATACATGAGTCGGGAATAATATTCTAGTTATTATAGAAATGGTTCGATCAATAATATTTATTAGCATATAGGTCAAAGGTTCACATTCGACGAACCTAGCTTAATTTTGGCTATATATCTCCTGTGAATACAAATAATAATTTTTTTGTTTATGAAAAGCCTACAGGACCAAGAATGCAAATCTTACTGGTATCCAAAAAAATAACATAATTTTCGATTCAATTCAATCAAAACTAACATAAAATATTATGGAACTAAAGAAAGGTATATTAATTAAATAGCACCAAATACTTTATGATAATAAATTGAATATTTTTTAGGCTGGTATGAAGATAACTGGTTTGAAACGAACTTGGAGCGGGAAGGTATCGAATGCACAGCTGAAGAAATGCGGGAAGCGGCTGAAGGACATCTGACAACGGAAGCGCTGATGTGGAACCAAAACTCAAATCAGACCACAATCTCAGGAATGACGTCAGAGGACTTCAGGTGAGCGTTAACAACGTGATCCGTTTAATTTTATATCTAGACGAATAGGCTTCGCAGGTTCATGTGGTTTTAGTTAATAGATCTATTTCCTCACATTATGCTTTAAAACATAATTTCTAATAACTTCTACCATAATTCATTTTCAGAAATATAACTCAAAAACACAAATAGATTGAACGAAGAAACGAGTGCGTATTTTTGGGTGAAAAAATTAAATAAAAATAAATCAATGGCGCTGTCTATCTATTGTGTGGCATCTTTTATAATATTTTACCACAAACATTAAAAGATCTTCCTACTAGAGTTAATAAAAATTGACTCAATATACATATACTTATATATGTATTACATATTGAAAAAAAAATCTATAAAATTATTATTTGCGTTAAACAATATAATTTATATATATATTTGAATAATATTTTATCACTACAAATAGTTAGGAACTGACTGTAATATGACTCATAATGTTTGTAACTTTTATGTAAAATTCCCTTTAAGACAAATTTGTCATTATGTGTGGCAAAATATGCAAATTTTAGAATGAACCACCATGTTTGAAGCATATTTTTGAAATTAATTATTATTATTATTTTTAAAAACGACGACACTCTGTCCGCGTCTGCTTCCTTCATTACATATCCAATTAATTACACGGTTAACGGTCTCTATATATTTTCTATAAGAAATATAAAATAAATTTTGACATGTCTATTGAATAAAAAACATATTAATGGTTTTAACCTTTACGTAAAAAAATACAAAATAGAATTACGGTAACTGTGTTTTCATTTTCAATTACTCATAACCTTGTTAATAGAAACCTAAGCTTAATAAATACACCGTACTAAAGTGACTAAAATCCTTTAATAGCTAAATAACATTCGCATATTCATGAAATTATCTTTGACTTGTGAGTGAGTTTCACAAATCTAATTTTGTGTGACAACGATTTCTTTTGTACGAAAATAGAGAATGGGGTGCGACGCATTCAAGCATGATAGCAAATAAAACCGCTTGTCACAAGTTTTACGTGCCGGGCGATGTTACATAATTTTCTATTCTGTTAGCGTATCAGGTATAAGTACATAGATAAAGCATATGACATTTGAAGTATTTTAACTCAGAATATAAAGTAACTGCGAATCTGTATCCAACTAAAGTGAATAGTCAGTTCATGAGATCTCAGAATTGAAATACCAACAAGTCAATGTGAGCTCTAACTTAGACATTATATGCTAATAATAAGCCTTTTTAACTACTTTTATTAATTTAATTTACAATTTGGCTATTTATGTTTTATTATTTATGAGTTGGATGTATCAGAAAGATTAGGTAAAAACATTGCCTATATAAGGGTTACATTAAGTTTATGTTATTATATTTAATATTAATATACGACCTCCGATGGAGTGAAGACCTTCTCCAAATTCTTCCATTTGTCTCTCGTCTTCGCAACTATTTTCCATTCTTTCCCCGCTATCTTTTATTTCATCGTCCCATGAGTCTGGTGCGCTACTTCTCTTTATCTACTCACGGGGCCATTCCAAGTAAGGGTCTTTTTGAACTATCTGTTATCACAAACGTGAACATTGACACCAGCCCATTTCCTTTTTAGAGATTTGGATAATAAATGTTATTTGAGTAAATCCCATCTTGGCGCACAAAGTTCACCAAAGTCACCCCCAACGGAGTCTACTGACGTTGATAACCATCAATTAGATTTTTACGTTGTCCATACAATCGTTTATTACAAACGCATGATTTAATCGTCTACTAACATTAACCTTTGTGTTGACAATATTAAATATGATGGATGAAACAGTTATTTGACTACAGTATATGAGACCTTTGTTCAAATTCATATCCCAGTTCCTATCTCAGGATTATTCTAAAAGACCCTCAGATCCCTCACTTAAGGTCGTTTGTAACTTAAAAACACTCGTCCATCGTAGCTAACACTTTAAAACCACTAGAATTTAGTATTCCAAGTATCAACGTCAATAATTAAGTAGTTTCTTTAATATTTCATTCTAGGACATTATTTAAACAGTGAAGCACTTTTAATCAACTGTTATTAAGCATATCATTTTAATTAAAAAGGAACGTCGGCTTTGTTATTGTCTGATTTTCATTATAAACGGGTACAAGAATATGAATACTTTAACCGTTGCTATGACAACGAATCGAATTAACCAAGACCAAACTACAAGATAGACAAAAGCTTAAGAGAAATAAGTGACGAATTATTATATTAATTTTAAAATTGTGATTAACTTAAACGTAATCAATCCGTTGATAATGAACTAAAATTATCATTTCATCTTGCGAGTTGACGTTCTCTGCATCAACCAACATTAACCACAATCTAAGTATTTTAAACGTAAATTAAATTTTAATCAAAATTTACGAGAAATTTAGGGGAGGAAACAGATACCTTTTGAAAATAAATTCATGTAAATTCTCATAGAAAGGCTGATTGTGATTGGACGAACGGATGTAATCACGTATTATGGACTAGATATATTGACCAATCACAACCAAACGAAACGCAACGTCAATTCGTTTTTCGTTTAACAATTTCGTGGATTTAATCGGCAATACTTCGCGTTTACTGTAAACTGCCTGACGACACGTAAAAATGTTTGTTTAAAAAATTAAATAAATAACTAAAAACGATCAAATTGATAAATTAATCTAGCAAAAATACACCGTAAACTTTATACTCAGGACACTAGAGTTAAGACGATAGCTCATGTTTAAAAATCTATTCTACGATCCGGGCATGAAGTAGCACACGTAAATATTGTCGTATTATTTAAACATCCATGTCACGTCCGCAAAAACCGAAGAAAAACAATGTGAGGAAACAACATGCCATGCAAGGAATTATATTCAGCTGATTATGAAACTTTCTCAGTAGGGACTGGAACATACATGTATAAAATGAGGTCACGCTCTGATTTTGGGTTCAATTCATCCTGATGTTTGTTGTAGTCGACATATTTTTCTTAAATGTATACAAATATACATAGCGCAAAATCATCTACATCATAAGCACGCCCCACATACACACCATCACGTACACACCCACGCTTTTACACCATTACACAACACAACCAATTTAGGCTTAATCAATTAAATTTAATCACAGTTTATAGTTTATTGTATTAAATACTTTGTTGGTTTATTCCCTTTTATAAATCTTTTTGTTATATAATGTATCATGTATTCCATCTGTGGCTATATTCTCGGTGTATTTGTTTGCTATTATATATAATTTATGTTAGCTGTAGGAGTACAAAATAAATAAATAAAACCGAAGTCGCAACTTTGGGATCACATGATACCATAGCTCAACATTGATTGAATACAGAGTTCTGGCGCTGTTTAGTTCTTATAACTGGAATTATTCCAGCTATAAGAACTATTCTTATTTTACAAAGCCTTATTTACTGTAGTTAGTGTAGAGAAGTTTTTTTTCATTCATCACATTATTTTCTATTATTACAACTAATGCCATCATATTGATCTATCATCTTTTTATTTTAACAGAAAAAGTTATGTCGATAAATTGCTCTCTGTACAATATATAAACCTTGGTTATAAAAAAACTTGTTTCTGAAATTATTTACTTTTAAATTTCATTAAATGCATTCATAAGAACAAAATCCCTTTTAAGTGTAAATTGATTTTAATCATTATAAATTCCCAGGTTTCGCTTAAACGAAGCTCTGCGCGAGGCGGGATATGACATAGATCGGGAGAAGTTTCCAGAAGGATATCAAGAGGCACCATTAGCCTATGACGCTGTCTGGGCAGTTGCGTTAGGTATGAAAATACATACAACGAGTACATTTTCCAAACAATTGTTCATAGTTAATTTAATACGCATACTTATTCGTTGAATTCTTAATGAATTGTGGTGCTAGCTATATTCGGCTCTGGGGCACCTGCCGAAGAAGGCAACTAATAATCTTAATATATATAAATCTCCTATCACGATGTTTTTCCGCGATGGACTCCTAAACTACTAAACCGATGTTAACTTAAATTGGCACACCGTGAGCAGTCTGGTCCAACTTAGAGATAGGATAGCTTAGATCTTAAATTATAGTCGCAATTTTATTTTATTGCAAATTATTTGTGATACTATGGCGCTGTGTTAAAAGTACCAACTATTTTTCCTTGAATAGTTTACTGCTATGTAGTATAACAAAAACCTTAGCCACAGCAACGCTTGGCCGAGTCTGCTAGTATTCTATAATATTAACTGACAACATCGGAATTGCTGATGTCTTCATTCTTAATAATGCACTCTTTTTAGAGTGTTCGTGTTCGGTTTCCGCTCCCCATCGTAGTTTGGTCCCGAAACCGCCGATCAAATATTCATCAATATATACGAACATTGTTCTATAGGATTTTTTGTTTATTTAATTTATAAGGCTAGAAATTGAGTTATCATGTTTTCCGTAAAGTTTTCGGTGATCTGATTTAGATATATATTACCTAAAACAGTTTAATGTTTACAACAATAATAACATAACAATTTCGTTGCGCTTATCGATGAAAAATAACATGAGCCTTGAATAATTTGTTGATTCGTAATAGTACATATTATAGCTACAAATTGAATAAGTAAGTACTATCTTCAAACATACTGATCTCTTAAAATAATGTGCTACCAGTGCTTACAGTTCACTTATTAACATTATTTACACTATGAATAAGCAGTCTTGGTTTTAAGTGAGGATTTTATACGCTTAAATACCCTAAATACCTCTTGTGACGACTAGTGCGCAGCATTACTATTACAAAAGGAACGAATTTCATGCTGGCGAGGACAATTTTACTTTCAATTTTGTAAAACGCAAGCATTTTCCTTATCTAGCATAAACCTAATGTCTTTGTTCTTAAATGTACATCTATGCCATATTTAAAAATAGTACTTTGTTCGAATAAAAATTATTTGATTCATGGCTTAGGTTTTTTAAGTAAATGTATTTTTAGGAAAATATACTAACTGAATTATTTTAATTTCTTCGAGTTCTGTTTCCGTCCTGCATAAGAATTTCTGAGTGGTGTTTCTGTACCTTCCAAAATGTTTCTCCAGTAATCGAACTTGACTTTAACAAAAACTTTAAACCATTGGTAAAGAACAAAACCACAGTGTTATCTTAATATATTCTCTATAGCCATTTCTATTACTTACTTTTACGTTTTGTGACTTGCATTTTATAACGTTGAAACTTTTCCCAACTGGATAGAATGTAATAAAAATTTCCCCTTTCCAGCTTTTAATAAAACAATGGAGAAGCTACAGAAAAGCGGACTGAGCTTGAAAAATTTTACATACACCAATAAAAAGATCGCCGATGATATATACGAAGCTATAAACTCCACTTCATTTCTGGGCGTGTCGGTGAGTAATATGTAGAATAGTTACAATAAGGTAAAAGGGTACGGCTACCTTGTGGCTTTAATTATATGAATAGTAGGATTTGCTTTGTGATAAGAATTTAGTCAGTGTTTCTTCGTAACCAGGCTATGCACCAAACGGTTTTTCACTGTCATGAAACCGGCGTGTCTTAGTTAAATAATCTGAGTCGATACCTATTGCAAACTCTCGTATGTCAAAATGCAATACGCTTTTGAAAAGCCGTAATAATACTAAACGCTGAATTTCGCTTAATCTTATCCATACAACCAAAATGAATACAGACTGACCCCGGTTGCCTAAAGTAAAAGGCATGAACCCAAGGCCAATAATAGGGGTCAAGTTATTTTGTTTTATAAGTCTCACACAGTCTAAATATTGACAAATTACATTATTTTACTAAAATTCAGTTTAAATGTATTAAAATATCGTGATCGTTTGGGTAATAATAATAATTTTAAATATGTATTAACTTTTCCATCTAAAACGTATTTTATTGCACTAAATTTAAAAAAAATGCGTGGATACCCATATCACAAAAAAACTACTGGTTTTAATGTTGTTGTTTCCTGTATTGAGAACACTTTATTTACATCGACATAAAAAAAACAGACCTGATACGATGTTCTTTTTCTACACACCTTACCGTGCGATATTTTGGGCGCACCGTTGGCTCGTTTGCCCTCCCCTCCTAACTATAAGAAAAATAAATACCTAAAAGTATGTATAACCTCCTTTGTTTCAAAAAGAGAGTTTCCCTTAAGCTTACCTCAAAAACTCAAATCAAAACTGCATGCCATAATTAAAAATCTTGCAGAAAAAGATACATAGTTTTATTAAATGAATGAATATTAAATTTCCTTGGCAAAGCAAACCGTATTTGTTCGAAGAAACAGCTTGAAATATCGTGTTACTTCATTATTTATAACGGGGTGGAAATTTATTTATAAGTTAACAGTAACAGTTACAACTAGTCTAACATACCTTAGTGTAATAATTGTTGCGTCAGATTTACTTTGTAAAATGTGTTATAATTAAGGGGTATACAAACTTTTAGTTTATTACTACATTTAACTAAAAATCAAATAATTTATAATACATGCTTTCTCTTTACACTGTTAATGTGTATTATTGCATATGATAGGAAAAAAATAATTCAATAATTTTTTTTTATTATTTATTTATGCAGTATAATAGTTGTATATTAATATAAAACAATCCATTCACATCATCTAACAAGAGCCCTTAATCTATAACTTAATATGTAACTCCTATACAAGTTCTTGATAGAAATAGCAGGAAAATACTAGCAGACTATAGGCATAGGACAAAGGCCCTCTCCAACCTTTTCCAGATGTCGTCTTTGGATATTGGGTAAAGATCCAAATCCATATCCACAGACAACTAACATATTACTACTAATAGTTATCTATAAGTACATACTAACATTTGAAATTAAAATTTTAGGATAAGGAAATAAAAAAGGCTATATTGTATCAGATCTAAATCACTTTAGTCATTACTGTTTAATCTTAAATTGTTAATGTTATTTAGGGTTTGGTGGCGTTTTCATCACAAGGCGATCGAATCGCACTGACGCAAATCGAACAGTTGTATGACAACCATTATGTGAAGCTGGGATATTATGACACACAAGCTGACAATCTCACATGGCTCGAACGGGAACGCTGGGTTGGTAAGTGACAGTAAATTTTTTTAACTAATTGACATTTCTACATAAAATTAAGCTTGTATATTGAACAATATACAAATAATAATTCTAGTATACTAGTATATGTTATGAACTGATGTGATGGAAGTTATAGTTAGGTTTAAAGACTTCATTTTCTCAAAAAAGGCGAAAATGCCACTTACATGAGAACTTCAGGAAAACGTAACATTTAGTAGTTCTCAAATGATCACAAATCGTACATGCAGCAAAACTAAAAGTAAAAGTGACCAAAGACACACGAATAGAAACCAATTATAAGAAAAGGAAATCAAAAGTAATTTTCTTTGACATATTCCTAGCTAGCCTCGATTTGAATGCATTGAAAGAAGATATATTTTGTTATATTTGTGGGTAGTTTATTGTACAGCTATAGGTTGACTTACCAACAAAATTTAAATATACATTTACATGTGATAAGTTCAGTGACATTGCTGGTGAAACACATTGTACGAGGCTAAGTTAACTAAACAGAACCAGAGCTTAAGAATAACATACAATTATGGGTAGTGGGACTATTAAAAATCTGTAAGTGGCCAACCTATTGCATTATTATATGTATCAATACCAGCTACCCGCGCGAACTGCGTTTCTCCTTAATGCCTAGTCTGTCTATTAGTACACACCAATATGGAACATTTTGCTACGGTACCCTAGTGACAAACTTCAAAGTCCTTTACTATCGAATCAAAAATAGGGGTTAATTGTAGAGGTGTGAAAATTGAGGGTATGTATTTTTATATTTTGTATCATAGAAAAAATAAAAACAAAAAATTTCGTCAAAAATATTTTAAAAAATATTCTTGGACACCTCATACCGCTTAGGGGTATGCAAAATAGATAGCAGCCGATTCTTAGACATATTGAATATGCATATAAAATTTGGTAAAAATCGGTCAAGCCGTTTCGGAGGAGTATAGGTAACTAACATTGTGACACGAGAATTTTATATATAACCAAAACTGTAATTGTAAAATTTATTCATACAATAGATACAAGTAGATGTTAACCTTAAGGTTTACATCTGGTTTACATCGTTCTTTATTCTTAACTAAAATATACATTAACTAAGGTTACGTTACATCAACCAATTATAGTAATGCCATAATAAGAGGTGATAACTACATAATACTAATGACTTCCGACTTTCACTAATGACATGGCATCTGTATCGCTTCAACATCGATCTTACCCTAATTGTACCAAATTTTCTAATAAACTACCCATCAAAAAGGCATTTATCGGCTAAAGGGTAAACTTAGCTTTGGATCGGTTTTTCTATCAATTTGAAAACATGTTACTGACAGATTCGTGCTGTTGCTTTTATACGCCCCAATTTTTTGGTCGCGTTTCATTTCATACATTTTAATTAAAGTACATCGTAGCGAATTCGACATTTTTGTATTTTTAACACAGAACCTGAAAAATGGGTTAAGTAAATAAAAATATGAAGAATTTCCTTTAATTAGCTCCCGACTCCAAACAACGGGTGGAATATTTTATACAAATGGATTTGCTTCGAGGCTATTTATTCATGGTATTGTCCTTTCTAAAGTTTAAATATTTATTTATTTTTTAAATCTTTATCAATATTTAGGACTTTCCGTGTTTATACCGCTGAATTCCAAGGTCAGGATTTCAGCTCTACCGATATAAAGGGAATTAGATCAAACTTGCATACAGAACATCAGATCGGTATCGCAATTACAAATAAAGCTACATGTGTCATACAAATTTACGTAAAATCGAATCATTTACCAATTTTTGTAATAGTTAAATAATTATCTTATCACTAAGGAAATGTATCTCGTTGCTTCTAGCCTTTGTAAAAATATATTTTTGAAAGCTTTTCCTTTGGGGACAGTTTTAAAAGAATACTTGTATATATCAACATAATTGTCTACGCAACGTTAAATAATTTTGCCAAAAGTTGCAAAGAATTTAGCCGAGATAATACTTATCTTTTGCCAGATTAACATGAAAGATAAATGAAAAATATCATTGGAAAGTTCAAACTTTAAGCGTATTTCAGCGAAAATTGCCGACCATTAAAATGAGGGGAATATTCGGACTCGTTGTTATTTACTTCGACGTTATTTTAAGCCACACTTTAAAATATTGTTTGCCTTTTGGAAGAGAAAATTATCGTACTTTCAAAAAAGATTTATGTTTTTTTACTTATTTTTACGTTGTTATTGAGATGCTGAGACCGCTAACGAAATTGTAAAATAATACAACTGTTATATAGCGTCGATGTTTTTTATTATAATTCTGGTAAATTATAGGTCTATTCTTGTAGTGTTTAGTTTAGTTGTATCAAGAGCCTACCTGTGGTCGTAGGGGTTGGTGTGTGTTGTGATGAAAATAAAATGTGTGGTTTTATGAAACCACGGTATAAGTGAAAAAATTTTCACATTATAGACATTTAACTAAATTTTTTGGAATAATATTCCATTAAGGGTTTGAAATCGCTTTATCAATCCTAAGTTTATACTTGGAAAATTGGAATGATAATGGGACTTATAAAAGTAGTGTCTTAGAATAATAGTCTATACACTACACGGTCAGCTGCTGCGAACTATGTGCACCGCCATATTGGCCTTGGCTGCTATGACAAGCGCCTTTCAGTTTATCTCTACTCCGGGGCCGACCGTCACGCGATATGCGCTACACAGATAAAAAAGTTTGAGACGATCTAACAAAAGTTTCACTTTAAAAAAACATCGTGAGGAAACCGGCAGGGCTTAGATAGAATGATTTCGAAACAGATACATCAATTTTAGACCTAAAAACTTTGTAGCGCCACTGTTTTTTATGTTCCATGAAGAAGCTGCCCATTTGGAATATACTATATACTTCTCATATTTGTACGAAGAATACCTGTAATAAATATAGAAACTCGTTCCAAACATAAATATAATATTTCTCGCAGGAGGAAAGGTGCCACCGGATCGCACAGTGGTTGTGAATGAGTTACGCACAGTGTCGCTGCCTTTATTCGCATGCATGACTGCTCTATGCATCGCTGGCATCCTGGCAGCTATAGCTCTCATTGTATTCAACATCATACACAGGCATAGACGGTAAATACGTTTTTGTATATATATATTGAGACAATCTTCTATAGTAATGTTATCGGTTTCTATGTTATAAAATGTACATAACAAAAATGTAATCGAATTCTGTATTTAAAATCTTGACATTGACCACATTTCAGGAATTACTTGGATTAACGATTATATATTGGATTATCTATTATATAAATAAATAATAAACTATTTATTAATTAGATCACACCTTTCTCCCATAATGGTAGGCAGAGACCATGGATCTTCAGTTCCTATGTACCATACACAGGAATTGAAGATCCAAGTCTGTTATGGGTACTTTTAACTTGTCTTTCTCCTTTCCTGTCTTTTAACTAGTACGTCCTAGAAATAGTCCAGGTACGCAAGGCCTACCTAACCAGATTACACCATCCACGGTTGCTTTATAATCCTTGTTAACCGCTTCTCTTTGATACGTTTTATATGGCTAAAGAACTTAAGCATTCCCTTGCGTGTGTTCATTTCGTCCTCTTTAAACCCAGGGTTGTGGTTTTTAGTCTCACATACCAAACTATTAGTTATCCTACCACGCAATGTTACACTCCTATTGACACCCCTTACATAATTATTATTTACTTCGCATCTAAATCAATCAAAAAATATTTAAATTATTGAACAATCCAGTTGTTGACATCTCCAATCCCCTAAATCCGAAACAAATTTTACAACCGGTATCGTTAAACATCTATAAAAGCTCTTATGATCGTAAAATTTTATAGATTGATTCAATACGGCAATATACAAGATCTGTCTTATAATCACAGTCTTCCTCTGAAATGGACGTTCCTTTGAACATTGTGTTTGTACTTCCAATCAATGGTCTTAATGGTTAATGTGTTTTTCCTGTCAAAGGGCTTAGAGTTAATCCGTTATATAATCATCCTTATGCATATATAAATAATTTATTTAAAGACTATAATAATTTTATTAAAGTGACTTTACTTGTGACTACATAACATTTACTAATTCATGAATACGTAATAATAATATACTAAAACTATTATGCATTTTTGTTTAAAAGCGGCTATTTCATTTTAAATTGATATTATACATGAATGATTGACTTTTAGGGTAATTCAATGGTCTCATCCCGCCTGCAATACAGTGATGCTATGCGGCTGCTGTGTTTGCTTCGGGTCAGCCATCGCACTAGGTGTGGACGGAAGATGGGTTCAACCAAATCACTTCTCTGGTCTATGCGCAGCCAGAGCTTGGCTTCTAGCTATGGGCTTCTCTATGGCTTACGGCGCCATGTTTACAAAAGTATGGCGTGTCCACAGACACACGACAAAGCCAAAGCCTGAGTCAAAGGTTAGTTCATTAGATAAAGGAATTCCAGCAAAATTGTTTGAAGTAAATTGTCTCCGAGCTTTATTTTATTTATAGCGGCAATTTGTTTTCTATTGAAGGTTGAAGAGTCAATTGAGAAAATTGAGAATGTTTTCATTGAATTTTTGTTACGTTTTTAACGGAAAACAGGTCACGTTATTAAATGTCACTCAATAGAACGAGTGAATTATGTGGGATATACGTAAGTGTCTCACGTATAGGCATGATTATGCCTCAGGCACAGTGCCTATAACCCGGAGCTAAGTTCGATTCCCAGCGAAGCAATTATTGACTAAATATATATTTTAAACTTATTAATAAAGTAAAATATAGACACATAGCCTCATCAACATTTACCACCGGTCATTAAAACAAACGTCTAGAAGTACACTGTTAAGTGTATTTTTAAATTGTAATTAATATACCTGAATAGCTCAAATTTAAATTTCTGTTAAAAACATATTTAAGTACAACATAAATTTTCTTTTGTTTTGATATAATTTACATTTCTTGAGAACACGATTATATTACTAAATCTAAAGATTTTTCATTTTACCTTTGATTAACATGTGAAACGTATTTTTCTTTTGTGTCGTAGAAAGGTTCGTTTGTTGCGATAAACGAGGGAAATAAATTCGAGTCGCGGTTCAATCGTAGTACAGGGTCGGAACTACAGTAAAATTTTGAACATTTACCTAACACCATTCAGCTAAAATATATATGTCATACTAAAAATATGTTTCTATAGCATATAAAGACTTTTATGTTGATTTTTGTGAGCTAGTTAAGATATTAGTTTAGATAAATTTAACTAACGTCTGTTTTTATCTTTTACGTCTATTTCAATAATATTACAATTTAAAGTGGTTAGACCCAATCAGTGTACATATAATACAGAATTTCATTATAGGATGAAAATGGTGAAATTGTAGTATTTTTATTCGAAGAACAGATAACAATTAAAATGGTCAATATTCGAGATTCTCTAGCGTTTGCGGTTCATATAAAACTGCTTAATATTAGTTCACATTTAAGCTTCACTTAGTGAAAAGTTTTTACAATGAGTAAAAGTAAAATCATAGGACCCTGCACTACGACCCTGACTGCGCATATATCATTACAATATCCGATAAAATATATACGATATACTGTTTTGTGATAAGAACGGATTACTTAGGAAATATATTTTAAGCTTAACCTATTGTAAAGAAGGATTAGTAATGTATGGGTTTTGTAAAAGCGGATTATTTTGTACCTAGTACAAAGAGTATCTTTAGCCTGGTTATAAGAATGAAAGATATTATTCGATAATTCACTCTGTTCATTTAGTAATTTTAAATTAAGAACATTTATTTGTGAGGCTTTAGTGTAAAGTGTATGATATAACGAATTGGGAATTTCGCAGATATTCTCGGGTTGTCGTTATATACCTTTCAACTCGAATAATAAGGTCGGATTCAAACCCAAGGAACATACCGACTTCCGTTGCGTAGTTCGTAGCTCAAATAAACCAGAAGAAAGAACCTTAGTAGAAAAATCAGTACGCTACAGTCCTTGATCTTAGTCTCAGATTATAATAGGCAAGTGGGTGATTAGCCATTTGTACTTGACATATTATGCTGTCTACTAAGGCATGCCAATTTCCTTAGGATTTTTCTTCACCATACAAGCGAGTCTTAAATCCACACATAGAAAAGTCTACAGCCGGGGTTTGAACCTACGACCTTAGAGACACGTGCTCAAGCTAAGCCAACACTACTCTTTGTAGATTGATAATATATACGTAATGTGTAAAGTACACATAAAGTATTTCTACGAAAAATAACATAATATAGTATGTTTTCCTGATGTATGTATTAACTATCGTTATAATTTCTCGATATTAGTTTTAAAATAGTCACGTCAAACTATATTTCAAATTTCCCCAATTTAAACTAAAATATTCACCTTTGTATGACAAAACCAGCTCATTATTTATTTAAAACGCGGCCACAAACAGAATCGTTTCTTGAAATATTCTATACCTACTATTTAAATGACATGACCCATTTAAACGGTTTTAATTAGACCGAAATATTTATAACGCTATAAGTTCTGTCGGTTATTACGTGAATGATATCGTTCAAACATTTATTTATTAAAAATATCTAGTACTTTTGAGAAAAGGATATACACGTAAAAGCGTATTTTTAAGGAGAGAAGGAGAAACTCTTTTCTCTTTTTTGAACGTTAGCGGTTTCGTCGTATTCTTTTACAACTTATAACCTGCATATAATTTTATTTTACATATATTTTCTTGTAAATACTTAGCTTGATTATATTTTCATATTTAAATCTATTTTATTTTTATAATTCATGACCTGTTAAGGGTGTATTTTGGGTTTTACGATAACATAACTTAAAGTGAGTATTATTTTAGTTAGGTTTTGAGTAACTCCTGCAAGCTGACATTGACTAGACTAACTACCTTTTTTGAAATTTTATGTAAATAGCCACTTAAAACCGGTAGTTATCACAAAAATAAAATCAGCGACACATTGAACTCAAAGTCCTTTTTAAAGGTTTTAATGGTATACTTATATTTTATATACATTGAAAAATGAATACGAAGAGGAATAATCTTTACGAATGAAAGATCGAAATATCAAGTCTTTTACTTCCCTTACAGAAACGCATGCACGGTTGGAAATTATACACAATGGTCGGGGGTCTGCTAATAGTGGACGTCGCAATACTAACCGCATGGCAGATACGGGACCCCCTGCAACGGCGGGTGGAAATATTTCCACTTGAAGCACCTTACCATAATGATGACGATGTTCACATACGACCTGAACTGGAGCATTGCGAGAGCGAACATAATGCCGTCTGGCTTGGTGAGTGTACATAATTTAACAGCAATCCTATGGCTTGTGTTACCCCTTGTTTACTATAGTGGGAAACCATACTTACATATTTTTTAAGGAACGTTTAACAGCCGCAAAATATTTATCAATAGAAAATAAACTTATAGTAACTTTCATCATAAGATGACGAATTCAAAAATAGAAATTATTTATTTATTTATTTATTTAGTACTCCTACAGCTAACATGAATTATATATAATTACAAACAAATATACTGAGAATATAGCCAAAGATGGAATACATGATACATTTAACAACAAAAAGATTTATAAAAGGGAACAAACAGACAAACATTAATTAATACATTTGACTAATTGTGATTTAATTTATTTAACTAAGCCTAAATTAGTTGTGTTGTGTGATGATGTAAAAGTGTGGGTATGTACGTGATGGTGTGTATGTGGGGTGTGCTCATGATGTAGGTGATTTTGCGCTATGGATATTCTTAATACATTTTTTAACCACATTCCGCGATAACCTAAACAAGTCAAGGCCCAAATAGTGGTAATTGTATGTCCGGGCAGCGCGATACAAAACTGAGTTTTTAGCATTATAATATCCTTGTTGGGATAAAACAATTGGGGATTGTGTTCTACACGTACTCAATAGGTTTGAAATGTTCATCTTTTTATACGATATCTTAAACCTCTCTTAGTCGTCTTAGTTAATGAACGAGATTATTTTTTTTATAGAACAGGGGCTAACTATTTATGTATGACAATGGAATATCTAGAATGCTCTCCAGTACATTACTTTTTAAACAATATGTACTCATTAGATATTTTTGCATATATACATTATACATGCATTTTATTCCTACCGCAGCTACGAGGCTACGAACTTCCGTAGCCTTTTCAAAGCAAAATTATACTAAGTCGTATATTTCAACTTTTCTTTCAAAGACCTGTTTGTGAAGTTATCTGTATTATCATACCCTGAAACACCTTATTTATGCCAACGCATGTTTTATGTGAAATATTGGTTTTTAAATTATAATACCCATTTATATATGGTTGAACGTCTAGATTGGACGTTTAAAGAAGGTTTCAGATTGGAGCGATGCGAACTTAGTTCAATTTAACACCAATAAAACCTAGGCCTCTATGAGTTGTAAGAAGAGTGCTTTTGGATTCAGTCTAACCTTCTGGAGTGTTTTGTGGGACTGATTCGATCCGTTCCGACATTTATAGGCATACTACACAATTCTGATTGTCGTTTCTTGTAAATATATATATATAAATAGCAAAAGAAGGAATCTGCTTGCTTCCTTCCAGCTTCTCTAGATAAGTTAATATGGGTTAATTTAAGCGGTATCTTCTGGAAAAGCGTTCAGGTGAAAAAAAATTTTAAGTACATTACTATTAGATCCATATTAGCGTATCCAATTATTTTGTACGCTATTTTTGCACTTTAAATCGCCTTTTAATACGTGAGAAATAGACAGCGTTAGAAACGAATTCGGTTGAATCACATTTGTCAGTCTCTAAATATTTTCTAAAAAAATATAGAATGCCTATCACAAACTGCAAGATAAACACCACACGATATTACTATGAATACAAACCCGTTAGAAAACATATATATTTTTTTAAATGAAGATTATACAATAGGATTTAACGCGTTGACACTTAACCAATAAATTATTCACGCTTTCGTAAGTTTAAATGCATTTGCTTACAATTTACATGATTTATTCATGAAACTATTAATTATTGGAATCGAACTGAGCGTTGCAATTAACAGGCCTAGAGCCTGCCATAGTTCACTAAAGTCCATATTCAACGGTTTAATATGAATTTAAAACACAAAGGCTATAACTATAAATAGTGTCAGTAGCTTTTCAGCTCACAAATGGGATTAAAATTTAGTTTGAAACATCGTATGTCGTTTTACAACGTTCAACGTCGCATAATTGCCTTACTGGAATGAAGAGTTAGTGGTTAATACAGTTCATTTTTAGTGAACTTAATATGAAGTTAAAAGTTTTAAAGATAAAATAGTTTTTTAACGAAATGTTATATTATAAATGCGTGGCTTAAATAAACTCAGTAGTAGTAGTGTGGACTCAATTTCTGCATTTAGACGCTCATTTGGTCCGTGACGTAAAATAATAAACACAATATAACTTCATTTTTTACCAAGGTTTAAAAAAATCATGTTTTGTTTCCACGATATAATTTAAAGGTGATTTTGAATTAAAATTTATGCATTTTGTTTACTTAAGATGAGCTTAACTTGAATATAATATCATTACATGCCATAGATAAACATGTAATACTGATTTAAAAAAATTCTAAATATATTTCCTAAGGTTCTAACGAGCTTACAAGATTCACTCGAGACGCTCTCATATTATTTTTACAGTCACGAAATCTTCAAAGGATGAAAACCAAAATATAGCTTACAGGAAATTGAATGACCACATCCTCTTGCGAAAAATCTTTTCGTATTTTTCGTTCAAAATGGAACAAAATTTATTTTAAAATTGCTATTTCCAAAATAACCCACAGAAAATGCAAAGCAAAATCTTAAAAACAAAACACTCGGATAAGATGTCATGATAATTAAGTGCGTGTGTGATGAAACCAAACAAAAAGATAAATACCTAATAAATATCCATTAAGGTTGACATTATCATTAAAAGATATTTACTGAAATAATTTATCCCTTGATTATGCCAACATAACTTTTGAAGAATTGAAGAGCTGCGCGCGTGCATTTATGTTCGTGCGCCACCCCTCCGCAACCCGCGCGCAGTTCGCGCCTTCCTTCCGCCCACGCCAGTAAACAGAACTGTGAGCATAGAACTGAGTGCGCCTTTTACGAGTCCTGCATGAGTTGAGCTAAAGAGGCGCACGAAAAGATTGCCGTGACTGCACGCGCGCCGCTCGTAAACGGCTCGCGAGCTACACATTCACGGCGCATTCGCCAGAAGTGGACGCACCCTTAGCCAAGATAATGGTTCTTTTGATTTTCATTGGTCAAGCGGAATAACGTATCTAATCGCAAGTCTGTGATTGGTCCAGAGACACTGTTGACCAATTGAAATCAAACGAAATGCGCCAGCGTACGCCATTCTATTTATATTATGTGCAGGAAGTGAATGAACGGGGACCCATGATAAACATTAGTTAAACTCTGCCTCTGCTAAAAATAGGCTAAATACAAATTCAGTTAGTCAGAAAGTAATTCGCTTCCGAAGTTAAGTTAATTGGGTAAAAGCAAGTTTAGTACCGTGTAATATCTTTACTACGGTGAAAATATAAATAAGTCTCAGATAAAGTCCCGCGAACTCATTCGAGACCCAGTACTTAATGAAGGAAATTACTTTATACTAAGTTAGATTTTTTGCGTATATTCGGAGCGGTGGAAATTTTTTACTTCCACGTATTAAGTATTACATATATACATAAAAAATAAAATAAAGAATATTATTAGGTATAGATTTTCACAAGTATTATATAACTAGAAACAACTTTTATGTACTTTTTTTAATTGTCATCTTTTACATGGTACATTACATACTATAGATAAATAGCAGAAGTGAAAGACTTCTTGTGTATGGCCTACAAAGGCAGTTCTTGCATACAAAACGTTACATTGTTTCAATCCACATTTATATTACTTTATGGTATAGTGAAGGTGAACTTTTCCAAAATATGTACTGCTACTACCATTACATATAGTCTATGAAAACTTTAATAGCATTAACTAGTTAAAACTACACAAATCGTATCTCTGTTCAATTAGCAGTAAAGATAGCAAGGCTTCTTTTATCAAATGATAGTTAATTACACACGTCAGGCTAGAGGGCTTGCCACAAACATCAATCGTTTTCGAATACTTAACGTTATCGAAAATTCGATTCGTTGATTACAAAGCAATTACAAACTATAACTAGCTAAAACATTATCTAGTTATCAGCTGTAATTACATTACATTTTTTTTTTAATTATATGGTAATAGTTATTACAAGTTCAAGAAAAATACTTACAGGTTTTTACAATGCACTGTTTATACCAAGATGAAACTTTGAAAATATTCTAAACGGCGTCAAAAATTTGAGTCCTTAAAATGATTATTTTCACCGTTACCGTTACAAAGTCTTAATATATATGAAATGTTGAAATTACAAAACCTAAACAGAGTATAACGTAAAAACAGTGTTGTTATTACGTAAAACTTCTGATTTCAATTAAACTAACTATATTAAAGAAATATCGTTTGTGCATTTAGATATAAAGTTTATTTAGCATACAACTGGAATCCGTAACAACGAAATAGGTTCAGGTTTATTTATTTAGCCGCACCAACAAGACCACGTATAAGAAGATCTTAAAGAAGTTGTATAATCTAAAACTGGTGTGTGGCATCGATAATATACTGTCTACAACAGGGCTTGCACAAACTACTATCTATACCCAATATTCTCCTATACACATAAAATAACACATATTGTTATTATTCAATCAGTAAAAAAATCATCAGGGTGTACTTTGGCCTCCTCTATTAGAAAGCACTAGTTAACTCTTCTTCTCTTTTTCCTACGACAATTTTTAGGTTATTATTATTATTAATAAAATTCTAACACTTTTTTTGCAGGTGTAATGTACGGGTACAAAGGTCTCGTGCTTGTGTTCGGGTTGTTCCTAGCATATGAGACACGTTCAGTCAAAGTTCGGTCCATCAACGACTCCCGATATGTCGGCATGAGTATCTACAATGTGGTGGTACTTTGCCTCATCACCGCACCAGTCACTTTGGTGATAGCAAGCCAACAGGACGCAGCCTTCGCCTTCGTCTCCCTCGCAATTGTTTTTTGCTGCTTCCTCAGTATGGCGCTTATTTTTATACCCAAGGTACGTTTTAGATGGTAAAATTTATTTTATTTTTTCATAATGTTCCATTGCCATGGTTCTATTCATGGTAATACAATAATTTCGGTTAACAATTGAAAACCATAAGCCTAAGAATTAAAAAAAACAAAAGTATGTCCATCCATCCCCATCGCTTTGCTTTATTTTTGCCCAATTTCTACAAAACAGACTTACCTTATATTAGACATCACAAACCACAGACAACAATATAAACAAAATGTTTATTTATACTCCTGTTTAAATCTGTTTATATCAGCATACTCTGAACTATTTTACACATTCTCTATATGCAAGCCGATAAAATATAAATGGCAGTAATCATAACTCTTCAATACAGAATCGATATTTTTGCATATTTCCGTTTTTTCATATGCCAATAGGCTAGTAAAACAATTCTATGCTGCACACGAACTTATTTTATTTAATTTTCTAAATAAAAATAATTCTAAATATTCCATGGTACTGGACAATCATCAGAAAATTTTACTCAATAATTTCGCACACATATCTAAATAACAAGCAAATTTGGTCGCATCCCCAATGAATTACAATGCAAATATCTAAATTGGGTACATTACTAATGCGAAAATTGTCACGCCTATTGTCCACTCTAAAGATTAATTAATTCTTTTATTTTTCAAATCAATATATTTAAGCCTATATAAAAATCCTAAACGATGTTTTAATATTAATTACAAATAATTATTCTCAACAGTCACAGATGATCGTCAAAGTAATTTTTAGAGATCTATCTGTATTCGCTCTTAAAGATCATAAACCACGACTATAAAATCATTATATAATATTATCTAGTTATTATTCATAACAATAACTAGTGTTATAGTTAGGTATAGAATCCCGTTATAAGTCGAACTTTAGCATTAACTAGTTCCCAATATTATTGCAGTAAACTTAGTAACCATCCTTCGCTGCTTCCAAAACAATTTCAAAACTATTCCTATTGTATTTTATGCCATACGTAAATTAAAATACTCGGCCGTATTCAGAACAAAAGCGTTTAGCTGCTACAATATTTACAATAATCCTAGAGCGCTGGATTTCATAAAAATAGGAATAATTTAACCAAACCTGCACTGAGTTTGAAAAAGTTACGCTACGAAAAATCCGAATAAACTTTATTCGCTTTTCATCGGTAATTTTTTTGTGTTCAATGAAACACAAACTACGTTCAATGTAATCAGAAACAATTTGTGTCCATATTAATTATTCTCTTAATAACTTAATTAGCTGGCTTTGTTAACGGTTCAATATATAATCTGGACTTCCGAAATTATAATTGTAATTTTATAAAAGGTTTCGTTATTTAAAATCTGACTCAGCAAAAAATTTTCGATGCATTTATTTTGAAATAGATTCGTTTGAAATAGAATCCACAGATGCAGAATCCGTAAAAGGAAACAAGATTTTACATTTTCTATAAGGTGATTGAGTAAATTAATCGCCGTTTTATCCGTGTACTATATTTATAAATGATGTTTATGTGAAATATATAATAGTACGACAGTTGCACGTTAAGTGCAGTATTGGCCTAGTGACTTCAGCGTGCGACTCTCATACCTGAGGTCGTAGGTTCGATCCTCGGCTGTGCACCAATGTCAAAGTCTTCTTTCTATGTACGCATTTAACATTTGCTCGAACGGTGAAGGAAAACATCGTGAGGAAACCGACATGTCTTAGACCCAACTTTCACATACTTGCCGTTCAAACAAATTGTGTGACTCAAAACTTAGCAATTAAAGAGTGGCGGAAAGTTTCTTGCCAGTTCTTCTTGCCCACTCTACGCGCTTGACCTTCGAACTGATAATAAATGTAGATTTATAAATAATTAACCTTCTTTTCCGACGTTCATAAATGTACTTTTTTACCTATATGAATAAAGTTATATTGACTTTGAAAGTCAATTCTTAAAAAATATACCAAAATAAACATGAGCACAACGCTCCCCAATGCGTATCGTAAATGGAACACATCGTTTTGTTAATCGTATCGAAAAAGCTTTGTTCTGCTCCGTTTCACAAGATGTTAGCTTTAAGATATCGCGTTTCCACTCACTTCACACATTTTGTCTCACAATGAGACTAATCATGCTTTAATGGCAATTCCTCGGTTACAGTTCCGTTTGGTTTATATCCAACGGTTTATTTCTCACAAAATATAGAAATAACATTGGACTGTTCTTTGGCAAAATGTTCACTCCTGACAACCTCGGCTTTATCAGTGACTGTTGATTTCATTTCAAAATCTTTGAAGTGTGATTGTATAGACGGGTCAAGGGCGGCTGTAGGATGCACGGAGCCTGGCCAGGGTCCCGCTATATCACAAATTTTCAATTCCGATGAGTAAATTAGTTACAAGAAATTTTGTATGATAACTTTCATTTTACTGTGACATTGTTTAATTTAGACTGGAGTAACCCCTTGACGTGATCCGCCCTTAGGTCACGTATCACGCCTCATACTTGCTTTTAATTGTACGTACTATTTCGTGGAATATAAAAAAAACATATTAGCTTTAATAGAGATAGAAACTGAGTGACAGTTAAAGCTACAAAACTAATAAACCTTTAAAATTAAAATTGTAAACTGCCAAATTATAGCCATTTTAATGAAACAGTTGCGAGAAAACAACCTACGATAAATATTCTATATTTAAAAACTATCCAAATATTAACTCGAAAAACACATTAAAATTACGTTAGCTGATTTGGATATCTACATTATGTATTTTGGCATGACTCTGAGGTTTCAAAAACCAACACAGATACGTGTTGACAAAATGTAGCTGAGAGTTGTTACTACAGCTACATTTTCATACACCTACGCACACACCTACTCAGATACTCATTCATACATTTACGCATACTTAAGGTCTAATACGACTTGTATTTCATTCGCTGTTCGTTCATTCATTCATTCAACACTATAATTACTGTTTCTTTAAAAAAATGTTTTAATGTACCATGGAATAATTTTAACCCTTTTCACTTATTCTCATCACATGGAATTTTGTGACTAACATATTTCTGTCATAAATAAAGTTTTTATTATTAAATGAAGTTATTAGTTCATCGAAGGTATAAATGTTCAGAGCGTAATCAAAAATGAATTTAAAAATCATTTTCTTACATTCAGGCTGTGAGGAAGTAATTTTTACGACGTCACCAGTCACCACCAGTAATGACTAAATAACAAGGCCCAAATTATTTAAAGCTTAGCGTCTATTGTTTAATAATTAAGATGGATCGCTTTTATTTTAAACTTCATTAATGACACTTATTGAAAACTTAAACTGAAAGCTTTTTAATAATTATATAGTGTTTTGATGCATATAATGTTCATAACAGTTGGTTTAATTAATTACGATTGCGATATTTATACCTTAATCTTAAACAGTGCAATCAATATAAATTCAGAAGTTGCTAAGTATTTATCGTTTGCAAGGTATAGATCCTTTATGTTTCTTCCTATGAACAAAAGACAACAAATTACATTTGGAATTCAGTTATCTCAAAAAATTAATATATTGTATTTAGGTTAATAATTATTTATTAAAAATGTTTATTAAATATTAAATTACAGTTTTATTTATTTATTTTCCTTATTTCCTATTTTTCCAGCAACTTAATCCTAATACAAAAGAAAAGTTAACTAAAAAGATAAAATAAACGTAACAAGTAAAAACTTAAAACCTAAACCTACTTATATAGGTTTCGGTATTATATTCTATCACTATTGATACTCTTAATACTCTTATTAAGCATCTTCAGCGATAGCTTAATAAAGTCAAGGTTGAGTTCACTTATACACGTTATAACTATTGTTATGAAAAATTCAGATATAATCCATCAAAGCTTGGATACTGCAGCTTATCTAACATGTAAGACCCGAGTGGTTATTCAGAATCTTCTTTGCGCTAGTCCATCAAATTAGTATCGATTCTGGATGTTCCACTACATAAAAGCTCTTTGCATTGTTTATTTAAGTCATATACCTACATATCCAATATCACCGAGCGTTGAAAATAGAAAATAATATTTCTTTAAAATCTGTTACAGTATTTCTGTATTATCCTTTAGAGTTGAAGAACATTAAAGCAAAATTAGATTTTATCATTGTTAACATAAGAATGAAATCATGTCAATATGCCAACTGTGGATTCTGGGATAAATAACAAACAAATGTATTATTTTTAGTATTCTTCAACATACTCACAGCTCAGTACTACTACTACTACTATGTATCTTAATAGTGAATGGTCGTTTTGGCAAATGGATCGTCTTGTGTCTCCATGTGTGGACTAGAGATGCTGATGGCCAATCAAGACATCGTTTCTTCATTCGTTATACACCCCCTTGATACGAGGTCGTCCTTTAAAACATTAAATAAATAAAATAAAATACGTTTATTTTGGATCATAAGATCATCAAGTATCACTTATTCCACGTCATTAAACTCGAAATTGTAGGCATCCCTACTCATCGAATCATCATTCCATGACCATGCCAATAATCTATAATTCGTATTTATAGGTAATAGAAGTAATTAGGCATCCTACAGAGCGAGCTGAAAGTAATCGAGGTTCCGGGTCGGGATCTGCACCGGCTGATGAAGAACGCTATAGGGAACTGGTTAAAGAAAATGAAGAACTTCAGAAACTTATCGCACAGGTTAGTAAAATAATATTCATTATTATTAAAATCAAACAGCGGGCAAAACTACGTCAATTAATAAAGCCTAATTTTTGTGGACTAGTGAGATCTACAAAATAAAAATGAATAGGTACGATCAAAAACAAATGACGATATAGAAATTGAAAAAAACCTTATTCATGCTCTAATTGTAGTTAATATTATCCAGCTGAGATACTTCAATATTCGTTCTAAGAACTTTAAAAATTATGTAGACTTGGACAAGTTTATCGATTTAAAATTAGATGCAAGACGGTCCTTTGTCGATATCGTTCCCACAAAGTAAATAGATCGTGAATGGCACACTTTTAATCTAGAGTCGCTACAGTTTAAGTTTATACCCTTGTGCATTTTTGCTATCTCCAACTAGAATTAAAACTAACCGAGAGCTAACAATGTTCAACTTTTAAGTTTTCTTGGATGTGTAAGAATTTCGATTCCTACTTCACAGCTCTTACTTCGAAATATTTATGAATGGTATAACTTTTATAGCTTTGAAACTTTATGGAACTTTTAATCCGATTTCGATTAACGTCCATATAGTGCACGACTGAATATAATAAAATAACTTATTGTTTTTTTTTTAAATTCGTTGTCATTATTATTCATAATATATCAGATAGGCATAATGTAACCTTCAAAATATCATTTTAATTTTCAATGTTAAAATTAAAATGATATTTAAAATGACCAATAGTTGAACAGAACAAAACCTTCAGTATCATAGCTGCCATGAATCTATTTCTTCTCTTCTTGTTCAATTAATTAATTACTGTTGTGTATGTATGTTTAATGAGTTCCACAATGTTAGCGTCGGTAATGATCACATTATTAAGTCTATACTGAACCGAACAAAACAACGCGCGATATCTGATATGTCTGTGACTAACCAAAATTGTCCAAATATATCGAATCGAGGTTAATTATATTATATATTATTATTGTTATAATTTAAAAAACTTAACTATTAAAACCAACTTATAATTTCAAAAACCACTTTGTTTAATGAAACCGGGCTGATTGCAAGATTAAAAAGGTAAATGATATACAATTTCACGCTTTTGGGCAAAAGCCAACATGTTAATCCTATTAATTATTGCTGTTATTGCGTAATTTTAATTAAAATGCGCAAGTGTGTGAGAAAAAATATGCTTCAAGTATTACTATTTAGACCGAGTAGACATTGAATTAACAAGTGCTATTGATGGTTCCAAACTACTATCTCTTCTTCTGGTACACAATTATTAGAGATAAACTAAGAATTTTGGTCTGCAACAGATGCAGAAACTCTAGAAGATGACTCAATGTGGACTATATTCAGTAAAAAGTTTAAATTTGCTTGTCTTATTATTGTTACAGTCGTGTTCTCACAACAGTAACAGTGTTCTTGCTGCTGTTTAAACTCTTCACTACATATCACTACATAGATTAAAACAAAGTCGCTTTCTCTGTCCCTATGTCCCTTTGATGATGAATGATGAATAGATAGATATTTTTAATAGATTCAAGAGGAAGGTTTATATGTATAATAACGTCCATTAAATAGTGGAGAAGTACTGTTATTTTTGAGGTTTCTAATGTGATGTCGTAAATAATTACATTTTTTCCGCTTACATTGCAAACGCAGGCTAAACCCTACGAGTTTTATCAATATAATGCACTAAGTATTGTACACATTGAAAAGGTCTACAGATTTTCTGTAGTGTATTTAGTATCAGCATTGCACCCGTGCGAAGCCGGGGCGGGTCGCTAGTGTAAATAATTGCGCAAAAACATATGTCTGTTTCTAGTTACAAAAATATGAACATGCCAGATTTTGTGTCCAAGTTACCATCGTAATTTCTTAGAATTCAAGATATTTCTATAGTAGACTATAGTAAAGGTTAAAGATATGCGACTAGCATTAATAACATCAAATTGTATACTTTATTTACAAATGCTTCATACGTTAATGCTTAAGTCCGCAACTAGTTGAATATCTTGTAAATGAAGGTTCTAGAACAGTGAAATTTTTATTGTCTAGTTATTCTGCGTAAAACAAGATCCAAGTGAATTATATTCACTTGGACCGTTTCATACTTGTAATGATAACGAAAGATATCCTCCTCTTAATTGTATTAGTCTACCGATGAAACCTTTGAAATCGCTTGCTTATAGATCTAAAGTCAGAATAAGCTTAGTTTGATTCTAAAGACATAAGATATTATACCAATACTAGCGGACCCGACAGACGTTGTCCTGTCGACACGTCTTTAATTTGAAAATTTCAAACTTTTTTTGAAACTTTTTTAATGAAAAGATTTATTGTAAAACACTGAGTTTTATTTGGATGGATTTTTTATCGTCACAGATTTCAAAATATCGAATATTTAAATTTATGCTTTTTTACTTTATTCATATATTTTTTTATTCATTTATATTCAATTATTTAAATTTTATTTGCATACTATTTTATTTTCCCTTAAATCTCGAAACAGTCATAAATTAATGACGCGGATAGTACACAAATAAATTTTTAGGTTAGGTTAGTTATTAACTAACGCACGTGTAAATTTGATAAAAAAATTAGAAGAAATATACTCACTTCGATTCTGCACTAAATTCGCAAAATGTATAGTGGTAGGGGAGCCCACGATGCTAAATGGGGATTTACTCGAGCGTCGTGGAGACCTATTGGGTTGCAAAGCTTAGATGATAAGAAGAAAAAAATGTTATATGATATATACCTTTTCATCGGTGGGGAAAGCGGCTATAGATGTTTAAATATGTAAAAAAAAACTGTTGCATGGACATACTCGAGCGCGTCAGATATTGATAGCATCAATGTCCTACGTATTTTTAATAATGTATGTTAATCTGATCATTTGCATGATGGGGGTGGTTGTACGTAAGGGTTAAAAATGAAAAAAAAAAATTTAATCGAGCGCGTCAGGTTTTCTAAGAGGGTGTTAAGTGCACCAAAAAAAAAGCTCTCATTCAATAATCTGACGATTTCGAGCTGTCGCAAACTCGCAGCCATTATTATAATGTGCAAAAAAAAATCGCCATTTTGAAATACTCGAGCGCGTCAGATTAAGATATATATGGTTCAGATTTATATTCTAAACGTACTGTCTCATAATCTGACGATTATCTAGAGGGATTTGCCTGATCTGACAAAAAAAATATTAGAAAAACGGTTCACCCTAAAGGCCATCCCTGCAACTCCATTCCTGGGCGCTTAAAATTGTACTTATGAGCTCGCTGAGTTCAAAGAAATAATATTTCTATGCGTTTGAGTTCTCCCAGCTCGAAAGTCTGATAGAAGTTTCATAGAACACTATTTGTGAAATTTTCAAACCCCAATAACTTTTGAATGGATCAAGCAATTTTTCCGCGGTTGACGGTGATCGACGCATTTTTTAAGCTCTAATTATTTAATTTCATCAAAAACGATAATCCGATGAAATGTCGAAGTTATGTGATAGAAACACTTTTTTCGGTTTTTTTTCGTTCACGATATCTCTCGAACGAATCAACCGATTTTGACCAGTTTGGTGGCGATCGACGTCGTTTTTCAAGTTTAAAGATGGATTAGTTTTTTGAAGTTGATGTATAAAGCCGTTTAAAAGTTATTGCAAAAAAACACTTTCAAAAAAACAAATTGTTATTTTTTTAGATTTTTCAAAATTTCTCAAAATCTATCGGTCCCCATCGGTTCAAATTCACATGAAATCTAATTTTGAGGGAAACGCGGAGAAGGAAATGTAGGCATCACGCAGCTGCACGCGTTTATCGCACGAACTTTATCGACGAAATTTTGTTATTTCGGCTTGCGGAAATCGTCAGATTATATATTTTTCAATATTCTTGAATTATTTCATTCAAAATAAAAAAAAATTAACTACGCTCGAGAATGTCAAGATGACGTTTTTTTTTACAACTTTGCTGCCCTCCCCTCTCTTTACGTCACTCTCAAATTGTCAGATTAGTGGAATATACACTTTTTAGGATGTGATTAACTCACACTACCTTAATCTGACGCGCTCGAGAATGTCTGATGATCAATTTTTTTTTACTAATCTGATCCTGTATCCTTCACGGGCGGCCTTATATATGGGCCTCATATTTGGTGGAGGTACTTAACCGGGTACAAGGTATCCCCCTGTATATTAATCTGCCGCGCTTGAGTAAATCCCGAAATCCCCTCTTGGGCTCCCCTACTATAGTTCTTAGGCACACTTCAAAACTCTTCTCAAAACACTCAGTACCTTTTAATTTAATTTTTGATCCAGCACATGGTCTACAATAACACAATGATAACAATTTTTTTTAATTTGATCGCAGCGCTAACTGTCGGGACAGATTAAAATTAAAATTCGAATATTATTGAAAATTTTACACTGCGATGGTAGCGCCGTCTGTCGGATCCACTATAAAACATTCTAAAATCAACAACTACTAATAAATTAAAAATTAATAAAAAAAAACAGTGTCGCAAAATGTATAGTTTTTTACGCACACCTCAAAACTCTTCTCAAAACACTTAGTACCTTTTAATTAATTAATGTTTGATCCAGCACATGGTCTACAATAACACAATGATAACAAAACTTTTTTTTAATTTGATCGCAGCGCTAACTGTCGGGACAGACTAAAATTAAAATTCGAATATTATTTAAAATTTGACACTGCGATGGTAGCGCGTCTGTCGGATCCAATGTAAAACATTCCAAAATCAACAACTACTAATAAATTAAAAATTAATTAAAAAAACATTGTCCAGCGGACAAAATGATTGATGTTGAAGTTAGAGTTATAGAAGAATTATATGTATAAAGATATCCAGGGACCAATAGCTACAGTCAAATATTAAATGAAAATGTATTATTTACAATATACAAGGCCAACATAAATCCAATTCAATTTCCGGTTCCGTATCAGTTTGGTGATCCCTTCGCGGCTAAATATTATTTAAGTCAGTTACGAGGGAAATAACGTTTTCTCGTTTCATTTTCCTTTACACATTGCAATATTTGACATTGATATTACGTATATTTTAATAAATGAAAAATGAAACTGAAGACTGTTATTAAATGCCTCAACGTCTTAGTGATTTGTATATAAATAAACGTATATTTAAAATTTAATCTTATATAATTTCTTGGTCCAATATGTGGAAGTAAGATTGGGTAAATCTTCAGACATTATTTAATCATTTGAAGTAAAAGTCAAATCATTTATTCCAATTAGACCACCTAAAATTGAACTTTTGAATATTAATATATTGGCACGTAATATTGAAAACTTCCTATTAGACTATTTGGCTCAAACAAAGACTTAGCCTGCTTGTAAAAATAAAAGTAAAAATATTATTCATGGCAAATAAAGGGTTCAATAAGTAGTTCAAATAATTATAATTTTATGTTATATATATCATTGGTCTTAATATATATGTTTTAAATATTAGAGCAATACGTAGATAACACTGAAAATTTCTTGAACTGGCAAGTAAAAACTCTGCTAATTAAACCTTTTTGAATTTCAATTTTAGTAATAAATAATTATCTTTGGTAACCTATTGTAGTATATTTATATAATAATAATGCTCTTGTTACACGTGAAAATGAACCTAACGCGACAAACAATGATTTATTATGACTTTCGTACTTTCTCTTGTATTATCTTCTGTTGTATTATCTGTATTTATTTCCCCGGAGTTGGTATCGACGACACGAAGGTTTTTATATAAGGCCTTTATAAGCAAAAAAATATCACATTTAAAATTTGCGCATAGCTTTTATGAATAATTTTTGAATTTAATTTATATGAATTCAGTTAAATTAGGACGTGTGAAATAAATATGTAAATTATTTTCTATATTATATTGAATTCGCATTCCTATTTCAAACAAAAAACAACCCAGTTTTACATTCGAACCGAGATTACTTCACAAGAAACAATGGTTCACATTTAAAAAGTTTCCACGAATTTTCCACTGAAGTTGAATCAGTTGCCCAGCGTTGCGTATCTTTTCTTTTATTTGAAAATTATTAAGCTATTATTTATGTATGGTAGGATAATACGAGTAGCATCATTCAGAGTCCCAAATTTTTGTTTCATTTGCATACTTTTATAAGTAAAGTGGGTCAAATTTCTCTTCCATGAGATAACTAGTAACCGCAACTTCTATTTTGAGTTTCTAACACAAAAATTCTATAAGTTTGTTAAGTCATGTCAGAATTTCACTAATAATATTATAAGTTTTATTTGATACGATTTCTGTGTGTGTAAACCTTTAATATCCGTTCTACTTTGATAAAAACACTGTTATGTGTTGAATAACGTTTTAATAGTCTACGTTTTCCGTACACATAATATGTCATGTCATAAAAGTAGTTTGTATAGACTTACAAAACAGTTACTTACTATTTCAACAATATAATTAAATAGGATTAGCGCTATAGTTTAACTACGTAATATTACTAAATAGGTTTTTGCTGTTAGGGTTGTATAGTTAATAATATAATCTAAATTAATCTAAATAAAAACCAAATATATTAACCCATACACAAGTGCTATAGTAGTTTTAAAGTAACAATTCACTTACAGAAGGAAGAACGGATCCGAGTTTTAAAACAGAAGTTGGCTGAACGGGAAGCGGCTGCAGCTGATGGCGTAACCCAAGGTACGATTGTAGCCGACTTGGTGACTGCCACCTCAGACTATGGCACCTCCACTAACTACACTCGCTCATCCCGCGCCTCTGTATCCGATCTAGACTTCTCTGAGAGCTATCTGTAACTGGTTCAAGCAGCTTACAGTTTGTGAAATTGTCACACCTTAAAAGGATATTAAAAATAAATCCTCCAATACTATCGTTCCCATTACAAAAGTCTTAAGAACATCATACTTTGGTGTTACACAAAACTATTTCAAAGTTAGTATAAATAGAGTAAATATTATATAAAAATGCAAAAATCTTCGACGAGCCTTATCCCCTTATTCATAAAAAGTAAATTATTATAATTGCACTATTTTAAGTCTTTCGTCACTATCTATCAAATAGTGTTTACACTATCATGAAATAAACAAATGATTACTTCATTACCCTAATACGATGTATAGTCTGTCATTTCCTGTTAATATGTTTTGTATTTCCATTAGAGGGAAATGGAATTAATGATGTATATCGTCTAATTAAAGCTCACCGTGAAAAAAGTCTTCCTACCTACGTCACTCTCACTTTTTTACTCGACACCTTATATTAAGTACAGATTGTAGCAGGTAGGACATAGTTTCGATATAAGTGTAGGCTAATATAACTTGTTACTTGACATCGATATAAGGCCCTATTCTCATTTTTCTACTGCATGACAAATATATACTTTAATTTCCCATTCTAAATAATATTTAAACGGAGATTAGTATTTGCTTCAAATTTAATTTAATTTAGCACATTCCAAAATATTGATTATATTTAACGCTCGTCATTTGTTTTACTTAATTCACAACCTTCGTGTTCTATGTTGGTGTTACTATTTTCTATGTATAAAACTTGAGCCTAAGGTATACTTTTCCCGATAATAACATCCCATACATTTAACAAAACAAGTTACTTTTTACAAATTTTTTTCTTATAAAACGCTAAAAACAACTCTACAATAAATATCTTATCTTATCTGTATAATTATCTTATCTGTGTTCATAAATTAAAAAAAGAAACTTGTCTGTTCCTTTAACTAATAATCCTTCACTTAGAATCTCGTCACAAATTTCTCTTTTTACTCAATTAGATGCATGTCTCATTTATATACGACAAAATTAGTACGACCTACTTAATTATAAAAAAACGAAGAAAACACTTCACAACGACTACACAATATAATCTATTTACAGTGATAATGTTAAGCTAAGCACTTTATAACACTTTACTTGGCACAAATTTAATATTTAGAGGTTAAATTCATTGTATAACAATTAATGTAAAATGTTATGTATTTGTAGATGTATAAATAGGTTAAAAAGTTTAGTTTGTATTCGTTCACTTTTATTTTTAATTCGTGCAGTCAAATCTCGTTATAGCAATAAATTAAAATGTATATATTCTTAATTTAATTAAATACAAATTGGTAAATAATTGGTTATATTTTTTTCAAAATTGATTCAAATAATGAGGAGAAAAAGATCATTAAGCGGCAAAATCTGAATTGATCGTAAGTATTGTTTGTGTTGAGTGTATCCCTGTGTTGTATTGAAATGCATGAACCCTTTAAACGCACTACCCGTATCCATAGTTAGCATTAAATTCACACATAGGAATCCTGTTATAAAAACTTTTACCTTAAAAAAATCTAATATAGAAACAAGTTGGCAACATGGCCATAAAAAGGTTTTATAGGTAGTATATACTGCATTCACCGTTAACTATTTAAACGGATACTTGTAAATACCCTTATGCTTACAACTCTTGATGAACTGGCAACTTTCCAGAAAAAGTATCGCTGAATAGCACTATTATGCAAAGAAAAAATATTTACGATACGTCTAAGAGCACCAAAGGTTGCAATTTCTTTCACAGTTTTATAACCTAATTGTTTTGGTGACAAATCTTTCGAGTTCGAGCACAGGCTGTTCTTCGATCACATATTTTTTTAATACCACTATAATGACACCAACCAGTACTTTTGATCTGATGTTAAAGAATAAATACTTTTTAAAAAAACTGTATTACATACGTGAAGCTTAAATTGTGCTCTCTAACGAGATTTCCTTGCATGAATGTACAATCTTGATATAATCTCGACTTACTGCTTTTAGAAGATCATTTTATATTTCTTTTCTACGCAATTTCTTAGTAGAAAACGAATCGTCGTGCTTATAAAATCTGTAATCTTCACATATAAAGATAATTTAATGTTCTTTTTCTCTCTCAACAGATGTTCAAGACGAACACATCTGAACTCCAACTTCAATAGTTTCGACGTTTTCAAATTGTATAAAATGTCTTTAAAAGTATAACTAATCATAAGGAACAAAGTGTTCTTATACTAATAGACGACTGGGCTTAAGATAATCCAAAATAATAATAGGATAATTACAACTGAAAATGTGCATAATATTCGTAACAGACGTATGCACTAGAGGATAAATGACATCGCAAATACGGGCAAGTTAACAGCGATTATGATAGATATGATCGATGATAACAGCATGGATAAAGAAACCAATTTGGGTAAGCATTTAAAATAATTAATTAGATAATCAACTACCGGTTCTTGCCATATCTATAAAACAACAGTGCGTCAGAGATACGTACAAATATCCAACCTTGTCAGCAATGTAAATGAACCATTACGATATATTGCAACTTAGAAACAAGTTTACAAGAACAGATAATTTTGGCCCAACAATTGCGGGCATTGGTCGCCTAGTGAATACAGGCGTTTGTAAGTGCACATACTAAACTAAACATATTGTTATCTTGTTAATTAACTGGAGATATGACAGAGACAACACTAACGTAGTTTGTGTATAACATGCAGTCATTGTATGCACGAGTAACTAATTAGAAGGGTAGATAATTATGACGCATGACCCGTGGCGTTCGTATTGGTTAAAAAATAACGACTGTTAATTTATGTTTAACACGCTGATACTTATAGAGTCAAAGTATATATATTATAATGCCAGGAAATAAATAGATAAGATAAATTTTGTTGGTTACGAAATCATTTTAAATGACATTTTTTTACAACATATCATATGTTGATTATATGTACCTTACAGAAACATTTATGGTTCAGTGATATCAGATGCCAAAGGAATAACGAAACTAATATTAATAAGAATATTGAATTCCTTTAATAATTAGATAGATTAAGAGTCCCACGGATGAAACTATTTATGTAAAAATAAACTGTTAAAAGCACTGCCAATTACATTATTAGAATTGAGAATTAGCTGTATCAAGTTTAAATTACTTTAACCCTTAGATTAAATAGTATAAAAATAAAATATAGCTGTAAACATGAGTTAAACGACTTATGTTTATCATAATTCAAGTTGAAAAAATGGGCACGCTAAGCAAGTTAAAAAATATCAATAAATCAGCCGTATTGACGCCCATTAAATTATGACTAATTGTAGGATAATATAATTATATCAATGATGCAACTCATGCAGAGATAACTTATAGTAAAAATTTAAGGCCCAATTAGTAACAAAAATTAGGTTAAACGAGTAGGTACGGTTCAATAAAACAGTTGATTGAAAAATTCTATTGTAATATAAAATTGTTAAGTTATTTATAAATATTGTGTTATATTCTACAGCTAAGGAAACATTGTTTGAATTCTCTTATAATACAGAGGTTTAAGCGTCTTAATATGGGTTTTGGGACAGGTACATCAAATTAAAGATATAATCAACTTTGTTTAAATATTATTGTTAACAATGTGTATTTGTATGGTAAGCGCACAGCTAAAACGCAACAAGTATCGTTATATTAAAAATAAAGTTATTTAAAAATGTCTGCAAACGTATTTGTTGAATGTTTAGGTCTTCTTTGGGTCAAATATTCATTTTATTACAGTAGAAGCTAAACGATAAATAGCTAATAAAAACTTATTTACTAAACGAAGAGTTTGAACGATTGTATTTATTGATTCGTGTCCAAGGTTTGACTGCATTGAATATTTCTTATATGTTAAAACTTCAAATTTTATTGTTAAATTATAGAAACCATATAAAAAATCTTTGAAAATTTACACGTTTAATTAAATAGAATTTTATTTATTAATTAGGATCGATTGTTATTGAAATATACGTAGTGTGTTATTAATTTGCAAAATGTCTTGACTCCCGTTGAATTATAGAATAAAAATATTGTAAATATTTCATAATTTTATTTTTGTTGGTTGTAAATTGTTCGACAACACTGTAAATAAAATTCATTAAATGATCTAAATGTATGAAGGTGTTTTATTACCAATTATCCATTTTAAATTCAAATTTCGAATTCGAACGTCAATGGTGACTGAAATAAACTAAACTTAAAACTAAAAACTAAAAAAACCAAGAACATCGCGTCCTTATGTATAAATCACGCGCATCAGTTTTAGATTATACCCGAAAACTTGATGAAATTAATTATGCATCCCACATAAATGACAGGTATTCACTGGCTCACAGCGTTTCATAATATAAAGTTAGTTATATGAAGAGCTTAAATTTAGTTCGAGAATACTGAGAATAGACTGAACCGCAGGATGCCTTTGAGTTTAAAGAGTTAAAATAAGCCTTTATAAACATAAACGTGTTATATTTAATTGTGTCTAAGTACCCAGCGACATCTGAAAAGAAAATACCCTTTTACCTAAATGATACAACCTTACAGTATTTTAGATATGCCATATGATCAGTTGTAACAGTTTAAACTATAAACAAATTATTTTAGTTTTAAATTAACATGGAAATTTTTAATTCATAAAGAGATTGCCGATAAAATCACCTCGATGGAGTTTCTTGCTGTCTGTCTTAGAGGAGCCTCCCATAACAAAGATAACTTACCATAGAATAATAATTGGGAATTTAAAATATGCCTGGCAGTCTACGTTTATTTTTACTCAGCAGTACAAAAAAATTATATACTATTTCTTGCATGTACGATCCTACGTATCGTACGCACGGCATTCCGACTATCTTAATTGACGTCGATCTTATCCTGAATGATGCTGATGTTTTTAACATGTATACATTTTTAGAGGTTGCTAGTAAAATAAACGTTTATGTAAATTTTCTTTAAGCTCCAATTAGAAATAGCTGAATAGAAGTCTAGTAAAATGCCTATAAAAATATCTTTGCTGAAATCGGACAAAGCAACAGTTCTCTAAATTGGTAGACCTTTTGTATTTCGACATGAAAATTACTAATGTTAAGGAAACGAGGGCGCAGGAGGCGCCGTGCATATAAAGTGCTTACCTCGGTCAAATGAAAAACATTTTTAAAACAACGTACTCGAAAGCTAATTAAAAAGTAACGGTCGAACGAGATAAAAAATTAAAACTGAAACGAGGATGTTCTGAGAGTTTCATTACATTTAAAATTCGAATTTCAGTTTTGATACTGCTTGTTGCTGCTGCTATTTGTCTTCGGACTCCGAATATCTTGTAATTGTCATCATTGTTTTGATTACTAGCCGTACCTGGTATACTTGTATGCGTAAAGTAGAAAAGTGTTTAAATGTATTTTTTATAATAAAATAACTAATTAATTACCTGTGTGTGTGTAACAGCAATTTAATCCCCAGGGGTCAAAGAGAATTTGGCATAAGGATATATTAGTAAATGATTTAGTTACATTAGAGATCACGAATATTTTATGAAAATATTACTAGCTGTATAAACACTCAGGCAAAATAGTTTTATTAGGAAAGTTAAAACGCGCGAAACGTATTCCTTCTTTTGTTTTTGTTAGATTTAAGATAATACGAGAACGTAATGTCTGCATTAGAAAGTAAAACCGTAATAAATTAGTGTAATAACATGAATTAGTTTATTTTTTCATAGAAATTATTATAATGGAAGCGTCAGCGGGTGCGACTAAAACCAAGTGACGTATTTTGAATCCCTCGCTCTGCTATGGATTCAAAAAAGTCTTTCGTCTGAAACTTGTATTGAACGAATATTGTTTAAAAATCTTTGTATGTTGTAAGTTTAGATAGTCAAGAATATGTTCTTCTGTATTAAATTAATTTTATTTAAACGAAATCACAATGTAGTAAAAGTCGCCAAACACAAAAAAGCATATTATTTCTTTCCATTTTTTCTCATCGTTTAAAGTAGGGCAAATGGAAAATATATATGGTAGAGATGAGTAGTTTAAGTATCCATTTTGAAGGATCGATACACGATTTAAATAACTTTGCTTGACTAAACAAAAATCCGAATATAGCCGAATATATCTTTGACACTTTGAATTCATTTAATGACGAAAATTAATATAGAACATGATTTTCAAGTAATCCATTACAGAAAAAATCTAATACAATTATTTATTTATTTATTTATTTACACTTCGTTGCTAAAGAAATACAAATAACACAGTATATATAAATTACAAGGGATGCAACGGGCGGCCTTATCGCTAACAAGCGATCTCTTCCAGGCAACCCTAGTAAGAATAGAAATAAATAAAGAAAAATGATGGGTGCAAGAAGTGCAGAAGTTATATAAAAAACAAAATAAATTTATATTAAAATATAGATCCTTAATCTATTAGTAACTATATATATTATAATAACTAACTAAAATTAATCTTACATATTCAAGAAAATAGAGAATTTACAAAACGAACAGGAGATACAAGAATTACACAGGTCACGATTGATCAGGATAGGATAAGGTTAGGAAATATTTGTATAGAAGGGTTTTAAAAGACGATAGGGAGGAAGCCAATCGTATAGACTCAGGCAGCTTATTCCACAGCCTAATGGCGGAAATCCTAAATGAATTGCCTAAGAAGGAAGAGCTGTGGGATGGAATTTCCAATAGACATAGACAATAGACAATTAGTACATTATAAGGAATCGGTTTCGTCTTAGATTCCAAAATCGACAACATGTGTCTGATAAACTGATCATCTACTTGTCTATGATATAAAATAATGATAACAGGTGCAAGATATAGTGCCACTGAATAATTTATATTATTTAAAGGAAGTAACAATTTGTAGAATTATAGTCTTATAGATAACTTTTATAGATAAATAAATACAACTGTTTTTTCCGTATGGGTCAACAATGATAAATATGGATAATGAATGATTATTTTAATATTTATTTGAAGGTTATATTTTCAATTTATAATACTATAATGATCGCTTTTTGATCTCTGCCTTAGTTATTTTGTACTCTTCGATTAGAGTAAGCGACTCTTATTGATGCAAAATGACTTAGTGGTAGGTGCAAGTTTACATAGAAGACCTTATGTACCCGATCAAGAGTGACGCGGACGCTAGTTCTGCGTAGCAACCTATTAATTACAGTAGTGATATTTTTATAGAATTGGGGGTAAACGGGCTAGAGGTCTGATTGTAAGTGATCCGCCGCCCATGGACTTTCTCAAATCCAGAGGGCTCGTAAGTGCATTGCTTTTCAGCCGGCCCGGGCAACAATCCGTGTTACATCTATATATGGTATTTTTGTTAGTGACATGTTTGACAATCTTGCCGCAGATTTTTTCCACCGTTCTGCGCTCAAGTCGGATAGCCCATCTCGGGATACCCTCAAGCCATACTCGAGCTCCTAAAGTTGCTCGTTGGAGTTTTTTTCAGGCCAGTAGATGCTCAGAATACCGCGAAGACAGCAGTTGACGAAGGCTTAAATAAATTTACGTAAATCTTATTAAAATATTAAAAAATCTTTCATTAGCCCCATTTCATAAATTATTCCTTTATTAATGGAAAATTTTACAGCTTAGTACTCTTCAGGAATACAATTATTATAATAGATCATTCTGAGTTCGGCCGACATAGTTCTAACCTCCTTAATAATCATCATAACATCAGTCCCAGGTTGTGTCGCTAGTATATGTAGAACTTATAATGACTTATACAAATTAGTATTGTTCGCCCCTCTTTAGAAATTCGCGGATATAAATTTTGTTGAATATTCATCTCACTACTGCTTCATTCCGACGGAAATCTTATTCCCGTTGTTATATTTTGTAATTCAATTTGCTTTCCTCAGCCTAATGGACATGATTATAATTCATTTATATTTTTTTTTTTTTTTTTTTTTTTTTTTTTAAATAATTTTCACTCTACTCCCCTGCCATAGTGTCCAGGGACTTTATATTTCACTGATATTATTTAACGCGTCGGGAATTACGCCCCGACTACATCGGTAATATTATTATTAACAATATTCATGGGCGAGCCGGGGCGCAATTCCCCGCGAGACCCGCTCTTTCTGTTTTATTTGCCGCCTTTATATATACAACTATTTTTTCACAGAACCGTTCCAGGCACGGTCTGTGCTTTATTAATATGTCCTGTAGGCCGTTACGGTCTACAGTCATCTGTATTTGTTGCTCCAGGTCGTGCCTGGACGATGCGAATATAGGGCAGTGTAGAAGCACATGTTCCACTGTTTGCTCTTCATTACTGCAGGCACATGTTGGGCTTATCCTAATTTTAAATCTGTGCAGGTAATATGCAAAGGCTCCGTGCCCTGTTAGAATTTGCGCCATCTGGGGTGTGAAACGCTTCTCTTTTACCAATTTATACGCAGTTTTAACATTGCCTATAAATAATTTTGTAGTTCCAGCTGTTTCACCCCCCAGGTAGCGCTCATTCCATACCTCCAGAGTCCTTTGCCTTATCTGATGTTTAATATATGACAGGGGGTATGCAGCGTATTCAGGTTCTGACCTTAGTTTTTCCGACGCTTCTTTTGCTAATGTGTCCGCTCTCTCGTTCCCCGGCGTACCAACGTGCGCCTTTATCCAGAAGAGGCTTATATGAGTTCCTGTTCTCCGGCACTCTTCCAGGCTCCGGCGGATCTCGGCTACCTGGGGATCGAGAGATCGTCCACTCACTATAGCATCTAGTGCTGACTTTGAGTCACTGTATATTTTAACGTCGCGCTTGTTTTTATCCACGTGGCTAGTCGCGTTCCGTAGTGCCATCAGTTCGGCTTGAAATACTGTGCAGTGGGGCGCCATCTTCATTTTCTTGCTGTTTATTTCCATTCCATCTTTCCATTCTGTCCAAGCGGCGCCCACTCCTGTACTTGTTTTGCTGCCGTCCGTATAGATTTGTGTGCCGCCGTGTCTTGCGATTTCTTCCGGATTTGTGAGCATCTTATAGTCAAGTTTTGTTTGTTTCGCCGGGTGTGGGAGATCCACATATCGCACTCTCTTCTCTAATTCCTCGCCCTCCTTCAGTATTTCCGTGCTGACTCCCCTTTTTATCTCGTATAAGGCAGCGGCTTCTTGAATACGTAGGTCTAGAGGAAGTATCCCGGCCAGTAGGGTTGCCGCGTGTAACGATGTCGTCCTATAAGTTTTGGCAATTTTTTGGGCAAAGCCCCTTTGCAGATGGTTTAGTTTTTTCCGTACACAGATTTTATTTGTCGCGGGAGCCCACACCGCGGCCGCATACATTACGATTGGTTCAATAACGGCAGTGTACGTGGTCGCGATAACCTCCTGGTTTAGTCCCCATTCGATCTTCGCGGCTTTAGCCAGCTGTTTATATATCTGAATGGCTTTCCGGCATACTCTCTCCACATGTCTGTTGAATGTGAGTCTAGAATCCAGATCAACTCCGAGGATTCGGATGTGGTTATCCATCTGTATCGGTACATTATTCATATTTAGCCGTGGGGTGTCATATTTTAGTTTGCGAGTCACCACCATGGCTTTGGTCTTGTGTGGCGCAAATTTCAGTTTGTTTAGGATACCCCATCTATGTATCCGGTTCAATGTTAGGTTGAGTTTCTGCTGGATCTCGCTACCGGTTTCTCCTTCCGCTATCAAAACGATGTCATCCGCAAAAGCCTGGACGTACTCACCACTATTTTGCAAGTCCTGGAGGAGCGGGTCCAATATTAGATTCCACATTGTTGGTCCCCCTATTGAACCCTGAACGCAGCCTTTGTTAGTAACTTTTTCAACCGTGTGTCCAGCGTAGGTTAATTTAATTTGTCTTTCATGTAAGTAACTATCCATAACTTTCCTTAGTTTTAATGGGCATTGTTCTTCTGCCAGGCGGACTCTAATTTGCGGCCACCAAGCGCTGTCAAAGGCGCCCTCTATATCGAGTGATACGATGGTTAGTATCTTCTTTTGTTTCAGCTTTGCGCGTATATGTGTGACTGCGTCATATAGGGCGTCCTCAGTGCTCCGCTGGGGCATGAATCCGTATTGGATTTTCGAGGTTTTCGGGACTAGATGCCACTTTAACCGAACGATTAGCATCTTTTCGTATACTTTACCTAGAAGAGGTAGTAAGCCTATGGGTCGATAAGACTTCGGGTTTGAATAATCGGCCTTACCCGGTTTGCGCAATACAATTATTGTAGCAATTTTCCACAATTTGGGGAAGTACCCTAGCTCCAGGCATTTGTTTAGGACGGTGAGGAATAAGTTAGGCGCCGCGTTTATCGCGTGCCAACTTATGTCCGCCGTTATGCCATCTTCTCCGGGGGCCTTTCTGGGGTTGAAACTGAGAGCGGCAGTTTCGAGTTCAGTCATTGTGAAAGGGGTATCATAGACTAAGTTATGTTCCTCTTTGTTTACTGTGTTTGCTCTTCTTCTTACCAATTCGTGGTCTTCAGTTTCATCCTCACTAGTATCTTCCGGGAAGAAAGTTCTTGCCAGGGTCTCCGCTGACTCCCTTTCACTAACATATCTACCGTCCCTGCAAAGTGGTATATCCTGGACTCTGGTCTCTGTACCTCTTATCACTCTATATATACCTTCCCACATTGTCTCTTTTTCCTGTTTCTCACAGAACTTCTTCCAGCTCTCAGTTTGGGCTTGTTTGATCCGGTTTTCATACTCTTGTTTTAATGTAAGGTATTCACCTACGACCTCTGGCCTTCTGCGTGCTGCGGCACATCTTATCCTCCTCTTTCTAGTCTCAACCTGTTTCTTGAGCACCTGTAGTTCTTCGGTCCACCAAGCCATTTTAGTTTTCTTCCCGGTTTTAATTTTTGGAATTGCTACATCACTTGATTTGATTACTACTTCTGTGAACTTTTCTACTATTTGTTCTAAGTCTTCAACTTTATTTAACTTTCTTACGACTTCTTCTGTTAACTGAAAATTTTCTATATTAAACAACATTTCTTCCTCGAACTTTACCCAGTTAGCTTTTTTACTATTGTAAATTTTTGTTTTACTCCTTCTATGAATTCCTTGATGTATGTTTGCATTAATTTTGAATAGTATGGCATTATGATCCGAAGAAACCATTCCGATGTCCACTCTCCAATCTTCGATCTTTCCCAGTAGGTCACTCGTGCACACTGTTATGTCTATGTGGCTGACTATTCTGGTTGCTCTCCTTATTACCTCAAATGTTGGTTGCTGCCCATCGTTCAGTATGTGCAGACCAAGCTCAGTTACCAGACTTCCAAAGGCTTGTCCTCTATTGTCTATTTTCGGGCTTCCCCACCACGGACTTTTGGCATTTGCATCACCTCCTAGGACTATTCTTCTCTTGAGCTCATTCACCGTTGTTTCCAGGTGCTTTAGATAGGGTTCTATATCCGCTGGGTCTGGTTCCATGTAGTATGAGATCAGTGCAATGCCAGACTCCGCCGTGGTCTTCAGTTTAATAGGCACTATATTGGTTGTTGTTAGTGCGGGGTATTGGATAATACCAATATCCTCGTCAAAAATCAACACTGCTGCCTTTATAACTTTACCTGCCGGAGGATTCTGGCACTGCACCACTCTCACTCCACTGTAATCTTTCACTCTGCCCAGGGCTCCAATGTATGGCTCCTGTACTAGAGCGACTGTTATTTTTCTAGATTGTGCCTCGTAAATAAGTTCGCTCATTGCAAGGCTTTTCCTTTGCAGGTTAACCTGCACTATTTTTATCGGTTTAACCTTTTGCTGGACCTTAGCAATAAGCTATTCTGCTTCTGGCCAAACTTTCCCACCTCTTCCTTACTGGACAATGCACGTCGAAGGCTCCGTGGTCTTGTCTCTCGAGACCAACCCTTTTGCAGTTTATACAGGTGGGTTTTTCATCTGCTTTATATTTAGGACATTTCTCCTGCATGTGGGTTCCTCCACAGTAGGCACAGGCACAGGCCAAATCGTCTTCTTCCGTGCAGTGCTTACGCCCATGGCCATATCCCAGACATTTCATACACTGCACCAGGGGGGACTGATCCCCAACCCACACCCTTTGAAGGTCCACATGCACTTTTCCTGCACTAGTCAAAGCTTGCCATAGTTTTGGTGAGACTTGAAGAATGACATGACCCTCGTGTGGGTTCCTCGCTCTGCGACGGTATTTTTCGGTCATCCTCCAGTCTTCTTCTCTTATGTGTTCTACTATTTTCCTATTTTGTGTTCTTATTGCCTGCTTTATGTCCTCTTCTGTATTGTAATTCAGCAAATTCTTAAGGATGATTAGTGGGTCTTTGTTTTCGACTTCTTTTACTTCCAGGTGTTCATTTTCACTCTCTAAGTTTTGCTTGAGTCTCTCCTTTTCCTCTAGATCTCTACATCCTATTATTACTTTTCCATTTTTGATCTTTCTTATCATATCCACTCTAATGCCTCCCTTTTTAACATTTGCGGCTTCCCTGATTCTATTTATTACTTGGTCTCCCGTTTCCTTTTCATTTCGTGGTGCTATTATCATGGAGTGCAGCTCCACACGTTTGTTCTCCATGTTAACACCGTGTTTTGCGTTGGTTGGCCTCTCGCTTCTTTCTTTTCCGCTCGTCACCACCTTGGCATAGGATCGTCTCTCCTCCAACACTTGTCTCACCACTGTTGTCTGTTCTTCTATTTTTTCTTCTAGTCTCTTTTCCCTTCTATTTTGTTCACTAATATTTTCTTGAAGTAGCTTAGTAATTTCCTCTAATTTTTTAGTCTCCTTCTCTAGTCTTATCAGCTGGTCATCCATCTCGTTTGATTTCGCCTGTCGTGTACTATCAATTTTATCATTGTCTTTTATTCTTTCTTCCTCGTATTCTTTGTCTTTCTTCTTCTCGTTTCCCTCCATTGACTGGGCCTCTGCTTCTTTGACTAGCTCACACAGTCGTTTTATAGCAGTGGTCACAGCTATTTTAATTTCGCCCTTTAAAGTACGAGCAGCGTCTAGTTGGACGAGGGCACTTTGTTGAACGGCTGTTGCCTCAGCAGCTTTGCTTTTATATGTTTTTGAGTTTATGTGGGTTCTCGCCTTCTTTTCCTCAATTGTTACCCCCTCCCACTGATCAATGCTCTTCCTGACACCAGCGGCCACTACGGATGTGTGTGCACTAAGCCTATCTTGTTTATTAACCTCCACGAATGTCGAGGGGTTTGGTTTGGTGGGTGTGCGCAACCCAAACATCCTAGTAGTCCTGTACTATATATAATAAATAACAATAGTAATAATTTACAGCACTGTCCAATAAGACGGGTTTATAAAAGTCAATCAAAAGGATAATCGATGTATACAAATATGTCAAATATGTATATATATAAAGTAGGTCTTGAAGTCTAATGTCTATTCCCAAAAGGGTGGTGTTAGACAGTCAATAAGTTAAACTAGACAATACTCAATTTCACTTTCTATAACTATAACAATACTTAACAGTTTTAGCTTAGTCTAAGGGTCTGTCCCCAATAGGGTGACAGCCGTCAGTTTGTCAAAGATTAGTTATACTTATTCTAGTAGCTGTCCCCAAAAGGGAACAAAAAAAAAAAAAAAAAAAAAGGTAAAAGTTATCTTAATTCTAACTTAATATTAAGTATATCGGGAAGGGTGAGCCCTGTGGGGATTTATGGGAGGGGACTGTGGATAAGGGGGGAATTATTATTATTTTCTTTATTTATTCATTTATTATTATAATAATAATAATAAATTAAAAAATTATAATAATATTATTATTTTTTTTTTTTTTTTTTTTTTGTTATAGGGATATTATCAATGTTGATAGAATGGGGTCAAAGTTTGGCTAGGACGCACCGTTCCCGAGATATGTACGCTTTCCTCCAGGATTCTTCCCGTCCCCGTAGCTCTTCTCCGGTTGGTCGACTCTTCAAGTTCGAAGCGTCGCTGAGTTTGGCTCGATGAGGGCTATCCAACGACGTATCGCACTCACTTTTATAGAAAAATCTCTGAACCGATCTTCATGCTGGAGGTATCATAGAACTCGGCTCGTTGACGGCTATCGAGAGAGATATTACACTTAAGTCAGAGGCCCGTATTTCTTCGACCACGTGCCACGTGCTTTTTTATTTTTTTCTGGTTTTCTCCCTTTTCCCGAAATTTTTTGAAATCAGCACATCTTAGGTGCAAACATAACAGCCGTTCCAAAACAGTGCACAATACACTCTCACTAATTAATTATCAAACTTAAATTCGCGTGTTATTTTACGATCGTTTTATTGCGCGGTGTAACACTACCTCACTCTTCGACTGCTCACAGCAGAGTCATTCATTTATATTTGTGACGATGAGTTTTCAATTTGGGAATTTATAATTTATCATCTACCATTGTGTTTATTTGACATCTAACAAAATAGCAGATTAAGGGCCTGTTTCACAATGTATGGATAAAGCGCCAAATAGCTATGCAACACATAAATTATTCGAAATATAAAAGTTCCGAATGAGATACTTGGCATTTCATGACAAATAGCGCTATCTGACAGTCGTGAAACGCTAAAATACTGTTTATCCTACAAATAAGTAAAAAATAGCTTATTTGGAACTTATCCGGACATTGTGAAACAGACCCTAACAATATCATGCTGTTGATAGACTATGATTTTTCTAAAAGGGATTGATGCAATTTTACAAAAATTGGTTAAATAAAGTTAAATTAGATAAAGTATAACAAAAGGCTTTTATTATCCTAGACATGAATAATACATTTACTTTATTCCAACTAAGATTTTTATTCTGTAATTGTTTTTCTTTATTGTTATTATATATGTTTGTTATTAATGGCTTCGGATCTCTCCAAATCAATTGTGGTAAGGACAAGAAAAATATGCGCGTAATAATGTGACGCGTAAACGAAACATGTGACGCGTAACCGAAAAAAGTGACGGTAAATTTTTATTTTCTTCATTAATAGACGATTCGTAGTTACCGGCAGTATGTTGCACCCTCTACTGCATGAAATTTATTGCGTCACCAATATCTCGAAAATTTATAAGGAAGGTTCAGTAATATAATGTTGCAAGGTTACGGTCGCTCATTTAAAGCCAAGGTGGTGAAAAATAAATTAGTTATTGTATGTACATTTACATACCTACGTACTTGTCTATTTGTATTCAAAACTCACACGGATTTAGTTATGAATTATTGGCAAACCAAACGAAGATATAATAAATATTTGACTTATAGATATAAGTGTAATCTGCGTGTTTGTTAGGCACACGTGTTTCCTCAAAGATTCACTTTCATCATCCAATGTGTCTGACACGAACAAAATACCATTTATTGTCCCGAAAATATACCTATTCCGCCCAGATATAAACTGAACACCAATTTGCTTTTAAAAATAAGGCATTTATAAACGCATAACGGACCAAATTGGAGTCTAAGTATGGAAACTGAATCAATTAGTTATTTATATAAAATCGATTCAAATAGTAAAGAGCAAAACTCTGACGTCATACCAACACGATAACCATAATAAATGAGCAGAGGTCCATTACTGTGTATACTTTTGGACTCATCTTAAATAATATTACTGACCCGGAGGGTGACGTCCACATAGAGGTAATTTCGGTTGTTATTGGCAAGGATCACAAACTCTTATGTTATTGCGGTCGTAGACGACCTCATTATTCGGAAAACATGTATGACTGTATTTCTTTATCAATACGTTATATAAAGGCCGCAATGGATTTAAAAACAGCTACCTAATTTGCCTGTTGGTAAAACTATAATTTAATATTGTGGACTAAAAATGAACAATTTGTGTTCAATCGTCACATAAATTTGTGTATTCTATATTGCGTTCATTAAATTAATGAAATATAAAAAAATTATAAAGTGTTTTCTACATCATATAGAAAATGATTGTTAATGAAAATATTTTTTATGATCGTTTGAAGGGGCCTCTGCACGAGCTACAATTTTAATGAAATAAATGACATGTTAATGCAGCAGATGGCTGAAAATTGTATTTCTCGGCAATATTTCAGCTACGGTAAATGGCTTATTATTTTGTCTTTACACGGTCTACAAACATAGCTTGGATAGAATCTATGGCTGCAAGGGCGGACGAACTCATATGCGTTTCAGCAGTTTACATTTTAGTTTGAGCAAAGTCAACAGAAAAATGTCCCCATTTCAGTAGGCGTGATACATTAGACATTTAAACGCTTAAAAATGACACAAAGAAAAGTTAACATTAGAAAAGCTATACCTGTTGTTACAAGATTAGCTATAATTCTACGAATTTTAGAACATTGAAAAAGGGATGCACTTAGGCCGTAAAGCGAGGCCACAATAATATGGTTAAGAAATATTGCAGTATTTTTGATAGCCATCCATTTTCCTATTCCAGCAGGGACTCTAAACATTCATCGGATATAAAAAAAAATAATTGGCATTAAATCTCGGCTACACAAAAAATATTGCCGAGTATTGCACAGTCTAGCCGTAAATGCTGGCTGATGCTGCCAGCCACACCCTTGCAGCTATACATTTTCGTTAAAACAGGCCCGTCCAGGAGCCCCTTCAGGAAAGCTTCTATCAGATACTAGAACATCGTAATTTACGTTAAGTTATCCTCGCTTTCAACCATTTTTCAAAGCGATTCAGACTAAGCCTAGTTACCTGGTATATACTATGTAGAAAACCCGTTATCAGGTGTTTTCAGGACTGGTGATATACTTCTGGTAAAGGAAAATTCTGGAGTAGGCTTTCTTGACATGTGACAAGCACGATGTGCGAGAGCTATAAAAAACATGAACGATCCTGAATTGTAATAACAATACACTAACTTTTGTTTGGGAACGATTGTTCCCAAGAATATGTTAGTCAATTCTGACTAGACTGCGATAAATGTACAAATAGTAAAGATAAGTGATTAATTACTGTGAGAATGTCAAGTGCACGATAATTTAAATAATAAGTGTGATTTCAGTGGAATTAATTTCCTCATAGATAAATTGTAAGTAAACCCTGAACAGATCTTTTTTATTAGATCCCCTAGCTCTTAATGTAGAATAATATTTGACTAACGCGAGTACTCGCTGTCCACGATTAGCAAAAAATACTCGATACGTCGAGTTATGTAAACAACGTAATAAAATCGCGTTTATGTCCGTTAAAATACATATGTTTTAATAATTCATCAGTTGCAAATGTTTATTTTGAGTAACATTTAATAAGTATTTTTAATAAAAAATAAATATCTTAAACCAAACTCGAATGAACTGTACTTTTTTGTGGAAACATCAAAGTTTATTTTTGAATGTATTCTAACGATAAAGTTTTATAGTAAGTCATTTTATATCGACTTTTTCGTAGTAGTAACAAACGTTAGTGTATGTTCAAAGTGTAAGGATAAAATCTAAGAAAATGTATGTATGTGATAACAAAGCAACGGAGGCAGCTGTATCAAAGCGACCTAACGGATCGGGCTTTGGATAAACTTACAATTTTATTTATATGTATTTTTAGTTCTCAGAGCATTGTTGGACTGAGGTAGTAGGTTCAATCCCAGGCTGAGCAGTGTGCATCCATGGACTTCCTCTTTATGTGCGCATTCAACATTCGCTCAACGATGAAGGAAAAGATCGTGAGGAATCCCGCTTGCTTCAGACCCCACGAAGTAAACAGCGTGTGTCAGATTTAGGAGGCACTTGCTTATTAGATTTACAAATGATCAAAAGGTTGTAGCACCACTAATTTACTGTTGTTTTACTTTTAGTTCTCTACTTTCGATAGTTATATAAAAGCATTTTTTAAATACGCCGCTGTTTTAGAATTATAAAGACATATTTATTGTTGAAATTTTTTGTTAACATGAATATAAGATAGTATGACAAGTTAAACCACTGATAGTACGTAATTAGCTGTAATTTAATTCTTCTTCGTGTACATCTTGTGGACTTTCTTCTATAAATAAACATAATATCGCAGATATCAGTTTATTACAGTATGTAACATTCGAATAGATAGATAAACAAAATAACCGCATAGTTAAAATTTAGATTCAAACCGTTTGGTCCTGGGGTCTGGTTGCAAATATAAATTGATAATTAGAAAGCTTTTAAAAGCTCGCAGCTTAACAGTTTGCTCTTCAATTAAAATAATATAACATGAGATACCTTTTCCAGAATTGTATAAAAATTAATCATTGATTAATTATTAATCGAAGTAAAAAAAAATATTGAATTTAAATTAATGTGACGTACATTTATTTTTTAAGCTAGCAATTCCAGGCGCAAACACTAAAGTAATCCAAACTCAGGTGCTTCAAGGAATTTGTTTGTTCATCGCAAAGGAAAATACTTACATCACGCCCTCCGGCCGATGTTTACCGAAACTACACAAGGGGATCGCCTTCAGGACGTGAAAACTTATTTTATGTGATTGATACGCGATAGTTTTTTACCGACTTATATAACAGATACTTTCTCTGACTGTTATTTTTATGTTCGTTTTTACTGATTTTAACTGTATTGATTAATTCTTTTATTATTTGATATCGGAACTGTGTAATAAAAACAATGTGGGATCTATCTGCATCTTCTACCGCATTTATGGAGAGTGTTCAGAGGAGTTGTTCAAACTAATACCTGCAGCTGAGTTTTATCATCGGACGTCAAGGCAGAATTCAAAATACGATCTGTATAACCTTGATGTCCGTCGTTCCACAACTAAGGGATTCTTAAGGCAATTTCTGACGCGCACCAACACGATGTGGAACCAGCTGCCCACTGAAGTATTTCCGAACCATTTCGACTTAGGGTCCTTCAAGAAAAGAGAGTACCGATTTTTAAAAGGCCGGCAGCGCGCTTGCGAGTCTTCTGGCAGTGCCAGTGTCCATGGGTGGTGGTGTCACTTAATATCAAGTGAGCCTCCTGTAATATAAAAAAAAATATCTATGGTTTTTGCATATAGTTAAAGATTAATTGAAATAGAAACGAATTTCAATGAAAAGTCAGTAATACAGGATTTTGTTGTTTGATTTATTTATTACACATGCAACAGTTATATAACAACTAATATATATAACTTTCGTTTACGTTTCGTACTTATTACGCATAGTCGATAGATTATTTTTGTCTAAAAGAACACTTGATATACCTATATACCTACGCCTAGAGAATTATTTCAAATTATTTAATGCAATAAAGTGCTCTGAAACCATTTAAAAAAATACTTCTTTCATTAGAGAAACATAAATATAGCATAATTTTCATATAAAGCTATTTTTACTGTTGGATTAACATTCACAATGTTCGCATGGTTTGTTTTCTAAACAATGCTAAAAATTGTAAAGAACTTAAATTATGTAAACAAAAACAGCTAAAAAATTTTACCGCAAGGAATTCCGTACAGGCGGTCATCTCGCGAACTTCAACCAAATTCCGTTTCGCGAACATTACCGCAATGACAGTGAGTTTTTCATTCATGTTTATTTAGGTCAAACTCCCAAATATGTACCTCTTCCGAATTCATGCCCTGTATAACATTCTGAATTTTCTAATTCCATTACTCTTTCTAGGTACATGAAGTTTACGTCTTCATCTTATCGTACCTTTTATTTGAAACGTTTCGTTTCCAAAAATGTTGTTTTGAAATTCTTAGCACGTTTAGTAGCACAAAATATTTGTTCACAATTTAATTTTTTATTCATAAACAATAATGAACCACAACATTTTATTAAAGACGACTGGCAAGAGACAAAAAATAAAATCGCTTTATACTTAATTACCATTACTAACTTTATATAATTATAACAAAGCGAGATATCTATCATACCCGTTACAAAATATTAAATGGCCTTTATAAATACATACAAGAATCATATGCAATAAAATCCCAAAAAAACGAATGAAACATGAATACATTCTGGAAATAAAACCGCAAAGGTCTCTTCACCCTCCAATACTATTTATTTTTGCATCAAAGCATGCAAACCGAACACATTAGATAAATGACTACGTGATCCAATAATGTAAGCAAACGGTTTGGTTTCTAAATTGCTTGAGTAAGTCGACCTGCCCTTAAGTATTGAATAATTCATACATATATGTGACGTATAATATTTAGATTCAGTTATATTAAAGTTCAGCCTCTGCCTTGAGAAAAAGCCACCGAGAAAGCTTGCTCGTTATTGAAGCTCCCTACTTTATGCGAAAAGCCCATTTTCATAACGGGGACTTCGCCACCTGCGAGCATAAACGACAATTTTCTTCGGCAATTGCTTTTATTACGCAATAAAAAAAACGAAAATTAAACAAAAGTTTATAAAACAAACCCTCTCGTTTATCCTTGCGATATCCAGTCCGCAGTTTGGTTGTGATATATTTCTTGGTATATCCGAGAACGTTTAACTAAAATATATTTAAGGGAATAAACGTGAATTTATATCATTATTTACAATAGTTAACTATTGATAATCGTAGTCTATTTATAAAATAAATAAAAGAAAGAAGAGACTGCAACCATGAAGAATTATATTTATACCATACACATGTAAAAGAAAACCTAATTGGGTATTTAAAGAAAAACACTTTTTTAACGGATTATAGATATGTATTATTATATTTAAACTTATAATTATTTGTACATAATTTTAAATTTAAACCGACGTTTCGCGTGCTTTACAGCGTGCGTGGTCACGGTGACTGAAGACAAAGGTGTTAAATGTCAAAAAGTATTACAGCTGCAGAAAATTTTGTGTTATCTGTATTTATTTCCCCGGAGTTGGTATCGACTAAAAGATGTAGGGTTTTTGCAGAAATTGCTCACGGTGTCCTCCAATTTCGAGTGTCAGTCCAGTTTCGGTGTCGAGCAATTTCTGCAAAAACCCTACATCTTTTAGTCGATACCAACTCCGGGGAAATAAATACAGATAACACAAAATTTTCTGCAGCTGTAATACTTTTTGACATTTAACACCTTTGTCTTCAGTCACCGTGACCACGCACGCTGTAAAGCACGCGAAACGTCGGTTTAAATTTAAAATTATGTACAAATAATTATAAGTTTAAATATAATAATACATATCTATAATCCGTTAAAAAAGTGTTTTTCTTTAAATGTGTAAAAGTTATGTAAATAAAAGACAATACTACCTAATTGGGTATTTTAAAGCTGGTATGTATTACAAAGCTATGACACATTGCCAAAATGCCAAGCGCAAGATGATTAATAAAATAGAGACCTAGAATACTTAACCTAAACAATTTTTTACATATCAATCGTACAGTTCGTATCACAAAATACTTATGATCTGTTATTTCAGCAACATCAAAAATTTATAATATATATTTTTAGGTTAGTTAGTTAGTTAATTAGTATTTAGTATAGTATAAATCTTTAATATTAAGTATAGTATAAGTATAACGACGCATAAAATCCCGATTCGTGATTTGATTTTTGTTATCGAATATCTATTTTATGACATAAACACCTAGAAAACCTTTCCCTAGAAATCCATTATTTATGAAATTTACCCCAAAGCTAAATACGTAAAAAGAAACGCAATCAGTGTTCGATTCTTATTGTATTCCAAAGGGTATCGAAACATTCGGGATAGAAATGAAAGAAAAACAGATTCAACAATTCCAGTCAGCGCCGAGGTAAGCCGCTAAATAAACTTCGGGGTTACACCGCACCGAATGAGTTTCTGCTTTTATCAGCGTCGACCAGCCACCCTAAACAAACGGTTAAATTGAAAAAACACAAATATTGTATTAACTAATTAGTTAAATGGTTGTTAAATGTCAAGGAAGTTTGGCGAATACACGCTTTAGTTTAAATCTTTGTAGGTTCAAAGAATTTTGTAGGTTTATTATTTTTGCTTCACATTTGACTCGATATATATATAATTGTACTATACAAAAATGCCTTTCATAACATAAATTTGATTCACGTGCCAATTTTAACATCGTCTTTGAATGTTATTATTTAATTCATAATAACTGCATCTGGATCATTCTACGTAAAAAAAATGATTAATCATTTTGAACCATAAACAAATAAAATTAATCCACTGATTAATTTTAATATATATAATATATCTGGAGTGCCACTGCACTACAAACCTTCCAGGCCTAGGCTTCAGATTTCAATATATCTTTCATGACCAAAGACACCAATTATAACTTTAATAAAACGGTGTAAAACCGATTGAGTTTACCAATATAAACAGTGAGTTTCAGCTACGTTGCAAAACCTAACCAATTGTGTATGGAAAATAACCATATAGTAACTAAGTAAAAAACTCGTCTTTTTTTCGATCATTTTTATCTTTTTTTTATATGTAAGCACTATAATACACTACCAGATAATTGTTGGAACGACAAGAATTGTTCGAAAACTTAAAGCGCATATTCTATGAACCGAACTATCTAGTCCAACAAAGTCCCTACTATTTCGCCGTTATATCTGGAACTTATTACAGCTATCGGTTGAGGTATAGACACATACCTGTATATAGTTTATATTAATTTATTATTAAAAACATTTGTGCACACATTGCACACGTATTCACAAAAAAATCAAAAAAAAAGTTTGAAAGTGACCCTTTAATTTAACACCGAAACGTAAACGTTAACCCACCTACTTAGCCGATATCTATGAACAAAAGGTTGCTGATAGCTGTGTGAATGTAAACAAAAGATAAGAAATGTTTGTGAAAGAAAGAAATCGTTGTCTTTGACGATTGACTCCGGTCGCAATATGCGATTTTTTGAATTTGTAACAAATGATTCAATACAATGGTCACTACACCGTACCCGTTACATCCAAAGTCGCTATAGACCCATGAATTTTGTACTAAAATATGTTATGTTGTTAAATTCAAGGGTCTTAGATTAAACGTTACAGCTACTATCGATTTTTACGACCAAATATGAGTAGTCCGATTTTGATTGTAAGTATTTATAGACTACCAATCGCACAATCCACTTTTTTATTTATTATCATATTAGTTATCGAAGAGCAAATGGGAAATGTAATTTGTATTCACTTAAAGCATTGCATATAGTTTTAGTAACTATATGGTATAAACGATTTTGAATATATAGTTCAAATTTTGCACAATAATAGTCGCGATAATACTCTGAAAAGTTAATGACTTACCCATACGGATTGTGATTTGAACCAACCCTAATAATAGCATTCACGGAGATGGACGTTTCCATATGAGTGCTAATCTCGGGATGCCATTAAATTTTCATATTGGCTTTCGCCCTTTTGCTGTTGTTCGGTGACTATAATATACCATACAAATGAGAATATAATATCAAACGTGTTTTTTAAATGTCAGGGAATGCTCCTATTATCAGGAAATATTCTGTTGTTTGATTTCAATTCTTGCTTTGGTTAATAATTGAGATTCCTTCTATTACTTTTAAGATCAAATAATTTAATTTGTTTCGATTTCTTATTATTTAATTGTTTCATATTTAGTATCAATCATAATAAAAAAAGTACAAATATTGTTACGACAAATCTGAACCGAGCAAATACCTCGAGTGGGGCTTGACTTTGGACAGTGTGTTCAGTGAACACGGGGTAGTTCTGATTGAGTATTCAGTGGAAATGGTATGACACGTTGGACCGAGTTGGGTCTATGTGATTTGTGGTTGAGGAGACTAGGGTTAAACGTGAGATCGGGACTTTGAACCCACTACTTGATTTAAGATAAAAGTGTTATCTGTAAAGAAAAAGCAATCAGCCTTAATTAAATACTGTAAGATGATTATTAGTATCTTTTGTACTCGCACTTTACCCAGATGACGCCTACTAAGACCGCTTATAATGATGTCCATATCGATGGAGTGACGATATATCTTATACACTGAATAATTGAATAATATTAATGAGGCTGAGATTTGAGAGTCGTTTTTCAGCCATATAAATAAGAATGTTCGTTTAAGTTTATCGTAGTGATATAGAATACCGATAAGAATACTGTCAGTGCTCATTAGATAAAATTATAATTGTATTTTTCAAATATAATCTGTTCAACTTCAAACTTAGATACTAAAAATCTTGTAAGGATTTTCTTTGATAATTACAAGTCACTTTCTAGTACAGTATGAAATACACATTACAGTTATCACTTCAAGATATAATAAGTCATAAAACATTCTCTTTTTGTCATATAATGTATAACGGAAAATGTTGGTCAGTATCTCGATATATTATTTGAACTTCGTATCGGCAATTCACTCTCATGAAACATGAACACTTCTCGGTTTTCCTTCACTTGTTTATTTATTGATTCAATTCTATTTGTGATAATCAAAATCAACCGAGCATATAATACAGTTCCAAGGTTTTATATCCTATGAAATATTGTTTTCGGGTTTCGGGTCACAGAATGCATGCTTGCAGTTAGACAGTTCGATTAAACGTAACAGGAATTCACGCTTCCACTGCCTGACACAATCTAGATCTAATAGAACGCTAGATTCGTAAATTATAAATGGTTTAAAATGAAATCGAGTGTATGAGGTGTACGTTAAATACGTCCTAAGCACGTTCGTGTACGACACGAAAGCTGCTTTTTACTGCATGTTTGTGAAATATGACGTGTTGATGTTACATTTAAATGCACCGTAAACAGGATTGCTTTGAAGTTAAAATATAAGCCTGGTTTCGCTGAGGGTATAAATACATACCCATAATATGTTTAACGTAGTACTATATACAGTTTTACTAAAAATCATGACAGTATGAAATAAAAAGGATAGTCGTCTACAAGGCGCAGAGGCGATTAGAACTTGGAGAAAACGATCGTGGTTTTAACAGAAGTCAAAAGATCACGTGTCCGTTTAAGAGATGGACTGATCAAGAGATTTATCGTCCTCAAAACTGTACACTGCCAAAAGAGAGACACTGGACAATAACTGGTGGAAATAGTTATTCCGCGCCAGATGCTTTTTCTTTGCTGATCACAACGCTCAGACGTGAGTTACTGGTTAAAGAGCGAAATCATAGGAGGAAATTATAATAACTTAATGGTAGTAGGTGAAACCATATAAACATAAAAACGTAAAACGTAAAGTCATTTTAAGGTTTGACATGGGAACCAACCCTTTTAACATGTTGTAGGATGAATTTAATATTAGAAACAACTGAATAGGTTTATTATTAGCCACTTTTGACATACGTATACTTAACTTTAGCTAGACTAAATTGTTTTCCAATTTCAAAATTATATACAGATGTAATAATTTTGGAAATTGTTATGTTCCTCGTACAACTCCTCGAACTCATGATCACCGACAGCGAAAACAATATCTAACTTTTCCTATACCTTTGCCAAAACTATTGAGAATATTAAAGTGAGTTTCATATAGAACCTTCTTACATAAAATAGAATAAAAAGCAATAGACTAAATTTATGTCACTTTTTAAAAAAGAATTTAAAAAATGTGCACAGACATTTTTTTGAAGTTATTCTTTTGGCGCGTTAGGGAAAAATTATCAGAGTAAATTTTTACGATGCGCGCGCGCACCGTCACAAAAAACCGACAACCTGAAGTTAACCATAATTAACAAATTAGTTTTTTCTAGTCTGTTAGTGTCGTTTTTCGTACATATGCGTAATGTATAATTTGTCGTTTAACATTTTAGGTTATCGATGATTTATTTGATTTTCACATGATTTAGCAGTTAAATTGGTTGGTAGAAATAGTTATTATTTCTTAAAACAGATCCAGGACATAGTCCGTACCGATCCTCATCATAAGATAAACATAGGCAAGTTATAGTTATGTTTATGTTTCTTTCACCCTTAATAATAACTGACTCAGTGTCATTGCATCCTTTTAAAAAAATACTCTTGTGTCTCTTTCAGTCAAAATGTGGTGAAAGACAGGAGGTTATATATTTTATAAGTACCTTAATTTACAGATAACATAAAAAAGCGTTCTCTATAAATTAATTGCGTATAAAATCTTTATACAATTCCAAATGTAACTCCACAAGTCTGTAGTCCACACAATATTCCACAAAATGAATATGCAATGGCAATCACAGCTTTACAATTCGCAACTATAATCTCTTCCACTATTTTAAATTGTAGAATTGTGTTCTATATCTGTAAATGTTTTATAGAATTCAGTGATTTGTGGTCGTTATCATGTGTGTGTATGTTTGTTTCGTGTTTAATTTCTTATAGTCGTTCAAGTAATGTACTTATAAAGGAACGCATTTCAATTTTAGAAGATAGTCATAAAGAAAATACCAAATTTTTTAGTTAGTTTTATTTGATGTACAAATTTGTTTCATGCATTTTTAAACTCATGATCAGGTTTTTCTATGTAAGCCTTTATAGATTATAAAAATACTTCCTAGTGTCTAATGTAATAATTCCCTTAACACTTACCTCAATCCTTATTTTAATACTAACCTTTAAAGAAAATTAACTAATTAACAAAATCTTCTGTATTTATTGTTCATCTCAATTTACACCTTTTCTTCTAAACTTGATATCAAAAAATAGGTAATGTTTATTTCCTACGCTCAGTTCCCCAATTATTCCCTTATTTCAATTAATGCCATTACAATAAGTTCTTATTTGACTTCTCGCAATATTAATAGCAAACATTCATATTGGAATTAGCTTTTATTACGTTATCAATATTTGACGTTTGCGTAAACATTCCTATGTCTGCCAACTAATTCAGATTACTTCATATTTTTGATGCAATAATAATCAATTCAATAATATGATAATTTTTCTTTTTTTTTATGCCTAATACGTCCAAAACCAAGAATAGATTCTCCTTTATCAACGTTATTCGATATATATTTTTACGGTACACTTATTACAAATAACACGTTAGAATTCTAATAGAATACGTAAGAATAGACTTTTGTATGGAAAACTTGTAAACGTGGGCGTATAACGAACTCAACTGAAGCGAATTAGAAAATGTATTTATCAGATCTTAACATCGTATGTCACAATGTTTCTATTTATGTATATTGCCAAATGTAATGTATATTGCCAAAAGGATCACAAGAGCCTCGTCGGCCTTTAAAATTATTTACCAAGAAAATATGCAATAATCGTAAAAAAATTTTTTTTTAATTTTTGTATATTACAACTTACTACCTACTATTTGCACCATAAACAAAATTTAAGGCATAAAAACTTTTTCATTTAGACATTAGCGTATATAAATGAAAACATAAGCACGCCTCGGTTATTATTCCTCTGGTGCAAATGCAGAACAAAGTTAGCGATGTCAAGTTTGTCCCGAGAGAAGATAAGTTTGTGCCAAGCTATTTAACTGTGCTGCTTGATAAACACTCAGCCGCTTGTTACCTGCTCCATTTGTTACATAAGCAAATTTGTTGTAATAATAATCTTAATATATATATTTCTTGTGTGCGTGTGTATGTGACTGAACTCCTCCTAAACGACTGGACCGATTTAGACGAAATTTTTTGTGTGTGTTCAAGGGGATCTGGGAATGGTTTAGATTCACAATTTTGTCCGCTGGACAATGTTTTTTTAATTAATTTTCAATTTATTGGTTGTTGTTGATTTTGGAATGTTTTACATTGGATCCGACGGACGGCGCTACCATCGCAGTGTCAAATTTTAAATAATATTCGAATTTTAATTTTAGTCTGTCCCGAAATTTAAAAAAAAGTTTTGTTATCATTGTGTTATATCGTGTGTGACCATGTGCTGGATCGTTAGATATTGTCATAACATTTGAATAATAATTTTCATCAAAATGGCTTATTAAAAAATGAAATTTTGAAATTAAAGACGTGTAGACAGGACAACGTCTGTCGGATCCGCTAGTATCACTATATATTCCTTCTTTATATAACAAATTCTCAAAATACATATGCTTTCCTAAGCGTGGTTTTATATAACTTTTTGTGTCTTAATATATTTTTTATTTTCTAAAAAGACAAATTTCGTTTCGGTACAGCTTTTATTGGAAAATTCAATTGTCAACCATATATTAAATTATCCTATATTAATCCTAATATTTTTCTTAACTTTTATTTATCGTTTTAACCTTCCTTATCGTTTAAACTAGCCAGATCACTCCAGCCATTCTCGAGTTCTAACAGCAAGCCATTTTCATATAGATAAAAACAAAAGAATTTTAGGTTGTAGTGTATTTAAGCAGAAACTGTAACCTATGTATTCATAAGCAAGAAATCGGTGAAGTCACAGTGCTATCCAGTCGTTCGACAACTCATACACTGAAACCAAAACGCGCATTCAATTTAATTTATTTCATGTAAAATCCTGTTTTCACGTTCTCATTTTAAGCTTTGTTTTCGTATGAAAAGAATTCTGTGTTTTTAGGCCACATTAAATGCAGTGCTTAAGCAAGTGGAAACAAAGGGATTGACTATGAAAGACGTACCGGAACACTCAGAAAGTCCACAAACTTGTCGCAACAAAGGAAACTTAGAGAACTGTTGACTGCTTTATTCGTTGATTGTACACATAAAATATCTAAACGTTATTTTTTCCAAAATGAAATTTACGATTATTATTACCGACAAACCCATCTGTTTAACTGAATTCTTAACTGTGTGTAAAGTAGTTGACTTCTAATCCACGGCGCTATAACAGACATCAGTATGTTTGTTAATTATTTACATCAGCAGTCAAAGCAACCCCGAAAAATATGTTTACGCAATACATTGAGTATTGCGTAAACATATTTTTCTTCTACATATTCTTCTTTCTTATTTTTCTTCTCATATTTTCTTATATTAGGCTACTTCTAATTAATTTGCCATATTATTTTAAGTATTGTTTGATGATTTGCTTTTTTAAAAGAGCACCGAGAGTTTTTTACGCCGGCTTTTTTTCTCGGCCTACACCCTCTGTCTTCTTTGCCGATAAGTAGGGATGCCTACAGGTTCGAATTTAATGACGTGAAATTAGTGATACCTTGATGATCTTATGTTCCAAAATAAACGTATTTTATTTTACGATGTCTCTAGAAGACCATTGGCGATAATGAATCGTTTGCTTAAATCATAAATAACAGTCATAAAGTGCCAGTTCATCTGGTCCGTGAGTGTCATAAGTTCTGTACATTCAAAGCCAATGCAGCTAATTTCGAGCGACAATATAAATACGACTCCCACCACAGATTCTTATCGATTAGAGTCGATAATTACACAAAAAATACAGTCAGTAATAAAACTAGCAGTTTAACGTAGATATTTTATACGCATACATAATAATATTCTATACATAATCTCTTAAGAGGGTCCTACTGAAGGAACTTGTATTGTGTCATCATAACAACAAACCCAGTGGCGCTTATAACAAACCCTGGATATGTACAACATTTTTTTCTCGATGCATTTATTCCTCGGCACACATTCACCGTTTTTTTTAGCGCATGAAGGATCTATAATCATTAAACGATAAAATACATTAAATTAAGCGTTTCATAGTCTTTAAAGACTTCTTTTGGCACGTTAGAGGAAAAATGATGAGAGTAAATTTTTACACCGTGCGAGAAAAAACTTTCACTGTATTATTATTTTTTATATTTGTGTTTTATCTTGTTACTCCGAAGAAGTATAACACTAAAATACGTTTTTTTTATTTCTTGTATTGTTTACTTACAATAGTAATATGACAACTAAGATCGAATTGTTAATCTTAATATATATATTTATTGTGTGCGTGTGTATGTGACTGAACTCCTCCTAAACGACTGGACCGATTTAGACGAAATTTTTTGTGTGTGTTCAAGGGGATCTGGGAATGGTTTAGATTCACAATTTTGTCCGCTGGACAATGTTTTTTTAATTAATTTTCAATTTATTAGTTGTTGTTGATTTTGGAATGTTTTACATTGGATCCGACAGACGGCGCTACCATCGCAGTGTCAAATTTTAAATAATATTCGAATTTTAATTTTAGTCTGTCCCGAAATTTAAAAATTTTTTTGTTATCATTGTGTTACATCGTGTGTGACCATGTGCTGGATCGTTAGATATTGTCATAACATTTGAATAATAATTTTCATCAAAATGGCTTATTAAAAATTGAAATTTTGAAATTAAAGACGTGTAGACAGGACAACGTCTGTCGGATCCGCTAGTAATTATATAATTCTGAATATACAACATAATAAATAAGATTGTTTAGTGCCAAGTCAATCTATTTATTTAAAGCACAAAAGATTTTCTTATTGATATGGTGTGTATACGATGTTGTTACATTATCCAATTAGGAATGAACAAACTAACCAGCTTACCTAACTTAAGAGAGAAGGTCTCTTAAGTGGGGACTGAATAAATAAACAGACATCGATTTAACAATTTTTTACAGTAAATGGACTGATTTGCGAGACTTTCTTTACCAGTTGATGACATTATGTATTTCCAAAACAATTCGATAAATTAAACCAAAAACAGAAATAAAACAGCAGTACCTACTCTAAGGCAAATTTTTAAGCATTTTAGTTTGAAAACTGTAACTTATACGTACCATATTACATCTAATAAAACGAATAGTTGATACGCACGTATTTCCAATGCAAAAAACATTTCCCTTCCTTTTTGAGTAAGGTTTGTGTAAACATGATCTCGGTACAGCAGTGGATAATTAAGCCATTTGGTAATTGTATTCTCAACAGCATAAAATAAAAACATAAAAAAAGTAAATAATATTATTAATTTCATCGTTGAAAAATATGGCTTTTCACTGTCAAGTGCCGTAAAACAACTATTAACTTGGTCAAGCTGAAACTAGTTTCACGTATAATTACTCTATTAATTGCAATTTGCAATAAATCGAACATTACATCTACAAAATGGGTTTCTTTGCTTGGAACAAGCCAAATTAATCATCTTAAAAAATACACATTTTTCGTGTACATTTTCTCTATATATAAAAGCTTCAGCCCTTTGATACCTGATATATTGAATTTGGATCTAACAAAGCCGTTGTACATAACAACACCAATGGAGTTTTCTTTCGATATAATGCAATAAACACAACTTTAAAAGTGAAACATTTCGAGGAAGCTGTCATGTTAGATCCAAATTCGACAACATATCAGGCACCGAAGGCCGATATGATCTTGCATAAATAGAAAAATGTAATGTGTAGACGAAGTAGAAGTAGAAGTAGATATTTAGCTTCCTAAAAGAAAAAATATTATCTTCAATTTATTACAAATTTCAATTATAAAACCGTATTTATTGTTTTTCTTTTTAATTTTATCGCTACAGCGGAGTGTCTATGAAAGGAAATTATTGTTTGTTTATTTATTTATATTAGGTTGACACCGCTCTTCAGACAAAAAATACAATTTTATTTTATTGTTTAACAAAAAAAAGTTCAGCTCAGTTCACTGTTGAGTTGAGTTCATAGTTGATTTGAGTTGATTTGAGTTGATGAGAGTTGCCGAGAGTTGCCGAGAGTTGCCGAGTGTTTCCGAGTGTTGCCGAGAATTGCCGAGAGTTGCCGAGTGTTTCCGAGAGTTGCCGAGTGTTTCCGAGTGTTTCCGAGTGTTTCCGAGTATTTCCGAGTGTTGCCGAGTGTTGCCGAGAGTTGCCGAGAGTTGCCGAGAGTTGCCGAGAGTCGCCGAGTGTCGCCGAGTGTCACCGAGAGTCGCCGAGAGTCGCCGAGCGTCGCCGAGAGTCGCCGAGAGTTGCCGAGTGTTTCCGAGTGTTTCCGAGTGTTTCCGAGTGTTGCCGAGAGTTGCCGAGAGTTGCCGAGAGTTGCCGAGTGTCGCCCAGTGTCGCCCAGTGTGGCCCAGTGTCGCCCAGTGTCGCCCAGTGTCGCCCAGTGTCTGTCGCTTTCGGACGACTAAATACTATGTCTAGGCTTACCCGTATCGCTAAAAAGTTATGCTCTTATCTTCATCTATTATGCGTCGGCACAGCACTGATTTTTTCTTCAGTAGTCGCTGTAAAAGGATCATCATTGACATTACTACGTCCACGCTTAAACTCGTTAAAGGAATTGTAAATAATGACACAATATGGGGCTACACTAATAAGTGCTAATCGCAGCCTAACATAGCTTTGTTAGAGTAAGACCACAACGAAAGACATAATCAATCATAACAAGAGTTTTCCGCAGTTCATAAAAACAAATGACAAATGAATGCCATATACTACCTTAGGTTACCAAAGAGTTCTAACATTGAAATTCGAAAAAGTTTTCATTAGCTATGTTTCTAACTGACCAGTTCTAAGCATTTTCAGTGTTACCACTTACCAATGTATATTTCAGGGATAGTAAAACTGCTCTTTTGTCTATTTCTTTAAACATATTTTCTTCTTTCCCGTAATTGTTAATTTTGAACCAAATTAAAATAGTTTATATTTGAAATCGTCAAGGCCGGAATAAATATAAACAACGATCCAACAATAAGATATATATAGTAACAAAAAGTATTTAAAAAATAACTAATATAATGAGCCTTGAATCACAATTTAAACTTAATTAGTATGTTCATTTTATGACGTAAATTATGACAATAGTCATTCTTATCATACGGATATAATAAAATCACCGTGACACTGATACGTGCCTACAGTGGCTTATCTATTAATTCTTCTTACTTCCCCATTCTATTTCAAATGCAAATTTTTAATTCTCAGTTGAACACGAAATATTGTATAATCTGTCGTGTTATAATAATTAAATAAAAATAGCCTGTATTCGAGTAATACATATAATAAGAGTACAATAATTACATCATGTTTTTGGTATTATATTTAATATTAATACACTTCCCCCATCAGCGTGAAGGCCTCCTTAAATTGTTCCAACTGTCTTCTTTGGCACTCTTTTCCTTTCTTTTATATCATATCCCAGATTTCTGGTGGGCGTCCTCACTTCTAGTGATATAATAGAACGGAATAGTCAATTTACAACTAGGAAATTGCGGTTCTCATTCGACTTTCTTTTTATCACTATAGAAACGTATGCAGTAGGTAAACACTATCATAAGTTTCCATCAAAATATGTCGGTGCATAATCAAAGTCAGATCACCTATTTTAATTCAATTAATATAATTGTCTATTCTTTACATATAATCATTTTGTCGATCCGAAGTGGTGGAGGCCTGATGACCTGTAACACAGGTGCACAACCTTTAACAGGCATCAGTCTCACTTAAGCAATAGCAGTTGCTCCAAAGAAGAATAACAATTATTGTATATGTTTTTGTGAGAAATAAAATAAATATATTATTATTATTATATTACCTATATAAAGAATAGCCACGCTTCTCTTACTATCTTATAACACAGAAAGTATGGCATAAAACGTCTATATTTCTTAGTATATTATCGTACAAGGATACGAAATTACTCGCTGATATTATCATACCTAGATAACAAAAAATATTTATTGGTCTTTATCGTCAAATATTACTATAACAATTTATCTACACAGAGCTTACATAGCCTAGAGAAGCGAATAGCTATTTGTTATCAATATGGGTGGTTCCGTACATTCATATAAAAGCAAGAATAGTTTCTTATATCTTACTGCATTCAAAGTTATATATATCTGTAACATGCGCACACGAATCTATCGATTTCATACATTATTAAACTTATCACAACTTATTACGTTATTAAAAAATATTAATTTTATAATAAATATTATTAGCTTATACGCCCAACTTACATCGCCAAGGCTGAATAGCTTTTATGTGCTTTCATCAGTTTCAGCCATCCTCAACCGAGATAGTTTAAGCCGAGCTCGTAGCGCCTCCTTAGGTCTAACCGCAAAACTTGTACGACCATTAGTTCTCTTATTTGGGGTTAAAAATAACTATAAAATTGGCGTTGTTATATTTATTACTTGCAATTCACGGTTTAAGCTGCAGGTTAATTCAGAATTATACACCCAATTATAGTATACCCATACCATAATACAGATTGAAAGCAGCTTAGCATTGTGACAATGCAGCTGCGGCAAGATTTTTTATTACTGAAATAATATAATATATTTACAATGTTCCAAACGAGGATTAAAAATTCAGATTTGGACTATATCCAACTCTGTGCAGTACTTTGAGATTGAATAAAATTTTAGAAATGCATTGTTATATAATTTGTCTGCACTTCAAAAACGATTAAGTATTAAAAATGATTACATGTTTGTAATTGTAGTACGTACAAATGTAAAGTCTATTGTGAGATATAGACATAGTTTCAATAATAAGTATGTAACGATCGAGTAGCGATACAACCTTTCAAAGTCAGGGCCTCAGATTTCCGTATATGTTTCGTGATAATTTGTTTTCTTTTTTCTAGTGGGCGACTAGGTGATCAGCCTTTGTGCCTGCCACATCCCATCGATATGTTGGATTTAAGGCATGCCGGGTTTTTACCATGTTTCTCTATTTAAGTTAATAGGCCTATATTTTAATCGATTCAATGATATGATTGCGGATCGCTGTTTAATAATAACAAGAGATAGATAATAGACTCAATACTTACGGTCAGTAGAGTTTAAGGAGGAACTGAAGTCACCGTGTCATTGATAGATGATTAAATAAGTTACATTTATTTAACGTGTTCTCTTCCGATAAAAGATGTGGTATAGTCTGTGGGTTTTAATTTTTGTTGTCTTTATTTATTTAACTAAGAAAATAGTGCAAAGTGAGCCGAACAAAATTCAATTTCATTTTAAGTTTTTTATATTTTACTTCGCCGGAAGTGTTTTGGCTGCTTTTATTTGGCCATACTTTCTTCTGGATCCAAAAAATGTTAAAAATGCAAAGTAAGTTTGAAAAAACCTTTGATCAAATGAAGTAATGACTTTTGAATTTATTTAAATTTATGTATTGTTAAAGTATATAACGTAATTTTACATGTGTTTACGAGAGCCAATTTCATATAATATTTTAATCGTTCACACACATTGTTAATATATTGGTAATCTTAATGGGTGTGTATGACACACCCATTTAGATTACGTAAACTCAAATTTATCTCATTTTTTTTATTAAGTTTGTCTTCTTTTCTTACATCTCCGAATAGTCTGGTCGATGTCAACGCAGGAATGTCCTATTGTGACAAGCGTCTGTGAAAATAATTATTATAAGGTTTAGTTAATAAATTTTTAAATCATAAAACCCGAACACAACTACAACACATTTCCAGTTAAGTAAAAATTTAATATTATTTCAATAACTTTTATCACAATCTAAATCAACATCATATTTTAAAATACTAAACAAGTTCATCTTTTTTAGATATATCAAGTACTAGGTTAGGCGCTTATCAGTATTTCGTCAGAATCATTTTATCTTGGTCAATTTTTGATTTAAAAAACAGCAAACTGCTCAGATAGTTCACCGACTTCGTATTTAATTATTATCCAGCCAAGATTAAAATAAAAACATATTTTTATATCCTTCTATTTTTCTTTAATAAACGAATTATAAAACTTTTGGAATAATTATGTTTATTCACATTTTCAAAGTAAAATCGCCTTTTAAATCTTTAAATTTAAGTAAAACCGCTTTCCTCTGATATAACTTTATTGTCTTTGTACATGATTTTTTTTATTATACTAATAAATATTATATTACAATAAACTACAAAACTAGACGGGTGTTAATTTATATAAATACGATTCGATACTTTTTAAATAAATGCTAAGCTTTTAATTTAATTTAACAACAATTATTTATACATTTATAAAAATGGTTATTTAAATGTAATCATGTTACAAAACAATAATCATCAACTATTTGATTTGAAAAGCAGTGTTTAAAAAAATCAATGTAATAAATACACACACCTTTTATTTTTTTATTTAGCTTAAGTGTTTCGTGTAAATTATATAAAAAATCCCAAACTATATAGAACACTGTATATTTACCATACAACCCTCTAAGAGTAAGATTTACAGTCAAAACGTGCAAACCCGTTTGTTTTCTACATATGAGAGACATATTTGCGCTAAGTCTCGACTTAGCGCGTTCAGCACGAGCGCCAAGTTTACAGGCTACCGTGTAAACAAACTACTTAAAATCTTATTAGAAATATTATTCAATTGACTACAAACTTATTCGTAAATATAAAATTAAGTTTATTCTATATAATTACAGATTTGGAGCTGGCCTTCTTAAAAATATAACAAAGGTGTATGGCCTGAAGTGGGAACTACGGAGAGAAGATATTTTATCAGAAGATCGAGGAGCCATCATTGTCTCGAACCATCAATCATCCCTAGACATATTAGGTTGGTTTACCTTTGTTACGTTCCTCCATCTCATCGAGAACAAAATATATTAGCAATTATCATGACTTCACATTTCATAGGATTATTCTCTTAGGTGTTTAATTTAAAGTGAATTCTAGGTGTCTGGTATAGATAAATAAGGTGTTAACTTCGTAGCACTGCAAAAAACATTTCTCGGGGATGCGAATTATTTTTTTTAACCAAATATATGTTGTTAAAACATCTTCACAATGAATGTCATATGTGTCCTAATGTGTGCGGCTTGGGTTAAACAATGTCATGCGTGTGTTTCCCAGCGTTTAATGTAGTATATTTATTTACTAATTGCAGGCCTTTTTAACATCTGGCATATAGTAGATAAATTAACGGCCATCGCAAAAAAAGAAATCTTCTACGTATGGCCATTTGGTTTGGCAGCTTACCTCGGAGGTGTTGTATTTATAGACAGGAAAAATACAAAGGAGGCATATAAACAATTAGAAGTTACAGCAGAAGCAATGAACAAGAAGGTATTTTATAGAATTTTGAAGATGTTTTTCTTTTTTAAGAATTTGTTTACATATCAAGCTAATCTTCTTCTCTTTTTATGTTGGAGGTTAAAAATGAGATTTTATTTTATTTATTTATGTACTATTTTTTTTATTCTAACGAATATTTACCGTATAAGATATATATTTCCATAATAACGCTTTCTGTTTTAGATAAAAATATGGCTGTTCCCAGAAGGAACCCGGAACAAAGATTACACGAAACTTTTACCCTTTAAAAAGGGTGCATTTGCTATGGCCATCGCTTCACAAAAACCTGTCATACCTGTTGTATTTTCTCCATACTACTTCATAAATAAAAATAAATATATATTTAATAAAGGTAAGATTAATTTGATGATCAGGTCAAAACTACTACACCATCTTATATTAATTTTAATGATTTGCTCGTAGCATCGTATCTAGGTAGTAAACATCGGAGGTTGCATCACCGAAAAGTATTTTTTTCAAGTTAGTATGCACCAAAAAATATAATGTCATGGGACATGGTCCACACATCAGTAGTTTACTAATTTGTTGACAAATTGGCTGTCTAATATATTTGTTCTTACGCCTTTTTTAAATTTCAGGTCACGTTGTTATTCAATGCCTTGAACCCATATCAACGAAAGGAATGACGATGGATGATGTGTCAACTTTAACGGAAAGGGTCCATGAAATAATGGAAAAGACTTACAAGGATCTCAGTAATGAAGTTTTTAGTGCTCTACCTCATGACTATACACATACATTAGTGGGCTAATGATATTATAGCTATTATTATTATTATGTTTTAATATTATTTAATATGCCATATACGTCAATTTAATTATTTATTGTTTATAGTAAGATAAAAACAAACTATTGTAGAATATTGAGGGTAAATGAATATTAACAATGCTTAATTTAATCTTACGGTAAACTTCTAAAGAAAATAGGAACATACTCTGTACCCATTGCCGTAGGTTCTGTGAATCCATGATTGTTGTATTTTTTATCTACTGAAATCGTTTGTATAAAAGCTTTTCCATCTTACCATTTATGTATGTCTTTATCTGGTATGCTCGTAACGGAACATATACCAAAAAATTATATAATCTGGGTTTAGCATCTATATTGAATGTAAGTTCTTAAATGTCAGCTGTCAGTTATCAAAATACACTAAAATGTCATATTATCGATATTTGTAAGTCAAATGTTAACTGTCAACTGAAAATTAAATTTTACAATTCTTTAATCTGTTTAATGTTTATTGTTTTTAGTTTTTACTAAAGCTTATTGCTTATGGTTCGCGCCGGGCGCTGCCGGTATTAATAATATTAATTTATCTAAACACAAGTCAGTTTTAAGTGAATATCGTTTCTCGTATAACTTAAAAGAAACCAAAAATGTTGTGCATTAATATGTTTATAAAAATCTGTAAATAATATACTAATAAACGAAATTCTGCGAATCCACAAATATTATTTTAGACAATAATAAAACATTTAATAATGATTACTATACTGTCTTGAGATACGAAGTCTTCAAGCTGTGATACATATTATCTTAAAATATTGTAGATAATATTTAATTTAATAATTATTGACAACCCAACGGTTTTCCCTTCTTTGTAATTCTGCACTTCAAGTGTTTCATGAAAATACTTCAATAAAACATGTGGGACAAAATAATCTACGCATTTGTTATAATGCTTGCTACTTATATACTGAAGCAACTATTTTCGGAAACGCCAAATAATATTAAGTTTCAATCGAAGTTTCTCGTATTTTACATTTGGACTTCCTTCGTGGCATTATTTACCTTACCCTTTTTTGTATTTCGTCCAAAAAACGTGAAGAACTCGCTGTGAGTATATTACACATTTGTTATATTTCCCTGCTACAACTGCATTTAATTTTTAAATCAATTGATTGTCAACAAAGGTTTAGTTGTAGTACATTGCTCCATCAAAATTTTAAAGATTGATACCTGCTTAAACACTTATGCAGTTTGTATCAAGTCCCACAATTCCTTAATAGGGCATGGTAAAATATATACAAATATGTTTAAGTTTTGCTCATAATTTTTCTTAATTGCTTTAAACTGCTTGTGCTTTTTAATCCAAAGTAATGGCTAACTAATAATCAAACCAATCTACTGGATTATTCAGACTAGAAACAGATAAATATATGTATATGCAATGTAAGGTATAAAGTTTAATAGTCCAAAATTAAGTTATTCCTCTTAAACATTTTCTATTTCTTTTAATTATAATTCCATTTTATTTTCATTTCCAGGCAAATAACTTTAATAAGCTATTATTATTATAAACATTCTTAAATTATTACAGATGTGGAGCCCAAATCGTTAAGCATGTAACCAAATTAATTGAGGTCAAATGGCATTTACGGAATGGCAGGATATTGGCTGAAGATAGGGGTGCAGTTATCATATCAAATCATCAATCTTCTTTAGACATTTTAGGTATGATTAATAAATTCTTTTAATTTTTATCTTAACATTCTTTCTGCTATTTTTGTTACCTGAAAGTATTGTATTTAATTTATTGTCAGTACAAATTTAGTCAAGTTTTATATTTACAACAATGTTATATGGTTTGAAGTAACTTAAAAATAAAAAGCTACATCCATAGTATAGCGCTTATTTTTATGTTTGCTAATATAACTGTAAATTTACATTTAATCATTTGTTTTTGAACACATAAACTTTATAAGCTTTTTTACACAAAGCTCTAATACTAAATATTCAAAAAAAAATTCACTCTCATAAGAGTTTTTATTTACTGTTTATTGCAGGCTTGTTTAATGTATGGCATGTAGCAGTAAAAGTTGCAGCAATTGCAAGAAAAGAACTCTTTTATATCTGGCCATTTGGTCTTGCCGCATATTTAGCTGGAGTTGTATTCATTGACAGGAATAGTACCAAGGATGCATACAAACAACTTAAAATTACGTCAGATGTGATGATAAAAAATAAGGTATTTTCAAAAAACTTAATTTGATCAATATACAATACTCGTCAATAAGATGTAACAGAAGAATTTGTTTCTGTTTTACTCATTATTTTTTGCCTATTCTATGTTCTCTAGAGATTAATGAATTATTGTTGAATTGAAACTCTTAGATATATAAAACAAAAACTAACCGTAAGTAAGTCATCATTTTCCAAAGTTAAATAATACTACTGTATGTTTTACTCTTATACCATCAATTAATTTTAATGGTATATATGAACAATATAAAAAAATCCTAATCAAGTAGACAAAGTCGAGTATATCATAACTATTAATGGTCTTTTGATAGCAAAACTATCTTAATATAAAAAAAATTGTTTCATTTTGGACAAATTTGAAATAACTAAAGTTCCTGTATTTAATACTCATCATACACATTTATTATCATTTAAATTTATGGTATTACTAGTAGCTACCCACACGCAGCAGGCATAAATTAGTTAATGTATAAGAATCATACATATTTAAGGACAGTTCACACACCTACTCTCCAATTAGACAATAAACTTTGATTTGACCCAAATTAATCATTTGATCTGTGGCAATCATTCACGAGTTTCGTCAAGCATTTGTATATTTCAAAGCGATAATCTCAGTTTTTTCTATTTAAACTATGCATAGCTTACAAAAATCTATCTCTACTATTTTCTAACATCAACTATTCCACTACTTTACTTAATCAAAAATACTTCTTGAAACAATATAATTGATAACAATTATAAATATACAATAAGTCTTAATTCGTTTCATAATTATCTTTATGGTAGTAGGGTCATAAATCTGTGTTTTCTTGCTAAGACTGAAATTGTCTAATATAAATACAACGTAAATACCATTTTATTAGTAATAAACCAAATGCAGGTAACCTCACCTTGAACTGAAGGTACAAAGAAACAATCAATACAATGAATATAGCAGGTACATATATTATTCAAACAATGATTTTCTTCAATAGTAAACTAAATAAGTTATAGAATGTTACCCAATTTGAATTTAATATAATTACATACTAGTATTTAGCAATATCATCAATAATAATAATGTAATAAAAAAAATTGAGCAGCGCTATCATAGATTATGGATGATTTTTAACTGTAAGAGTTGTGGGTCTGCATCCTGGCCATGTAATTAAACTAATTCGCTACTCTGTATGGGTTTTTGGTCAAAGACTGCAACATAGACAAATAATCAGTCTGACACATCTCGTCGTTTTTTGGGTTTGAGACATGTTAGTTTCCTGACACTGTTATCCTTCATCGTACACGTGATGAAAGATGCGCACATAGACAGAAAGTCCATTGGTGCACAGCCGGGAATCGAGCCTACGACTTCAGGAATGTAAGTGCACACTGACACTACTAGCGCCCGAACCCGATAATTAATCCACAATCTCAGATTGAAAACAATCTGAGATCAGACCGTGACAGTCGATCGATGTACATCGCAAACCAAACCCAACCCGAAGACAATCCATTTTTGCCGACGAATAGAATGAAATCTCTTCGCTCTTTACACTCATATATAATTACATATTAATGTGAACCAAATAAAGTAAATAAAACCGTACAAATAATATTAAAATATACATGTCTATCTTAAAAACACATCAAATCGCTTTTTAATAATTTTAAAAACTGATAGAAGTTAAAATCTTAAGATAGGATATTGGTACATTTGAATTGTCATTTTCATACAAAGGTCTATCCACATACACTGATTCGATCTACCATGGATAGCTTGTATCGACAGATGGCTATTACAACCCGACGATTGGTTATTGGCACATTTTATCAATAAGTGGATTAAGATGTCTATCTCAGATAGTCAAACATGGATTGAGATACGCTATTGGGTTTGGGCGTAGGATAACTTTAGTGTAGTAAAACATATATCTTTCTAATGGAAACAGTTACGTTTCGCCGGAACTAGGAACTTCAGCGTACACGCATTGTAACGCTCGGGAAACTATCAAATCGTGATAATTATATATATATGACTAGTGCGTATTGCGTATTTTTTACCGGAGTACGATACGTAATTACTACACGTAGTTATTCTGTACATAAATGCACTTTGAATTGGACTATTATTCTATAGAAACATCGACAAATCGTGGTAATTACGATTGATATATCATACACTCGCTTTTTAAACAACCGAAATATCATTGCTTTTTTAAATTTCAGACAAAAATATGGATATTTCCCGAAGGAACCCGAAACAAGGATTTTACTAAGTTACTGCCATTTAAAAAAGGCGGTTTCAATATAGCTGTTGCAGCACAGGTGCCAATCATTCCAGTTGTCATATCGCCATACTATTTTATTAACAGAAAGAAAAATATTTTCAGTAAAGGTAAAAGTTTGAATAAACTGAAAAATTTTGCTTATGATTTTGAAATGCTAATAGTCTGTAATGTTAGGTCAATGAAAAATGAACAATGTATATTGAATTTGAGGGGTCATAGTTAGTTTATACTTACACCAAACACACAAAATCTAACCCTTGATGTTACCCAAGAGTTCCCGGCGTATTACTTGTAGGTTTGATTCTCAACGAAACTGTTTCTGGTTGAGAGGAACAGATGCAAAAAAATATTATAATGGAAGGTGGAAAATTTAGTGGCCTTTTTATCAACAAAGCAATTTTTCAAATTCACTTCAAAAGCGAGTAATGTTTGCCACATTACCTGCAATTTAAAAAAAAACCTAGAATTAATGACCTCATTACTAAATACGCTTAAAGATATTTATTGCCTAACACTTCATGAAAACCTATATTTCTAGGTCACGCCATAATCCAATGCCTAGAACCGGTGCCTACAAAAGGTCTAACAATGGAAGATGTACCAGAATTAATAACAAAAGTGAGGAATATAATGGAAATTGCATACAAGGAGTTATCAAAGGAAGTCATTAGTGCCTTACCGCCTAACTATCCCTTAGAAACTGAGGACTGAAGTATGTAAATTCTCGTTTGAATGATAAACAAATTACGTGTGTAATTGGGTAAACCAAATCTTTCAACAGGGCTACTCTGTAACTCAAAAAACTATTGTGGTTTCGTTATATCCATTTTATCCTTTATTTGCGACATCTACTCGTAGAACTACATCAAAATGGATTTGCGTCTTAAGATGACGTCATAATTATTACTTTTAAAAGCATACATTTTTCTTTACAGAGTAGCCCTGGTATTAAAATCTCAAAAATAACTGTAATAAGATATGTACGAGAAGCGCGTATTAGAATTAAGATGCTAAAATTCTATTTATACCACAGATACTGCCGATTTAGAAAGTAAAAATAACGCTTGTTATCTATCTAGCTTCATTATAGTCAACAGCGTTTAGTAATAATTCATTTGTTTTATGCCATTTAAATGTTTCTCATAAACATTTATTCTGTACTAAGGAAGCAACTTTTGCTTAAAGGGTCGTCAACATAGACATTTTAGTCATTCGTGATAATCGGTTCAGAAAATAAATTCATTAAATCTGTCTGCACTATCGGTGTGTAAAATAATGCAAGCAAAAGTCCCTTTTCAATACATTCATACAAGTTATGCAATATCTGAAACCACAAATCTCACTAAGCGCAAGAATAGTCAATCAATCTTGTGCAATAATCATTAGTTTAATAATGTTGCCATTTATTTTAGGGCTATATATTATAATTTAGGTATGTTTAGTTTCTAAGGCTAAGTCGTTCCAATCGAATATTTGGATTTATAAGACAAAGATGCTCACTTTAAATTAGTTTTGATGTACTCCTAAAATTATCAAAGGGTCACACTTGAGGTTGATCCTTAGTGGCTTATAGTATTATTATTTACGAAAATGTTACGCATTTTTTCCGACTTCATCCCAAAGCTTAAGAACAATTAGGTCAATTATACAAACTATCACTCAGAGTAACTTTATGACTTAACGTTTTCTTTCTAAAAATTTATTATTAGTTCACGATATATACGACCTTGCCTATTGATCAGTCCTTAAATAATTAATCATAGACTTCGCAGGGCCGTTTTTTTAAATATATTTATCTCAATTGACGTAATGGACGTACATTCATTTGGACATTTTGTTTATGAAAGGTACACCACAGCTTTCTTTTTAAAACCATTGACAATTTCTTAATAAAGTATAAATGTTGCCGCTCGATGGACGAGGACTGCATACACAAACATGTTTTCTAATCCCGCTAAATAACAGTCGATTTTGCTTACGAAGGTCGTGAAATAAACGTGTTCTTACTAATTTAGGTTTTTAGTTCTTGTGAAGACTTTTTTAATAGTTAACATGAAATAAATGCCGTTTATACAAGACTTTTGTCTATAGTCAAATATGTCGTAAATGTTCTTGATATTAGACTTTTAATATTCATTCTTTAGAAGTGCGTTCTACAATGAACTTGACGTATTTTGAATTATTGCCATGTTTTACTATCTACTAATAAATAAGAAAACCAGTCAAATCCATAAGTATTAATTAATTTACTAAGTTTACATATATTTTACGTTTACGTTAGAATAATAACTATTGCAGCAAGAGGCAGTTAATTCCCAGAGAACTACATGCGTATAGATGCTATAAATTGTAATACGAATGTAGAATACGAAATTCCTTGTATTTCTACAGAATAACAATCATTAGTTAATTTAGGCTTATATTTTACTCTTACCTTCATACGAGTGCGCGTGAGTTGAATTAATTCATTGTATTGGTCAACAATGATTTATTTGGTTTCTCAATTGTCTATAGTTAATTAGTGACCCAATTGTATATTATTTTTAATCAATTGTATTTTAATTTTATTTAACCTATACAAGTTGCTACAGTCCTAAATATTCTCAGAAATTCGTCATAAAAATTTAATCATCAGAGTTCGGACTCTGTAACTTCCAGTATTGGGATCGCCCTAATCTCATGAACGAGTTTTTGTTCGGCGCGATGTTCTCACATCATCGCTACGAAATTGAAAGAACAACATCGAATTTGCATAGAAAACATTAAATCGGTATAGACAATATTGGAAGTAGCAGACAGGCCATTCGACAGTTACGAGATCGATACATAATTCGTACAACAGTTAATACAATAAAACGTATATTATAATCTTTAAAAAAAAGTATACAGTGTGTGTATGGGCGGTATAGCTTAACTTAAGCCTCCTGCCCCTTTGCTCCTAATTATTAATATTTAAATTAACCAAAAATCTATAATTTTTGGTTGATTGATTGAAACCAATTCCTTTAGTTTAAACAGTGTAATATGACTTAGTTATTGAAAAGGGGGTAAAGACTAGGGGGAAGCCAACAGGCTTTATTAGCCGTTAAATAAACAGCCTAGCCTTTTTACTAAACTTCGCCGTTTTACTAACGGCCTGAAAGATGTTTCAGCCTGTTGATCAAACAGCTAGGCAAATGACTTGGATCAATGACGTTTCATTACTTACCTTGTTTGTTGACTGTTTAATTAAACTTTAATTACACTTGTGCCACTCTCAAACTCGATACGAAACTCTTCAAACTGTCAATATCGCAAACCACAACTTTGATGGTGCTTTTCATAGTTTCATGAAAAACAACAAGTACAATGGAAGAGCGTAGTGGCAAGGATAATGTGAAATGGACTCAAGCGATTTAATTTTTAAAGGAATATTATTTACGTCATGTGTTTCTTCTTTTTATTTCTGCCAAATAATGACTATCGTTCGAATGGCCTAGCTTTAGCCAGCCAGTTTTTAATGTTGTAACAAATGCTAGGGCTGAATGTCTTACAGGCCGCTAGTTAATCGGCGCCTTTTAGTTAAAATTCTAGGCTGTTTATTGAACGGCAAATTAAGGCCGAGGTGTCAAGTCAAAAACGATTTTTGTCATACACAAGGTAACTTTTTTTTATAATAAAAAGTAATAACTATAGTAAAATACTGGCCACTATTAATTTTTATAAATTGAAATTGTTCTGGCACGTGTGTTAGCAAGAACTAGCCAAGTTATAAGATATAATTGTATAAACTGGTATTATGATTAATGTGTGTTTGTGATTATACTAGTCTATCTGATTGACGTAGGAATATTTCAAGTAATTTTTGATACATTCATGTTACTGAATTTTTATATCTAACTTTTCTGTATTTAGTGGACTTATATCTGAGATATATTTTTATTGAAAGTATATTTGATGATAATTTTTAAGGGATTAAATATAATATTATATAGATTGATAGCTTTCATAATTTATTTCTACTGAATTTTGTGACATTAATATTGATGATGTATTTTACAATATTTAGACGAAAAAATATGAATTGTTTATAACTCAAAGATCTATTAATAGAATGTATGAAACATTTCTTATTCCAGTTTTCACTTTACAAACACACACTGTGTTAAACGCCATAATATGTATTATCTTAGCCATGGTGTTGTAACTCATATGAAAAAACTTTTTCGTGATTTATTGCTATCTGTGGCATAGTTTACTCTAGATATAAAAAACTACGCTTTAGCACATATTGTCCCTTATTGTAACTTTTGTGTTTTTAATTATAAAATATTGTAATTTGTGATATACCTGTGTTTTAGAGTATGGTCTTTAGGGTTTACGTTTTTGTGTGATCATTCAATTTTTTTTGTACTATACAAAATTATATTTCAGTACTACTCTTTATCATAGTTTCATATAGTGTCTAGTAAAATAGGAAGTTTTAGTTTCTTAGTTAATAAGGTTTGTATGGGGCTTTTAGATTCGCATCCGCTGATGTTAAATGCGCATTCGATATTTAGATCGGATTTTACGATTTTCCCGACGGAAGTGTTGGAAGGTATTAGCTTTCCAACCCCGTATTTGGACACTCTCTACATGAACGCTTTTGCCAAGCGCTATTAACCATGACGAGACCTATACAAAAGTTTTTAATCCAGTCCAGATTTTCTTTTTAACGAGCTTATGGTACAGCTACTGGTATGAATGTAAATGGTCCTTCAATTCAATCGTTTATAAACGATTGTCTATAACGAAACTTTTTTTTATATATAACGGGGGGCAAACGAGCCTGCGGGACGCCCAAAAAGGCAGTCGTCGCAGCCCTTAGACGCCCATTTTTAGTGGGTGCGTTGCCGGCCTTTATTTTTGCCTTTAACTCATATAAAACCGTAAATCTTAGGAACCATGCTACACAAGCAATATAATTTTTGTTGCCAAACACTATTTTTGTATTATTTGACAATGTAACCAAAATAAATGTATATTAAGACAAGGTTGTATAATTAAAAAACGTTTTAGTAAATAATTTATTGTATAAAAATAATATTCATAAAAATACCTATAACACCACGAACATTTGAATTATCACAGCCCCGTTTCTCGTTGTCTCAACAACCTGAAACAGAAAATAATAATGATTCGTATATTCTAACTTTAATTATTCTGACGAAGCTTTTTAAACCTTCGGTAGACACATTTCTTGGTCTGTTTCATACAGGCAAGGCACATTTTCGATCCCAGGTCCTTGCAAGTTATGCGCCAAGTGCGTTTACCACTAAGCCACCTAGGTGATTATAATCTAGTTTACCGACCCCTATGTTTGGTAAATATCGATATCAAGGCCTAAAACTCTCTTGATAACCCAGGTATCCCATTATCCCATTTGTCCCGCCTTTTCGTAGAACGCGTTTTGGCCAAAGCTCACCGATATCCAGATAAACGAGCTAGGTCTGGATATTCATAGTTGCTCACCTCACATTAAAATCGATTTTTGTTTAGTTTCTTGTTGTTTTTTTTATAGAACAGGGGGCAAACGGGCAGGAGGCTCACCTGATGTTAAGTGATACCGCCCATGGACATTCAATTCCAGAGTGCGTTGCCGGCTTTTTAAGAGTTGGTACGCTCTTTTCTTTTTTTACTAGAATTTTTTTGTTTTGTTAAATATATTTAATATCTGATCTCTTCGTGTATGTCATGTTTGCCTATAAATGCTTGTCAAATTCAAATTAGTATATAGAGATTTTTTTGCGATGTAACATTGTGCTGAGCGTTGGCAAGCTTTTTATCAATAAAATAGGGTTATTAAAGAATCTTTCATAGGTGCGTCTTGATAATAGATATTATTTATTATCTTATTGAAACACTACACTAAACGTTTAACAACAGAGTACATAAATTTGTTCAATTAATGCCTTCTGATAATTTCTTAGCAAAGTCCATGAAATGGTGACATTGGTAACCTTGATTATTACGATCTTGTTTATACCGATAACAAGGTTATAAACTTTCCGATGATATCAAATATATAAACATACCTATTTTTATACAATTTAGACCTTCATCTTGCAAATTAATTATTAACAATGATTTATATTCTTAAAAACAAATCTCAATAAATAAATCCATATGTGGATATTAATATAAAGAAATGTATGTCGAATTATATAATTTAACTAGTGACCCGCCCCAGCTTCGCATGGGTGCAATGCTGATGAAAAGCAGGTTTTTATTATGTATGTTATTTCCGTCGCTGGAACGCTCCCATAATATACGCGACATATACCATATAGACATATACCATCACGGACTTTTCTGTAGATCTTTTCAATGTGTACAATACTTAGTACATTATTTTGATAAAAGTCGTAGGGTTCGTTCTCAAAAATAACATAATAATAAAATAATATTTAAAAAAAACACAAAAATAAGTGAAAAAGTATGTGTAATAAAGATTTTCCTTACCAATAATAGTGCTGTCATACCTTAATCAACCTTTTCGTGCATAGGTCTCCGCCGACGTCCCTGTAAACTCCTCTTGCATTTTATTTTGTACAACTTCAATCAGGGATGAGATTTCCTCCTTTTTAACACCTTCAGTCTCGATTAATGGCAATATTGTTATTATTATTTCCCCTGAAAAACAACAAAAACTTATTTTTATTTTGTCTTTTATCGCATGAAATATATTTATTTATTACAAAAAAACAAACATTATCCTTACAGACTATGCCAATACGATAATGTCGAGAATCATTTAATAAAATGCATATATTATACACAATATCGCTTCTGTGAATTCACTCTGCGAACACACAAATATGTCGATAGTATCGGAGACAGCATTCAGTAGGCCGTGACGTTCTGGATATGATTATATTACGAAATAACCCTGAGACTTGGATGTAACAATAGTCGACACTTAGTCGGATGTTGTTATGGTAATTATTTTATAAAAATAAAATGCCTTTGTTCTCAACAAAATGCAAGCACAGGTTAATTGATCATCAGCTTCTTATACAAATTTAAATAAAACCTAATTATAACATATTAAATCTAAAACAATATCTATGTATTATTCTAAATATTAGATAAATATGTCGTGAGATTGTAGAACCGATTACAATACATATTGTAATCTGTAAATTATCTTAGGTTCATATTCGGTAGGTACCTATATTATCACATGATAATTTTATGAAACACCCAAATTTGACGTTTAAACGTCTGTTTCGTCTTAAAAGTCGGAAAACAGTAAAACAATTTATTTTATTTATAATTTTAAATTGTCAAAAATGTTTCCAAGTGATATATAACCGAAATTAAGTAGTTGATTTGTTGTTACGAGCCAAACCAAACAATATCCAGATCGTATCATATTGTTTTCTAGAAAAAAGATTCTTACCAGATCCAAACCACGGCCTCTTTGAGTCCAAGTGGTGGTATTTGGATACAACCACGGGTTGAATTGGAGCTCCTGCGTTCATCGCTACGTGGAAAGCACCTTTTCTAAATGGTAAAAGCTTGTCACCAGAATGTCTCGTTCCTTCAGGGAATAACAACAGTTTTCGCTGAAAATAAATATACAAACATTTTTATTTATCTCAGCATCTCCTCTCGACAGCGTTAATAACAGGTTCTTACAATCTTTAGGCAAGAACTCCTAAGAATGATTTTTTTTTCAGTATTTTAAATATTCCTGTACATTAAATGCATTTATGTTCCGAAACATCAATTTTTATTTTATTGAATAAATTATTGTATACTTCAAACGTAATGCAATCTACATAATGAATACGTAGGTCTACGGTCGGTGTACAACCCAAAGATCCCAACATTCGAATGTTTAAACATGCTATTTTGCATATACCCTCTAAACAGAATCCATTTTTAATAACATATAAATTTAGGGGAGAACTTAAATATCAAGTAATTGTTATTGTTGGTATTGCCATATTACAAAAATCAAGATTGTTGCGATACAGACCCCCTGAATTGTTAAAAAAACAAACAATCAATTATCGCTTAACGTATTAAGTGATTATCGATTTTTAGTCATCGTTTGACCAACAATACAAGTTTATCTTTATCTATGATATCTCTGATCAATTTGTGGACTTTGCAACAAATATTATGAAACCCCGGTCGCCTATGTTTATACGAAAAAGTACTGAACATATTTTTGCACGGTTTTCACATGTATTTACATTAAGAGAGATTTGATTTCAGAGAGAATGTAAATGTAGTGGAGCCTGTCACTGCAATATGGTATTTGACAAGATTGTAAAAGTCGGATAATTTATTAGTGTATAAATAAAGCTTTAAACATTCTTAATTTCAGGAGTGCTTCTTAAAATATCGTCGCACCAGCCCTTACGACGTACCTTAGTTGTAAACGTAAAAAACGTCAATATATCATTCTTACATCATTCGATTATTAAATATTTCTATAAAAACACTGTACGACAAAATTAAACACCAAGATAGTAGCTCCCTATAAGAGATATCTTAAACATTCGAACGAATCGAATATTATTTTCAGAAACGCTCTTCATAATCTGACATAAGTGTCATGTGACTGACGTCTGTAGATTGTATACAGATTACACTCAATAACACAATTAATACTGTGAAATGGACTTTTGACTGTTGCTAGCAACAGCAACAGTCTGTTGACAGTTTCATCTAATATATAAAATTCTAGTTTCATCTAATATATAAAATTCATGGGGTTAGTAACCGAACTCCTCCGAAACGGCTCGACCGATTCTCATGAAATTTTGTGTGCGTATTGGGTAGGTCTGAGAATCGAACAACATCTATTTTTAATCCCCCTAAATGTTATGGGTGGTCCACCCCTAAATTTTTTAGACAAAATTTGACGTTTTTACGATGACGATACACCATACAAAAATACATGCAACCCTAAATTTTCACCCCTCTACAATCATCCCTTATGTTTTTTTGTTAATTATAAACTTTAATTTTTTGGCACAAAAACATGGCAAAACAACGTTTGCCAAGCTAGTCTTCTAATAAAATTGCTTAAATATAACGTATTATTAATGTGTTTGAACCAATATTTTCCTTCATTACCTAGTTATTACAGAAAATTGCACTAAAATAATTGAAAATACAGATTTTTTATGTTACGTTGCTTTTTAAAACGTGTATAAATATTGTAAATAATTATAAACTTCGTTAGTACGGTATATTCTTAATAAGGTTTTATTTCTTTACCAAATAGTTCATAAAGGTATGTAACATTTTATATCAAACAAACAATCAACTATAAATGTATAATGTTGATAATGAAATAACAATGACCAATTATTTGTCGAGCGATGACCTTATCAAACCTGTGGAATGTTCTTTTCCCAAGAAGTAAATTTAAATACAATGAAAATATAGGTTAAAGTTTTATACATACAAAAAGGCTACATCTTATGACACCGTAGTTAATTTATTTAATTGGACAATTATTTATAGGCCTTTATGCTTCACTATTTTTTAATAACGATGTTTTACATTACAAGCAAGTGGTTTCATATCATTAAATTTATTAACTCTAATGTAGAGTGCACGTTTTACCTAATTGAATCACGTAATGTTTTCATTTCCATGAGTCGAAAATCTTGTAAAAATATGATGTGATCGTTTATAACGTGTTATAATGTCAAAAACGTAAATTACGCAACTGTTCATGAAATAATTAACTCAATATATTAATAACCGCGTGCTTCGTTAATGATAGTAACACCTCTAAGGTCAAACTAATTATCACATTTATAATTCATATAACGTATCAAATCGATATAGAATATAGTATCGCAAAATTCTTAAATATTTTGTATTATTTAAAGCCAGTTCATGTAGCACAAGTTACGCCATGTTAAGGTTACCCCAACTTTCCTATAGACAGCTTTTCTTAATGGTAATCTAATTATACTTGATTAATTAAAGCACTGATTTATCTCTTCACCACAGCGTAAACACTTAAATGATGCGATCGAAATTTTAATATCGTAATTTTACTCCGTGGATTCGGTAGTTTAAAGAGGAGAGTTTACTTAGGGTTACGCGAAGGCCCTGAGTTCGAAATGCGGTAATTGATTATCGTATCTAAATGTTAAGGGGAAACTTAAGCACTTGGCCGTTGTGGAGGAAGGTGCTGCTCTTCCTCCTATCTTCGACCAGTATAACCACTAACTCGCCGGCCCGTTCCCGACTCGAAGGCCCATGTGGCGTACAGGGTGACTTAAAACTAACGGAAACGCGAACATACGTCGTTCATACAGAATTTGTATAGTTTCAGCACATTTTAGTTTTCAAAATATAATCCTGAACCAAATTACATATGTATTTATTGGTAACCGAGTTCCTCCATTATACGTTTCATATATAAAAATATCAACAGAATCTAGAATCTAAATTCTAGATGAATAGTGATAAGATATTTTTTTTTATTGAATCGAAAGGAATTTGAAAATTATCGTCGTCGTATCGTATAAGCGTGTTGAAACGATACCTAACTTTCGAGATACTGAAATGCTTATCAGCAATAAATGGTATCTTGTTTTGAAATCGACAAGTATGACAGTAAGTTGACCCAAAATACGTCGCTTGTTTAAGCAATTTTATTCAAATGCCTTACTGCTAATTCATATCTATATTTGAATCTATTTTGAATTAAAGATTAATCTATAACAGTATATGACCTAAAAATCGTACATATGTCATATACTAGTAAAGCTAAATAAACTTCCATAGATAAAATTGTTTTAAACTTTTAAAAATATAATTCAGTTGCAACAACTCAGGAATGTTTTTCCTGTAGCTGTGGATTTCGCTCTTATTAAACATTCCTTCATTTATTCCATACCTACACTCATAGTTTATGCGAATAAATCAATCAGGAAAACAGTTTATATATAAAAGAACAAATTACGAAGCCCGCAAGAAAAATGTGAGTAATGACAAAATGATGTTTTGCTTATGCAAACAATAGGATGTTTACAGATCTATTAGCCGCACGGAAAAAAGCATACAGAAAAATGCCTTGTTAAATAAATAATGCAAATTGTAGGACGGAACGGTATTTCTAAAGAAATGTTTTTCATGGCGGGGATATTGTATGACTTTTAACTGTAAAATATAAATAAAAAAATCACCAAACCCAATTACCCTTGAAACATTGTTGTTAAACGTGTTTTTCGTGTTAATAGGTCCGCCGACTATTGAGTGTTTATGTTACTAAATTTAAACAATACTAATTTGTTTCCAGTATGGCTTAGTGATTAACGTACATAGCGGGCTTTTCGAGCTAAGGTTTGTGTGAATTACGGTTCGAGATGCAGAAATGTTTGTGTAGTCTGCGTTTGCGTCTACCATAATAGCAAATAAATTGAACTCACGGCTTTAGGTCGACAGACTATACATTCGATTACGAAGTTAAGTGAACCGTTTGAAGAGATCCCTTTTCTAAAAAATAATAGTAAAATACCCGCAATGTACTGTCCGTTAAAATATTTTTTCTTTACTGCATTATTTGCATACTATATATGGACAAATCATTTCTAATAATACTTCTTAACATTGAGCTGCATGAAAACTACTTATTGTACCAGTAACTGATTTTACAAATATGTTTACTGGTTTTTAATTATTATCATATTCACTAAACACAGGAAAATGTATCTCCAACTGTAAGTAATTTGCGTCGTAATCGTAGTTCTAGCTGCTTTTCGTTTACATTTTCCTATGACAATATAATATATTAACTGTGTGTATATATATACATATTAAATATAAATATATCTACAACTCATAATTCGATATGTATTCAAACAATTATCATGAATATTATTCCTTTGAAACACGCAATCTTTAGTCGTTATCATTAAATATTATAATTGTTAAAAATTGAATGATTATTATTAAATCAAAATAATATTTATTTTTTCTGTGATAACAGTATAAAAACAACGAACCTTTTCCTCTTGGACAACTTTAGTCTGTTGATTGAGGACAGAACGCGCTGAAGAGGCGGACCCTCGATCAATAAACACTGTGCCCCAAAGCCAAGCTGCGGTGCCAAATGGTACCAGGAATTGTAGAGAGCGCTTTGACACCACCGTGCATCTCGCCATTAAAGGCCATAGCACTGCCAACACTGAAAAAAATAATTAACGTCTTCATTTAGCCTCAATAATGATTACGTTCTTGTAGTTCTTCTCTTGTTTTTCTTATGAAAAATATTTGAAAGTCATATCCTTTTTATGGGCTGTCACAATTATTAATATTATTGCCAAAATCAATGACGATAGTATGAATATAATATGAGGTTAGGTAATATATTTTAATATAACATTTATTACATTGAAATAGAATAGGGATTTATCTACTACGTTACAAGGTCGACGCATTCGTCATATTATAGTAAAGTCCTTGCATGACAATCAACTGAATGGGATAGAAACACATTTATACGTCCGATTTAACACGATTCGTTAATTATGCATTCTAGTAACAAATATAAGTGTTATTTTCTACGATACGGATATAAATACATTTCTATAACTAGTAATTAAAACTAAATAAATACGAATCGTTAATGCATTTAATAATTGCATGCTATATGAGTTTTAAGTTGTGTAAATGCAATGAGTAAACTTGTGCCAATGTTTGCCAGCATAAAATAAAATCATAAGATAATGCTGGTTATATGTTGTCTGCTACCCATTATTCAATATCGAAAAGTATTTATACTCTGACAATTGAAATAAATATTACTCTAAGATAACACATGTAAACAAATATGTACCGAAATATAATTTCAATAAGTACCTACTGGTAAACACTATATCGAATAAATTATTGTTGTCAAAAATTGAGACACAAAAAGGCTGATTTAGACCAAAAAAAATGTTTACTTCGCAACCTTGTGTGTATAAAGTTAATTATTTAAATACACGTATTAATAGTTACGATTTGTATAGTAAAAACCAAAGTGTTATTAGATTACGTAAATTTAATTAATTACCAAATTTGTAAATAAAAAAAACTACAGATTAAGATTAATTTTTTTTTTTAATTTTAATTGTCAAAAACTGTCAAAAAAACAAACCATATAAATCCAGGCTGCTTTGATGATTCAGTAGGACTACAGCGCCTCTGGAATCGTCAACATTCTCGGTTCCACGAACCGTCCAACGAATGCCGAGCATACGAGCCGTCATCCGTAATAAAGCTGCTGGTATACTAAAATAATTTAAACAATTCACAGGTTATTGTTGACTTAACAAAACGTAAAGCTTAAAACAACTAAACTTTTTTGGACTGGACACTTACGCTGTTCACAGTGGGTTCTGGGTCTAATGGTCGGCTGGTGAAATCTTTGTATATCATTTGTATTATGTATGTTGTGTTACATATAGTATTCATTGTTTTTCACTTAATCATTTTTATCAACCCGAAAACGGACCGTGAACTGTAAGTGTGGATCCAGCCATAAGTTAAATTAAGTAGTAAATTATCAAAGGTCTTCTTTGTTGTTATTTAATCTACCGTATCCTTTCGATAGGCAACGAGTCTGCTAGTAATTGTTTATTTCTCAAATTGTTTAACCCTCCAATCAGAAACAATAATTACTGAGCCTAAGAATCAAACCGGTTTATACATGTGCATTAACGGCTAAGCCACGAAAGCGTTAAAATATACAAGGAATCATATAAAACGCACACTTATCGCTTGGACAAAAACTATTAACTCTGAAATAATTACGGAACTTTTGATAGAAGAAAATTTCAAGAACTGACAATATATTAAACGACAACTTTATCATATCAAACCATTGAGTTCGCTAATTCGCTGGTATCGGTGGTTTCTTAATAAGTTAAGTGGGCCATGCGACATTGAGTTTGATTCCCAGTCGAAGCGTAAATTGGAATTGGATATGTCGTAATTAAAATAAAATACCTACTTACAAAACTTAGATTCTAAATTTTAAAAAAAAGTTTCCTCGAAATTCACATTTAAACATTTTATTTCAATTTACAATATAATAGTGTAACGAGGGACATATATGGTTTTGTAAAAATACTTACAGAAAAATAAAATAGTGAAGATCTTTCTTAAGTATAATTCGTTAGGGTAATAAAGAGCATGCAACAGATAACTTACAGCGCGTTCTTGGGGTCAAAAGGTTTAAACAACATCAGGGGTAAAGGCGCAGTCGCAAATATAAGAGATAGCACCACAAACAATGTAAACTGGAACAACAAATATTTACACTCGTTAATATTTACGGGCGGTCATCTGTAGACATGATATGAATCAAGGAAATGTCAAACGTTATGCAGAATACTGGTGTACTTTGTACCAGGAATTGATAACGGAAAACCCATTTTTTTTTTATGTTCACACAAAATGTGAAGTATTCAAATCGTTTATTTATTTACGTTTACCTAAAACACACATTTAAAAAATTCAGGTTACGTAAGTTATTAGGCAACGGGCGGCCTTATCGCAAACAAGCGATTTTTTCCAGGCAACCCTTGTATAGAAAAATAGTTAAATCAGAATGCACAAGTGTATAAATAAACAACAAAAAACTTACATTTAACACTAGAAATATGCTTAGTAATTTGCGTTATGTAAGATAATTTTTTCTTTAAAAAGGTTTGAGTGCTCAAAAGCAGAAATTAAATGTATGTATATACATTCGAATTGTCGATTACACTAGCTAAGCAACCATTTCTTATCACTTATGTGGAATCGTATTTTGGTAGTAACATCTGCGACATCACTGCGGTATGGGAATCACATTAACTCCCGCTGTCACGTGACCATTTTCATACAAATTCGTTTGACGGTAGTGGGTCACAGCTGTCCCGAAGGGATGTCTCAAGCCCTTTATTTATCTATTCTGTGGGCACCAAACATCCTTAATTTCTGACCGACACATTTTTATCACGTCTTTATCATTTTGCGATCATTTAAAATTAAATTAAATTTGATTATTTACTATAAATTCTGAATATTCTCACCTTAACATAATATCTAACAGTAGAACTTATGGAAAACAAAATGATCATAAGGGCCATAACACAGCCAAGTACAACGTCGAAGGCAGCCATTTTTAAAAGTGGATCATCACATTTATGATTACCTGAAAAAAAATAGAAATTTAAGGAACTTCTCTAACTTATCCTTTTCTTTCCGTTTGATGTATTTCGTTATTTTTTCTCGTGTTTAGTTTCCCTACCTTTAACTTGAAACTGGCCTAAAGCTATAAGATAATTTAAAAAAAATCTTCTCTAATCTATTAATATTGTTTGATAATAAAGAGTTCTAGAAGGGAAATATTATATGCATATGTTTTTTAACGGGATCAATGTGAATTTTCTAATCCCAGTCCAAGACTCGATTCCGTAAATCAACAATCACCTTACGTTCCGTTACTTAGTTACAAATAAGTATGACCTGGAAATAAATCGATTAATTAATTTAGTGGGTTGGATTTTAAAATCATATACAAGAATTTGATAATACTGATTATGTAGATGTCTCGGGGGACCTTGATTGGAACACCTCCAAGTGATTTTCTCTGCCGGAGTTGCGTCGAAGTATTAAAAAAAATAAGTAGTATATGATTTGAAAATCGTTACCAATAATTTAAATTTTAAATATGTACATTGTCAACATTTAGAGTATTTCAGTATCTATGCATATTTTTATTTCTTAAAGTGAATTTTGTAGTTCTAAGAATTTTTATTTTTGGCTACTTCTGTGCAGTATTCTAAACATAATTAATTTTAATTACCTACTTAAAACTTTATATTACATAACATCAATTAAACTTAAATTTGGTTTCAGTACCTGAAAAACCATTTTCTTTATAAAGTTTTACGCACTCAAGGCAAGACTGTGACTTAAGATAGTTTATGAGAATATGGACCTTAGTTCAATTACTTTTTTTAAATATTTTTACAATTCTTTAATCTACGGGCCGTAAGTCGTAACCGTCAGTTTTATAAATACTTACAGAATTTTCACATTATTTAAAATTGATTTTTAAATAAAATTTCAGAACAAGCAAACCGTTTACACAATATGTTTGCAAATCTAACACAATTCAATATTTTAAAGCGTCTTAATATGCCATAATTTATTATTACTACAATTTTCGTTAAATAATGACAGAAGTGACTTTCAGGTATTAACGACAACTTTTATTACAGACAAAAAACTTGATTTTATTTCAGGTATAGAACCATTATATTAATCCTCTATGACTAGGTAATATACGGCGAAAGGCTGCAATGTTTTATGAGATTATTATAATGACCATAACTTGGATGTTTCTACAAGATGATTCGGATGTTTTGTATATGAAAGTCGGAACTTCGTTACAGTTTATAATTTTAGCTCAATTTAAATAATTGTGAAATCGTGAAATTTAAACGCGTTTTAATCGGCTTAACGAATATTTTATGTTCTCTTTGACTTAGTCGTTCAAGCAAATTAGATACCTATTAACAAATCCTGGGTGGTTTTCCAGCGAAACAATAAATCGCAGGTTGTTTGTTGCAGGGCAGGATATTATTTTCAAAATCAAACATGATTATATGTATTATACGTGATCACATACGAACGTCACTTTAATGAGTTAAAAAGTTACGTTTAACAAAGATTTTGTTTTTATTACTAATATTTAAAATTATGAATGTGTATTAACGAAACACCTACAAAATTCATAATTCTATTTAATTATATGTACTAACACAACGCAAGCTTATGTTAGGTACCTTATTTTTCTCACGTTTCTCTTAATCAATTAACACAGTTATAGGCTGCACGGTTAGACCACAGCAGCCTATAAATGTCTTCATTAAATATTGTATATACACCTCCACAAAATTTGTTATACATTAAGTCAGCAAGTATAATTCAAAGAATATTAAGCTATGAGTTTGTCAAACAATTCTTTAATAAAACAAACAGTATCATCATTGATTGATCTAACAGTGTGGCTCAGAGTGTTTAGATCTAGTATCTAAGTCCTAACTATATTTATGATACCCTTTTGATAACCTTCGTTAAATCATTTTCTATTATCGTTTTATATCGACATAATACTTGTAAATAAAATCGAATAGTAAGTCACAGAAATTTTTGTCAATAAATTAAGCGATTGATAGATAGTTCATAAACAATTTAGACAATCTTATAAAGTATTTTAAGCAGGTGTCTTGATCTATCAAAACTATGTGAAACTAGTAGAGTGGGCGCAAAACAGGTATACATTTCAAATATGTACGTAAAATTCAATTATGATTGATTTTTATGAATTATGTAGTCTTAATTGATATCGTATTTGGTAAGCTGTTAAGATCGTGTTAAGAGTATCTATAATTTTCAATACAAGAACATGTTCAACTTAAGTAAAAAATATATGCACATGAAAAAGAAACAAAAACATTAGTAACCGTTTTGTACAAAGTATTTGGTTTCAGCAGACATAATAATGAGAATGGTACTACTCAGCATAAAACAATAAAATCTATATTCATTAGTTTAATATCTATGTTCTCAGAAGAAGTAACGATAACTTTATTAACATTTGAAAATTTAAAACTACTATTTTTCTTAAAAATCAATTATAATTTTTATATATTTAATCCTATTACAATAATAATTTATAACAACTTACATGGAAAGATTGTCTTCTTAATTACGCTGGTAGTAAAAGTAAGTATACGAAATTTATACTGCTTTCACTTTAAAATTAAGATGTTTGAGACGTGCATTTCATACCTTATTCCGATAACACTGGCGTATTAGTAGTTCAATCACAATACTGACGAACGCACACCACTATCTTACTGACTCAACGCAAATGCGTTATGAGGTAATAATGAGGCACTCTGAAGAGTGAGGCCCGTTGACTGAGGCCACTCTGATCTACAACGCCATTTTAAATATGAACTTTAAACAAAATAAATGATAAGACTAGAACGCATTCATTGGTTTTTTTTACACATATCTGCTACCCACTACCTATAGATACGAGTAAACATAATTTCCTGCCATTTATCCCTTTCAATAAATTGGTTATTTTGTAAGTATATTGCGTAAATTGGTAACATGTGTATTACCTACTAGAAATAAAAGTAAAAAAAGTTAATATATTATTATCATTATTATATGGTCATTTAAAGTTCTCACATGTATTAAGATTGTTTTATGAATTAGAACTGATATTAAAAGTAAGTAGTGATGTAGGGCACTTTACTTCTTACAGAATAACTACTTCTTATGAACGCGTAAATGGCGATTTGTAAAATCAATTACAGCAGGAGTTTAAATGTTTTACTTTTTTTTGTTATAGAACAATTACAACATTTAAAATTACATTTTTTTTTTTCATTATGTCAAATTATATATGTATATATATATATATATTATTTAATTATGCTTTTTATGCCAAACAAACTTCAAAAAAAGATGTACAAAAGCTGCTTTTAACAACATAAATAAATATTACAAATTGCCACAATAATTTTAAGAGAGTAAATTAAAACAAAATGTTGATTAAAAACATTTTAATTAAATATGTTTATTTTGATTAATAGATAACAATAACTTATAAAATATGACTAAAATGTGCAAAATTTACAAATTTCTAAATTACAATAAATATTTCATTTTATTTATAAGTTGATGAAACATTGTTGTGCCATGTGCCATGTGTGACTGTAATGATAACATCAAAACATCTTTTTCTTCATAGCTGTATATCTTTCTGTATATTCATTATATCCTTCCACTGAAGCTAATTGTTTTGATTCAAATAAATTTCCATCTACATTGAGAGTGTGAATTTTTGAATCTCTCAATAGGCTTGGTCGAATTGTATCTAAGCACAGACAATTCTCTTCTAATTTCAATATCTTAAGTCTTGGTGCTTCATGTAAATCTTCAGAAAGAACAGAGATTTCATTTTGACTTAAATTTAACTCCATTGCATGAAAATTTGCCATGCCACTTGGAATCTCAACAATCTTGTTATGAGATAGATCAACTACCTCCAGATTTTTGAGTCCAATCAATGGTTTTGGAAATTGTTTAAACTTATTGTTATTTAAATATATTTGTTTTAAATTTGATAACTCAGCAATTGGGTGCGGCAATAACTGTATAGAATTGTGGGAAACATTTAACAATTCCAGTTTTTTTAGATTAGCTAACATACTTGGTAAAACTTGAATAGAATTGTCACTTAGATTTAGTTGTTTTAACAGCTTAAACTTTGTTATATCATCAGAAATACATGAAATTTTGTTCTTGGATAAGTCCAAATTCCTTAAACTTTCTGATAATTTGTAAACTTCTGTAGGTATTTCTCTCAATTTTGGCTTGTTATTAGATATTTGTAGTACTCCAGTCTTCGATGCAGTTTCATAGTGTTGCTTTAGACCCGCATTACCCATAATTCTTGACTGTTATGATAAGTGATTACAAATCCTAAGTTAATATATAATCTGAGAGAAAAATAAAGTAATTTTAATCATTATAAACCTTTACGGTATAATATTTTAAGAAATCTTCAGATTGTATTACTTGATGAGGTGCAGAATTTTTTGACTGTAACTAATTAACGATTTTTAATTCTTAGTTTTTTTTTTTTTTTTTTTTTTCTCCTTTCTTGGCCTGCACGGTTTGTGCGTCAGCCATGTACAAAAGTTAGGAAGTGCATTATTAGGTTTATTGGATAGGAAATTAGTACGGAATTTGGAAAAGGATCAGATAAATTTTATTATAAGTACGTATATACATAAAACATAGGTTATAATTTTATATTGTTATGAAAAATGAAACTGGCTAAAATGTTATATACATCAATATTTATATTAGATAAAAAGACAGAAATAGAAGTAGGAAAAGGAATATTTATGGATAAAAGCGAGGAAATAAAAGCGGAACGTTCATGTCTATTACAGGCAAAAAATATATGGTTAAAACCCCCAACGTCATTGCCACACTCAAATGTGTCGTCAGGCAAAAGGTTTAAGCCTTGCCAAATGCAAGGGTATGCATGCATGGCCCAGCCTCATACATATAAGGGTCGAAGTAATATCTTTACCAAGCGTCAAAGTAGAAGTGGAAGGGTGAGGTATATATATATTTACAATACAAATATTATTTACACTAGCAGCAATAATAGAAAATTTATCACTGTGATTAGGGATGGGTATATGAACAAAAGGCACACCTCCTCTAAGAATTAGTGCAACTCCACCATACCCATCTGTTCTGTCTTCTCTAAGACAGATATGTCCTTGAATTCTAAAATTGAATCCGGGACGAAGCCAAGTCTCTTGAAGAGAGACGGCAAATGGTTTGTAATTATTTCATAAAAAAATTAGGTCACTTTTTTTATTATTAATGCTCCGCCAATTCCATTGAATCACCAGAGACTGGTTTTGTGGATGGTCTTGACTGTTCATTAGTTAAAAAACTTTTTGTAGAAGGGGCATCGTTGGACGGTATTTTAATTATGTCAGATTGTGAAAGGTACTGTATTATGGAAATGATGAGATCCTTTGTTATTATTTCTGACAAATCATTATAGTTGTTGAGACAACCTGTAGAAAAGGAAGGAATGTTGCTGTAATCTTGGATAAGCTCTGCATGCGTTTTTTGATCATATCCCTTACTTACATTTTTAGGACGAGCTTTGGGTTTCATGAATACTGTTTTTCTAAATGACTGTGTGGAAGTCTTAGTAGGGCTTGTTAAATTATAGGGACTGGAATAAGAAATATTCGGACCAGAATGGGCCGATGACGCAGAAGCAACAACATCTGCATAAGACTTAGAAATTGGTGGATGGACTTTACTGGCTTCTGAATATGATATTGACTTTTTAGCCATTGTTTCTTTAATAGCTTTTTGCCTAGCATACTCTGGGCACTTTTTATCCGTTGCAAAATGAGAACCAGAGCATAAGATACACACAGCATCATCCCTTTCAGTCTTGCAACTAATACTTGAATGATTGTCACCACATTTGTAACACCTTGGAGTGCCTCTGCATTGCATTTTGGTGTGACCAAAACGGCAGCAATTAAAACATTGCAGTGTGGGGTAAATATAAAGGTCTACAGGTAGGGAGTTGTAACATATAAAGACCTTGGTAGGTAAGATCTTCCCATCAAAGGTTAAGACTACAGTCTCAGTTGGAATGAACTTGGAATTCTCTCCTTCAAAGATCTTCCTGTTTAACCTCCGAACTTTCAAAAGACTTCCACAATTCTGCGGAAGCTCAATGTTTTCTAAAATTTCTTTTTCATCCCAGTCACACGGAACACCTCTCACAATTCCCATGCGGGTGATTGTGAAAGCCGGAATAAAGGCTTTGTATTTATTTGTGTTGAGAGATTTATGATTTAAAAATAAGTTAGCATCTTGAAATGTCTCAAATTGCAATGACAACATATTCCTCCCTATTTTTTTTATACTTCCCTCTACAATGCTTTTTACATAATTTTTTTTAAGGAAAAATCCAAATTGTATGGGGTGAACAGATCCAGTTTGATTTGTTTCCATGATTTTTTGGACATGGACAACATAAGGCGCAGGGTCTGACGCCTGGTAAAGCGACCTAGCAACGCGAGGATTAATTGAAATATTGTTAGAGTGGGCAGCCTCATTTGGGGGTATTTCTGTTATTTTAACATCAGACTCGATGACTTTAGGAGTTATATTGTCTTTTAAATCATTAGGGAAATTTTGGGAACTTTTTCTCTTTTTTTCATTTCTAACAGATACTCTTTTTCTTTTAACAGACTTCGTGCTATCCGAGCAGTCTGTATCGATAATGGAACCTTCCGTTTCCATTCCAGACGCATCGATTGTGACTACATGAGACACCTGGAGGGATGTCCCTCCAGGGTCTTCGGGCTCCATCACGGACGACAAGAAAAAAAATTCTTATCTACATATAATAAAATAAAATAACTTACCAGGCTACTAAGACAAACTAAAAATATAAATAATCAACAATAACTACTACTATATACACCTTATAACTTAACTGATCCTGTATTATTATATTAATTTAATTTTCAAAATTTAAGCCAAAAAAAAGACGCCCGCCTATTTTTACACTTCCCGCGCTCTAATTCTTAGTTATTTTCCTCTGAAAAAAAACTTTTCCCTTTCATAAATATTTACTGTCACTACTCAGTGTCATAGAGTCATTATACAAAGGGTACTACTGTACTGTGTAATGTCTCTGTCAATTCATTATTGCTAATATATTCTGCGACTATTTAGCTACTGTGGTTCTATTCTATACCAAAAACATTTAAGTCTTCACTGTATTTAACCATCTGTAGTCTATTAAAATTTAGTTCTGCTGCCCCTAGAAATCCAAGAATCAGTCCTAGTATTTTAGATAAATTTAGCAAACTGATAAAAAAACTTATTTAGTTTACTTAAAAAAAAATAATTTATTGTGTTGACTCCAAAATGTTTATTTTATATTGTTATATTCATTCATGTTAAGTTGTGTTTCAAGTATTTTAACCGCGGGAAAATTACTCGACGTTTGACTACTCTAATGGCCGCAGTAGCGCCAATGCGTGTAGTGTTTGTTACCTAAAATGAATTTACAATTGTGTTAGACGTTTATTTATTCTACCTCTTGCATACTTTAAAGTGTGGAAATGGATATTAATGCTGGTGAGTCCACCTTTACTATATTGGTGTTATTGTTACCCGTTTTTGATTGAATACTACACGTACGAGTGAACTTATGTTTCAATTTCTAGTAATCAGTATAAAATACACGGGAAAAACTACTTTCTTAAATGTACACAATAAATCCGAATATCAGTTTGTACTATTTGCATTAAACGATCCAAAATTCTTTAATTGGTGTTCACCCAGCTTACTCTCTCATCGTGTTTTGGGAGTACAGAAAGGTATTTTTCCAAAACAGATCAGTTTGAGTATCTCTCATAAACTATAATTTTTATGAGCTCTATCAAATTTAGTGACATCTGACTGGTACTATAGCATCTCTTTGTAAATGGGTTCTTGTAAGTAAAGTAATAGTTAGCTAAATTTTGGACCATAAAGTCATCTAATTATATAGGTATCTTATAATGATTGCCATAAGATTTAAATGTTCTGCTCCACCCTTTTTGTTTTTAATACATGTTTGATCCTGCCTAACTTTACATTTATTTCAAACGATATAACCCAGAATTAATAACTAGTATATTTGATTATTGCATGCAACTGGATATTTATTTTAATGTAAGTATATATTATTATACTGAATTATTCTATATTTATTTTAAAGAAATTTTTATTCTAAGAATACAATGTTTACAAAGGCTCAAATTGCCACACATCATTTACAACCCTAGTAGAATACTCTGTTTTGATTAGAGTGATTGTTTTGCCAGCCTTGAACCTACAAAATTAACCAATAATAATGCCTTGAATACAATTTAATAGAAATTAATAATCTCTTAAATGTAATCATATTTTTAGATAGGCATCTATTTTTAATGTACTTAAGCAATACATCTCATCTTTTTCAAAGAGGTGTCAACACAACTATCCTTGATCGATGCCCTGTTGAGCAACTTTGACAAAACAATACCACCGAGTCCAGACAAAAAGAATGAGAAAAAAGAGGAAGAAACACAGGATGCAATGCCAGACTCTACAACTAATACTGAAAAGAGTAATATAAATCCATTCCACTGTGGAGATGATGTACTTGTCCCAAACAAGGATGGGAGATATTATTTAGGTATGACTTACATAAATATATTTTACTAGTAGTAGTAGATTATGTGTAATGAGTATTAGAAAGTCAATTGCTATAAAAAAATTATCATCTTCCTAAGAGATATAATACATTGTTGGGGTAAAAAATGTAGAATAATCTGTTGTTGTAATCTTGTTCTCTTAATAAAATTCATAAACCCAAATTAGTCTAACCAAAACCACACAGTGAGGCATGTATTTTGAACCTGCCACTATATATAAAATTAGCAATGCCATCTGAATAGACATTATAATATAGATAATATTAAATTCTTTTCAAAATGAAGCTAGAATATGTGTGAGTGTCTTATGTTTTTGTATAAACTATTACTAAAACAATCACTTGGAAGAAACCAACATAAAGTAAAATAGTAAGTCTATAAGTCCTTAGAGAGATTTAGTTCAAGTGTTGCATTTATATTTTCATAAAATGAAATAAATGTAGCTTGTATGTATGTCTTCCTAAAAAGTAAGAATCTAACAAAGAACTGTATCTTTTAATTAATTTTAAGCATGTCTTGCACTACTCATTAATAGTATAAAAATAGCCAGCAGCCACAGGTGATTCATTTTTATATTGTTATGTAGATCAACCAATTTGTTCTCAGGAACAATAGTAGAGCTGAGCACTAGTAATGACAATGATTCTTGTGAAGTGGGAACAGGAGTTGCTAGATGTCTGGTCAAATTCGGAGATGGGACTCACGCGTGGGCGCCGGTCGCCACGCTCAAGTTGCTTAGTGCCCCACCAGCTGACGATGGCAGGATTATGTGTGTCGTGTGCAAACGGAGAGAGGGCCCGGCCTCTAGTCCCGCAACAAATGCAATTATTGCTTGCGATATGTGTGGTAGGGGTTATCATGCTAAGTGCCACACACCGCCTGTGGATGCTTGGATCAATGGTGAGCAAAATTTATACTATTTCAGATAAATAAAAATAATTCAGTGTAGAAGACAGGTCAACATTCTCAGGGAGTTCATTCCATATTCATGTTTGGGAAAAACTTTATTTCTGTATTCGATGTAAATTCATATACTAGTTTCTTTTATGTATATCAGTTACCTAAGGTCAGTATCTTCCAACATGGGGCCCCACCCTACAGGGGTGCAATTTACTTGTTAAGTTAAAAGTCCAAAGGGAGAAAAAAAAAAAAAAAGTTAAAAGTCTACTACTACAACTATGACTATTTATACAGTAAAGTACAGATAGTATAAATAGTCTCTATTTGTTGAAAAAGGTTTTCTTCTTCATTTAGAGTCTTTGAAAATGTATTGCTTGTCAATCAAAATTACAGATGAATAAACATCACACAAATACAGTCTCATGTAGATGTTTTTTGTGTCTCACATGTAGATTCCTTGTAAATACATTTATTATATGACCAAGTGTTAAGTGGACACAAGAAAATATCTTGCGGATAGGTGTTTAAACTTACAACGTCCCTGATTGTAAGTCCCTGTTGCTTAAAAGCCAACTAATTCAGGTGCATCATGGCACTGCAAGCGCTGCGTGGACCAACGTTATCGCGTAGCCGCGGCCGAGAATCGCGCGAGCAAGCGAACTGACCTATTCCGGTTCAAGGGCGGGCAGCAACGGCGGCAGCAGCAGGAATTAACTCCACCTTGTGATGTTAGTAATAAACGTATTGCCTTTGAAGGATCTGAAATTGGACCTAGGTCAACGCACTTGTATATAGGACATTAATTGTGCTACAGTTTTTGGTTGGTTAAAAAAATTTATCAGTGGCGCTACAACCTCTGTAGTTCTTGGCCTCAGATTTCTGAATCTGTCTCATGATCATTTTTTTTTAACCTATATATATAATAGGCAAGTAAGTGATCAGCCTCCAGTGTCTGACACGTCGTCGACTTTTTGGGTCTAAGACATGTCGATATCCTCACGATGTTTTCCTTCACCGTTCGAGCAAATGTTAAATACGCACATAGAAAGAAATTGGTGCACAGCCGGGGATCGAACCTACGACCTCAGGTATGAGAGTCGCACGCTGAAGCCACTAGGCCAAAAGTGCTCACGTTTTGGTTGGTTAAAGAAAAACTTAATCTCTTTTCCATTTATGTTTTTGATAAATTTGTAATCAAAATCATTTATTTGCGACCCCTAATTGATTTTTTTTATCTAATAATTTTTCTCTTGTAAATTCATTGATGCTCATGTATGCATATCTTTCTCTGTTTATGTATGTAAATATTTAAAAACTCTTTTTTATTATAGAAATTATAAAAAAGTATAGAAAAGTCACATACATATGTTTTTATAATGTTTGTAGCATGTTGCTTGTATTATTTTTCTTATTAAATAATAAATAAAATTTGATATTGAGCTTTTTTATTCTTACAGACCGCATCAACAACTTCGTCAGCTGCGTCAGACGCGGGAAAAGACCAAAGCGAGGGACACTGTTACTGTGTAGAGAAAAGTGATTGGTTAGCACAGGCAAGTATTATTAATTAATATTAAAATTCTATAAGGCTAAATATAAGATAAATAAAATAAAAATATTGTTATTTTAGATGTTATTATGCTGTCGATGTTCCCGTTGGTTTCACCAAAGATGTGTTTCAAGTTTACAGTATCCTTTATATGCAGGTGATAAGTAAGTTATTTTTTTTTACTTATTATAGAAACAAAAACAATAATGATATCTATTATTGATAAATGTCAAAATTTGTCAGCCTTTTGTGGACAAATTTCTATATGACCTCTTGTCTGAATCATCACACACATATTGCCAAAAATTGATTTTTATGATTTGTCTCTCTCAAACATTAAACTTTTCAAAGGCTGTATTTAGCTATAGATTAGCAGTCCAATGCTTATTATATATTAATAGTAAAAAAGTTTAAATCGGGCCAAGTAGTAAATGCTAATATATATAAAAATGATCTTTATAATATAGACAAGGATACCGTTTACCAATTAAAGCGTAGACACTTCTCTGAATCTTTGAAAAATAAATTTCCAGGCTGTACATATTCGCGTGTGCAAATTGCAATGGCGGCACTGAGTTCCTTCGTCGTTTGGAGTTATGCTGGTTAGACTTGGCGCATTTGGCCCTTTACAACCTCACCGCGTACAACGCGCCTAATTACTTCGACCTGGATACAGTCATCATGCCGTATATCATGGACAATTGGCATGCTTTGCAGCTTCCAGAGAAGGTAAAATTACGTAATTAATATTTAGACTGATAAAGAATTGCAGGATTGGCAAATCTCAATTTCAAGTCGTAGGTTCGAACCACGACTGCTTATAAAACGGTCAAGAAAGACTGACAGTATATAAGACATGAACAAGGACTGTAGCGTTCAATTTTTTTTTTCTCACAAATTAATATTTTTAAGGTTATTTATTATAGTAAACAATGATTAATTATCAATTCAAAATTAAACTATATTTAAATAATTTTGAGAAAAGAAAAACTGGGAATAAACTCTTCGTCACTCGTATCAATCAATAGCTCTAGTTTGAGTTTAGTTTTGACGAGATTTATCAAATGTTTATTGACATATGTTAGGTATTTTAGTTAGTTAAATTATTGATAGCCACAATATGGCCTAGTATTATCACGACTGTTCTATAAGCAAATATATTTAATATTCAATCATTGAAACTAGATTTAATTTTGCGTAGTATGAATTTCTTTAATTACCTATTTGATAACGGAATTTCATGATTTTTCATGATTAATAGAAATTGTGGGCTTTGTAAAACCATTGACCATGAATTAAAATGATGGTATCGACGGAGTATGACGTCACGTACTCGAGTATCAACTCTTCGCGCTTGGTTATTACAATTTTCCAATTGGCTTGGTATCATCAGTATATCACATAGTACTCGAATACTACAACAACAAATCTATGAAACGCAACGCATCGACAACGATCGACGTACAAAAATCATGCACGTTTTTTAATTTCAAATACACCTTTTTGTCTTTAAAATGTCTGGCATGGCTCTGTCACACGGCCGTGTTTACGTATATATGTACGTATATAACTGATATATTAAATAAAAACACCAAAATAATATTTATTTATGTGTTCTAAATATAAAAATAGTAGAATATACAACTTGAACATAGCTATCGATTTTCATGCCACCTAGAACGAACTTTACGATGTTGAATTCAGGTGTCGATGTACGCGCGCATCGTAAAAATTCACTCTCATCATTTTTCACGATCGCGCCAAATGAAGTATAACTTCAAAAACTTAAACGAACATCATAGCTTCTCCCAGTCAAGAACTTAATACACAAATAAACAAGAATTAGAGAGAGAGAAAAACATTCGAATCTACATCGCCAAACTGCATGAAACTGAAATTTAAAGATAAAACGTCAAAATAATAACATTTTAATTGTATCTAGTTTTGTGTATAGTTGTTATAAGTTTTCTTGACAGTCAGATTTAAATATTTTGTCTCTGGTGTAACAAATGTCTATTTGGCATTCGCGACAAGTCTGCTACGTATTTGAACTCTACATATATTATAATATTTGATTTTAGGTGAATTTTTATTTTATATAACATAGTTTTGTGCTTTTTGTGCTCGGAATTTAGTGAATATGAGATAATTTAAAACACAATTCTAGCATTTTCCAATAATAACTTTATTTTTGTACTGAATAATTAATTGCAGATGTGGCGGACGCCAGTGAACGAGAGAAGGGAGCGTATACTAACGGCCCTGACGTCCTCTCGTAAGCGTTTTAAGTGCGGTCGGGAGATGAAGAAGCGCGCTACGATTTGGGGCCTGAGATTGCGCAGACCGCCGCCGCCGCCGCTGCAGCTCTCTGCGCTGGAACAGGTTTGTCTTTAAACATTAAGCGTACCAATTCTTAAAAGGTCGGCAACGCACTCGCGAGCCCGCTGGCATTGAGAGTGTCCATGGGCGGCGGTATCACTTAACATCAGGTAAGCCTCCTGCCCGTTTGACCCCGGTTCTATAAAAAAAAAATTAAGGATAGGTTCTTTTAAAAAAAATTGGTTTGGTTGCCTGGAAGAGATCGCTTATTAGAGATAAGGCCGCTCGTTGCATCCCTTGTAATTTTTTATGTATTGTGGTTTTTTTTATTAGTATTTTAAGTACTGCAACGAAGTGTCAATAAATATATAAATAAATAAAAATATGATATAAACACAATTTTCTAATACGACATATCTAAAACCTTCATCTACTCACGTCTTCAATCATAATTTGAACATGCGCCTGATGTAAAATTTGCGCAAAATTCATAACTATTTTAATACTATTTTTTCACTGTATATTTTTTCGGATTAATTAATTTTAAACATTCAATAGGTTCAAAAAGGCGTTCCATTGACGGATGACATGGTCCGTGAATATGCTCCGAAGTTACGGTTTCTTCCTCGACCCCCATCACCGGAAACTGTCACATCTCTAGAAGATTGGTAAGACATTTAACCTATATAATAAATATTGAACTAGGCGTATCTGATGGTCTTTGACATAAGGAACCAGTAAAAATCTAATTAAGAAATTCAAATCTTTTGTGGTTTCCAAATGTAACAGATAGACCTTGCCTTTGTTGCTAAGAAATCATTCAGTTTACTTAATGTGTTAACTCGATAACAAAATATATTTGTATACAAACTATAGTTTTATTGGTCGTTTAATATTATTATTAGAACTAATTAATTTCTTTGTTTTCAGTTCCCTACCCTCTAGTAGTAACAATGAAAAGAGTTCCTATAAAAATAACCAGCATAATATGATTGTACCTGTTGATGGACATTGGCTAAATCTGATGATGGGAAAGCGGTTTCATGAAAATCTTAACTCCAATTCTGAAAACGACTCGACCAGTTCCTATGAATCAGCAAAGACATGTGAACGGGATGACCAGCCCTCACCAATTTGTACTTCTACGGAAACAAAATCCGACACCAAAGATCATTTAGAAAAACTGTCCGAAGTCCTATCAGAATCGAATGAAGCGAAGTCAACCTGTGAAACGGCTGATCGTCTGCCTCAGCTAGACAAAATACCCAAAGATGAGCCCAATAAGGATTGCACGATCACTCACTCGGCCAAACTTGCAACGATGAACCTGGAAGTATCAAAGTTATCCACAAAAAATATCATAGAACATTCCAAAATTTTGTCCCTCCAACACATGGACCGTGTACCATTTAGTTTAATGCCAGAAGAGTCTTCTGGAGACGAGACCTCCAGTAGAGGAACGTTAGATGCAATAATACCACCCCTGAAGGACTTTCAAGGGAAGAACAACCCGTTTCTAATGAACTCTCACTCTAAGCCCTTTACGTCTAATATGAATGTGTATAGACAAAATGGAAGACTGAACTCACGCTTTTCACTGCCAAATCAGTTAAACCCATTGTTTGGGCCTGTCGTTAGGCCCTTGAAGAGAAAGCTTAGTGAAAAAGATATAGTAATAGGACCCAACGGAGAAGTCAAGAGAAGAAAGTATAGACGACCGAAGAAGCATTTACAGTTACAGGTAAGAAATATTGTGAATGTAGCTGTCATTATTACGTAATACAAAATATTTTTATAATAAACGAATTTGGAAAAGTCGAAAATGTGTGTATTGGTTACTTATAGTTGTTTATTGACTAAATATTCTATCTATATGTCGCAGCCAACTATCTTAATTAGCCGTTTAACTAGCGACCTAAACGATGTTCAGCCAGTTGATCAAACAGCTAGGCAAATGATTTGGATTGTTGATGTTTCATTACTTTCCTAGCCTGTTGACTGTGTCTTATGTTTCATCTTTTTATTTCTGCCAAATAATGACTAACGCTGCGGCGAATATATAATATATTTCACCACTACTAAACGACGCCGTTTAGTTAAAAGGCTAGGCTAATTAAGCTTGTTTCGATATATATATTGAGTCTATATTCTACTTACTATTATATATCAGGCTTTTTCATAATTCTCTTTAACTATTATTGGTATTTACACTGTCAAATTAGTCAATTCAGTGATTTAATGTAGTAACATTTAGTTTTTATGAATGAAAAAAAAACAGTATTAATTAAAATTATCTTTGTTTTTTTTCAGTTGAATAAGTCATGTCCACTGCCAGACGACGTATCAAAGGTCGTCAACCCAACGGAAAGTGAAGTCCCACCGAGCGGTAACACAAACGCACACGGGCGCAGGCTTCGACAGCGGCAGGAGAAAAATTACTATGAAAATTCGCGACGAAACACAAATAATACAACTATCAATAGTGTTAAAAGCCTGCAACTGAGCCCTCATAAGGTGGACAGCGGCGCCTGCGCACCCGACGCACTATCCGCCCTGAAGTCAAGTGTCCAGTCGTATTTTCGCGCAGGGCAAACGTTTCGTGTTTTAGCTCGCCGTAATTCTTCAGGTCATCAGCCCGCGTATCTTATCGAATGGGACTCCACCTCATAGAATATGAATTTATTTATACGTATTAATAAGTGCTTGTCTAGGTGTACAGTATCGAGGAATGTGATATAATTATATTATTCCAAGAGTATTTTTCGTTTTATTTGAATGTGGGAGGTCTGAAATAATGAAGTTCTATACGATAAATATTTTACACCACATCGTAGGTTCGATCCCCGGTTGTGCACCAATGGAGTTTCTATGTGCGCATTTAACATTTGCTCGAAAAGTGAAGGAAAACATCGTGAGGAAACCGACATGTCTTAGACCCAAAAAGTCGACAACGTGTGTCAGACACTGGAGGCTGATCACTCACTTAAAAATGATCATGAAACAAATTCAGAAATCTGAGGCCAAGACCTAAAGAGGTTGTAGCGCCGCTGATTTATTTTATTTATTTTACACGATTCATATTAGTTGTATAAGGTTTGTAAATTTATTTAAATTCTGATAATCTCTGAGTACTATAGTTTTATTTTCCTTCCGTTTAAACCTAATTAATTTAAATAAGTGAAGAATCTACAAAAATCTGGCTAGGTATCATGTTATCTCAAAATCTGGCAGGTTGTCAAATTTCTTTAATAATAACCGCGAGTTTCTGAAACGTCAGATGTTCAATCACCTACCCGTGCCTTCATTTTACGTGAATAAGTATGAAGATCACCGTCATACAGTGGCGTTATAAAGATCTTACTATTTGATACCTCTGTACAAGGCCTAGTCCTTCAAAAAAATACCTACTAATATCAAAATTGTATGACATTCCTGATTCCTTTTCATGATATTTCATAATTTTCGAATTTTAACTTACACCTTACAAATTAATAAAAGTATGAACCATTGTTTTCTATGCACTTTTGCCATCTCATAGGTAGTTCATTGATCCCTTTACTAAAAAAACCAGTCGGACGTGAATCAATAAAAGCTGTGAAGGCGATTTGGACCGCCCCATCAGAGTTAAATTTTTTCCCTTGCAAAAAGTTGTCCAATTATCGAAAAAAATGGTAATCTGTCGGAGCAAGCTACGGAGGATTTCTTAGACATTCCAATTCACATACGACATACGACGACTGCTACTTCACGACAATACAGTCTAGCGTTGTCGTGAAGTAGCAGTGGCGTGGAGCGATTGACCAGCCTAGGTTGTTTAGCCGCTAGCTTTTCCATCATGGTTTGCAATTGCTGACAATAGACATCAGCCGTAATAGTCTCGCCAGATTTGAGAAATCTGCAATGAACAATACCGGCTAACTTTTTTGGGGTTAATTTTCGCTTGGGGCAGGATTTGGCTGGCTGGCCAGGATCCAACCATTGCGCTGAGCGCTTCCGATTATCGTAAATAATCCATTTTTCATCACAGGTAATGATTCGGTTTAAATACCTTCATTATTGTGCCGGTTTAGTAATGTAACGCAGCAGTCGACGCGCGATTGCCGGTTTGCTTCAGTCAATTCGTGAGGTACCCATCTTTCAAGCATTTTAATCTTCCCAATTTGCTTCAAGTGAATTAAAACAGTTTTAGGATACCAACCAATACGACAAAATTTTCTTAATGAATTCTCTACGGGGGTTTAAATCTGTAAAGTTTTTTTTCTGCTCTGGTGGCAGATGTGGTCGTTATTCCTAATCATAGGCATAATTACTGCTATTAAAAGTCTGCCACATGAGCAAATCATAGATATTTTACTCACCAGCTCAGCTAGGTCTCTATTTCTATTAGAAAGTTAGTAGTAAGAACCAAAGGGAGAGGGAGCAAGTTTCACACTAAAAGAAAATATTGTTGGAGATGTAGAAAAGTATGCAGTTTTATTTGCGCTTTTTATAAAAAAAATCATCAGATGACATGTAAACGATGAGGATGAGTTAACATCTGAGGATAGTCACAGATGGCAGACATGACCCAAGCAAAAAAGTGTAGACATAAAACCACGGGTAAAAGAAAATGATAATAGGTAGGTAGAGGTAGAGATAAATTTGGCTAAAATTATTATTGCGATATTATTAATTTATTTAACTCAATATCTAAATTATCTTATCAATCTCAATAGTTAACTTCAGCAGACTGTGAATAGAATTCATTTGTTTTAAAAGAATGAGTGTGATCATAAATATTAGAAGATTTTCTTTACGAAACTGAAAGGGTCAATACGGACTATAGTATTGCCCCGTTGTCACTATTTAACTTTAGATTGAATCATGTCTATCCAGATTTTCGTTGTCTCAATAATAAAAAAGGCGGTTATTATATGTTGAATATCAATTTAAACAACAGATTACATTATGGAATGTCATTATATTTTAACGTTATTATCTACAATTTGTTTCGAGGTTCAATTGATGACTTGAAACAAAATTTGCTTAATTATATACAATATTTTGAGTTTGTATATTGCTGTTTTCACGCCATACACTTTCGAAACATATAAAACTCGCTACATTTCCACTGGAGTTAACTAACTACAAAAACAGAAAAGACATTTTCCAATGTAAAATAAATATATTTCAAATCAAATGTATGACATTTGATCTGTCGACAGGCTGATAAAAAATCTACTAACATTAAGAAAATTTATCAAAAATCGAACACATAACAGAAATTTCATTTACTATTTAAACACAACGTCATTTTCACATTGCAGATTTAATTGTAATATTATTATTCATTAAAGTTAAAGTTATTTTACTAGATTACATAATAATAATTTATATTCTTTATAAGAAAGTCAGCAAGAAACCTCATGCAATGGGAAAATGCACGAAAATCAACAGAATTCATTGTTTCATAATAAGCTGATTGCCTATTTACGAATTATTATTTAAAATAATTTTTTTGATTTTTTTAAATATTTCAAATTACTACTTTTAATTAGTACATACTATAAAACAAGTTGGAAGGTAGAAGACGCTTCTAGAACAAAATATAAATATAGGCTTACGAATGTAAGAGTTTACACCGAACTTATATATTACACATCGAAACGTAAGGTCCATAGCGCAGGCGCCCGTACAACAGTTTAACTTTAGTAAATATATCTATTCACAGCACTTAACCACATGTTAGTAACGATTTCACACAAAACAAGTCACAAATACACTCTGGTGTCGCCCACCGTTAAGTATAAATTGCATTGATATCATTAATTATTATATTTACAACAAAATGTAGTCTATAATTAATTACAAGGACTCTTCAAAGGCAGCCATCAAGTCACTTTGCATGTTCATGTCTATTTGACCAGCCATCTGAAAGAAAAGAGGTTGTCTTTATTATTGATGCCATCCCATTTTACAAAATTTACCCTTTTCTATGGTGGTCTTTTATAATTTTATTACTATTAAAAGGTTTATCATAGAATTTTAAAGAGTCAAGAACTTATTTGACTAGTTACATCTCAAAGTAATTCTATATAATTAATGGTTGAAATAGTGTCTATTCTCCTATCTTCAGAAGTTCAAAGTTCGTCTGTGTAACCAAGGAAAGAACAGAAGTCCGTTATTCAAATACCTATATCTCATGACACATTACCCACTTGAGCACTGACAATTGTCATATTTAAATATAAGCAATTGTTTGACAGTTGTTGACAGACATGTTAAATTCAATGATGACATTAGGTTTTTCTACACGACACTGGCGAAGTACCTTGTGCCCAGTTGGCACAAATTAAAGCAAAAAAAAAAAGACATTAGGTTTGTAAGTGCTAATAATTTATACTCACAGCTTCCCGCCTCCGTCTCTCTTGCTCTCTCTGGCGTAGGCGGTCTCGCTCGGAAGCAGGTGGTTTGTCTGGCGCCGCACTGGCGACTGCCGCGGCCGCGGCTGGAGGAGAACCACGCGCTACGGGAGACACGCTGGGCGATGAAACCTCGCTACCTTCGGGCTTTCGACCAGATTGTAGGCCCCTGCAATTACGTCAGCATATGAGCATAATGCTACTTGCGTGGCTTAGTGGTTAACGCACTTGGCGTATAACCCGGGAGTCCTGAGTTCGATTCTCGGTAAGTAATTGATTCTTCAAAGAAACCTGTTAAACACGCAGAAATTTATCAGCCCCATGCCATGCTTCGATACTAAACTTCAACCACGTTTGTCACAATTATTTCAGTCAGAGTCTTTACTACTGTGTATGAAAGCCCATAACCCCCATTTTCATATCAAAGCATATACATAGCCCGTAGCCCCTAATGGGGCATGGGATGACACATTTCTGCGTCTCATTGAGCAATTTTTATATAGGTGGGAAATTTCATACTAGTTAGGTTATCAGGGTTATACGTCATGCTCATTACCAATCAAGCCACGGAGGCGATAAAATTACCTTGTGAAGGCTCCATTATTTGTCTTCGGTTGAAATCTGATAAAAGATAATTTGTTTCTATTAAAAATAAATAATACCACCCACGAATACGTTATTGTTTTTGCTCCAATATTGCTAAATCTGAGAGCTTAATCTCTCAACGACAAAGAGCAGACGCATTCCTGAGTCCGTTTAAATAACAAATTAAATACTCAGCTTCTATGAATAGTGAATCGATCAATCGGGTAAATCTCTAGTTTAATCAAACACCATTTCATCTTTCGTTTTAGATTCTCACTTTGAACTTAAAGCCATGCAATAAACTTAAGAGTGTAACGATTCATGGATGGCATCATTTAACATATACTGTAGCGGTTATGTACTAATATAATTCTTATTAGCTACGCGAAAATACATAAAAAGAGTTAATAACAGTTCAGTCAGATATGACTATATAATATGTCAATTTGCAAAAGATAATTCTGTGTGACCTGAAATCCGATAGCAGTTCTCTATTCGCAGACTACAAATTTATAATCTTAAGCTAATTTTAGTTTTATTTTATTTACCTCATTTTATCATCCTCTGGATGTCGTCTTTCTGTTTCTTGCCGTTGCCTTTCTCGCTCCGCCTGTTCCTTCTTTCTTAATTCTTGTTGTTCTATAAGTGCCCTTTGTCGATCAATCTTTTCACGAGCTTGTTTCTTGAAAGCCTATAATAAAATACAATTATAAGTATAGTTAAAAGTATGCATTATATTTTTTAGTCACTTATAGTATATATCAAACATATATATGTAGTTATGAAAATAAACGCAATCGATAGTGAATTCAGACTTGTAAGATTTTTATAAAGAACGAATTTCAAATTCACTAATAATTATGAATTGTAGTGTAAATTTTGTGACAAGATTTTAAAAATTAAAAGTTAATATTTTAATACCAGGGGACGAAGTTAAAATAAAATGTTACACTTACTTGAAAACTGTCCATAACAGGTTTAGGCTTTACTTGATTATTATTTCCCATTGTTGTAGGAACACTCTGAGGGCTTCCTGCTTGCGCTAATGAGGACCACGACGACGCATTTCTCAAATTCTGCTCTTGTTTCGTCTTAAACATTTGCGCAAGCGCTGTCCCTCTTTCCGTCATATTGTTTGTAAGTACGCTCGGTACCCTCATGAGATCTTCAATGGGCTTGGGAGTGAGGAGGGGCTTCACGTCTTCTTTCTTTATAGCCGGTGGGACCATGTTATTGGGCGTACTAGGCATAACATTCATATGGGCCTGGGCCGTAACCGGATGACTGTGAGGAGCCGAATAAATTGGATCGAATATTGACGAAACATTTGGCGCCGTCGTGATACCGGCCAAGGTCGCGTTAACATCGGGCCTTGGCATCTCTCTTTCGTGCATATTCTTATCTACATATCCATTGTGCGGTTGAGGGAGATGCATATCGTTTTTCATAGGCTCCGAAACGTGAGTCATATCTGTCAGTCCGCCTAGTTGAGCCATCAAGTTGTGATGCGACGTGTCAGACATCATGGAAGGTTTGTTGTTCATAAAGTCGTCCAGACGCATGGACGACTCCGAGGCGCTAACGCTATCGTCCAAGGGAACTTCTGCTTGCAGGCTTCTTTCGAGACTTGCCAACGACCGTTCCAGTGGATCGATATAGTGTGACGTGTCTACTTTATCGAGGCCGTTGCGAGGTTCCATTTTCATAGGTTTTATATCGGGTTCGCGTACTATAGGGACATTACAAGAGTCGGGTAAATTACTAATGGGAGGGTTAATGATTGGTTGGACAGGGGTAGTGAGGGGTGCGGAAGCTACGGGAGGGTTAATTTCGGGTGCGGGGGTAGGGGTTGGTTCCTCTTTCTCTGGGGCGGGTGGCGCGGCTGGCACCTCTGTGGCAACTGGCGGTGCTGGTACCACAGGTGCTATGACGGGCGCGATTATCGCTTTCTGAAAATTAAAAAGAAATGAGCATACCGCCACTTTTGTGTCTCATAATATAAATGTGAAGAGATATTTACAGGTTGTGATGATGGCAGCGGGTGAGGTTGCTTTTTTAATTTCTTCTTTGCCTGTTTTCCGATATTGGTACCTGTAAAGCAGTTTCAGTAAATACATATTTGTATGTATTGATGTTTATTTAACTTTATAATTCACGTATGTACTTACAGTTTTCAATGTAATATTGAGGATATCTTAATCATTTATCCTAACTCTCAAGCTTTGATGTTCTGACACTGGTGCTTCGCGCGGAAAGGAAATTTAATCTATGTTAATTATCGATATCGTTTTAATCTATGGAAACTTCGTGTTACGGGTTTTTAAGAAAAACAATTTAAATTAATTGAAGTATTTACTTTAAGTTTTATTATATTAAGTTATATTATATACAAAGTTTTATTTCTATTAAAACTAAAAATTACAAGTCATGATAATCGATTGGATAAAACTTAATATAAAATCAGAAAAAACATTGTGTATGTTTACATTCACTTTTAAAACCTATATCAATACAAACAATTGTACCAAATATATTTTATTTTTGTGTCATTTATCTTCAAATTCGTATATGCAATAGTTCTATACTAATTGAAGCTGTTAAAAATTAAAACGAGAATAAAATATAAATAGGCAGAGGTGATATTTAAGGTGTGTATATATATATATATACTTCTTACGGTAAACCTACGGCAAATATACGACTATATTTTGAAACTAACTAGAAGTTGTCATCTCTGCCTTTTCATAATTTCCACTATTGCTAACTTATAAAAATCCTCGACACTGAATAGTTGTACTTTGATAAAATTTAAGTGCGCTAAAATTGATTTTAACTCCTAATAATTATTGGGAATGTACAATCTTGAATATATGCATTATAAAATAAAAAATACTGTAAAACCAATTTTAAAACATTTTCTGGAGTTACTTTTATCTATACAATATAATTACGCACTTATGTATACTATATGATGACAGCTGCAATTTACAATTTTATGAACATAAACACAATTTTAAATAACCTAATAAAATGTATCCTATTCTAAATACACTTATGTGTACGTTGGTTCTAACACTGAGTAGAGACAAAGTAAAAGTAAAAAAATATGTATAAAACAGAAAATCGTTACTACATTTATATGATCATAATATAAACTCTTTAAATTATTAGACGCTAAATAAATAAAATAATCAATGTATCGTTAACAATAGCAAATTTATAAACATCTATGGGTCGCAGAGGCACGTGTTACTGTCTACATCTTGTAATATCGACCCCTAACACATTAGAATTCTCTTGTGACAATGAAATTTGACAGTAAAATATAGAATTTATATCAGGTCTTTCAAAATTATGCAACTTATTGCACCAATCCTATCCTCCCTCCTTCAAAGAAAATCATTTTCACATAAATCTAAAAAAACAGTAACCCAGCTGTTCAGTTGTTCCGTCCGCATTGACATAATATAGTGTATTTACATTAAATGCATTAACTTATTGTATAATGTTTGCAAACAATTGGTGGAAGGAAGGAGGCCAGCTTTAAGTTCACATTTGAATGTTCGACACGTAATTCGAGAGCAAGCATACAAAGTATTAAGCGTCACCAATAAACGATACCTTTTCATGGGCAAATTTTTAACTACAACATGTCACTCGTGAAATCCTCGTGGCAGAGGGCCAGTTGCTTGCCAGCTCGGTCCGTCCTTACACAATTGTTTGCATTACGTGTTGAGGCGCTCCTTGGGTCCGCTCTACTTCGTACTACGTCCCACACTACGCCGCTATACACTTCACGACGTAACACACACTAACAAGCTATTAGTAACCGTAACGGAAGTTTCCAATAGATAGTAAAGATATCGAAAGTTTAAGATGCAAATGAAATAACACCGGATTTAAGGACATGATATAGTTAAAAATATTAATGTGAAAAGGTATTTCCTATTGGTTTATTGAAGCGAAACCAAATAAATAATATTCCTTACCGGCACCAGTTACGAGTGTCAGCGAACACCAAAGCTGGCTTCTCCTCCTTACTATCTACCTCAGTGTGCCTAACAACCTTGTCTTTTGTTCGATTATTTCAAAGCGGATCGATCCCATAAACGTTACCCTTCTTTATCACAGTAAAAAATCGTTTCAATTGATATAAAATAAAAATAACATCATCATCCACTTACTTTGTAAAGAAAGGAAAAAAATATAATGTAAATTTAAAATATATAAGATTATCTAAAATACTTTCAAATTCAATATAAGAACAATGCTACCATGTAGGCCATGCAAATTGATATTAGCCAAAAGACTTGTGGCAATGGTGGGTCATAAAAAATAAATATTAAAAAAGATCTTTACGTGGTCTACTACGCTACCCTAACATCAGTCCTATGCAACTACAACCAGAATCTGAGTGTGAGATGATATGAAATAATATTAATCCATTCTTAACATTCATACTGTGTCTTGATATTTAGGGACTAGAATAAAATATTGATAAAAAAGGACAATCTAACAACGATATCCATTCACATTCAGTCATTTTTTTAAATACAGTGAGTTGATACCTCACACGTTTAAAGTAAACTGCCAATAACCTAAACTATATCGCTATCAGGCGTCGCAGGTTACGACGCGACGCTTTTTAAATGCAAACAAAAGAGCCATTTTATACGCCGCAGGACTATGGTTTTAAGAGGAACTCGTTTATACAATATAACTGAATAAGTTGGTCATTTGAATGTTTAAATATTTTTAGTACATTCAAAAAATATATAGGCCACCACAAGTAATTTCCGTGAATGAAAAAAACCTCAAAAATATTTATTGGTCATTTATGGGCAGAGTTATGTTCCTATAGATTTATAATTAACATAGTATTTAAATCAAACCTAATATGGACGAAATTGAAAATAAAAAATTCACGTATTTTTTTAAAGAGATAAACCAAAGTCCATGTGGCTTTATATTGTACTGATTGAACTGAGGTTGTCGACGTCTAACCTGCTTCGCTGTCGCTGCTGTCCGATGATGAAGTGTCGGTGCTGGATGAAGAATTGGAGGAGTCTGATGAACTTGATGAAGAGGAGATGCCTCCACCCAGGCCGTCCTTGCCATCTGAAATATATACACATTTTAAAGTTTTGTGTTTTTTCTCTTCGTATGATGCTCATACATGGGACTGACATACACTGAATGTACAATATTAAATTTTCATACAAATTTGACAAGCAAAAACAGGATGAATCTTCTGTAAATATTTCTTGTCTTATAACTCCGTGGTTCCCAAATTCTATGTTGATTTATCAGAAATTTATTGCAGCACACCAGAGCACATATAATACAATTTTATGTCCAAAATATATATGATATTATGGTGGACATAAAACATATTATATTTCCAAAAACGAGAAGAAAAGAAAGCTAAAACTTTTACTGAATAATTATTACCCATAGTAAGGCTAGAACGGAAAAGATAACAAGCTCTAAATGAGTAGCATTGCAACAACTGTTGATTTAAACACAGGGAATTTGGAAGATTATGTTGATTTGTGCCTTGGAAATCAATAAGCTATTATTTCTTAATTAATAGTAAATATAAATCGAACCTAAATTATGGTAGATTGATATGTCTTGCGATCGAAGATTTCTTTTATATTCATTCATAAAAAACTAAAAATCAACTTGTTGTTGTTGTGCTGTCACAAATAAAACGTACCTTTTTTAGGTTGTTGTTTCTTATTGGATCCTAATTGCCCAGTGACGTCATGCAATCTCTTCTCCAATTCCTGTTTCTTCTCAGCTATTTGTTCATCTTTAGATTTACCGGAAACCTTTCGATCTGGCATCAAATAAAACATATATTGCAATTTTAAACTCATCAGTATTTTATTAGCTGTTGCCCTTTTTTTAAAAAATAGTTTCAAGACCAACACGACACAAAGTGTAATATTATTAACTCCCAACCACATAAGGATAATAATAATTATTGTTTCATTAATTGATAAAAATACATTTGTTTTGTGTGCTAACGAATAGTATTCTTACGTGTTTTTTTCCGAAGACACGAAGCGACATAGCTCTCGAGTTCCCTGAGTGTGGACGGTTTGAGAGTCTCGAAGTCTATTTCGATCTCGTCAGGATTCGAATCTCGCAACGATGGCTCTCGGCTTTGAATTATATGTACCACTTTACCCAGTTTGTCACCTGAAATTCCATACAATTAATGAGTACGGTACCAAAACGTTTTTATGCATTTGTTTTAATTTCTTGAATATATTACTAACTATAGTATTTGTTTAGGAGCGCATAATATAACTATGCTTTCTCTTACATTACGCTAAAGATATGACAATTATATCTCACCCGGTAGCTTGTTAATATCGAGCGAGAGCTGCCTCTTCTCGTCGTATGACATGGGCTTAGCGAGGTCCTCGTCGTCGGAGTCGGGCGGCGGGACGTGCGGCGCCGCAGTGGGCGTGGAGCTCTTCTTCTTGGCGGGTGGCGCCCCCCGCGAGCTTCCCTTGCCGGCGCCGCCGCCCCGCTTGCTGCCCGTCTTGCCGCGCACGGCCGACGCTGCAACATTCACTATACAACACTCACTCTCACAGCTTTATAGAAGGTTAATTATCGAGTACGATTAAATAAAACTGTAGAATATTAGACAATTCAAAGTAAAAACTTTTATATTTAACTAATAAATTAAAACTGAGAAATAGCATTTAAAAAGTCCCTATTTAGCATGTTGGAATTTGGATCACACAAAAAGTTTCCATTTTCTTTTATAAACTAGTATTGATTTAACTACTTATTTATTTATTAACACTTTGTTGCATTACATAAAAGGAAAATATTAAACATAATTTAATGACAAGCAACTGGCGGCCTTATCGCTTTAGAGCGATTTCTTCCAGACAACCACTGTTAGTAAAGGAAAAAACCACTATGAGTATATTAGATAAGGTAGGCAAGAAGTGCAAAAATAAAAAAAAGGGAAAAAAAAACATACTTAACAGAAACAAAAAGAAATAAAAATAAACTAAACTGATACAAGTAACATAAAACAAAACAAAAAGTAAACAGTGCACATGAATCATGACAATCTAATTCAAGATCGGTCTCACGTCAGTTAGTAGTTTGTGATATGACATGGACAGGTAATGTTTATAAAGCAGAAATTTAAAGGAAGATAGAGACATTGTATAATGTTTGCAAACAACATAATTCTTCTTATTTAATGAAGATTGTATCAAGACCTCATGGTATCCCGTTATATAATGATAAAATAAAGATGGTTTTCATGTTAGCAAGCCTAAAAATAACATTCAAACTAAACTAAGACACAAACAAATAAGAAGACTTACCCAAATTTTCAGCAATATTATTAACTTTAGTATAGGCGGGTACGGGGGTGGGCTTAGGCACGACACTATTGGTTATTGGCTTTTTCGTTTTGTCTTTTACTTTCTTTTTCGCCTTTTTCTTAGTATTTGATTCTTCCAAGAGTTTCCTCATCTTCTCTTGGAGAGCGAGTAATTCCTTCTCCAATACTTTGACTTTATTATTTCTTTCTTCTTCTGAATCATCAGATTCAGAATCAGATTCGGAACCGGACTCCGAACTAGAGCCCGAACTTCCTTTGTCTATGTGAGGTACTCCCGCATGAATCGGCTCATCTGGTATTTTCGCGTATCTACAATAAAATTACATCAATTATTCTGGGTACAATCCTCAAATACAAATATATGCGCATTACACTGCTCTTTTATAGCTATTGTCGTATTGTATACTATTCAGAAAACTTGCTGATTGTGATCATATTCTTCCTTTTTTAGGTAAAACTGTATAGTTTACATGTTATAATTTCCTGCTAACTCTGCTAACACTTTATACAAGAAAATATTAAGGCAATTACATACAAGTGAGAAGTTTTTGGTACATTTGGTACTCATTGGTGGTAAAACTAAAATTACCTCATTTCAAAAACATCCTGCAGTTTTCGCGCCATAGCGACCACGTCGTGATCGGGTGGGTTATATTTGTAACAGTTGGTAAATATTAAACGGACGTCCGTCGCGAATTCCACTGCCGTTTTGTACGCTCTGTTGTCCATTTTCTGTTTCACCGTTCCAAGGTCCATAGGCTTCTTGATTATGTCAAAGTAGTCATGTAGACCAAGTAGAACGGCATCCACAGGTTTATAGAACGGCCAGGCATAGCCCTAAAGTCAAATACGTACAAATAAATCATTTTGTCTTTCGATTTGTGTAAACGTGTAAAAAATAAGTTCGCGTGACTCATCACTTAGGTCAAATGTAAGTTTTGCTCAATTAAGGCATATAACTATTAATATATGGAAATAATTCGATAATTCCTCATCCTTTAAATTCATTCACGTGATCATAATGCGCAAATTGTTGGCGAAATGAAATGTACTTACTGAGTGTTTCTTAGAGAATAATTCTTTTAGTATTTCATTACAGCTCTTGAGGGCGTCGGATAATTTCTCCTTGTTCTTGGCCAGTTGCGGCGTACCGGCGTGATGAGACGCGCCGGCGCCGCCTACTCCCGGTGACACTCCACCCATTTTGAACCCATCGTCGGCGACTCTACCAGCCTATAGATACGACCATACTTTAAACGATTTACATTACTCAAGTTATCACTTAACTAGCAAACACTAGATTCTAAGGTGCCGTTATTGTTGACGAAAAAATCTCTGGATCAGATTTTTATGTCTTCGGTGATCACTACTTCATGGATAGAAAGTTAATTCTATTCAATTGCTTTTATTGTCAATAATATGTTTAGACTATGATATAGGTTATCTTTAAAAGTTCGCAGCTGATTTTTAATGATGCAATACAAACATGTTTTTTTAGAGGGTACTTTTGAACTGCATAGCACATTTAACCAATTAAGATAACGTCACCACAGTTCTTACAAGAAATTATTTTATTTGTATGTCAGACATAATAATAATAAATGTGGTTGTTCTTTATATGATGTTTAAGATATATGTATCCATGTTAATCACATGCTTATACATAAATATATAATTCATTTAATTGAATTTCAGACCCATACCTTTTTCTGTCTCCCACTTTCCCTTCTTGTGGAGATTTTGGCTGGCTTAGGTCCACCTTGTTGGTCGATAGTGGGCGTTGTGTAACCACCTTCAAAGGAACTTCCCATCGGCGTTGTTGTATCCGCTTTTCTCTTAACTCCCTTTTTGACCTACATACAACAAATACAAATTAGTTAGGCAAATTGCTGTTTTTAAAAGAACAGTTTCATGTTTCAATTTATAGTTGACTTAGGGCCTGTTTCACAATGTATGGGTAAAGTAATATACCAAATAGCTATGCAATACATAAACTATTCGAAAGATAAAATTTCCGAATAAGATACTTCGCATTTCATGACAAATAGCGCTATATGACAGCCGTGAAACGCAAAAATACTGTTTATCCTACCAATAAGTAAATAATAGCTTATTTGGAACTTATCCGGACCTTGTGAAACAGACCCTTAATGATACATTGTAAAATGTTAACAAAAAAGGCACTTAGATTAATGATACCAAAGCATTGTATTTATACAATATTTGCTGCTTGGATTTCATCTTATATTTACCAGAACTTACTCCAAAAAAGGCATAAAATTGAAAGTGATACCTTTGCTGGTTGCGTCTGCGACAAGGCGACCGCAGGCATGGTTTGGACCGGTGGTGCGGCCGCTTGGCTCACGTGAAAGTTAGAGGGTTGCGTCGCCACCTATGAAGGTCACTCATTTTAGCCAAATGCACTATGTAATATTCAATGGTAAGTTTTTATTTGTATACAGTTAAGTGTAATTATTAAAAAATAATACAAATAATCATTGAAATTTCTGTGAGTTCACAATAGTTGCTATATTGTTTTGCTTTGCTTGTTATTTGTATTTATAAGATTTAGGTATATAATTTATTTATTTTATGTTTTTTATGTAGGATAATTGGTGTGGGTATTATTTTGGCATTCTATCGAATTAGTAGTAACTGTTAAGGTATAATAATATGTAGTCAATAAATAAATAAAAATAATGTAATAATAGACGACAAAATTTAAGAAAAATTTAAAAAAAAATCACGAAACTATTCATATTCAACATTCGCGTCAAACACAAGATTTGAGTAAAGGCAATATAAAGTAACCTGTTGCGGCAATCCAGCGTGCGTAGCGGGCGGCGTAGGGGGCGCGGCCAATGTGGGTGTGGTGGTGGTGTTGGTTGAGCCCACAAAGGCCGGAAGAGGAGTCGACGGCACTGCCTTGACCGGCGTGGCCCGTGCTCCTGGAACACTCGGCGCCACACTCGAACTGGAACGCTTCTTCACGCTCTTCGCGCTGTTCGATGGCACTTCAATCTCTTTCTCCTCCTTGTCCATTTGTGCTATCTACATACAATTATTGACATATTTTAACAAACTGTAATTTGTTACTGCTGATAATAGATAATCACATAACATTATTTTAAGATATAATATAAGAAATAATATTGTAAATAGTACTTTTTTATTAATGTAATCTATGTTCTGTATGTTATTGTGGACTTACCCGATTTAGGAACAATTTTTCTAACGTTTGCGCCATAACAACCACATCCTCCCCAGGTTTGTTGTAGATATAGCAATTTGTGAACATAGTATTGAAATCTTGAATACATTCTTGAGCCGAGTAGTAATAATTTGATTCCAATCTCTTTTTAACAGTTCCTAAATCCATAGGCTTCTTAATAATCTTATGGTAATCCTAAAAATTATATTGATTTAGTATACTAATGATATACTCTAATATAGAAAACATAATTAAATTTTCATACAGTATTTTACTTTTTTAACTCCAAAAAAAACATGATCAGTATAAGATGCTAATCAGCAAAGCATTTAAATTTGTTGAACTTACTGGGAGGTTTAATTTCTTAGCATCTACAGGTTGATGAAAAGGCCATGCGAATTTATGTTTCCACACGGCCTTAATTACATTTTTCTGAAGGAACAGAAGTTGATTAGTAACTCGTCCTTGGCGGCGCGGTGACTCTTCCGATGGCGCTCCATTTACGGGCTCCACCGCTGGCTAAAATATAATAATTTTATTATACATAATCATATTTTTTTTACCAAATTGTTTGTATTAGCTTTATACTTACAGTGCTTGTAGTGGCGAGTGGATCAACTGCCTGCTGCATTGTGCTGGAATCAGCAATCTACCTGCCAGAATTATGCATCAACTATAGAGTCCATCTACAAAATATTGTTCCTATGAAAATCAAATCACACTCACCTCAATTGTAACAAGAGGCTCATCCAATTTCTGGCTAAGAGGCATCAGCTATATCCTCTTATTACATTAAACCTTTCTATCATAATAATTTTTGGTGCGCTTGCACCTAATTGTATCTTACTCTATGCATTAATAAATACTTCACCTAAAATCGTAAACAATCTGTTAATATGTTTAAAATGAATTAAGATAAATATTTAAATTGATTAAGTTTACCATTTAATCAGCTGATGTTCTGAACCTTCCGTCTGGATCTCAATAATGATTAAAGACACCCAGAATCTGTTAAGATAGATAAAATTGTCTTATTAATATAAAAACAAAAAAGAGTTATAAAAACATGGCTCCTTAGAATAATTAAAAAAAATATTTTGTAATATTTGTTACAAACTGTAGCTATCAATAAATCCTACTGGTAATCGCAGTAAAAATTGCAATTTTTTATGTAATGGTATTTAAAAATTGATTTGTTTATTTTTTAGTTATTTAATTTGCCTATATAAATTTTAAATTCAGTTTTTTATTACAAAAATCATATACACTTTTAATTAGTTTATGTGTATCTCCTGTGTAAATATAAATTTAATATAAAATTAAATATAAATTTGACTATGTAATCAATAAAATAAAAAAAAATACTAATTAATAGTGTTGATGAATTTATAAAACAATAGTTCAGCCAGATAAAAACAATAAAGTTGATTTGAGATATATAAAACATTAATAAAATGGACACAACATCTATATATCAAACTTTATTTCATATCTTAAGTAATGATATAAAAATTTAGATCTTATGAATGTATATATGTAAATATCTTTTCTTACACTCCTTTTATATCTATCTCTATAAGAATTGATCTTTTATTTTATAGATTATTTTCCTTTCCTTAATTCCGTTTCATCCGATACATTTATTTTTTTACCCGTTTCCCTGTTTTGACCCTGGGCCACAATGCACAAACCGTGCGGGCCATAATAAAAAAAAAAAAAAAAAAAAAAACTTTATTTCATAGAAGCACTTCATTTTGATGGAATTGAAGTTATTAAAAGGATTTTTTATAAAGTGTTGTAGTTTTAGTTTTTTGTTTTTCCTTTAATAAAGTGGAAACGGTGCTCCACAAACGTACTTTAAAATCAGGTCAAAAGACAACAGCAATACACAAAAGCCTTATACAGATTGTCACTGAGAAACCTGCCTTGGTCAAATGTGTTATTAGTGCAACAATAAAGATATGGAATCAATCGAAATTCCAATAACTTGCTAGAACAGCCTCGGCACAAATGAAAGTGAGGCATCAAAAATAAGGAAATAATCAAAACTAAAATTAATTAAATCTCCGGTTGGCAACTACACAGTACTAATTTACTTTAATATATGCTATTTGCAATGTATGATAGGAATAATAAGAGAAAAAAAAGGAATGTCACATAAAGATACTAAGATAAAAAGAGAAGGTTAAAGAGGAAAACAATATTTAAAGAAATTAAGAAATTGCCTGCTTAAATATTTATTTTAAGGGTCTTAAGAAATAGATAAATTGTGTCTTTGATTTATAATCAGCACCAGCAATTACTACAAATATATTCTTTTATGTTTTTTAACTGCACATGTAGCTGTTACTATCTCCTTAAATGGTTTGTGATTGTTGCCACTGAATATGGCATAATATACTTTTTTAAATTATATTTAGTAACTACTTACGAGTTAAACTTTTCTAAAAATACATATTTTAGGAATGCTAAAATAATTTGACCATAAGCTGATGAATGTGTAAGTTATAAATCCATAATATTTAGACAAAGTTATGTGGTAAGTACTCACCACATCTCACTGAAATTAAACATTGCTGGTGACAGTAACTAAATCACAGTTAAGGTTGATTATGGTTATAGAAAATTCTTTTAATTGTAACTGTATTTAATTAAATTATTTTTTTTATAAGTTTCAATCCTAGACGGGATGACTTTCTGCAATGTTGAAATACTACTAGATTGTTGCTGCAGCATGCTGCTGTTTTAGCATTATGTATATATATTTATAAGTCAGTTGTTTACAGTATGGTGTTTTAAAGCGTTAACCTAATGGTAATTGGAATATTTGTCTGCTGCATAATTCAGGTAAAGTAATAAAAAGAAGAATCCAAATAAGTTAATTTGTATCCCCTTAACCTTTTCAAGAAAACTAGGTTTCTATGCAATACTACACAATAAATTCAATCTTATGCAATTTATAATTTTAAATATCTATTCTTAACCTTTTAAAGACAAGACATATTTTGACTCCTATTACAGGAATAATTGAGGTTTAACATAACTGAGGATAATCTTAGGACCAACATAACCTTAAATTTGTTTCCAAAATACAATGTTTACAAGATTCCCAGAACTCTTGCGTCTTGGCGCCCTAACAGTAAAGGTAAGCACCATGCATTCCAAGCATCTAGAAACTTCTTTGATTCTACTGACTCTACAAAGTAAAGCTTCTAAGGATATAAGGGTCTACGTAGTAATAAAAGTTAATTTTAGTGTTTAAAAATAAGTGTATTTCGACATAAATTAATGCAACAATATTAAAACGAAAAATTTGAAAATTATAGTCGCTAGTTACGCTAGGTACTTACTCAAAATTCTGATACTCACTAATATAAACAAATAACTGAAGCAAACAAAATTCAACAGTCAATATGATAAATAGAAATATTTTAAGATTATTAAGCGTTTGATTGATCTAGAAACAGTAAAAGTAAAACCACAAAATTATCCTAAGGAGGCCATGAACAAAATTACATATACTGGAGAGTATTATTATCATGCAGTTGAATATTTTATACACAAAGAAAAACCTAACATAATTTTGCATAAATAGCATAAAAATACATCGTTATTTGCCTTAAAAAAGCTTAAAATTAAGGAAAAAGACTTACGAAGGTATATTAACGCCAATATGGCGGATGAACTAAAAATACGATGTCCGAGATACTTCTAAAAAGGGGTTTTCTAACGATATTCTCAATTTTACTAAACACTTCACTTTGGATGAAGTTCATAGTCCTTAATTTAACTAATTAATTCATTGCATTAAAACAACAATTCACACAGTCCTTTTTAAATCATAAAAAGCACAACACGAACTCGTAAAGGAACAAACGAGTTTCAGACATGGCCGCCAAGCGCGAAGCAAGTGTTGAGCGTCTTTCGTCATATTATCTAATATTCGACATTCACTATTTAATTCTGTAAATAAAAATAATATGATAATTTTGAATTAAAAAGAACATAAAATGTATTATTTTGGTTAATTATGGCCGATGACATACGTTTGCGTAGAAATAATACGATTCATTTATTTAGATTTTGGAACGTAAAAATTCAATTTCTATGTTTGCATTTTTCGCCATTCAGTGTTACCAGTTGCAACTTGCAACCCATCTGTGTTCCTTATTCTGTGGTTTGTAGTTTCCATGATTCGGTCAAAGGCTGCCAATTAGATTAACATGTTAAAAATATTTTATATTGAAGAATATTCTGTGTTATGTATGCCTAATCTAATCCCAAACACTTATTCAGGATGTCCCAAAAGTCGACGTCAAGTCGAAATTTTCTCATAGGTAATGCCACACCAGTTATCAGAAATATTAAAAAAAAATCATGTATTTTTGAAGTTACGGATATTTTTTTGTTATTCCAGAAAATGCACGCCATGTGACAGTTTTTTCATTCGGTTGAAACGAAAAGATACGAATTTCACGAAGAAATTTGAATTTTTACGACTTATTTAGCGAACCTTATGATTGCGATATACATCCAATCGAAAAAAATATGAAGACTACAACATAATAATATAATAGTTGCAAATAAAATGTAGCTCGAGACGAAAAAGAAATACTAGAATTAACAGAAGCAGCTTCTACAAAAGTTGCAAAAATATGCAAACATGTGAAATGTCTAGAAAACAAATATTTTAAAAATAATAAGCTACTGATGATGTATAAAAAGACTGACTTTTTATTTCAACAACAAACGATAGCGGTGGCGTATGTTTATTTTACAAAGTAATATAATCAAATATATATAATATGGTTTATTAGAACACCGCTGTGATTTGCAATGTAATCATAGCAGTCTTGTTTATGAGTGTGACAAATGCGTATGTGTAAAGTAGTTTTTTTTTATTTACTGTTTATGTTGGTTAGCGTTTTTCTTCTTATTTCTCTTAACAAGTAGAGTGTTCTACTTGGTTATGCATTTGATATAAGTCGTAAGTCGTCGACGTCGTCGTAAGTCAAAAAAATGGAGAGGCTCGAGGACCGCACCTTGGGCTGTGCCTTCTGTTACTGAAAGCACCTTCGGTGTGATGTTTATTTTCACTATATCTGTGAATCTGTACAATTTATAATTTGCAATAGTTAACATAATCTTACATTTTATCTTTTATTGTTTAAAATTACATGTAAACCTTTTATTAATATTATATAAAATAAATTATGGATAGGTAGGTAATTGAAGAAAATTGTTAGTAATATTTTGCTATACGTTACAGCGCCGCGTCTATGAAACGTCTTTAATGGTGCGAATTCTAATATTTCTTGTTAGGTAAATCGAAAATTGTTTATTTTATTTGTTGGTAGATCTACCTATTTTCGAATTGAAGATGGTTGAAAACTACCAACTTTTGAAATTGTTTCTACCTACTCGATTAAATTCGAGTTGGTAACACTGGTTTACTCTTTGGTAATTGTTGCTGATAGTTGATACTTGATAGTTGATAGTTCATAACTTCATAGTTCATACTCATAGTTGATACTTGCTAGATGCTAGTCTGTCTGACGTCTGTAAGGATTATGTATACAAAATTAAGAGTGAGCAAAGATAAAAGATTTTGAAATATTATTCTTGTTATCTAATGGGTAGTGAAGTCGGTATATAAACATGAAGTCCACGTGTAATAGTGCTGGACGACCTAACAACAAAAATGCTATTAAGTTTACTCAGCAACCAAGATCAACTATCTCGTTGTTTCTTTTAAAGGAACGCCAAAATAAATTTGATAAAAAAGAAGCATGTATTTCCAACACATTGCCTGTAACAATCACTCCAGAACATATATCTCATGACGAAATAGTACAAAATCCCGAAAAACCAAGTAAATTTTGTTTTGTAGAATGTAATTTACATGAAGATGATAATTTAAAATCTTTAGAGGAACCCGTCTCTAGTATAATCAATGTTTCTTCTGAAATTAAAAGCATTATTCCATCTCTTGAAATAAACCAGAGTCAATTTTTTGAGTTAAATAGAAATCTGGTTGATGGGTAAGTAACTACCACCTCTCTAAAATTTTGACTAAGATATGTATATAAAATAAATGGTGTTGTGTTTCAGACAGATGAGCCATGGAATGAACAGTATTATTGTGGGAGGCATGAAATTATTTTCATGTTCACATCCACAGTGTACTTATAATACAAACCATTCATCTAATATGTCCAAACATAGGAGAACACATTCTCAAAATAAGCTTTATCTGTGTGATCAATGTACATTTAGTACCAAATTTTCAAATTCTCTTAATGTACACAAGCGTCTTCATACACAAGAAAAACCATTTGCTTGTCATAATTGTGACTATAAATGCAATAGCAGTTCTAATTTAAAAAAACATCTCAATAATAGACATTCCACTCAGTATTATCAACCAATTTCTTTAAAAAATTGATAAGCATACTGCATAATTTGTTAATTGCAAATTGTTTAAAAATTTTGTTAACCTCGAAATTGTATTAAGAAAGTCTTCTAATTTATTATACAACTAGTTAATTGTAAATATTTATTTTGAATCTATTTAATTGTACTTTTCTCTGTATCATAGCAGATAAGTAATTCATAACATATAACAGATATCAACCATCTTAAATTATTCTTAAATAAAGCTTTTACCAATGACTATTGCTAAAAGTTTATTTATTTCTATGATTCTAATAAATGTGTTACTTTTTCCAATATCTTTATCACATCATATTTTAGCTCCATCCGTTTATGAAGTCTTCATTGATTATTAATATGTATATAATTTATAACTTAGGGGAATAATGAAAAATAATAATAATTTTAAGCCTTTATTCTAAATACCTATAACATTTAGTAATAACTGGTATAAATCAATCACCCAAAAAGGCTTTCTCATTGTATACATAATATTTTGAGTTCTGTAGCGAGGTTTTAAAAATAACAATAGTAATACTTCATAGGTATTTCTTACTATATTATGTCAGTGACAATGTTCTGTGAAGTCCACAACAACAGACTCACGCCAGCCAAATAAAAAGTATCCAGTTGCAGACCCTAGCACAACAGCTGCACAAAGCCACGTATTATATGTCATGAAAACCAACATTAACATATAGCTTACAAGTACTTGAAGACCATGAAGTACTGTTTGCCAAGCATGTGCTGTACTCATCATTGTTGGACTGAAAAATTTAAATGTTAGTTATAATTGTATTACTCTCCAAATTTTGTTAGGTTATAATATTAGAGATTCGTTCAGTCAAAACTACAGAATAAGGGGCCGTTTAAGTCACATAAGCAATATAGGGGGACTTGACTGATTTTCCCTTTTGGTGATTATGTCAACAGCAATTACTTACTTTTTTACCCATGTTACCCACACTTTGTCAATGCTTGAAAATTAAATGCATTTTCGAGGATTCCTACAAAAATTAATATGTTTATGCACTATTATTTTTGAGAGCTTTGCTTATTGTGGGGGGCATTAACAGCAAATCTGCTTATGTAATACTTTAACAGCCCCTACAACATGGAACCATTGGATTAATGAATGTAATCATGTATAGTGCACTTAAGGAAGTATGATGAGGTTTTAATTAAAGTAAATATTACTTACACATTCCGGTCTAGTGCATGTGGAATCGGCCTGAAAGAAAGGAAAGTAGTAATGAAGTTAGTTAAAATATAAATATTTACTGAAATAAAATTAAAACTTACTGAATAACTTGAGGCTCATCTGGATTGCAAATATTTGCTACTCCCTTGTCTGGTGGAGCAACAGCACAATATTGAAGGCCTGTATAAGTTTTCCATAGTAAATGTTTTCTGTAGTACTTGAGCCTATAAAATAATACACAATTCTCTGAGACATGCCAAATGTCACTAATTTTCCAAGTAATAAAGTAAGTAGTACAAAGTTATAATTTATAGGTAAATCCTAAATTTGAATTTTTTTATAATGATTATATAATATTGAAAGATACAAATGTATAATTTATTAATTTTATTCATTTGTATGCTTACATAAATTTATTTAATACATTCCTACCATTTTCAACAAATTAAGCAATTCAGTTAACTTACTGAAAATAGTAAAATATTTTAGTATGACATACCCTTCATAACATAGAGCAATAAGAAAGATTGCTAGAAAGGATCCAAAAAATTCTCCAAGTTCTGATACGTTCCACCATGAAAAAAGAATAACTTCTTTGTACCCTCCGTGAAACTGGAAAAGCAACATTTTTTAGTAATCAGGAAAATACCTAAATTTAATATACCTGTATTACATATAATTTACTATTTTAATTTGACTTTTCCTTATAAAACTGAATATATATATATAGGTATCATTAATATTATTATTATTCTTAACAAGTAGGTATGTGGTTGTTATCTAGTTCAAATGTTATTAAGTTACAGATCTTTTATCTTATCAAATATGTTCATTGGACTTACTGTCATACTCATACTCATTTCATGTCCAACATGGTGATTATGGTGATGACCTTCATGAGCCTTAGCTTGTGGGTCACCAGGCATCATGTCTACACTCGATATGTTAAACATTTCCTGTAATATTATGATTTTAAATGTCACATTTATAAAGAAAAAAACTTGATAAGTGAAATCTACTTACATTTATACCTTCATTTAAATCTGAACTATTCATGACATGCTCTTCATGTCCCATATGCTGTTCCATTCCTACTTCTATGTGGCTGCCATGGTTTGCATGGGGCATGTGGTGGTCCATAATTCAAACTTCTTTAAACGAATGGTTACTCTATAATGAATGCAAAATTAAGCAAAACTTTTTGCCTCTTAACCAAAACAAATTTACCAAACAGTTAAAGTTTACATAACAAAGGGAATGAAGTGAATGGAAATGAAGAATACAACAATAGGTATTACAATTAACCATCTGTTAATTAAATAAAGCTATATATTTGTTTCTTAAAAATATATATAATATATGACACGCAATAGTCAGCGAAATTGTTGGGAAGGCATAATAATAGTATACACTCGTTATATTTTAAAGAATCAATTATTAAAAGAATTTGGAAGCAGGCACGTATACACCTATGAAGTGAAAGGCTCCCGGATCAGACAGATTTCGTTTTTTAATCTGTTGTGTATTGTTGACTGATGTAAATTCACTACGTTATTTATCCTACGTTTTACATAATTATAATATTGTTGTAAATTACTTACAGTATATGTCGTGAAAGTATAGGATTTTTTGTTGTTAGTAGTTATCCATCACGTACATTGTTATGGAGAAACTCTAGTGGTTAGTAGAATAAATCTGATTTTACTAATCAAAAACCAAAACTTATGAATTTTTTTTAATTAAAACCAATGTCTAATGTCAAGAATCTTACGTCATCTCTCGACAGTCATCTATCGCAGAATTACAATGTTATGTAATATCTGTGACCACAATTGGCTTTGTAAGAAGGGGGCTTAGTCAAGATGCCTTAACAGTAGATCTACTGTATGTAGAAATTCGAAAGCAAAATTTGTATGAAAATGACAATTCGTGTCTGCAAATTGTCATACAAATTTAGTTTCCGAATTTCTAAATACACTACTGACTACTGTTTAGGCATCTTGACTAAGCCCCAGGATTTAAAAATCAATTTCTCGTTATACAAAAATATTATTTAAAATATATTATTTACGTGTTATTAAATTACACAAACACATGCGAATAATATTTATATCGGTTAGGGCTGCGAATAAGTTTATCTAACAGTTTAACTTGCGATATTAACCTATTCACCTCAAGTGTGGCCGAAACATTAAATTGGTTGTTGGCTACAGAATAGCGTAAGCCTTAATGTGTGTCTTTTCGTAGCACTGTTATCGCGTCGCTTATTGTATCCCGACTCACGCCCTAAGGCCCTAGGCTACCGACTGTCGACACGAGATGTGATTTTCATACAAATTTATTTCGACTTCCTACATAAACTACCGTTAAGACATCTTGTCTAGACCCCCTGGAAGAAAACTACGCCCATCTAACGTAAATGGTCTTCTCTCCCTTTCACGCATTAGGATAACGTTAAAAAATAAAGTTCTTCTCTCATTATTTCTTCAATTACTATTTCAGCGTGGATAAAATAATTAAGTTTTTTCTAATTAAGTCGTTTTAATTCAGGAGCTGAACTTAAGAGGGCACAACAATATAGTTTTAAGTTTTTGTTGAATATATATAGTATAATTTTTTTTATATAATGTAATCTGTGTCTATTAAATTAAATTTGATTTTTTTAATTATTATGATAATTGATATTGGTGTTGTGAAGGAGTTTCAGTTTGGGCTGCGTATTTACAATATTTTCCAATACTAAACAGCCTAATTGTAACCACCATTTTAATTAATTAAATTCATCTTAGATAGTAACCTTGTCAGTTGTTTGGGTTAGATTATGAACGTGAGACCTTTCTATGAATAACATTTACTTAACATATCTAATCTAACAAAAATGCGTTTTTCGAATTGCCTTAAAAACTGTACCACTTTGCCACACGCGAAATTTATAAAGGAATTAGAACAAAATTTTATCCCCCACAGCGCTTTCCAAAAAATCTTGTTAGGCGTAGGAAGTGCAGTTGTAGCTCTCTTCGATCCATATAGAGCTGATATGATATCATGTATGGGAGAAGTTACTGGCGGCGAAGCTTTAAATTATATGAGGCAGAAAATGCTAGAAACGAATGAGGGTGCTGAAATTCTACGCGAAATGCCACGTATAAACTCCCAATTAGTATGCTTCAAAACATTGTCACAAATGCCTAAAAATACAGTGGGTCGTGTTTATGCCGACTTTATGGTGGAAAATAAAATTACGCCAGACGCTAGATTACCTGTCCATTTCATAGATGATCCAGAAATGGCTTATGTTATTCAACGTTATAGAGAAGTTCATGATTTAGTGCATGCAACATTATTTATGAAAACAAATATGTTGGGTGAAGTAAGTTATATAAAATAGAGGTAAAATATAACCACTATTGTTTATGAGTGTTACATAAGTGTAACAAAATTAAAATGTAATTCTATTTTAAGGTAACTATTAAATGGATAGAGGGCATTCAAACAAAGTTACCAATGTGTATTAGTGGTGGAATATGGGGTGCAGCTCGACTTAAACCAAAACATAGACAGTTATACTTAAAGCAGTATTTACCATGGGCTATCAAGACAGGAAATGATGCTAAGTTTATGCAAGGTATATATATTAATATATATATATCTATTAATTAAATAATTATCTAGCTTACAAATTGACTAAGGTAAATGTGAATTTACAGGCATTTACTTTGAGAAGCGGTGGAATCAGGATATAGATGATTTTCACAGAGAAATGAACATTACACGGCTGACTGGTACTTAGATTATTATTAAGAAAAGCTTATTAAATTATTATATTGTCATGTAAAAATTTTTGTAAAATAAAATGTTACTTTAAACATTTAACTTAATTTATTTTATAATAGCATTTCTGAACTGCGCCCATTAGGATTGTGAAGAACAGTTGCATTGTCATTGACTTCTACTATCCACTCATACCAAACTCTTCGAGAATCGACACAACGCCAAAATGTGGCCTTGATTTTTTCTCCTTTATGAATTCTTAGTGGTGTCTGAAATAAGAGTTAAATTTGATTCCCATCTGTCAAATTTACTACTACATTTTATAGTAAGATTCTTTTCTACTAATAGCACCTTTATTTAATTGTGTTAAGACATATGAATCATTGTAGAAAAAAATTGATATGCTTTAATAGTAATTGACCCCTTAACATAGTGATTTGTCATCAGGTTTCACATTCTAAAACTGAAACAGTGCTGAGACTGCACTAGAAATCTTAATGTCCTTAAAGGTGTCTGCCCACTATCCCGTAGCATACCATGACCGTGCTAGGAACGTATCCAGCACGGAAAGCAATCCGGTACGGTCTATTTCGCCCACTGAAGCGGGCCGACAGCGTTCTGAACCCGTTTACAACCCGTATGTAACCCGTGTATAATCTGTATGATGCCCGTATGTGACACGGCAGAAATCTTTTCAATACACTCGTAAAGCATCCGATGCTTTATGCGTAGACGCGTTAATGTGGTGAAATATTGAAATATTTATGGCTATAAGGAAACTACCGATTGAACAACTGGCAATTATTGCTTCATTTTGGATGAAGAGGAATGGGTTTGTAACGGTCATACTCCCCGCTCAGTCACCGTTTAGCCGCCTGCGCGCAGCGGTGTAACAACGGCGCGTGCCATGCACGTAGCGTGTCCCCACCGGCAAAATATTCCCTCCGACGAATAGTTGACGGCCCGTGCATGGCACGCTACGGTGTCGGCCGGTGACGGAACAGTCTAGTGGGTATAGTCTCATACTTCTCAATACAAAGAATAGTTTTTTGTCTGAAACGGTCCTAGCACGGTCATGGTATGCTACCGGGATAGTGGGCAGACACCTTAATTCACAAACATGTTCTTTAAAATTTATTTTTCTTTCTTTTTTAACTTTTATTTAATAATCTTTAATGATATTGAAACCCTTGGACATACATGTATACAATAATTGTTTTGTAAATTAAGATTAAGAGTAGTATTACTCACTTTTATTGGAATAAATACTGGAAACCAAGATATCATTCCAGGACTATGTGTACTTGGTACAATGCTTAACATTTCATTGCCATATAGTGCACAGTCAAAGTAGCCAGCAAATCCATGCATCACATTGTCTTGGGTGACCTCCCATGAAACAGTTGTTTTCCTACGATTGTCAGTTACTGGTAGTCCCCTATAGTCTAACATTGTCTCACCCTCATTATTTTTTATACCTTCTGCTGGGTGTGAGAATTTGAAGACTTCCTATAAAACAATAGTTTAAAATTATTAATTTTATTTAAATTTATATGTATGTTATATCTTATATTATATTTAATTTAATGCTTACATATTTATATAACTTTGCTGATATTGAAAACATTGTATTTTTTAACATACCTTACATTCAGCTATGTCATGTTTATTTTGCATATACACCACCCACAATGTTTCTAAGTTCTTTTCCATTTTTTGTGCATCACCAAGGCAAGCTATTTTAGCTGCTGCCCACAATCGTGAAGAGCTTATTGGATTAACATAAGATGTGTATTCACAAGGTATTGAAATGCCATTTGGTTTCAAGAGGCAGGATGCACCATCTAAACATTCTGGTGAGAGTTCATTATCTGCCCATGACCCTGAAATTGTTTGATAATGTAAAATAATGATTTCTTAGTAACATCTTTTTTTAAAGTATACATTTATTTTTGTTAAAAGGTAATTTTACTTATGGGAAAACAGCAAAAGAAATATGCAATAAAAATTTTGAAAATATTTTAATTACTAAAATAAAAACTACATAACTTACGAAGAATTCAACATTACCCAACAATTCTGATACTATAATATCTGCCTTTGGTGACAAGTTCATATATCTCATATCACCAGGTACAACAGTGACATCACGATCACACCACAACTCCCGAACTTGTGCTGCTAAAACTACTACAGCTCCAGGATTCTTTTCTACAGCTATAACCTGTATAAAAGCATAGAATACAACATGATATTGAAGGGGGTTAGCCTAAGAATAAAAGGTGGGTTGTACTAAATACACTACTGTGTAAAGTGTCATATTTAAAAGTACTGTCTGTTCAGTTATCAGTTTAACTGGAGACTGAAATTGGTAAGACTCTATTCTATGAACTCTTAAGAACTGCAATATTGTTGAAATTTAATTAAATGGTTACATTTTTAAATTTATTATGTATTTATTGCAATACAATTCATAGAAAGAGAAAAGTTTACTAACTATACATGGCAACATTGGTATTTGGCAAATAGTTTATTTTTTGCTCCATTCAAGATACATTTATTAATATTTTAAATAACATTCAAATTACTAGATAATATGTTACAACATTTGTAGAGGTTTGAATGTCCTAAAGTATGATATTCCCAAAAATAAAAAAATATAGCTGTATTATACAATGATAGGAAAGCCGTCAAGTGTTTAAATTAAGTAATCAAATGGTTTAATAATTAGAGTTTCTAATTGAGTATAACTCAATAAAAAATAATAACTTGTCACATAATATGTAATGTTTATAACATTTTGATTTTTTATACACATAATTTACCTTTACATCAGTATTAGTCATTTCAGCAGCATTTAATGTGGCACGAACAAGAGGGCCACGACCTGCTCCAAGGACCATGACAGTAACTGGAGTTTTTGCATCACTTTCACTATCTCCTTGACCCTTTTCTGTTGTTATATTGGATGAAGGAGATTCTTTCTAGAAGAATGTAATATTTAGTATATATAAGATAAAAGTATGTAGTAAGTAATTTTATAAGTTAGACGAAACTATAACCACAACTGGTACTGAAACTCACAATTTTGACACACACAACAGCTTCATATCCAGATTTTAAGTTTTGTTGATTAATGAGATTAATTTATGTCTTTTAATATTGCACTTTTCTGATTTACAACTGTAAGTCATGTAGTGGAGTAACTTACATCTAAATTATGTTGACAACATTGTTTCTTTTGAAGGTCTGCAAGTGCTTTAACAATTGCATTCTGGTATTGATTATATTTTATTGGATCTTTTTCAAATACATTATATGTGTGGGTATCAAGATTGTCTGCTAGAGGTTGTAATGGTGTTTGTAGATAATCCTCCCATCTAAAAAAAGGTGTTGATAAAATCAATAATATATATATTAACATATATTTGAATTATTTTATTACTTTAAAATGTAACACTTCTAATATTAACATTTTTTTTATAAGATCTTTTAGAAGCTTTTTAAGATCAAACATGCAAAACATCGGACTCATTAACCATCATGAAAAAATGTATAATACTATATATATTATATATTATACATTTTTAAGTTAACTCAATTTGCTGTGAGTAGAAAATAATGCATAAAATTTAAGCAGCAGAAAATACTTGGCTCTTCAACTATAAGAGAAGGTATCCGTCAGCTTACAGAGGCTGAATCTAATGACAGATGGCTTAAAGGTATAACTTACATATAAATGTGATATTCAAGACCAAATAATGTTAATTTTAAACTTCTAATATTTGTTATAAAAGATAAACAATATGAAACTACAGTCAATCCCATTTATGATGACATTGTTTAAAACAACATACCGGTTATATTGTCCAAAATTAAAGGTCCAAGTTATTGCATTTGGTTCTTAATAACCATGTCAGTGGCTTTTACAACTATTGGTTTAACAGCCAAATATAAGTAGTCCCTTTGATGTTGTTATAACAGATTTTAACTGTGTTAATAAATTAATACAAACCCTCTTGCAAAACTAAACATAGGAGTATCAGCAGGTCTTCTTTGCCAGAGTCTAAATAAATATTGTAAATAATATTCAATATTTGAGCGTCGTGCCCCACTCACAATTACTTGTGCATCTCTTTCCACCATATTCACAACTAATTGTTGATGAGCCCGTGATAAAACTGGATAGCTGAAATGAGATTTGATTGGTGATAAGTGGAATTTGTATTTATATTGTTTATTCAAAGTAAGTAAATAATAAACAAGTATGTTAAAGAATTATGCAAAAATCTGATTTTTTAATAACATACCCCTTTTTATTGTTATGGAATACATGTGTTGGCAGGATAATGGCTTTAACTGGTTCACCAAGCCATCTTTTAATAATATCATTTGATGGTAAATCTGCAGATATTTCTAAAACAACACCAACTCTTTTATCCCAATTCATATTTTGATGAAATCTAGACCACCAGTACCATGTTTCATCATAAGCAACATCACATTTGTTATCTTCAAGATCTTCCGAATTTCTTAATGTCCTTTTACAAAACATTGGTACACATGTCCATATTAATGTTGGAAAGTTACTAAAAATAAAGAAAACTATTAGATGAATAGTTTCTAATCAGTTAAGCATCAAACTACAGTTATCTTTTACCTTGTTTCTTGATATGTTTGCAAAATTTTAGCCAGGTTAGTGTTGTGTTTAGAATGTAAAGATATCATAACAGCTGGAACACCTAAGCCGCGACAATAAAGGAGCTCTTCCTGTAAATAGTACTCATGACGCTTTTGTACAACAGGAGATGGAGCATCAACAGTAAGATATGGAGACACTCTAGCCACTATACGATTAGTCCAATCTTGTGGAGACAGTATCATATCCGATCGAGTAAAGCCTCCAGCGGGTATTCTGTGCGGTAGATATGGTCTACGGAAGCGTGGATGAATTAACGGCGTCACAATAAACGAATAATTTGCGTGCAGCGCTTCTGATACGCATTCTTGAATATCTGGTGTAAGTGAATATTCTAATCCACATGAAATATCCTGCTGTGTCATTATAGAATTTGATGAATACTGACTTAGTTCAACCGTCAACGATAAAGATTGAAGTGTTTATAATCGTTAATTTGTAATAGATATAAGGTCCGGTTAATTTTAAGGTTATAATTTGGAAATACCGATCAGTATTCTGGCGATCCCTGTTTGAACTTTGTCTACAGTCGACACAGACTAAGTACTTGAGACAAAGTCATATTTCGACTGGCGTTACCCACTAAAAGGCTTATTACACCACGCGATATTCAGACAGTCTTACTGAGATTCAGCCTAGTGTAATAAGAGTTAGCCAGTTAGCCTGTCTAATTAGACCGACCGAATGGGTTCGGCGGTGCTTACTGGCTTACTTGCTGAATATCGTGTAGTGTAATAAGACTTAGCACGCTAAATCATTCAGTCAGCGCGCGGCAGTCGCAGAGCAAAGACGTTTGTACATGTTTGTTTTCTGTGGCCGCGTGCACCATGGAGTGTTCGCAAGAAAACTAAGTACTTTGGAATGTTTTTTATTTTTTATAGATAAAGTTAGCCAACGCTCGACACACTGATACATTGGTAAAAACAAACATGAATCTTAAATTTAGAAAGAAGGTTCGGACAATCAATCTTATTATAGAATATCTTAGCTGCAAACGATGTGTCAATAAATTTTCTGCGATTCTCTAATGACGACATACTAAAGTGTGCCAGCCTGGTTCTGTTCTTGATTTGTACAGAGACATTCCATTTTTATTGCCATATTGAATGTATGGAGTATCTATTAAATTACATATAATAATATAAATTACTAATATAACATTTTAATAGTCATTCAAACTCGGCAACTCCTACTCTAAGGTAGTTTCTTAAGTCACATGGCGACATCCGTCACCGACTACGTACGCTTTGCAAATGAGTAAAAATGAGTAAGCGTGCGGTATTCAGTCCAGTGTAATAGCGAGCTTGCTAATTTGATTTTAAGACAGTCTGAATATCGCATAGTGTAATAAGCACTTTACTCGAGCGTGGTAGAGATCTATTGGGTTGCAAGCTTAGACAATACGGAGAATTTTTTATTATGTGAAATATACCTTTTCATCGGTGGGGGAAGCGGCTATAGATTTTTAAATATGTAAAGAAAAAATGTTGCATGACATCCTCAAGTGCGTCAGATTTTGATAGCATCAATGGCCTACGTATTTTTTAATAATGTACGCATAGTAGTTTGAAATGCATAGAAATATTCTGACGATTATCTAAAGGGGTTCACCTGTACTGCCAAAAAACATTTTTTTTTGCCCTGCAACTTCCCGCTAATTCCATTCCTGGGCGCTTAAAATTGTACTTATGACATTCTTATTATTCGTCTATAGGTGTTGAGAGAGGGGCGACACCTGGGCTGCGGCCTAGAGCGGATAGGTCTACAAATCCACCTCTGCCGGGAATCTCAATTTCCTCACGATACGTAAGCACTAAGCACAAAATGATGAACGTATTGCATCATTTCACGGCAGTTTTCCGGGACAGCTAGGAAGTTAAAAAAAATGTATAATTCTAAATTCGTAAAAGAGAAAATATAATATGGACGCCGTTTATACAACATTGGATTTCGATTAGGTGTGTATAAAATATGTGGTCTATTAAATTGGCCCTACTTAGCTAAATAACGAAGAACAGCGAATGAGCTAGAATCTATAGGTAACGCCACGAGTTATGAACGCTCGCCGAAACTGGTGGGGAATGGGGATCTCTGCGCATGTACAGTCGCCTGTCGCGCACCAAATTTCTAATGGCCGCGCGGCCCTAGAATTGGCGTTGAACTATAAGCATAATCAAATAGGTATAATGTAAATTAATCTAATTTTGCTATTACAAGATATTTAGGTAGCTTTACAGTACACTAAAAAACCACTTTATTTTAAGTAAGTAATTTATTTCAAATTCTAGTCTCAGTCTCAGTTGAGGTGTATTGTGTGATAACCGAAAGCTGACCAATTACGCGCTGGGGCTTGTCGGCGGTCGCCGTTTCTTCGTCGCCCCTCAGCCCGTACCGCGAAACGGACCCAAAAAACGGCTTCTGCGCATTCAAGGTCAGCGCTCATTACTCGTGGCGGTACCTATACATGTAAATAAATAAAAAAAACAAATTGTAGCGTAGTCTATGGATTGTACTTTATTTGTAAAGTGAGGTTATGTATGTCATGTTTGAAAAATAAAACGTTTGCATATACACGAACTAAAGTTTTATGATACGCAAAAAAGGACCATGGCTATTCAAAAGAATACTATAAAATTGAAACACATTAAAGCTGACATCCTTAAAGAAGTTAATTTTTTAAGAAATATTTTTACTTATTATTCTCCGCCAAATCAAAGCAAAGGTAAGAAAAAAAAATTTAAAATTAATATATTATTTTGCCGAATTATAATTTGTTATAAATTCATTATAAGTACCTATATATACCCGCAAACCACCTCAAACGTGTTTCGGGCCGTAGACAGGACAAATATTTAGTATATGCCGTAATTTTCATTACCTGAAAGCCAAAAAGGATTATCCATTACTGCTCTTGCTGCACTATTATTAAAGATAATTAGTTAATTACATTTTTTGCGAAGCTAAATTAAACAACTGTATCACATTATTACAGATAATGATACTTACATGGACTTCGAAATGACAAAAGGTGAACAAGAAGATAATAAGAAGGAGGTTGATAAACCCAAAAGAGCACAAAGTATTGCTGAGCTAGAAGAGAAATTAGAAAAAGTAAAATCTCAACATACATTAAATTTAAAGAGTAAACTGATGAAGAAAAGTCTTACTAGTAAACTAAATAAAAAAATTAAGAAGAAAGAGAGGGTTAAGTTAAATAAAAATAAAGAAGTAATTAAAGATAGAAAGCATGGTGCTGCAGCTGCAGTAAAACAGAATAATGTGACACAAGTTAAGCCAGTATTTAACACTGATGGAAAACTTGTATTTTCAAAGTTTGATTTTGCTAATCTTGGTACTAAAGGTAAGTAGCATGTTTTGTTTTTGAAAAATTTATACTTATGTTCGTGTTATTCAAAAATGTACATGGAAACAGGAAATTGATATTAATACACTAACCATTATAATTTAGGTTTTGTATTTGTTTTGCATATAATGTATAACTTAGTGCATATTATGTATAATGTAATGTATAACTTTTCAGAAAAAGTTCCCAAAGGGCACAAGGATCCAAAAAAAATTTTAGATGAGCTTAAGCAGCAAGAGCAAAAAGTTCAAGAGCTTTCAGAAAAAGATAGTGACAAAGCCAAAGATTTAAAAGAAAAAATGGCTTGGAAAAATATACTTCAAAAAGCTGAAGGACAAAAAATAAAAGATGATCCTATATTACTGAAAAAGTCTATAAAGAAACAAGTAAGTAAAGATATTATTTGCATGTAAATAGTTAGTAAACACAAATGCATAATTTTAATATCCTGATGTTGCCATAGCTTTTGTGTCACAGGAAGTTCCACTTTATTATTGACTGATATATCTTTCTCAGTCCATAACAAGCCAATTGTCTATGTTTACAAATTATGAAAAGCTTTTCTTAAAATAATTTAAGATATAATCATAATAATCTGAGGCAAGTACTTATTATAGAGTATTAATATAATGAAATCACCAGAAGTTTTCAGATTGCTTTTATCTTAGATTGTTTTTCTTGCCCAAATAGGTGGGTCCAAAGGTGATTAGCTTTTGGTGCCTGACTGACAGATGTTAATTTTTAGGTGTTATTTTGGCTTCCTTGCAATATTTAGCTTTACTGTACAGGTATTGATTATGCATGTAAAACAAAAACTATATTTGTATAAATACAGACTTTTTTATGCATCCTCCCTAGATTGTGAGTCACACACATTAACCACCTAGCAAAGTCCTAGCAAAAATTTACTAGTTTCTTATGACATTTTTTTTTCAGGAACAAAAGAAGAAAGCTAGCAAAAAGCAATGGGAGGACAGAGTTCAAAGTGTTGTCGGTAAAAAGGAAGACAGACAGAAAAAGAGAAAAGAAAATATTATGAAAAAGAAAAAGGAAAAGAAGGCTAAAATAATAAAAACAAAAGAAAAGAGAGGACGTGTTGTAATATAGTTGAATTATTACCATTGTTTTAAAGAAATTTATAATAAATTTTTTACCTTCAACATCATTTGTTTAAATCATAGTTATGAGACAGCATAAGGTTACTAACAGTTAAAATTTTACTGTCATTAGATTCAGTAATTTAATGAATAAATGATATAGATTCCTAGTGCTGAAATAAGAGCAAAATGTATATTATTTTTTGTAATGTCCGATTCCTGTTGTAAATAATTTGAGGGATTATTTTGCCATCTCATTTTGAAATCCCTAAATAAATGGTCTATGCTATAGACTAAGATGACAGACAAGTTTATAAGGGTAAAACAAAAGCTATATGGAAAGATTTTTTTTATTATTGTTATGTATTAAAATGTAATGTACAGTTTGTGTATTCAAATGACAACTCTAAATAAAGCTAATATCTTAAGGTAACAGTAGCAGTTTGTTGTTACAAATTGCTCCCTCATTATAACCATGATTAATTAAAAAAAAAAGAGGTACTGAGAAGGCTGGAAGCAAAACTTAACATCGGTGGAATATTAGAATTATTTATAAGGGAAAAATTGCACTGTGTGTTTATCTAGTGTAAATTACACTGGGTAGGAAACCAATTTTCTAAATAATGTAAAAATTTAATGTGAATATTAATTATATATATACTTAAAAGATAAATTATATAAAATTTTCCCAGTGCAGTATTCAGAACAAAAAGAAATTGGTAAACTTTTGAAAGTACATATATATTCTATAGAGATTATATATAATTAATAAAGAGGTTCAGTACCCAGTAGTAAATATACACATATCTTAGATCCAACTAGTTAAAACTAAAGTTAATATAATATGAACACATATTTTCCTAAAACCTATGTAGCTAAAAACGTACAATTCATAAAGTTTGTAAAGTTTTTACAAACTTATTATATAATTATTGAAAATATTAATGAAAAATTAGGCTTGGTCTATTGTGTGAAAGTTTTCACATGTACTATTTTTCAGTGAATGTTACCTTAATTCCTGTTCAAGTCTTAACTTATTCCTCATAGCAGGACTGACTTAAAATTTCATATTTAATATCCACCTAAATAAATAGTAATTTTTAAAGAAAATCTAGCCCTGCTATACAAAGAATTTTGAACAAATTAAAGTAAAATCACCCCAATTATCATTACCCATTCTTCTGCAGAAACACCTCAAATATTCATTCATATTTGTACTATTGTACCTATTTAATGCATTATACATTCTAATCTTAACTATAATTAGTCCACTAAACTAAAGGAAAATTTGGATATTTAATATCACTTACTTGGTTTCTGGGGGTACCTAGGAAGATTCTAGTATTTTTTAACATAATGTTATTTTCATAGAAAAGTCATTCAAAATGTATTTGAACAGAGTTAATTTTAAGCTATAACCAATTATGTTACAATTATTTTATGAATTAATAATAAATATAATGAATATGTATAAATGAATAATATTTATACAAAACAGATCTATCATGTTAAATAAAGTATATCTATATGTATTATTGAACAAACATATTCCCAGAAACTGTGATATTGCTTGAAATTTAGGTTCATGTTGTTTTGTGTAAAAGTTTGTTTTAAAATATACAAAGCTTTACAATAAATATTAATAGTTTGAAAATAAATTTAGAATCTACCAAAGTAAATATTGAACTTATCTAACTGTACTCCCAATATAATATAAACTTAAATTACTTACAATAATAAGTGAACAAGCATGTGTTTAAACAATAATTAAAATAGCAACAAATAAACGAGCCTCAACATTGAAGTCTTGTTTGTATCTTATAATATAACAGTTTATAAAAGTAAAATTTTTATAACATAAAGTATATAAATAATGATTAAATTGTTTTACAAAATTAATAGCAAGATTCTTTTCAATTATAGAAATTAGGTTTGACCAAGTACATTTATCTACACAAATTTATTTTGAAACATTGCCATCAATTACTGATTAATAAACATATATGTTTTGCAATGTCAATAAAGGTGTGATTAAATCCAACAAAAAATATTTAACATCTCATACAATGGCTAAGCCGCATTTTTATTGCACCTTCAAGAAATACTATTTAAAATTTGTAACAGAAAAACGTCTTATTAACTGAGGACATGTATTTTTCAGATGATTTAGACAACCACAATGGAGCAGTAGAAAGTGTCAGCTGGGACATTTATATATTTTTAAAATTATTAGATAAGGTACTATATTAACATATTCTAGTTTATTAAAAAAATATAGCTCTTACATTAAAAATAGAAAAATAAAAATGTTTAATGTAATACTGCACATTAAATAGTAGTCTAAATCAGTCAAGGCTTTAACAGTATTCAAATAATAATTAAATTACAGAATGTAAATATTCTTTCTGATTAAATAGTAAAGCTGATTTTATGGAATAACGGTGCACATCTATATTGTAGTGTGGCCTAATGAAAACAATACAGACATACATAAATTTCAATATTTTACTTACTCACTATCTACAATCTACATTAAAATGGTAATAATAAAGCAAGTTGTGAGGCGGGATATTTGCATCAGTCTTGTGTAATTTTTGATTGTGAAAAATTATAACCATTCATTTATCTATTTGGTAATTTGTAAAGATCAAGTTTTATGTAAGAAACTACATATGCTGTGAATAAAGTGTTATAAATGTTGTCAGTTCAAATCTGATTTAAGAGAAGATAGTGTTGCATTTAACACTCTATTAGCTGCATAGCTTGGTATATTCAAATAGGCAGGTTTATCATGTTCACATAGCCCAGGCTGGGTGCAGCAAGGATTCACAGTTGCTCCACTACTTGTTGATGCTGTTACACTCACCTCAGAAGTGTTTGTAAGACAAACCAACTGGTGATTATTAAACTGCTCGAGTGACCTGAGTTGTTCACCACAGTTTTCACATTTCAGTTCCCTTGCATGTACTTTCTTGTGGCTATTCAATGATCTTGAATTGTCAAATACTTTAGTACACATATCGCAATATTTCAATACTTTTTCACCTGTACAGACTACCTTGTGATTATTTAATCTGTCTAGTGACATATATCGCTTATTGTTACACAGGTCACATTTAAATTGCTTTTGTGGCACTCTCCCTGTATGAACCTGCATATGTTTTCGTAAGTTGCTTTTATCTTTAATATATTTAGAACAGACAGAACACTTGTTTACATCTTTCCGTGAATGGCTTGAATCTAAATGTCTGCGAAGATGTGACTTTTTGTGAAATGGCTCTAAACAAATTTGACACCGGAATGGTTTTTGCGCTGGGTGCACACCTGTTAAGTGTGTATTGAATTCTAAAATGGTAGGATAACTTTTTCTGCAATGTGGGCAGTGGAAGAGCTTACGACAAACTGGCGTACTTGAATCACAAAAAGGATCTGAGCAGTCATCGCAAAATGAATCAAGACCAGCTGGAGGTGTTGCTGACTGAAATTGTTCAAAATCTGATGGTAGTGGATCACGATCTGGTGTACCAGCACCACTTGGTTCTTTCTTAACTTTCGTTTGATCACTTCCTTCTGAAAAGTCATCTTGAGATGGAGCTGTTTTTGAAGTACTTGCCAGCATCCACCATGGATTATATGGCCAGGCGCCTAGGCCTGATTGTGCTGATTGACCCTTTATATCACTAGGTTTGGTTTGTGTTTCCGCATTTGAATAACCAGGAAAACTGGGCAGTTCTTGGTGTTTTGGTCTCGACGCTTCAAATATATTATGCTGCGAAAGGATGTTTTCATAATCACTAGAATCCAACTTCCTTTCGTTTCGATCATTTAATTCTCTTTTGGACATGTTTTGGTCACTAAAATTAGAAAATATGATATAAAGTGAAATAATAACATAAGTAAAAACTTGACTACCAGAGGTAAACAAACAACGCAAATATGCGGAAGTACATTGTTCACATTAAGGCTTGCTTTAAGTAGTTAAACACATAATGAATACGTTTTATTTCAGTAAAATATTACAAATTACACTTTACGGAAATACTTATTTAAACGTACATTTAACAAAAATATTTTCGTATTGAAAAGTTTCAGTTTCTAACAATCGACCATTTTGTTTTAATTGGAACATCACAGACTAAAAACTTTTATTATTCATATGCTTAAATAAGTAAATATATATTATAAAGGTTATAAGTACTAAATAGTAAGTGATAGTTTGGCTATTTAGCTCTAATGTTAAGATTAACAAAAAAATATTTTTAATGGAATATAAGAGACAATATCACTCATGCCACATCAGTAATTTGAATCAGTAGATATCCCTACTCATCGGCAAAGAAGACGAGAGTGTATACCGAGAGAAAAAGCCAGCGAAAAAAACCCTCAGTACTCTTTTAAAATAGAAAATCATCAAATAAAATGACTATGTCAAACAACACCTTGATGGCTGGAAATCTTCCATAGTCCGTTTCACAAGGCATTTTCTTTTGCGAACTAGCGAACTGTGGAATCAACTACCGGCGGGGGTCTTCCCTGAAAGATACGACCTCCAACTATTCAAAATTCGAGCGTACTCCTCCCTGAATGGCCGGCAACGCACCCACTAAAAATGGGTGTATATGGGCTGCGATGACTCGCCCCCTGTTATATAAAAAAACAATACTTATTTAAAAACAAATATGTATCGCAAATTAATTAGAAGTTGCCTGTCTAGCTCTAGTCCCAGGCCCTTCTATCAACTAGATAATTGTTAACTTTATGTAAGCCTTTTTCGACAGCTTTTCTACAATACATTTCTTAAATTTATAAAATAGATAAAAAGGGCCTCAGGGAAAGGTTTTTTTTCTTTAATAAAGAAAAGTATCCCTTTTCCCAAAAAATAATTACTAACTTTAGATAGGGTACGGGGAAATTGCAGCCTGCGTTTTTTCCGAGTATTAACATTGTGCTTATCTTCTATTCTAGTAAATACTATATATCACTATTTTTTATACATATATAATAAAAAAATATTTTAAGAGAAAGGTAAGTATTAATTTCCTTGAATTTATCTCTCAGAAATTCCCTATATTTAATAAATTATTTTATTAAAAAAATTTTTTTTTTTGATAAATTACTCATTTTTTAACAAATTATTGTATTCCAAAACGCTTTTTAAAATTATGTTATTATTATACGGATAACTGATTACCTTATATTTTGTTAGCGTTATTTAGACAGTAAGGGGCCTTGTATGAAAAAGACAGTTCGTGTTGACAAATTTTTTAACAAATTTAGTTTTCTACTTTCTACATACACTACTGTTGAGGCATACAAAGGCCGAATCAATATTTTATATTTAATATATTCGTCGTATGCTATTTTAATGTGGTTTTATTTCCTATTTCAAGGCTAAACTAAGATAAGATGAATTATGTAAAATATTATGAAATTGTTGTGTTAGTTCAAGGGGCGAACTCAAGAGGGCGTGTCATAATTAGTTTCGGTAATGGTAAAATTGAAATTTAGTTTAGACTTTAGAGCAGGGTGACCATTTGTGGCAGATTTCTGCCATTTGGGCAGATTTGGTACCTAAATTTTAACCCTGGCAGACCAAGCTGACGATTTAAAAAAGTGGCAGGATTTGGCAGATTTCAAAGAAATCCTAATTTTTTTTAAATACTATATAGGTGGATATTTTGCACATAGTAGTAAAAGGCAAAGAGAATTTGCTGAATTCCAAGACTTTATTGGCACTGAAAAGCATAAAATATTAAAACATTACGAAATTCGAAGGCTATGTTTGCATGCATGTATTAAAAGAATTTTGGAGCAATGGGATGCCCTCAAACTTTTTTTTCAATCGCAGTTTCTGGAAGACAAAAATATTTCAGCTGAATTTTTATATAATAGTTTGTATGACAAGATATATAAACTTTATTTTTATGCTTTGGATTATATACTGCAAACAGTTAACAAACTGAACACTATATTTCAAGGAGATTATACGACAGTCCATACAGCATTTAAAGACATTTCCGAGGTGAGGTTTTGAGTTGTTATATGAAAGGTAATTATTTGAAAACCACAGATCCACTTTGTATAGATCCAAAATCTAACGTCAACTTTTTACCTTTAAAAGATTTGTATTTAGGTGTGAACGTTAGTAAAGAAATCGGTCGTCTATCTGCAGATGTTAGTCTAAACCTGGAATTCAATCTTTCCTTCAAAGAATGCAAACATTTTTATTGAACTCTGTAATCAGTTAAAAACACGTTTGCCACTGACTAATCTTTTTAAAGACTTACAATTTTTAGACCCGCAAAATGTTGTTTACAAAGATTTTGTATCAACAGTAAACATTGCAAATAAATTTCCCAATATAGTAGATGAAAATAATCTTCAAAAAGTTGACGACGAATTTCGACAAATTAAATTTGACAAAAGTGTAACCGATTTGTTGGAATCTGGTGGGAGTAGCACCAGTACAAATTTAAGTGTGGATAAATTCTGGGGAGCGATTGGAAAAATGCGTGATGCAAATGGAGCTCCAAAATATACTAATATTGCAAACTTTGCAAAAGCTCTATTAATTTTGCCATTGTCAAATGCCTCTTGCGAAAGAATATTCTCCCAAGTAAATTTGAACAAAACAAAAATAGGGAACAGGTTCCAAAATAAACATGTATCCGCGTTAATAACAACAAAATAAGGTATAAAGGAACATGGAGACTGTATCTCCTTTAAACCAACAAGGAATATGATTAAAAATATGTCGTCAAAATCAATTTACGAAAATGAAGAGTGCGGAGAAAGTTTTGATACTTTTATAGTTGAATAATAAAGGAATTCCTTTGAATAGTAGTATTTTATTTATTCATACCCGTCTTCAATGTCATTAGATGCTATAATATGATGGCATATTTTTGGCATTTTCTGGAGTTAGCTTTGGCAGATTTTGGCAGATTTTTTGCCAATATCGGGCAGATTCGCTATTTTTGAAATGGTCACACTGCTATAGAGTTTAGACTACTTTAGAGGTTAGCTGAATGCCTAATGCTTAACTTAGCGTTCTTACTTAATCATAATAGTAAAAACTTAATGCGTTATTATCATTATTCTTTTATATTTTAAGATTTTACAATATGGAATGGCTGTGTTCCAGAGTTTTAAAGGGATTTTGGAGACCTTCTGTAAATATTGTCAGGTACCTTTCTCCACTGAAGTTAAAGCAATAGTAAGAATATGATAATTTAATTAATTTTCTGTTTAAAGGACACGTTATCATGCTGAGAAACAGCAGCTAGTTAGAAGATATGGGTTTGAAGAAAAGATATGGTGTGGTGGTTTATTACCCAGATCTAATGGACGTTGTTTACCAATGCCTGAGTACAGGTACATATACATAGAAAATAATAAAGAATAACAACTCTAATTTAGAATTTTATGGTCTTAATGAAGAGTACTTCCAAAAAAATTATTTAAAATTGATAGATTTGGGATTAGTTTAAAGAAATCTAACAATGTTCTGGACCAGAAACCCAAAACCTGTGTTTTGTAGCCAAATACATGTAGGTGCCATTGCTGTACCATTAGCTTCTAGTTTATATTGATTTAGCCCAGGGCATTTGCCCCAATACTAAACTTTTTTCTACAAAAATCTAGCTTGTAGGGTTCTATTTTAGCCTGTAACATATTAATATTGCAACTTCAGACTATAATTGTAAATTTTGTCTTTTAAATATTTTTTTACTTAATTAGTATTTTCATTTTGAGTCATTTTAGTTAAACATTATAAATTAATATTGTTGCTCTTTAAAAATTAAAATTAATTTCAGACCTGCAAACCCCTGGACACAGAGGAAAGCATTGTATGGACAGAATGATTACATAGATATTTTAGGAAATAAAGGTTTACATCCTGTTAAAACATTGTATACAATTCCTACATGGATAAAAGGTGTCACTGGGAATGAATACCATGTGAGTATTTGTATGAGAGGAAAACTTAAAAAAAATGTTAACACCAAGTACCTACTTTGATTTTCACAAAATTTGTGATTTAAGGTTATGCTACGCAAGAAAAAAATGCTTGCATCAACGTCTTATCCAAAAGTGAGGCCTACCAAATGGAAGGATTTAGAAAAACGTTTAAAATACCTGTACAGAAGACTTAACCAAAAGACAAAAACTGGAATGTCTCACAATTAGAATTACACTTTTCAATGTTATTGTTTTGATTTTTGCCATCTTGAAATCTTTAGTACTTAGGAATAAATATCTTTAACTTAGCCTGCTAGTTTAAGTTGTACTCGTTTGAATCATAACAATATATAAATGGATGTGTTTGTCTGCTCGAAGCCCGTATAAATGCCTGACAAATCTATGTTTTTAATTTATTTTATTATTCTTTATTACTCAAGATGTCATATGGAACATGGTGTAATGGTTGCAGCTCCTTACAAACATTGTATTTAAAAAACTTGGCGATTAAAGAGTGGCGGAAAGTTTATTGCCCGTTCTTCGCTTCCGTTCTATGCCCTTGATTTCAGAACTGGCACTAAATATAAAATTAGAATCATTTTATGTATATTTCTTTTTTTTGACGTTCATAGATGTACATTATGTTACCTAAATGAATAAATGATTTTTGATTTGATTGATTGATAAGTAGAATTAAAGTTTGAAAGTAAACCAAGGATTCAATATTTAAAACTTTATTAAATGACTAGATAGCAGAGATTATTTGATAATTACATAGGGGAAGTAAAAATTTCTTTTATATAACAAGCAACAATTATCTTAACAAGTACTTAACATTTTAGTGTAATCTAATTGGAAATGTCATTTTAGGAGGTTTATGCTTGTTTTCGGGTAGCACCGCGTTATTCAGTCTGATAGTTAAATTTTCAAAAGTAAGCCTGTATGGGTATTCCCCAATCGTTTTTGATCATATCTGATGCTTTTTCCGCAATCATGACAACTGGAGCATGTGTGTGTGAAGCAGGTATTCGAGGCATAATGGAAGCATCGGCTACTCTTAAGTTCTTGATTCCATTGACTAATAACCGTGGTGAAACAACAGCTGTGGGGTCACCTTTTGGTCCCATTTTGCAAGTGCCCACCTGGAAAAAGGTCATTTAAATTTTCTTAATAATAAAGGTACGTATTTGGACTAAGAATTATATCTTACAAGTACCTAAATAAAAATAATTATGTGAAACTCAAAGAGAGTGACCGTATTGGAATGAATGAATACGTGTTCACTGGTGGTAACGCTCACAGCCTTGCCAAAATAGCCAACATATTAATCTAAGTTTGTATTTGTAAGAAGATTAGGTTATACGGTACAGTACTTGCTAACAAATATAAAATAACCACGGATTTTGCTGTTTTTGTACATTCGTTTATGGTGCTAACAAACTTACTTGGTGGTCCAAAGTGATAGAGGTTTGCATAATTGCACACTCCCAATATTCATCTGAATCAAAACTCAACTGTTCACAACCAGGAAATGGAATACTATTTAAACGTGTCCCATATTTCTGGAAAGCCTGTGTGGCAATCACTTTTTGAGCCTGAAATTACCAAATTATTTTCATGATAATTTAAAAGATAACTTAAAAGATTTAACGTCCATAGTCACGTACTGTTCGCAACACTTTTGGGTATTTTCATCATTTTCAATTTTATTATCGAAATAATACGGGTTTCAAATTTCACCAGAATGCCAATCGTAGGTATAGTGAAGTTGGAATATTTTTTGTTTGATTTTCTAATCGTTCGGAATTATTCACAGATAAATTTTTGCGCAGTTACCACTTTGCTAGTATTCAGGGTCCAAGGTGCCATGATGCATGGGACAAAGACGCTCTCGCTATTCGGCTTGATACAAAGTGAAGATTTTTGAACTGTTTTTATTTTCGTTTTTAATTCGATTTGTCGAAAAATGTGCTATCTATCTATATATCTACCTATCTATCTTAATTTTGTAGAAATATATATTATTCTATATTTTTTTTTGAAAATTGGTGTAATTTATTTCAAGTATCATGTTTTATACTTACTAGACGAATGCCTTCTTTTAAAACCTTTATATCATCAGGGTGGTCAAAATAATTGGGGTGAATTTTTGGGTTATCGTCAAATTTCGCGCTTCTAAGTGATAATCTTCCATAACTTTGTGGCCGTATCAACACCGGATTGAGAGAAAAAGACCTTTGTCTTTCTTGAAGTGGCAAATTTCCGTAGACCCTCCAATAAAAGTCGTCAGTAACTCCTAGAAATAATTATTAAAGAAAGGATACTAAACACATAGTCATATGGATGTTTGTCAACTATATATAGTAGTCATACTATATTTTTTATGGTTTTGATTATGTCTAATAATTGTAGTAGGTATGTACGAAAGGAGAACCGTCGTAGGATTTGAGATCGCTGTAGTCTTGAATTATCTTTTTTTAATATGTGGACAACGTTGTTACGTCGTTATAGTTGTACTGTAGGTATTAAAAAAAATATATTAAATTTTTAAAATTATATTTGTTTTGTTATTTCCTAGAATAATTGGAGAGTATATCTCCAATTATTGATGAATTGCTGTCAGCTTTAAATATGTAGATTTAACAAATAAAAAATAATTTAAAGTACCCAATAAAGATCGAAGGATTCCAAGAAAGTCGCCTGCGAGTGAACCTGCGCCCATGACCAATTCGAGATCGGGTCGTCCTTCAGTAAGGTCATTTGCATATTGAGTACGAGTGAATGCTAGACCAGCGGCACCGCCAGGTATGGTCAAGGGACCTTGACCAGCTAAATAAGCTGCAGCCGATACAGGTGAGGCTGCTAACATCTGTATAATATTTATTAATAATTAAAACACCTGGCATTTGTTTTTATCAATCTAACAAACTGTCATTATTTAGAATTTAATTAGAATAATCATTTACATCCATATGGTCGTTTTAACATTTGAACTAAGTTTAAGTGCATATATACTCACATCATTAACGCATAGACCAGTTTCATTAACGATAAAGGCATTGCCTGAAAAAGTGACGTGGTCTTGCAGGTTATAACCAACAGGAGAATCATATAAAGTGTCTATTCCCACTTCACGAAGATGGTCTGCCGGCCCTACTCCTGACAACATAAGAAGTTGAGCAGAGCCTATAGTGCCTGCTGCCAGAACAATTTCTTTCCTGGCGTATACACGACGTCTGAAAATTACGGTGAATGTTATTAAATGATGACGACATAATTTTCTACCTAGGATGGTTAAATTTATTTATGTTATCAAAATAGGGGCGTGGCCAACTGGAAAATGTAATTAAACATATATTAATTAAGAATTGAAAACTGTGTACAAAGAAAATACAGGGTAATGTATTAATAGTGATAAATAAGTTTGTGTAATGGCGTTTATAATAAATTCAGCGATATTCATCTTTATTTTTATTTATGAATTTGTCTTTTCCCGATGCTTTCGAAGTACATGTATGTACGTTGAAGGCATATAATTTGTTTACAAAGCTGTATGTTGACGACTGTTTGCTAAAACCACAGTATGCGAGCTGTGCTTCCAAAGCTTAAGCTATTGTTTATATAGCGATAAGATAATATAGCGTATATCAACTATCTCAGTTTTTATTAATAAGTTTAAGCTTTTTAAATGTATGTATATATTGAATACTTAATGCAGCTACGCCTTAATATTTAATACTAATAAATAATTACATAGGTAAACAAATATATACTATTTAAACAATTACATTATACGTACTCTTATTCAATATACGTTTTGTAAAATAGCAAAAAAATATCGGCTATTTTTTGCTGGAAATGGTAGGTACTTAATTATAGTAATTTTGCATTATTATAATCTAAACCAACCTTTTGTTATGCTTAATAAATTCCACTCCTATCGCTGTTTTTGTATCTGCATCGATGAGTAATCTTTTTACAGTAGAGAACTTAGACACCTTCAGATTTTTTCTAAAACGTACGGGTTCTAGAAAAGCTTTTGATGAACTACAACGTCGACCATTACGAATAGTTGCTTGTGGCTTAGAAAATCCTATCACCTTTTCTCCATTTGGATCATTCCACTCATAGCCAAGCTGTAAACCTGCATTTCTAAACGCTTGTTCAAGAGGTGATGAATAAGTTGCATGATCTATATCTAAATAGCCACCAACTCCGTGAAAGGATGAGTTTCGAAGCTCAGGAATTTTAATATTTTCAGATTTTTTGAAATACGGCAGTATCTCATCGTAACTCCAGCCCTCATTTCCCATTTGAGCCCAGTCATTGTAATCTTCAGGGTGCCCTCTCTGATAAATGAGGAAATTCAACACACTGCTCCCGCCTAGAACTTTACCGCGAGGCATATAACAAACGTTTCCTCTTAAACTTTTACAAGCTTTCTTCTCCGGTTCAGAACTATAATCCCAATTCATTGGAGTTATAGATAGAAACGGTGCAAAGATTGGTATGTCAGAGAAAAAATTCTCATTGCCACCTGATTCTAAGAGTAAAACATTCCATTTCGATATTTCTGATAATCTATTTGCTAAAACACAGCCAGCAGAGCCTGCCCCAATAATAATAAAATCGAATTCTTGCTTATCTTTGGGAAAGTAATCAGGTACGAATCCTTCGTCAGTATTTTTAGGTATTGGACGAAATATATCAGTCCAAAAATCAAATATATTCTGTGATTGTGCTAAGCATAAACTGCTTATTATTATTGCTATGATAAAGCATCGCATACTTAAGTATCAGTTTGGGCGTCTTTTTGAATTCTGAAACAGTAATCGTATTGTTATTTATTCATCATGTTCCTAATATAATATTTAACGGACAATCGAGGTTACAAACTTTTTCGCGAAAAGTCAAATCATCATTATAACATCATTTGGAGTCTGAGATTACGTTTTATGTGTTAAATAATTCGGTAATGACTTTGATGACACATGAACACATGACATGGAAAAACGTTATAAATATCATTGACTTGCTGATTGTTGCTATAGTCTAACCATAGAAATCGCATCTCACGATGACTCTACTCTTAACGATGTTCAACCTATTAGCACAAGTCTGCTAATACAAAATTTCTATGTTACTTAGACTTCGGAATCGTTAATACAACAGAGAACTATAAATAGAGTGTTCGTTTTGAGTATGGTATTACTTTATTTTATTATACATACATATTCAAACCACAAAAATTACAATTTAAAAAGTTTAAAAATGCCTTTAAATATAATATCAGCGATGTGAGATTTAGCCGAGCGGTCCCAGGATTATGGTTCGATTACTAAAATACTTATTTCGGCACAGAAGGCCTGAAGAATTCGCCTGTAAATAAATTATTCGTAAATCCGACACAGATATGAATCTGTGAGTCCAGTTAGAACTTCCGAGACTTCAGTTTAATTTTGTCTCTGTCAAATGTTTTCGTATTCAATATTTTCAGTTTACTCGGTTTATTTTAGATATTTGTGTAAGATTATAAAGACATAGCGACACGCTTCGTGACCTTGGTCCTTGAAAAGTTATATACCAAACCTTCCTCATGGATTATTCTAGATATTTATTGAAAGCTCTATAAATACCGTGCACTATATTTACGTACATATATCCTTAATAGACAAACAGATAGACAAATGAACGCGGTGGAAGACTTGTTTTGTAAAGTTAGACGTACTTGACACATAGATACATGACTTTTTCATAGTTTCGAGTTCTACTACTTTTCTCCAGAACTCATATCTTGCATCGTTCCAACAGCGTTCGTAAGAAACGTTCTCATTCGACTGTTTTTTCTTTGACTTAGTTTGAAAATCCGAAAATCCGTTTCTAAAACTCGGTGTTAAAAAAATTTCAGGAAATCCAAACATTACCCTCACAATTTTTAGTATATTAACTCAAAACTATTAGTCTTTTTGTATTTGGGACACAAAATTAGGACAAACATATGATACAAACAAACATATTGACGTTTATTCTAATAGATGAAAAGCGGTGCCCTCCCTACAAAATGCGGACCTGGTCGTGTCCGAAATCAAATAGGTACAAAACCTGGTTTTGTATTTATGTATATTCAAATACATATATTAAATGAAGAATTAAATTATCGGAACTGTGTAATAATTCTAGTATTGATGTCATATATCTCATATCATATTTGTTTAAAAATAATAAACAAAACAAAACCATAAATATAAATAATAATATATCACCCTATAGAGGTCACATTATGTAATTTATTTCGAGAATTGCATTATGAAGGCTACCCACTGTAAGGCCATAAAATATTTAGTTGAACACAGATAATTCATGGCAGAATAAATTATATCAGAACATACTTAATTGAATTTTTAAGTAACGAATTTTAATTTAAACACATTTAACGTGTTTACTGTACTTTTTTTTTAAGTAGCGCTCATGACAATTTAGCCAGTTATATATATATATAAATATTAATGTATAATATATATATGTACATAACTGGCTAAATTATAAAAAAATTAATTAATTTTAAAAAAATAATAACACTTGTTTACTGATTTCCACGTTTTTACAATTACATAATTTAAGAATACTATGCCAGTGTTTATTGTAAAAGAGAAAGCCTTATTCCAGGTTCTACTTACGATTTATTGTATTAAACATACCTATAGGAAAGAATAGTTACTGTATGTAATAAAAAAGACGATGAGCGCGAATGTATGTAAAAAACGTAAGGTTTAACTAGTTTCACAGATTGACACAATATAAAAATACATGGTCTATTTAGTTCGTTGCGTAAAAAACGATATCTTTTTTTTGTTAGGAAACAGTTATACCCTGGGAACCTTGTACCTTGAACCGTATCTTATAACAGGTCTTGCAAAACGGTTACCATTTGTGATTACGAAAATAATTCAAAATTTATTCAAGGTTAGGGGAAAACAATCTTTTATATTTTTAATCTAATATATTTATTATAAAATGGAATTTTATCGTATGGAAGTGATATATAGTCTGTATTGAAAATCTCAATCACAAATGGATGCAAGGGAAGCGGATACTAAAAGACATTACTCATTTAATATTGGGAAAAAATTATCGGAAATTCATATAAACTCAAAGCATAAATATTTTTATACGTAATAATATCTATAATATATATATATATATAATAAAATATAAAATAAGCTATATTTTTCTTTATTCAAAAATTCTTCGAATTGAATACATAAAACATTTACGAAATTATTGATGTTTTGTATAAGTTTACGGAATCAAAACAACCATAATTCATTTTAAAGGTTAAATAAAAATGCCAGTCACTAACTATCATTGGAATCTTAATAATAAGTGGAACTTTTCAGCAAATTGGCTCAAACAAATAGCAATTAATTCTCGATAGTGCTTTTTGATTTGGTTTGAAAATAACTGTCTGACTGGTCATTGATTTCTATTCAACGTAGAACTAAAACCATAGCGTTCTATACAGAGGTAGTCTGTGAACCTATCTGTTACTCGGTAAAAAGAAATTAAAGTATATTTCGTTGTTTATACAAATAATGAATTCTTTACCACAACGAAGACTGTTAACAGCATGTGTGTTAAGTCACATATAAGAGATGAGTTCACTTGTATGTACATTTAGGTCTAATAATAGATTATATGTATGGAATTCACGTAGTTTACGACGTTACTTGCGTAATAAATAGGATAGGACAAGTGTTTGAGTAATTGAGATGCAAGAGCATGAACGTTGAAGATGACCCATACCTAGGTGCGTAGGTATTTCAAGTGTATTGGGACATTGTTTTATTCAATTCTAGATAAGAAAATAAAACTTTATAATTTAAACCTTATTCTATTGTTGAATTATTTTCACAAACGCTGGTCCGCTCACTAGGATATTCATGTGTTGTGGATCACCAGACTCTGCATGTGCAAAAAATAACATAAACTTAGTACTCAGAAATATACAATAATTTTTGAATGACTAGTCCTATTAGTTAATGTAATTTACCCGTAATCGGCTATAAAGTATCTACACGACTAGATGTAGGAAAGGTAGAGTACAGAGATAAGGTAAGGTAGGTAGAGGTAAAGGTAAATACAGTACTGATATAAAGAGCGAAACCGAACGTAATGCTTACGTTTGTATGAAGAATTTAATAAAAAACAAATAAACAAAAAAGCATATAATATAAAAGAGATTACAAAGACAAAAAATAAACGGATCAACAAGTCAAGACGCACGCTGATTTAACGTGCGTTTAAAATACGGACATATTTATAAAACGTATAATTTCCAACAATATAAATAATACAAATTAATGGCCAGAATAGGTAATGTTTTTATGAATATGTAAATGCCACACATACATTATACAATCGATTAACCAAATAACATTTTGTACCTACTCGATTTGTAAAAGGAAATTTAGCAACTGACTGCGTTTTAGGTACAATTGCAATATGTAATTTATTATTTTTAAAAGGCAATACGAGGCAATACATATGTATATTGCAATATGTCTTTGTGGTGGTGAAATGAGCTTTAGAATATAATATAAATTACATACAATTACAATACATATTATTTTAATTTTACTAAACTGACAGATCCTTAAATGAAGCTTCTACCAAAACTTATCTTGAAAAATATTTTTATACACGGATTTATATTTAAATATTTTTTCTTCTTACTATTTGCTTAACAAAAATTAATTGAATACAACGTAAAACAGTATTATATATTTCTCTCTAGGAAATTATTTGTAAAAGGAAAAGATTGGGAAAGAAATCAAGGACAGCCGAACCAAAATTTGACATTGATCTACATTTAAGACGAAATCAGGTTTTATTTTAATTTATTGTGCACCATGTACTGTAATTATCTATGTATGTTATGTTCGCATATTAAATTATTAAACTGGTCAGGGATTAGGTAAGTTCTCGTTTATACAGGTACTCACATATTAGGTGTTTAATATTATTATTAAATTATCTCAAAAAGGAGCTTCGTATTAAATACAGTTACTTATATTTTTTTAAATTCAATATTCAATTAAATTATAAAATATGAGTTTTGATTTAGCTTTTCAATTCTTTTAAAATTTAGGTCTAAAACAATATATTTATAATTTGGTTTAAAGAAAATTGAAGAAGGGAGGATTTATAAATGTTTTTAAATTGTATTAATAATTAAGAACGAATGACAAAATTGAGCAATTTCTAGTATTTGAAATATTAAATTAAAATATGCCGTCATTCGTGATAAATTGAACTAAATAAATCTTATTATATTGTTAAAAATCGCAAAAACTAACTTACCATAATTTAAAAAAATATTATATAAATCCAAAAAACCAGCACGTCAAAGCACGCATCACGCACGCACTGTAGCGTATTTTGATTTAAAATAGTTGCCGATGTCTGCACAATTTTAACCTGAGGCCACGCAAGACCGGCTTTGCTGGAGACCATTTATCTGGTATAATTAACAGATTTTTTGATGACTTATTTATGCGAAAAGCTCATATATATCATCTTTAACAAGATGCCATTGCCATGTTAAGACAATGTTATAAGTGTTTCGCGAACGGTATGCAATTTTAACGTAATCATAATTTTTAAGATGCTTATTGGTTGAATATTACTGTATTTTTTTCTAAGACATTTTAACATTAAATAATGTTGGACTTCCGTCCGTCTTACGGCCAAACCCAATAACCTATCTAAATGCATTTTTGACTATCTGAGATAGCTCTTTTTATCCAAATATTGATAAAGGTGTGCGAATACAAGCTATCCATAGTAGGTCGGCTCGGTGTATGGGGATAGACCTTTGTATGAATAAAGCAGTTAATATTTTAACTTACACCAGTTTTTTAAATAATTAAAAAAAAAGCTATTTGATATGTTTTAAACATAGACATGTATATTTTAATAATATTTGTACAGTTTTATTTACTTTATTTGCTTTATATTGATTATCAATCATGAGTGAATCATGAGCGAAGAGATTGCATTCTGTCCGACGCCAAAAATGGATTATCTTCGTAGGGGGGGATTGGGATGCAGATACGAGATCGATCGACTGTCACGGTTTGTTCTCAAAATGAAAACAATCTGTGATTCTGGATTATTTATTGGGTATATAGTAGTCAACAAGTATATAGTAGTCAACAACAACAGCATGGCTGCAATAAAACCATTGCTACAGTCGATAGATGTTTTTTTACTGAAATAGCCGCTATCAATTTCTATGTTGTCTTATTTATAGACAACGAATTTTGTAAAATATAGCACAGCAGATACACAAGTATATTATCTATATATTTTTTATCAGTAGACTAAAGGGTTGCTTTATGTAATAATAATTTTGTTTTTATTAACTGTCATCGCAAGTGATACTGCCTTTTTTTAATTAATGCAGTAATCACAAGCAAAGTTGACGCAAAGCGACTTATTTTATTTTTAATCTGACAAGATTTTTCAGTTCAACTAAAGTGACATGTTGTTTTTTGATACTAATCTAAATAATACTGGTTGACATTGACCCAGAATACTACAATGACCGGCAAGATGAAGTTTGACATAAAACACTGCACACCTAGGTTATAAATAATTAAAGTGACATTGGACATTCAGAAGCGTGTCACGATGTCCACTGACAATTAGTATTATCGTCGTAACAATACAAGGATATAGAATATTCTAATGTAGTACTAATAACAGTGATCACACATCACAGAACTGCAATTTAATTTATTTCTACTACACATTTTCGATGTTAGATTGTATCAGAGCTTTTTTTACTCTCAGAACTGTAACGTTTTCTTCATTTTTAATTTAAAAAGAGGATTTAATATTTTTTTACTTATGTATTTATAACACTTAACCAACAAGTGCATCCACGCAATGTACATATTAGTTTTTGTAATTCGTCCTTTTAATTTACAAACACTTTAACTTCAAAATTTGCTCGATAACCGCTTGAATAATAAATAAAAAACCCAAGGTAAAATTTAAAAACGAGATTATGGCGCCATATGTTTTGACAAACGGAAGTCATACCTTTCTGAATGTAATATTATAAGTATGTATATGTAGTTCGTTTATTGGTTCTTTACACAGACGTCAGATTACAGATACTACTGTGGAGGTCGTAACTATTATTTTTATCAGTGCATATGCAGAAGCCTCATTTACATCAGCAAAAATATTCTTAATAAGAAAATCCTTTATTGATATCCCTTGCGATTTTTAAGCAGAATTTACTCCAGAGATGAATTTTATATATATTTTCATTATTTTTTTGCAACTACACTTGATCTATTATGATGATTTATGATTAAAATCGTATTTTGAATGCCGGGTGAAATAAAAATAAGGTCAAAACATAATGTAACGATAAACGGTAGTAAATCCATTGATGAAGCTTGTTCCTGTGGCTCCTGGAGTGTGATGAGCTCCGCCAGACATGCACTCGCTGTACCGGGATTTCTGCTTAGGATATGAAAATATCAGCTATGTTATCAAAGAGTTTGTCAACTTCGTCATATTTAAGTCATATGTAACATATTACAAATTATGGTAATTTAATGTCGAATACATTTCGTAAGCCAAAACTGTATTCTCAGGTTGAATTTCAGAATTGTTTGTTTAGTTTTAAATTAAGAAATTTTTATTATATCTAATTACGATTTCAACTATTTTTGATTGCGCATTTTATTGTCTATTTATGTAAATGTCTTTTTATTCAATAAACTTAACGCCTGTCTTGTTTTATTCCGCAATATTGTATCTTAGCAAATATAAATGTGGCAAATATATCGACTACAAAGTACGGGTCTATTCTAAATATCAGGTATATTTAGAATATAATGGTATGGCAGGTATGTTTGAATTCTAATTAATATACATAACACGGAACAGTGAGGTCACTCGGTGGAGACTGTGAAGTGGCCAGCAGACTTCTGTGCTTCTGGAAGGAATACTGCGAATACTATACAATATACATAACACAAAATTGTATAATCCTCTTCGATAAGTACCGAAATGAATAAAATCGTTTTTATTAAAATTAACTATCTAAGTATGTATGTTTTCCACATTTTCATTCGTGTTTTACAATTTTGATTTTTGTTAGTTTTTTTAAATAAAAGTAAATAAAAATCATAATTTTAATAAATTATAAAATGCATATTTTGTATCGCTTTTATCTGGGTACAATTTATTCTGGTGTAACATACATTACTTTTTTATTTGGTCCTGTTTGCGACTATGTATTCGCTTCATATAATAACACCCTTGGTCTCACCAATATCATGTGTAACATGCTCAAGTGGTTGGGACATGAGCACAGAATGACGGATGACAGAACGCCAACTGAAGTCACACTAGTGTGAGAAAACCCGGCAGATAGTGCGTTAGTTGGATGGAGTTGTTTAGGAGCCTAGGTGTTTGAAGATGGACGCAAGACATACAAGATCTCATAAATGTAGGCTAATGCATCATAGGGCTGTACAACCATTAATGATGATGATGAATATATAACAAACAAACAATATATATATAGAACGGTAATAAGTCCTAAAAAGTACGTATAGTATATTTTTTATTTTGGGCATTACATACAAGGTTAACAAAACATTGAGCATATGATATATTAATAATATTAAAGGTAATAAATAAATAAATAAATACGAATAATACATAATTCCTACAAGTAGTTTTTATCGAGGTACAAATTTGACACTTCCACCATCAGCTGGTGCTAAAATCACACTGTAAGGGTCGCTTTCCACGTCATAAGGCACTGAGGGCTCCAATTTATATTTATGCACGAGTTTTGCTAGAGCCGTTCGCATCTGCATCATACCGTATCGCTTTCCTGCAAATACAATATTTCTTAATTTACACGAATATATTGGAAAATAATGGATTATTCGGTCAATTACATGCGATATAAACGTATTCAACATTACGTTGCGTGCTTATATATAAGAAAACTATTTAAATTGTAAACATAAGAACAAAATAAATATTCTGATTTAAATTAATTTTCAGAATAAAATTAAAATAAATACGATTTATTAATCATTACAATGATAAGCTTTATGCTAAATAGATATTAGTAGGCCCTCGATTTAAGGATAAAACTGTTCTGTACACGTAATACATGATTGAATTGTTATAGAATAGAAGTACCTGACCCTGAAATCAATTCGTCCGTTCCTATGAATTTTTATTTGTATATGTTTAATTAACGCTTGCTGTTACAAAAGTATTCAAACCTAGTGTAAAGTTTGACCATATGTTACATTCAATACGTTTTTTAATGTTACCCTTAGACCACTGAGGGTTTGTGCAAAATAAAATGATCAAAGACATGATCAAAGGTGAGACAAACGCCCATTTAGGGTTGCAGCACCGCTGGATTATAATTATGTCATATTAAGAATGAATTATCGAACCAATTTTAAATCATCAATCCGACTATTGACATTAATACTAAAAATGATTATGATTAATAACGATAATAATTAACACGCAAATTATGTGATATCAGTCATGACACGGAAACAATATTTTTTGGTAATTACAGTAATAACCTTAATGTTATTATTTTAACATACTACGTGTCTACGTGAGCAAATTCACGGGTATCGGTTATAATTATAAACATATTAGTGTGTTTGAGTTCTTTATTTTAATTAACGTTTTTGTGACGATCGTCACGTGGATAACGGAGCTAATGCGGGCGGGCAATTACGGATGCATAAGCTTTTGTTTTGATTTTCCTAAGACCTAAGGTAAAATCTCATAGAAAAAAAAAATCCTAAACGAATATGTCAATGTCAAGCGGCAAATATTAATTGTAAATAGTTTATCGCAATGTTTGAGTGAGGTATTCTGCAATAAAATATACGTATACTATACAATATAATATGTAGCATTGATAGTAAAAACAGAATTGATCTAAAATCCAATTTACGCCTATTTTACAAACAAAAAGGTAAAGTACATTTTACTTTCGAAGATCACTGAATCTATGAATAGATATAAAAAATAGTTACCTATACAAAATCGTGGTCCCTCTCCAAATGGCATAAATGTCAATTGGAGATTATCACTGTCTGAAGCGGCTGTGAACCTTTCAGGTTTCCATTTATTTGGTTCTGGAAAGTTCTTCTCGTCGTAATGTATGGCCAACACATTCACGAACACTGGGGTACCCTTTTCGATAACGACGTCATCGTTCAACGAATACCGCTTGTTACATATCCGATCTAAATACGCGACTGGAGGAAATTTTCGCATTGTTTCTGTAAATACATGCGATCTTTAATAAGAAGGTCGTTCTACAAACACACATATAATTCACAAATATAGACTTCTTTTAGATTCTTAAATTCTCTTTATTAAAGGTTTCTTAATAAGTAATTTTTCTAAAATTAAGTAAAAGTAATTTTTCTTTTTTCTTTAAAGTTTCTTTGTAAGTACTGTGATGTAGACCTTGAGGCCCCATCATTAGTAACTTTTTAGTGTGAATAACATGTTAAAATGTTTATGCTATAGTTAAAAAAATATGGACTGGTACATTTTGTTTAGTGATACAGACATAATTGTACAAAAGTTTACAGCTGCAAATTAATTATAACATTAATTTTAATTGATATGTATGTGCACGTAATTAAGTAGTTACATTGTAGATGCCAGATTAAAATGAAGAATTACATTCATACTTTGTGTATCATATTGATACACAGAATGTAATGGTTGATTTTGGTACTAAAATTAATTCTTTTATACGTGTAATTTTACCTAATTCACAAGCAAACTATAAAGTTGAACATGCACAATATGTTGGAGTGCTATTTATATATTAGCTACCGGAGAAGTAATCAACAGCTATCAAGTTTGTTAGCGGTATAAAATGTTCACAGAATCTGTACCGTTGTATATTTTACGTTGCAAATCTTGTTTTTTCCTATTGCGGCAATTTATGAACTTATACAATTATAAGCAGTTTAAGGAAAGGGCAAACGAGGAAAAAAACATACCTCTTAAACATCCAGACAAATACTTTAGCTCCATGAGGTCATCGTACTCAAGAATGGATTTTCCTGTGCGTTTGTACGCTTCGTCGATTTCATTAAATAATATTTCCTGTAAGTTATATAGGAGCTTAGCTGCCTTTCTAGACATAATGAACCGCTATTGAATGCGTTAGTTACTATCGTGTCGTTTTTAAAATAATTTGAAAAACATTCTTATTTAAAGGTATGATATTTATATTGTTAAGTCGAAATATATAGAATATATATTCAGGTAGGTAACTTATTGTAGTTACTTTCGTATTTATATATATTCTTTATAGTAATTAATAGTAGGGTTACTTTCGAACGTAATTTCTTCTTAAATTTTCCCTTTTACTTTTCGTATCAAGCGCGCAGAGGAGCTGACAGAAATATGCAATTGGATTTCATAATAATAACTTCTTTCATCATTGCTGGCATATTTCGTTGGTATGATTGTGTCGAGGCTTTTTTAATCACTAAACGACGTGACAGTCGTATTAATTTATTAATACTCAGAGTGGCTCAGTTAGTCTTTTTTAGTAGTTTAATGGTAGTGCAGCTAATAGTCGTATTCCCGAATCTAACGAAGCACGCACAGCATAAGATGATATTAATTTTACGATTTATTTTGAGTGATTGACTTTACACTTACCTAAGTAACTTTTTATTGATTTTCACAAAAAAATGGAGTAGCCATGAAGTTAAGTAGTATTTAATCACAATGTAATACGCTGAACTATCTTTTAAGATTCGGTATAGATTTTGGATAAGAATGTTACGGTATTTAAGTTTTAGTCGTACGTCGTTATTCAAGTAATTTTCATTAAACGCTTAGCAAAAATCGGAATGCGAAACTAAAGTCTCAAATTAACTTTGAGGCAACTCAAATAGTTAAACTACAAGCTAATGAAATACCTGTTCCTCGGGATGGTATGCGAGTTCGTGGAGGCAGTACGAAAGTGTCGTCGACGAAGTTTCCACGGAGCCAAGAATGAATACAGCTGCTTGAGCTAACATTAAATTGTCGGCTAGGTCTGAAAAGAGATATATCATAATCGTAAAATATATCAAAAGAATACAGTAATTCATTATTATTTGGTTACAGTCATACAGTTCTTGTTCAGGATGTCTGCAATACATTTGGATAATTTAAAGTCTCTACTTCCTTCTCCCTTCGAACCAATATCGATTAGTTTTTGTTTTGAGCAATTTCAATTAGTACTTAGCCAGGGCTAAGAACGAAACTAGTTTAACTTACCAGCATCAGAATTAGCAGGAAGCTTCAAATTGTCCTTCAATTTTAAAAGATGGTTTACGAGGTCCTTGTCGTTACTTGTCCCCTTACTTTTTCTTTCCTCAGCTACATTCCAGAAAATCTTTTTAATATACTCCGAAGCCGGAGCCGAAAAGAACTTCATTCTGTAAAAAGTTTTCTGGTTATATTAGGATATAAATATTTCATTGATTTATTGAATGCTAATTAACGCATTTCCTTTAAACGTCAATCAAACACAGCTTAATTTTTTTTCATGGTAACGAGTACTATTAAGCTATTAATAAAATATTTATTAAGAACCTTTTAAGTTTTGAGCGTTAGATATCTGGTTCGTGATTATTTGTTTTTTTCTAATAGGCAAGTAGGTCACGCTTCTGTTTTTGTCTTTGGTTCTAAGAAATGCCACACATTCACACACACAGCTCTACAACGCATCTTGCAGATAGAGAAAAATAGGAGGTCCAGACGAAACTTGTAGCGCCACTGATTAGTTCTTATGAACACAATTAGACAGAGTATAAAACAATTATGAAACAAAAGAGACAGATTAACTTTTTTTAAATAAGGGTCTATGACTTTAAATACTATAATATTCATCAAAAGTGTGTCGCTTTTATAAGATTGTGTGATCTAGTTAAGTATTGATACGCCTGCGTAACATATTTTAATAAATTGCTTTAGTTGTGCACTTAAAAGGTCATTGCACCAATGTTCATATTTGTACTGATATTGTAAAGGGGAAAGATTTGTATTTAAGTATGTTTGTAACGAAATGGCTCAAGGAGTATTGGACCGATATTACAAATTCTATTAAAATCCTATAAAATATCTCTCATCACATGCGCTGCGAAATCTATTGATGATAGAAAAAAATGTTCCACAATATTAAAGAACATATCAATATCTACAAAATTTAAAAAAAAAATGTCCACCCGTGCGAAGCAGGGGCGTAAGCCTAATGTAATGAATAGCCCACCTGAAAAACGCCGCGACAGCCGGCACGAAGAATATCATTGTGAATTCCAGACCACGCCAGAATGTCCACTTCACCATGTGACTAGTAATGGCCCATAGTGGTGACAGCTGGTCATTGAGCACGCTTACTCGTATGCCAAAAACACTGTATGCAACTGTATCGGACGTGTACATTGAGAATAGTTCCTGTTTAAACATCAATTTATTATATTGTTTTTAATGATTCAATTTCAATTAATTATTAAATTTAATCCACTGTGTTAAACATTGGTCTTATCTTATTCCTTAGGAGATAATTATTTTTAGTTGTGAGTGTGAAAAAGATTTTTTTTTTAATTTAGTAGTTAATATATGTAAGAATAGAATCATGTGAATCATTAGCAAATTATTTTTGTATTATTACCGTCAGTCAAAACATGAAACGCGAATTAATACGTAACGTCACCGATATGTTAACGACCTGTGTACACCTTTGACTAATAAAAACAAGTTAAAAAAATATACCTTTAAATTGACACATTTCTTATTGTCGACGTAGTCTCTCTGAACCTTTTGTACGAGGTGCTCCGAGTTTATATTCATCAATTCGGTAATTTTCTTTAGCCTCAAAGAAGTGAACATTGGCGACAGTTCTTGTCTCATCTGCGCCCATATTGGATTCTAAATCAAACATATTTCATTAGATTTAGTAAGAAACATTATAAGTACTACACGAGGAAAATATTATTTTTATGACTTGACGCGAAAAGGTACCAAAAGGGTAACAATACCAGGTCCATAAAATGATAAAATACATTAATACACGGTGGTGCAATAGAACGTGCATATTTCGTCATCATTTTTCGCGGGCTTTATCACCCCAGATTTATTGACAAGAGTTTTCACAAATCTGCATTCGCGTTTAGACGAATGATGTCTTCCAGAGGGCCGTCATTTAGATGATGTTATTTTAAAAAATTAACTTCATTTAATTACCGAATCATTCTATATTTTATTTCAACTCTCCCTTTTGTATTTATTTTTTTAAACCTATACTTAATAAACGCACGTTCTATTGCGCTACCCGATATAATTATAATAGAATTTTAATTTTCTACTAAAATCGAATCATAGTTTTATACATTGTTTTAACTTACATAAAATAAACCTGTTTACTTAAGTGTGTAATTCAGTTTAAAAATAATGTCGAAAGTATGAAGTTAGCTATCAAACGCTATTTTTATTATTATTATTATATTATTATTTTTTAACACCTTTTCTAATCGTATTAAGAAAATTAAAGGTTCAATTTTAAATTTCAACGAACAAGTCTTAAACACAACAACTGAATTTAATTAGAACAATCTAAACTCTACATCTCATTTCAAATTAAATGAAGTCTGGAATAATTTAGTTAACGAATAAAGTTTTAGTAAACTTGTCAATGGTACTAGGTACTTACCTTTACAGTGAACAAGTTCAAGGAGCCAAGAGGATCTGAGTGTCCTGAGTACAAATATCTGTCCTGAAAACTGTCGTGGTCCTTCACCAAAACTTTCCTTGCGAGTTCAGCTGTTTGTACGAATAATGCCGGTTTCCATGCCAAAAATATACCAACGTAGTCACTCCGATATTTATCTTTTAATTCATTACAAAAGTCCCAAAAACTTTTTCTCATAATAAAACCTAAGTTTCCGAGGGGAAATGATGGCTTCACATATTCAATACCACGATTTGACCAATAATTGAAATTTTTCTTCACCAACCAATAAACTAAACCAAGAACGAAAACAGTTATATATAAGAACCACTGTAAAATTGGTTTATATGTTTGGACGTCCATCATCTCGTAGTGATGATAACTATATGAAGCAATAATGTCTTGTTTCTCTAATGTTCGCAAGTTCAGTGTTAATTTTCCTGTCTACGTATATATATATGTCTTATCAAATGATTTGTTGATAAGCAATATTACTAACAATATGTATCAAATTAAACTCAAACCTTAGTGGCTGATAATAAAATTGTTGTTTTATAAAATGTAGGTTTATTCTCTGTAAAAGATTAAAAATAATTTATGAACATTATGTTTTTGCAACATAATTTTTTTTACAGCATTTCTCTATTTTAGTAACCCTTTGAAACTTTTGTTTAGTTCTCGCTCGGAAATATCTGCTGTTATTTAGCGTTCCAATATTTTAGAAGCTCTTTTTGATAACCCAATATTACGACCAGGCTCAGAACTTAAAACGCTATTTATTAATTTACATATTTTTTACAAATCTTTACATCAGCAAAATGAACAGCTTGCTAAAACATCTTTTCATTCGACATTCGATTTTTTAAGCTAGACTCTTCTGAAAAAATAACACTGTTTTTTGCTGTGCCAGCGGTGTATGTGATGTTATTTCCCAAAAACTGAAGGAAAATATGCCATAAAATCTAGCACATGGGTAGGGTACGTGTATTTTAAATTTTCTGAAACTCCAGACCGTCATTATCCATAACTGATTTTCCTCTTGTATTTCCTTATCGAAATCCATCCTTAAGCCGTAATCATTAGTCATATATGCGTTTGACATATAATTTATTCACAGTCTGTATAAATCACATTACTAAAATATATAGGGGCCGTTGACCTCTTGTTTGCCCTTTACTCTATTTTTTATGGAACGGATTCATTTATATGGTTATAAACATACACTTTAGAGAATTAAATGTTAGAAAAAATATAATACACTGTATTTACATTGAAAACAGGAGAAAAATAAAGGAAGACAAAGATCAGAAATGAGCGGCCTTATTGCCAAAATCCTTTACAGGAAAAAATATTAAAAAATTATACTGTATTAGGTACTTTGTACTGCAATTGCGTTAGCCAAGAAAACCGGTTGGACTAGAGATCTGTTATTGCAAAAAGTTATTATAATTATATGTATTACGAACGTCAAAAACGTGTATCGGTAAATAATAATGTTAAACAATTTTTTTAATTTCAGGTTTTTTTGCCTTAGTGAAATTCTAGTTCTATTTTTCTAAATAACATCTCAATATAAACTTTATTGCAGTAAAAATATTTGGTCTGATTGCCTTGCTTGCTTTAAATACACTTGCAGTTTAACATCCAACTTCAAACTTCATCGCGACAACTTTACAGCCGCTGATCGCTTCCGAGCAGACACTTGCGGATTTTTTCCTACTGACCTCCTTCACCCTCTCAATATTGTAATATGTAAGGTCAATATGTAATGGGTATGTGAGGTCGTCCAAGAACCTCTAGGACCACAGGATTCTTGGTTGGTGGTGTTCTTTGCTGGTGGTTTCAACGTGGAACCGGTATCTTCAAAACGCTTTATCCATATTTTCATTAAATTTGCACTCGGAGCTTCATTAATGTGTTTTAATCCATATTCAGAACAATACATTCGCCTTGTAAAGATGTATAAACGACTGTAAAACGTGCAAACACAAAAAGCGTGACGCTTCCCGTAGAAGTGACTCATGGTTACTTAAACTCCATGAGTGCCACTATCTTCGCTCGCGCACTGTTAACCCCGTGAAAAAAGATGACGAAATATGCACGTCCTATTGCGCCACCCTGTATTATTTTGTGTACCTGAGAAAACGTGTCGGTCTTATCCAAATCCATATAAAACTATACAAATAATGTTCATATCTCTCAATTAAAAGACGGCCCACAATGACTCAAGTGATATTACGAAACTTGGCTGTAATAATAGATAATTATTTACACTTATTACAATTATTACACCTTTATTACTACAGATTGTTCGGTTAAGAAGATTGTAACGAATATTTTTTTCATTAGGAACATAAAATAAATACACAGATAATAATAACGTTTTAATAAACATTTATTACAAATAAAGCAACTACGTTTTGATGGTCCTTTTCACGAAGATGTGTGCATGTTATGATAACGATGACTAATCTACCTTCACATAACAAAATTCAGATGTTTTAGAAGAGGACTAAACTACACTGAAGCTCGTATTCCCAGACGTATCTCAAGTCTCAATCTTGACGTCATGGGCGCTACAAAAACATCTAATTTATTTAGACAACATACGAATTGAGTGATCTGTTTCAGAATGCAGGAAGTAGTGCATATTAAAGCACGTCCTTTATCAAGTTAATTAGTTTAAGTTTATATTTTGGGAATAGTTCCAGTTAACTTTTTTTATATATTTAATTTAAATATTGTCAAAATGTTTCATTAGTCAGAATGCCTCTTTTCTTATTTTAGAGCCAAACTGTGTAAATTTATGTATTTTACTTTGATTATATAGACGTTTAAATCAAAGGTTTATTAATATAACATACAATATAACTAATCGCGTGCTCTTCTAATAAAGCTTGTCAATTTCTATTATATTATTATTTCAGTTTTGTATATACAAAACATCGAAATTTAGCCCTTTTAACTTGCTATTTAAAACAAATGAAAGCTGAATTCTAGGATCATCTCAATGAGAACTACGTCTAACTCTTAACATTAAAACAAAAAAAACACATTTTTGACGTACGCATATCTAAATTGTTAACGACAAAAATCGTCAAACACAGCAAAACCAGAATTTGACGGAAAGGTTGAACTTTTACCTTAGTTGAAACAGCAATAAATAAGATTTAGTTTTTCTTAATTAGGAGTTAAACCTCTAAGTATACTGGTCATTGTGTATTCGGCCTTAGTTATCTAAGAGCCTTAGTTATCTTAGTTATCTAATCTCAAGACATAAGAAGCTCAGTTTTGTTGATTCTAAAATGCTACTGTATACAAGTAGTAATAAATTACATTACCCGTAATTCAAAACGTAAATCTAGAAAATAGGTTAAAAAGCTGTAAAAAAATGACTCTATATATTATTGTTGGCATTAAAAACTGTTGTTGTTACATGAGATACGTTTTGGAATACAGGCTGTTGTAACGTAGAACTAATTACATTGTAACAATGTTTGATATGATGCCAATTTTAAATACATAAATGGTAAATAGCTTAGCTTATACTTTTCTCATAATCTCTTAAAACGTCTTTCATAATTAAACTTTAACATAACCGTCCAGTAAAGACGTACTGATGGTAATTTCGACTTTCTCCGAGTAATTAAATTCTTATATTTATTGGTGCAGCTGCATTGGGTGGCACCCGTTGTGGAAGTTGGTGGTGTCACCCCATCGAAAGTAACTAGTAATACATTTTGTATGATAAAGGAGATGTATCATTTATTAAAGGATCGCGAGTATGGGACGGGGAATCCCCCACGTCAGTGTCAGGCTCTTTTGCGGGAATCATCGAATTGTACATAGACCTGAGTTAGTGCTAATGGAGGAATCCCTGAAAAAGAAATTTTTGTGCTAGCGATTTTTTGTTTGTTTGTACATTGTTCCTCAAGTTGAGAGACCGGGTGGGTGTCACCCCAAAATAGATGATACCCGGTGCGGACCGCCCCCTCCCCTTTGCTACGCCAATGCTTATATTATAGTATTTTTATAAACAACATTAGTTTGTATTAACGACCAATAAAGCAAGGATTTATGTACCTTGTTATGTACGTGCAGTGTTGGACAGTCCTCAATCTCATGAGACTCTCATCTCATCATGAGGTTGTAGGTTCGAATTCTGGCCTTTAGATGATTCTGGATTCTGAAAAACAGCGGGAAGAGACCGTTATGCCTTAGATCGAAAATGTCGACGGCGTGTGTCGAAATTTAATAACCTACTTTCCTATTAGAAAAACACATTTCATCATAAAATAGTTACAGACATCTAAAGCCCAGACAAAACGTTGTAACCATAAAACAGTCTAAGAGACAGATTTACTTTTTCTGCGACTTAAATTACTACTTATATACAATTATAATATAGCAATTTAGTAAGAAATGATTGATCTAGCTAAGTGTTGAGAAGTCTGCCTAACAAATTTAAATAATTATAATCAACAATTTTTTCGAGATACAATATGTTTTCATTGTTGTGAAATGTTATAACTTAGGTCGAGAAGCCGCGCAACTTTGACTTTAACCATTTTATAAGCCTGATTCCTCTGTGATCGACTTTCCGCCAAATACCCAAACGTATTCCCCATTTAATTCCACCATTGACTCAACCTCATGACTTCGAAAGTGATTCCGTTCCCGATTCTTTATCTAGGTTTCGTGGATAGATGACGTCATTTATAATTTCTGAATCGGCAGTTTATGACAGATTACTTAGCAGTTTTGCCTTATGGTCCATACCTTAGTAGAGCTGATTTTTAAAATTAGAATTCTGTTAAGAGTAACCGAGTAATGGCCTAGCATTTGCATTACACATTTATGTTTCGTTCCTGACACTCTGTGCATTGGAATAAATAACATTTTGGGTATTAATTAAATTATTCAGAACACTCAGTGAGGTATATATAATTAAAAAATAGAGTTCCGTATTCACTGAAGCATGAGACACCCATCAGAATACTTAATAAAGTAAATGGTTGAGGGTTGTCCAGATCAATTTATTTAAGAATTTGTCGATATGTCCTGTAGTTTTAACAGTAGTATTACAAACTAATGTTGTTTACTCAACTCCAAATGGCATGATATTATATTGTACCATTGATTTTAACCACATCTGTTAACCACTATATATAAACGGTCATCACTAAAATCTCAACGGTATGTCCAAGAACAGTTTCATACGCTCCCCGATGTCTGTGATGGAGCGGTCGTCCAACTGCTAGCTGTCCGTGACGTCATCGGTGACGTCGTCGATTTCGTCATCTAGTGGTTGGCTGGTCAGCGCTGCCCAGAGCGGGGACCGCGCGCCGGGTTGCGCCGAGCCACGCCGCTAGCTGTCGCCAGCGCAGGCGGCCGCAGTAACCGCTGCTGCTCCTACTGCCCCAATGGCTCCGAAGAGTATTGAACCCACTTCCTTGTCTGGGGTTATTTCCACCTAAGACAAAAATATTTAAGATACAAGGAAACAAAACAGATACCCCAAAAAAAGTTGAAAGGTGGTTTAGATGTACCCGAAAGAATGTAAATCAAAGAATAAAAATAATGGCTCATGTAATGTTTAGTACAGAATTTCTCTAAATAGTATATTGTAACTTATGTAAGAATATAACTGTTAATAAGTCGTTAAGTAGTCGAGGATTTTTACTTTTCATATCTCATATATAATAGCTTATTATATACTCAAATCAAAGTAATTTCCCACGCGGATCACGTTTGATTCAGTACTTTGTGCGGTCTAATGATATATGATATATACTTTAAACATATAATAGCAATGATTATAATTGGGACATGTACATAATAATTGTGCGAGGCTTTGTAGGAAATGTGAGCCAGTTTTAACTAATTTTGTATAATTTTGTAGAAACGAGAGTTACAAACCGAAGATACAATGGAAATAAATTTCGAGAAATCATTTTTTTGTTTTCATATATAACCTTAGCAATAAATAACCTGTGAAAGCGTAGTTTGTTCTGGATCTGAGCGTTCTTCCAGGACTGTGTCCAATTCGAGGGAGGGAAGCGGCCGCGGTGAGCGGACGAGACTGACCGCTCGTTGTCTATTCTTCATCGGAGACATTCTCACCACAGATAACTCACCGCGATCCAATTCGCAGTTGCGGCGTCTTGCGCGTTCCCTTTAAACATTTATTTTTCATAAAATCATCGCGTAGGATATTATAAGCAATCTATCTAATGGATCGTTCTAGGGCCTAGATAAGGCCTAGAATCTAGGCCTTATTAGAATGCTATATATCTATATAGATGGCAAGACTTAACATTTCGAAGACCCCCATTTAAAATTTAAATAGTCCTTATAAAATATACACAAAAATTCATTTCATTCATATAGATACATATTTTAATTCGTTTGGCCATAAATATTGTTACAATTAAAAATAATCAAAATATTACATTTGAATTTGGAATCTGTCATTTTTATAATATGATTGTTCATTAAAGGTTTCTCATTTTGGCGCCAATACATTGTATATTTTGCGATATAATAATGGAGAGGGGTGATAAAGAGGGGGAACTGAGAAACATTTATAATGTTTTATATTTATGTATTAAACGAACACATTGTAAAAGTAATAAATGTTATTTGCAATAAAAAAAAAGTATAATCATAAGGCAGCGTTGATAAGCCTTATTATAAATACATTAACAAGTTTTCCTTTAATTGGCAACGGTTCAATATTAATACAGTCCTACATAGTTTCTTATTTCAACCAAAAAAGGCAAGAAGTATATATTAAGAAGACAAAGTATCGACAGTAAATTTATTCTAACCGTATGAAACGTCAGTCGAACAAATGGTAACAAGGGATAAAGATATATTGCTATGTTGCATCACACGAGTCATCCCGCAACTGCAGAGAACAAAGCTACGTAAACTTTGTTATTGTTTGTGTAAAAGCGATGTTTCCGTTTTTGTTCGTTAAAGAACGTCTCATTAGATTAGTGACTTTGTTTTTTATAGGGACCTTTTTTTATAATACAGTTGCTGAACGATAACTGAGTGAATCCCATTATTGATTCGTGAATAGAACAAAAAAAACATATATGTGCAATTCACACATGGTAGAAGTGAAACCTTCAAAAACAATTTTTTTATTATTATGTAATCATATATAAATTAATCATTTTCCATTATCTAAATGTGTGTGTTCTTTTAAAACAATTTTAATGATAAATTTTTAATTTGGCAAAAACTTTGAAAGTTTGAAATTGGATCAAATGAAAAAGCGGCACTAAAGACAGGCTGTATAATGCCTGCTATCTTATTTTCTCCCACGTTAAATCTTATGAATTAATGTTTCTGTCTCTATTTACTGTCGCTTTTTCAATTGCACCCGGTTTGAAATTACGATTCTAAAGAAGTTTCGCTATCTATATGCGATTGCTCAAAGAGAGGTACACTAACTGTTCTTAATAGAATCAATTTTATTTTATAAAATTGAATGAGGGTCATGAGGGTGATCCCAAAAATATTTTAACTCGGCTGATCCGCGCATTGTTAATGAGTCGTTGTTGAGCTTTGGTTGGGTAAAGAAAGATGCAATTTTATATAATATACATATATGTTTTTGTGCATTTCTTGCCTATAGTTACGAGTAAGACTCATAGTGAGTGTTTTGTGCGTATTCGTGAACTATTATTGTAAGGCAAGGTACAGCATCAGTCTAACCACTTTTTGTTCCCAAACTAACAATTTCTCCACGTCCTTACGGCTGACGTCATTTTGTGCATTTCGTCCTAATACTCATTGAGGTATGTACTCAGGACTTAGTATAAGATTATGCATCGTCGGCCACCGAACCGTTCTTTGTGATACACTACCATTGGCTTATTGCGTATTTAGGCATCTATTCATGTTTCTATAGATATACTCGGAAACGTCAAAGTTTTCCACGAATTGCGTAAGTTTTAAGAATAAATCATATGGCAATTCTAGGTATCTTCAAATAATTTATTTTTGTATATGGTATATTTTATTTCTAAAATCAATGAATAAGATTCAAACATGGTATTAGTTTAATATATGCACAATATTATATAGCAATGTAATGAAACAAATTAATTGTAGCTGTTTTAAGGCCTCAAATAAATTAAAATTCCTCTGAAAATCTTTTACAGTCATCTACTTTAAGAATGTAACGAAAATATAATAAAGCCATAAACGACTGCTAATTGACTTTAAAAAAAAATTATTGGTGCTACAACCTCTTTAGGTCTTGGTCTCAGATATCTGAATCGGTTTCATGATCATTTTTAAATCTAATAGGTAAGTAGGTGATCAGCCTCCAATGCCTAACACACGTGGTCGACTTTTTTTGGATCTAAGACATGTCAGTTTCCTCACGGTGTTTTCCTTCACCGTTAAATGCTGCTTAAATGCGAACATAGAAAAATGTCCATTGGTGCACAGCCGTGGATCGAACCTACGACCTCAGGTATGAGAGTCGCACACTGAAGCCACTAGGCCAACACTGCTAACTGCAACTTCTGCTGCTGCTAATCGACTTTTAGCTTTAAGTAAACTATTAATTTTGAAGATATAATATAATATTAACGTTAAAGACGCGTCAAGGCTACTACATTAATACTAAATTCCCTTCGCGTAATTGAACATCAATAATTACCTCGCTAATTTCGCCCTTCGTCGCAAACAGCAAATAACGGTCAGAGCCAATAATGGGAAGCCGAAAATGCAGGACACGATCGGTATGACAATTGACTCGGGTGACACTGAAACAAAATATTAGAAAAAATTATAAATATTCGTGTAGTGACATCATATTCACCATACATTAATATTGTACTTTTGTGTAGTAGTCATAACCGTTTGCTTTGTTTGTAATATTTTTCATGTTGATTAGTCTACCTAGATCCAACCAGTGTACTTAGCGCTCACAATAAATTAAATATATTCTGAATTTTTATTAACTGTAAGACAAAGGACATCACTACATTGACTTCATCCGTACTACAAAGTTCTTACTTTGGTTTTAGGCCAACCCAAGTATTAATATATTGTTATTCAATAAGTATCCCTTCTGTAATTTAAACAGGTAGATAAAATATGTTGTATGATATAGAATTCAAATCTCATAAGTGTGTGTTTCATCACGCATTTTGGAAGTCTTTGCATATTTCGATTGGACAGACACGTTTCTGCATCTCTGTCATGATATCTTAAAGACAAATCGATTGCGCCCAACAACCACAGAAAACAATTGTATTGGCGAATTTATGGCGTAGATACTTAAAAGTCTTTAGCACGGTTATCGTTCGGTATATCGATAGGTCTCAACAACGCTAGGCAGTATCGAAGCCCAATATTTTGTGTAAGATAAAAGAGAAAAAGACAGGCGAATATTGTCTATAAAGAAACCACTGCAAACGCATTTATAAAACGAATTTAGTATACAGAAAAATTGATGTTTGATAGGTCTCTCGAGTACGAAGGTAATAACTTTGTTGGAGGTTACCATTTTTAACTTTGTTGCTTTGAAACGAGTAATTTTAATAGCCAACAAAATGCTCTACCTCCAGCGTGAATCATAAAAGTCAAAGTTAGAGTGGATCAAAAGTAACACCCCATTGCAAGATGCAGGTATATACAAACTGGATTGCGACTGTGGCCTGTCTTACATAGGGCAAACTAAACGCAATATGTCCAGCAGACTCAAGGAACACATCGCGGACATAAGACATAGACGACACACAAAATCAGCAGTCTGTGAACACACACTAGATAGGCCTAATCACTACATACGCTTTGACCAACCGAAAGTACTTGCGAAAGAAAAAAGATTCTTCCCAAGATTGGTACGCGAAGCCATTGAAATCAAAAAACACGCCAATTTCAATAGAGAGGACGGCCTAAAATTATCAAACACCTGGGATCCAATAATATCCAAATTAAAATCTCAAAATAAACAACCCGCGAAAATGGAGGACACCGTGAGCAATTTCTGCAAAAACCCTACATCTTTTAGTCGATACCAACTCCGGGGAAATAAATACAGATAACACAACATTTTCTGCAGCTGTAATACTTTTTGACATTTAACACCTTTGTCTTCAGTCACCGTGACCACGCACGCTGTAAAGCACGCGAAACGTCGGTTTAAATTTAAAATTATGTACAAATAATTATAAGTTTAAATATAATAATACATATCTATAATCCGTTAAAAAAGTGTTTTTCTTTAAAACTATTGTACATTGAATAACACGAGTAAAATATGTACATGGATTACAACACAGTGTACGTTTATGGTTACAATTAATTATAAAGTACCTACTATTGTCCATATATGTATAAGCAAAACATAATTCGTTGTCCTCAGTGACAATCTTGCTTAAATTTAAGAACTTAAAATAATACTAATACGATTTAAAGTTGCCATTAAAGTGGATATAATAAATTAACTACCATACAGATATAATATAGATAACACCAATATACTTTCTGTCTATGTGCGCATCTAAAAAATGCTGGTGCAGTAAAGAAATACATCGTTAGGAATGGCATGTCTACAATATAAAAATTGATGACTTATGTCAGTCTCAAGGTTCTTCACCTATCTGTCTATGAGAAAAATGAGCAAAGAAACGGATGCAAACTGAGACGAAGACCTATGTAGGGTTGCGACTGGATTAATATCTATATTGTCGTATTTAAATCACTACGCCAAAAACCCTATAACTGAAGAACTCTACCGATTTATAAAATCACTGGCCCTTAAAAATCTAATTTCTTTAAATATAAAATAGTATGTTATACGAATAGGTAGGAAATATAGTATGTAGGTAAACTCGTTCACTACACAAATTCTGTTAACGAAAATATTTATCAAATCTAATATCGGTAAGTAATAATTAAACAGCTATTATGAGTAATGCAATAAATGCTGTTAATATTCTGTACTTCATGCAATTCCCCATTACTATGAACGTTTGTAAATTAATCTCACCGAACTGAAATATATAAACAAAAGAAGTGTTGGTGCACGTTTTCACTTGTTAATAAATAACACTTAGGACGAGATTCATAGACAAAAGCGCGATCTCTCTCACCTGCTTAAAGGATTTTGACAGTCTTAAAAAGGTATTTTGATTGATGACAAACGAGATTCACTTAGCGCTAAGTCTCGAATCTTATTCTATCTAAACCCTAATTCATTCAACGACGTGCCACCTGGGACTTTAGACTGTTGTTTTGCTGATTATATTTATTAATAAATTTAAATTTTAAACTACATATTTAATAGATTTGAATAGGCTTTCTACGAATGTGTTAAACGTGAAGTAGGCAATACTACAGACGCAGCTATATCTAGCGGTGCACCCGTAGAAACACAAAAACTAAGTCCCAACTAATGAACTTAAATAAATCTGTTAGAGTTGACCACATCGAGAAACTACGTCTGTACGTTGATTAAAAATGCTCTTTAAACGAGCAATTCTTGTAGGGGGGGGGGGGGGGGGGTTTCGGGGGCGATAAATCGATTTATCTAGGAATCATCTCTAGAAAATGTCATTTTATTTGTGTTTTATCAACTTAAACATAGAATTGCTCGTTTAAAGTTGTCAGTCAAATAAAAACTTAAATATGAATATAATTATCTTTATTCGATAATTATATTCATATTTCATAATTTTATTAGTATGTAATTAGTACTTAAATAAAATTTCCAAAAAACACGATTTATAAAAAAAAAAGTCATCCAGGTCCTATGTACTTAATTTTAGACAAGCAGCCACTCCCTGAACTATCACCCAACATGTCGTTTATTTATAGCACGCCAATATATTATTAACAATACGTCGGTAATGAAAATGATTGTGAAAATCGGACTCACCAGTGGGGTAAATGATGATGGGCGGGCGTTTATTACTGTGCGTTGATTTGGCAACTGTTATCATATTACTTGCTGTTGGGGTCGTCGCGTTGTTAAATTGGTTCATGCTAGATAGAGCATCTGGCGTCGTTCTTGTCATTATGCTGAAACAAGTTTTATTAAATATTTTTCTGATCAAATACTGTAATAAAATTTTAATATTTATATAACAAAAACTCATTTAAGCATTGACTTGTTTAGGCTATCGCGGAATGCGGTTAAAAAGTGTATTAAGAATCTCCATATCGCTAAATCACCTACATCATACCTATATCATGAGTACATGCCACATACACACCATGTGCATACCCTCACTTTTACTTTTACTTTTACCAAATTAGGTACCACTTAGTTAAATGTATTGAATACTTTTTGTTTGCTTGTTCCCTTTTGTAAATCTTTTAACCTTTTTGTAGTAAAATGTATGATGTATTCCATCTTTGGCTATATTTTCAGTGTATTTGTTTGTTATATATAATTTATGTTAGCTGTAGGATTAGGAAATAAATAAAAAAGTTTATTAAGGAATGTATCTGAGATGTACGTCTGTTAACATAGGAGTTTCAACAAAACAGCACGTATTATTCTGGCTTACGAATCAATTATTCAATAATTAAATTTATACTTAAATCAAAAAGCTTAATGTGTACGCAAACTGATAAAAATTTGTCATGTTTTGTGAAAATAACGCAAGTTAAAATAATAAAAATAAATATTTATTTTGGTTTTATTCCTAAACAAAACTATGCCATAACTATTTATGTTGTCATTGCGTAACCGCAAAGGAATTCGGAGGGTCAAATATTCCTGCTACATTTAATGTGCACAAAAATATTTGGTTTACGTCTAATCATTTTCCGGCCGTTTGCATACTACATATTACAATATTCTGTAAGAACCAATATTGTTGTTGATTAAATAATTTGAGTGAAATTTACAATGATTTATATAGTATGTAGTCGTGTTGCACTTATAGCAAGCATTATTTTCATATAAGCTTAAAAGAATGCGATAATACGGAAAAGTACATTATTTTAAACATGTGATTCCCTTATATTTTTGTTTTCTCCAACTAGTTGAAAAACTCGTTCCATTCGCATTGCATTCGACGTTCAGTAATTGATGAAAAGCCGAAAGGGGAGGCCAAAATGGAAAACGTAACATATATTGTACTTTCCATTTCAAAGAATTAATCGGTAGCTTGCATGTACCTAAATAACCATAGATGTTTTTAATTCATCACTCAATCAAAATCAACTTCTTATGCATTGACTAATGAAAATAAATTCCTGATGTATTTTTGTAGATTTACGCTTAAGCAAACAAACAAAGTTGTCGATATAGAAAACAGTACTGTACTTTTAACTTTTCCAAAAATTTTAATTTAAAACAAACTTAGTTGTATGCGTGTTCATTATGTGCCAGTTTGTCGGCTTAATTATGAAAATTCAATTAGACAATTCTATGTATTTTAATAACATAAATTTGTGTTTTCTTTAAAATATTAATAAATGTCAGTGAAAAATCATTGTTGGCTAGGCAAATGTCATAACTGATGAAGAAAATCGCTAACAAGCCAGTGTATCAGCGATTTTCGTACCTATAAAGCAAGGATTACTAAGAAATCTTAACATATTCAAATGCAAAATCAGCATACAAAGTACAAGCGGACTTGCTTGCATTATGACAATGTGGAAAATCATTATTTTATATATATAATATTTTAAATATTTATAAGGAATATTTGAAATAATATAAATATTGTATTTTTATATTGTCTTACTTGACCTTAAATTAATTTAGTTGGTTCCGTTATTAAATTAATTGTTAATATACACAGTACACGTTCCGCCCATTCAGCCCTCTGGCATTGTCCATGGGCGGTATCACTTAACATCAGGTGAGCCTTCTGCCCGATTGCCCCCTGTTCTATAAAAAAAAATGTAACAGAGAATACACAGGCTCGATATATGAATATGCTACCTGTTTATGGAAATAAATTATTATTATTGTGAAAGGGTTTTTTTTCATCTACATATGAAAGATAATATGAAATACAAAATCCGTGTACCGACGAGTAAATCAGTAAGTAATGTGTAGATGTTCGCTCTTATATCTTTGTGATTGTGAAAATATATTTCTCAGGTTGAATACGTACAATAGCAATACTTGTACTACTTTATTTTGTAAGATAAACTAAGTATTGCTAGGGAATGCTATTTTGTATCGTTTTATTTTCAATTGTACTTTGATAAGGTTTCAAATGTTAGAAAAATTGTAAATGAATATAGAATTGTAGGGTTTCCTTTTATAACATATAAATGCGTATCCATAACAATGAATGGCTGTTTTATGAAGGATATAAATACCGAAAACCGAAAAACTACTCAAACCTATATTCATAAAATTATTCTTTACAGGGCGGCAACTTGCGAGCCTTTTGGCAGCGATTGTCAGACTGTCCATGGACTATCTTACTTAAAGTCAGATGAGCATCCTGATTATGTTCTATATTAAACAAAAAAGATTTCTAGATTAAATAATGTATCACTCTACAACAAATAAATTATTTTTTTCATTATTACAATATGAGGATTCTTCGTTTAAAATTGCTTCTAACGCTGATAAACAACTGCACGTACAAGTGATGTTGGATGTTATATGTAGCAATTAATGGGTCGATGTAGTATGTCTATCGTCTATTATTGAATACATGTGTTATATACACGAAACCAGTGAGATTTAACTTAAAATAGTTTTCGAACTATACATATTATCCGTCTTAAACGTAAAAAACAGCTTCAGTAATTAAGTATCTTTTAAATACAGTCTTTTGAAAGTGTTTTGTAGGTTTTAATTTGGCTGAGGGAAAGTAAAATATTTCTTTCTCAATCGATGGTTATCAAACTTTAACGCCTTTTATTTCAAACAATGTGAATTCTTATTTTTAAACGCGTACTATGGAGATTACCTTGAGAACTAAGCTTTCATAAATTTCTATTACGTATAGCTGGCGATTTATAATGTAATTTCTCTCTTGACGTTATACTTTAATTCCTTGGTGTCTAAATTAAACAGTTTTATACGAAACCTCATAATTTTTTATTATTCCTTTTGTACCGATCAAATATTAAATGCACGTAGTTTAAAGTGAATAAAGGATGAAAAATGGTTGGAATATTTTTAAATGTTGCAATGCTGTCGCAGCTGAGCCCATCAGCGCGTTTGTTAAAATACCTTACATTTTCTGTACCTCTACAATTGTAGACTGAATTTAGGTAAGGCATTCGACTGCCATATTTCATTAAGTTTATCTTAACTTATAATTTTTAAGTTAAAATTTGAACGCTAGCCAAAATTTTATTCATTCTAGATTGTACTTTAAATAAGAAATTACGTTTATATAAATCCATACGACGTTCAAAATTCGGGGTACGTTTACAAACGCTTCACTAAACAACTATACGAAAACGTTGTTAGTTCTAAATTATTTGCAAAAAAAATGCAAGTTAAACCATACGTAGCTATTTTGTTCAGCAGTGTTCCACATAGAACATTATTATATTCATAGATAATAATAATGCACATATTTGTTGAAGTATCAATTGACAAACGTGAATAAAAGCGCGGGAATTCGGTTAATTGAATTCTAGTCAGCCGTCAATGACATGACAGAGATTTATATCTATGCTGAGTTTATCAAAATCACAGATATTGGCTTAACATATTGTATTGACGATACGGAAATAACCAGTTATAATATTCAATGACATAACGGAGTTGAGTTTACAATACGCTTATGAATAATCAAAATCATTTATGAATAGGATATATACCTACTAATACATATAAAAATATAATGCTAGGAATACACCTGATTTAATAAGAAAATTTTAATATTTATTTAGTGTTAACATAATCATGTAAAATTTCAGTTCCATAGCCTATAAGTAACGTGGTAGCTGAAATATTTTTTTTTATGTAAACTCGATATTATTTTGTACAAAGAACCCAGTGATAATGCCGTGAATCTGCAGTTTTCATATCATTAAACTCACCCCAACTAATTGAAAACACCACGGAAATCTCAATTAGTATGCTCAATCTGAAAATTTCGATATTAATTTTGAAGCCCGCACTAAGAAGTTATTTTTGGAGGTTTGTAACGTGTAAGGGTTAAACGCGAAACGTAACGAGACGAGCGTCCCGTTACCATGCCTCCCGTAAACTGAAGCTGAAACAAGGCACTGGGTGCACTTCGTCCAGCGACCCGAATTCCCCAGCTATTAACACAAAGTCGACTAAACACGTCGAAAGACGGAAGATTTAGGACTTTAGCAAAGTTAGGTGAAATCTTCGCCATGTTGAAATGTTAACGTTTAACTTTAAGGGAATTTACACAAACATTACTTTTATTTAAAATTACACATACCGTAATTGTTTAATAACTATTAAAGGTGAGATAATGAAAAAGCCTTTATTTTACGGGTTACGTCAGAATATAGGTTTAGGAAATCATTAGAGTTGTTATTCGTCTTGTCTGGACATAAATATACGCCTAGACTAAATAAATAAATATACAATTGAGTTTCTTTACATTTAACGATTTGTACTCAACTAAGGTAATTAACGCTTGGATTTATGTTTGAGTAATAGGTGTTGGAAATGTAATTACCTAGTGCTCGAGTGCCGGTCACACGGAGACGAATCCGAATAATTTATGGCACTCACTGATGACGCTCATTCCGTTTATTATAGACGATAAATTGGTTTATTTATTCAGCTTCATATAATGCTTCATTTTCATAAAGATGTAAGAATTCATATACTGAGTTATTTTGTCAAACAACTAATTGTGCTGAAATCCCAAATGTTCTGAGTTATCGGGGTATCTATGGCCTACTAATCGTCTCAAATCTATGTTCTGTAAAAACTTTTTGGGCAAAAAGCATTCGTCTTCTTCTCATGCGTTTGTGTACCAATTTCGAGCTGAGACCCAGATTTCTGTATCTGTTTCGTGATCATTTATAATAGGCAAATAGGTGCCTTTTTTAACCTTGTCAGGTTAAAAAAGGCACCTATCGTCAAATGATTCACTAAGGCATGCCGGTTTCCTTACGACAATACTAAAAATAATAAAACCAATGAATAAACAAAGGTAGAAAATAAGAACATGAACAGAAGTACATACATGTCTGAAAGGATAATAAATGTATTTATGTAAATAAATAAATAAATAATTAAATAAATAAATAAAATATAAGATGATATTTGTATGCCTATTTATATGTGGCGGATTTTTGTAATTTATGTAACTAATTGTAAGACTATTCTAGCAAATAAACGATTTAATTTGATTTGATTTTGATTTGACGTTTTCCTTCGTAACCTTCGGTGCACAGCCTAGGATCAAACCCATGTCCTCAGAGATAAGAATCGCACGCTGAAGTCACCAGGTCAACTCTGTCACGTATTGAAATACGAAAATAAATCGCACATAATTTAATCAATGAAAAATCCTATTAAAAGATAACTTTAAAGAAATTGAAAAATTTCTTTCAATCGACGTTAGATAAAAGTGTCTGTTTTCAGAGTCGACTGAACAAGTGACCATTACCCTTATCGCTCTAAAAGCTTTTAATACCTACTTGAACATAACATGGGTTGCTACTTTCATTATAGACTGGATATTGGACAGTTTATATCGTTACAACTTTCTTTTACAATACTTCAAAATTCACACAGTTGATACACCATTTGCTTCGAAATTCAAAGATGATATTTATTAAACCTTTACCATAGCATATCCTTCCCTCGCATAAGGAATAAAATAAAAATAGCATTTGTACGTTGTTATTATTATATTAAATGCTCGAAATACAAAGGAGTGAAAGCGTCCTCCAACTTCTTATTTTCTCTTCGTCTTTACTAGTATTTTCCAATCGTTCCCCGCTATATCTTTTGTTTCATTTTCAGGCATTAAGATATAATAATAAAAATTCTAGTAGGCAATATAAGTACAACATAACGTAGACTTTTCAAATCTTAAATAATAACTTTTAGATTGTTGTTTTTTCTGTAATACGTGCGGACTTCGCTCAGTTTAAGTAAACTAAAATAGACCAACTAAAGAGTCACTGTAACAAGTACATTTTAAAAGAAGTCTTAAACTCAATTGCGCACTTGATAAAGTAGTGCGTGATAACCGGAACATTCGTTCTATACAGTTTAGAACTACTATCCAACTTACTAGTGGTAGAGTTTTATTATTCTTGTAAAAATTTGGTATTTGCAGTTTTATCGGTTTGGTTTATTTGTCTAAAAATTAATCTATTTGTCTAAAATGCATACAATCGGATAGGTCTTGGATAATTTTGACCAGTTCTTGCAACTTAGTTTGAAAGTGTTGTAAATGTCATTAATAATATATTCTCAATTCTATTTATCGAATTATTAATCGCACGAGTGTTTAAACGGGCAAAAGAGAAATAAGAATAAGAGTAAGAGCTAAGTTCGTTGTTGGACTAAATTAGCACTTAGTATCAGTTGCATTATGTAGAAATTCGATTTGTATTTCGGAAAGAAGAAATGAAATTGCATAACACCAAATTATACTTTTAAATAAACCTATATAACCTTATAAGATACACTTTATAGAATTGTTTAATCCAATTGAAAAACGTTTTTACCAGCATAGGAACTTTTAAATATTTATCACATGGTTCCGGGCCGTGCCAAAATGGACACGGTATAACATTTTCAAAGACACTGTAAGCTGTTATTTTACGTAAAGTAGGTCAATTAAGCTCAGTTTAAACTTTTAGTAGTTCAAAACTTATTGCGATACACATCACAAAGAGCATCAAAGAGATGTACGTGATATAACTTTTCAAAATCCACCTCTTAAGTTGGCTGCAGATCGCTTTTTACTTGAATAGGTTCTCTGAATTCTATTCAATATTAAGTTGGAATATGAAATGGCTATCAGCATCCGGTGTTATAGAGCCGGATATTCGTTTAACGTAAGTGCCATTTTAGAGGTTATTACAAAAATCTATCACTATACAAATTTCTTCAATGTTTTATATAAAGTATTTGAATATTGGTTAAATGTGTGCCAAATCAGGGCATATTATAAAAAGTGATTTATTTAACTCGTTTGCAAAAAAACCGGGCATCTAAGGAAATTTAACTTGTAAACTCTTAAAAATTTAATTGTCTGACGTTGTCAGTATGCTTATAATAATATAAGTTTATACGCGTGGAGTTCTGGTAATTCTTTTAATAATGTTTGATATTTTTTTTTAAACCGGGAAACCCAAAAGAAATGGTCGGCTATAAAACAAGAAGACTTTTAGAACTTAAGTCAGCTTCTTTTTTTATGTACGACAATTTTGCAATGAAGATAATGTTATATTATATTTATAAGTTTATGAATATGTGTTTATTGATTTCAGAGATTATCGGGAGCCAAGTCGTTTGAATGTTAAATTCGTTAATAAATCTAAATTTATCTTAACTGTTTATGAAAAAGCAAGTTTTTGACATTTAGGGCCTGTTTCACAATGTCCGGATAAGTTCCAAATAAGCTATTTGTTACTTATTGGTAGGATAAATAGTATTTTTGCGTTTCACGACTGTCAAATAGCGCATGTTTCATGACGTATATGAAATTCGAAGTATCTTATTTGGAACTTTTATCTTTCGAATAATTTATGTATTGCATAGCTATTTGACACTTTATCCATACATTGTGAAGCAGGCCCTTACTATTTCTATTTGCGATTATACGAATATTAATGTTTATATTGTTGTTTGCTGATTTGCAGATTCCTTTTAAGCAACACCATACTCATATATTTAAAAACTTAACCATTATATATTATAATGTATTCTCGGCAAGGCTTAATATAAAATTATTTGTATATACTTAAAGATATACAGTACAGGCATAAATACAACTTGTAGGCACCACTGTAAGTAAGAAATATGGGGTAAAGTATCTTAAAGATTTTTATCGTGTACCTAAATACTTAGGGAGTAGTATATTACAAGGTTTACGGTTCCTACATAAAATTACAGCTTTTTAGATCCGAACGTAAACATTTTAAGTCTGTTTGACGTTGCATTTGAACTTAATTTTTATAGATAACTAGCGGCCCTTTCTCCATTTTACCTTAATAAAAAAGATAAAAATTAAATCAGTCTAAGCCATCCGGTTTTCTCACATTGTTTCCTTCACCACTCGAGCGAGTGTTAAACGCGCACGTTGAAGGAAAGCCTGGTGATCGAACCTACGACTTCAGGGATGAGAGTCGTACGCTGAAGCCACTAGGCCAACACTTCTCTTTTTTTAGCCTAAGTAAGTTTTTTTAAATTAAGCTTTTATTTTAGTAGCTGCATACATATAAACGTATGGACCATATTACTGTGCTACCCTATGAAACCTCACTACTAAAAAAATCATGTTTTGATTTGCGCTTAATGACATATGTTTAATCGTTTTTATTTATTCTAATACTATGGAAAGTATTACTTCGTTATCATCTCCTAGGGGAAGTTGCTTCCAAATTCATGTTACCAAATTAACGAGTTTGGTTTTTGAAGGACCAAAACCTCTTAAAATGTCGCCAACGGAATTACAAAGCATTGTGTTGTGTGTTACCTGACATCATATCTCTAAGCAATTTGTTCCTAGACTGTGTTTCATACTAAAGCAGAAGAACAAGTAACTAAAACTATTTATTTAAATTCTGTCTTACCTGGTTTCCTATTAATATGCTTTAATTTATTTATTTCGTTGAGATGTAGATGCACATAAAAGATAATTAAGAGAGAAGATAATTCTACAAAAAACAAAATTGCATTACACCCAAGGCGCGATGAAAAATCGGATTAAATTTTTTCGCCTAGAAACGGTTAATTCTAAAAAGACGTTTCTCTAGTTAATATCTTCTTTTTAGGTTATTTTGAACTAACGCTCGTTTAATTATAAAAGGCAAGAGCATCCTGACTTTTAATCTAGCTTTTAAACCACACGAGCAAAAATTTATCTGTGGTTTTAGATTTCGAACGTGAACGCTACAAATTACTTGCTTATTTAGTATGTTTGCGCAGAAAATCTATATAAAAATACATGATTAAGTAAGTAATATTAAGACTTTATTTTGTGGGAAAAACATTTAATAAAATATATAATGAATTGCACTGTTAAGAATATATAATCCAATAAGTCCCAGAAGTCAGTTATTTCTGTGTCTGTTTCACGTCTTACCATAACGCCAGCGAACATAACGAAAAAGTTTTACACTTATCATTAAATTAAAATTTCATTAATAGCACTTAACACTTCAAAAGTAAATAAGTTTTATGAACCTGAAGTCTGCTCTTCAGTCAGCTAATTGCCTTTCTTTTGCAGTTACAACGACCTCGAGAAAATGTAGTTCAACTGGCAGCTTGAATCATTAAAAATTTAACTCAAAAGAGGTAGACGATGTACCTGTTATAATACATTACTAAGAAATAAGGTTATCCGGCCTTGGAACGAATAGTACGTACTGAAATCGTTAACATCATTGTTAAAATAAGATACTATGAATATAATATAATATAATATATATAATGTTATAAAAAAATGTGTAGGTGGTTGGTGCTACATAGTTGGAACTAAAACGAGATACATGAAAAAACATGTCATTCGCTTAATAGTATTCGTATAATAAATGCACATTAAAAACATTGTAAACCAATAATTATTATATTTCTGCAATTAACAACGACGCTTCGGTGGACGGCAAAATTGGAATCAGTGTTCAGTGTTCCACCATCACATTTTTTTTAAAATAAATTCAAAGTGAAATGTATGTAATACATTTGTGTATTATAACTACTAGTTATATAGCGTACCCTATAGGACACTTGGTACGAACACTTGTCGAAACTAGTGAAAAGTTGTAGGGGAAATTGACATTAGCTCGAAATAGTGGAATTGGAATAAAAAGCCTGTTAATCGTTCTTAAATTTTTTTCAATATATTTATTCCCTTATTTTTGATAAAGAAATTTGTAAACCAGACGTAAAAGTACGTGTACGTACACATGCTTTTGGACTTTCACGACTTCAGAACTTCATATAAAAGCGTGAATGATAAAACGATGTCTCTAAGGGCAGATTTGCTTCCAACTGTTATGTTTTAGTTCGTTGGAGTTCAGGCATATGTCAAAGTGATCACAAGCGTGAAGTTCCTAAGTGTGAAGTCAGGGAACTTTAGATTTATACTATATTGGGACGGAAAGATGGGTAAAACATAGCTTACTTTTTGTAGGAGTGTTAATTTCTAGCATACAAGCATTGTTGGAGTGGTTATTGTTTCTCATTCGTTGGAATAACAAACGTTCTGAAATATTCACTGTTATTCTAATTTCGAACAAAAATACCTTGTAGAGTGAATATTTTAAATATTTACATTCCAACAGCGATTTGTTTAGTTTAGCATAGTACAAAGCTTTTGTTGAGAGTTGCAATTTTATATCGTTATGCATGTTTTATATCATTATGCATATGTCTATTATTCCGGTTTTAAGCATTTTTCAAGTGAAGCTTCTTTAAACGCATGAGGGTAATTTTTTTACGGAACGTCACGAACATGTGCAGCGTTTTTGTCGAAGAAAAGGGAGAGAGCGATTGAGAGAGAGTGAGAAAAAAGTAGTTACATATTAAAATTTATTTGTGCAGTAAACCCAGATATATACATGGAGAGAAGGTAAAAACTCTAAAAGATGATCATATACCAGTATATGATCGTCTGTTGGAGGCGAGATGTCAGAAGTGAAACTTTCTTGTAAATTTATTATTACTATTATGTACCTTAGTAATAATTACGCACCCACTTTTTTAAAATATTTTGCTGTCAAAATGAATCTTAGATTACTTAGATATTATATAGAATTATAATGAAATAATCTTTTAATTGGGTCCGATAGTTTTCGAGTTTATTCGTTACAAACATACAAAATTACAAATCTTTATTATGTAAGTAGACATGGCCTGTTTTGTAATGGAAAGGTTAGGTAGGTTTACCTTTGGCTACTACTTTGATATTACGTAAAAAGTTATTCAGTACTTTTGCCGGGTTTGCGAAATAAACTTAGAATTTAAAAGTAGTATAATAAACAATGGTTGACATTTAAACATTAAAAGAATATAAATTCAGAACACGCAAAATAAGAAAATTTTGAAGACAATAAATCTTATTTCACGGTTCATGAGGCGGAGTGCGGACCGAGTGATATTTCGCCATATTGTTTTGCGACGGAAAATAACAATAGATTTGTCGAGCATCCAATTTCACTCTCTTCATTACGGTTTTATTAATAGCACAATTCGACGTGTCTCGATAAAGGTTCTGACCATACTAAAATCAAAAAGCTTTTCAGTCTTTGAAAGTGTGTCATCAACGTTTTGTGTGAAAAAATGGTATTGTTTTCGCCGAGCGAGGACGCATCCATGCTAACTAATATTGGTGCCAAAGGCCGACCGATATCGGCCTGTAATCTATACTAATATTATAAAGAGGAAAGGTTTGATTTTTTGTTTGTTTGTATGAATTGAATAGGCTCCGAAACTACTTGGCAGATTTGAAAAATTCTTTCACTGTTGGAAAGCTACATCATTCCTGAGTGACATAGGCTATATTTCATTTTCAAAAAAAATAGGCATCCTTACTAAAATTACGATAACATTAACATTTGTTTATTATTTGATACAAGTCTAACAGATGGCGCTGAGTTAAAGGTAGTTTAGTTTAGGTCCGTGTCGTGGTACCAACGTTTCACATAAGTTCTCCTACGGTTTCCCTTGATTAATTTACTACTATGTAATATAACAAAAACCTTAGCCACAGCAACGCTTGGCCGAGTCTGCTATAATCTATATATAGGTTTATTCTGATTTATCAATGTTAGGCCAAACAAGAATTTCGGTAGTTAAATTAATTTATTTAGTTTTTTCGTAATACAGTTATCATAAATTATATATGTACTAAGCATCTAGACAAAGTTGAATACATAATATATGCAAAACGTTTAACATTAACGAAAAGAAAGAAATCAATAAAAAATATTATTAATAATTCGGCTGTGCTTTGTGACGGTGTTAATGTGAAGGTGATTTACGTTATGGATATTATAATTTAATATTGAAGTGTATTAGAAAGTATGTTCATAAAAGTGTCATTGTTAAAATTGAACATAATTTGTGAGCTGTCAATAGATGTGTTCTATAAGAATGTGTAATCCATTAGGAATTCATTGTACTGAACTTCGAATATGCCGTTGCAAATTGTGAATTACGAACTTTGACCTATATTTTCAAATTCAATCGGACGAAACTTTGCCCATACTATCGAGGCCGAGGCTCGAGAACTAGTTTTCATGCATTATACTAATTTACTGATATTATATTAAACTAGGTAGGTCCAGTTTCATTACTGAATACCATTTAATCAATTTAACCGTCTCTGTGACTTGGTGGGTAGTAATAGCCTAGAATGTTTGAGATCGATTTTTAGCGAAACAACGAGATCACAGCCGATCGCCTAGCCCGTTAGGATCCATGCTCTATGGGACATTATTCCTTCAGTGTTGCCATTTACTGTAGACACCTGATGGAAGATAAGTTATCTCGAACCTAAATGTTTCTAGAGTCGGAGTTTAATGGAATGCGAGAAAATTCAGTGAAATTTACATATAATACGATATATTATATTTCATTATCTGTCTGATCTTTTATACCTAAGTATACCTATTAAATATTTTATATTTAGTATTATATACCTGATTAAATATTTCACAGTTACACTTTTTCTTATATTGCATACTAATTTGGTTGATTATGTTTTTTACTTTACAATAAATAGATTATGTACTTATAACATACCATAAACATTAAAACTTGTAACTTAATTGTGCGTGTTGTTTCCACGAGAATGTAAGTGCATGCTCCTATTTTACCATGCCCCCTGCTTTCTTCAAGACAAATCTTTGTTTTTAATTTTTTTTACTATTCTTTATTACTCAAGATGTCATATGGAATATGGTGTAATGGTTGCAGCTCTTTACAAACGTTGTGTAAAAGAAAAAAAACATGACAATTCAAAAGAGTGGCGGAGAGTTTATTATCAGTTCTTCTCTTTCGTTCTACACGCTTGATTTGAGAACTGGCAGTAAATATAAAATTAGAAGCATTTAATATATATTTCTTTTTTGACGTTCATAAGTGTACATTGTGTTAGCTACAAGAATAAATGATTTTGAATTACAATCACTTAAAATGTTATCATGCAGTAAACAGTCAAGATCATTTTTTTTATAGAACAGGGGCAAACGGGCAGGAGGATCACCTAATGTTGTGATACCGCCGCCCATGGACACTCTATGCCATGAGCAAGAGTGAGCCTTACCTTTGTAAGATCCCTACACTATATGCAAGGAACGTCTGCTTATCACGCAATTCGAACTTACCCATTGTTTTTCACTACGAATGTTCATCTATATTATATTCTATTATTGTATACCCAGAAATTCTCCTTACTCGGCTATTAATTATTATTTACAAGTTGTTTAGTATAATACGTGCACATCGTAAACTTGTTAACGTAATTATGGACGACATTGCATTGGGGCTGGCTCGTATCTATATAATTAATTCCCCAGAACATGGAGCGAACCCGATAAAACGCATCGACGCTCAGCACCCTTAGAACACCCTTATCCGGGAATACGGGTAATATTAATACCTGAAAATAGAACATAAATGCTGTTAACGTAGCTCACGTCGATTCGTGATTCTCAGATCGGCGTCCCCACCCCTGCTATCTTGTTCACAAATGGGGTTTTAAACATAAAAAGTACACAATTAATACTGGATCATACGGCGATGTGGCATCAGGCATAGGTGACTGTTCGAATGCTTGTCTATACATATTAAAGCGACAAGTACAGATTTGAGGCTAAGACCAAGAGCGGAGGCTCCTTAGTAGTCTTTAACTCGGGATTACAAATAGTGTAGCTCATGTAAATTATATCTTTGACTTTTGAACCTTAAAACGAAACTTCCAATATGTACGCCAATTTCATTATTTGCATTTCATTTTACAGAAATTTGGTAAGCGAGAGAAAACGTCGAATGTTATAAATTCGCGTTGATGCGTCAAACATAATATAATTAAATGTGTAGTACTAACTTACTAGAGATAGATTTTAAACCGTAATAAAAATAAAGTAGATATGTGAGTTATAAAATAGCATTACCACTGCAGAGATTCCTTGGGTTAAATTTAAGACTCGCAATAAAACGGGTAGAAGAAAACAAGAAGGGTGAGATAGGGACTCGTTTCGTACCAAAAATAAGGGATAACGTGTAATGGGCAAATAGAACTGATTTTCGGAATTTGCCGGGCAAGCTTGTTATCAGCAGAGCCTTTAGGATACGTCATGATTAGGAGTGAGTTTAATTTACGATCTAGTAATCTCCTTTGATAAAGTAACTTCATCGGATTCAGTGATCCGTGTTTAAGCGACTTTAGTAGTTTTTTAATACTTCAATTAAAAGATTTTATTACTTTCAATGGTTCGTAATACTTTGAAAGAAATAAGAATATTAACTTCAATAGAAAACAGCAATTTAAGGGTTTTTCGTTAATTTGAAAATACAAAGTTGTAAAGTAAAAGGCTGTAAGATAAAAGGAGAATTACGTTTTTTGTAACTTAAATAAGATTGATTTGCTAAATTAAGGAAAGGAAAAGAACAGCCCAAATAATTAACGACTAGAATTAAGTTATATATTTACATTTAAAAGGTACAAAACTGTGGTTTTACTTAACTAAATATTTTACATTCAAAATACGTTTTTACAAATTTGCATATATAACAATATATATTACAATCTCTCACCTTTGGAATAAATCTTATCTAGAAACTGCGTAACATACAGAATCTCTATATTCAATGGAAGTTCACGTTAACAATGCTTCTATTATGTAGACTATTTGATATGTCAGCTGGAACCTTATCACCGGTAGTCAGGAAACATCTCAAGAGTAGAGTCTATAGGTATGTGTATTTCTATTATTGGGACAGGGTTCCAACTACAATACAACTTTACTTGGTAACTACATAAATACTTAATGATAATAATAATGGTAACCAGTGGTAACTTTTATAAATAATCTAATTTTTTTATGTTACCTTGGCACATAGCGTTAGACTGAGTATATAGGTATATGACACAAAACATTTTGTATAAGTTATAATGTACTAATTTATGTGGATTTATAAACACGCTATGCAGAAGGAATATATTTATTTAAATAATTACTTTAAACTGAGTTAATTTCAAAGACGTGATAGTCTATACTATGTGTAATTCAAGAGACCCTTTGATAACGACCATAAATTATTCCACCCAATAATCTTGTACAATGGGTTGCCATAGATTATTTATCATTTCAAAATCAGATCGCTTTATACATCCAATTTTGGGAGCCGACCGAAATTGATATGGTTCAAAAATAAATATAAGACCTTAAATGGGGTCTTATATTTATTTTCGAATTTCAATTATCGAAAACATTAATATGGTCTGTACGTGTTGGTTTAATACATACTTTTTCTTCTTCTAACCTAAAAAATTAAATTTGATAGAGTACAATATTTACAAAAAATTTATAACATTAAATTTTCTTAATAAACAAAAATACAGGCACTGAGTTTTATATCCACATTTTGTTTATAAGTATGTCGAAAATTTGTAGCATTAGTAGCTCATTTCAACACAATTCGTGTAATCAGCGAGCTTTTTTACTCTTATCTCCCCCGCTAGCGATCTTTAAAAGCCTCACAGCTGGTGCTTCGAAGGCGAGGGAAATTGCGAACGACGCCAAAAACGCCAGAACTGCATACCCGGCGTATATTGTTATCTGTAACAAGATAAAGATTTATGTTACTCTGTGTATCCTGCCAACAACCAACTAAAAAATAATTAAAGTGTACATTTAAGCGGGAATTTTAAAACACAGTTGCGGTGCCAAAGGCATTTTGGGGCAAGTTTATTTATTTAACAACATTTAAATTAACTTGACCTGGTTTTTTTAAACTAGCAAATAGTAAATTGCACCGTTAAATATACGTACGTAAAGCGTGTTTCACATGCACCTGTATAATGCGTTTAAGGCAAAGAAATAAAAGGAAAATTAGTCTGTCAAATATATAGTACTAGTGACCCGCCCCAGCTTCGGTTGCAATTTTTTCAGTCACGGTTGCAATGCTGATGAAAAGCAGGTTTTTATTATGTATTGTTATTTCCGTCGCTGGAAAGCTCCGATAATATACGCTTTAGATCGCTGCTAAATAAGCTGTAATGGGCTGTATAGATCTATATTAAACGAACAATGTATTCAAGGTATTTAATTGGTTAAGGATTAATGCTGTATTGGTTAAAATCATAAGTTATTGTGGGTTATCCATAAGAGATAGACATATACCATCACGGACTTTTCTGTAGACCTTTTCAATGTGTACAATACTTAGTACATTATTTTGATAAAACTCGTAGGGGTCAGCCTGCGTTTGCAATGTAAGCGGAAAAAATGTAATTATTTACGACATTACATTAGAAACCTCAAAAATAACAGTACTTCTCAACTATTCAATGGATGTTATTATACATATAAACTTTCCTTGAATCACTCTATCTATTAAAAAAAACCGCATCAAAATCTGTTGCGTAGTTTCAAAGATTTAAGCATACAAAGGGACAGGGACAGAGAAAGCGACTTTGTTTTATACTATGTAGTGAGTATAAGTTAAGTTTGTAGTAAGAACATAAATATAAGCAGGGCTCTGTAAGCGTTTAATACTCTGTCAAGCCATATTATAATCTACGGAAAGTACAGTAAAATTAAATTTAATATTGATTAGATAGATTTTACGGCAATATTCACTCGAATGTGTATCGCAGGTGGCGGCACTCAGTAGCGGCAGATAGAATTGGTTCGCATCAACATAATCTCAATTTTCAATTCTCTATTCCGAAGCTGAAATTCTTTGATAACGAGTCGAATTTGATTTCAAGCGACATTTATTCAGAATTGCTTTCCGGAAATTAATCTGTATATTTCAGTTATATGCAAACGTTTATATTTACATGTTCCGGATAGAAATTGTATATTTGTGAGATTGTATTTATTTAGTTATTTCTGACTTATCCCTCAGACTTTACCTAATTGTCGACTGTCCGGTGCGCGTGTGTTGTGTAATTATTAATTTAAAAACAGGCGGTTTTAGTTATCAAAAAAACGGTTATTGAATGTAATGTACCAGAAACGTACATATACCTACGTGTGTAAGCGTATAAGTGTACTTGTAAAATACATATATAATCAGGCTTTTTACAAAAAAAGTATACAGAGACTTAGTACCACTACCAGCCTAACAGGAATCTTTCGAAGTTTCATTTGTGTTCAAAATGAAATAGAAAGCTCTCTTTATCCGAGAAAATATTTTGGTGTAATCCAGATTAGCAATTAATTTATGTCTGTTTATGAACAATTCTTGACGGCCGCGGCATCCGTAAAACTTCCGGAGAAACTGAGAAACGAGCTTAATTGTAATTTTTCAAGTTTTAAATTACTTTTGAGACCGTTAAATTTATTTTTCGCCCTTATCTCGGTTCCTGGATATTGTTTCTAATTATGTTACTTAATTTATATATATATATATATATATATATAGGCACGCTTTTGCCTTATTATGCGACTTACACTTGTAAATTACTATCACAGTTTTAGCTTTAATAAAGCGTTGCTTCAGCCATCAGTATTAAATTATCAGATAGTTTGATTTGTACTGAATAGGACATCAAGTACAGCTGTAAGTGCTCTAATCTTATTTTCAATAGAGAGCTTCGCAATAGCGTTGGAAAATAAAAAGTTATTTTCGTGAAGGTTACCATGGACGTCAAACATGACTACTAATAGAAGAACTATTATTTTTGTGCACTAAAATACTTCTTAACACTAAGTTATTACCAATTACTATAGTCCGTACATAGAATAGTAATTTATTTGGTTTATTTAAAATGAATAAAACCATATCAAGCTATATGATATACTGCCCTATGTTATTGAAATTAAAACATTGTACGCATTGCGCTGGCTACGTATATGTATTTTTTTAAATTATTGGTCTCAATGCGAAACAGATCTATGTGAGATATGTATATCTCAGTACTACCATTTGTTTAATAAAACCTCTTTAATAATAATAATATAAACGCTAATTACATTATAACTCGACGGTTCGAGTATTTTTTAACAATCATGGTTGGCAAAGCTCTTTTTTTATTACAAAGTTTGTGGAGTATAGGACCTACAAACAGAAAACAAAATATACATAGGCAAAAAATCAATTGTTTCTGGTAAGAAAAGTAACATGTAAAAAGTTTTATTAATTATTAAAACGGGCATAGAATTGTCATTGTCGCTTACCATTTTTTTTATTAAGCACGTTTAAATTCTAGACGACGCGATCAGAAACGTACGCTTATAATGGCAATAAGCTAGCGTCGTGGAGTGTGAAAATACCCTGGTGTGAGTCGAGATAGGAATTTCTGAGCTTAACACTCGGGTGTTCTACATTAATGTGACTTTAAGATAACATTTTCTTACGCCAACGTTGCATTATTTATACCACTGAAGTGAGCACTTCAATTAAAATGTTTTAGTGCTTTGAGTTATTATTCACACATTTTGTATTAAATCAGCTAAACACGGTTTGTTTTTGTATTTGTTGCATAAAATGGAAATAGATCTCTATTTTTTAAAATAACGAGTCCGATCATTTAAGTATTGAATTTATTTATGTATTTAAGCGGAGTTACACAGTTATCATTTTTTTAAATATATATGTACTTTCATATAGTTTCCTGTTACAAGGAAAATAAATACAATTTCTTTTTAATTATGTTCTAAATTAAACAATTTTTTAGCTGAAGCAAAATCATAAGGTATTTCTGTGTCAGAACTCACAGATTTTTTCGTTTTAGTTATTTCTTCTTGAGATTGACTGTAACATTTATATTATTTAGACAGGAGTATGAAGATACGCCCAGTGATTGCCTTTTGTTTGTTTCGTGGGAAACGACAAGACCCTGGGACTCTTTGAAGTCAGGGGTTATATTACAAAGCCCTGAAAGTCCTATTGATGTTAAGAGAATAGAATATTCAATTATTGTACCTTGGCGTCCCTGTTATATCAGTATTACGGAAACTATGAAATGTAAATTAACTACGGATCGGCCTACTGGCTTTGTGAGTTATTAAACAAGATTAAAACAACGATAGCTTGCTGGTAAGAATAATTTTAGATTGTTTATATATAATTGTTTTTTGTATTCATTCTTCATAAGTAAACATTGCAAATCAATGACTATTTGGTCTAATAATGCAGGCGCATAAACATTATTAATAAAGCGTCCATCCTTAAGCCTGTCTTATAGTCTAAAGTTTATACTCATTGCGACTCTTATTATATTTAGATTTAGATTTATTACACCCCCGATACTATGTTACTTCCAGTAGCGATAGCGATACTGATCACATTTTTGTAAGCAACACTGATGTAGTTCTCTGCATAGAGCTAATGTTAACATTGATATCTCGAGATTCAAAATTTCAACATTAAAGTCAGGATTGCAAATACTTATTTTATTTAAAGGAAAATAGGAAAAATTTCGCTATGCAACCACTAAGGACTATGTATCTTTTAAGTCCTGTTATAAATAAATTACATACTGTTGTAATTATTTGCGCCCCAAAGGTGTTAAAACTTACCACTATAGAGTTCTGTAGATGAAGAGGTCCATCGAGCAAGAAAGAGGTGTACATCATGATGGTTGGATGAACCAGATAAGCGCAATATGTAAGTCGGCTTAATGGCAACCATCCGTTGTAAGACAGCAGAGAGTTCGCGAGACCACCATAACCACAGCAACAAGCTATGGCCACCCAGGCGAGTGCCACTCCCCATCCTATAAAAAATTCGTGTATACTTAATACCTTAATAGATTAACAGTAACGTAATTTTATTAGTTATTGAAAATCAATGTAGGATTGTGTGCTGCCGCGTCCGGCTAATGGAACTCTTTCAACCCTCAAAATGCCTCATCATCATCATTGCTAGGTGAAAATGAAAAAAATTACATAAGAATATCTTCGTTGTTTTAGTTTATATTTCGATTTAATATTGGAATATTGAAGCAGTTAAATGCCTTTACGGTTGCTGGGTCAGGGTAATGTTTTCTATAACCTATATGTAACACACAAACGATAGAATATTATGTCATAATTGAAATACTATCAAATATAATAAATCACAGAAAAAATATTCAAGGACAAAATAAAACTTAAGATTGATAGTTGTGAGTGTGTGAAAGAATTTAATTTAATTTAAAGTATTTCAAATGCCAAGGATAAACGAATTCTGTTGCATCGTAATCAAGGCTTTTTAGAAATTTATAAATAGCTATTTATATATTTTAATAAGTTTTATATTATTATGGATTACCTGTATGTCCAACGCTAATGTAGAACGCTGTAGGCCAAACTTCAAAATAGCCATCGACCATGCCGAAAATCAGGCTTCCAATGATTGCAATAGATGCAGGCCATCCAATAGCCACCAACCAACAAGGTATTTTCACTTGACACTTTGTTCTGTGTAAATACCAGCCGACCATCATACCTAGAAAATTATAATAATGTATTAATACAAGTAATATCATCGCAATTCAGTGAGAAAATTTCACTAGAATACCTTGCGCCAGGGAAGTCTGAAAGCCTTTATTGTTATTTATTTTACATGGTAGTTTTAAAATAAAAACTTAACCTTTTTATAAAGTAATTTTACATTCTAAATAAGCGTAAGGAACATGAACATAGAGAGATTATGAAGAACTAGATTTCACAGGGTATTCGACGTTCGAGGACAGCAAAACGTGTTGTGTAAAATAACGACTCGTAGCAATATGCTATTTTATAGTATGAACAATAAACTGTTAGTGAAAGTAATCTGTATAAAACATTCTTTTAACCAGGAAGTAATACAATTTGTAGAAAAGAATTCGATATTCAAAAATATTGCTTTCTATACGACAGCCATGTGACACAAAACAGTCACAGATTAATCACATCCACGATGACGTATCATGCCTGCCTTATCTTATTAGATCTTTGAATTGAATTTCGTTGAAGACTGTAAGTTAAGAAAATTATTATTTTTTACTTTTGTAGAGACTGCCGCCATCTTGGCTAGAGAAGTGTTATGACTGGTTCTTAAATTAAAGATAACCATTTGGGTAGGTTCTTCCAAATAGGACAATATTCGTAGTCGAAACATACTGGAATCGTTATAAGATTACCTCCCAGTAGACTTAATTTAAATTTAATTCAGAAATTTCATTATATTTTTATAGCGTTGTAATAGGCTTTTCTCCGATAGAAAATGCATAAAATATCATAAAATCTGTTTTACGAGCAAGTCCACGCTCAGCTTATTGCTTCGTATGAAATTCAGCTTTATCTATGTTCAGTATGTTTTCTGGGCTTTAAAGTAATATTATAAGGGTAATCTTGTTGAATTGAAAAACATTTGTAGCATATAATTAAGCAATACAACGATTTCTTGCGCTTTCTTCTAATTGTTTTAATAATAAAAATATGTTTATATACAACGGGAATTTCTTAAGAAGTAAAAATTATATTACAATTGTAATATTATCCTTAATCTAAGTGACGTGATAATAATTTTACGCTTAGCGGATTCCAACCCCTAAAATTATTACTATTTTATATTTTTGTAAATTTAAGGCTGTATATTCAAGATGGATTCCGGATATGGCGTAGCAGGATCTTGGTTTCGATTCGCGACGAAATAATACTTAAAGCGCGGTATGGCCTGGTAACCTTTATATATAGCCTTCAAGGATAAACGAAACGGACAGAAGACAGAAAGATGTTTTTTTTTGTATATTGCTTAATATATTAAATATAAACTAAAAGTACAGAAAACACCAAAATACTAAAAGGAAAGTAAATAGAAAAAAATATATATGCAATGAATACAAAAACGATGTTATTGCACGTTACGAATCATATACTATGTAATTGTTCTTTAAAATATTTTTTTTCGTATGTTTAATAATAATTATTTATTTATTTCAAGAATATGGTACTTAATGTTAAGGTGGTACAATCGTAAATCGTTCGCATATTTTGCCACACACAGTGGCGCGCAAATTTTTCTTAATTTACATTTTACATTATTATTATTCGTTTTCATATAAAGATGAAACAACGAGAACTATTTTCTAAGGAACAACGTATATACTTATTTGAAGGTTTTTAGCACTCACCGATCAAGTACGGCCCAATTCTTGACCACGGCTTGTCGTAAAGAGGATCAAACATTTCGAAGGGTTCCTGAATCCGAGCTTTGTACTGGTGCCATACTGATATGTATATGGTAGTTATCCAAGAGCTTGCCAGAACCAAAACGAGTGAAATTGTTGCGAATTTCATGTGCCTGTTGAATAAAAATAACATCTTTTGTCAGATGCCACAATTTTTATTTTTATGTCTAGATGCGATAAATGGAACATAAGATAGACTGGTACCACTTATTCCACGTCATTAAATTTGAACCTGTAGGCATCCCTACTCATCGGCAAAGAAGACAGAGGGTGCAGGCCGAGAGAAAAAAAAGCAAATCATTAAACAATACTTATTTTAAAACAAATGATAACTAAGCTAATACGAAAAAAACACAGAACATTCTTCTAGGTGATCTAAGATACCTTATAGTTTTAATAAAAAATATTGAAGTGATCATATATCAATAAATGACAAGCGAAGTATATAATATTTTTTATAATTCTATTGAATATAAGAAAACCCATTGCTTTTTATGTACCTGTTCATGAATAACCAACGTTTATTTGGAAAGTATTTTTCCTATATAAACCTTGTATTGTATTCGATATTATAATGCCCCAAGCGCATATTACACCGTCCGTATAATTATGAAACATATTTTAATGACTATTCCACAATCTGTGATAATGATACATTAAAATTTATGAAGGTAGGCTCCCTGAGGGCTTAATGTTTACTTTGATATTAGTACACTCCCCTATCTCCTAATGGCAGAAGGCATAGACATTTTACAGTCAGTGTAGGGTACATATAATAAATAGGGTAAATATTTGTGCCACACGCACAAATAATATTTGTACAAAATTGTAAAGGTTACATTTTTTATATGGTAAACGTGAATAGCACGTACAACCAATTTAATTTTGTTTGATCTCGAAGGTGAAAGTGTCATAAATATTTGCATAGGACAGTAGCACTACAACCGTTTTAGGTTTTTTTTTTACAGAACAGGGGGCAAACGGGTCACCTGATCTTAAGCCCATGGACACTGAATGCCAGAGTGCTCGAAAATCTTAATCAGTTAATTAAGTATTAAAATTTCAGTCTTTAATTAAATAATAATCGAAACAGAAATAAGTTCTAGGCCTCAGATTTCTGATTCGGTTTCGTGATCAGTTGTTTTTTTCTAATAGGCAAATATATTACGATCAGCCTTCTGTACCTGACACGCCTTAGGTTTTTGGGTCCAAGGCATGTTGGTCCTGACGACGTCTTTCTTCATGTATGAGTGTTGCTAGCAATAGGCATACAGAAAGTCCACAGCTGGGGATCGAACTAACGACCTCAGGGCTAAGAATAGCACGGTGAAGCCACTAGGCTAACACTGCTCTTTTGTATAGAATACTTGATGTTAAGCTTGTGAAGAAATTGCTACTTTTAGGTACGCCAAACAAGCAATCAAGCCGTAAATTTCAGCGTTAGTGATTGTGATGCCGATTTTTTTTTGATGCCATCCCAAGGCGATATCAACGCTACACATATTGAGGGAACTATTTCGGAATTGACTACAAAAATGTGAAATTCGGTACGCTATCGATATTGGAAGCTACTGAGTGAAGAAAATAAAAACAATTACAATCAAAAAGAAACATAATACAGAAGAAAATGTACCTTCATTAAATATAACTGAAATTAAACTATGATATTATGTAAAGCCCTTTAGGTTACCTAAACAAACTCATTACTAAAATTATAGAGGTACCAAAGCGATAGAACACGTAATTTCAAATTTAGTAATGCTGGCTGATTTTGTTCAAAATTCTAATTTTGCATGAGGCTTTTATTGCTAAAATATAATCTACTCTTTTGAATCTATATTTTTAATTTATGACATGTCACTATATTAGCTTATAGCAGTGGTTTCTTTTAAAGTGAGATTTAAATTACTAAGATTTGAAGAGCAGTGGTAGCATATAAGTATGCGTTTCTCAAACCTGAGGTTGTAGGTTTGAACCCCGGCTGTTTATATGACTTTCTGTCTATGCGTATTTAACATACGATGAAGAAAAACATATTGAGGGAACCAGCCTGCCTAAGACGAAAAAATCGACGACTTGTGTCAGGCTCAGAAGGATGTTTACATTACATTCTTTTAACCTCAATTTTAATTCCGAAAGGTTAAGACAAATGAAATTTCAAATTGATATCTTATTGAATCATGATTAACTAATTGAGTAGTTCTCTTGTTTTTTATAGGCTTTATGAGTGATTATTTTTAAAATATAAAATCTTTGTTTTTCTATTAAATGAATACTTACTTAACCGAAATTAATAGCAGTATAATACCAACGACGTAAAATTGCGTATCATTGGCCATATACCAAGACCACACCATGCACATGTCCTTCTGCGGGAACAAGTTGTTGATATACAGCACATTCCTCCACCAATATTTCTCACATGTGATGTGGTCAAAGATGGCCGGCTCGAACACTGTATGGTTATGCGTGTATCGTAAAGCAAGCTCGTTTATTCCTATAACGAAGGCATATGCTGGCGTCAGCCTCACCAATCTATATGAAAGTAGGACGAAGAAAGATCGTGTCATTCGAGAGAGCTCTATCTTCGATTTGGGTTTATCCAAGACATCTTCGTAAAAGGATTGTTCGCTTATGGATACTGATAAGGCGGAGTTGGTGTAGCCATTGATATTTTTATTCACGTCTTTATCTCTTTTCTCGGTTTTACGTTTCGTTTTCTTATCTTCGGTGCGTAGGAATAGTACGGTTACTAACAGGCCACTGAAATAAAAGGAAAAACAAATATTTTATGTTTTACTTATACCATGATATATTAAATAAAAAAGATAACGTTGACAATACTTATATATAATCCATATATATAGTTGGAGTCGTTCGATTACGGTTAGACGGAAAAGCTGTTTAGATTAAGTTCACTAAAGGGCAGTTGTTCATTTATCGTCCATTACTTGTCGGAGACGTATTGAACCATACATACGCATATTTGCATTACCCATATAAAGTATGTTTAAATATGTAATTTTAATTAAAAATTTGTGATACTTTTACTCTTCGGGTGACCTGTATGAAATTGCTAGAAACGCGCGTTATTTATATTTCGTTGAGTACATATTTTTTAATAAATATCTTAAATAAGCGTAATCGCTATTATAGCTCTGGCTATAAATTCATTTAACTAATTTAATACAGACAATTAAGCGGTAGAGTTTTAAAATGTAGTCTGTTAAGTGTAAGTCACCTTTCTTAGAACGACGTCGTTACGTAGCACTTGCTACCTAAGTGGGCAATATGAAATACAAACCTAATTTAAATCTACTTTATAACGTAATCTTGTACACATGTAGTTTTTGCAATATGTTTTATATGTCTGTTTAATTTATATTTTTACAGGATAATTTATTAAGCTTTAATAAGCAACCCTTTGGAAGTATTGTTTAGAGTGGATGTTTATTTTTCTAATCATGCGGGAAGTTTAATAAAAAGAAGAAAAAAAATAAGTTGTGACTAACCTAATAAAAAAGAAGGTATCAACACAGTATGAAGCATTACCAACTGATTGGTATAGAAAGTTCCTCTCTGTGACGACTCTCATTTGTTTATTGTCTGCTATGTAAAATATTGTTAAGTACGTATGTACCATTATCACCCATAACACTGACAAGAACCTGAAAATAGAAAAGAATATTGTAAATCTTATACATGCATCATAGATCAATTCAAATAAATAGATATAAATTTAAAAGTACATCACTATGGTGATCTAGCCCTATGGTTATGACTCTAAAGCCCCGTAAATCTAGCCTATACACTAGTCAGACGTTATGAAGACAAAATTATGGGTTTTCACACTATATGTCACACAGTACTCGCTCATGCTGTCACACATATAGTAAGGAAACTGACATGTGCACCGCTTTACTTAGAGTTAATTTACTACGACAATATGTTACTCAAGCCATTCAGCAAGGATTGAAATAAGTTCATAGATTAAATCTGTCGTAATTCCGGAATTTTGTTGCTGAGATGCAGCCATAAATAATATTAACAATTTTGTTTATGAATCTATGTTTTTTTTTAATGGAACAGGGGGCAAACGTGCAGGAGGTTCACCTGATGTTAAGTATTACCGCCACCCATGGACACTCATGCGTTGCCGGCTATTTTAAAAATTGGTACGCTCTTTTCTTGAAGGTCCCTAAGTCGAATTGGTTCAGAAATACTTCAGTGGGCAGCTGGTTCCACAAAGTGGTGTTACGCGGCAAAAACTGCCTTGAAAACGCACAGTAAAGGCTTTCATATCTAGAGAGACGAGACGGATACAGAAGACTGATCAAGTCTGTAATGATGATCAATAGAACTAAAAGTAAAACATAAACCCAATGAAGCGACTCCAGCAGCCATATAATGAATGATTTTGATATTAAAAATAAAATATACGCATTTTATTTTTTATTTTTAAATTTGCAAAATAAAAAATACGAAGAGTACTACAGGAAGTTGAGAAACTTTTTGAAAGATGAAATTTATGAAGTTAGATGTTGAAACAAAATTTTTCTTACGCCAAATTCTTAGATATTCTCGTCCCTCGGTGACCCAATTTTTTTCCTGTATAATAATTACCTCATTCCATGTAGGCAGGTTAGAGCCCCGTCGTTGGGGCGCCGGGTGCTAAGAATAGCTCTCCCGTTTGATAGAATGGAGAACGACAGCAGAATTTCCGACCACACACCTAATAAAATATAGAGCTTATGAATCTCAACAAACAATATTATATATACCCACAAATTTAAATGTTATATTACTAACTTTAGAATCGTTAATAATATTTACTGATAAATCAACAATCCGGAATCAATAAGATTAGTTTTACATATGGGGGCCAAAAATATTTCCACTACACACTTGTCATAAGCTATAAGGTTTTCACTACACATTAAACTTAGCAATAATTTTCTATTAATGTTTCTAGTTTCTTTTTTCAACAATGTAAACAAGCTTTGATAATAAGTCTTTCATTGTGAATTACAGGGTAAATGAAACCATTTTTAGATACTACAGCATATCTACGTCCACGTAATCGACTAAATAATATATTAACTGTTCAAAAAGTTTGTCGTCTAAGAAATATATATTCCTCGCGGTGACCACTAACGGACCACCGATAGACACCAGTAGGACTATTTCAATAATCTAATATACAAATTATACAATAAATACAGTTTGTTTAATCATACTTACTACTGGCATACAATATGTTTATTAAGTTTGTTATGGAAGAGCTGGGAACCCTAACACAGGTATATTTACTTAAAAGGGTTCCCAAACCTTACACTATGAAAAGAAAGATGTACCAACTTAAAATGAATAAAGACTTTATTATTATTATTATATGTACTAACTGCTTCGGGAGTTTCCACATTTATTCAGTCGTAGAATGACGCGTCATCCTTGATTGAATTTATTATTATAATCAGTATAAACAAGAAAACATGTGTAAATTAGTGTATAAAGCCAATATTTCAATTTGAGGGTATCTATTTCCGAATAGCTAAAGTTTTAACTAAAAAATCTGAGTATATTTCTGAAGTACTTAATGGAGTCATAAAGTCTTACCACATCTCTCTCGTCGAAGTTCCTTGTCTTTAATTTCTTCTCCAATACTGTCATTGCAGCTAGGAGAATTAGGCTGCGAAAAGAAACAGTAATTAGAAACATAAACAGGCAGCGATTTCTATAACCCAAGCACAAAGCACAGCAATGAAACTTGCAATCGTAGGTCTAGTAATTAAATACGTAGTAATACATTTTATTCTGTTAACAATAAGGGCTATTTTCCAAGCTAATGGAGTAGAATTTTAAAGGCTACTGGACTGTGGAAGAGGATTTAAAACTTCGAAACCACCTAATAAAAAATAATAAGTACCTAACATCATTCGTCTTTTACTAGCAAATTGTGGTTATGCTGTGATGAAAAGAGACAATAATAGTGTTTGTGTGAATAGGGATGGTTAAGTTAACTCTTTTACTTTATGTATGCAAATGCGATAAATGTCAGTGAACAATGAATGTCATTCGCTAAAGGAAAAAATATTACATTAACTAAAACCTATATGTTCAAATTCCAAGCGTCATTATATCGGTAATGTCAGCAGAATTTAACGAAGAAATCATATGTATTAAGAAATAAAGTATTAAATACGTTCAAGGGCTTCGAAATCCGCACCTTTTACGGGAATTATCCTAATTAATAAGTCCCACGTCATTACTGGACTTTATGAATACACTCAACGCTCTGCCCGACCTTTTAGTTCATGAATAATATCAAAGACTTACATGTTACCAGATTTAAATTTTGGGGACAAGAAAAGTGTTTCATTAAAAGAAGTAGAAACTTGTTTATTTCTAAAGAACTGCAGAAAATGTATTTCAGATCACTTTATTTTTTTTTAGAATCGGAATATATATAAATACCATTAAAAATTGATATTTAAAAATTATTTAATCACTAGCAAAAGGCACATATCGTACTGTTTAAAAATAATGTACAAACCTTGGCCAATTCGGATTAGGTAACAATACTTATCTCTATATGACAATTAGTTAACAAGATATATTGCGATATTGTAAGAACAAAACCGTTTGCAAAACTATTAGATTTAATACTCAGTTGGAGAATTCCGTTTAACAAATGCGCAGGGCTGTATCAGGGCACGTAGCAATTTGGAACATTTATGCTTAGTTATTGGCTCCTTAAAGATAGCTGTTTCGTGCAGTGTCTTGACAATAAATAATAGACATCCAATATCAATGAATCAGAAGCATTTGCTCTGCAAGACATTGGTGGACGGACTTTAATAATAATTCTTGTTGATGGAAATGGTTGATAATGTCAGTACGACAGTATCTCGTACTCAGCTCATTAGCAAATCAATAACTTACTTAGCTTATATTGATTTAGTTTATTTTAATTTATAGAGATACGGGTAGCAAAACAAACCAACCCAATTTCATGAGCTTCCAGGTCTTCGAATGTATGTTCTAATATTTTTAATTACCTCTCGAATCGATTTGAAATTATAGTTTTTAATAGATATTTATATATGACTTATAAGATATATAAAGATTATACATAATATTAATTTGAAACGCAACAATATAATAAAAAAAGTAAGAATTGAATATCTTGATATGACTCGTAATTGTAACATATATTTATAAGTCTATCTTTTAAGAGTAATTTGCACACCATTACGTGTGGCAGAATATACATTAGATTGTACCACCAGTTCTAAATTCATGCAAATATATTATTATTATATAAATATATATATGATAATACCAACTGGTAGCTTATGATTGTTGTTGGCGAGTTCAAGGTCATGTTTCTGTTCGGTTCTGTATCGGCGCTCCAGCTGAGCTTCGTAGAGAGATGCCGCCAACATCCATAACGAAGCTATAATGATGACTGCCCTGTAAAAAAAAAGTAACATGAGAGCTATACGTATATTATAAAAAGGTACAGTTTGTGAGGCTATATAGTCTTCAGTCTGCTGAACCGATTTCCAATAATTTTAACAATAGAAAGCCACGTTATTTGTGAGTTAACAAATAACCCGAAAACTGTAACCGTTTCGTGGTAGTCGAAACCAATTCGACTTAGGGTCCTTCAAGAAAAGGGCGTACCAATTCTTAAAAGACCATTGAGAGTGTCCATGGGCGGCGGTATCACTTAATATCAGGTGAGCCTCCAGCCCGTTTTCCCCCTGTTCTATAAAAAATAAAATAGTCTGTCGAAGAAGTCGAAAAAACAGTTCAACGAAAACATTTATAACAAACGCTGCATTAACCATGGGATATCTTATTAAGTTGAGGAAAAAAGTTGTAGAGTTTCATAATGCCTACAAACACATATTAACACATAAAACAGGTGCTCGAGCTAAACTAAAATTTTTTAATGTAATTTTCACGAATGAATCATGAAGGTAGGTATATTATTTTTCAAGGTTGCCGGGTCATGGTTGCCCGTGTGAAAGTGGGTCGCTAGTTTATAATAAAGCGATGTATAAAGATACATTGTACAAAGCAGATTACACTTTTTACCATGTATCAACGTATAGATATATACAGTGCGCCTGACAGAAAATGGCTACTCGAAGTCAAACACAAAACCTTAGGGTGGAGGTTCGTACGTGCTTGTCGACACTGTTCTATGTCATTAATGCAGATTAAAAATAATAAAATATTTTCTTAAAACAACCCATGAAAATTTTTTGACCGCTTTTTTTATTATTTAATTATGCTTGCTTAAACTTATGAACGTCAAAAAAAGAAAAAAATAATAATGTTACGAGAAACTTAAAACAAAAGTTGGCAGTGCATTTACTGGATACAACACTGTACACTGTACAAGAAAAAGCCTTCTTTATTTCCTGAAAACACCAGAAATGTTGGTAATTGGCAAGATTCTTAATTTGGCAACAGCTACACATTGTATCTAGATCAGAAGCACGAATAATACGTAATTACGAATGGTTAACAAAATATAATAGTAACAATAAGTTTTCGTATAGAAGCGATCAGTGATCGTATTTGGAACTAAGTAGGAAAACGAATAAAGTTCGTTAAACTTTTATTCGTACCTTTTTTTGATAAACGAGCTAAGTATGGATAGTTGCTCCTGTCACACTGTTAAATCGATTTTTTTTTGGTTTTCATAATTAAATTTCTTTGTTTATTATTTATAATATGTATAATATATATTATATTTTTATATATGTGTGTTACATCAAAACATGTATTTTATTTTTCTTGTAACAACGTACCTATAGTGTGCCGAGCGTTGGAAAGATTTAAAAATAAATAAAATTAATTTATTAAACATATGGAAACTATACTTTATTTTTGTTACAAACAATAGTCGATAGAATTTGGCTTCAAATGAGTATACCTTGTCAAAATTATTGAATAGGTTTATGCCATGTAGGTACCATCTATTGTAATCAGAAACTATGTTGCACTACGAAAAGTCTTATGAGTATTACCTGATTTTAGTGGTTTTACGCAATGATACAGTTCAATTGCAATATTAATTTAGGTTTGGGGCAAACGCAAGATTTGTGTTACAAAACTATATTAATTCGTATATATATATATATACGAATTTTTATATGATCACATATTTTATAGCATGGCCTCATAAAAACTAAATCTTATAATGAAATGAGATTTTATAATATGATTTTGGTCTATAAGGAATATCTTTCGATTGATTAAGCAATCTTAAAGCCTTGAACATAACAGTTAAAATATAACTGTTCGTATATAGCAAGGTTAAAGGATGTGTGTTCCAGAAATCTAGAATTCACGTTAAGGCCACATTAATTTCTGTTAAATTAGTTTATTAACAAATTAATTGCTGCTAAATTAGTTGATTACTAAATTAAAAATACGTCATTATCGTTAAAGAATATATACAACGAATATATGAAACAGACACAATCTATTTATAACCTTTTAAAAATGATTTATAAGATTAAATAAAACTCATGATTCGATGTAAAACGAAATGCCTAATAAAGAGAATTCAATCAAATGTATAATATATTAATATAAAATATATTTCCGTTTACTTTTCTAATTAATATCAATGTCTGATAAAAGCCAAAACAGTCGGCGCTAAGGATTAATTTAATAAGACTGTCGTCATTCAATATCAATATCCGTTTTGTGTATTTTATTATATTAAAGCGTGCTTCGAGAATCTCATTAATTCCATTAATGCAAACAGTCACGTATGTCACGATCTTAATATACTTCAGCTATATTAAAAACTATATATCATCATCATCAGCGATTCTTCTGGGTTCATTTTTGGACGTAGGTTTCCTGAATTTTTCTGCGATGACGTCATTCATTTACTTGCAATGTCTTCACTCTATCTCGGCGGTGGGCGGTTGGTCTTTTGTTATGCCGATAATAAGGAGCCTTCGGGTCCATAGGGTCTTGTCCAAGCGCTCTATATGGTCTCGATTTTAGTAACATCGTTAACATCATTTTTTTATTATTTACCCCTAAGTGTCGCAAACCAAATTGAGACCACAAAAGGCCTAGTTAAGAAATCCTGTCCTATATAATTGTACCGCTATTATACTACTGCTGAAACAAAATGTATGAAAACTTTACAACAAATAAACAACTAGAATTCCATGTAGCGAGGGCACCTATCTGTTCCATTTTACATACTTATGATTATAGGTATTTCATTACACTTATTCCTCTTCTATTGGTGCCTCTCCCTTACTGGAGTAAAACCACGTCGTGAAACGTCTCTTGTCGTGTGCCAGGTGCAATTCCGCAGTCGCAATATCCGTCCAGCCATGGCACACATGACACTTAATATAATTTTACTACTGTTGCATAAGAAGTAGTCAGTATACAAATTCACCTACAATGTAAATACTACCAAGTATTAGTCTTTAACTTCAATTATAATCATCGATGTTATCTCTCAAACACTTACGTAAATTAGCCGTAATCCTGATATATGTGCGAATTCTGAATACCAATCCACTTTAATCTATTAGATATCAAACCTCATTTCGAAGATGATTATCTCGTGATGGATGCTGACCGTGATCGATACGTCTATGAAGAAAAACATCGACTAAGTAACAGTGTCACAACATTCGACAAGAAAAATATGAAACTGAAATAGTTTGGTAAAGACACCATTATAGCACTTGGAGTCTACAAATAACAACTGATCTAGCATGAAGACTCTTCAGTAATGAACATATAAGTTTCATAAAAAGTTCACGTATTTTTTTTAGTTGCGTTAACACAGTTTTTGTAACTTCATATTTTTACTTTCGCGTAAAATTAATTTCATAAGGGCGTCGCGCAATTGTAAAATCATTATTTGAAACTTATAAAAACTGAAACCGGGAACAAAATCGTGTTTGACGTTAAATTTTTTATAGTTTAAAGGTATAGCTTTCTCAGTTGTAATTCCATAGGGAAGCTTTCATTAACATTCATTATCCTTCATTCAATTGTTATTCGAACTGGAACTCTTTACGAAAAGAAAAGAATTTTAATTATAAAAAAAATAAGAAAAGCTTGATTGCTTTAGGCGAAGACAGTTTTCTTGGTAATTAATTTATTAATTTACTTGTAAACAAAGATGGCTTAGTGGATTACTCCTTGAACATTTATCTTTTTAAATATAAAATGTATCTGAATAAAAGCGTCAAAAAAAATTAATTATTTTTTTGAGGTTCATAAGTGTACTTGTTACCTAGATGAATAAAGATATTTTGTTTGTTTGTTTATTATTTTATATTATTGTTTATTATTATTATTAAGGGGGCAAAACGATGTTAGCTACATTGTAGACCAAAAATAAGTATAAATATATGTATGCCTTTATAAATTGCAGTTAAATAAAATCGTTAATAAAATCGTTTCCTTTGTGTTTTATTTAAATTGTATTTTTCTTTCTGTATAAACTATTCTTGCTTTCATGAATTTTTCCAAACCGAAACATTCTTCCTAAATATTTGCGGGCTCAACTTTGCAACTAAAATGGAAACTTCCTCAGCATCTGCCAGTTTCTCAATCCACAGCTAATATTTGCTATGTCCGGAATAGTTATTACTTTTTGAGCCTTAATGTTTGACGACTAATATTTTAATCATAGTAATGTTGAATGTTAACAAAAGGGAAACTTTTTTTATTGGGATTTGATATTTTAGGTTGACGACTGCCCCGTAGAATAGTACTTTGTAGATCAAGGAGAAAAAGTTATATAGATAATAGTTAAGGGCAGCTTATTACACCCAAGGTTAGGATCGCAATTTCTACCGCATTGACATCTTCATTAAAATATGTACAATAATTAATGAAAAAATAAAAAAAAAGAGGAAGAAAATTACACGCGAGTTGTACCCTTTTAGGTTTTTTTAATGATGAATCATTTTCATTCCTTATTTCTATATTAAAACCTACGTTAGTGCTTTACCAGGCGCCGTCAATAAAACTGGAGTCGGGCTGGTTATTAATTATTTGAAGAAAATCAGTTTTAATTACGCAATAACTTTTTTAGATTTATATTGCATTACGTAAAGCTATTACAATGAGTAAGGTCATACGTTGAATATAATATATTAGTTTATTCATAGAATACACAAAAATCATTCAAAAATAATTTATAAAAATTGTCTATATAATATTATGTATTCACTGCCCTCATCGGTTATTGCATAAGTACTTGAACTCCGCCCACGAGAGGTCATGGTATGTAAGTACAATGCTATAGTTGAAAAATAACCGTAAGAGACTCTTACCCTATGATGTGAAACTTGAAATCTTCAAGGAAATTGTATGGTCCAGGTACCGGGCGCACGTAAAGTGTTTGTGCTGTGGCTGTTATGTTGGCTGCTAAAGCACGGTTGGCAGCATTGGTCTCCGCAGCTAGTAGTAAAGCCTTGACATCTTTGTTGTCACAGGATAACGGCATACATTGCCCCACCAGCATTGATCTTGTCTGTGAAGTTATTTGAAGAGATTTTATAGTCATCAATTAAAAAAAAACAATTTAATCCATGATAATATTAAGTAAGGTACAATAAACGCAAAAGTAGAAGACTGTGAGGTGGTAAATGGTGGCATAGTCCAGACAGAAATAACGGAATTTGCAGGAGGCATTTGCCAAAAAGGCTATACGGATCTCAATCGGATTTGACTTAATGAGTTTAAAACCAATTTTAACACAATAGCAGATTTAAGAATCCAAGAAAGTGGTACAAATATATTTTATTTCAAGGGTTTGGTTAAGGAAAGGTTGTTTCTATAGGTGTCGGTTATTTGTCTTTGTCATACTTTGCCAAGATAAACGTGAATATAATGGAAGACGTTAGCTAAGCATTACCTAACGGTTTGTTTGCATTGCGAATAGTAATAAAAATGCTTCAAATCAATACATGCTATGTCGAATCTTACTCCTATGTGGATAGATTACTCTATGTGGGTAAATTAAACATTATCTTACGATTAATCATCACATGAAAAGCAACTGCCTGGATTATAGCCTATTCTTTATCGTATTCTATATCAATGGAGCCTCCATTCATGACTTATACATCCAAGGAGTGTTTATTAAAAATAATGTAATTTATTCAAGTCTGTTCGTTCTGGTATGTTTTTTGTAGTGTAAAACTAAATAGTATACGGAAACAGTTAAACTAATCGTAACCAATAAATCCAGCCACGTCACACCCCTTCGACAATGAGTATTTATTACTTAATCAAAACATTTGTTTCTTTCTGACTAAGGAAACATTTTCACAAAAAATCCAGCAAAAACTTTTGACATGAAACAAAAAACTACTACAATTACATTGGCAGTAATTACTAACGTTAACATTAGTAACCTCACAAGATTCAGTATTGTGATTTAAATATTATTTTTCGCTAACATCGGGCTGATTTATTAGGTCTGGCAATAATATTTTCTTCCTGTCTTAATATAATTAATCTTTGACGCAATGCCGTTTATTAAATTGTTATATACTTAAATTTATTTGCAATATTCGAATTTTCTTTACTTTTAACTGACACTGATACATTTCAGTAAAGTATAGATTGTCTAGAAACTAGGTGAACTTTTTTTAAAATCGAGTCGCTTTTTATTTTTAAACTTTATTATCGATTATATCTTGTACCGATACAATTGGAAGTAACAAAACAATCAGTACTAAGTGTAACCAATGATGCGATGAGAAATATTTCATGCGATATAGAAATACACATTACACGGATGACGATAAAGTAATAGCCATTTTGGGGCTATAATAAGACTATTAAAAAAATATCTTTTGATAATATCCAACCGATTGCCAGTAATGGTGTCATTCCCAGGAGATGAATTAACGTTCTTCTGTAGTAGGCGTACAGAAATTACGCCCAAGGGGCCTCTGAAAAAATCAAGCACCAGATTCGGACAAGTACCATCGTAGATACTATAAGTGCATTCGACGTCTTTTTGTCAGTCATAATTTACTCATAAAGTTTTTTTTTGTTTTGTTGTTAAACGATAGAATAACCGCAATGAATTTAATACTGTTATTATTACTACGAGTAATGTATACTTTTAATCGACTTTGAAATACTCTCAGAAAGTTGTATATGATCTGTTTAAATCATTTGCTATCATTTTTTTTCTTTTAAGAACTTGAATTTATTTATTTGTTTATTATTATAATATAGATAGTTTGTATAAAAGGAGTAGTACGTTTCACAAGCTTTCGTCCAGCAAGTTGTTGAACAAAACAACATATTTTAACATTTTCCTTGTTTATGAATCATAGCGCTGAGTATTTTTTGTTAATCTATTTTAATTATTTTAAGTCTAACAAGAAATCTGTTGAACCATAAGGCGTATAATAGAATGCCTGCAATGCGAAAACAAAAAGGAGCACTGTATTTCGCTACAATTTGCAAGCGAGTCTAAAACTTTTATATTAAAAGTTCTTTGACATACCGTCGCGTTGGGACAAAATGTCAGTTAACTTTTGCAAGTTGGTACGTAATGGCCCGATATCGGCTATTTTAAATATTTTATTGCACGGCTATAACAATAACGATATAAGTAAAGTCCGAACCCTTTCATATAATGGGCTAAAAAAGGCAATATTTGTCCGAATACATTTTATATTTGAAACCACATAAAAAGCAATAATAATTCAAGAATGGCATTTATTTAATAAAACGTAAGTGCATCTTTTCAGCTGCATACCGCTTCAATTACAATGCTTGGGAAGTCTAAGGTTCGAGCTCCAAGCCAGAATTGAGAGGAATAAAGCTTTCATATAGTGAGTGTATTTCAGAGAATAACGTTTCAAGTCCTGTACCCAAAACGGAGTGTGGAGTTGAAACACTCCTAGGCCTGGTTCTATGAAAAAAATATTTTTTTACGTAGAATCAAACCTATGTCTTCCATTAACGGTTAACTTATGCATATACCATATATCGTTTAGGCTGCTTAATATCTACCCGCTCTCCGTTTACAACCTAAAAACACGACTAAAGGACTGGCTTATGAACACGCCCTATGCAATGTTAGAGCTGCTTCTGAGACCTAATATGTAATTACACACTTTATTCACATATTATGTGAATAAAGTGTGTAATTCTGTTCTTGTCATGTCAAACACCCTTTAACACTCACTAACACACGCATGCGTACCCTTCCCCACTATCACACACACTCACATACACAATCCCTTACAAACTACCTTTTTGTTATGTATATGCTATGGAATGGAAGCCTGGTTATCCATATTACAGGTTCTTACCTAGTTTGGAAACCAGTCTCCCAATACTGTTACTATATTAAGAATTATTATTGTTTAATGTTTAAGGGAGAAAAATAAATAAATTATTATTATTATTATTATTATTAAAATGAATAAACACTTTTTTATTAAAATGAAACTTATCCGTAAGTATAGTGACATACAGGGGGGTATTGTACGCACTAAGAAGCGTTTATTAATATCACCCTAAAAGGTGTGGTTAACTCTGCGTGTGGCTAAAAGGCGGTCGTAAAATCATATTAGACCCTATTAAGATCTGTCAAACTATTTAGTCACTATGAAATGTATACTCTGAAATCCTAGATTCCCATAATATTCTAAATAGTTTGAATACATCTTCAGATTTTTTAAAATAATACATTTTATGCTTATTTTTGTTTTTAAATCTAAAGTTATATGAAATAAACGCGAATGAACGACAACACTCAATTACTCCGCTCCAATTCATTTATAATTTCAAATATCATGAACAAAAATATTTGGATTGCAAAATGAAAAATATATCAAAGAGGTGTCCATGAAATAATAAAAAAAATATATACAATTAAAATTTAATGAAATAAAGTTGTCTTCCGCGCAGTACATTTTTAGCAACATTTTGTGTAGTTTACTATAGGAATACTATTCGGGCTGTCGTATCGTGTCGCGTGTTAGTACGAAATACTGGCGCAATTGTTGCCAGTATTATAGTATATAGTTTTCCATATAAACTTACTGATTTATGTTTTATTTGTTCTTTACTATAGTAGATTATTTGTATAAAATAGGTGAGCCAACATTGGACATATATTATAAAATAAATTTTTATTCAATTAATACTTAACACTTCTTTCGCTGACCACGACTATAAAGCATTTGGCATGTGAAGTGAACATTGTAATTATGCAACAAACATTATACATAATTGTTTATTCCCTTTACGTTGCGGAAACTAAACAAAATATTACCTACACACTCGTACATATGGAGCATGTCGCAAATATTCACTTACATGGCTATTTATATACAAGACAAAGTTGTTCGGAGTTCGTTATTTTAGAGTAGCACTTGTATTCTGAAATATTGAAGTATTCCTAACGAGTTTCTCAGTTGCGGCAAGAAAATTCAAGATGGTGTTACTTCTTTGTAAAATCTTGGGTCAAAAGAACACATTTATATAGAGTAGTATATGTATTTTAACCTGATACTAAGGTAACTTTTACCTTACCTTTAGGTACAGAAAGCTGGCTAACTAAACTTAGTTCTATACCTAACATTTTTCCAAGCTTTCCTTTGTCGTAGTGCATATAAAACAAGCTCGAAGATGTATGCACGCGTATAGAATCACATTAGTGCATGACGGCGTCGGAAGACAAATCTCTAAATGTTTTTGGAAATTCCGTCCAAAACGAACAAATATGAAACGGTTGTGCGCTCTACTTTTTTCATATTATTTCAGGGTTTTTGATAATCGCTTTATCCTTTACTTATTTATGCATGACGGAATTTGTGATAGACCGCTTTATTCTTATAAAAAAGCCTCCAGACTTTAATTCAGTAATTTTTTTTTAATGTATTACTCGAATTAAATGTATTTATCATAAACAAAAACAGCTAAGATTTCTAACAGAAAATGCCGATGCCCTAATAGCACAGCCGAGACTATATGTATGTATATGACACTGATTTTTGTAATTTAATATATAATTGCAGTTATTAAAATAATGTGTACTTGCCATTGGTATATGATCTCCATCGACGGTCAAGTTGATCTTGGCCACGAAGAAGGTGGTGGGGAATGGTGGCACTTGGTCGTAGTACTGCTTGAGTTGGAGGTCGTAACAAGCGTTTTGCGACCCCAGCCAGTACTCGTTGCCAAAGAGAATGTTGGGGCTGTACTGGCCTGATGCATCGTATACTGAAAAGAGAAAATTTAATTTTCAAAACTGCAGCTAAGGGAAAACAAAAATCTAGCTGTATTATATATATAACGCCTCCAGCCTTCATGTAGCCTACTTAATCACAAAATTACCCCTGCTTTCGGTTGATAAAAGGATAATTTAAGTCTTATCTTTAAAGCACTTTTGAAATAGTAGTGCTCTAATTTTATTCTTATCCGGTCTTATCGCTATGTAATAGTGGTAATAGAAGGGACAGATGAGATGCGCTCCACAACGTTCCGCCATCTTGCCTAGTAGAGGTCACTACTACTGCTGCATTTATTGAGTAAAGCTCCTGTGGCAGACTTGATCTGATTAGTTCCTAGTTTGCGTATGGGTTCTTCAGCGCGGTCTAGTGCTGACCTTCCTTCGACCTTCCCCTGGACGACAAGGCGTTCTATGGACCCCGAGATACGTGTCCTATGAATATAGGGGTGCGAGATGTACTGTTGAAAACAAACACTGCTTGATATCGAGTTCCACGAAACCCCAAGCAGTCTCCAGCACCACATTTCCAGAGCGTCTATTGTTCGCCTTTCTACATCTTGCAAGGTTCACGTTTCAGCTGTGTACAAAAATATGGGCAATGTAAGTGTCTTCTCGAGACTGGTCTTCGTGGTTGATGTTATATTCCTGTTTCTTTATATTTTTTGTCATCCATCGCCGTTCTTGTGACGCCCATACGTCGTTTGAACTCATCGATGCATCCGCCATTGCTTGAAATCTGAGCCTCAAGATAAATTTAAGATTGGACCACGTTGCCTTTCGCGATTTGAGTCACTTGAGGCGAATTATTTCTGGCACGGTCAACAATCATCACCTTGGTTATGCTGTGATTTACAGCCTCGTTCCATCCTCGACAGAAACTCTTCCAAGTGTTGCAAACTGGATGCAAACAAAGTGGTATCATCTGCGTAACACAATCCTGTATCCACCATTTGTTAATGTAATTATGTGATATTCTAAAATAATTATCCCAAAGGTTTATCTTTAAAGTTTTTCGAACTTGTAGTCAGTAACAATCACGAGTACTTCTTTCTCTGACTGTAAAAGCGTACTTCATTTTGTTCTGATCGAAATGAAAGGAATCTAGACACGCTTGAATAGTCCTTTTATCTACCAACAAACGCCCGTCGCTATTTGACAGCCTCTATTTATCTGACGTTCTTGAAACTTTTGTTCAGCTTGTACTATTTCGAAACAAAGATTTAAGTTTATTGTGGGATCGTGTTTAGAATTAGATTATTTTCAATAGTTTGAAAAAAAATTATGTGCGGATACATTTTTGTCAGTAGCCAAAAATTAGCTTTTTAAATATTTATTTATTCAACATTTACATATAAACAAACAGAAGTTTACATTAAATTGCTGAACGAATTCGCTTGCATACACATAGTAGTATCAGTATATCAAACCACGTTTAAAAGGCTACACAAATAGCTGCTAATGCATAATGAAAACTTTAGGTAAGATTTAGTAGCAACTAGGAACTTTCGAAATACACATCTATAGTTTAAAAACCATGCATATAATGAGGTAATTTAATATACAAAACATATTATAATGCATCATTGTAGTAAGATATATTAATGCGCGATAGCCTTAAAGAAAATGCAGCCAATGCAAGTAACTATAATAATAAGCTGCATAAATGTAATTTAATATTTTATATAAGGACACTTCTAAATCGCCATATGTAAATGTAGATAGCCTCGACACGAATAATAATCAATTACATAAGCGTATTTTCTATGTAATAATAGTGGATTTACTAATTCTAGTACAGTGTAAGTAAACAGAAGTTTACCTTCACCAACTTAAATAATACCTTGGAGAAAAATACTAGAATTTAATTGATAACTCAATTAATTCAATGGGATTAGGTATACACCTTCTATAATATTATTAAACTGTAGGTGCATGTAGGTACACTATTTTATTTTACTCAGGAAATATTATCAGGAAAACTAATTTAGGCTTAGTTAAATAAATTTAATCACAATTAGTCAAATGTATTAAATAATTTTTGTTTGTTTGTTCCCTTTTATAAATCTTTTTGTTGTATTATGTATTCCATCTTTGGCTATATTCTCAGTGTATTTGTTTTTTTATTATTTTTTATAAATTATAAATAATTTATGTTAGCTGTAGGAGAGGAGTACTAAATAAATAAATAAATAATTTATAATAACGAAATTGATTCTCTAATCACAGGCAGAATAAATTCATAAAGTTTAGAAATATATATGAAGCCAAAGAGTTTTATATATGTTAAATGAGACATTTTGTTTGAAGCTGGGTGTCAGCTGATACTATATGTTTAAAACACGAGCTTATAACAAAGATTAAGTAAGGAGTGGGGTTGCGACGATGTATTCACTAAAATCTGACTTATCGAAGTCTAGTTAAGTACTTCTACTTGCTAAAAAAATGTCATGAAACAGATACAGAAATATGAGGTAAGAAAGGCCAGACCTAAAAGGATTGTAGCGGCCCTGATTTATTTTTATTTTACATATGGTAATTGTAAATACATAATAATAATTAATTAATATGATAAAAGAAGGTTTTAATTCATATGAAATGCGAAAACTGATCAAAAATAGTGAGGGAACTTATTGCATATGTAATTTACATTCCTACAGCTACTACTATTAAACTTTTACGGTAATGCCTTATTTCTGCATCTGTTGTATTTATAATTTTCTTTATAGGCAAGTGTGTGATAAACCTTTTGTGCTTGATGTAATGAAATTGGGTCTAACGCAAATCCAATGCATTGTGACTTACGGGTTTCTGTTTATCTACAGCCAGCGAGGGACTCGACATTCTGGGAAGCAGAAAAGTATTCAACCAGTAATATATTGCAGATAAATAAAATAGTAATACATATAGTTTTGCTGAAATAGTTTTAAGATGATGTGCTTTCAAATATAATCTAACAAATGCAAATAATGTAATATAAAAATATAGAATTACATTGCATAGAGGATTACATTTTATATGTAGAAAATACGTTTATTACGTCGTTGCTAACAATAAAAAGGTAAAATTCCGCAGCAATAAATATAAATGCCTTTTGAAAGTAGTATTTGTGAATCTCAGTAGAGGTCTATGTAAATGAAGGGCAATGTCTCATAAAAAATTCTGAATCTATCTAGTCTGGTTGCACAAGGGACTAAAAAGGTATTCTCGTTTTATTATTAATACTACGTAAGAACACAAATATATCGGATTAAACAGTGCGATTACGTATTTGTCTATTCCCAAACATGAATATAAATTACATAAATTATATAAACATAAAACATGAATATATCGCGTTTCGTAAATTCAAATCTTCTTATGACTTCATTGAGGGCATAGATATTCATTATTAATACACAACAGTGAAATATGAAGTCTTCTAACAATTAAATGATTTGATTAAATTAATATCATTTCCATTCCTTAATTAAAAATCAATATATATATGTATATAAATGTTATTTTGGTTTGTGTACGCTTCAAAATGCTGCACTGATCAAGCTGAAATTTTAGCATGATATATAATCCGCATAAGCAAGTCGTATTACTTTTGTTCGTGTATTTTATTAGTCAATAGTTTGAAAAGAGGTATACAATAAATACGCTTAAATAGATTCATATTAATATTATTTCATATTCATATAATCATATTAATCCAGATGCCCACCGAAGTATTTCCGAACCAATTCGACTTAGGGTCCTTCAAGAAAAGAGCGTACAAATTCTTAAAAGGCCGGTTACGCACGAGCCCTCTAGCATCGAGAGTGTCCATGGGGGGCGATATCACTTAACATCAGGTGAGCATCCTGCCCGTTTGACCCCTGTTCTATAAAAAAAATTGTTTGTGGGACTCGATAGTATGCAGTTAAGCCTTTTTTGTAATCGTAATCGTTTCGTTCTCAAAGTCGTTATTGTAATTCAAAAGACAGTTCTGAAATGAACAAAATCCGATTCTATAAGGTATTAGAATTCCAGACTTAATCAATAAGATACGATGAAGGCTGAAACATTCCAGCTTGTTGGATAGCGATAACTATTCATACTAGTTTAAGCTCGTGTTAATCTTCACCTGATATTCAAGGTAAAGAAAATGTAGCAAGATGTTTAAATGAATATTGTTCCTGAAATTTGTGTCGCAGTACAAAAAAAGAAGTGAGGTAACATCGTGAACTGGAAATGTAATAATACTACTTTTTTATAATCTGTGTACATATACACGGTATGAGGTAAATACAGAGGTTGGTCGTTTTTGTTACTTGCATCCACCAGTGTTGGCCTAGTGGCTTCAACATCGACTGAAGCCGTTGTTTCGAACCTCGGCTGTGCACTATTGAACACTCTCTCTATGAGTGCATTTAAAACTGTCATATTGTGAAGGTTGTTCTCATCGGCATATCTTAGATGCAAAGAGGCGGCGGCAAAGGCTGTAGCGCCACTGGAACTTTAAAAAAATCCCTCGATTCTACCCTCGTATTAAAATTTGCATTTATTAAGCTCTGTGATATATTATCTCACTTAATCTTTTCATGATTACCCCCGTTCCGACAAATGAAAAATGATTTTAAGGTCTCCGTTTTAATAAGGATGACGCTGGATGTTTTATTCATAATTCATTGATTCTATATTAAACTTTTGCGAAGCTTTGACGAAGTGATGAGTTATGAAAATAATATTTTAAATATTTATATTGCACTTGAAATAAAACCACTACTATTATTAAATTTGAATGAAAATAATCTTAAGCGTATGTTGTGATAACATAATTTTACAGTTATTTCGTTTTAAATTATAAATTAAATTAAATTATAAATACAATTATAATAAAATAAAATTAAGTCAAAAGTCCAAAATCTATGGTAACCTTTGGGAACTTAATTCACACTGTGAACGTACGCAACATCTGGGATACATAAAACCCAAAAAAAACAAGCTTCGATTTTCAGCAATACGTTCAGTTCAAATAAAGACATCTTCTTCCTTATGCGAATATAAGGAATGATCATTGTAAAAGCAATAAATAAAGTTATTTACTTAGAGTTGCGAAGTGCACTTTAAAAGTCGGGTGAGAAGGCGATTTCTTGTATTGAAAATCGCAGTTCAAACTACTCGTTCGGAAATCGGTGAGTTTTATGGTATGTGTTTCCATTCTCACAAATATTATTTACCCATTTTGAATTGAAACGGATGTAAGGTAACTGCAGTGTTGTACACTAAAAGCACTGAATCCTCTGCATAAACGAGCTTTAATAGATCAGTTCACGGAATTTTAGTAATATCCATGAATATTGGTTGGAATTAAGAAACAGTACCTGGATGTCCTGTTGCTCGGTATTTTGTTTTTATAAATTGTGTTTTTTTGGAAATTATTTTTAAGTACGAAATACTAATAATATAATATGATTGATGAAATGATGAAATATGAATAATATTTTTTGATCTTACCGACAGAATAAAATGACATTTGACATTCCTAGCTAGATCGATTTAACGCTTTCGAAACCCCCGTATACTAAATTTCATAAAAATCGTTGGTGCCGATTTCGAGACTCCAATTATATATATGTACAAGAATTGCTCGTTTAAAGGGATAAGATTAAAATTGCGTCTAATATATACATTATCAAATAGATGCAGTTAAATATACGGTTGTCTACTGAAAATTTAATGAAAGTTGAAAATTGTCTTTAAAGCGTGCCTGCCATATTTGTACTGTAATAAAATAATGATTGTGATAAAGAAATTATGTTAAATCTTCAAAATATAGTATAAACTGTGTTTCACTTCCAATCAAAAAGTTCTTATTACAGTTCATTATTTGAAAGTATTATACAACAATATTTCTATTATACCAAGTACAAATGCGTTTACATCATAGACTAATGTAAGATTTTTATCAGCGATGCGTATACGCAGTCCAATTGTGTTATGTAATTCAATTAAGAAAAGGTGTCAAGGTTTTCCGTTCATAACTTTCCAGTAAGAAGAATCTTTAAGATTTCGGACATATATTTTATAAAGCAGGTTCAGAAGTTGTATTCTTAAATACAACTTCTGACACATTGTATTCTTAAACCGAGAGACTTCTAAAGAATGTGATATTTGGTAAAAATTTTAATTAGAGAAAGAAACCATTTTAATCTAATACGAGAAATTGCTCAATTAAACGCGTTCCACTGACTGAGTATACCCGTGACCATGCTTGCATGAGATATTTAAGGTAACTAAATTCAAGATAAATAAATAGGCGATAATATAATATTTATATTACACCTCCGCTTAGTTAGTTACTTTTGATGCTTTTATGAATAACAAAATAACTTAAATAATAATCCAGTCAACGATAACATTTATCTTAACCCCATTAAGCTTCTTTGAATCCATTATTTCAAACATAAAAGTTTTAGACGGTCTAACATCAACAACACAAAACTACCCTTTTGTAGACCGCATTTCGTCTAATCCGCCGCAATTTTAATCGCGTAATCCTTGAAATACAATCATGAAACTTGCCGCGACATCGTATCTTTTCTGTGTTATTTTTAATTTTGTTAAAGTTCTTTCAATCTAAAAATCTATTGTATGATTTTTTCGTGTGGTATCTGTGGACACTTCCAAGCGCCACATAGGCTGTCTACTTACGTGTGGAAATATATCCTTGGAAAGGATTTATGCAAGGATGACTAACTCGGCTTCGTTTTTAAGGTTCTAAAATATTCCAAAATTAATCTCAACTGTTTCGTTTTAAGAATTTTACTTAGGATACATTAGAATAAAATAAATTAATAATAAATATCTAATGGATTACGTTCAGTTCGGTCTTAGTCTGATAATTTTTCTTCTTAGGTGAAAAGGTTGACGCAGCCTAAAAATTTCGGTGACGTCATGTGGTGAATAATTTTCCACGTAAGAAAACTGCTAGACATTCTCAAAGTGAATGTGAAGTGAGTGAACCATATGCTGAATACACAAATAATTTAAAAGATGTCGCATCATGTATAGTTATAATACTACTGTAATATTCTTCCGCTTGTTTCTTACAGGTCCTAATCATAGTTAAACCCTTGTCAAAGTCAACCTGACATGGGTCCACACTTTTCAGGTGCGAATTTTGTACTATCACCACTGTGTATACAGCCTGTGTGAGAAAGAGATAGATGCATTTTTCGTACTGTGATAATTGCTATGTATGTGTACAAAAGTATAAACTAAATTTTCCAACGCGCCTAATGCACAACTTAGGAAAAAATAAAAAGTCGCTTCTTATATGTATATATTAAAGCTATCCTTGAATCAAAAAATATGTAACTAACCAGTGAGTAACTGTGATTAAGCATTCAATGAATTAAATATTTACAAAGAATAAGTACTCGGAAAAATTTAATTGTTTGCTAATATGAGCAAAAAATATATTATTTTCATACATTCGCACACCATGACCAACGAATGTGTCAGTCATGGCCGGTCAGCGGCCCACTTTGCGTAAGTTCCTCTCGGGTCAGGTTTTTTCCTATGTTCATTAGATTAGAAGGGATTTTATACGAAACCAAAATATTACATAATTTACGCTAGCGTACGTTCTGCTCACTCTGATCTTGACATAAGGATTAATAAGTCCTTTTATTATAATATTTAAGCATCTTTGATAGTTTTGGTACACAGAACATTGGATAATATTTATGTTTAACCTGACTTAACATCAGATGAGCCTCCTGCGCGTTTGGACTCAGTTCTATAAAAAAAAATGTTAGCCGTCACGGGACGCCTGGCTGATGTGAAACATCGACATTATTTTGTAAAAGTAATATGCAGAAAAGAACAGACTGATAGGAACTAAATATGTCATAATGATAAAATCAAATATTACGATTTTTTTTCCAAATAACGATGACTATTTGTTGAATAAACATTATTTTCATTAAATATTTTTAATGTGAAATTTACTACTGCATTTAGAATTAATATCATATAGCGTGGCGACGCGTCGCCACGGCATGCGTCGCCACGCCAGAAATCGGTTTTACGTGCGGCTATAGATGTTTCACATCAAAACTTGAAGTTTAAAAAGAAATAAACGCACAATAAACATTCCGAAAGACCAATTAGAACTCTTCGTTGATTACAAAAGTGAAGACTCTTTCAATTTCCTTTGCAACACATCCGTACACACACGTGCCTGGTTTATTATTTAGGTTTTCCTATGTTACTAATTACCGACATTGTATCAGTAATGTTCTGTGGAATATTTCGTAGTAAATTTTAATTAACTTAATTACTGAAATTGTTGAGGGTTATGTTTCGTATGTTAGTCTTTATTAATAAAAACTATATAAAATATACCTAATGATAATACATCAAGCATTTTAATAATAATTCAAAGTATTTCAAATCAGGTTTTTAGCACACAAGGATAAATTACAACGAAAAAATTAAATTATCTAAAACGAAAAATTACTCAATTCATGATTAAGGGTGCAGAAATATTTTTATGCGCATTTGCCTCGCTTCTGACAAGACTATTGTTACATTACTACAAACCACATTGGTTTTCTGATGTAAATTATTACGATTTAGATTCTATTCTGTACAATAAAAATACAAAAACATAAGTTTAATAAATAATTTAAAATTAGTTACTGTGGCTGCCACAAATACAGTACAATAATTTAATAATTGATTAATTTAAAAAAACATAGGTAATATTTTCGGCCTAGGCCTCAGATTTCTGTATCTGTTTCATGATCAATTATCGTAATAGACACGTACGTGATCAGTCTTCTGTGCCTGACACACGCCGTTGATTTTGTGGGTCTTTGGCGTACCTGTTTTTCACGATATTTTCCTTCACCGTACGATGCATATGACATAGCCAGAAAGTCCATTGGTTTATAAACAAGGATCGAACCTATGACCTCAGGGATGACAGTCGTACATTGTAACTACTACGTAAACACTACTTTTCCATCAATTAATTATTAAACTCTAATAAAAAAATATTTAAAGATAAACACTTTTTTACGGATTATAGTTATGTATTATTGTATTTAAACTTATAATTATTTGGACATAATTTTAAATTTAAACCGACGTTTCGCAATTAAAATAAAAAAAATTATTTATATGAACATACAAGCTGACCCGGCGAACTTTGTTCCGCCTTAATGGCAATAAATAAGCAGTTTGTTTTTTTTTTATTGGAAAAAATACAAAAAAATTAAATACCTACATTAATCATTCATTATTATTTCTGTATTTTTGTACATAGGCTGCTCTTCACTTAAGTACCTTGTGATACACGACATTTTTTGTTTTATTATCAGGCGCAAAAACAAACAACGCTGATGGTCTTCCGACCCGTGAACATGACACGTATAATTGACCATGGGAAAAACATGAATGTTCTAGATTTAAACCACAAACTTTTAAGGATTGGCCTTGTGATTTGTTGATGGTCATGGCAAATGCAAGACGTATTTGAACGTATTTGAAATTGAAGTCTTTTAAATTCAAACGGCATATCGGTTGGGATCATCGGGATCCTCGGAATAAGAACTTCCTCACCTGTGAATTTTCCTATCATTATTGTAGCGTAAATTACATTGTTCTTAAATTTTCTAACCACCAAACGCATACCGTTGCACAGTTTTGGTTGGTTTATGTTTCGAAGCATGATTACTACGGAGCCAACCTTTAGGCGTAAATTGTGCGGTGGTAGGTAAGCCAGGCACGTCCAAAGAGTTTAAAAATTCAATTGGATAGTTGGTGGCTTCATCTTCATTTGTGACGCAGTCAATAGATTTGAATGAATGCATTGTTCCAATGATCTTATTTTGAATTATGTAGTTCAGGTCATCTACATCTTTATTCATAGCCGCTAAAATTGCTCGCTCACTCAACCATTCATTATTTTTGTAGTTAGAAATAATGTTTGGAAATACATTGTTGATAAGTTCGTCTTTTGATTCCATTCATCGACAGGTACTTGACCATTACCGATAGTCAACAAATTCTCCGAGAAATCTTCAGCAGATGTATCATTAAGCAATGTAACTCTCATGTTTGTTGTCAGCTGAAGTTTCTTCACATAGCGCTATAGATTTGACGATTTGAGGCAAGCGTTTATTTCGTCGACAGCCGTAGATCTTGGAATTACTGGCAGTATTTGGCGGAAATCGCCAGACAGTAAAATCATTGCTCCTCCAAAACATCTCGAGTAATTGCGTAAATCTTTTAATATTCGGTTAAGTGCTTCTAATGCACGTTTATGCGCCATTGTGCATTCGTCCCAGATGATGATTTTCGATGCCGCTAAAACTTCGGCCATTGCTGAATGTTTTACAATATTACACGTTGGTTCTTCAATAGTTTGAAGATTTAACGGTAATTTTAATTCTGAATGAGCCGTACGGCATCCTTCTTACAATGTGGCTGCTATTTCAGAAGAAGCAACTGCAACCGCTATGTTGGATCTCGCCCGAACAGTTGCTAAAACTAATGACATGAGGAATGTCTTGCCAGTTCCACCAAGGGCATCTAGGAAATATAAACCACCATTTTCATCATCGTTTGCCTTCATTAAAGTATCATAAACTTCCTTTTGTTGGTAATTCAACAGGGGTTCATTCGTTTGAACTACTACATCTAATTCCTGGTGATCATATTCACGTTCCCGTTCCAATACTCGATTAAATGAGTCATTCGACAACAACAACAAATAGAAACATTCATCATTCTTTGGATGAACTGTATGCATACGACCATACCGAGTTTTAAGTTCTCTTCACTGTTTATACGAATGGGCAATGGCACTATCATTACATTTAATTATTTATTTAATAGAAATATTTTGAACATTGGTTTCTTACAAATATCAAATTGTCATATTTACGTCATTACATAGCTGTCATTATACGTCAATTACATATTTACTATATTATTCTTTTTTATTATACCACGTTTTATAGTGACTGACGTTTCATGTCAAGTCCCACGGGAACGCTGTCGAACGGGATAAAAAGTATCCTATGTCCGTCTCCTGGCTCTAAGCTACCTCCATACCAATTTTCACACAAATCTGTTCTTCCGTTCTTGAGTTATAAGTGGTGTAACTAACACGACTTTCTTTTATATATATAGATGTTGCGTGATTTACGCACTGTAACTGCTCGCCCGTGAAATGTCGCAAACATTTTAATGTACCTATTCTTACGTGTAAAAAATAAAATACTATTTAAATATTGCTCGGCGAAATTCAGTACAACCATAGACTTTTTTAGTCGATCAAGACTATTTATAGGCTAGAAATATTTATGGTATGTGGTAATTAATGGCGCCAAAATTTAACACATCATCGCGCATGCGACTAGATTGCGATGCGAAACACACAGAATTGTAAAATAGTCTATAAAAATGGAGCTTTTAAGCCTAGTTGCTTTTGGTGATAGCTATCTTTTTGGCTTACTCAAATTGTTTATTGCGATACTGCGTGTTGCGAAAGTAAGAATGACCGCTAAAATAGCGGAAGTTATGCGCAGTATAATTTGGATCTCAAACAAGATTATAACATTTTTATGACATAATTTCTCATAACATTTTATGAAATATTTACTTATAATATGGAATTTGTTTAGTATCTTGTTAAACGAGTTTTCGTATGTGTGTGTAAAAATAGGGCCAACAGGTGTATGAGTGAAATGAATTGCTCACTTTCACGGATTACTTGTGAAATGGCAAATTGCGTAAGATTGCGAGGCGCGCCGACTTACGACCGCAAGCGAAAAAAGCACGCGTTACTCAATTCTACGCACCGGTTCGTCTCTCAATTATTTTTTTAATTAATCTAAATTATAAACATTTATACAACGTTTGAGATCGGATTGTGTTAAACTAATCAACATATGAGGAAGCCAATTAAAGACGGTGGGAGGAAAATTTATTAAGTTAGTAGTTAGGTAGCTTATATATTATACTCGTTAGAGATTTATCAACATATAAATTTTGGCTTTGTTTTAATATCGTCACCACTTTACTAACGTTTCTCAATTTTAACAACACCTTTACTTAACACGACGCATCATATTAATTACATACAAACCAATGCAAAAGCAATGATACATTATACTATTATACAGTATACTATTATAAATAATCTTATATCTCATTGTGACAGAACCAGTGGGTTCTGATTAAAACTCTGTTAAAACTAGTACTAACATCCTCACATAGTGATGTGAGGATGTTAGTAGAAAGATACTTGGCATTTCATGACGAATAGCGTGAAACGCAAAGACAGTCGTGAAACGCAAAAATACTGTTTATCCTACCAATAAGTAATAAATAGCTTATTTGGAACTTATCCCGACATTGTGAAACAGACCCTAACAGTAATGTTTTGATGGTGTATATAATTTACGTAAATTTGCAATTTGAAATTAACATTATAACAGAATATAAAATCGCGGCTCGTAATCACAAAGTGTAATACGATGGTAATAAGAAGCAGAAGACATCTCATTTCAAATACAGCTGTGTGCTAAATTGGCTACGTGATGTACGGTTGTCATTTTTATTTGACAAAAACGTACGTGTAATATCAAATGAACAAACGGAGCTGGAAATGTTTTGAGACTTGGTGAAATAATTAACAATCAAATTCAAAATTATAAATGCATGTTGGCATGAATTGAACTATCAAATTCTTTATTATTTCATGCTTATTCATTAAAATAAAAAGTATATTCTCACGGCCAAGATACCGAAGACGAGCGAACTATCAAATTCTCAGTACAAATTCTTTTTCGATAGATATTCTTGTCAAGGATTTAATTTCCGCGTAGTGCGTGTGTTATTGTACACAAAATTACAATTGTTACCTTCATAAAGATTTAATAAACGAAGTTATGAAATAGACTGTAAAAAAAGAAAATTGTATAAATGCAAAAAATGTAGATGGAATAAAAACTAATATTGCAGAATTAGTGTTTGCATAATTCAGACGACTAAAGCTCTAAGCGGTGAAACGATGCGAGAGCACGATTCTCAGACGCCTCCACTAGGAACTATATTTTATGTAATTCTCTTTTTATTATTTAATTAGATGTTATTATTGTTTGCAAACCTTGTAGACACAAAATGGAATATGTTAATTTAAAAGTTCGGGATATCATTTTAGAATTATACCTCGAAAAATAATATCCTACAGTTAGCTGCAGGGTATAATTTTATATCGAGGAAATGCTGCCAGCTTTTAAGGTAATACTGCCACAGGGACCAAATTTTAAAAATTAATTTTAGTTCCCTATTTATTAATTTTGAATTATTATTACTATGTAGATTAAGATTGCATAGGCAAGAAGCACATAGATAGTTATAATTTGATACTTACGTTTTGTATTTGTTTCAATATAAATTATATTTGACGAAACTTAGACGTCATAATATAAAATCTATTTCTAACACAATGTTATTTATGTACAATGTATAAAAAAATAATATTATAAAATACATAAAAAACGCTAAATGATAATTATATTTCACTATTATAACATAAATATAAAATAAATAGGAGCACAAAATTAACATACAAAATTTAATATTATAATATTTCATTCATGAGTTGAAAATGGTTTCATTAAGTTTTATGTAATGACCATAGAGATTCGAAAGCGATTAGAAAATATAGTTATGCGACATTCAAAACCTTATAAATTGCGAACTTTTTTTATAACTGAGTCATGCTATCCGCTTTCAATAGAACTAACTCACAAACATTTACTCAATGTAAAGACAACATAATGAAGCAAGGTAATGTAGCAAGAACCAGTTAATTTTATGAACATGTTCGAGTTACTGTTAAAATGTACCAACGATTACTTAACGCGAATTACACAGACTATAGAAGATGGTTATGAATAAATATAATGAGTAAATATAATTGTATTAATATATATTATAGATCTTTCAAGATATAGTGCAGTCGAAACTGTCTTCAAAGATTTTATTGATTCCCGTCCGAATAGTTTTTTTTTAGTTAAGGGATGTATAAACTTATACGATGGGAAAAGTGCAGAGATAACAGTGGTACAAGCATTGATTTATTAAATATATTCTATTAAAAAAGAGCGTCTACTTATGTACACGCGTTAGAAGTTATACTACTTTGGCATATCGAAAAAAAAAACTAAAATGCAGTAGGGATTAACGATAAATAATAAAATTAATAAAAAAGATTTTATATGAAATTGATTTAAAAGCACCAAAATAATATTTTTTAATAACACTGTTTAATTGTGCTGTTATGAAATACGAGTTCTAAATATAAAATTACAAGAATATACACCTAGACCTAACTTCATTCTGTTAATTTTGTGTCACGGTGCGCGTGCATCGTAAAATTTTACTCTCATCAATTTTTCATAATGCACCTAAAGAAGTATAACTTCAAAAAAATACTTTATGTTCGTCTCATACAAAACGCCAATTTCATTTACACATGTTATAATTAATTTAGCCTGGTGGTTAAACGCGTAACTCTCAACCGTGCACATACATTGAAGGAAAACATTAGAAAACTAGCATATCTAAGATAATTTATTGCGTGTGTCAAGCGCAGAAGCATGATCATCTACTTCCCTATAGTGAAAAATTATTAAGGAAACAAATACAGAATTCTAGGACTATTGTTTTATGAATAAAGTTTTTGATTGTAGAACATTGAAACAGTCCGAGTTTATGTGTTTTGCAAGAATTAACTTGTTTGCGTTATCAAAACTGGTGAACGCTAATTGGCTTAATCTAAATATTATCAAGTAATATTCTTAACAATGTTACTTAAATTTCATTAATTGAAGATGAAAGTAAGATCTTTTTACGTTGTACTAGAAATAAAAACTTAAATGAATCATAGGTACATTGTTGGTAAATGATACATCTTTTAGGTAATCCTTAATTATGTTTAAAAAACAATAGCGTACGTAGGTTTCTGTTTTGTTATGTGCCCCGGCTGTACACATAGACATAGTAGTCCGTTAGTGTACTGCCGAGGTTCGAGCTTTTGACTTCAAGAGTAAGAGATGCAAAACGTAGAGATTAAATTTCTGCCTGTGATTAAAAAGCCTATCGTAATGAAAACACCGTATAACTAAGATAAATCACTTGGCACACCATCCATCAAATAACTTTGTGGCCATTAGCTTTCTATGTACTTCGTACTTTACTAAGCCGTGAACAATGTAACTTAAGTTGTTTTGTTAATACTTAAAGTGTAAGTGTAAAACTTCATGTGAATATATATAGCTATAGTGAGCGACCTATGCACTTTGCATAAAATAGCAAATGGCTCATCTGACACCTGCCTTTTGGAGAGGCTGGAGATCAAGGTGCCGACGCGTTCTGTGCGCATCCAGGAATTATTTGTTATACCTATGACTGATAACAATGTTTCCCAGAATGCTCCGCTCGTAAGAATGTGCAAATATTATAATGCTGTGTGTGCTGAGGTTGATATTTTTCACAATGATATTTGTAAATTTAAAAAGATAGTTCATAGTAAATACTTGTAACCTTAATTACTAATTTAATTGATTAATGTATATGTATATACATGTGTGTGTGTGTATGTATATATATATTTTTTCCTTTATTTTTTATTTTTTTGTCATTCGGTTTGATATGTGTATGTTGTTTAGTTGATATTTAGTGTAAATGCTGTGTACAGATATAACTGGAAGTCAGATTTTTAAATGTTGTTTAGTATGTAATAATTTTATGTATGTAGTCAGTCTGTTTTCTGTTTTTGTACCTTAATGTGAAAATAAAATAAAAATAAATAAATATATAACGAATAAGGCAGATTAAATGTGGCTCAAATTATTAACCTAATATTGATTTAAAAAATATATATTTATGATAACTTTTTATGATTGCGAATGTATGATTGTTAAACTATTTATGTAAGTCCGAAAAAGTCGGTGTATTAAAGTCAATTAAAAACAAAACTATTATCCCATGAATATAATAGTTTCTGTTTTCTGAGCAAAAACTTTTTTGCTAGATCGCAATTGTTGGTACTTTTGTAAGAATAATGATAAGAAAGTGGCACGAATAATGTGGAAAATCTGTGTAAGAAACTCTTTAAAAGGCTTTTATGGAATGATAAATGTGCTTCGACGAATGTTTATTTTCCAGCTTTCATGATTCTGAAGAAGAAAACTTGAAAATCGTATCGACATTTATATACGAGAAAGAGATTTTTGTATTACCGCTTTTCCAAAGTTTCCTTGCTTATTTAATGTTAATTTAAATAGGAAAGTAATAAAGGTTCAAAAAACCTGAATAGTTTTACGTCACCGTACATACTGAAGCTATTTTAGAAAATTTGGATATTTTTTATTAACTGTCCTAAAAATTCTTATTAAATACTATGAAAGAGAAAGCGCCATCTCTGCTGAAAGACAGCGGCTTAGCCACTAAACGGATGTGATAGACAAGGCGAAAGACATTTTTGAGGAATTTTACAATTTCATAGTTTGTCTATGTTCCTATATACGTATTTAGTTATTTTGGACGTACGACATTTTAGCAAAACGTTTGCTGTAGTCTCATAGTATCAATGTAGTAATTTGTTAATTGCATGTTATCTTAATATGTATTAAGCGATAATAAAATAAATAAAAGTGTAACTTAAATGTGAATAAATTCAATTCCAACTAATTACTGAAGTTTAAAACAAATTGGAACAACTTACATTTCTGTTTCAAATGCAATCAATCTTAACTAATTGCTTTCGTAAGCCGTGATTGCTATTAATGCCCTATTGAAGAACTGATTGTCTGTTTTATAGGTTAGAGTTTTATTTTAATATTTTTTATAGATATTCTATAAATAGAACATATATTTTGTGTTTAACCACTCCTTATATGGAAATTGTATTCGTTTTTACAACAACTCCCAAGCGAAATTAGAGAATTATCACTAAATAAATTCGAAACCCTCGTTAAAAGTAAATTAATCAATAAAGCCTTTTATAAATGTGACGAATACTTAAATGATCCTAATCCTTGGGATTGATTTGCTCCAGTTCAAACAATTTGTATTAAAAACTTGGCGGTTGAAAAGAGTGGCGGAAAGTTTCTTGCCAGTTCTTCTTACCCGCTCTACGCCCTTGACTTGCGAACTGGTAGTAAATTAATTTAAATTGGGTTTTTTACGTTTATAAGTGTACTTGTTTACCTATATGAATTAAGACATTTTTGAGTTTGAGTTGTGTTGTTATTCTTATTGTTAATAACTCTTGTAACAAACACTATACTCGTAGACACATTTATATATAACAGTGAAAAATATAACAAATAGCTATGTTATTCCACTCCAGGTAGAATTTTGATAGAAGATAAATCACATGTTGATATAGATTTATTTATTATTTTTTATTAGTCTATAAATAATTAACACGATTTTATATGAAATGAATATTTGAACTTGAACCGCGAGAAAACTTTTGGGTCGTTGTACGAATTGAATTTCGAACAAATGGTTAGAAATGGCAGTTAATTCTTATATTTTAGTATTTTAAGTTACTCTAAATAGATCTGGGTTTTGACATCAAGTTTAGGTTCCAAAGTGCCATCAATTCCAATGCTACACCATATTCTAGCTCGACTACCGATTCCCGAAATTCCATGAAATGCTACGAAGTTCCAACTACTACAAAATATAATTGATTATTCCAATAATTAAAATTGATGCATTGCCTATCTTAACTCAACGTATAAATGTATTCAAAAGATCATGTTACATGTCGATATAACTAAAACGAAAAAAACCCTTATCTCGTTTATCTGCTACATTAGACTTTAAATAAACTTAAATTAGTTTATACTGAAATTTAAATTAAAACATTCAGTAAGTGCAAGGTATTAGTATCGCTAGCTACCGAGTGTCTATTCAGCATGAATATTTTTTTTATTCTCACATTTTATTTGCGTAGTCGATGCTCTTGCCCAAGAAGGCATACAAAGAATTAGTATTTTCTATATTGCTCTTCAAATATTATCAAAAGAAAATTAACCAGTTACGAATGAATACGTTACAAACAAAACAGGATCGCGAAAGAAAAATGTACTCACTCTTGGAAGCCCATAGGTCTCCGGCATTAAGAGCGTTGATATACGTTTTCAAATCGGCTTCGCACTCAGGCGACACTGTTCGGTTAGCACTAAGCAATTCTAACCAGTCATGGTGGTCCAATAAATCTTTCATCCACGCCATTCGCGAGCCATTTCGCACAGTGTCATTACTAGCACCCACTGCACTCACTAACACTAAAATTGTCACAAGCCTCTGGAATTCACACATATTTAAGCACATCCAATTTGTCTGTTTAATCGCTATACAGACGGATCTCAGAACTTGTCACGCATACTGCTAGTCTGTAACAAGAGAACGTATTGATTAATTAAGTATTCAGATATTAAATAAAATTGCGTAAATTTGGGTAGGAGATATATAAAAAGGTATGGTTCATTTAAACAGATAGTATCATCAAACCAAATGCACTAAATAAGTACGTCATTACAATTATATATACTTAAAAGATTACTGATACTGAAAGATTACAATAAAATACTGGTTGTGCTTATTTTTAATAAGTAGGGTAATTTATGTCCTATTTTTAATTATCAATTGTGGTAAGATTTGACGGAAAGATTTTCGGAAATCGAAAACAAAAATAAATATTTAATACACATAAGTTTTTATACGAAAGACAATTTCACAGGTTTTCTCCACGTTCTTGGATAATAATAAAATGAATAAGAGAAAATCCAAAGGCAATCTTAAGGTATGTTAATAAAATTGTGAAATTAACACTGTGAAATTTTAGTAGTCTTACGGCACATAAATAATTAGTTTAGTTAATACCAGAGCTTTAGAAAATTACAAGACGAATACTATAGTATAATTAACTAAATATTTTATCATATTTAAACCATCTTTAAATAAAATATGAATCTAGTCTAGAAAATGTAATGCATCAACTAAAACGATTTTCATGTTCTTCTAAACTTCCTTTCTACGTCCATTATCCAAGTGATTCTCTCCTTGAACATACGGCTTTTAAGTGAATTTCTGACAAAGCGCTTCGTTCATAGTTGTTACCCGCCGGCTTTGCTACATATTCATCATATCCACTTCTAAAGGGATTTATGATAAAAAAGTAAAAAGTCATGTTCAATAATTCTAACGGATATTTAAGTTTTGAAAATTCGAAGTTTTTCAAATTCAGAATGCACAGTGCAACACAAAAATGACTGTGATTGTGAAATATTCTACGTTAATAATATTGTCTGTACTTTTTTCTATGGCAGCAATACTTTTGGTAACTTGGATTATATAGATTATGTAGGATATTCATTCAATATAGCCTTCTATTCATAATTTTTAGGGCATTTAATGATTTTTGTGCTGTATTGTATTTTAGCTGTTATGTTGGAGAATTTATGCTTTGTAATGTAACAATAAAGGGTTTTAAAAGGCCTTTGTAATAGTGATTTTAGTGAAATTAAATAAAAAAAGTTAAAATGTGAACGTTCCTTTGTTTGCGAAGTAATAGATAATCAATACACCTGATTTAGAGCTTTGTGTAATAATAAAAAATATAATATAATATAATAAAAAATAATAAAGTTTTGTGTTTCGGCAGATTAACGTCTAATTACATCAGTAATTAATATCAATAAATGAATTTGTTTATTTTCCTTGATTTAAGTATAGTATGTAATTTGGTTGAATGTACACTTATATTTTTTCGCGATTATGACTATATATAACACTAGACCAAGATAACATTCAAATAGTATCAACAATCACTCAAGTTCAATGACACGCGGTAGAGTAAAAATAGTGTTATATTTTTATTGCACTTTACGTAATGCCAGTTTACTTATTAACATAATACTGACATAACGTGAATACCTAAAGATGATTGACCTGATTTCAAAGAGAAATCAAGTATGCCGTTTACCTACTTATTGACAAGTCAACTACCTGAATTATATCTAGAATATTTGCCAACAAAATTGCTATGTTAAAATCTTACAGTGCTTAACGAGGTAGTTATGTCAGTGTTTTTTAGTTTTTGAAAATTTAAACCAAAAACATTCTACACGACACTTATCAGAGTGCTAATATAATAGAATAAAGTCTATATTCAAGAAACGGGACAGAGGTTTGTACTAATATTAAATATCATTTGTCCTGCCTCTGAAATATTAAATTAATACGCATGTAAATTGATTATTTTATTTGCATTTAATGTCGCTTACCATGTCAGTTACATTTTTTAAGAGATATATTTAGTATATAATAAAATAAAATTTAAAAAGACTTTTGTCAATTTAAGTTTTAATTTAATTTTAATTAATTTATCACTTCGTTAAAATAAACTCAGGAGATCAATAAAAATCAGTACAAATTGTAATAATTAAATAATGTGGTGGGCAACGGGCGGCCTTTTCGGCCATTTCTTCTACACTTATATCACTGTTTACTGTTTACCCTTTATCTTCTATTGAGAACGGAGAAGATTATTCAAAGACTCATCTCAATAAATATAAATAAATTATTATATCATAAATTGTTTTTCGGTGATGATATACCTATATATTTTATCTATAAAAAATATATTTAAGTACGACAAAAACAGTCTCCGTAGTAATTAATGCTTCAAGTAATAACTTCGTCGGATCGGAAGGGATTTCATAAATCCACGAAAGCTTTTCCAATTAGGAGAGAAAAATATCAAAGAGATAAGGCGAAATTCCGAACCACGGCGTATTTGTTCGTAATAATACTACAACTACATAATAACAATGTAGCCGTGATAAAACGACAAATGTATCAAGATATAAACACATAATAGCATATTTACAGGATCTTTTATAATGGCATACACGCGTGTTCGGATTTTCGTAACATAAGTACCCTCAGTCACTAGATAAATGTATGTTTATAAATTAGCAAAAATCTAAAGCAAATAAAATTCATTTAATAAAAAAACCTAATAAAAAAATTGAAATACTAATAAATAGTATGCTGTACGTACAAAAAGGCATGTTTGAACACGTAATATGAATATTTAAAAAAATATTATATCGAATAGTGATGGAACCGGGGATTATAAAATTCATTATTATACAAAGTAATAAAATAGATACGTAATTATTAAAGATAACATGTTATTGTTAAGACTAAATGTTAACGAAATACAATATAATGTGATGCAAAATTCGTTACAGCATAGCAGCACAATTAAGAAACAATTGACAACATTGTACTCATATACCTTTCATATTTTATTACCTATATATATTTTTATATTCAGTAGTTTAGTGTAAACTAAGGTTGGGTGTTGTATTTTTTTTAATTTTTTTATTATTTGTTTGGGTGTCTGGAAAAAACTGCTTTTAAAACCGCCCATTTACGGCAAACATATTGGATAGAATCTTAGATATCGCGAGCTTAAAGAATAATGTGTCATTGGAGATATATAGAAGAAAATATTTAACGTACGGCTACATGTAATAACAGAAGTGCCGGACGAACATAACTCACTCAGGTATATTATCAAATTGAATGTGAATTATCGTTGACTGTCAAGGATCTCGTTATCAATAACGAAATAGACCGATCGTAAATAAATTTTATTTCGACATACAAGTGTTTATGAAATTCTAAACCGCGGAAAACTTTTCTTCCAATCCTTTGAAATATCAGCCGTAAACGAAGTCTGTTTAAGAAATAACAAGACTTTGAAACCGCAATTAGTTCGTAACAAAATATTATGTTATGCATTTGATTAAGAAGCTGGCGATCGGTTTCAGTCATCATGAATACTATTCTAATTTAAATAAATTATTGAACTACCCTGCCATGGATAGACCTATAATCATAATTTTTATTATCTGTTACTTCATACAGTTGTAAATTTGTTATCTATAGCCAGTAGACTTTTAATCAAATTATCTCACGCACGTTAAATACACACCTACCCACTTATGTTTTATTTATTTATTTTATCTTAATTTCTTTATTACTTTAGTTCTCTCAGAATCTCTTTTCTATCTGTGATGGAAGGCTAATCACCATATGTCTTCTACTACTACAGGCTACAGCCTCCCACAAAGATGGTCAATACATGCAATATGTAATAAAAAATTGAATATTATGAAAAGAAAAATAAACTTTATTATTATTTTAGTCATTATCTATAAATGTTGGCATTCTCTAACAAAACTTTTCTCGAATATTAGTTGTTTTATTCAATAAATGAATAACTAGGAAACAGGACATACATTAAAATACCTGTGTGACTCAATTTTAGAAAGTAGACATTTTCGTTAAATTAACATAGTGTTACATAACAACGCATTTTGTTATTTATTAATCACTTTGATGGATTTGTAAAATATGAGAAATTGAGAAAGTTAGACAAAATCACATTTTACTTCTTTTAAAAGAAAGAAGAGTTTAAGTTAAACTACTTTCTTCTATGTTTTTTACTATCTGTTTGCGCAATTAATTCATAGTATTACAGCGAAGGAAGCCAATGTGAAGAAATTAGCACGTATAAGACCTCAATATTGACGGCGTTTGTTAGACACAGTAGGAAACAAATTCCGAAATCAGAGGCCTTCCGGTCCTGTTTTGTCCCATTTTTGTACTAAAATTTATATATTTTGTTGGTATTATTTAATATTTTTTATAATAAATTAACTATAAATGTAATAATGAACTATTCGTGTACAGAAATATGTTTCTTATTCTCTCTTCTGTTGATTGAATTGTGCGAAATTGTACGTAGTAAAATTGGTTTTGTGAAAAGCTTTAAAGCGTATTTCAATATATTTTTAATTTTTATCTATTTACATTTGGTATAGTTGCAAATTCTTTCGATAGGATACCATTACGATAAAAAGTGAAACCAGTGTTATGATATGTTACCAGAGATATGCATTTCTGTTTATGCACATTTGTTTTCTATAATATATCCTGTATATGGTCAGTCTCAATAGAGATTTCGCGGCGATGATGCCCGGACAATATTTTTATATGCTTAATTTAGCGTTTGGTATGCGTACCATTTTGGCGTAAAACCGGATTGCATTAATAGTAATTCACTCAACTAACTGATTACAAAGTAACAATGGTAATAAAGCTTTTAATAGAATTCGGTTATTTGCATTTTATAGCCTTTTACAAGTGCTATAAAATCTCAAACCTATGAATCTGCAAATTTATGCATATGTCTAGACATATGTACACATAATTCGTTGTGAGCATGTTTTTACTTTACTATACAAACGTTTTTTAATAAAAATATCCTTTAAGACCTTGATACGAGTTTCATACATCCAGATGAGCGGCTAAAAGCTGCCGTGCGCTTCGATTTTTTTATATTTAATCTATTTTATTGAGTGGATTTTTATGTATTGTGAGGCTAATAACAAAAATAAAACACAAATGGGTAAAGATGCAACGAAGAAGTGGCCATTTGATACCTTTTTTCTAAGTGTTGTAAATTATACTGAGCAACTGATATAAATTGAACCAATATTTGTTTGACGTCCAATACAACGTGGAGTCTCAGTTCAGAATAATATACTTAAAGCTAAACGATTTTATAGCTCAATTATGTTAGTGATACTTAAAAGAAGGATAACTATATTCAATGGAATTTGTTGTGCATGATCCATTAGATATATGAGGCAGACTGGATTTTAGCGTAGTGCATGTGTAATCTGAAATATTTTATCAGAAATCGAACCAAAATCATGTTATTGTTTTAACGACGTTGACACGTAATGAATCAGCTCCAGTAATTTAACGTTCCTTCACCATTATAATATTGCGAGCGACTCTTTTAAGCCCTCCAGTTCTTAATATTCAAAATTCGAAAATTAAGCGATTGTTTCGCTAATGGAGTTGGATAATTTACCCTTAATTAAAAGTAGAACAAAAGCAAATTGGTATGCTCATAATTCATTTAAATTATACTTGTCCAGAGACAATGGAAGAGTCACGTCTACGGGCATAAAGGCTGCGAAATTTATTTTATTTCGAGACATTAAGGAGACCCAGCCGCAGCGGCATAGACTATTAATATTTATTTATAATATAATCAAAATATATATGCATAGACTAGACTAAAATAAAACCGTATGGCACGTCAATTGTCTACAAATTATCGATTTAATGTGCGATAGAAGAATCGTTTAATTCGTCGTTAAAATAGGCAGTTGGCCCGCAGACGGTGAGGATATTACTTACTATTTTCTTGCTCATGGAAATTCCAATAGATTAAAAAGAATGGCGGAGAGTTTATTGCTAGTTCTTCTCTTCCGTTCTACGCCCTTGATTTGAGAACTAGCAGTAAATGTAAAATTAGAATCATTAAATGTATATCTCTTTAGTTAGTTATATACTTTATTTTTGACGTTCATACGTGTACATTATGTTACCTATATGAATAAATGATTTTTAATTTGATTTGATTTTTTACTATATTTTTGTGAATAAATAGCTATACAATACATTATATTCGTTACTCTAATAATATAAGGTTCGTCTTAATTAAGTATTGATGAAATATTACAAATATATATTCATGATTTGTATTTTTGTTTAATGTTCTAAACAAAAACCAATCGGTTGAAGAATAAAGGGGAGCGATAATTAGCTGAAATCGAAAAAGATGTTAATCCACGAAAAGATTAAATGAGATTCCATTGTTTGGCGTTGTTTTCGCTTAGCATCACAATGGAAGCTTCGAAGACCAATTAAGAATCAGTGGGAAATGCTTTGACTCGGTTGTGTCGCGAATACAGGATGAGGTGGATTAATATTCGGATTTCAGAGCTGTGTTTGATGTGACGCGGTGCGGAAGACAAGCCTCATTCTAATTGATGTTTGCATTGTTCCAGCATCATTACTAAACAGAGTTTGCCTTGTAACAAGAAATGGATTATTGTAACGATATATACGGCAATGTAGATTTTAGGTATACACAAAATTTGTATGATATGACATTTGAGTACTGAACGTGCTGCGTTAGGTTACATTTGGTACATTTGTATATTTCCATACTTATTTTGCAGCCGATCCTTTCATAATATGAGTTTGCGTGTTGAGGATTAAAAGCTGCCATGGTTCGACATCATAAATAATAACAAACCTATATAACCATCGTTACTCAATAGAATGAAATATCAAAGCCGTAACCATATTTTAGTACTATTTGAGCAATTGGTGATTTGTAATAAACATCTCAAAATCTAAATTTAAAGTCGGTCTTAGAGTATTTTGGAATTTAGCGACCCAATTTACATTTTTGATGATCATAAAAAGTTAAGTAAATTATATCTTAACTTTTACTAAAGATGTTAAAGGATATTTCAGAAACGAGACTTGCACCTCAGTAAGTTTAATCTTACTCTTACCCTAACTATATGTTATTATGGTAAAATTAACAAGAGCTTAGTTATATAAACCAATATAAGACAGCCGATTTCGAAAGACATATCAACAAAGCGACGATCGAAATTGGTCTGTGTCGAGAGACAAGCTGATTAGTATTCGCATTTCAATCTATAATTTTATAAACAAAAAATATTATGCAAGAAATTCATCAAATGCGACATTATTTTAATAAAAATACTATTTATAATGAATTTCTCATTACAATTGTACGTTGTTTTGCTAAATCCAACGTTGTGGTTAGTTGTCACTGTGTAATTTCACATTGCATGTTGAATGTTGCGTAAATATTTAGGTGCATTCGCGCAAAGCTTGGGTAAATTTGATAAAACACATTTCAAACTGATTACTTAAATAATTTAATTCAACATTAAATTGTTGTAATATAGTAACATATGTATCACGGTTCGCGTTATGGCAAACTCAGTCGCAAAGTCTTCTTAGATTAGTAAAAATCTAACCTTAAAACTAAAATTCAGTGTTAATTTATTAAGTAACTCATTAAATTGGTGTCATTGGATGAAAGTTTTTTTTAATGAATGTTTATTTTAAATGAAATAAAGTTTATTCATTATTATATTTAGTATTTATTTTATAACGACAAATATGGATTTCATTGATAATGTATACAGTATTTCACTATATACATTATTTATTTTAATTATAATTGGTCAAATTACTTAATCTATGTACGGAAATAGAATTGAAAGGGCCAGTGGCTTATTGGTTAAACGTGTACCTATATAGTCATTAGTCAACTTTAAACGTACGGAAGGGATATTATAGTAATCGACAATATGTCTATGGGTAAAATTCAGGAACTAAAGAAAGCTAGACTTACTAATTATGACGCCTGTATCAACAAAGACGACATGACAAAACTATTGCAAATAATATGGAAAGATCGGAATATTTTTAATACGGCGCAGAAATTTGTCTGTGCAAGCATCAGAAAAATGGAGGTAATATGTTACAGACGAATTCTCAGGATTCCCTCAAATGACGACCCAACTTTCTTCAGCGTGTTATCCAAGCTTCTTTGGACATAGAGCACATTTGGGACACGATAACTTGGAGATGCTTGCGGTATGGTTACCGATATAGGCATGAGACCCCGTTCTCCGATAGTCGGACCGACCAAGGGAAGGTTTTCAAGGGTATTCACACATAAAGGCAGTAAGGTTTGCCCAAGACAGAACATATGCAATGCGAATACTTTCTTCAGTAATGAAGAATGTACTCTCTCTTCATTCCAAAACCGTACCCTGTAGTTTAAAAATCAATGAAGTCTGCACAGAAAGATGGTAGCGAAACTTTTTTTGCAGAAAGTATTTATTTATTTATCGCCTTATTCCTGATGGGGTAGACAGAGACCACGAATGTTTAGATGTATCGTCGTATTAAATTGTTCTTTTTCTAGTACCTCCTGGATTTGGACGAGGTATGTGCCTTCTCAAAACAAATTTACCATCCATGGTTGGCTTGTATATCCTGAGCAAAGTATTATACTATAATAGAGCATAAAGAACGTTGATAATTGAGTCAATTTATCATGTTTCAAACAAAACAACTTATGAGCAAATTAAATTTTGCCTTATTCATATCGGAAATTCTGTTCGAGGCTCTATTTCCAAATATAAGCCTCATATCAATTTCAGAGTTCAATAACTCGTTCCTTTGAGGCAATAAATTATTCGTTTGTCAACAGCTCAACTTGCTTAATTTCTTTGTAGAACGACTATTGTCGTGATTTTGTTATTAATGGTTGATATAAATATGTAGTATAATAATTATAAAAACGTGTATGCATTGATAAAAAAATGTGTAACAAAGCATTGTCATCGATTTGTAAAAGTGCTACTCTTTAAGCATAGTTAAAATAAGTTTCGATTTCACTGACTAAGAATTTACATTTTTTTTTCAATTTAATGTATGGATTGTATAGCTTTTTCTCATATTTGTTGCCAAAGTAAACAAATTACTTTTTCGGAGTTACTGCAAATAAAAGAAAGTATTATTATTTCTTTCGTATTCGAGAATACTGTATAATCAAATATAAACATAACATTAAATTCTTCGTACGTTTATTAAAGCAGAAAAAGTAAATATTCGTTACGTGATTACGATAAGGAGGTATCGGTTAATTCATGTTGCAAAATTACCGCCAGTCTTTCGACAATAAGTGAATGTAATTTAATCGAATCCGATCGATTTGGAAACACCCAAATCTGTATAATTCAACGCTATTTTAGGCCAATTGGTGACTATTTAAAATTACTTCGTATATTCTAGCAATACCAATATAGACTTTTTTATTTTTATTTTTGGAAATAAAAAAAAGTCTATCCATGTCAGTATAGCATGTTGGCGTAGTCGCTTCATCGTGCAATTATCATAACTGAGGTCGTAGGTTCGATTCCCGGCTGTGTACTTATTAACTTTCTGTCTTTGTACGCATTTAACACTCGCTCGTACGGTGAAGGAAATACAAAAAGTCGAAGGCTACTGACTCTTATAAAGTTTAATATCGGCCTTAGATGTTTTAAATAATTAGATGTTTACGGAAATAAATGTAATTTGTAAATATTTTGCTCACATCAGAATTCCAAACAAATATGCAGAGTTGAAACGCATTCTGCTGGCTGAATTTATACATAATCATTCCTTCGGGTAAGTAATTTTATTCTACCTCATTCTTGTCTTTACATAAGATTTACTACAATGAAGCACTTTATAATTAATGAACCTCTTTGAATAGCAAAATTCAATGGGACCGAATACTTGCTCGGAGATTGTGTGTACTTTACAACTTTAGCCGAATGAAAATATTTATATTTCCTTTTGAACAGGAGAACGAAAGGTCAGTTTAATAAGATATGAGATGTCTTTTGTTGCTCGTCTGATATTCAGTAAAATGTTCTGAATGTAACGAAACCTCTGGCTATGTATGCGTTTACAAAGAACGAGAAATATTAAGGGTAGCTTTTTGATGAAATTAGTATTAGATTCATTCGTCCCAGTTTTCTATGGAAATTACATTTGGAAATCGGTTTTTCTATTTTAAATTTAGAACTATATTTTCAATTTCTTATACGAGTATCAGGGATAGAAATCACACTTATAATAATAATCCTACTAATAAACAATAGGTAATTTAAAACAATGTAATTATTTTGTAGAAAAATGATAAGGAACGTTTGTTACGATTTGACATCATTCCGACTGTAATGTGAATTTGCCATGGCCGCAACGACTGAAAACATTGATTGTTTATATGTGAAATATATCAAAAGGCGAATGCGAAAAAGTTTTTTAACTTTTTTATTTTTTAAATTTGTATATTGTTTAATTTCTTAATCTATCAAAAATGGCATTATTTTCTATTATGCTGTATTGTCTAAGTGTTTTATTTCATTAAATGAATATGTGTTGCTGTAAATACACCTACTTATGAATAAATAAATAGCTTTAATATCATACGCTTATCACAAATGCCTGGTGTTGTAAGGTATATAAAAGCGATTTTAATATACAGCAAACAATAAATCGAATTAAAAATAAATTAAGCTCGATGGAAAATAGTGGACGTCTTTCATTTTTCCCCGGGGAAATATGCACGCTGTGTTCAATGAAGTATCATATTCTCTAAGCGTTAGCTCAAGGAATATAAAACTCTTTGTTTATTATTGTTTTGCTTTGTTATCGTATGACGGACTTGTAAATGTTCCCTGAAAGTTTTGCATTTTAGAGTTTAAAAGCTTTTATATTGTCGGTTATAAAACCTTTAACATTTGAATGCGTTTATTGCGTTGGAAATCGAAAAATATTACAGAATGTTATTCTAGGTTTAAGTGGTTCATTTCTGTTCAAATTATTAATTGTTTATAAGCAAGCTAGAAATCATTTCGGGGCCAGTTACCACCTAAGTTTAATTAACTTTTTATCTCTAGTTAAGCTTTATAGATAGAAATTTAATAATAATAAAAGCCTCTTATTTCAGATACACTTAATCACAGTTTTTTTTTTATAGAACCGGGGGCAAACGGGCAGAAGGCTCACCTGATGTTAAGTGATACCGCCGCCCATGGACACTCTCAATGCTAGAGGGCTCGCGAGTGCGTTGCCGACCTTTTAAGAATTGGTACGCTCTTTTCTTGAGATATTATTTATATTTTAATTATATTATTTGTGAGATGTCTATCTTCCCTGAGGCAAAGGCCTCTTACAAATACCGCCATTCCTCTCAGCACTGGATCACCCTCTGCCATGTACCACCTGGTGTGTTTTTTATGTAATAGGAGGCAAACGGCAGGAGACACCTGATGTGACGGCTCGCAAGTGCGTTGCCGGTGTCTCTTTAATTTGGTCTGTCTACCTTCCTAATTGTCTTACTTTTTTGTGTTTATTGTACCTTTGGCACCAATTAAATCTTTTTTGCTCCACTTTCCTGTTCCTCTAGACATATGCCTGTCCATTTTGATTTTTTTATTGTGACATCTTCTTAATGATATATTGTTTATTTTATCTTTCGTTTTCATCTCTACCCTCGTTGAAACTTAGTAATCACTACATCCACACACTGAAACTCTATACTAAACATTCTTATATTTTTATAAACCTAATAATGTGTTTCTCATATGTATTCTAGTGACTTTCTGTGGGGATGAATCGAGATCATAAAGAGGGGTTGTGTGCGTGAGCGGAAACCCTCGTGGACACAAATAAAGTGTTGAAATGGCGAATTACGAATCGACCGGCCACATAAGGTTCATTCATTTAAGGGTCGTAGTGGGATCTGCGCTAAAGATCCTTTGACAACTCTATGCCATTAGAGGATATATATGAAACTGTAAATGTGTGTGTGTGAAATGAGAATTATTTACAAAAAGTAAGTTTCGTTCAACGAAAGTATAAGGAGTAGATCTTCATAAATGTATAGTCATTGTGTTGTATTAAGTCATCAAGGCCAGGCCGAATTGCCAAATTCCATAAGTCAAATAGAAATGGGTAGTAAAAAAACTCGTATGCGTGTGATGTAACGAAACGTGACGCGTGCTGCAAAACTAACAAACGGTGAAAGTTCATCGCTTTAAGCGATCTGACCTCTGATACAGACACCTTCAAAGTTTTATGTATGTACCGATACAAATAGCACCGAAAACATTCCGAAACGAATGTAGTAGTATACGGGGGGTTTCGGGGGCGATAAATCTAGCTAGGAATGAATGAAAAATGAATCTTCCTGACATCTATCGGCGAATAATAATACTATTTTTTGTTTAAATTGCTTTAACGACACAACAGCACTAAAGCAATGCAGCATATATATTCTATACTGTTCATATTTCATCATTTTATTAGTATGTAATTCGTACTTAAATATAATTTCCAAAAAACACAATTTATCAAAAAATAAAAATACCGAGCAAAGCTCGGCCATCCAGGTACTACTTATATTATAGGACAGGTTTTTTTAAATGTAAAATGCCCGTGCCCTTGCTTACGTGATGTTAATTGATATCGTCTCCTAAGTGCGCTGGTGCTTGTTCGCTCATGCTCATATTTCGAAGAAGCCTAAGTAGAATTGGTCAGCAGAAACTGCCTGAAGAAGCGCTCAGTTGTAGAACGACAGATTTTGAGGTATTACGGATGCTATTTTGCCGTCCGTAATGAAACTCAGCTGCAGGTATTCGTCCGAATAACTCCTCAGGTAAGGTCAACTCCCCCCTTGGGAAATGCGGTAGAAGATGTAGAGCGACCCCGAACTCTACGCATTTATAGCACAAAAGGAAGTAAACTAGCTAGATAAAAAACGAACGTCATTGCTGCAGAGATTCTACATAACATGAGGGACTTTCGAAAATATACCTATTGAATTGTATATAATTAAAGTGGTTTCTCATGATTAATTATTAAAAATTAAAAACCTAAAGGGATTCTATATAAGCACAGTATAGATAGAGGCTATATACAATTTCGTATTCTACTGTAGTAATAGGAGGACTTTTGTGAATGCAATAAAGTGTAGTCCTCTTTGACAACTAAAACCCTACTTTGAAATGCTTAGATCTTACGACTGACGTCGGACTTAAAGCCAAAACCGCATAAATGTGCAAATATTCCAAACCAGCTTAACGTAAAATATTATAACACTTTTTTAATAAATCAACTGTGTTAAGGAAGCAGGATAAATATCGATTTTTAGACTGGGAATGGTGTATTTTGTTCGGTAGACCTTTTTGTTTGTACACTGGCTGATACCGAGATATTATCGTAGATATTTATTATGTAGGAAACAAAATAATCGACAAAATGTCGATATAATTATTAAAAAATTGATGCGTCAAATAACAGTTAAATGTTCTTTCCTCGCCAGACTTAGTCCATCTTGCACATGCATAAATGTAACGAACTAGACCTCCATAAAAAGAAATAATGTACTGTGTCTTTTTTTTATATCAAATAAGTTATCTTACTTCGGATATTTTTATGTGAATGTGTTGGTATGGTTCCAATGTATACGACAATCTATGTATCCAAGTGTTTAGGCTTCGAGATTGCTTAATATTTGCGTTACATCGTTATAACACTGCTCGTACACTTTTTATATGGGTTAAGACTTTCAAATACAATAGCCATTACTTGTTGTCCTAATAAACAAAATCTAGGGCATTATCTACTTAAATTGAAATAGAGCGGTAATTTAACCTGTTTGCTTTTACGCAATGAATTGGCAATGTTCGGTTCCGTGGTTTTAATTAATTCGGTTATGACTATAATTATGCGTATCGTATGTGTATGGAGGCTATTTTTTAATTTAGTTTATAGAATACAATACATCTCTTTGATGTTCATTTACTTGATATTATCAGCAATTCTCATCTTTAATATCTAACGTATAATTCTATTAAATGTGAGAAATCGATAAATTTTATAATTCATAGAATTTGCGCAAAAGCTAAGTTCTTAATTTTATTGAGAAACTTTGTATTTGATACGACCTAATATATACCTAAATGAACTTAAAAATCGAGTAATTAAATACCATCATGTGTAAAATATAAAATAAGATTTCTCATTCGTTAATTATAACAAAATTTAAATCGCTCTAATAATTCGTAGTACTTATTATCTGCACGAGTCATAGTCTATGTAGTACATGATCTGTTAGCCGAGAATTGGCGGTTATTTTTATGTTTGTGGTTTCGTTTTATCTCACATTTAACATAAACAACATATATTTATATGTATATACTTATAAAATGAAGGACATAAATATAATTTAATCTCATTACCACTAAGTAAAAGATGATGTGGTAAGAAAATTCACTTTTACTTCGGACGTAATAAAACTAGAAATTAATTTATCTTCGAAACTTTTCTTCAAATTAATTTTATCAAGAAACATCATCGAAAAACGTCAGAGCTTTCTAAATTTGCCAAACGTTAACAAGAGTAGCATTTTAAATGTTATAAGATTGCGAAAAGTATAATTTCATTTGGATTTTATGTCAAATATTGATATTGTCTTAAACAAACATATCGTATTTTTAATTAATTTATCGTAAGCTATATTTTGTATATTTATCTGTTTTCAAAATGCATCTTTCATTTAATGTATTAGGATCTTATGTATTATTTGTTACCTAACATATATATACATACTATTTGCTAAAATACCTTAAAATTCCATTTAAATAAATCTGCGTACAAACCTTTTATAAAATTTAAAACTCGTATGCACGCGGAAAACACTTCCTCTTAAACAAGCTCTTATTAGGAAAATGTTACGCGAAAACACGGAATACACAGAGTTGCGCCTGAGTCGACGTTCGTGCGGCCACTGCGCCTGCAACAACCATCAAACCGGTATGAAAGTGTGCTACATCAAATTAATTTCATTTGCTCCGCGTTGCCCTAACATTTGCCACCTATTATGACAACTACGGATTTACGTAATAACCCATCTTAAACGATTTCGTAGGCAAGATCGTTGTATTCGAATAACCCCATTACGTTCTTGCGTATTAATTACTTAAAGTATTGTATTTATAATTAGGGTTACCATATATTTAAAGAGAAACAATTACATTATTTGGCCAGGAATCGAACCAAAAAGAAACATTAATAAACAAATTATACTATACCATAAAACGTAAATGGAAGATTATCTCCGAATCTCTCTAAGAGATATTTTGTCACTTTTCTCTTTAGTACCCTTTCAATAATTAATTAATCGGACCTATTCTCACAAATACTAACGATTCACGTCGTGAGCGAGTGACAAATTATGGACCCTTATAAGGGTGAAGAGCGCTGGGGTCGCATTTAGGTACTCCTATATTAAACTCGAGCACTCGACAAAACCATTGACATAATTCACAAAAACTGTGCCACATTTTCGCTATACACCTCCACTCATTACTCCGCCGGGAAAATTTCATTAGACAGTCTCTGTTCTAAGGGGATGCATTAATTGACCTGAATGAAAACTTAATGTTGAGGAAATATTGTAAAGTGCGCAGTGCCATTAATTAATTTTAAGCCTTAAGGTTCTATGTTTGCTCCCTAGAGTTGTTCTCATGAATTTAGATTTTAGATTTCATTTTACTAAATTAATATGTACAGAGACGATGTTTTATAATGAGATCCGCAGTTGAGAGCTTGGGTAAAGTTGGGAAAGACAGCTGAATAGCCAAAAAGCCTAAACTTAGTCTTTCCTATTTTCCTATGTGACGTGAACATTTGATTACTAAATTTATGCGATTGGCGATAAGTTGATGCGTTGGAGATGTGGTGTTGGAGACGTCTCCTAGAAATACCTTAGACTTAGTAAATACTTTCATCACTTCTATAGATACAAGTGCCCAGATAGCGTATTTTTTAATGATAATTCCTTGCAATTTTCTTAAGAGAGTGCTTCTACGAGCGACTCTCATCCCTTAGGTCGTAGGTTCAATCCCCGGCAATGCAATAATGCAATTTCTGTGTAAATGGGCAATTTACACAACGGTGAAGGAAAACATCGTCAGAAAACCCTAGACACAAAAAAGTCCATGGCTTGTATCGGGAACTAGAGGCTGATCAGCTACTTGTTTACATTGGCAAATAATCATGAAATAAATAAATAAATCTCAGGTTCACCTAAGAAGGTAATCGCCACTTGTCTCTCTTAACAACAACTCATGTGGAGGGGAAACGTATGCATGGCGATCTCCAACACGTTGGAACATTTTAATTAGTGCAACAACTCTTTAGATCTATAGTATTATAATATAGTATAGGAAAGCAGCAGTTTCAATTAGCCATGACACTCTGAAGTGAATATGTGAATTACTAGTACAAGACTAATCTAATGATTAATTTACACAATGCAGTTACTCTCTTTTACACTAGTACTGTCCACCTCCTATTCCATCCATTCCTTCCCAAACATTATCAGACAAACGAAACAAAATTATAAACCGGTATCTTTATTTTAGCAATAAGTCTCAGTTTTCTATTTTTCTTCATATAGAATTTTAGTAGCGTTTGAAATTTACAATTCTGTGGACAATGATAAGTATATTTTTGCTCAGTATGACGTATTAATATGTCGTGCCTTCAAGATTGCTTGATAATTTAATTGCTTATCCTAAAGTAATGAAATTGCATAAATCATATTCTAACCTATGACCTACATACATTTATTAAACCGTTGCATGAACGGACGATACTGTGTTATACAGGTCTCCCTAGACTTAGTTCAGAGGCAGGAATTCCTTCTAAAACAATGTAACTTGTTATTCAATAAAGAGATGTTGATTTAAAGAAAAAAAATTTTTTACGGATTATAGTTATGTATTATTGTATTTAAACTTATAATTATTTAGACATAATTTTAAATTTAAACCGACGTTTCCTATAACTATAATCCGTAAAAAAGTGTTTTTCTTTAAATGTGTTAAAGTTATGTTAATAAAAGACAATACTAGATGTTGATTTGTTTTGAACTCTGAAGAAATTGTACGATTATGAAGTCTAACGCTGGCTATAGACGGACTACATGTTGCAGCCGAGACTGACTGCTCTTTAGCGGTCGCCGTTTCCATACGAAATTCATATCCATAATACACGGAACTCTCGGCTCGAGCAGTTCCTCAGCAGGAGGTATAGAGGCTTTGCGGTTGAGTTTTGCACGTGCGGCCAAATGCTTAGAGCTGCCGGACTCACCATACACAGAAACCACGGACATTCTAAAGTAGTTGAAAAACTTTTTATTATCTCAGCTAGGGAAATAAAGTATGAAATATTCCATGCCGTCCTCTTGATTGTAGTACTGGACGGACCCACATACTACGGTGTCTTCTACGTTTGCGTAATAGTGGCACAAGAAGCAGTGTTTGTTCATCGAAATCCATTATAAATGAACTCGCATCGGTATCATATATCACATATTTTACAGTCGTACATAACTGCTCCAAGTGTTTGCTCTGTCAACTTTTGAGTCTTACACTGGCCATAGCCGGACCGCATGTTGCAGATGAAACTCAAAAATTGATATACAGAACCACAAAAGGTAACCTAATTATATACAAACATAGGTGCACAGGGTTCAAAGACATCAGAGGACACGCCCAACCGCACTGCAACTGGTCTTTTCATCATACCTTAATGCAAGAGCCTTTATGGAGGTTAGTCATAATCTCTTCACTTTCGAAAACCTTGACATTAATATGTTCAAGAATCATTTCCCCTCAAAATTCAATTCAATATATTGACAACATTGCTCAACAAATTCGAAGACAGATTTCGAACTGAAAATCCTTGAAGTGAATTCTGTAACAATAACGCAACGAACCCCTGCACGATGTAGCAATTATCAACATGTATAATTAATATGTTTGTGTGCACCTACAAAACGATTGCATAAACTCAGTAAACACGCAAAATACACTGAAATCAGTTTCATTCTAGAACAGTAACCGCAATACTTCGAACAGTCCCTAAAATTTATTGACTCATGATTGCGGTAAATAATTCAAAGTCTTTAATGTATAAACTTTTTCATTTTCGTAGATTCGACTATGTTTTGTTTGATTCCAAGAAAAGTACGGAGTACTCATACTAGAACTTTATTTATTAGAATAGACAATCATCATAAACGAATCTTAAATAATCATCAAGACTTATTCGTGCTGCCTCTCTCTTGGAGCTCCTGAAAATGCTTTTAAATAAAAATCGTTTTTAGAATCTATCGAAAGTGCTAAACTATTTATTACTATTGAAATCTCGTGGTATCGGTTATCCCAACCTCGCAACACATGAGTGAGTACCGGTAGTTTGTCACGCTTCCTTTGTCCCTTAAATAATCAAACTGCAAACATACATTTTCAATAACTAAAGTTCGAATACTTGTGATATTGTTTCAGGTCCAAGCGGTTTTCAATGCATGAATGCGTAATGAACTTGCCAGTGAAATACCCAGAATAATTAACCAAAACGTACACCTTTATAACTGTACTAGTTCACATATATGATCACAATCACTGGGCATGGACATATTGCATTACGTTGCAAAATCCTTTGGTAGCAGGCAACGATAATTGTAATTCCTTACATATAATGCTAGAATATACCAAATAGAAAATATCGTTTATCGTCAACTCAGATCTGTGTCATCTAAATAATTTGTTCCTCCCGAAAGTTTCCTTATCTCATAATTGGCCACTCATCGTGTGCGAAGTATTACTTAGTTAACAATAGATAATTGCTATGTACTTACATGACTTCATAACTTCCACCTTACTTTTGGGTATTGTTCGACGGGTTCCCAGCATTATTGTTAGCAATTATTATGTAATAATACGTATGATTAAATAACTTATTGTCATTTACTGTAAAATCTATCGATAGTTATTAATGCGATATTTTTACATGGCTTTCCGCATTGAGCATGTGAGCAATGTTTGAGCGTCTACCCCTTAATGTTGATGTCGTGTGTTCGAAGCACGGCTGGTACTAAAGGTGTTTTCTTTCTATGCCTGCATTTAATACTCGCTAGAAAAACATCGTCCAGAAACTGGCCTTAGGCCTAAATAATCAACGTTGTATAGCATCAGAAGGCTGAAAACTAAGTTCCTGGTAAGATCCACGAAACCACGAAATCGATACAAAAATCTGAGGACCAGCCATAAATTGATACGTTTTCCTTAGTTAGCTACATGTGATATTAGTTTCTTTAAAACAATCAGGGTTCCTCGGTTAACTATGGAAATAATTCTCGGTGCAAACTTGGAAATAGTCACTCTCATACTGTGTTTAGATAGTTACTATTGTGTGTTCCATATTTCCAAAATCTTAGCAAATGAGTTTGAGTGAATATTTCGTTGTAATACTAAAATTATAACGACTACACAGAAAACAGGAAATGTATTTGCGCAAGTTTGGGATAGTGTACTTCTCGTAAAACTTGTTTTATCACTGGGTATCAACCACGCATTTTGACGCAATATGAATGTATAAAACATAATTTTTCCTCCTTTCTCTGTGGCACCTTAATCCGAATATTTCTTCAATCCTGTATAAGTCTAATGTTGGTAATGAATTAATGAGCAGACTTCAATTCGAAATATATTCTTTGATACTTTTATACGTAGCAAGTATCGGCTATAAAATCGGTATAATACGATATAACGGTAACTTATGGTATAAATCCAGTAAAATATGCTATAATACCGATAAATTATTTATAAAATCGTTCTGTATTAAACTCAAATGTACTCTACCTAACTCTACCCTACCAACTCAGCTCAACTCAACTTATCCAACTACTCTACCAAACTCCTATTGCACCATGCCTCCTGCTGATAGAGGACAAATCTTTGTTTTTAATTTATTTTACTATTCTTTATTACTCAAGATGTCATACGGAACATAATGTAATGGTTGCAGCTCCTTACAAACTTTGTATAAAAGAAAAAACTTGGCGATTAAAAAGAGTGGCGGAGAGTTTATTGCCAGTTCTTCTCTTCCGTTCTACGCCCTTGAACTGGCAGTAAATGTAAAATTAGAAGCATTTAATATATATTTCTTTTTTGACGTTCATAAGTGTACATTATGTTACCTACATGAATAAATGATTTTTGAATTTTTAACAAATTATATTATATTTCCAACAGTAAAAACTTCGTTTCCTATTTTTATGATAACGAAATTCGGGTGGTCTTGACCACATGTTTTGAGGTCTGAACCTACACTTACATATTGGTTTTATTGATAACTAATAATCGAATAGTAATCGTTACGTAACGTTGCGTGGTAAGATACGGAAGGCTCACTCGGGCAATGGAGCAGCGAGTGAGCGCAACGTAAACACGTTTACATGCTATTGCAAATTACGTTTTTTCATTACAACTCATTATGTGTAATAGCATATAATTTCAATTTATATGAACCGTAATAATCTCAAATCTCTGTAGTTGCTTCTCTATTGTTCCTTATTAGGGTTGCCTGGAAGAAATCGCTTGTTAGCGATTGAGTCGCTGGTTGCCTAATAACTTATGAGCTGCCTTTTTATATGTATGTTTTTGTATAAGGTAACGAAGTATAAATAAATGAAATTCTCTTTGTTATAACAACTGCCTAATAATTTCGATAATAATCCTACATTCAAAAATTATCGTAGAAAATATTTAAAATGACTTGGTTCATGCGTTCATCAATATTGCACCAACAACTAAGATTTTCTTTTGGTTGTTGAACTGTTGATCCAGCTATAAAAAAATATTAAGAGAGGTTTGATTACGTATATGAATAACATTGTAAATTTTACAAAGCAAGTAAGAGGTAAGCCTTCTGTAGTGACCACTTTTAATAACTGTGCCGTCGGGATTTATAAACGAATTATACGCTAACCGCTAAACCACAGATGCGGCTGTTTAGTAGGTACGTATTTCAAGTGACACAAATGGTAAATAAAATGTGTTCAATGATAACACATATTATATGGTTTTCATAAATAATAATGATATGAATAGTCTATGAGAACTTTTTTCTTGGTAGTGCTTGGCCGGCCTTTTAAAAAATACGCTTTTTTCTTGAAGGACCTTTTGCCGAATCAAATCGGTTCGGAACTACTTCAGTGGTAGTAGTGGTGTAGAATTTTTTTTTATTACTCACAGATTTTTGGTTTCATTAAATAGGTTTCAATAAGTTTCATCAAAAAACTTGGCATACTTTATTAAGCTATTATTATAGGAATATTAGAACATATTGTGGAATCTAGGCCACATTTGTTAAACTTTGTGCCACTTGAAGAAAAGCTATTGCTAAAAGCTAACCTTTTTCCTAATAAAATTACTCGCAAAGAGAATTACGCTTCATCTGTTGCTTGCAAGATTAAAGGTCGAAGGTACAATCAATTGTCATTATTCAACTCGGGGAAGTGAAAGGCCACTTGTCCCCTGACATTTGCAGTCTTTAATTAAAATTCCCGGGTATGTTTTACAAAATAAATTGCGAATTATTATCCTAAGTTCAAAGTAGTGACTTCTCAAGAATTACTTTATTTTTTTCATCTAAAATAAAAATCTGCCCTAACTAACTTTTATATTTAATTTTCCAAAAAAAAAATCCAATAACTCATTAAAATAAAATTCTGATGTTGAAAAAATAATAAATATTTATAGGTATATATATATCATTTAAGAATTGATGTAACTAAAGTGTATTTAGCTACTACAATGTTGTAATCATACGAAAAATACTATAGGTAGGTCCTTAACTGGAGTCGGGGGTATGTGGTAGAGTCATTATTCTACACTGAATTTATTATTTAAATATAATATCAAAATAAAACATAATTTAATCTGTCATCATATACTTTTATTTTATATAAAAATCAAATGCAAACATTCATCCATCATCTCTTTATATATAAATACATTGATATTTCTTGCATACAGCAAAAATTCAGAAAATAGCATTGGCTAATTGTATTTTAGCTAGCATTACCCTAAATAAGATTCATTTAACATTAGCGCGATATTATACATATCTGGGCACAGAGCACGAAAACTTACAAAAAAAAATTCTATTTTTAAATTTGCATTCGAATTTGTTTCTTTTTTCTGACAGCGGAAATATCAAATCCATTTTTGACATTTCAAAAATTTTTCCCTCTACAAATTTTATAACCTAAACAGATGTAAAAAGCAGTTTCTATATATTTATTATAATAGAAATATTTTTTGAAAGACTTCCTACTCAACGCCCAAACAGCGTTACGTTACCATAAATCCATAGGTGAATGAGTACCATTAAAATTTAAGTTTACATATAATACATCAACTTATTTTTGCTATAATTTCGATAATGGCGGAATCACAAGCAATAATCTAATTCATAAGTACAAAAAACCTTAACAAACAGCTGGCACAACGAAGATGCGTACAAAAATATATTTAAACCCTAATTACGGACATACAAATATGTAAGCCACAAATAATATACACAATAAATAAGATCATGGAATGTTATTATGAAGGGCGTGAATTACGCTAAACCATGGGCTTAAAAAAATGTGCTTCGGTTGGCGCTTCAGAAACAGATAGACTTAGTCGAATTGAATATAAAACAATCCAATTGGCTAAAACGATTTCCTTACACGCATATAATAAATTAAAAAGTAACCTTGCTTTGCCTGTATCCGTTTATAAAATTAAAAAAAAAATGGAACTTCTTAAATCATAGTAAATAAACAACAGACTTCTCGGATAACAGATAAAAACAAATGTTAGAAATAAAATACTTCTTTTAAAATAATACTTCTAACTGAAATAAGTTTCTTAACTAATGAGTTTCTTGTTATGCTTAACTAATCAATACTGTGAAGCGCACACCAAATTCATGTTTATAAAAATTTTGTCCATACAACTTGCTATTTGATATTTAAATACATTTATATAAATTTAAGTAGTCTGTTGTGATTCAGTATTAAAATTTTAATTAACTAAATAGCAATTGTACTACGTTCTCAGTGTAGTTACTGAATCCATTATTTAAATATCAAATAAAACATTTCATACAAGTATCAATTTAACAGTCCGTTTACAAGGTACAAAAGTATTTTTGACCCAGTTGTATTTGCCTAGAAATAGTGACGTCACAATAACTATATAGCGCGATAGCGGGTCGCACTTTATAATTATTCATAATGAGCATTTTTCTTAGCCCATGGATAAATTATAGCAAAAATATACGTATAGGCCACAACGCGCAAAGCGCTAAGGATTCAGATTCGACTTCAACACCTCATCGCTGGCGATCGCCGCGATGGTAAACCACCTGAAACAACAAGAGATTTACTATACACTATTTTTTTTTATTTTTTTTTTATTGGACCACAAAATTAGGACAAACACATGTCAACATCAACTTACATTCGAAATATAAAAAAATGCGGTGCCGTCCCTAGGAAATGTGGACACGACCAGCGAAATTAAGTGAATACAATAAAGTGTCAAAACAAAAAAACAAACAAAAATCTAAAAATAATAGCTATAAAGAATGAAAACACTATATTATAATGACAATAAAAAAACGTATGTTTATAGCACTCATATTGTTAAAGTCAAGGAAGTAAATTTTGCTCACTCTATCTTAGCTTTGAAGTGTGGCAATGTCCTAAATTATATTACTACTATTACGCTCCGAGAGTATAGCCAGACACAGGCAAAATATATGTGTATATATATATTACATAAGTGCATATATATTTTTTGTTATTGAGAAGTTATTTTAATATTATTGTTTATGTCAGTAAGTTAAAGATTCTATTATTATATTTATATTTTGTATTTGTCCAAAGACAGTAATTGACCATTATTTCACTAAGTTTATATAGAGCAAAATATCCTAAAAATAGTTACTAATGCACTTGTATTGTCAAAGAATATTTATTTGATGAGCTCCGTGATTTCATTTCCTTTCTTTCTTGATTATCTATTATTATTCGATAGATAGAGAATTTTTATAAAAATATTAAAGTACTTTACTCCTATTGTGAACATATAATATCTCTCTTCGATTAATGTGAAAACTAAATACCTTTGAACTATAGACAGCTTACCAGCTAGTGCCCATGGGCATCCGAATACAGGGTAGTAGCGATATAGGTGGTTGGTACAAATCCCTCTTCGCGCGTGTGCGATCGTCGAACCCGCGTCCATCCGTCGCCTGCGTCTGTCTCTAAAACCAATAGTCGCTCTCCGCACTCCATGCGCATTGTCGATCCTGTGCCGTTAGCTGAAATTAATTAAAAAAAATATATGACGTATACCATATATTCAATTGTTTCTAAATATATGTACCTCTTCAGTCGTAGAAAAACGTGATTTTAATTTTTTTATGGATGATGTAGAAGGGTTTTAATTGGGGTATAAATTATACAATACAAGTTTTTAACAATGTCAAATTCATATCGATTTTGTATACAAATATTTTTATTGTAAATAAAAAATCTGTAAATTTTACTCATACAATGATTACACAATATTAAAATGAACTAGAAATTGATGTGCAATTAATGGTTAACATCTTATGAAAAGCATTTAGTTCAAATTGTTATCCAGTTAACATTAAATTTAATTTTAATTGATTAAAGTTACGTTATTACTTATGTACTAAAAGAATGAGTACATACATAGTACATATAACGTAACTTATCTAAAATTAAGATAATAAGCATCTAATAATTCAAAACAAGTTACTTGTTGAGCAAAATACCCTTTTTTTTAATAAAATATATTTAAATTAAAACAGTTTATTCATTCAGTTGTTATTGCTTTGTTATATTTGAAATACTATAAAGTCATACCTTCAAACGCATACAAGGCCTTGCAATAGCCGAGCGGCTGTAAATCTGGCTCATAATAATAATCAAAGTCCGATTCATGGTCACAGTGCTCGTCGTTATCGTCGTGCTCGTTGTTATCCGCGTGTTCCGCGTGTGCGGCCGCCAGTTCCCCCCCAAGACCGGACTCAGGGGATCCGCCCGCCGCCCTACTTGCCCCCGCGTTCCCCGCCCCCGCGCAACCCCCTGTACTGACGGACGATTCCGACGCGGACCGCGATAGGGATTCACTGTTTGACCCGATACTGTAATGATAGAACATAAATTATTTTTGAATTTACCCATAGAATATAGAGAAGTCGATCGAAGATTACACATCCTACATATATAGGTAGGAAACTTTTTTTATATAAGTTTTGCATTTAATTTTTTCTTTGAAATGTAGTGTTTTTGCAAAAACATATTAACATCCCTGAGTACGCAAAATTATATACAACTATATTCTAGCATTAACATGTATTTTCCTTATTTTTCATATATCAGCTGTTCAATTAGAAAATCTTAAGTATGTGCCTGAAATATGTACGTTTCCTTCAGCGTACAATATTTTTCTTTCTATTATTCAACATTAAGAACTAAGAACTGTAATATTATATATATATATTATTACAGTATGGCTCTATTATCTATATATAAAGTTAATTGTTGATAATTAAAAAATTACCTTGTAGCTTGATTAGGTGCGGCTCCATTAGTTCTTGCGACAGGATGCAGCGTCGGAGGACATACTTGGTTATTCGCTTCTGCCAATAGGACTTCGTATTTGCGTAACTGTTCTTTTAATTTCTTCAATTTGTCGCAACACTCGTTTAGTTGTCCTGAAAATATTTTTATAGAGCAAATTATTTATTACTCTAAAATTACAAACAAAAGTATTAAAACAATAAAAGATAGTCTTTAGTTTACGCGAGTACACGTTTAAATACAATTATTTTGGTTATATAGATATTAAAATATTTATGTACAAAAATAACACACATATATATATATATATATATATATATATATATGGGTTGATATTTAGTGTAAAATGCTGTGTACAGATATAATTGGATATATCTGTGTACAGATATAATTGTATGTATGTAATCAATCTATTTTCTGTTTTTGTACCTAAATGTAAAAATAAAAATAAAGTGTTAAAGTGAATATTTGCCCCTTTACCATTATACACTAGGTATTTAAATAGTTTTGGATTTTTATTTATAAAAAACAAAGATTAGTATGAACAAATTTTCTATTTTTTATATATTTTATAATGTGCAAAATAAAATATAATATGAGCATACTATAGTAACTATACATTTCTATCAGATTTATCATAAATGAAACTGTATCAAAAAAACAAACTTTTCGTTTTCAGTTTTGAATTTTCTTATATAATAAAAAATAATACCTTCAACAGTCATAGGGTCACCTAGCGTTGGATTCGTTTCGTAAACACCTTTCATTTTCATTAAACCTTCCATAGCGGCTTGCTCTTGCGCGACCTGAAATACATCATGTATGGAACTTTTAACTATTTTTATTTTATTTTGTAACTTCCCTATAAAATAATAGAATCCGTGTAGGAAAGAGTATCGTGCTAACTTTAGTCCACGTTCCAAATTCTCAAAAATTATAATATGAACGGAATATACATTTTTACCAGCTTAACAAACAACAACAAAATCCAAAAACTATTAAATTCTTCTATTGTATTAAATGTTTCGTATTTGTCAATGACGGTCTTGCATTATCAAAAAATAAAAGTAATAAACAGTAATTTATTCATGTACGGGGTATTAACCTTAGAATTTTTTTAACTAAGTTTACAGATACAGATACAGAGATGTTACTAAGCCGGGGGCAAGTCAAAATAATTCGATGCTGATCCTCGTCGTCTTTAAAGATAATACGAGACCAATCGTAAGTATAAAGGTAAAATTCAGAGTCGAGACTGTCTCACTTATGTTAGTATTGTGAGGTAAGTGGACTGTGTTTCCGCACTTAGACGTGTTAGTATTGTTGCTTTTTTTACATATTTCCCATTTTTTATCTTTGGTATAGTGAGATTGGAATAAATGTTTTGTTTTATTTTTAATTAAACATACCTGTTTATTTAATTCGGCTACTTTTGCTTGCAGCTTCTTTTTCTTCTGATTCGGTGGTAAGTCTGAATAATCCTCCTTTCCATCCATAGACATATTGTTCTGGAATATATAACTATTTTATGTTTCCATACAGTATAGGCTTTTCATAAAAATCAAAACAAATGAACTCATACAATTTTCTTTTATTTTTAGCTCGTGTAGTGACAAGCATTAGTACCACAAAAAAAGTAAAGGCAAGCAAAGTACAACATACAGGCGTCATAAAATATACAAAATGGCTACAGAAGAATTCTTAAAAACTGGAATTCCAAGCTTTAACATCCAACATTGCTTACTATAAATCCCATCTTCACAATCGAATCCGGAAAAAAAAGATCACATTTTAATGCTAAAACTCTAACAAAAACAACCAAAAAAAGAAATTTATAAAATAATTATCACACTCCAAAAAATTAACCTAATCATTTTCATGCATGTAGAAAGAAATTTTGAAAATTTAAAGAATTGACTGATTAACTTCCAGAATGTTTCTCCAATTCGTAATGTATAGAACGTAAATTTCAGAATTTTATTAAATCCATAGCATATAAAGACTTGTTTTACTTTGAACCTTTTTTATAATTTACTATGTTACTACGTGACCTTTAGTGCGATATTTAATCAACAAGTGGATAGTGAATGTTAACCAGCGCAACACAAACTGACCTTGATCGAATTGCACGCCTCAATAATCTTCTGTAGCCGAAACGGGAGCGAAAAAGCAAAATTTCAAATTAAAAAAAACAAAGAAAATATTAAGTGAATGACCATGGAAAGTGTTCGATGAATTTAGTATTGGACATTGGTGAGAGGACTGTTTAGTGAAGTACTTGTTCAACTGGAGTAACAGACAAGCACAGCTGTGACGATGTAGCGTATTAACTAACGCGTGTACGTACGTACGTAAACTGTCGGGAGCGTATAAACTTCCAACATATAAATTTATTTCCCACCTATAATTATATACAATGAATGCAAGATTTATATCCTAATATTTATATTTACTGTTGAATTTTGCCAGTTAATTAAATCAGTTGTTTAAAGGGTTATTGTTTTAAATAGCTATGTTCACGTCAAATAAAATTGATTAAATGCTTATTAATCTCGGCTGCTAACTTGGCTAGATTTTTTTATAATTAAGAGGCATACCTTTCTACGACTGTTTCTTTGGTGCGGGGTGTTATGTGAGACTCGCCACTAACACTCGCTCAAGGTAGCATAATTAGCTAGGGCCTCGATAAATGGAAGCATTGTCCGCTTATCAGCACGACAAAAACCTTGCCAACGTATACGCTTGCAATGTATGTACACACACGGTAAACCTCAGATTAATGTATGATGTGAAAGCACAAAGATGTGAAATGAAAAATGTATATTTACCAGATTTTACTTGCATATAGTGAGTGATAAACTAAATTATCATATTTATATGCTTTGTATTAACACCCTAGGTCTGTTCTCCAGTAAATGATAGGAAATGAATTAGTTGAAAACTCATGCCACTTACGTCCCCGCACCGAAAGTCAACTTACATTTTCCAAACCAGCGGCCCGCCAATAATATCAATGTTGTTTACCCAGGTTAGGTAGGGATCATAGGGGTAACAGATAAAAACATATTAGTACCTCCAACTTAACAGAACATAAAAAAGCAAGCTAAAGAAATCAACAAAACTCCCTTATTCATATCAAGTACTATAAAACCTCTTGAATGTTTTGACACAACTACTCCTGTCTTACCCTCATGTCACTTACATAAAACAAACAATAATTGATAGGATTTAGATTCAAATCACATATTTTTTTATAGAACAAACGGTCAGGAGGCTCATCTGATGTTAATGTGATACCGCCGCCCATGGACACTCAATGCCAGAGGGCTCACAAGTGCGTTGCCGGCCTTTTAAGAATTGGTACGCTCTTTTCTTTAAGAAAAACTTCAGAAATTTTATTTCTTAAAAAAAAATCAGTATATTGGCGTTCTCCGTTCGTTCCGAAATCTCGGTCTGGTAAAATATTAAATGAATGACGAAGAATATTAAACTAGACCGAGATCGGATCGAACTAACTATCAATTGTTTTAATGTTTATGCAGCCTTTTGAAGTTCTAGGCCAAATTGCATTTTTATGACACTGCCATATATGTAAATATGCAACACAACCGTATTTTCTGTCAACAGTACTGCATGACCATGCCATTTGGCAACGCGCTATTTTTATCGCTTTGTATGTCATAAAAATGAAAGAATTAATTCTTACACTATAAACTAAATTTGAATCTTCTAAGTACTGTATTAAACTTTGATAAAAAAATACCTATAGCTAATACAATAATACTTTTTTAGTAAATATATAAATAATTGATTAATCAGTCAGTCACAGTGACTTCCTCTATTTAATTTAACAACTGAGGTGTGCAGTGGATATAAATTGTTTCTTTTAAACTTACAACTATATATTTATAATGTATCATTTGATAGATTTGTATTAGAATGAATGCTTTATTTATTCTAACAGCACCCTTTAAATTAAATAATCATATATAATGAATCACATCGTTAGTTAATATAAATGTTTTGACGACATGAGAAAGAAGAATAAAAATAAATTTGACAATCAATTGACTTTTCAAATTACGCGTTTGCCTAGCTAAAACAGGCCCATTTGAAACGTTCCCGATTTTTTTAACAGGATCCAACCAGGAGTATCACCAAATATTAAGTGGTACCCCTGATGAACCCTAACATTGCCCAAGATTGCCGTGTAAAACATATTTTTTTATTTTTTTTTATAGAACAGGGGGCAAACGGGCAGGAGGCTCACTTGATGTTAAGTGAAACCGTCGCCCATGGACATTATCTTTGACACTCACACCCTCTCACCTTATTAGAGCTGAATATAGAGAGTAGGCCTCCTCGTTTCTTAATCCGGTTGCCAGATACAGTTCCCCGCGCGGCCGTGAGGTGATTGTGCGTGGGATGCGCCGGCGCAGAGTCCGTTGCATCGGCACCACTTGCCGCTTCGAAACGGTAGTCTTCGGGCGGTAGGAAGCCAGATTTGTACCTTTCTATTACTAGCTGTGTGTCCTGGAATTGTTTGTTAAATATATAGCTAGCTAGTTTTAAACACATCTAAGGGTTACAATATAAACTTAAACACGATGGCGCGTAGCGTTTGATTTTTTTACCATTATTTATTTAATATCTCATTAAAATTTGAAAACAAAAATCAACGTGTCGGTAGAACATAAATTGATTAAAAATTGTCGGTGTATCGTTTATTGTCGACATATACTTATATGCTACAAAGACGGGTTAAATAAAATGTTTCCTGATTTTTATCTCTTAGATAGATAAAATCAAGAAGACGTGTTCCAAAACCGTAATGTGATTTTATATTTAAAGAGATACTCTATCTATCATATAAAATAATAATTTATACAAAGCTATCCTTGTTTCATATGGCTGATATTTATTTTCAGGCCGTTTCAGAGCAAGTGTAGACACGTAGACACTTTGATGAAGGAACATTTTAAGTTTGTATGTTAAATCACATATAACAATAATAAATTTATAAGATTGACTGATCATTTTTGTTACTAATAAGGATCACAACTTTAAATTCGGAACCCTTTCATGACAGTCGCGATTGGTTAAATATTACCAAATCAGAAATTTGAATTTTACTAAGACTGCGTTAATAATAGCTAATCTTTTAGGTTCGGTGTATGTAATTTATAGAATTACAAAACCTAATGCTTGCCTACGTCGGATTAAAAGTAGATTTGCTGCGGCATTCAATCGGCCTTGAAGGCCTCGTATGGCTTGGAAACTTATCGGATTATTCTAAATCGCTTAAGCCATTATTTGCGCCTTGTACGAAAAGGAATATGATAATATATTAGCTATACCTTAATAGTAAACAATATATTAATGCTTATGTAAAATATCTATATAAAAAAGAATTGGGATTTATTAATGAATATTAGCGTATCCCTATACTTTATATTTTTATTACTTAAAATATGTTTCAAATAGATAATGTAATGCGCAATTTTTTATATCGATACGGTGTTTTTCTTTGAGTTGATAATTCGGTAGAAACTATTAAATATATATAAATTATATAGAGTAGACATGTATTAGAATCTATCAATCAAGTATATACGCCTGAAAGATATCGTTTAATTTATTTTAGTTTAAAAAATATTTGTCCGATAACACAAAGGTTCCTTATAAGGCATTCCTATCGGCCTTAGATAATTTTAGTCATACATAAGTAAAATAATAATGTAGATTTTATGACTATTTAATGAATATACTGAAATCTACTAAATATGCTGCCAATTCTCCACACAATTTCAATTAAAACTTCTTTACAAAACTCACCTCTTTCTCATTAATACTGTTTGCAGCGTGTTCCATTTCTTCTAAACATTGCATTATTATGGGAAATACCTTCCTTTCAACATCAACTGAACTCAACATGAAATTCTTGATTTGCTTTATTCTTTTCTCGTCTAGGTCCTGGAACAAAGGGTTGTTTCTGTAGAGCCATGTTTCGAGCCAGTTTGTATACAAAAATAGTTTTACAATTTCTGGCTTTCCACACGACCTAGTTGGCAGCGCGCCAAAGCTCGGCGCCAGTACTTAACGTTATTTTAAAAATGGAACTTTTTCAGTTAATCAACGCCCATCGGCAAGTGAAGTTCAAAGACGCAAAACACATTTAAAAAAAGAATAATTTAAAAATAGAACCAATTTTATACTATTGATACATCGTTTAGTATGTTTAACAAAGTTTAAAAATATTTATGGGAAACCAATTCCACGTGGGAAGAGAAAAATTTCCAGTAATTTTAAGTAAAATTTCTTTTTACATTGCCCCAGCTAATATAAATTTTATAGTATGTTTTTAATTTGAACAAGACCTAACGAATAGAAACTTGAATGTTATTAATATTTTTATGTACCTGTAATTGTTTGAAGACATGAGGCAACCTCTGTTCATAGTGTTGTCTCTGTGCTTCGTTAGTCTTTTTTAGCTGATCCATGTATTCCTGTTTCGCGTCTTCGCACGCTTGACTTCTTAATTTCATATTAGTCTTTTGTTTCTCAACCTCGGCTCGACTGTAATGTAAACAATAAATTATACAAAAACGTAACTAATTTGGAACTAATGACGTTTCAACCTTTCAGGGACCTCAGATTTCTATATCTGCTGCGTGATTATCTTTTTTTCGTAAGAGACAAGTTTTTTTTTATTAATTTCTCTATTTTACAGAATAATATAATAAAATCATAATATGTTACATTAGAAAACCGCTGTTTGAATAAATGTAACCATAGCATATATATCATATAGGTGATCAGTCTATAGACACGCCATCAACTTTTGGGGTTTAAGACATGCCTGTTTCATGCCGATGTTTTCCATCACCATATAGGTGCTACATGCGGACTAAGGAGAAATCACTTAATGCACAGCCGTGGTTCGAATGCATGACCATGGTTTAGAGCACGACTAAGCCAACATTATCTTTACTCTCTTGTCAGCTAAAGTAAGCTAAGCTCTCAAAAATAATACGAACGAATAATTTTGTTTCGTTTCATTTAATTTCCTTCCCTCCATTCCCTCCCACTATGGTGCTTACGTTTTAGTACGAATACTTGAACGACCCCTAATAGACGTAGACTGTAGATTCAATTTTTCGAGGGAAAACTTATAGAAGGCTTCACGGCTGGTTACTTCACTTGGCACACATGTATTGTAAACATTAATGATATTAAGAAAAATCCAACTAAAATTATATTGAATGGTCCGCTGGCTACATCAACTTTCACATAAAGCGTATATCTGACAGACAATTCTATTTTTTAAAAATTTTAACCATTCAAACTGCAACAAACCCGTAACAGTAGCAAAATGACACAATTTTAAACACAATAGTACTGAAAACATGAATATCCTTTATACGCGTATTAAAATTCAGCAAATTCCAGTGGTTGTTCACGAGTGGTGAATAAACTATGCCCATTGTATCGTATGTCGGCCTAGATTTGCGATTGCGGGTTTCGCCTCAATTGAATGTCTGCGATTTGTAAACATTCCTCATTTTTCTTTGAGCGTTTTCGTCTACGTCTACAAAAATTTTTATATACAGATTTCAATGGATAAGAAGTCATAACTTATTAAGATATCATATAGATTGAAAAAAAATTGTCTTCGAAAAAAAGGGTTTTTTTTTTTAAACAACACAACCGATGTCAAATGATACCGCCCGCTTATGAACATTGTCAATAACGTTTAGTCTCAATGATCAAAAAGTTCATACCACCCAGTCTCCTAAAGTTCTAAATTCAAATTTCACAGAAAATCAATTTGTGTCTTTTTTTTATATCGTACGCGTATTAGACATGCATACAAAAAATATCTCATTTCAAAATTCCTTCCGGCTTTCAGTTTGTAATTATAAACACCGCTTTTGTAAGAATAGATGCGAAATGCACATGGTAATCATCATGCAGTCGAAATGACTGTTGCTACGTAACATCAGACATGAAACAAGTAAAAAAGTTGTTTTAATTCACCTGAGGTTCAGCGCTAGCCCCCGGGTACCGCGAAATCACAAGGCACAGAGAAAACGTAACCGTTTCGCTTCTGAATAAAACGCCTAACTCGACTGAGCTAATAGTAAATCTATAATCGTTTATTAAATTATAGTATTTTACGTCTATTTATCGCAAAACTATTTAATATTATTTTATATGTAACGTGTTCTTAATAACGAATTTAAAATATCGTAAATAATATTACCGGCGTTGCGTATTGTCTCGCAAGACGCTTAATCAAAGAGTTCCTGATTTTATTTTATGTACGTATTGTATTTAGTATGAAACCTGTTTCCGAACGTTTGTTTTGTTTTTTTTTGTGAACTTTATGTGTAGTAAGTGTTGTTGTGAAAATGTGAAGTATCGAATTTCTGAAAATCGACTTTTGATATTATTTATTTTCTGTTGTTGTGACAAGGTTTCAAGGTTTTTCATAAAAAAGAAATACATTCGTATCAAGTCAAACAGATTAAAGAAATTAATAAAATATTTACATTTAGTATAGTTTACAATAAAAATGCGGATGATTGCAGCCGTCTGCAAAGGAAACCTATACTTTATGCCAAAAAGGGCGTAATTCTAAATATAAAATACATTCACATTATGCTTCGAAACTCTGCAGTAGTTGAATTTGTTCTGAAACGAAACGAGCGTTTTTTGGACACGACTGTTTAATGCATACTCGTGCAATCATATGGATATAACGCAGTGACGCTTTTAACGGGTCGTTAGTCCGTTAGAAATATTTACACACACACAGGTTCATTGCAATGAGCTATGTCGTTAAGTTCTTGTAAATGGAAAGAGTATTAGTTATCACGCAAAGTGAGGTTACATATTTTTGTACTACTTACTAAAATTATAGTAAGTACTTAGTACAAAATTAAAATAACTCCAGACACTTTCGCCTAACATATTTTTATTTCTTTGTCAGCTAACAAGAGTTAAATATAATAAAGTAGACTTGAATATAAAACTTGAAAAAGAAATTAAGCTTTGTTACTGTAGATGTTTAAGGTTGAAAAACAATAGAAAAATTATTAATAAAAAAATTTACACAGTAGAAACATGACAACAAAAGGGCTTTCCAACTTTATACAATTAACATTGAAAGTTTAGACAACATGAAAATATAATGGGTACTATTTACTAACACTTTAAACAAACAAAAGATTACAATATTGCGACAAGACCAAGGTATCCCTATCGCATTTTTATATTCATATACAAGTCTACAGACGCGGTAAAGACAAGTTCGCACCGAGTACACTTCGTCGGAAAGGTGGAAGGAAAGGCTTAGACACTGGCGAGGGTTCCTATTAAGCATATTAAAATTCACTTGTTTTTTGGTATGTCCGAAAGAATTCTAAGCGATATAGAAACCAATATCTAATCTGTATTATGTGACCTCGTACTGTTGCGTATTCAAACAATTAACACTGGCGGGACGAATGTAGCACTGAATATCATCTGAATATTCAAATTAATTTGAGTTAGAATTGTATTTTGACTTATAAAATCGGACCAAGTTCTCAAGCAAAGATCACATCTACAGCGATTACCTCTTTCTGGTAAATTATTGGGGTGTTCAGGAAAGTATACATTTTTACGATCTATGTAAAAGCGAAAAAGCACTCGATAAACACGTTTAATCACTTAAATCGGTGATCAAAAATACACAGCATATTAGTGAAATTGCAATTCTGTTTTTATATTTGGCGTGCTTCCATTGTTGTACAAGAATCGAATTGTATGGTAAATATTGAGTCGAATTCAGGTCAAATTTACATATACAGTCCGTGTAAGTATCATATTTAATTTTTTTTAATTCCAAAAAGCAGGTCAGCTACAAAAAATATAAGCAACACCTTGTATAGTATACAAACAAAATTTTAATTAAAAGTATTTATTTCAGGTTGCCGCTATAAAATAAAAATATGGACCTGAGGTTAAAGTCCGCATCTGCCCGTTGGAAGGCCTCAAGTGCCCGTTCCGACTCTCTCGCCGCTCGCTCGTACGCCCGCCTCGCACGCTCCAATGCACCCGCCGCTGTGCTCAACACCGCCATTTGCTTGGCACCCTCGTTCAAGTGTTGCTGAAATTTGCAGTTTTATCGGATTAATGTTTTATTAAAAAAACTAATCATAAAAATAGAGTTGGAAATTCCTCCGTCAAATCTAATGCAAATCCCGTAATTCTAGTCTATTAATAATTCCAGATTACATCCGCAACCCTTGGATAACTGGTAGTATTTCATGTTCCGATGCACTAGACACGTCACACACACTTCTTTTTCCAACTGGCGAACTTTGGATTCAGCTCCCGGAGGTCTTCCCTACGAGATACGACGTCTAATTATTTAAAAATATAGGTTTCTGCTCCGTCAAAATGAACCGGCAACGCGCCAAGCAAAATGAGTGTCCATGGGCAGCGCTCCCGTAGGCTCGTTTGCCTTTATTATGTATTTTATAAAAACAAATTAAATATGATCCAAGAGTCTAAAAACTTTTTACTACTATTACAAAATTTGTTTGTAAATTGTAAAAATTCAGAGTCAATCATTATTAACAGTTTATTAAGCCATTTAGCAGAGATATATAAATATTAAATAAACATTGCCACAACAAATAGATAATTTCAACTATTTATGCCACTTCTATGAATAACCTTGTCTGCTAGTTTTACGTAAAATCCCATGTTTTATTTATCCCATGTTATAATTATTACATCATCTAGTTTAAGGGGTTTAATTAATGAAGCATGCGCGTTGACTATTAGCGAATTCCGAATAAACAATGAATGCCAAGGTCGAATACTGAATGTTCGGTTTCCATTTCTCACTGTCGTAATTAGAGCGAACCACAGATTTCCAATTCGCGTTTAGTAAGCAAGTTGCCAGAAAGGAATGTTACCGATACCCATTATTATACTTTATAGTCTGTTTTTGGGGTATTTAGGTTGAAAACGACAATTTAATACTTCCTACGCACGAACGTTTGGCAGATATTTTATAACGCAAGCTTTGTAGACTGTTGCAAAATAAAAACTGAATGATATAGGACACTAGCACTGCACTATAGGGGGGTCTATGATTTTTATGTACTCTTACACATGTTACCCACATATTGATGACTTGAAAACTAAATGCATTTACTAGAGTTACAAAAATTGAATACTTTTAAGTACTATTAGTTTTGGGAGCTTAGCTTACTATTGCTAACAAGAAGCGTGGGGGGGGGGAATATTGCAATAATATTATGCTTACGTAATAGTTGACGGCCTCTTACGGATATGGACGGAACTTTACCTCTGTGTTCCTGGTATGGAGTAATTGTTTGATGTGTCTTATAATTTAAAACTACAATGTTTTTACGTTTAAATTTAAATAAGCTTATTAAAAGGTAAGGCATTTAAAAAAAAATTCATTTTGTTTCATAAAGCCAACTGTGGCTGTCTCTTGACGACGCGTCCCAGGCACACACATAAACTAACGCCTAATTGTCTATTAAAAAATCTAATAGTCTAAGCGTTATTAAAAACGAAACGGAAAGCGCATACTTGATGGGGGAAATCATCAGACTGTACGTTCCGGACAATTATTACCGCTGCCGGAGGCATAACCTCTTTGCTGTGCGTTCGGCTCGCACTGTCCAGCGTCAACAAGCTCCCATTCCTCGACTACTCTCGATGGGTAAATGGGTTTCTCGACTCTTCACCGGAGAGTGACCTATTTGGTGAGCGTATGGCGGCAGTGTACTCTGATTTGAGGGTATACTTGGAGAGTATTAGGGGTTAGAATAAACTGTGTTTTATGTTATTTTAATTAATTTTGTATTGTATATATTATAGTCTATTTTATTGTGAGTGTAGCCATGTCTGTAATTAATAAATAAATAAATAAATAAAAAATGATCATAAAGACTGCAATCTAAAGACCCATATAGGACTGGACCGTAATATCATTTTTCATACATCCATATCTATGTCTTCTTAAACCAACCTTCCTCTCCTCTCGCAACTCTTTTGCGAGTAAGTGCAACTCTCGAACGACATTGGACTGTAAGTTCTCAGCAACAACTTCGCGTTGACCAGCGAAGTCGCCCAGTTCTTGTAACAACTTTTTGAACGCTTTACATGGTGTGTATCTGAAAGAAAACGATAAAATTTAAATAAATTGCTTATACAGACAAAATCTGTTAAAACTGTGTATGAGACCTTTGTATGAAAATGACAGTTCAACTGTGCCTATCTTAAGATTTTAACTTACACCAGTTTTTAAAATAATTAAAAAGCTATTTGTTATTATTTAAACATAGACATGTATATTTTAATATTATTTACTTTATTTATTTATTTACAATGTCGAACAAAGGTCACGAATTAGAGTCTATAAGGTTTAAATTCTGATATTTCAGGGGATTAAGAGAATGTTTAAAAGTATTATTGTATTGCGAGTATTTAAACCAGGGGCAGCCTTAGTGAGATTATCACCAATTAATTTTTCTTCATATGAGGAAACTGGTACGTTTTGGGTCGTACACAGGAAGCTGATAAGTAAAACCTATTTGCGTATAAAATATTTTTTATAATTATTTTCCTCTTATGTTCAATTAAGGGAGCGTTCAAGTATTACGTCACGTAATTTTGGAGGATCTTGACCCCCTCCTATCCCCACGTAACGCGCCGTTAAGTTTTTCTGTACCCAATAGTAAAAGGTTTCGTTACCAACCATTAAACCTAAAATTGCCATTTATGTGGTGTAAAGTATCGGAATTCGAAAATAATATAAACAATAACGCATAATTCAATTCCGCCCCGCATCGTAACGTTTTACCCCCGAATCCCCCAAATCACAATTAAAATTCTTGCCTTTCTATATTCATTCAAATACAAAAAAACATAACACTAATGATTATGGACATGGCCGTCTTGGTTTTCGTCCTCATATTACATTTACCATAATCCGTATTAATTCTTATTCGCTCAGTAAAAACTGTAACGTGTTCATAAAGAAATAACAGGAAAAATTAAATAATCATGAGCTAGCATTATTCCTTTGTATTAATTGACTAACCACCACTAATGAGGTATTCGATTAATAATATCTTTAATTTACAGCATATGGAACAAGCTAGACACAGGTCTGTTAGCCTAGTAGGTATTTTAAGATACGCGAGGTAAACTCATTCAGAATGCTTGGCTTTAAGATTTGTCTACACTACTGCCTTGCTCGGTTACGGCTTTAGTCTTTTGGTGAAGGACCATCGTCCTTGGAGACTTATATTCTTACGCCGGGCTATATATGGGTATTTAAATGGCATTCATGGCGTGAGCGGCGGTTTAAAGTTTTACAGGAAAAACTGTCCGTCCTCCATAAATTATAAGTAATATTGAAATAATTACATTTTGGTAAATGTTTGTACATAACAAGCGGCCCGTCCCGGCTTCGCACGGGTGAATATTTAATTTTTAAACATTTAGGCATAAACAGGGTAAATGCGGACAATTTACAAATAGTATATGGCTAGCTTTGTGTACGGGACTGGATGCAACCAAAATGATAACAGAATCAATGATATCTACGTGTAATTTTAACAGACAATTCACTGAGATTTAGAATCTATATCTTCATTTTTTTTCATTTGAAATAGCCATATATTAATCAGTGATAAAGTAGCATAAATGTTGAAATAATTTTAAAAATCGGTCTAGTACTTTTTGAGCCAATTCGTTACAAACATAATTATATACAAATACTTTCTAAATAGATATAATCTTAGTATAGATAACTTACTGATATTCATCTTCTTCTTTCCTTTTAGGTTGGTAGTTTTTCACAAGCCTCCTGAAAAGACACTCTATTAAACACAATCTTAATAGTTAAGACTAAGTTCTTTGTATACAAAGTATTTTCTGGCACCCGGAGCCGCATCATTGCGCTAGTAAGTCAACTCACTTTCTGAAAATTTGACGTGACTCGTCATCTGTCAATATCCTGTCGTACCTAACAATTATTTTTTTATCGAGAGATGATATTTTACCGGTCATTCTATTAATTAATGACAATATCAGCTAAAATAAATTTATTTGATCCTTTTTTAAATTTCCCAATATCCCCGACTCTTGTGGTGCGGGACCTTATTTTATACATATATTTTGTACAAACATATATATATATATACATACATACATTAAGAAATTTCCCAATATATATATATATATATAACCATACACTTATTGGATACTGTGATGTGTAAAATGTTGGTCTAATGCAATGCGCGGCGCAGGCAGCTAAATATATGTGCTAGGTTTTCATGTCCACCTTACTTTTTTCAGACCATTCCAGATGTACCTACTTAAAGCCAGAATACCATATCCAATTGAGAAACGAATGTGAAAAAAACTATTATATTATAGATAATTAAGATAATAACAGCTAATCTCTATAATTGATATATTCGATTCGTTTCGCATTCAGTGAAAGTGGATATTCTGCTATTTAACATACAAAATACTGGTTTCAACTTATCCTTACCTATGTTATGTAAGAATATACAACTTTTATTTAATTTTTATGTTTCTCTTTCACCAATGTTCCCGGGTGAAAGCATTGTCGGCTTTCTATCTGCCATATTTATTACATAATGGAAACATATTACAAATATATCCGTATTATGTACAAGTCATTTTAAAACTTTTACTATCACACGAAAATATTATTATATAGGGCTGTGAAATCTTTTTATAAGCTACTCTGCCAGCAAGGATGCGTTAAAATAAAATTAAACGCTGATTGACTGATTATATTGACGAACTTATGTTCGAAAACCGCGTGCCAGATATGTGACTAAATCATTTTTTTAAATGTTACTGGTTATCTTTCTACAAATTGTTAATCTTTATACAAATAAACTATGTACCAAGGTTAGTGCAAAACCGCCAAAACAAAAGAATTACAAAAGATATTGTTTATAATATGAATAACCAGTTCATATAATATTGCAATAACGGTGCAAGACTATAAAGTCAACGGAAAATAATAAAGTTTAATTATACGCTTTATATTTAAGTTAATATTTAAACTATACTGTTTCAATTAATTTCTAAGTATCGCCTTAAATAGCCTCTGTAGAGCCTTCGGGACTGCGCAAGCACAAGTATCATATTGAAAAAAAACATTTAATTCAAATTCAATTATTTTGTAATAATGTTTCACGCCTAACACTATACGAAAACGAAATTTTTCGTTAAAAGTTATTATATAATTAGGCTCACCTTAATTTCCCTGCATATTCTAGTTCAATAGCGCATCTCTCTTTTACGAAATTGCCGTATTTGTCTAGGAACTCTATCCCTTTATGTGTATGGGCGGCTAAGTTATCATATTGATCCTGCGAACAAAGAAAAACAATATTAATAAACAATAGTTTTAATTTTAATAACACATCTATATTTTACGATTATGAAAAAACATACTATGCCGGTTTGTTTTTTCTCTTACTTTATTGTGATATTTATTAAACAAATTGTCGTGTCCAATCTAGATTTAATTTATGAAAATAATTTGCTTACTACACTTTTCATTATTATATGTATTCAGTTGGCCATAGAAGGAAGTTGATCACGATAGTTAACATCGGCGGAAACTGACGCAAACCTGATAACCAAAGTGATTACACATCACGTTCTTTAATGTTATTACAAACATAATGAGTTCAATCATATAAATATTACTTAATACAAAACTTCAACTGGAGTTTCACTTAATATATGTATATGTATATATATACATATCCCTCTTTTATCGCTAAGTTTGACTGGCTAAACATACCGCTAAAAATCTTTTGTTTATCGATTCGATTCCAGGTTTTAATTTAAAAAAGATGGGCCGAGTCGGATATGTTCTGTGTGCTACGAAACTGCTAGATATTTATGCACCTAAAATTTAATAATATAAGATATCTTCAACGTGAAATATTTGATAAATTATTATTGGGGTCGTCTCGAATAAAATTGTCGATACATAGTAAAACTAGCATTTTTATCATATTTTTTTAAAATATTCGAATAAACCCTTGCGTGCGATGCGCATGCGACTATGACTTGTCAGTCACACGGTGCGTCCGCCCTTGACTCACACGATTGGGAGCAATGACATCTTTGCCATTATCAGACCTTATCATTGGAATTACCACATAAAATCATCGTCCGAGCGTCTCAATGGCCAATTGGTACACAGAGTAAGGCAGCTGCGTCAATGAACTAGCCTTTGTGAGTTTGATTTCTACGTTAGATTATGTTAAAGTTATGTGAATGTCTGGTAATGTCTGAGCGGGAGCAGCAGGGTACATCCGATAATTCGCGGGTGAAACGTAAAAAATACAAGCATAGCAGGGTTATTTATTAGTTTAAAAAGAATTACTTTCGCTAAAAACGTTCTCATACAAGCCAAAAAATAGTTATCATGAACAGACTAAGAAATCACTAGTGCGAAACTACCCGATAATAATAAAGGAATTCCCAAAAGGCTCTTTTTGTACGAAATATGATTGTATAGTAAATCTCATTCACCACGCTTCCGTTCGATGATTTAATAACGTTTTAATAACAGAAAGCAGACGCCGATCATAGTTTACAATACACGTACATACGATCAATATCAAGGGCTATTCGACTAAACAAGTAGCCACAAATAGCTCGGTAAGGGCTAGAAGCAAAACACTTCTCTTCCGAATAACGACAGTGATGTAAATATTGGACGATAATAACACCACCGAAAAAAGGCATAGACATTTAATGGAAAAGATAAATGAGCCTATTTCATTTCAATAATACTTATGAAAATGTCCAGTAAAATAGCAGGCTTGCAAGACCTATTCGCCGAATGATGCCAAAAAAGCAATAAAAAAAATCCGGTATTTTGACCACAACCGCCGTGCTACACACTCACAATACCGGGGATTCCCGAGTGTGAGGCGATTTAATAAATGTTATTATTAAAACCCTATATTATATATAGTCATACGAAGGTTCAGTCCAATAATAACATGTATATTACTGTTTACCATTTCATAAGTTATAAATTAAACCATAACATAATGTCCAGTCATAATAATGTCGATGTACATTAAATTCAGTAGCGACACGCCTGAATCGCGTGTTTATTGACCGATAGTGAAATATGGAGGCAAACACAATGCAAGTATTGTTAGCTAATGTAGTGCAGGCAGTCCCTTTATAAGTCCTGCACTTGCTGTTATGTTCTATATTTAAACGAAAAAATATAAATGGCCAGTGTATCGAACACGGGCTCTACTGTTTATGTTTTTTGACAGCTCGCTTATTATTTGGAACGCCAAACTACAATGGCGATGGCGAGTTACTCGAGTAACGCTACTGTTTCTATATCCGTACTTTTCAGCCTTTCAGAAACATATCTAGCGTAAGAGAGCAGCTAATTATAGAATTTAGTTATTTTAACAAGTGCCCTACAATGGCGACAAAAGATACACGTATGTTTGTAAACAGTTATTGGGTTATTTTTAAATGATGTAAGTCTACTTAATAACTCATTAAATTTATATAATTAAATTGTACTGTATATTGTTTTACTCTACTTCCAACAAACCGTAAGTATGTCAAATCGTCCGTGTAGTATATGTTGAAACGGGATACTTTTTCACGCAACATATAATTAAGAAACATTCTATATATTTAGCATCTTCATATCACAAGCATTTATTTAGTACCGTTGCTTTGCCCGACTCTAGAATCTCGTCTAACGAGGTTTCTTTCATAATTGCGTCTCAACTTGTACGCATCATCAACGCTAAACGATAAAAAGCTAAATTGCTTCTCATTATTTTTTTAATTGACCAGTTACTATGGCATATCTGACAGATCGATTGAAGGTTTTACGTCAATCCGTAATGAAATAACCGATCAATTCTCTATGCAAGCCTTACCAAGGTATTGTCTGTTTTTTATCAACACACGAATCGGTGTACAGAATACTTCTGCATATACATAGATTATCCTTCTTTTAAGTTCCTTAAAAGTCAATTCACACACCATGTGTATGATGTTGGCGACAAGTATTTACCGATGAATACGATATAAACGATTTGTGAATGTTCTGTGCGCATACACAAATTACGTCTCGCCACATCTCTCAACCCAACAGGATCTACAAAAATAAAGTTAAAATGCAAGATGGTTTCTAAAGGGAATTATACACCCTTCTATATTGTTACAGATAGATTTCAGTGTGTGAACAAGTGTTTACACTTGATCACGATCAACTTATTTGTCGATGTCATAAAAAGTGAAAGGTATTGGTCAGGTAGACATGTGTCGGTTCAACGGCCATGTTGAGGCTCTGTGGGAGTGGACGTGGGAGTACTGGAACCATTTTCCGAGTAGCGCAACACGATCCTAGTGCGAATACTCAGAGGATTATATTTACAACTAACGTTGTTAACTTTATCTGGTCATTACTCCGTCTCTTCGAAGAATAAGAATAATGTATGTAACTTTAGCCCATATGATGCTTTAGATAAAAACTATTAAGATAAAAAAACTCGCCTCAGACAAAAAATAAGTAAAGTCACATTTATAAGTAAAATTTATATGAAGGTCAGTAAACAATTTGTTCATGAAATGTGAACGTAAATAATAACGTGACTGTATAAAGGGGAATATAGAGTAGGTCCAGTTCGAAATAATCATTATCTCATTTCAAATTAACATCTTCATTATTCGATAACGGATCAAAATACGCAAAACGACCAAAACAGTCTCTATGACAAATAGTTCAATTTCGGAACAATTGTTTTGCAAACATATTGGTCATAGTTTTGGAGGCCGGCGCCATAGCGAAGGAATGTGTAGTACGTTATAACATCAGTATTCCGTACACATGAGCGGTTACCGACACGTGTACCGGCTACTTCGGTTAATTATTGGAATACATGCCTATAAGAAAGACATTCCTTTGTTGGTATTTTTTCATTGATACTGCTGGATTAAAACCAAAAGACTAATTTACCTACTGTTAGACTAAAAAATAAGACACACACATAATATTTTATTATTTATGCCTTATTATATTTGATACGTCAGTTTTGAACTTGGCTTGAATATATTATATTTGTGTGTCAGTATTTTTCGAGATCGGCAATAGGAAAATTCCACTCGTATCACATCGACGAACGTCGTTCCACAGCTTCGTTTTTTAGGGGAGTGTTAGTTGCAAGCCACCACTAGTGAACCAGCTGCCCACTGAAGTAATTCCCTACCAATTCGACCGAGGGTACTTCAAGAACAGCCTTCTTAAATGCACTTGCCAGCTCATGGCATGGCTTTGACTGTCAATGGGCGGCGGTATCACATTAGATAACCATCCTGACCTATTCTATAAAAAAACTAGCGGATCCGACAGACGTTGTCCTGTCTATGCGTCTTTAATTTGAAAATTTCAAACTTTTTTTAATAAGCTAAAACATTCTGGACCATACTGATGAAAATTATTATTCAAATGTTATGACAATATCTAACGATCCAGCACATGGTCTACAATAACACAATGATAACAAAACTTTTTTTTAATTTGATCGCAGCGCTAACTGTCGGGACAGACTAAAATTAAAATTCGAATAATATTTAAAATTTGACAGTGCGATGGTATCGCCGTCTGTCGGATCCAATGTAAAACATTCCAAAATCAACAACTACTAATTAATTTAAAAAAACATTGTCCAGCGGCCAAAATTGTGAATCTAAACCATTCTCGAATCTCCACGAACACACACAAAAAATTTCATCAAAATTGGTCCAGTCGTTTAGGAGGAGTTCAGTCACATACACACGCACACAAGAAATATATACATTAAGTATTCTATAAAAAAATATGTATTATTTTCTTAGCAGATGATTATTTTAATTTACCAGTGTTCAGGTATTATAGAAGTTTAAACAACGTTTGAATTATCCTTTCCTGTATAATATCATCTAAAGTGAAGAATTTGTCACTTATACGCACATCGTATAAACCATAAACAAGGCCAACGATCGCGTTGCAATAATAGACAATCGTTAGCGAGGGCATTATCTTAGAAACTAGACAATAGACACGTCACATTAGCGTCTTGAATCTTAACGACATTATGCAAAGAAACTGAGGGAACTATCAACAAAAACGTTTAAACCTACAGTAATCGATATATGTATCATGCGCATAGAAGGTACAAACAGAGACAATTATAAACGACTAATTTCACAGACTACTATTTTTGAGACGCGAAAATATCTTTGAAATTAACAGTTTCTATTGAAATATATTTTCGAGCACTTTCCTCGCATCGAATTATAATAACTCCTATATTTGCCTTGAAAGTAATACATTTTATGATGGATAATGGCCAATCAGCCATATCAAAGTTGCATGCAGATGTCAAATTATGATTAAAAGCAATTAAAACAAACTTTACATTATAGAATGAATAAGATCAAACTATAGATAACAGAGTGAATTAAAAACTCATGATTACTTGACCACGTAACAAAATTTCCTTCCTTTATAGTTTATGCCCAACAGTTTTCATTTGCATTAATAAGCGGACACGCACGAACGATTCGCTCAACATTACACAGAACAGAAAATTGTATTGTTTCATATAACCTTTCACACGCTGTTCATACGTTTATTTCCGTTCTCTCGTGAGGATTGAAGAGTCACACCGGATCTTTGACAAATCATTCCATGATTCACTAAAAACGAATATTACTCATTCTTTATCAGACAATAACAGATAGTTTCCTGATAAGATTGTTTTGAATGCATAGTACATAATATCTGTAGTATTATGTAAACAATGTACAATTGAAATAACGTATTTTAGTACGCACCATTTAAAAGTAAATATTTATGGTATATAATCTTACTGGTCGGAATAAAACAGAAGACCCTTATAAATAAATGTTAACTACCGCTTATAGACACTTGCAAGTGTGTTGTCGGCCTTTAAGAATGTGGTACGCTAATCTCTTAGTCGCCCCATCCCATATCGGTTTATTTGGAACCACCCAGTTTAAGACGGCTATAGCCTACACAAATTTTTAAACTATACAAAATTGCTACCACAAGCTTATATTAAGTAGAGCGAGGGGCCCTTGTATACCCTTGTGCCATTTATTCAGTAGGTAATTTTCAATATGTATGTCCAACGCATGTATGGACTTTAGAATCAGACCAGACTTAGATTAGATATAGTTTTTAACAACCTAATTTTAATAAAAATATATGCAGTGTGTTAGCTCTCATTCCCGGGGTCGTAAGTTCGATCCCGGGCTGTGCACCAATGGAGTTTCTTTCTATACTTATAACTCGCTCGCTCGGTGAAAGAGAACATTGTGAGGAAACCGGCTTGCCTTCTAAGGCACAACCAAAAAGAAAGACAAAAAGAGACCCAAAAAGTCGATGTGAGTCAGGCACAGGAGGCGGATCACGTACATGCCCATTACATACATGATCATAAAACATATACAGAACTCTGAAGCCCAGAACTAAAAAAGTAGAAGAAGAAGAAATCTTTATAGTACATGGACATATTGGACTCGCAAAATACTTTTTTTTAACTATAGTAAATATGATCTATATTTTCTAATATACGAGACAGACTTCACTCATACACTTGCCTAAGAACACTGGACGTGTGTTACAAAATACCTGAAGCATAATGTATTACATTATTTCAGATGATGGAATCACAATAGCTGAGGTAATACAAGATAACAAGCACAAACAAACTGTATTGCGACTCTTACCTTCGGATATAACAGATAAGTAACAATGTTAAACGCTCAAATACATTAAAGTACAATTCTCTACAATTTGACTGTTAAATGTCTGCATACAATATTTTTATGTGAAATCTTAGTCAAATCACGAAAACTGACAAAAACTGAATTACGTTGAAAGAAAGTAAGTGTTGCCATGCGTTTAACAAAAACTCGTATCTTTATTTGAAAATAGAATAGCATTATTTAAAATAGCAAATAGAATGACATTATTTAAAATAGAAAATAGAATAATATTATTATCTTTATTTGAAAATAGAATGCTTTTATTAAACTATTATACTTATATACTTTTATTAACTAAATATCTCTCATTTAAGGCTTAATTTTTTTAAACCTTAAATGAGAGCTAATTACGAAATTTTTATAATACTATTGTTTATAGTAGCGTCACACGACCTTAATGTATATTTTTCTTCCAGTCAACCAGATCTTTTAAAATTTAGATATTATGTAAACAGAGATTAATGATTCCATTATTTAATAAATCGTATGGTTAATAATTTCGATCAAGGTAAGTATTGTTAGATGTAAACTTCCAAGAATTATAAAACCGGAATTACCAGACGAGGTCGAAGATGGAATTGCGAATTTCGTAATACATTTACATTTAGCTGTCGGGTTTTATTGGAAGATCTAATCATGACTTACACAGGCATAATATTTTTCCTACTTGTGGTCACTGTTATTAGAATTAATGTTTCCCTATTATTTAATCTTGTTCAATTTTTACAATGTAATGTAACGAAGTGTTAATATAACTTTATATGTATGAATGTGTCGTGTTTGTTGTCATGGTTACTGTACGAGCATAGATTCATTTACACTGAACAAGCCAATTTCTACGACATATCAACAAAAAGCTATTAAATGCTAAAAAAAAACTAACTACGAAATTCGTTAACTGATGGTAGAAACGTCGAACATATAACCTCTTTCTTATTTTAAGTTTTGTAAGACAGCAACAAACTCAACTCCACAATTATATTTATAGATACGATTATTCCTTTAAGTTTTAACTAACGATCGTTGGCTGAACTTGGATTAACTTGCAACGGAATTTTCTATAACACTGGAAATAAGTCAAATCTTTAGACTATTTCGGAGCAGACAGTGACTCAGATCGTGACGTCAGAGGGCGTGGGGACAGCGCACCCCTACCACCCTTCATGACTCACCTACCTGCTTCGATCAAGCTTCAATACAAAATTGATAGTTGCAACCAAAACAATATTTGATAGGCATATTTAGCGTCAACACAAAGTGTTTTACTTGTAAATATTCTCTACTTGGTGAATATATTTTTAAAATATTTATTATAATATACTGTTACTCCATAGAAATACGTAAACAATGAATACTTAAATTCATCCTAACCACTTAAGAATAACCTCAAATTTGTTGACGTTGCATTATCATGATATTGCATTAAACATTAAAAACACTTTTATCAAACTAGTTTTATCAATTGCAATTTATTAATTACTAAATTTGCATTAATAAAAACATTAACGCTTAAACCTGAGGTAGACAGATACAAAAATTGTAGAACTCTCTAATATATTAATTGAAGTGCCATTTTTAATTTCACGAGAAACAATATGGTATCTTGTTAACGTGATACACACGCTTAAACTTAACAATTATAATAACGTTAGGCAAGGCAACGAAAAAAGCTTACAAAATGAAACAAACACGTAATGTAGATAAATTGTTACGTGCAAATGGTTCAAACGTGTTTTATATTCATTGATGATAATTTGGAACAAAGACTCAATGAGTACTGGGAGTGGCCAGCGTTTGTTATCGATAACAGCCAGACTTTCAATTTAAACCGTGCCTTTTTATATTATAAGAAGGTATTACTAGATATCTAAGATGTCTTAGTTACTTAAGATTTCATGTGGAACATGGTGTAATGGTTGCAGCTACTTACAAATGTAAAAGAAAAAACTTGGCTATTAAAAAGAGTGGCGGAGAGTTTATTGCTAGTTCTTCCCTTCCGTTCTACGCCCTTGATTTTAAAACTGGCAGTAAATGTAAAATTAAATGTATAATTATATTGTATATTTCTTTTTTGACGTTTATAAGTGTACATTATGTTACCTACATGAATAAATGATTTTTGAATTTGAATATAAAGTTCATATACTTTTACAATAACTTTCCGAAGTACACAGTTACATACACGACAAATGTATTTCATTTATATTTCCAGCTTATGTAAAACCACGAACAGGGGAAAGATATCTGCTTCACTTAACTGTTGTAAATACCTGAAGCTCGATGAGAAGTGAGATTAAGGTGAAATCATGATGTTAATCTCCTCTTAATACATCTTTAAACACTTGATAGACAACGCGAACGATTAGCATACTTATTGGTTCATTCACTTTTGCAGATTAAGAATCCTTATAGCATCACATTTAAATGGGTCATAAAAATCAATAAAAGATGACTCTTAAGAAATGTATATCGGGGCTTAAATAATCAAAACAAATTCTATACAAGACAGTGATGAAGTTTTTGACGTGACTGTAATATCTTAAGGTTTTATATTACTACCAGCTTACATGTAAGCCATCAAAATATTGGATACGCGAATACAAAGGATCAAAATCTGCACTTTAGTCTAAATTTCGCCGCAGCCTTATCTTGCATTGTCCCTCACCCCAACAAAAGTTATGTCACAAAAACCGCTGTTATACAACAAAAAATAAAAACATAAAAATTCAAAACGTATTGGTACTTTCTGCATGTTGCACGGATCGTAACGATTTAAATTCTAGAGGCAAGTGTTGTGAAAGTGGCGCACAACGAGATATTCATACTGAAATTATACTTCGTTACATAAGATTGATTGCTCAATTGATACATAAACTGATTCTCTATACAATGTCAAATAAACCTACCTACCATAATAAAAGTGAATTTTACGATCACATGCATTCATCGTATGATCGTATGCAACCTTGTTTTCGTATTAAGAACGAAATTATTTCTCGTGTGCTTTCTGTGATAGAGGTTAAGTCAATTTAAAAAAATTTGGCCGAGTCTTTAGCTTCAATATAATAAGTTCTCTGTGTTTCTAACTCTCCTCAATCCTAATACACACATAGTCCTATCCTAATACACATATAATCCTAATGACAAATAACGGTCTATAGGCTAAACAGTTTTGTGAAGGGATTGTGACGCCTGTAGCATCGGGTCTGATTCCTAATCGGAGAGTGTATTATAGTAGTACGTATTTGTAATTTCTTCGCTGGGGCGATGGCAGTGAACCTGATCGAATGCTAACGCGAAATATATAAATACATTGTAAGGTGTTTTGCTAGGTCTAGGGTAACAGCTTAATAATTACAACTCTGAATCTCTGCTCTCTAAATCATCTATACCTACTATTTTATCACATTATTTTTCAAAGCCTATATAAGGTTAAAATTAAAATATTCAAGCTGTAGAAGTTATCTGACATACTTCAATATAAATCTATCAATGGGTCTCAATTTATACTCGTTCATGTCCTCATGCAGTTCGCCCAGACGTAGTAATAACACGCAACAATGAACTCACGCTTAATTCTATTCTAGGCCAACTGGAGAAAACGGTCAATATTTATTTCATGTAACTTTGTATCATTTATTATAATAATGAAAATTTAGTGCATACATTTTTTTCTACATATTTTACTATAAATCTCTGTATTATCTCTCAGAGTTTAGAAGACATGAAGCTTCACCGCATTCACTCGAGTTTTCTTCCAGGCAAATCTATAGTTTTTCTCTTAGAAAATACAACGTAATAATGAGGAGTTCCAAGCAAACCTAGCTATTAATAACATATATTAAACATAAATATTACATAAAATATCATTGCTATGGGTTTATATGTTTGTCATGCTTGAAAGTATGTAAGTGAAAGTAAAAACGAATAACATTACTGTTCGTACGTTTTTACGTTCATAAATGACTTAATATTACTTCCTTAGAACCGTTCTATAGAATTTCAATGAGGTTAATTTAAGTATTAAATGATACTTTGAGAGGCTGTTAGGAAATGTTTAATAGTTATTGAGATTTTGTACAGGATATTGACATTGGAAATTAAATAACTTTATTTAAATTTCGATATTGAACAATCTTGTGACTTGTGAACTGTCACAACCATTTAACCTTATCGAGAGAAAACTATGACTTGTCTTAAAGAAATAATTGTATAATGCAGGAACTATTAGAACGGGTGAGTAATATTCTTTATTTGTTTTATAAGCTTTGAGGCCGTCAGAGTGGAAACTGACAATATATTGCCTTTCTGAAACCAGCCTAAATAAAGTTAAAGTTCATAAATATAAGACACAATAGTTAGTATAAATGTAAGGCCTATAAAATCTACTAAAGTGTGAAGGGTGTGATTGGGTAGTTACTTTAATTAACTCGTTCCTTCATTAATTCTTTATAAACCACCAACATTGTCTAAGTCAAGTATATTTAATAGCTAGTAGGTAGATGTGGGAAGAGGGGCGGGTTGACTGGATTGTGAATAAACCTTTTTGTTCCTTTACTGCCTATTGTCAACGCAGGGCTCATATCCTGTCATAACTTTTTCCGTTTTAAGCTCATTTTAAACGGCTTAAACTCAATTGCAATAAGGGTGACAATTATTGTAGAGTTGGCTTGAATAAAGATTCTAGAATCTTATTTCCTTGGCTGCATACATAAGCTGCTGAGGACACATACATTCGATACTATGCTAAATGCGAATATTGATGCCCACCATTGTTTGAAATTGTTTTGCCCTTATCAGTCTCGAATGTACAGACCACGAATACGAATATGATTTGTCGTCGATAACTAGTTTTTACAACGGGTACTTGTTTTCTATCCATGTTTACTCGATAGCTTGCTTACATGTACCTTCATATTAACCCCAAATTTAGAATTTCTTGTATTATTCTTGATTACTCAAGATGTTATAATATGGAACATCGTGTAGTGGTTGCAGCTTTTGCGTTGTGTTAAAAAAACTTGTCGATTAAAAAGAATGGCGGAGAGTTTACTGCCAGTTCTTTTCTTCCGTTCTACGCCCTTGACTTGAGAACTGGCAGTAAATGTAAATTCACAATTAAGTAATTTAATATTTTTGACGTTCATAAGTGTACCTATACGAATAAAGATTTTTTTTTTTTGGAAAATAACTTGTTCGACGTCCAGGTGACCGAAAAAAAAAATCTTTAATTAAAAATTTATATTAAAAAGAATTACTTAATAATTTGTGTTTCCACCATACACCATAAACTCCTTTTTCATAAACTATGAATATAACAAAAAATATCACTTTAAAAATAAATAAAAACTAAATATTCTTTATCTACTTATGCCACAGTGTATGCATGAAGTTGTCTAATAATAACTTTCATATTTTTTCATTACATTCAGTATTGCTTTATGTACTTCGAAACCATTCGTATTGTAATACTATTGTTTTGAATATAAACCATATGACTAGTATTTTTACGATCTATAAACCTTCTAGGTAAAGAAATTTCCTATCGCAGGTATATATAACGATTCGTTATTACGTTTTTAAGCCACTAACAACTGGTAATTAAAGAAACTGGCACTTATACCACCCTAAGAGAGACGCGATTGGATTATTTTCCCCAACGACTTTCCCCTTACATCTCCTGGGGTTTTCAATGAGTCTAGAATTATTTCAGCTTCGCAAACACATGTAAGTAAATATTACCGTTATAAAAATTTCTAGTTCGTTCGTAGTAATTTCAATTTACTTAATTTAAAAAATTTAATCCTATATATTTTTTGGACGTTCATAAGTTTTGATTTTGAATTAAAACAAAAGAAGTGAATAAAATACTATTTGAAATAAAAACACTTTATCTACATCACAATTACACAAAACAGAATAAAAGAAGACACTAAATATAAACAGGCGTCTTTACTGCTAAAATCAATGTCTTCCAGACGACCCAGACATATTTTGAGTATCAGAGCTAGCGGAGATTTTTTTTAAATTATTGTATTAGAGTGTGTTTTGTTTCAGTATTTCTCAAAGAATTATGAATTTTAAAAATTTAGCTTAATCCGTTCAAATTAAAATTTAAGCTTAATATAAACTTTAGTTTATGCGCCCATATAAAAAATAACACGAGCAAATTCCCAATAAATCCACCTGCATGTGTATCGGAGATTCTAAGAAGTGTACAATGGCGTAGAATGTGGCTCAGGCATTGTTGAGACACGCGCGTTTCCGCTTTCTCGTGGAAAAAATGCACGTTGGAAAGTAAACGCATAAAACGATTTCGAGAATATCACTACACGCTAATTTTAAATGGCTCGGTGGCTGTGACTAATTCACACGGGATTTGAAATTTAAGGATTTAGAAGTATGTAATAAAAATGGCTTATATTTCAGTTTTCATTTATCACATACTTTTTTACACATTAAATAAAACTGACGTGCTAAAACAGCTGTTATAAGTAGACATCTACAAGAACACTTTACAGTTAAGGCAATCACAGGCAAAAGAAAACCTTATTTTTTTTAAAATACATTATAAAGCAGTTTTATGTATTTCAAATTTGGAAGACTTCGAGACCATAAAAAATAAAGCAGTTTTTATGGATGTTTGAATTTGGAATAGCAATGAAGGTGTGTCATGGCTTATAATAGACGAACTAAAACACTCGCGGGCCATTAGCAAAGGCGAATCACGACCACAATTCAATCACGATCTCAAGGCAACGCGTTAGGAATCAATAGTTTATGCGTGTTACATTGGCATTTTAAAATACTTGTACTACATTTGCCATTACGCAATTCAACTATAACAGCTGTGTGTACAATGTAAATACAATAAGCTAAGACTCAAATTTCAGTTCGTTAATTTCCGAGCAAATTGCGTTTAAAATTAAATTCCTATACAAATTCTTCCTTTCTTCATTTTAGATATGGTCGAACTGGTCAGTCTATGTGCTTGTACCAGCTTCCACGTTCTCAGTATGCTCATTCGAAACCAGGTATTTCACATATACCGGGACACATATTTCAACTAATCTTTTTTAATGAAAAGCATATATTTTAGAGAAAGGAAACTATACGAAAAACATAAGTACTAGGACTTGGCAGTAACATACGTCAGACTGGCGCCAAGAACACAAGAGCTCCCTGTTCTCCAGCGCTCTCAAACACCCTAAGCTTGATTAACCAAGAGTAAAGTGACCTTCATGCGTCATCAATTCATACCAGTTACATTTAAACCTTTTAAAATCAAACAAATCTGCATAACAAAGAAACAACTTACAATACAACGTGTAGTTTACAAATTGATATTAAGTAGGTACTAAAGAAAGAGAAAAACAAAAATAGTAATGATGGAAGGTAATTAGTTACTTGTCAAATTCTGGTCTATGGATAGACTCTGATGACATTAGACATAGTCTGTATCGAACGTAAACTCGTAAAGAAATTACCATTTCATTTTTTATGCTATCTAGGAAATAACAAGGGTGTAAGGACAAAGCAGATGTCGATAATTTCACGGTACGTTGGGGTTAGTAGTTGAACCGGTCAGAAGCGACCGCAACAGGTGAGGCGTGACCGAGAATCGCTCAATGTTTGTACGGCAAATCAATATTTATCAGTATTTTATTTACGCGTTTAAAACTTTTAAAATTTAGTCTATATTTTCTGCAGCAGTCTACATCTTATCACTTAATTTTAAACGAAATACAATTTAAATAAAGTCGAAATATTTGTCGGTGATTATGTATTTGAGAAAAGTAAATCTATAACGATTTCCTTAAATCATTATATTTTAACAGAATACAAAGTAATAAAACACGAGTAGTCAAATCGTATGAAGGTATATATGTGTGTTTGGATTTGGCTTCTTTATATACGTATGTTTTACATTTCCTCCTTTCTTTAAATAATAACAAGTACAGTGGCGCTACAACCCTATACGGGTCTCAGATTGAATCCGTTTTATTGAAAATTTTATAGACAAGTTGAAGATAGATATTTTCCCCTGTCATTGATTGTTGTACATTTGAGATATGCCAGTTTTTCTGTCTTTTACGTACACTTTTACATACACATTACATACGTTCTTTACATACACATGGATGAGAGTCGCAGGTTTAAAGCCACTCGGTCAACACAGCTTTCTGCCTCCATTTTCTATATTTTATATTTCATCACTATTTTAAGACCGTAAGAGTATCGCTAGTATTCACTTAGCGGTTACAGTGGTTAGATCAATCGTGAACGGAGTTTATAATGTATAAAATGAAATACTTCTATGTTCACAGTATTGAATTGCCGACTACCAGGCGGTATCGCATGACATCTACTATTATAGCTTCCAGCTCATTGATTTGAACGTTTCTACAATGTTCCTTAGATTAGATAAAACATAGACGAGTAATGTCCCGGGCATGACTTGGTTTGCCAGTTATAAAATTTATTTAATCAAATTAGTTTGTGCACTGATGTACGTCATTAATTAGGACATTCCGCTTTTATTGAGTAAAACTTTTTTTTATATATTTTAAACACATGCCATATTAGACCTGGGTTCGAATCAAATCCTGAATTAACATACAAATAAATACTGATTCTTATATTTTGTTGTAGAGTTATCGCCCTAATTAAAAATAAAAACCGATACAATTCAGTCGTTTTAGTTACGAAACGCAAGCAAAATCGTCGGGTATTCGAGTGGAATCTTAGAATAGAACGATACTTCATAAAATGGGTTACAAATGTTCGTTTGTATTAAACCGAAGAAATGTTTTACATTTTTACGACTGTCTTCCTTAGGATAGTTGCAGTTCCGTAAGCATGTACCCAGGTTAATTTTACGTGTTTCTTTAATTGGTCTGCTACTCCAAGATCGTATTATATGTGACCCAATTTTTGTGTAGGCCAAGAAGCCAATGCACAAATTGTAGTATATTATTGATAATTTACTATTATGTATTTTGAGTAACGAGTCATATGGTGTTTAATTAGTTTAATTTTGTTAGTAGTTGTCTACAAATTAATTTATAAATAAAGTTTTTACAAGTATGACAGCTGATAATAAATTGCACGTTTTTATTGATTACAATATATTTTAATTTACTTAAACTAAACTAAAACTTCTACCGTAATCTCTTTAAGTATGAGATTTTGCCGCTCCCTTGCGATTTCCATAAATAACTACACAAAAGTCGATCATTATACAACTTATAAGTAGATTTTTCATATTTCTTGTTAGCAACGACCATTTTAATCTGCGTAGGACTTCGTGACCGTCACAAATATAATCCATTTACATAAACTAACAATTCATTGAAAGAAAACATCTAGACAGCTAAATTTATTATGAATTATGATTAGGGCAGACCCAAGAGAAAAAACATTCAAAGAATAATACACAGGTCAATATCCGTTTATGTACCTGAAACTAAATGCGTACTGATCCTGACAGAAACAAGTAAACAAATTTAAAAATACAGCGTAACATTTCACTTTCATTTTCGCTTATGAGACTTAAAAGATCAAGCCGGTCTCAAGATTGGGTCAAGCGGGAATCTTGGTGATAGCGCCCTTAACTAAGTACTGTATGTAAAAAATAATGAGAGATACATACATATCTTTAAAAACTTATAACATTTTCATTAAATTATATTAAAAAACTTTTACCATAATATAAATAATATAAAGTTCTCTTACATCTGTTACGTACATGTTATTTTGAATTTTCGAAACATTTTTTTATTTTTTTATTTTTCCCGAGACGCGGGCAAAGGAGAAATCATTATATTCATATTATTTTTAAAAACGACAAGTTCTAAATTCTTACGCTTAACAAGGCGGTTACCATTTAAAGTCAAGTTGCCAAGAATCAAAACAAAAATTCAACAATCAATCATCACGAAGCTCGAACTTGGAATGCCTACGTGAAGTTATGCACACTTCAAACAAACGATTGACTTATAGATACTTCAATACGTAATTTCTATGAGCAAGTGTGATGCTTAATGTTAAAACTATTGGTCTTACAAACTACTAATACAAATAGTTATAAAATATTCTGCCTTTACCACGCTTTTGAATAGTATTAGGAACATTTTTTAATTACCTCATTCTTGAACAAACATGTTTGTCATATTTCCAATATTGAACTATCATCATATTAGTTCATTCAATAATTTTCGCGACGTTTCTAAATTTAAAATCAAATTTCATTCTTAAACAAAAGAACTATGAAATCCACAATGATTTTACGATTGCACGACCATGTACACACAGAACTTATAACGAAACTATAAATAGAAAATAATTAAAAAATCTTGGTCTCTTTAAATTAAATCATAAAAATACCAAGAATTGACGTTTGAATCACTTTTGCACATGCACTTGTTTAGCAAACAGGTGACGCATAATATGAACGAGGGGAGCTCTCATTTGCAGGTTTATGTCCCCTTTTTAAGGTGTCTGATCTCACCGGAAGACATACATATAAACAGTTATAAGAAATAACCTCATATAATACGCAAGTCTGTGGTTTCCGAATCGGAAAGCACGCAAGTTTACAACTGTCGCAAGAAAAATATTATACTTATTTATTTAACATTGTAAATAAATATTTTTCTTTTCTTTTTTTATTTATTTATGTTAAATTTAAAAGTATTCTTTCACTTTATGACCGATGCTACGAGCCGATGGGTATATTTTTTTTTTAAACTCCTTCGATATCATAGATAAGATTGTTTCTTCGATGCCTGCACTTATTTTCTATACTCTCTGTCAAAACTGTTTGCTTTCTGGCTTTCTTCTTTATAAAATAAGGCCGTCTGTTGCACTCCAGACACTTCCAACACCACCTGCACCTATTTTTACCATGTACTGAATATACTGGTAAAATGAGTACGTAAATATGAAATGTGGTAATATGAAAACAGTGGACTGAATTCTAAGAAAGTGGTCCGAGAAAAAGCGAGTGGAGCGCGACATATTACCCACTTGCTTGGACCCGCGAAGGTCCGGTCCGGCGAGCAAATCGATCCACACTTTCGCTTGACAATGTATGAAACCATATATACATTGCAGAAATATCTCTTTTGAAAAGAGAATGTAATTTAACTTGCACATATGAAATGTAAATGCTTCTGTATAAACATTAATGTTCAAAATAGATAATTTTGAATATATAGTGCCTATTATTAGTTTGAAATAAATATCAATCTTAACTATCTTTGCTTTATTACTTGAATTGATATTGAGAAAATGATTAATATTTTCTTGTCTCTATTTAAATTATATCTTACAAATAATTTAATTGTAAACTTTGTTTATCACATGAGTTTCCTAAAAAAAATTATGAAAATTATGTTTTCCTTACAATAAAACATTTATCTACATCTAATGGACCTCACTTATTATGATGTTACAGAGAGAATTATCTTATCAGTATACTATGAAAACGATTTCATCAATAATATGATTACAGAATAACAACAAAATTATTATTTTTTATTTTGATTTCACATACAAATACGTGAGGATTTAGAGTAGGTATATCTAAGTACGATCAAAGTAAATAAAAATCTGTATTAATATAAACTATAAACCCCTTTTCTGGTACATAGATTCAAAAACCGCAAACCGTTTCTCAAATCTAGTAATAACATCTAGACGAATCTAATCACATTTATCGAAATTATCTTTTTCCTATCAGGTTATCGCGCCTTACCCAGGTTTCTCACGATTTATTAGATAGTAGACCGATATCGATTAATTTTTATCGTTATAATCCTTCGTAATGACTTAAAAAGAAATTGTTATATTAATATAGAACTGTATCTGCCACTGCATAAGTGACACACCATACAAGGTCGAAGGACATTTATTATCAATTTAAAGTGTTTAAATTTATGATAATAAAACTAATTTAAAGAAAAAAAATAAGATGGAAGAAATAAAAGACGTTTAATTTTGTTATGATTAGGCAATTAATAATTTGTATTAATTACGATAATCGACAATAATTCATTAAATGCTAATTTAATTTTAACGGCTTTACATGTAGAAAATAGTAATTATAAATGTTGTTAGATCATTAATTAATTACAATTGCATTAGATAGAGAAAATTCCAAGGAAAATGTTATTTCATTACGAGCTGAGCTAATTATTAATAAGTTGCTCATACATTTTATTTTATTGATTTGGATTATAGTAGAAAAATACATTTTGAATTGAAAATCTTTTGAATTTAAAAAAAAGGTCGATATTACTTCAATTCATGGGATGTCTTGGTAACATTAGGGAAAGAGTCTTATCGCGAACTATCACTCCCGTATGTCAAAATCTAATACAATTTAACGTACGGGGAGGCAGACTTTCAGGTATTAACAGTTAGTAACTATAATAATTCCATTAATATAATTTATCCTTAGTAGTAAAGAATTTCTGTATAATTATTAAAAATCTGCGTCCGACCAAGTGAATGACCTCGAACTTGAAGAAGCATTAACGATGGTATGTAAACAGATGCGATCTGGCAAATGAAATTTCTAATGAAACGATCGCTTCCGCCTTGGTGCGCGCGCTCCGATGACCAAGACGGAACAGATGGAGAAATTTCGAATGTACGACGAATTCATATAAGCAAACACGTTTTGAAAATTATTTATGTAATATATTACCTTCTAGAGTTGAATTTTTTTTCGATAGCTTCTTCGAACGTCAAATCTTACTTTCCATGACCTTAAATATATTTTGCTTAAGTGTAGCATTACTTACAAACGATTAGAAGCCATATTGTTTTATAATTGGCTTTCAAATATGCACAAACAAAATCAAAGTCGTTATAATCTATCTAAACTTTATACGAACGGAATTCAATAACTATCGGTTGATATCCATTTACTTGCAAGATATCTAGAATGTCCAACATGATTAACCTCTTTAGCGGCTAGTTAAATACCTACCATTTAAGGTTTCCTGTTTTGAGCCTGATGCGATTTGTAATAACCTGCAATTAGCTATTACAGTAATCGTAATCTAGATTCCAGAACTCTTAAAGTTTTATCAATGGTGTCTGGCGATTTAGAATGTCAAATAAGTTTTAAGGTATTATTTTTTTCTTAATGTATTGATAATTTACTTTAAAACTTTGTAGAATAATTTGTTTCGATAATATAATCTGATTTAGTACTAAATCATAGATGGCAAATAAGCAATCCAATTTAGAAATACATCTATATGCTTATTATGTATTGTTAAAATTTGCTTAAACAACAAAGATTTTAAGGGTTTCCTCATAATAACCGCTTTCACCGTTTGTTTAATTTGGAAAACAAAGAGCTATAAAATTACGTAACATAGGAGTTTTGCCTTGCGGAACTCCGTATCATTTTTCGTACATAACTCAGTCAAATGTTACATCTCGTTCCCATGAGTGTAGGCGATAATATAATACTCGTCTCGGTGTGGTGTCCATTTATGGGGAATGGAATATCCATTTAATTAATAGGAAAACATGTTTGGAGCGTTTTTGTACATAGAAAAAGACCTGTTACTGGGGTAATACGTATGCTTGAGAGGAATGATAACGATAGTATTATATACTAATGCGCTTATTTATAAGATTCTGGTACTTTGTGTTTCAAGACAATTCCACAAGCCTTTAGGGGTACTCAAAAATAACTCCAGCCAGATGCTTTAATAATTTATGATTTGCAAAACTCAAAGGGATAATTGAAACCTAAATTCGAACTGTACATGGTTGAGTTTTCCGTGTAATGTGCGTAGACGCCATTTTATTTGGCGTGGCTCCGCGTGTACTGGTATAACCGGTTGGAGTCCGCGAATGGACCTGCTGCCAATCGACATATCAGGCCTACGCCTGCATTGCAATTAATGACTAGTGGTACTCAACAACAGCAAGAGAAGCCAGATTATTTAGTTTGTAATAGAATCGGGCGGCTGCGCAGTATGATCATCTCTAGTTTAGTTAATAAAAGTCAACTGTAAATAATTTCCATAATACACTATGAAGTGGATATCAAATTTTTCCTTTTTTTGGTTCGTCGTTCACGTTAAAAAGATCGCTGTTGTTTCTAACACGTTAATAGATATTTAAACAATTGTTCTTTTGAATAATGAAAATTAAGGCTTTCAGATGGAACTGATATCGTAATTAGTACAATTTAGTGACTAATAGTTACACCATACTTTGAACAAACGATCTGTATGTCTATCGAAGTATGGCGAGTATCCAGGTCGCGATTACAAAACACTTACCGAACTAGTTCACGGACAGCTGAAGATAATTCAATTGTGTGCTACCTGCTTCTCAATATCGTTTATATTTATTTTAAACAATAGCCATATCACATCTGGCGACTACATATAAACGGCGAATATGGTTCTACGTCGTATTAAGAACTAGATTTTACTAACGTTTGATTACGAGCGCTTGATGTAAACGCAACAAGCTGATAAGTTTTAAGGCAAAAATATCGTACCAATATAAAAGTTCTGCTAAGCTAAGCTGTTTTATTGTAATTAATTATGGATGTCTCAAACGATTTTACATTTATATAATAAGGAAATTCGGCAATATAATAAATCTACATAACGAAAGTATGTATTCACATACTTACTATGTTAATCTTTGCAAGCATGGTATAGATTGCTTCGGTGCTTTATGGTATATTATGTTACAAGAGTTTTACATTAGTTTCATGTTACGTCTCAATAACTACACCAAAGTAATCAATATTTATGGAAGCGAAAATCATTTTAAAACTTGATTCGAAAACATCGTACTTTTTCGACTTTCTATCAAAAACATGCGCATACATTAAAGCTTCTATACAAATACTTTAAGGCACGGTAAATTAATTATCTACTATGTATCGTAAATTATTTTTTTTATTAGATGAGGCACTAACTATTCAATTTTAACTAATATGGAAAATGTATTTTCAAGTTACCAGGAAAGTAATTTTTTAATAAATAATAAATTTTATTCTGAACAAACGTAAGGAAAACAATGTAGACTATTTTATATAATGTCTTTTTAAATAAAGAGATCAGGACATAATAATATAGATAATAAAAGTTTGTCAAACTCGTACGTATTACGATACTGACACTGACAAAAAGTTCGTAGCCTAGTTAAAGTTTTAATATACGAATTAGTATTTAGGGAAGTTATTAAGTGATAAGACTGTTTTACCAACAATCAAAACACTTCCTCCCTCGCACACAAGCCTACCAGAAATCCTGTTGCATTTTTAAGAGCCCTTCATTCCCTCCTCTGTTAAAAGCTACGCGTAAAAATTAAAAGCGTCGAGTATAAAACTGCAAGATTTGCGCCACGTAAATATCAAATGTATATATTAAGAGGTTAAAAATGTAAAATTAATATTATATTATCTATAGCATCACAAAAGTAAAGGAAGTAAAGATTTAATTATGACATACTTAATAACTTTTGATAGCCCATAAATAAACATAATAATTAACATAAAACATCTGCAAATTGTCCATAAAGTTAGGTGAGTAGTAGTAGAGTAGTGTGCAACTCATTTCACAACAAGTACATAGTCTGTGGAATGCAAACCTGCCATCACTATCGACCTTGCATCTTGCCAACTGACCACTCACATTTCTAGATTTAAAACTAACATGATTTTATATTCGCAATTGCTATGATAGCATTTATTTGTACAACTGGGGTCAACAACCTAATAAAATGACTAAAGATTCTGGAAGAGTTCCAAAATAGAATAGGCTAACATGTGGTTTGGTTTTAGTACTTTAGCGAGGACCTACTTATGATTTTTTAATATGATCATAATAATTTGGGAAAAATTATACAATAAGGTGTTCACATTTACTACATTAATAATGTTTTGTGTACTCTACGCTTGATTATGCAAACATTCTTAGAAATAAAAATTAATGAGGGAAAATTAAGAGCATTCTTAGAAATACTATGAAAAAGCCATTAAAAATACTACTAAGTAATAATTATTTCAGTCTTTAAACAATATCTTGTCTTACAATTATTAAAACTTTATATGAAATTATCATTTTTTATTCCTTAAAGAAACAAACAAATATTTTTTTTACATATTGTGAGTTATTCTATTAAGAATCATCAAATTAAGTAATAATATAATTAAAAGCAAACAAAATCCTAGTTACTTAGTTTTACTTTTGAAAGGTACAATATATTTTTGGTGTGTCTAACAAAAATGAATTTGAAAAATGTTTAGGAATATTTATTGGTAGATAATGTTCATGTACTTTTTTATATAGTTTAAGTACTTTTTAAATAAAGTAAATGGATAAAATATTCAAACATTAAGGCATTTATTTAAGTAACATTCACAATTACAACTTTTGAGAACTTTGACATTTGTTGATTATTATTACAGTAATTTTTGTTGTATGGTATTTTCATATTGCATAAACTGTATTCACCTATTTTACACAACTTTTATAAAACTGTTAGAGAAAGTGTTATTAAAAAGTTTACAAGTAGTTTATACATGCCAAATTTGAACAAACCTACTGTAAACCCGATAAATATTAATAATAGAAAAATAATTACGGTAACTGCCTTACAGTAATTTAATAATAAATTAGAGAAGAGATGATAATATAGTTTACGTATTTACACCAAGAATTCAGTGGGTTACGCTTATTTGCAATTAAACAACACGTTTCGAAGCATGAACAATTATTAGGACGGGAAGAGATTAATCTCATAAACTTATATACGGTTTAAATAACGGCTTCATTGGCAATAGACATGAAAATTTTAAATACATACCCAAAGCTCGGTTCCCCAATTCATTTTTACGTTGAAATCACACAATTTTCACAAAACACATTGAAATCTCACTAGCACTAGTGGATAGATAAAATTGATATTATTCCCATCAGTAAACAGATTTCTGCTACGCTACACACAATTAAAATATTCTGTAAATTTTTCACCACTTCACTTCAATCTCCATACACAAAACATGGCTGACTGCAAGAACCAGACACAGATTACGTTGGATACCCCCGCAGGCCGCAACCCTGACAAGATGACATTAACTGTTTGACACTTGGATGAACTATCAATTGACTGGCAATTGACAATTGGCTTGTAATATAGACTTACGATTGCATATTACCTATATATCATTAAACAATTTTTTTTTGTTATAATATCATTTGGACTTAAATTTAAAATGTCTTCTTGTATGGGAGACCAACGTTTACTTTTGCTTTCACTTTCTTCACTAAGTACTTCAACGTAGCTGACGCCGATGATAACAAATTTTATTTTCATATAATATGTTAAGTAAAAAAACTCCCTTTACTAGGAAAAAAAACATATCAAGTTAAAGATTCAGGCGGAAAAGGATATATGGATGGGACGGGATTATTTTTCATAATAATCAATCTACTAATAAGGCCTTTTTTTATAGAACAGGGGGCAAACGGGCAGGAGGCTCATCTGATGTTAAGTGATACCGCCGCCCATAGACACTATCCATGCCAGAGGGCTCGCGTATGCGTTGCCGGCCTTTTAAGAATTCGTACGCTCTTTTGTGAACACAACATGACGACACTCTATGCTTAAACAATTTTCAAGCATTAATTGATACTTGTCTAGATTATGGAGTGCTCATAAAAATATATTAAACCTGTTGGTCGTTGTAGATGTGATACTTGATTATTATCTGAATGCTCTTTAATAAATGAAATCTAAACCAGTCTATCTGAACTCTTCTTAACAATAAATATTTTTCTTTTGTATTTTGTCAAATCGAGTTTACCGTTTATTGAAAAACGGTACGCTCACAATAAAGAGACGTTCTCAGCTTAAAAGATGATGCAAAAGGAAGGAACAAAAATGATTTCATAATGTTAATGGATTTAAATACTAAAATATATTAAAAACTACGTCTGATGAAATGTTTTATTCAGTTATCTTTAACACGCGAAATGAAAATTTTTATTGGTTGAGTTTGCTGTGGTAAAATTGACCCGTCAGACTTTCTTCGTTCAAATTTATTCACCAGTTTCTGAAAATAATAACCGGATAAGTTATTAGACCTAAGCGAGAGATATTTTTATTTTCGTGATAGTTAAAAACATTATTCGATATACCAGGTATGTAGCAATTAAGATGATTTTGCCGTTCACAATTAAAAAAAAATTACAATACTGTGATTACAATGCTTTGAGTGTTAAAAATATACCTCATCAGCTTCGAACAGTACATGATGGCTGGATCTTCTCGATGTTGGAGGGCCAGTTACCGATGAAGTGTGCGAATGTGAGAGAGAACCCTACAAATAAACCTATTATTAAACAATTATCTTATAACGGAAAAAACAAATGAAAACTGTATAACTTTTACCCACTATTTTGTACGTGGACGTGGCGTACTAGATGTCACATCTAGTTCAAACTGACGTTAGAAATAAACGTTTTTAGCGACGTAGAACGATAGCTTACGAAATATTTTACCAAATAAACCACAGATGGCAATGAAATATGAAGAGTTCTTTGTAAAAAAAAAAATCTTACTTTTTAACGTTATTTTTTGTCAACAACTGTTTCCGAGTGTCGGCAATTATGTCGTAAGTTTTATATTATATTTCTTTAATTATCATACGTGAAAATAAACTTGAATATTTGTACTTTATGATTATGATAATATTTTATAGTTTTAAATGCGAAATTGAGTTTGATTTCAACTTTAAAATATTATTGTCATGGGTATCTAATTATTAAAAAATGTATTTTAATCTATATCCTTAAAGCTATTCTCTAGTATTTTTTACATAGTTCTAGTAATTATATTCCAACAGATCCTAATGGTTTTTGTTGCGATGTATCGGGCGCGGTGCGCGCGGGTCTAGGCCGCGCGAGTAGCTGTACAGGTGACATGAAAACAGTCGTACAGCCCGTGCATGAGTGGAATTTTATTTTAAACTACTTAAAGCAATATAAAACCTTGATAGCAGGAACAAAGCCGAATTCTCTGGGCAATGGTTCAGTTTGTACGTTATAATAAAAACCATCTTCAGATGCAACCGATACTATTGAAGGCCGTGCTGAAAGCTGTTGCGCGAGTAAAACTGGATCAGCATCTTTAATAATAAATTATAAAATATGTATTACATAAAAATATGATTTTTGTTAGTAGAAAAGGGTGTTTTAAGAGGTACCAATATTGTACATACAGTAACAAAAAATTATTAAATCTAAGAAAATTGTAACAATTTTATTCATAAAGTAAATATACCTACATAAGTTCTAGGAATCACTTAAAAGAGTGATATGTTAAATTAGTTTGTTAAAAGGTTAATTAGAATTCCTATGAACAGTTAAGTCTACACTTTAGACTAAGTACTTTTGTTGTGCTTAATTACTTGAAAATATACTAATTATTTTTTAAAATTAAACGTGTGCCAATAAACACCAACATCGACTTCGTACCAATATTCATTCCTTTGACGACTCGTCTAGCTTGAACAACCCTACCAGCACTTCTCCTAAATCGAATGCCCTTTTCTGCTTCACGCCTTAATCTTTGAGCTGCGGAAGCTGATTCAGCAATAGCCATTGCTACGGGACTCATGCCAGATCTTTTAAGATTGATATCTATTAGATAGCTCAAACAAATCGCGTTTGATAAAGTCATATCGCTAGGCTGAAAATGAAAAAAAATAATTAAGGACTACAAACTATTCAGGTTGTCATAACTTTCAGTTTCAAAGTGTATTTTCTCTATAAATGTCGTAAAAACCTCTCACAATTTATGGACAAAACTTCTTATGTGTATCCATAGGTTATCGTTTTAGAGCAGACCATTAATAATTTAAGTACTTAGTTTGTACGCACGCTTTTTTATGTCTATACTAATATTATAAAGAAAGGTAGGGGTTAATCGCCAAATCGTTTTTACGTGGTAGTTGGATTTGAAAAATAAGTCGGCTGAAAAACGGCCGAACAAAATCGTTTCTTACGAACGCTAGCTCAACGGTGCCTACAAAAATTTCACGAATGTAGACAAAAAAGAAAGTAGATATAAAAAAATTCCTTCGACACGTCTAGGAAAAAGCTAGTGCACGGAATTTATTGCGGTTTTCACCATTATCAAAAATTAATTATGTTAAGGAAGGTTTAGGTGTAAGGCGAAGCGAGTCGCTAAATATGAAAATGAATGGCATTACCGATCCAATATTATTTACGCTTATGTCAAATGATCTTAGTGGTGTTTTGACCAATCCTATCGCACGGGCCAATAAATCGCCACAAGTTGGAGGGTTGGCTGCATTCATCGCTGACCAGACACCAGCTGGGGGTTTTTGTATAGGAATTGGTGATATACCGCAGCCTGATATGTTTAGCCTGAAAAAAAATCTCTTTCTGTCAAATGGTGGATACTATTTGAGAAAAAGAGACTGGTGACTTTAGCTAAAACGATGCAATTAGACTGAATTCTTTTAATGAATAAGCGAATGATGAACAAGGCTTTAAACACAAAACCGAGCGAACATTAAATACATATGAAAATTGTACTTATGAAATTACTTAATATAGATAGATACTTGACTATAAATAATAAAGTTTGTATTAAGATACTTACGATGTAAGGTTACATCCTCTAGCTAAAGACACAGCAACATGAGCGATACCATCAGATCCTAGTTTATTATTCAGCCTTAAATCCAATGTTCGTATGCCACAACTAGCATGATTAAGGACTTGGGATATCATTTCAATGCCTGACGGACCTAACAGAAAAAAATCTGTTAATTTGCTGATTGATACTGAAGACTGATGGTTTATTACTGAAATTAAGACTGTACTTAATACTGTACATTAAGATATTGATAAAAAATGTACTATTTTAATTTGACATATGGGATTTGCGCTAAGTCTCATTTCTGAATCTCACCATTACTCAGAAACTTTGTACGATCCGCAAGGTTGCAAGATTAGCTTCGGATGTTGAAAGAATTACAATTGTTAACAAAATCGTATCGACCGCTATAGGAAGTCAAAGAGTAATTATATATTTCATAAAATAGAGCAATGCTGCAGTCAGAAACTACGAACCAAAAACATTATCAGCCAAAATCAGGTTTCTTAATTTATCATGTTTGGACATAAACTTGGCGATATGACTTGCTCCCTCATTCCCAATTTTGCAATGACTAAAGTCTAAAGTTTCTAAATGTATACTATTTGATAGTAATCCTCTGAGTATATATTTTACTCTTTGGCAATTCATATCCGTTCTTGTTATTCTGTAAAAAATGAAAACACAAATGTTTTCATTACTCCATACACCAAAGTCATTATTTATAGTATATCTTTTACAAATGGTAACAATAGAACGTAGAATAATTTCATTGATTTTAGAAATAACAAATGAATGATATATTTTATTGTATTCTTACCTTAAAACTTTAAGTAAATTACAATTTTGAAGTCCTTTAGCTAAATTTTTTGCATCATTATTTGTGAATTGGAATTGGTCACGTCTATATTCAACTCCAATTGACCGTAACTGATAAGTTATGTGTAGTTCAACTAATTTGTGTAAATTGCTTAGTGCAGCATGCAGAGATATATGATCTAAAAAATGGTTAATACTTTTTGTATTAGTAATAAAAAAGTTATGAAACCTCCTTTTCGAAACCTTGGCCGTATATGTTAGGAGAATCACGTTTGAATTCGAATACACAATTTGTATTATCCTATTCGAGTGTCGGATCAACCCTTCTAGAACGGAGACTAGGGATATGAATGCACCCACCTCTTGACACTTCTTCGTTTGTTTTATAAAGTTTATTTTGGTTTTGCTTTTGAGTTGTAATCAAATCAGCCATCTCTGGAGACGTTATTCTTTGACTAATTATATCGGCTGGTATTAAACGTCGTATCGATAACGACTCTATGTATGGACCACAAAGTTTTATTAATGCTTGAACCTAGAAAAAGTATTATAACTTAATCTATTTACATAACTTATTTATTAACTTTTATCACAAAAAAAATAATTTAATTAAACCAATTTTAATATCTGTTAAATATTTATTTTAGATATTTTATTCCAAAACAAGAATGATATTAAAATCGTAGAATTACTACCTTTTCTGGGTCATACTCTCGGGGGTTCATGCTCTCTAAAATATCGGCACAGTATCTCTCCATAAAAATGTTAATCCATGGTTTGTCGCCAATAGCTTCAACGTAATCCGACCATTTGGAGTAGTAGCATCTTTTCCAAAAAATATCATTCTTTATATTGTCTACCAAAATCTGCAGTGGTAGAGTGGTGTTCAAAATTTCTAAAAAATACTCCCGATCCTTTTGTACCAACTCTTCGAGTTTTGGGTAACCTAAAATATATTTAAAAGTACATAGGTATATTAGGTTGCCTGGAAGCAATTGCTTATAAGCTACAAAGCCATCTGTTGGAGACGCCCTTTATATTTATGTCCGTATTTTATACTCAGATATTGTTTGATTGTGTGCAATAAAGTGTAAATAAATTAACAAATATTTGTAATAATAAAAAGAGCCTAGCTAACCTTGGTAAGACTTAAATAAATACGTTCTCCATAGTTTTCGCTAGCTTTTAAACATTTCTATATTACGTAAATCTACTTACGTACCACTCCAATTTCTATTTAAGCTTTCAATACATAGTAAAACGAGGGATTTCGGATGTTTTAAATCCCATTCAAAATCTTCTGCTTTTATAATGCGGTTACATTCCAAGTTCGGGTTATTTTTATACGCCAAATATGTGTTTTTGTTAATATTTGTGGAAAATTTCATTTTCCTCATACAAAAATTATGCTAATCAAATTGTCTATCTATATCTATAAGCTTATTGATTAAACAAGGCGTATAACTATAACAACACTCCATAAACCTATCTCCCGCCTATTTATAATGAAACAGTTTATTTGTAAGGTCGCTTATGAAACATAATATTATTTAATAACATCAGCTATTTTTCTTTAGTGAATTTAGTCGTTGAAACATCCATATTTATGTTTTTGTAAAATCTAAACGAAGAATTTGGATTTTACCGAATAAGAAAACTTTAAATGTAATTATTTGACCAAAAAAATAAAGCGGTATTCAATTTTAAAGTAAAACTTTAATGTAAAGTTTAAATTTAACGTGTAATATGGAGAGTAAAAATAAAAGTAGATTAATGAAGAATCAATGATCACAATTAATGCTAGATTTTAAAATATAATACAAATTTGAACTTTCCTTCTGTAGTTTACCTAAGGTGAACATTTGTTGGACGTTGGTTAATGGTTATACTGTACTGTGCTATCCTTCAACTGTCAGATGTCAACTTTAGTGTGTGTTTACAAAATAGGAATTGTAATTTGTTAGAATTAAAACATTTGTTTGGTTAAACACTGAGAAAGGATTAATAAAAAGATTGTAAACAATTGACATAATAATTAACTGAGAAACCAGCAATGGATAAACATAACAGCTCAGAATTATTGAATTCAGACTTCTCCTTGTCCAAAAATGCAAGTTCTGATTCATTAGATTCTGACTCCAAATCTAGTTCATTGAATTCTAAACATGGACAAGAATCCGTAAGTTTCCTAATAGGCTTAATTTATTCCTATGTTATTCCTGCACATCCTGTTTTTAAAATTTAAGGATCAAAGTACTTAGTATTAACACGTCTACAAGCCTGTCAAGTTATTATCGTTAACAAACATCAAGATGAGTAAATCAATGCATGTTTGTTTATTTGTAAATCGTATTCGTAGTCAAAGAGATTATCAGGAGTTTTCAAAGGCTTGTATCTATGACTATAATTTTTTTTTAAGTAGAATAGCAACGTAAATTTGTTTTACTTTGTTTTATTTACAGTCTCACGTGTTGGGTGATATCCAGCTTCTAGACGGTGAAAAAGTTATGGGAGTTGCTCGGGATGTTACATATCTTTGTCCCTATAGTGGACCATCTAGAGGGGTTCTTAAAGTAACCAATTACCAGTTGCATTTTCGACCAACTGACATTACACCTCTGCAAAGTACACTGAGTGTTTCCTTGGGTGTGGTAAGTATCTTTATTTATGTCCATCCTGTGTAGTGTAGTAGTCATTATCTATTTTCTTGGAAACATGTTTCACTCAGTACAGCATCTGATCATAATTTACATTATTTATTTACCAAAGTTGATTGAAACATATAAAATATTAATAATTGTATATAAAACCTTATTAAATCTATAAAAAGGAACTATTGAACTAAATTTTTATACAATTCATTTTTTATTTATTCATTAACTCTCAAATTGACTCTTTTCATTAATTCATTTACTTTGATCACAGTTAATATTACAGTGTTTTAAATATTTGTATTTATAAAGATCCATATTTTCAATAAGGTCTCCAGAATTGAAAAAGTTGGTGGAGCTTCATCTAAGGGGGAAAACTCTTATGGAATTGAAGTATTTTGCAAGGTAAACAAAACACCAGTTTATGATTATGAATCATTCAGCTGGTGCTGTTAATTGTATTTGTAGAGACAATATAATGTTAAGGTAAAGGATAAGAGCCTGTAATTATATTACAGAAATCAATTTACGTTCAAGTAAGGATGACTTAGTAAAGTATGAGCATAGAGATTATTAAAGCTATCAATCGATGAAGAAAAAATATCTTGAAAGATAGAATTATGATAAAGCATTTAACAATATTTTTTTGCAAGTGATTATCATTATTATCTCTTCAAATACATGACATAATTTTAATCAGTGCTTTTTGTCAGGTGTGACCTGATATCACATTAAAATGCATTTTTGAGCTCAACCTTGGTCGTACTACCTAAATGGCATAAATTACATACATTATCCTTAAAGAAGCCATGGACCAAGTGCCCATTTTGTTTTGTCTCTGTAAGACTGCCGAGCTATCGGCATGATATATATTATAGGATAAGCAATAAAAGAACATGGGAATTTCCAATGAGTATATTACAAGATTGACTTGTCTTAACAATGTCATATATACTAATTACATCATGTGTTATTTCAGGATATGAGAAACTTACGCTTTGCTCATAAACAGGAAAATCATTCGAGACGTGGCATTTTTGAGAAATTACAACAACTGGCATTTCCACTATCACATAGATTGCCATTATTTGCATTTAGTTATTTAGAAAGTTTTGCAGAAGATGGCTGGCAAGTTTATGAACCTGTTGTAGAATTGAGGAGAATGGTAAGTGTGTAAAGCTATGACTCCAAGTATGACTCCATACACATGGCCATTAATACATTTTTAGAGGTGTGATCTCATCTCAATGAACACAACTGTTCTTTGTCAACAGTTTTCAAAATGTGTATGATATGTAAATATTGTAAAAATTACTACTGATTGTTTATTTTCACTAATTAATACCTGGTTGAATAAGTTTTATTTCAGTTAGTTTTATTCATTTAAATTTATTTTATTATATTATTTATTATTTATATATTTATTTATTTTATTTGTTAATTGGACTGTCAGTATATAGTATAAAATGTATCTTTAATACTAAAATATAAGAAAGAAGAATAAGAAAAGAATTAAAATTTATTGATGACTATGTTTACAAACTATGATTGTTATTTCAGAGTAGTTTCATGGAGGTAAATAAATTTATCAACCTGTCAACCTGTTTGAGTATACTATTTTAGCATTTTTATTATAAAATTTTCAGGGGGTCAACAATGATATGTGGCGCATAACTCGTATAAATGATAAGTACGAGATATGTGACAGCTATCCATCGGTATGGGCGGTACCGGCTGCCGCTAACGATGACCTCCTCCGTTCTGTTGCGGCTTTTCGATCACGTGGCAGAATCCCAGTATTAGCCTGGATACATCCGAGTTCCCAAGCAACTATTACAAGGTGTAGTCAACCTTTGGTCGGGGTATGTATCCTTTAAATTTGACGAAAAATAGCTTGACATTGTTTTGCTAACCTTCTTGTTTTTTGAAGTTGATTAAAAGGCCAGCCATTTTTACTCATCCCTCACTGAAACAGTTTTAATACATTCTCTATCCTAGGATATGAGAGTCAAATCACATATAGCTTTAGTATAATTAAGTATCATAGATTATAGAGCATTACACTACATAGATTATAGCTATAGACGCGTTTTGGATAAGTAGGACTTACTGTTTTTTCAATTTTAAACTCAATTGTGCAATTTTTAATGGGTTCTGTGCGATAATGTATTCAAACGTGTATTTTTTTCCCAGGTTAGTGGTAAACGCAGCCGTGAAGATGAAAGATATATCCAGCTTATAATGGATGCTAATGCTCAAGCTCATAAACTGTTCATCATGGATGCTCGGCCCAGTGCAAATGCTATTGCTAATAAGGCTAAGGGAGGCGGGTAAGCATATCTAATACAGTTTTTAAATCTATTTTATTTTATTTTATATGCGAGCTTTGAAGGAACTAATACCGTCATTTTATTTTATTTATTTCTAAAAGTATGTATATTGTGAAGTGCACACTAATATATAATCGATAAAAATTTCAATATATAAAACAAAGGGGTAAAGTTTACAATTCAGTACCTCGATTTTGAGGTCAGAGGGGGAGGGGAGAGGGGGGGAGGGAGGGTGGAGGGTCTACTTATCACCCCCAACCAATTTCAAGCACCAGAAACAGTTATTTCAATAAAAAAATAAAAAAAAACAAAACATATATACCTAACATTAACCGGACCCATCGTCCTCAAAGTCATCCACATAAGCCGGTCGTTTACCAAGCATATTTCACCAAGTTTCAAAAAAATGCAAATAAAATAACGCACATTCACAAAAAAACAAAAGAAATGTAAAAAGTAGCGGATTTTTAACGGCTAATCCGTACTGTAACACTAACACACTCTTCTGGCAAAATCCAAATTCGAAATGGCCGATTGCGTTTAAAAAATGAATAGGGATGTAAAAAATATCGATTTTTAAAAAGTCGAATTTAGAGCGCGATTTAAATATTCGATGAAAATCTTCCACTTTCCATTATTATTTAAATTAAATATTAATATACTAACTTAACCTAACTGAACCAGATAATAATTCATTTTTTGAACAGTTATTTAAATTAAATATTAATATACCAACCTAACCTAGCCGAACTATATAACAATTCGGCTTTTGAACGGCTCCGGCGCGAAGGAAGAGCAGCCCCCACCCGCTGTACCAAAGAACAGGCATTTCATGCCTGTCCTTTGGCGTAGACGTAGCGGGTGGGGGCTGCTCTTCCTTCGCGCCGGAGCCGTTCAAAAGCCAACAGACAAGACCGGACCACGTGGATAGTGGGGTGCTCTGATTTTTGAATATAAAATTTAGAAAATAAAGTAAACACTTTATTGTAGTAAAAATTAGCTTTATAAGCTGTAGGAATAAAAAATTAATTCTTTATTATCATCGATTTTTAGTAATTAGCTTTATTGTAGTAGGAATAAAAAAAAACAATTCTTTATTATCATCGATTTTTCATACTAAAAACAATCGATTAATTTTATGCAAAATGTCACATCTCTAGTAAATCTAGAAAACCAATAGATAACCAAATAGAGTAACCAATAGAAAAGTATTAATTGGATAACCAATAGAAAAGTTCGAAAGTTAAAATGGCGGATTGTTTACAAATTTGTACTGTTGCACAAAACATCAAAAAGTGTTTTTAAATATTTAATTAGTGTAAATTACAACTCAGATACCATAAATGACTCCAAATCTCACGGAAGTGTTCAAATCAAGGCCCCCGAGACCCTATCTAGGGGTCTGAATAAGCAAATTCAAGGTAAATAGAAAAGTTTACAATGGCGGATTGTTTACAAATTTCTAATATTGCACAAAATTTCGAAAAAAATTTTAAATATTTAATTTATTTTAAACTACAACTTAAGCAGCAAAAATTACTCCAAATCTCACGGAGGTTTTCGAATCAAGGTCCCCCGAGACTCCTACACACTCAGTTTAATCACAATCAAGGTATTGAATATAAGATCCAACCCCAGAATTCAATTCAAAATGTTCTTGCGTTTCATAACTGTCAAGTTAGTTGGTACGAGTTGGTATTGTTAAGACAATACATGTTTATTACCAAAGTAAGGCGGCTGGCTGACTAGCCCTATTTTAGATTATTATATTATATGAAATATTTACGATTATATTTATCCTTATCATCGCCACAGACAATATTTGAAGCAATTATAAGATTGGTTTTTTCAGATATGAATCAGAGGACGCGTATCAAAATGCAGAATTGGTGTTTCTAGATATACACAATATACACGTGATGAGAGAGAGTTTGCGAAAGTTGAAGGAATTGTGCTTCCCACAAATTGATCAGACGAGGTTAGTAGTGTTAACAAAGACAAATTATAGTGTATGAATGAAACAAATTAATAAAATGCGTTAAGAGTGAGCAGGACAAACATACTTTTCTCTGTTCCACAGTATTTATTGTTTGGTGGCAGACAAATGTCTGTCAGAAAAAATTCGAATTGATATTCGTGTTGCTAAAGTTTGCTTTGCGTAAATAGATGAATATAACAAATATTCATTGTTTTAGATGGTTCAGTGGTATTGAAGCAACTTGTTGGTTGAAGCATATAAAATGCATTCTGGCAGGCGCCGTTCGGATTGTTGACAAGGTGGGCATATTTAATTTGCATACGTCTCATATTATGTTTGATAAATATACAATACATATAGGCAATATGTATTCTTGATTACTGAAAACACATATAAAATAATAGATAGCACTTTTATATACATTTTTCACGACAAATCAAATCAAATTAATATTCATGTAAGTAGGCTTATGAACGTCAAAAAAAGAAATATACATAAAATGTTTCGAAAGGAAGAGAAGAACTGGCAATAAACTCTCCGCCACTCTTTTTAATGTCCAAGTTTTTTCTTTTCACAATATTTGTAAGGAGCTGCAACTATTACACCATGTTCCATATTACATCTTGAGTAATAAAGAATAAAAAATAAATGAAAAACAAAGATTTGTCCACTATCAGCAGGAGGCATGGTGAAATAGAGGCACGCACTTACATACTCGTGAGATCAACACGCAAATACGTAGTATAAACAACTAATATCACCGCATACACGAATTCAAGTACGACCGGTCACCATATGTAGCACCCGTTCACGAGTATGACGCATGGCCAGCCATTTTGCCCCCTTGCCATAGTTTAGGGAGAGTGACTAAGTTTTGATGATCTAACAAAAACAAAATACTGTTATCTTTTCTCTTAAACAGTCATCTCTTTTATTACATTCTGACAGAGATGAATAGATTTGCAATACTGTTATCTTTTCTCTTAAACAGTCACCTATCTCTTTTATTATATTACATTCTGACAGAGATGAATAGATTTGCCTAAAACAGTTGAGGGGTAAAATTCAGAGTCAAAATTAAAGGCGAAGTCACATTCAAATGTTATGTGAAAATACTATGTGATTTTATAAATTATTTGGTATGTAGGTGGAGAACCACAAAACATCAGTGCTGGTCCATTGTTCCGATGGCTGGGACAGGACCGCCCAGTTGACAGCCCTCGCCATGCTCATGCTTGACCCGTTCTACCGCACACTTAGAGGCTTCCAAGTCCTGATTGAAAAGGAGTGGTTGTCCTTCGGCCACAAATTCCAACTGGTATGTCTATAACTTACTATGTTTGCCTTACTTTGTATCTATATTTTCGCTATACTCCATAGAATTAAATCTTAAAGATCTAGGTTATGAACGTAAGCTACTTATTTATTTATACTTTATTCAAAAATATACACATAACAAAAAAAAAACAGATTACAAAAGTTATAAGGCAACGGGCGGCCTTATCGCTTACAAGCGATTTATTCCAGGCAACCCTAATGTGAAACTAAGAAAAAGAAACAGCAACAGAGATTGATGATTTAATCCTATTTCTACCAAAATAATTAACCGACTTTAAAAGGTGGTGTTTCTGTATGCGTGAATTTTTAGGCTTTCAAGCACGTGTTAAATTTCGATTCAATATATTCCGAGAGACCAAGTTTAACCAAAATTGTTACAGTTTTTCAGATATGGGTATCTATTTATACGAAGGTACTTAGTTAAAAAGTTTAGTTCTAAGTTTTATTAATTCTATAATATACTGTTTAACAGATATTTCTCACTGAAAACTAGTCTAGTGTAATAGTCAGTACGTGAATATTACAGCGTATAGGCCACGGAGATGAACGACATTCGGACGCAGACCGTTCACCGGTCTTCGTTCAATGGGTGGACTGTGTTTGGCAACTGCAACAACAATTCCCAACTGCGTTTGAATTCACTGAACGACTCCTTATCACAATCGTCGATCATCTGTACTCGTGTCGTTTTGGTACATTCCTCTTCAACACCGAGCGGGAGAGAGTTAAAGAAGGTGATACATTTGGATTGATTTTATACTAGCTTTTTTTTATAGAACGCACGTAAATGGACAGGAACCTCTCCAGATGTTAAGTGATATTGCCAATGTTAGAGGGCTCGCAGACGGCTGGCCTTTTAAGAATTAGTACGCACTTTTCTTGAAGCATCCATACACATAGACATACATTAAAAGGTTTTAATTTTAACAAAAAAAATTTTTAATTAAAAAAAAAATTATTTAATTTTAACAAAAAATTATTTAATAAAAATAAAAATTTAATTTTAAAATTTATTAAAGAGACGAAATTTAATTACAAAAGATCATGTTAGACATTGAATCATATTTATTCAATCATATAATTTTTAGACATTACATCACATTGACTTATTTGTATATTTTCCAGAACTTAAGGCTAAAACCGTATCCCTATGGTCCTACATAAACAGCCGTCAGGACCTCTACCTGAATCCCTTATATTGGGGTCCTAGCGCCTTCGGTCCTAACACGCCACCTTCGCCCTATTCAAGACCTCAAACAGTTCTGGTACCAGTTGCATCTTTGAGGATCATCAAGCTGTGGAAAGCTTTATACTGCAGATGGAATCCTACTATGAGGCAACAGGTAGGTTTTTACATATATATCACTAGCGGCCGGCTTTGCACGGATGGACATTTTTTTAATTTTTTTTTAGATATTGATATTTTATTTAATATCGTGGAACGATTTGTTCAAATTATCAATAGTTTTTACAGTGCATGCGAAGATATATTATAGACTTTTTTTTACATCTTGGGTAATTATTGTAGTTTTAGTAGAGTACATTATTTTTTTCTTGCAATTAAAATAGTCTTTATTATTCAGTGATAAAGAAGCATTGAAATTGTGAAATAATTTTCGAAATCGGTCCAGTACTTTTTGAACCTATTCGTTAAAAACATACATGCAAATCTTTCCTCTATAATATATTAGTGATGTTATTCATATATCTAAACTATTCTAATATCTTTATAAAGAATTAATGTATATAATAAATAAGCTGCTTGTGTATAATATTGTAATTATAGATCAGAAGCTTACAGCCGTCAAAACAGGGTTGATTCAATATTAAATACACATATGTAATTTATATGGCTATCAAACTATTTATTTACCTTCCTAGAAGTTATAGATCACTGCCGAAAAAGTCAGCGCCATTCTATTAAGGTCTCTACTCTTTCGTCTCTTTCTATTAAATTGGGGTTACGCTGTGATGAAAAGAGGCAAGTGACTCTTTAGTTAAAGCAGTGCAGGCCGGATTAATTTTATGTATTCTACGGCATCTTCATACTAACCTTAAGTTTGTTTTATCCCTTTATAGTAGCAGAACATTAATACAATATTTTGTTATAAGGACCCAATATTCCAACGTACGCGCGAGTTAGTAGCGTTACGAGCGCAGTTAGAAGCGGCTGCAGCGGCGGCGGCGGGAGATCACGCGGCGCGGCAACATCGCTTAGCTCTCACTCCACCACGCGTTGCAAGTCCGCATCATGTCTGACGAGAACTATTGTGAGTATCATAATTGGGTAGTGCCTCGCTTTTTAATGTAAATGTATCATAATTGTGCCAAGATTAATAATCATTACTTGGTCTTATTGGGTTCATATTCGCGTATAGACAAGATGAATTTGGGACGTCTTACGAACAATAGAGTTTTCAGCGGCAAAAAAGCGGCTGAAGTTATTCACGCTTTACCGCCTAGAAATATATTATTATTCTGTCTATAGACTATATAAAAGCTTGAAGACTGGAATAGACTAATAGACTAGATTATATTCTAGTATTTTTGGCTGTCAATATACTTTTTAGTCTATAGTATATAGAGTTAGACTATATTGTGTTTTTGTGTCAAGCAAGGCTTTAATATAATGTTTAATTCATAGTATTCCATCCGATAATTATAACTTTTTACCCGTTTCCCTGTTGCATTGTGGTCCCTGGGCCACAATGCACAAACTGTATGGGCCGGTTATAATTTACTATATGAAAAAAAATATTAATGGTAAAAAAGGTGGTTCTATCATGGCGAAGAATATGTGCTTAAAATCCATGTCAACGAATGTCAAAACGCGAAACAAAATACCACGTTAGCTCCAACCATTCTTTACATATAATTTAGTAATAATAAAACCATTTTGTTACAGATTTTAAACATCACTTGAACAAAAATAACATAGACTTTTATTCGGCTACTACTATTTTTAACTGCCATTGTTTAAGTTTTATTTTACACATGTTTGCCAAAGTAAAGATATGTTAAATAAGTCGACTGTTAATACTAAACCAAAATGTATAACGAAAAGACGTTACGTTACGTACGTACGTGATTGGTCAAACCTATATGACGTATATATCGTATATATTGGCAAACGAACGAGTCTTATATTTATGTCTAGTATTTCGGAAATTAATAGATATCAAGTCCCCTAATAAAGGTCCACTAGCTGATATTTAAAAATATCATTAGGCATTTATTTATTATTATGGCCCTTACGTCCTCCATTATTTTTATTAAAAGGTAGAATTTATATATTTATTTTATTTTGATTAACCTTCAGTAACCACTGACTGATTGTAATTAACAATTATGTTTCGATTAAAATTTCAATTTCAAAATATATACAATGTTTCAAAAATATTATATGTGTCCAAAATTTTATTTTAGTTAAAATAACATAATTTTAGAGTTTTGATTGATATGATTTAAAAAGTACCTATACCTAAGCTAAACGTGAATTATTTGTAAGTAGTTTTATTAATTAGTTTCATACATATATACATAATTATTGTGTAAAAATGATTTTATCCCCACCATAAACTCACATAGACGTAACAATTTGATATTTAAAAAGATCTTTAAGCCTGAAATAGTTAATATTTTTTTTGTTTTAATAACATTGGTCTTTGCAAATACAGTGGTAACTTTATAAACCGTCGGTAAAGTACGTATTTTCTGACGTTGTTATATATGGAAAGAAAATTACAATATATGAATAACAAAATATTCCACCAAAGTTCAGTAATTTCGAAATGAACGCCTGAACCCAATAATTAATCCACAATCTCAGATAGAGAAAATCAGACCGTGACAGTCTATCGATCTCCTATCTGTATCCTAATAACCAAACACTACGAAGACAATCCATTTTTGGCGACGGATAGAATTCAATCACTTCGCTCTTTACAGTCATATTTGATAATCAATATAAACCAAAATAAAGTAAATAGAACCGTACAAATTATATTAAAATATACATGTCTATGTTTAAAACATATCGGATAGCTTTTTAATTATTTTAAAAACTGGAGTAAGTTAAAATCTAAAGATAGGATGTTCACACAGTTGAACTGTCATTTTCATACAAAGGTCTATCCACATACACCGAACCGACCAACCGTGGATAGCTTCTATCGACAGATGGCTATTACAATCCGTCGACTGGTTATTGGCACACTTCTATCTACATTTTAGATTAAGATGACTATCTTCAGATAGGTTATTGGGTTTGGGCGTTAGAGAGTTTCACGTTAGATCAAGTGATCTACAGTGTATACAATTTAAATTGTAACCCTGCTTTAGCCGATTACGTTTTATTGTATAAATAAAAGAGTAAATATGTAATAATAAAATTAAGAATAAGTGTTTACATATAATAAAATGATGAAACATCTGATATAAGTGTATTATTTTTAATACGTTGCTGTTGAGGTGACATATACACAACCCCTTTGCGTATTTTTTTTCTTTATTTGTTTTTTTTTTTGCAATAGACGGTTGCAATAATGGAGGAGAAAGAAAGAGACTGCTCTTTCTCCGACCTATAAGATTTTCAACTAGTATAAATACTGGCTAGCTGGACGCCCCAGTAAGGTCGAGAAATAATATACCATCTAAATCTGTTCTAACGACATCATAACAGTCGATGATATTGTTAATACCTAGTACAATAGAATTCCACCGGAACTTTTGGTTTTTGTCAATACAACCGGTAAAACAATGTCGTTTTAAACGGTTTTGACATAAGCGGTCAGAGCTTGGTTAACGCGTTTCACAGTAGGTAATGACTTCATACGCAGTGATTGTAAATATCGCTACAGCGTTTTCAATACTTTGGCCCTATTCTAGAACAATAATTTTCAATTCAATGAAATATAAATCTTCTTTCAAGAGCTGTAAAAATCTTTATTTCTGTAAAAAGTTTCTGTTAGACGAGATTGTGTCTTGAGATACGATTACACAAATGATAAGTGTTTTGGTGATTTTCAATGTTTAATGATGATTTATAAAAATCTTGATGAAATTTTACAATGTTTGAAATAGTAGCCATAGAAGTATCATGATGACGATTAATTAAGACCTTTTGACACGAAGCTCGATAACAAGAAATGGTGTAATGTTGTTTTTGATAAATATTTTTATTCATATACATATATCTGCTTCGACGAATTCTTGTCTATGAATTAAAAATATATGAATTAATAATAAATAAATAATTGAAAAAAATCAAGCGTTGAAATCAAATGTTACAATTTGAGGGCCAAACTGATCATTTGATAGAGGACGCAATTTTATTTATGGAACATGTAGGGGTGGGTCAATACAACCTTAACCTCTAGTTTGTGGGATTGGTGCCCTCATCCCCTGGTCGCCATGTTGGAAAAAGGGGTAAAAACACGTTTTTGGCTATATCTTCCTATTCCATTTTTGAGTTTTTATCATTTTTTGAAAAAGCTGTTAAAATTTTTATCCGTATCACTAAGGTAGGTATTAACAGAAGGAGAGGTGACTTTAAACAAAACAACAAAATAAACCCAGATATTCTTGTATCATAGGTTAAATGAGATAAAAGTTCATTCGAAGTAAATAAACATATCACATCAGTGCTGTATCAAACGTCAGAAAATGTTTCACGCAAGCTCACATATGATTAATTAACGCAAGTGCCATTTATAAACAATACATTTGGTAATTGAAACGTGATAACTCTAGTTGAGTAGAATTTATATTTTTTTTAATTAAAAAATAATTAAAGAAATAGTTGACAAAAACATAAATAAAATGTTGAGAGTGCTACAAAGCAGACATCCAAAGTTGAGATTTAAGGGAAATGGAATTTGGCAAAGATCATACGCTAATAAGGAGGTCGTGTCTTCGGCGGATGTTGTAATAGTTGGTAAGTAATATACTTATAATGAGGATTTATATTTAGGCAGTAGGCTGCACGAGTGAGAGAAATTTCCTATAGGTACGTATCCTTGTACTTTATGTGGAAGGTAAGAAAGCTGGTAAAGACCGCGGGTTAATTATAGTCCGGTGGGTAAGGACTACTAAACAATACATTAAAGAATAACCATTTAAAATGCATTTAAACCTGTACCTTTGAAACCTGTACCTTCTAAACGAAATATATCTTTCCTTTTACAAAAAAAACCTGCACATAAATAACCTCCTTTTTGTGAAGTACGTTATTTTTAACTACATTCGTTCATACTATTTTTCTAATATGTATGTCGCAGCCAATTAGCTTAATTAGCCATTTAATCGTTATATTCAGATATTCAGCCGTACTTTTTAAAACTGGCTGGCATAAACATTAGACACATGGTCATCGTATCGTCAGAAATAAGAAGATGAATTATCTGTCATAAAAATATTTATTTAATATACTAAAAATGTAAAATGTTACTGTTCTGTTCATTTAATCAAAGTGATAAGTAGAACTAAGTGAGTTGGTAAATATAAAAAAAAAGTATTCTTATAGGTGGCGGTATAGCTGGATGTAATATATTATACCAGCTGTCAAAAAGGGGAGTGAATGCCGTACTGCTGGAACGAGCGAAGATAACAAGCGGTACAACGTGGCATACAGCTGGTACGGATAATGTTAAACGTGCGGGTGCCTGTTAACCTAATACTACATTGTAGTAGGTAGTTTGATAGTCGTCTAGCATTTTCTAGTTCTACATATATATACTTTTTCCTTAATTTAACATACATAATCACTCATAAATCATATAGGGACATACCAATAGATGAATTATTGCCAAACTTTTAAGGCTAAGGAAATTTGGAATGCACATTTTGCTTAATTTGCGAATAGGTTTGTTTTTGGTGTTTTATAAAATTAGTTCAATGAATAAAAAATAAGTAAACATTGCCTTCATTAGCATTCTCCTATATTTCGTGTTTAAATGACCGGTTATGCTTTCAATGTTTTCAATTTGAAAAAAGATACCCTCATCGAGATTTATAATTTGAAAACATTGGTTGGTATGGATTAATTATACATAACTAAATTAGTTTCTACATTATTTGATCAAACTGTCTCTTTTCATCGAAGCTAAAACTCAATTTAATGGAAAGAGACGAATAAGTATTTTGTGTGAAAAAATCTAATAAGGGTAAGATTCAGAGTCTAGTATTATCGCGAAGCTTGACTCCAGTTTGTAAACGTCACATACTTAGAAGAGGACAAAAAGAGTAGAGTTAGAGCCTAGGTTCTTTGATTCCCAATGTATTCCAATACGTTGTTGACATACGGGAATCACAATTTCCTATAAAGTCTACGTTTCGACTCTGAATCTTACCGTACCGTAAGAAGGCTGAACTGATATGCACAGGTCTCGTTTGGTCCCTACGGCCCAGTGATTTGGAGATTAAGCTATTAAAAGATTCGCGAAGTGTGTACCAAAACCTGGAAAAAGAAACCGGCGAATATGCTGGATGGATCAATAATGGAGGGCTTTTCATCTCTAGAAGTAAGGTAAGATAAATTTGTTTGAGATTTCACCTGGAAAAGGCTTCTCTGGATATAAAACAGCAATAAATTGGAGTTTATTTATTTTTGTGATAAAAAACTATACATTAATTTTTGAAAATATTACATTCCACCAGTTACTATACATAGCAACTGCCATACGTGGAATGGCCCTTATCAAGAATTATTTTTGTCTAGTGAGGTCATCGTTCGGCATAAGTTATCATAAAGCAATATACATCAATTTCTACGTATAACTTACGTATAATCATACGTACGCGTATGTGTACGTATATTAAAATTAGCTTAAAGCGGTAGTTGCGCTTGTAACCTATAACCTGTATTAAATTAATTTAAATTTTTTGTTGTTTCTCAAATTTTTACATCAATAAATGAGTATGAGACAACCCCCGTAAGTAGTCAAGAGACATTTGTCTTGGGGTTGACTCCCTACTTCTCTTATGACTTCGTATCGTGAAAATAAGAAAATTTTATTGTGATTCTGGTTTGAGCTTTTATTGCAGAACTTACCTCTGTTCTGTGGATTTTTTTTTAAATATTTTGGAACAGATATAGACTATGACAGCCAGGAACATATCATTATAATAGCAAAAGAACTGTTGAAGTCAGTCCAGAAATTCTGTGTCTTTTTTTACTAACATATAAAATAGATACACCTTATTAATGTCATCTATGTAAACTTAGATGTTCTAAACTACCTATTATTATTTATTATTATTTATTATTAGTATTGAAGTACTACCCGTAATTTTAAATATTCTGTTTTAATTTATTGACTTTGCAGGTCCGTACACAAGAATATCTTCGTCTGCACACCTTGGGAAAAGCATTTGGCATCGAGAGTGATATCCTGGAACCAAAAGAAGCCCAGAACTTGTTTCCACTTCTAGACACTTCTGTTTTTGAAATGGGTCTTTATTCCCCTGAAGATGGCACTGTTGATCCTACAATGGTGTGCAATGTGCTACTTAAAGCGGCTAAGGCGAATGGAGGAAAGGTATAATAATATACAAACAGACGTGGAAACGAAATTAATTAAATGTTTCAGAAAATTAGCCCAGTCAGATCTAGAGATTTTCTTCCTGATCCTATCGCTATTTTATTCTTAATATATTTGCTATATTCATTTTCTTTCATTAATTTTATCAGGTGTATGAAGATTGCCCCGTCCATGACATATTCTATAAACACAACTTATTGGGAAATAAGGAAGTCACTGGTGTTCATACGGAAAATGGATTCATTAAAACAAAATGCGTTGTCAATTGTGGAGGTATTTTAATAAATTTGTTCCAATTAATAATATCTACAGCAATATACGAATTATAATATGAAACCGTATTGCATATTACTTTGAAATTTCATTAAATTATATAAATCCAAAAAACGGAATTTATAATATTGCATATTCTAGTTCTAAACCAAAACTGTGTAGATGTAACAATAGTTCTTAAATTTAATTATCAATATATAAAACAGCTTTCTATTATCTCAGTAATTGTTACAGTTATTATTTTTTTTTCAATAAAAATATCATTTTTTGAAAATATAAAATGCTCGGTTGGATATTCTGTTATTATCAAAATATTTGATATAAAACAAGTTGCTCCACTTTATTTATAGGAGCATGGGGTCCTCGGATCGCAAGGTTTGCTGGAATACCAGCATTACCTCTCATTCCATTTAAACACGCGTACGTGGTATCAGAAAGTATACCAGAAATTCGAAACGCACCCAATGTGAGAGACCACGATGTCGGTCTGTATATCAAAATACAGGGTGAGACCTGTCAAATCGGTGGATATGAAAGCAATCCTTTAATAATGGATCAAGTAAGTGATGCTGTTGTATAGGTAAATGTCTCTGTCTTTAGTTCATATATCTTTATATATTTCTTTTTATATATCTTGTTTCCAAATAATTATCATTCTTTCCAATGTCAAATTTTATGTTTTTAAAACAACAGACTTCTAGCGCCATCTGTTAAAGGTAACATAAAATTGAAAATGTCCTCACCAGTATTCGATGTTTGATTTGTAATTTCATGGTTCAGCAAAAACATCATGAGAAAACCGGCTTAGACCAAAAGTCCACGGCGTGTGTCTGACAAAGGAGGCTGATCCGATCCTGATAGATAACATGATCACGACTGTTCATTGAAGTATCACTGAATTTTTTTAATTTAGTCAGGTTATCTTTTAAAAAGACTAAATTTTCCAGCTTCCCGATAACCTACAATTTCACCTTTACGACCTAAACTGGGACATATTCAATGTGCATATGCAAAGTGCGGCTTCCCTATGCCCAAAATTGGGAGCCATTGGGATCAAGAGTACTGTCTGTGGACCGGAGTCTTTCACGCCTGACCATAAACCTATAATTGGAGAAGATCCTAATGTTTATGGTAAGTCAATGAAAAAGATAATAAACTTAAGAGTTACAGAATCCATTCTATACTTTCGCCCCCAAGGATTAGGATGATTTAAGTATTCGTCACGGTTATAAAAAGCTTTATTGATTAATTTACTTTTGATGAAGGTAGGTGTATTAATAAAATTCTTGATCTAGTGGTTTCCAATTTATTGATGTTAACTTATCCTTATATCTTTGTAACTAGGTTGCATGGAAGATATCGTTTAGTATGGTCGTTCATTGGACTATGTAATTAAAAAAATCGTTTTCATATTGTGCAGTAAAGTGAGTGAAATTATGTTGATTTTTAAAACATTGGAACTTTGTGGTTCTATAATTAGAACGCAATTCTTTTATTTGAAATATTGTGTATTAACATTGTGTAAAACAAACTTGGCGATTAAAAAGAGTAGCGGAGAGTTTATTGCCAGTTCTTCTCTTCCGTATATTCCCTTGTGTTGAGACCTGGCGGTAAATGTTAAATTAGAAGCATTTTATATACATTTAGTGTACATTGTATTACCTATATGAATAAATGATTTTGAAATTGAATTTAAATGTATTTTATTTTTTTATTAATTCAATTCACAGGTCTATACCACAACTGTGGTTATAATTCAGCTGGTATGATGTTCTCTGCTGGATGTGCTATACAGTTAGCCGAATGGATTGTTAAGGGAAGGTAACTCGAGAGATTTTTGTACATACATTTTATTTTTTCCATACTTTTATACATTATGATTATAATGTATAAAATGTCAATAAGGAGTGTTCCCTTTGATTCGAAATTTTTAATGTTTTATTTAACATGATAAACCATATTATTTATTAATAAAATTATTTCAGACCAAATTACAACATGTTTGCCTTTGACATACGCCGTTTTACACCCGCGCAAATGTCTCGAGCGCATTGGGCTCGCGAGAGTAGCTTCGAAGCATATGTGAAGAACTACTCGATCGTTTTTCCCAATGATGAGTCCCTGGCTGGAAGGGACTCCAGCCATGATGCCTTACATCAGGAGCTGGTGGAAGATGGAGCTATAATGCAGTCTAGGGCTGGTTGGGAGAGACCAGCTTTCTTTTTACTGGGAGAAAAGGTATACATCAATGTTTCGTGTTGTTTTCAGCCTTCTATGTTAACATAACGAAATGCTAGTTTTCTCACAATGTACGGAATGGTAGTTTTACATGAGTTTTAAAATTTCAATTAAAAATAACCTCAGCGTTTAAAGTAGCACTGTCTTAACGGTGCTCAAAGAAATGACTTACACCAATCATATTTAATGTTGAGGCAAAAAGCTTAGTACAAAGAAAACAAATAATTTATTAGCACTAACGGCATACAATTATTTACAGAAGCAAATTATCATTGTAGAGTTTTGTCGTGTAATTATTTCATTTCTTATAAAGCAGTAAATCATGATTCAGGTCAGGGTGCAGCAATACGATTGGGGTGGTGCTCACGACTTCCCAAGAAATGTAGACCAGAAATATGAAGATATTCTAAAAGGAGAATACACGTTTGGATTCTCCAAATATCATGACTTGGTAAGTAATAATCGAGCCTACAGTTTTATATATGAAAAGTATTTTTTTCCAAAATTATTACACTAAAAATTGGATTAAGTTTAGTTTCAAAATATCAGCTGTAATTAGTTATGAAATTGTATGCAATGATAGAGAATATTTTTTAATGTAGAACTTTGAAAATAAGTAATAGGTACTTATGAGTTACAAAACGAGAAATTTGCTTTACGTGATTTTAAATTTTAATACGAGTACTTTCTATGCCATGCTTTTTCGAAACATCTTCATTAAAACGAATGATTTTTATGTTTAATTAAACACAATTGTTTATACGCAGAGAAATAAAACATAAATCAGAAAGTATAGATCAAAGATAATTTATTCACTTTGTTTTATATTGACGCTTAACACCCAAACCCAATAACCTATCTCCATACATTGTTTACCATCTGAGTTATACATCCTAATCGACGGATGGTAATAGCCATCTGTCTATACAAGCTTTCCATGAAAGGTCGGATGTACCTATGTGTATAGACCTTTGTATGAAAATGACAGTTCAACTGTGCCAATATCCTCTTAAGATTTTAACTTACTTACACCAAAAATTTTAAAATAAATAAAAAGCTATTTGGTATGTTTTAAACATAGAAATGTATGTTTTATTATTATTTGGATGGTTATATTTACTTTATTGGGTTTATATTTATTACCAAATATGAGAGTAAAGAGCGAAGAGATTGCATTCTCTCCATGGCCAAAAATGGATTGTTATTGGGATGGAGATTGGAGAATGATCGACTGTCATTGTTTGATAGATGATGAGATTGTGGTTAATTATTGGGTTCGGGCGTAAATAATCCCTAAAATTTAGATGCAAATATAACATTTTAAAATGCTTTCAAAATTTGATAGGTAGTTAACTGGCCCTTAAATATAACTTCTAGATCGGTAAAGAAGCCCTTGCTTGTCGCAATGCAGCAGCACTCTTCAATTTATCATACTATGGTAAATTTTATTTGACCGGGCCAGATGCTGAACGAACGGCTGGCTTGGCATTCACTGCTGAGATGAAGAACGACAATAGGTATGAAACCGCCTCCGTAGGAACAAGCATTGAATGTGAAGTAATTTCGTGTCTAAGTATAATGTGCTGATTTTTTTTCGTGAAGTTACTAAGTATAAGTTCGTTTACTTAAATTTTACTCAAATTTAATTAAAGGTAAAGAAGTACACTTTGAACGTCAGAAAAGAAGTTAAATTAATACTCAATTAACATTTATTACCAGTTCGCAAGTCAAGGGCGTAGAGCGAGCAAGAAACTTTCCGCCACTCTTTTTAATCGCTAAGTTTTGAGACACGCAAATTGTTTAAAATAGAGCAAATTAATCCCAAGGATTAGGACCATTTAAATATTCGTCAAATTTATAAAAGGGCTTATTGATTTACTTACTTTCAACGAGAGATTTGAATTTATTTAGTGATCATTCTAGAATATCTTTTGGAAGTTTGTTGTTAAACGAATACGATTTTCATATAAGGAGTGTTTTATGATATCTAACTCGAGTAACTACTTTATCGTAGTACTTTTTGATATCAGAGGCATCCCTAAACATTTATTTTATGATACTACTAAATTTCAGGGTAATGTACTCTTTAATGCTTAACGAGAAAGGCGGTGTCGAGGCGGACTTGACCGTGTGTGTGATTGACGGAGGAAGCGGACAATTGCACGAACCAATTTTCAAAGTAAGTCCTGTAAATTAATATCTATTAATGTTTAGTATACATAATACATATAAATAATAATAATATAGCCTTTGGTTCAGATCGACTTAGGTACATACATAAACAAAGATGATTATACATATTAAATTACATATTAGAAGGTTGAAAAAAAAAATCTGTTTGCCAGTCGGCAAAGGCCTCCTCCAACCTTTTCCATTCATATCTTTCTTAGGCCACTCTGTTCCACATCACTCCTGCCACTCGTCTGATGTCGTCTTCCCATCTTCTTCTACTCCTTTTGCCTTCCCTAGGGTACCATCGTATCACAATTTTACTGCATTTGTACTTTCCTCTAAAGATGTGTCCAGCCCATCTCCATTTAAGTCTTCTTATTTTCGAGGTATTGTCTATGATTTCGTCTTGTCTCTTAATCTTTTCTCGTCAGTTTTTTAATCTGTCTAATTTTTTAACGTTAAGTATACATAATAAGTTCCTGTTAATACGAGTTGAATAAATTGGTCAAAAGCAAAGGGCAGGAGGCTCATCTGATGTTAAGTGTTACCGCCACCCATGGACACTCTCATGCGAGAGCGCTCGCGAGTGCGTTGCCAGCCTTTTAAGAATTAGTACACTCTTTTCTTGAAGGACCCTAATTTCATATATATTTTATAATTTTTCAGGGTCGTGGTTACTATGTAGTAACTAGCGGGTTTAGTGCGAACCACACACTCGCACATTTAAGACGAGTCATCCAGAAATACAAATTGCGAGCCACCATCACAGATGTCACTAAACAAATTAGTATTCTGGGTATACAGGGACCTCACAGGTAAGGTTTTTATAGATTCTTAGCCTTACGCAAAAAGACACACTGATAACGCAAACCAAATTTGAATACAATGGTCATGCGAAGAAGTGACTGCTAGCTTTATTGCGATACGTATATCATGCTCTTAATGAGGCTTAAGTTTTCATTTAAATTAGGTTATTATTGTTATTTTTAGTATATATATTATTTTTATTTTTGATCTTTTTAGTTATTATTAATTTTTGATTTGATGTATGATATATGGTATGATATTACTAATGTTCTAATATAATTGATGTGTATGTGTGTTAAATTTGTGATGTTATTTATATTTTCTTGTATTTTTGTAGGCAATTTTTAGACATTGTCTTAGAACGTATAAATAAATAAATACAATTTCATACCGCAATATCGGGTTACTCCTGGGGGTCTAGTCAAGACAGCTTAACAGTAGTGTATGTAGAAAGTCGAAAACTAAATTTTTATGAAAATGAAAGCTAGTAGTCGGTACCAACTGTCGACACTAGCTGTTATTTTCATTCTACTTTCCCTCTTGACTAGACCCCCTAGATCACGTGTACATGTTTATCCAGATTTTAGTTATCGATGTCAAACTCAAATTTGTTTATGAGTTTCTTACTTTCAAATTGTGAGGGAGGTGTAAAAGATTTATTTAAGATTTATTTTATTTATTATTAGAAATACATCACAGTTTCGATATACGAATAGCGACGAGGATATTAGTTATAAGAAATATCTTTATTTGAAGTAATTTATATATGTTATTATTTACTTCCAGCCAACGTATTCTTCAACGCTACACAAACTCAGGGCTTTCAAACGATGCGTTCCCAGTAAACACCCACCGCAGTCTTCACGTAACAAAAGCACCTTATTCTACTGAGAATAAGAGCTATACTTGCAGAGCATTGCGTGTTACGTGGTCTGGTGAATTGGGTTGGGAGTTACATATACCCTCGTCGAATGCTATACAAGTGTATAGGGCCTTAAGAACAGCGTCTGGTCTTACTAATGGAGGATGGCGAGCGCTTACTTCACTCAGTCTGGAAAAAGGTTAGCAGTTTTATCACCACGCGGGCAGTGAATCTGTTATTTTTGTTAGGCCTCACACTATTCTTGACTCTCTCCAAAGAATTCAAAATTTATTTATATATGAAGGTAACAATGTACACTTATGAACGTCAAAAAAAAAAATTATTAAATGAATTTAATTTTACATTTACTGCCAGTTCTCAAATCAAGGGCGTAGAACGGAATAAAACTCCATAGCTTATATAAATAGTCAAATAGTCTTTTCCAATTGTCTTTAAGCGTGTTATTAAGAATCAACGTTTGGCAACCATATGATATACATGGAACTATACATGTGTCTATGATAGTTTTTTTATCCTTAACTTACATCTTTGAATGCCCAATATTTGTTACATACGTTAATTCTTCCGATTATTTCATCTTCATCTCGGTAATTATTACATGATATATGATTCCATAAGTAATATGTAGTTCGGCACATATTCAACGTCACAATAAAAATTCACATTAAATAAAAATATAAAAGACTTATCCTACGTTTTCTTTTAGGCTACCATTTGTGGAACACAGATCTGAGGACAGATGACAACCCTGTGGAAGCTAATCTTGCCTTTACCTGTCGCAAAAATGGGGATTATATCGGCAACGAATTTGTCACAAAAGCAAAAGTTGAGGGAGTCACTAAGAAATACGCTTACTTTACTCTTGATGAAAAGGTAAGATTTAAAAATTTAAGTTTTAAAATAATATATCAAAATATGTTTTAGAGATACTGATGTTATGGAAGATCCATTGATTTTGCATCGATATTACTTAGTCGAAACGTATTTAGGTAATTCCGTATCAATACGATAATACAGCTTTACTGCATTGTATTTCAGATTCCGATATACGGTCAAGAAGCAATATACAGAAATGGGGAGGTGGTAGGATACTTGAGAAGAGGAGATTACGCATTCCACTTAGACAAGCCCATTGGCGTTGGTTACGTTACGAATAAAGGAAATAAAGTAACTTTAGATTATTTAAGCGATGGTATATACGAAATAGAAGTAATGGGAAAGCGGTATAAAGCAGCTTGTCATCCAAAATCACCATTTGATCCTACAGGACAAAGATTGCTAGGAAACTATGGAGATATGGGAATGGATGAGAATATATATGAACCTCACGCGGGGCAAAATGAAAGAGCTGGTGGTGTAGAATAATATTTGCTAGAACTAAGTATCGTACAGTTATTTGAGACAATATTGTATTTTTTTAATAAAACATAGTTGTAAATAATTTTGTATGTTTTACTTTAACAAATATATAATATTAACATAAGACGAAAATGTCAGATATTACCAACGAATATAGACCTAGGATAAAAGTGCAGACCATAAGGCCAGATTCACACGGCATTGTGCTGCACGTTTTTTTGGCGGTATTTCGTGTGCCTATTCCAAGTGGGGTCTACCCCCAAGTCAGTTCGTAGTTAGCGGCGCTGGTGTCGTACTCCATCTCTTTTGCCCTCTAAGTTATGATACATTGGGGGAACGTACGTCTTTCTCCCCCTAGTAGTTAAGATACAATACGCTTGCTGACGTCGCAATCGAAAAAATATTGAATGTAGAACTTTAGATTAGTAACTTATAAGAAATAAACCCTCCCTCGCGGGGGTTGTTTGGGCCCGTTCAGGACCATATGCCCCCTTCGGGTGGTGTCTATGTTCGGCGGTACGGGGCCGGTCTTTATAGTCCTTGATGGTGGCTGCACCCCACGGGGCGACGTGGTCTCCACTCGCGCGCAGCCGATGGGGATAAGCCTAATATGGATCATCTTACCCTTTTGTATAAAAAATAACACTGTATACATTTCATTCTCTTAAAATTAGGAGTCATTACAAATAAAAAATAATTGTTTTTTATGTATACCGAGGGGACAGTATACACAATACAATCAATATGATATTAAATTAAATCAGATCATAAACAATTGTAAATTCACACGAATAAAATAAATGATATCTAGTTCCGGATCTCGTACCGCCATAAAATCCTAAAAAATTGCATTGTTTAGTCAAGTGTCACCGCTGACACATGACAGAAATCTTCTATCATGTAAATTGTAATAATAAATCCCATTCCCATATTAAATCTACTCTGTTATCAAATAAAACTGCTTTTGTAATATTATTTATTTAGATTAAAAAAAAATGTCAGTTACATTGCACAGTGATGTGGGCGACCTTAAAATTGAACTATTTTGTGAACAATGTCCAAAGGCTTGTGAAAATTTTCTAGCTTTATGTGCTAGTGATTATTATAATGGTTGCCTATTTCACAGAAACATTAAGGTTTGTTAACATGGGTGCTGTTTGTAGATTTATTGAAATATGAACGTTTTGTTATCACCTTACTATTTATTTCACAGGGCTTCATTGTACAAACTGGTGACCCTACAGGTACTGGTAAAGGGGGTACATCTATATGGGGTAGAAAATTTGAGGATGAATTTAAAGAAGAATTAAAGGTATGACGTAAAAGCATCAAGGTTTTCATTAATTCATAAAGAACTAAATGAAGCCGGAAATTTTTGAGCAAAATAAATTAATTTTAATTGTCTGTTAATTAAATTGTATCATGGGGTAATATATGATAATATTTTGTTTCAGCATAATGCTAGAGGAATGGTTAGTATGGCAAATAATGGACCAAATACCAATGGTAGCCAATTTTTCATTACATATGGAGAACAACCACATTTGGATTTAAAATATACCCTTTTTGGAAGGTATTATTCCATCAATCTTATTCTTAAATTAACTTTGATCCAAATAACTATAGCTTTCTATGATTAAAATCCAGAAATCCCATAGGAACAGAATTCAAAAGTAGCCAAAAAATAATATTTATAAACTATTTTATTATTGTTTCAGGGTCATTGATGGTTTTGAAGCTCTGGATGACTTAGAAAAGATGCCCATCAATCCTAAAAACTTTAAACCTTTAAGTGAAGCTAGAATAACATCAGTTACAATACATGCAAATCCCTTAGCTGGATAAATAAAATAATTTAAATATTTGTTTTAGTTTTAATGTCAAGCAAAATGTTGGAGTATACTATAGAAATTCATTATTGGTGTATGTAGTGCTATGTTATTTAAAAGGGCTAGGCTTGTGTAAATTTTCCTAAATTTAGGTATTCAATTGACCCTTATATTATAATCTGTAAACAATAAATAGAATAAAACTATTTCTAGAAATAAATAAACAGTTATGTGAAAAGTTTAACAATGTCAATTTTTCATTAATAGTGATTATAAATTTATATTCAATCAATGTTACAGTTTAAGAAAACACTTGTCTAACATTATTTTAACATAAGACAATACAATATTACAGTTGGCAGACATAATTATTTAAAATATTAATAATGATTATATTTTTAAATTATTAGCGGTGTGGACGAATTTATTCATAAGATGATAATGGGTGCCATTATTGCAGACATAATATTTTATTTTTAAGTACATACAATTATATCATTTAAATTAAAATTAAAACATAAAATGAATGCTAAATATATGAAAGTTAAACTTAGGTACTTTAATGTAGTGATAAATATAAAAATAAATACAAATTTTAAATAAATCTCATGTCTCCAGATCATACATATTACTTTCTTCCATTGGAAAATCTTGTTTATTTTCTTTTTTTATTCGAGCTTCTGTTACTTTATCATCAAAATTATCAGTAAAATGAGATTTAATATGTGCTACTAAATCAGGTTTCTTTTCAAAGGTTGCACCACACTCAATGCAGGGCATATTCACCACTAAGCAGTCATGAGTTTGCTCATGCCTGTCAAGTCTGTCCTTTCTTGTAAACTGTTTATCACACTGACTGCAGTTAAAAAGTTTCCCTGTTGAATGGACAGAGGCATGCCGGTCTAGTTCTCTTTTTCTAGCAAATTTTTTAAAACAAACTTTACATTGGAAAACTCGTGATCCAATGTGTGAGATAGATACATGAGTCTTGTAGGCATCTAGAGATGAAAACCTTTTAGGGCATTGATGACATTTTATATTTTTAGGCTTATTTTTACTTATAGGAGACTTTTGTTTAGTAGGTGAAATTTGTAATTGTTTGTTAGATGTTGATGGAGCCTTTTGTAAATGATTCAAAAAACTGCCATCTCCAGCAATATGATCAGGAACTCTAGGAAGCTCAAAGTCATTAGAATTCAAATGTTCATTTGGAGAAGATATCAAATTGCTATATGGATTCACACTGACCACCATATCATTATTTTCTTCAATCCCATGAGATGATGTTACTCCTGCATGTCTTAGTTCATGTTTTACTAGTTTATCTTTTCTACCAAAAGTTAATGGACAGTTCTGGCAGGCATAGGGTTTTGTTCCAGAGTGAATTAAAATATGTCGCTGTAAATCTCCTTTGGCCACAAAACTTCGAGGACACTTTGGACATACATGAGGTTTATGACCTGCATGAATTCTCAAGTGTTTACTCAAGTTTGTATTACGAGAGAAACTCTTTAAACAGTATTGACATTGATATGGCCTAATACCAGTATGGACAATTGAATGTTTTCTCAAGTCAGAGCGACGGCCAAAGCATTTATCACATTCTGGGCAGTGATATGGCTTATCACTTCCGTGAACAGTTTTAGTGTGGCCAACAAACAAGTTTCTTTCTGCAAAAACTATACTACACTCAATACACTTATATGGGCGGTTAGGGTCATGAAAATTTTCCTCATGATCTTTGCATTTTTCTTGGGATATAAATGCTTGATCACAATACTGACACATTGAAACATTTTTAAAGTAAGATTCTTGAACATGTTCTACCTCTGGGATGTTGTCTTGTTCTACAATATCTGTTTCTCCTTGTTCAACATTTTCTGATTCCTCAGAAGAATCATAGTCAAGACTTGGATCAACTACCATTACAACACTATCTTCTACAATATAATTTTCAGCCTGTTGCTTATGCTCAGCATTTGCATAGTTGAATTCAGATGAATTAGAGGTATTGAGTTCATTAATTTGATTAGTAATTTGTTTTAATCTGGCTTCACTTTCTAAACACAATGATTTAAACTTAGAGCATGTGTCAACTTTAAATAAACATTTATAGCAAATTCTTGTAGGAAGGCCATCATTGGGATCCAACTAAAACAAATAAATGTAGTAGGTTAGTTTGATGTAAATAAAACCTAATCTATATCAGTTGTATAATACTATTAGATACAGACCTGAAGTTCGAAGCATTCGGAGATTTTCAAGTTGAGTGATTTGTTATCTTCATCGTCAGGAGTATTGCCAAAAATTGGCACAGTAAGTCCGCTTTTAACCAAACATAGTCGACACAAGGCATAAAAATTTGCTATGATATAAGTATCATCCATATTGCGCGTAATTTGACATAAAATCACGGGACTGTAATCCGAGTAGAAATTAAATTATAAAAATATAGCCGACACATATTAACGTGATTTTTAAGTCTGCATATAGTGGTAACAATTTGTAGTCCACGGCTTGAAACTAGTATAATTAAATAACTCTTTCTTCTAGTTTAAAAAAAAATAGTTTCACAAGGGGCGAAGTCACTTGTTCTAGTTGATGTAATTTAATGTCTTGCTGTTTCGATTAGCGAAGCGGACCAAACAGGGCTGCGCTAACAAACGTCGCGCCGCCGCCCCTCTTTTAGTCTGTTTCATGATTCACTTGGTCTTGTGTTGTATAACTAAATTATATTATTTTACAAAATTTATTAGACAAAATGACAGCATTAATAAATTAAAATTGAAGTGGGCAATAAAAATTTTGTCGTTTTCTGCTACTAAGTATGCCAAAATATACAAAAATCGCGGTTTTGTTTCAAAATGTAAGTCTACAGAGCATGCAGATAACATAAAACCGAAATGTAGATAATATTAATGAAAATGCAAATTCAGCAGTTATGCGAACAAGCTTAAATATAAACCTTATATAGTTAATTTAAACTAGATGTTATTTTACATTTAATATAAATCGCTATTTATACTACGAAAATATATGTCTAAGTCTAGTCAGTTTTGGTTTTAATAAATAACCTCTAGTTTTGCATTCATCTATAAATTATAGAATAACATTACCGTTCCCAAAATGTAAGTTGTAATATGTCAATTTCGCAGCCAACTATATTAGCTCATAGCTATTCAATTAACGGCCTGAAACATGTTCATCCGGTTCATCAAACAGCTAGGCAGATGACTTGGATCGATGACGTTTCATTACTTGCCTAGCCTGTTGACTGTTAATTTAAATATAATTAGAAACTATTCAAACTGTCAATATAGCTTCAGCAAACCACAACTTTGATGATGGTTTTTCCAAACAAGAAAAACTAACAAGTACAATGGAAGAGTTTAGTGACAATAATAATGTGAATTTGACTTAAGTAATTTATTTTAAAAGAAATGTTTTCATGTAATATGTTTCATTATTTTATTTCTGCTTAATAATGGCTCTATCATACGAATGGCCTAAGCATTATCCAGCCAGTTTATTAAATGTAACAAACACTTCGGCTGGATACCATTCAGGCCGTTAGTTAAAAGGCTGGACTGTTAATTTAACGGCTGATTAAGTTAGGCCTGCGACATCAACATCACCTAAATTTGTTATTAGTGTGTATGTTATCATAATAGTTGTGTGTTAACTCACTTAGTTTTAAGAACCGATAAATATTAAATAGTAATTCATGTAACAGTTTTCTGTTAGTCCAGTCCAAGTCCAATTATTTTTAAAAATTAACTAATAAGACTAGTATCAAGACGTTTTACTGTCTGACTAAAGTGACGTCACAGTGTCGTCAAATAAAAGAAGTTTAATGATGTTATTATAAAAAAAAATATATTTTATTTTCAGTTTATTCTTGAATATCCGTCATTGTTTATAAAATAACGTTTAATTAAGAGCAATCTTTAACAAATTCATCATCTATACAATTTTGTGATGCTTCATCGTAAGAAAGACCCTCGTCACAGCTTAGAAGACGCGGACTTCCTCGTTGACAGGCTATGTATTTTTTGCAACTTTTTCCATATCTGTAAAATATATAAATACGTTGTTGTTATTTTATGGGTATGATCCATATTGATTTCATAATAAGGGCCCAACAGACAGTACTCTAGTGATATAGGAATTAGTAGTAAGTTATTCAAACATCTCCTTATACACCTAAAACGTTGCTCTTGGCTTTGTAAGTATATTATGTATCTACCTAAAGGCTATAAAATGTTTTTTTTTTGTAATTTACGTAAAATAATTAGAGTCATCGCCTACACTATTGACAATTTAAATACATATTTACCTGTATTTATAAATCAGATCGGAAGGTTTTCCATTTTCTCCAATGTCTGTCACGGGGCACGTAAAGCCTCTAAAAACTGGGGAAAAAATTAAGTGTTACAATCAGACAGTTTTCTACGTTGTTAAAATTTTGTGATTATTATATATGTGAAAGTCGTTTTTATTAATTTTGAAATACTAACCAACAGGGTTGCATGACGGAACATTTGCAGGCCAGTCGCAAGCAGTTGTTTTTAAATTGAATGCAAGGCCTGGAGGGCAGGTCATTTTGGTAGCTTTGCCTTCGAGACACATGATATATTGACCGCAATCACCAGAAGGAGAAGCAAAATAGCCATACTGTCGCGGACACTCTGCTGTGGGCCTTGGAGCTTCTAAAAAAGGAAATGAATATTTTTATATTACATAATTTTAAATGTTTAATGTTCTTCTTCTTCTAACTTTAAATTTCCTTAAAAGTCAACTTAATTACCCTAATTAATTAATTTATATTATTTTCGTATATCGATTATTACTTACTTTTGTATATGTTTTTCAATTACATAATAAATAATATTTCAACTTACGTTTTGCATAATGGGCGGCACATTGAACTTCTGACGGATAAGCGCATGGGTATTCTGGCCATACAGCTTTAGGATTAAAATGAAGTCCATCCGGGCAATTGATTTGTCTTGCTCTGTTGGACTAACACATTATTAAAGTTTAGATTGATTACTTATTTACAACAATATTTAAAAAAAGTTAAAATATACGGAAACTCACTTTGCATTCTATGAAAGCGTCGCACTCTGTCGGTACTGCAAAGTAGCCGTTAGGCTCATGACATTGATAATCCATCAAGGCCATTGCATCAAAAGCATAGCTAGGTGTTCTTGCTGTTGGAACAGGTCGAGCAGGGACGTTGACTGGCTTTGGTGAAGTAGCTCTTGTTTGTGGCTGAATGGTACTTGTTCTCGAGGGTAGATGGAATATTGGCTTTGAGGTTGGTTTCCAGGGATTTGGATGTTCAGGTGTCTTAGAAGGCTTAGGGAACCAACTAGGCTTTGACCAGGTGGCAGAAATAGGGTTACGTGAATTACCAATCCCAGGTATATATCTAAGTCGTATTGGGTTAGACGGAACTTCTGAGTGATCTAACAACTCGGGCTCTGATAATGCTTCTGGTGTTGGTGGATATGGTCCTGGTGTTGAAGATTCACGAGAAGGGTTGGGTGGAACTGTAGCATAAGGTGTAGAAGACATTTCTGCTTGTACTGGCTCAACTGAAGGTTTGGATGAGGATTCTGATTCGAAAACAGGTTTTGAAAATGATGAAAGTCCGGGTGAAACTTCATCGAATCCTTCAGAAGTAACTTCCGGTATGGGCTGCGGTGAATATTCGGGTTCCGGCTTAGTTACCACTGGTGGTTCAGGTTTAGGTTCCTCTTCTGGTTGAGGTTTAGGTTCCAATTCTGGTTCTGGTATAGGTACGACTTGTGGTTCCGGTATAGGTACCACTTGTGGTTCCGGTATAGGTACCACTTGTGGTTCTGGTTTAGGTTCTACTTGTGGTTCAGGCCTAGGTTCCACTTGCGGCTCAGGTGTACCGGGGCTCAATTCTTGTTCTGTTTCAGGTCTAGGTTCCACTTGAGGTTTAAGCCTCGGCTCCTCATCTGGTTGAGGCTTTGGTTCAGGGCTAGATGTTTCATTTTCAACATGAGGAATGGGTTCTGATTCAGGTTTGACTTCAGGTTGTGGCTCAGGTACACGCGAGACCACAACTTCAGGCTTAGGAGGTTCTGGTACAGGTTCAACATTAATAGAGGGTTGTTCTGTTTCTGGTTTTGGAGAAGGTTTGAGTTCTGGCTCAAAGACACCAGTTACCGGTTTAGAACTGGATGATACATCAGGTTCATTGAGAGGTTGAGATTCGGGTTTAGAATATAATAGGTCCGACTCGGGCGCAAGTGGAATATCAATGGGTTTTGATGTCGGCTTTTCGGGGTATACATAATATGGTCGTGGTGATGTGGGCAGTACATGAGAATGAGAACCAGGAAGAACTACGACGGTGACGGATGGTTTCGGTTTTGGCGAGCTGGCTATGAACGGTCTTGACCATACAATGTTAGGTCGCCTGTTAAATGAAGGATGGCGTACAGGTGGAGAATAAGTGGATGATGGCCAATGCGTCGTAGAAACGGTTTCATGTGGTCGCACCTCAGTTGTTATTTCAGGTCTTGGTGCAAATGTTGTAGGTCTTGAAACGTAACTAGGTCTTGGCACTACATGAGTAGGAAATCTTGAGGGCCTTCTAAACCTCCAATCTCGGGCGGAGCCAGATTGCCCGTTGACTGCAATAAAATTCGATTAATTTATTACTTATTTAATTATTAGTAATCTTACAGCTAACATACCTTCATATTATGAAAAAAAAACACTTAGACAATACAGGCATCATAGATAAACAATATATATGAAACAGAAAACCAGTAAGCAGGTACATAAATAGAAAAATAACTAATTAAAAAAAAAATTTAAAATTTTGAAACCAATAATAATACATATTATTTCAAATTACTGCTTAAACAAAATCAAAGACTTCCCGCCTCTTCAAATACTTCTTCAAATCTTCTTTGGTGAAGTGGAAAATATCGATATCCTCATAATTGGTGTAATAGTTAGATAATACCCGAAACATTGGTGAATTATGCCAACGTTTATTTAGAATATCAAAAAAATATATTATTTAAAATAAGAAATTAATTGGATCCTAGATAAAAATGATTGGACATGATAGCGAACCGGTAATGCTTTTCTGTTGACGATTTTAAAAACATCTTAACCCCTAACGATAACTATTAAGTAACGTTCATTAAAACATTTACTTATAGGTCTGTTTAATAATGTATGTGTGACAACTGTATTCTAAATAAAAAAAATCACTTACCCAAGACAACTAACGGCAATAAAATAAATAATAATCTTGTTCCTAACATAATTGAATCATTGAATACGACGAGTTTATCAACACAACGTTATTTGATCAATTGTAAAGAAAGTATGAAAGTTGATTTTATATAATGGAATTTAACCTATTTATAGTTCGAATTAGTTCACTAATTTACTGTCTCATCAGTAAATGAGTCTTAATGGGAAACCGATTTTATAAGAATAATATAGAAAACCACATCAGATTTCTTAAATGCATTACGGATAACGATGTAATTGAAAGTGTTAGAGGACTGATAAACCTAGTGTTTAAGGGCGATTTTCGATTCTAATGTTGTCCATTCAAACTCTGAATCTGGACAAATAGATTTTTCTAAACTTCCGGAAGGAGTAAATTGGCAAATGTATACAAAATTACGTCGTGTTTTACCAAAAACGTGATGGATTACTGACATGCCTAAAAATATTACCAAGCTGCATAGCATCAAACACACAACTTGAATGTTATATTCCTAAGCCCGAATAACACTGCTCTACCAAGTTTAAATTTCAATAGGGTTTAAATTAGTTACATGCATATTTAAAATGTCTAAAAATTTTTTTAAAATCACCGATCCCCAGACCATTTATATCGGAAAAATGCGACAGGCCAGGGCTTTCATTTTTGTGTAACAAATGTATAGAATACGTGTTCCTAAAGGATACACGGCGCGTTTACTAAGTAGAAAGATGTGTATACTTTTGAATACACAGTGTTTCGGACACTGTGTGACAAAAAGATACACATGCGCTGAGGGTGTTAAAAAACTATGTATTAGTAAGAGTTTATAGTGACGTGACAGTTAATTTTACAATTAATTCATTAATTTTATATTTAATAGTAATAAGCGAATGTTTTAGCCTTTTTTCTATGAAAGAGAGAATTTTTAATAATTGTTAACTCACTACCAGGTGACTTTTTTTATATTTTGATGATTTAATTTTCGTTTTTATTATATACTGGTAATATTTTAATTACTTAAACAAATGACGGTTAGATTTAGAGACGAGACTTAACAAATCCCTAATGTCAAAATCCAATATGTTTTTTTACATATAGAGTCATACTTATAGATCTCCGTCTTTGAATATGGGTTACATCAGCGTTTCCCAACCTTTTTAGCCATGCCACTTAAGTCTTTCTAAAATTCTTATGTAACAACTATTTATATTATACCAAAGAATTGCCCGTCTGCATGTCGTCAGTCGACGTCATGTCGGCAGACGTCATCACAAACTCTTTTATAATTTATTCCCTATTTCGAGTCGATCATCCCACTTCAGGGAAATGTTCGAGTCAATTCTTAACAATTGGTAAACAACCGAACGATTCAAATGAGCAATGATCAATTTAAATGATATATAAATATTAAAAGCTAACACAATATGTGCAATATTTTTTACTAAAGTGCAGGTAGGTCGCATCGTTTTTAGGTACAACACGCATTGTGTGTACTAATCAATAGTAAAAATTTCTTAAACGCTCGTTCACATGTATATCACCAATACGATTTTTATTTTATAGGTATTTTAATTACATGTTCTTTTAAAAGTTTGTTGTTACATGCTTTTTTTTAATTTGTAAAAAGGCTTTATTTCTTTTACTGGATGGCAATTTATTAAATATTTGTGCGCCTTAATAGGTTATTTTAAATTTACTGTAATTAGTCCTTGGTTTTAAATAAAATTTATGACTCCCTTAACAATCAAATTGTCCCCGTGGGTGGTGCGGGTGGTCCCTACTGCATCAAACATGGGAGGTGAAAAATATTTCATCGTGATTCACTTCTCATGATTTTACGAATTATGTCACCTAGGTATATGTGATTAGATTAGAGACTACCTGAATCAATAATCATTACGAGTATGTATGTCATGGTTGCATGGTATAGTTTAATGGTTATGTTTGATTATTTCTACTTTTCTCTGTGGCAGACTCAGTGGCTCGTGATTTGTTGAACGTAGGTGCCACAATACAATCGCTGACTTGTGTACGTTAACATTTTCTTTTATGTACCACGAGTTCATGATACATACTTAGTGAAAATATGTTTATTTGTTATAAGTTGTTAGATTTTTTTGTAATTCGTTAGACTGATAAGTAAATGATATCAGCGCCAGGGTTCCTAACTCTTTAACACTTTAAGTTGTACTCACAACATTAGTATATTACAAAAATACAAAATTGTAATGTATGTACATAAATATTATAATCCTTAATAGGTGTAAATATATTTTACAAACTAACTAGACTAGACTAAATTTATTTGGAGTCTACTGAGGTATTACAGAATGTTAAATAGATTTTCATGAGATTTCGAAAAGAAGAAAAATCCGATTCAAGTTTGTATTCTATAGTGAATATTTCTTATTAATATATATACAACAATTGTATTTTGTACAATCTTTGGTCTAATTAGACAATTAAGACAGTTTCTGTTTATTTAAGTAAACTAAACTTAGTACTTGTCATATTACTAAATTGACCAACATACTATTTCAGTGTTTAGTTTCTATTTCAGGTTTCTTTGACTTGTTTATTGAGTTTTTTAAGAATGATACAAAAATAATTATAATATTTTATTGAAGAATTAAGGTTTAGATTCCGAAGCTTGCGGAACAGCGATCTCGGTTTCACAAGGCACTCTGTCAGCATCCACGCAGTGGCTTGAGATAGGGTCGAAGGCCAGACCCGGGTCGCAAGAGAGGAGGCGGCCACGACCCTCTTGGCAAGAGTAGAAAGCAAAGCAGTTACCATCGTACCTAAGAATTAAAAATATAGATATAAGAAAATATTCAAATCTTGAAGAAGTATTTAAATTTTAATTTACTTTTAAATTTTATTGATTTGAAATGAGATTGTATATTTTTTTATGATTCATACATATATGTTCAAAAAATGAATAGAACTCTTACTTGTGGTTAGTTACAACAGGGTTACCACTCTCGTCAAAACTAGGCGGAGGGCATTGGTATCCAAGGAAACCTGAAAAAAAATAATAATTCAGGTTCAAATAATACGTTAAGACTTATACAAGAAATTATATGCACTTTTAAATTATCCCACGAATAGGTTGTCATTTAAATCCCATCAAAGGAATTGGATTCTTTACTGTGGGTGACTTCCAGCGAGCGCCTGAACATGCAATCGAAGGCAGACATCTTTTTCTTATACTTACTTGCAACGTCACAAGACTTAACCAGGAACGCCCAGTCACAACGGCTGGTTTCGAAGTTGAAAGCAAGCCCAGTGGGGCATACCATGTCCACGGCCACGCCTGCTATGCACATGCGGTACTGACCGCAGTCAGATGGGTGAGCGATGGGGGAGGGGAAGTATCCGTACTGGTGAGGACAGTCGGGTGTTGGCTTTGGTGCTTCTGTAATAGAGTAAAAAAAGTGCGTGCGTACAAAGTACACATGTCAGAAGTAAAACTTCTTTGTAAATTAATTATTATTAAAGTAAAAGCCTCATTAGATGATCATGTACCACTCCATGTACATTCACACTGTAATGATAGTATAAATAAATAAAAAATCTGCCTTTACTGCACAAGACGTTATTAGATGACAGAAATGCCGTCTCAAGTTCTAATATGTAACTAAACGAATACATCAACCAATAGCGTGTATTTTTGTCCGTATCCTTTCTCACTCTCTCTCAATCGGTCTCAATCGCTCTATCCCTTTTCTTCGACCAAAATGCTGCACATCTTTGTGACGTTTCATTCACATTTTACCCCCAGCTTATATACAGTTCCTAGTCAATTAAAATCGCAAAGTTTTATTGATGTCATTATATCAATGTTTCTTTAAAATATGGCTGTGAACTAATAATGTGAAGTAAAATACTTACGAGCAACACTTCTGTCTCTGCAAGGCACGTCAGTGGGGTACCCACATGGATAGTTGGGCCAAGGGACGCTTGCGTCGTAGTGAAGGCCATCTGGGCATGATTTTTGCACAGGTACGAAGTCCTAAAGAAAAATAAAATTCGGTTTAAACCAAAACATTTCTACATAAATTAACAAGAAAACCGAAAAATTATTATTATTATTAAATTTGAAAAATCGTGGTGCAACGTCGACCTAAACAACTAATATCTCTCTATCTAGATCTTTCTATTTTTTTTTCTAAAAAGTTTATCGCTGAGCAATCCTCTCAGAGTAATCCTCAACAAAGAAACGTTCTGATGTAATACTTACTATGCATTCTACATAGGCGTCACACTGGCCTTCCACCTTAGCGTACAGGTTCCTGCGAGAACATGGCGTAGTTGGCTCTAATGGTGCAATGGACAATGCAGCTTCTTCAGCAGCAAAGCCTTAAAATAAATTTAGAAGTACAGTGAAAATCAGTTATAACGAAATCGAAGGGACTACTACTACTCATATTTGGTCGTAAAAACCGATAGTCGTAACCATTACGTACTATAGAATATGTTATTAATGATTACAATAGAATATAGCCGGGACCTTTGAATTTTGACAATAAAACCGGTATGTTGTTCTAAGTGACATCTTTGTAAACGGTTTTGACAGTAGCTAGAAAGCAACACACAAGAATATAAAATTATATTTTGATTGAATATTACACTTACTTGTTGCAATAAAAATAGAGGCGAGAACCGTAAAGCGAAACATTATGAAATTATTTCGGTACCACTGAATTTGAGAGTACACGATTTCTGAATGATGAGATATTGGCTCGTCCAAAATTTTTATATGTTCGAATTAATGAATTATTGTGGTGATTTTAATGAATGCGGTTTTAAGAACATTAATGACCTAACCATAATAAACTGCATTCCACGGCTAACGGTTAATTTTATAGTTATTAGAGATAGTAACTACAGATTGTAAAAAGTTTTGTCGACTGTGTTGCAGATAACGAATTTTGAAAATAGAATCCTAACTGACGAAGTTCGATGTACTTATAGTTAGATTAGAATTGAGATTTTTGAAGCCTTTTGAAAATACATGGAAGTGTATGATAATATGATGGACGGTTTTGAAACTCTTGAAAATGAGTTTGATGAATATTTTGATCGTATCACAACAGCGCGCAGGAATCCTGTATTTCAGAAAAGGACTAACTATATGGAGATATTGGACTAAACGGAATTTAGGACACGGTTCAGACTTACTTAAGAAGTCGTGATGTTTGTTTATTTAATGATCGAAGAAACAATTTCTGCTCCTACAGAAAGGTACGTAAGTAAAGGTAAGTACCTACATACAAACATATCTACTACCCGCAATTTTTGGTTTAGCTACTTGTGACCACCAAAAAATTTATCTGATTTTCTACAGAATTAGTAGTTAGTTACTAAGACATTCAGTCACTTTATTAATTGTTCGTAACACAAAAAACAAACTAAACGGAACATGCGAATTTGCTGTTGCTACCGCAATCTCCTTCATGTTTCAGATAATTGTGAGCTGTATAAACTCCAGTGTGCTTCCAGCCGTTCTGCTTTTCAGGCGTTTGTCGAGTCTTGCGGGAGACGACATGTGCTTGTCGCGGGAAAAGGTCCATTTCCGGCAGAGCAACGCTCGCCAAAACAGGGCGATCAGAGCTGACTAGGCCATTTAGGTCAACTGCGAGATTTTATTAAAAAACGTGTCGATCATTTAATAACTACAAACACTACCCTCGCATCGTCCAACTAGCTCATTTTCTGCTAAATTCGTGAATTTTATTTTCTATTTTTATCTCCGTGGTTGACCTAATTTATATGTAAATTACGTATCTCAATGATCGCTTTCGATAATTTCAGTGAAAATACCTACTAACTGTCAACACACGATTTTCGCCTGGACTTTTATAGTCAAGTTGGGGCGATTACATATGAAACTCCCCCGAAACATGTTCACATATCCAGTCACTAAAATAAAAGGTGACATATCAACAGGTAATACTCGCCAGCTCAATATAATTTAAGTTCTTTTACAATAAATAGAGGATAGAGCAGTGCGACTAGCATCCTGACTCCGATCGATCATGACTACCTTAATATAATTTTCTTTGTATATGCGCAATTAGCACTTGCTACTATGGTGAAAGCAAACATCGTCAGAAAACAGGAAACTTTAATCTAAACCGAACATGTGTCAGATATAAAAGGCTGATCTACTTGTCTATTATATAAAAAAATTATTCTTACGCCAATATGCTATACTGTATTCTTATTATTAATAACATTCAATAAAGTGACAGTGAGCTCTCACCGCTAGAGAATTTCATTTTCCGTTCTGGCATTCAAATTGTCACGTTACTAAAAATTCGAGTTGGGTTCTCGTAACTTATCACTAAGGGGTGTCATGCAAATTGGCTCGAGGACTAATATTATAAAATTAAGTTATTAGAGCATGGAGTTTATTTTTTAAAGTATTAAGAAACAAAAATTCCTCAAAAGTAAGAAGACTGTTGCCATTTGAATCTTTTTTAAAATTTATTAATAGTTTTTAGATGCATTTTATTTATTTGGTCTAGATTTAGATGAGTCAATAAGAAACCTAAATCTTTCAAATTGCTGGTAACTCCAACTGTTAGTGATGCTCTTATTGTCTATGCTATACATCTTGTTTATGTATATAATAAACTATATTGCCCCTTATCGGTGTTTAATTTGTATTTCATTGTGATTATCAAATAATTGTCTGAATAGTTAATAGTATCTAAATGTTAATGTAATTAACATATCGTTCATTCCTGCATGTGGTCTAATTGGGGCTGACGACGTCCATTGCTCACCATCGCTCGTTATATGATGTCTTCTTCTTCTTACTTAGACTTCTTATTTATTATGATTGTATGCGATTAACACGTTTACTTTAAATTTACTCTTCGAAATTGATACATCGCGTTTTAACTAGGAGTTCCAGGAGAAATACGGGACATTATTTCTGCTTTTTGATTGAAATATGTTTTTTATTAATGTTTAAATTTATTATAATAATTATTCTAGTGCCGGTACAGATGTTGACGCGTTGTCTTGACAACGCACTTTGTCGGCATCCTTGCACCTGCCAGTGGCTTCATCAAAAGCGAAGCCAGCGTCACAGGAGAGTAGGCGAGGGTGACCACCACCTTGACATGAATAGAATGCGTAGCAACTACCCTTGTATCTGTAAATAGATGAAAACGTTGTCAGAATGAATATTGATTTACATAGACTAAAGAAAGTGTTCGTAAATGAATTTATGGTTGTTTCCTACAAAGTCTCATCGTCTGAGTTATTTTATATTTACCTGTGGTTTGTAACAATTGGGTCTCCACTCTCGTCGTATGTGGCTGGAGGGCAGGTGTATCCGAGGTAAGCTGTAAATCATAAAAGGTAATATTATTATATATAATAAATTTCTTATTTAGTTAAGTAATTAGACCAATAATAATGTAAATAAGCTATCACCACCAATTAACGACTATAAAATATATTTTAAATAGAAATTGATATATAATCAATTATATATTTTTACCTTCGACATTGCAAGATTTGACAAGTCCCGGCCAATCACAGCGTCCGGAGTCAGGGTTGAAAGCTAGTCCAGTAGGGCATTCCATTTCAATGGGTTTGCCATCAAGACAAAAGCGGTACTGGCCACAGTCATTTGGAGCGGCGACTGGAGATCGGAAGTAGCCATAACGGTGAGGACAGTCCGGGTTTGGTTTTGCAGCCTCTGTGGATAATAAGAACCATTATTATTTTACAAGTCGCTCTAGTATATTCTAGTATCTGGGATAATAATGAGATTAAATGTAAACGGATGTTAATGATTAATCGTGGTGATAGCTTATAATATATATATAGCATATAATTAGTCGTAAATATATGTTTTCGGTGTTTACATTGGCTTCCAGGTCTGTCGGTGAAAATGTAAAGCTTTATATTAAAAAGTAATAAAACGATTATATATTTCGATAAAAAAGTAAGGCACTGTTATTAAATGCTTAGTAGATACTGGTACGGGGCTTAAAAACTGGTATGGCGGTTATTCATATAAAATACAACTACAAAACATTCTAGAGACTTACAATTTCTTGACGACTAAATAGCCAGCATTAAATGATAAGCAGTCTTAGTGATTTTTATATTATTAGGTAGTTTACTTACGGGGCAAATTCCGGCCCAAACATTGCACATCCATGGGATATCCACAAGGGTAGTTTGGCCATTCAACTCTGGGGTCGAAGTGGAGTCCGTCCGGGCAATTCATTTGAATTGGCATGAAATCCTAGAAATTAATAAATAAAAGATATACAATCGCGGCTATTAAGAGAGGGGCAATATATTTAATGTGATTATAAAGACATCGAAGATGAGTTGAGACTATCTCAATCTGTATAGAAATTAATGCATTTAATTTGTACCAATGTACACTCCAGACTCGGGTTTGTTTTCAAGAGGAGTAATAGTTTCAAAAGCTAGATGTCAAGAAATAGAAGAATCAGTGAATTTAACGCATTTTTTGTGATTCTGGCACACAATTGGACGATTTATGCTTACTTTACACTCGACATAGGCATCGCATTCTGCTTCGACTGGAATATAGGCGTTCCGGCGGATACAACCTTTTGGATGTGATGGTGGTGGAGTGGGGTCTATGGCTAAAACAGGCGGAAGAATTTCCGCTGCACCGGAGTAACCTAATAAAATAAATTAATTTAAACGAAATTATAAATATGAAAAATTCCACTGACATATTTTATTAAATTTAGAATTATATAATTTTATTTATATCGCAAAATCATAAAGTATTTGAATACATTAATGGTAAATATGGTAAATAATACTTACAACAGACCACCATCAACCCAGCGATGAAAACAAATTTAACCATTTTTTTTTGTGGTCCAGTACTTTTTACAAAGACTTCTGCTGCGTGTTTGACATCGATTCCATTTAGAAATGTCATTTTATACTGAAGCTTATAATGCTTGTGGTTGAACTTATCATTAAGGTGATATTAGACAAAAAATTAATACACACATTAAACAGGAATTTTATAATTATTGATATGATAAGCGATAACTGTACATGGTAACAAAATCTTAAAATGACTAAAGTTGCACAGTAGAGTGATGTACTATATTTAAATTATTTACAACAACGAGATATGCCATAGAGAATGACTGAGACAGGGGGCATTGTTGCAGCAGGGCAGGAGTTGGGTATAAAGGTTTATATAATATTACATGAATTCAAGATGTTTCGTAAGTTATTTGTTCTATTACAATAGGTGGTGAAAATATTACAATATAGCTGTGCATTCTCTATGTCTGCGAGAGGTATGGAGGTCTTATATTTCCGGTTGCTCTTCTACATTGTCTATGATTTGTTCATCTTCTCCTCGTAACTTTTCGCTGCGAATATCGTCGTACGGTGCGAACGTAGTGACTTCTTCTAGAGCCTTCCGGAAGCCACTTATAGCATTCTCTGCAGTAAGTCTTTGGGTCTCAGCTTTTCTAGAACGTTCAGCTTGTGTTCTCAGTTCTGAAGGACAAGCGGAAATCTCGTCGGCAGCGACACAGCTCTCGGTGAGTTCGTCGAAAGCGTTGTAACCTCCACATGATAAACGCCTAGGTTTGCCATCGATACATATAAAGTATTTTTGACAATCCTCTGCAGATCTGGAAATAAACAGTTAACTGTTATATTATTTTTCATAATGAAATTAATTATGAACAAATAATGTTTTATAAACAACATTTTAAATCTAAAGGACCAATTCCTATAGTAAAAATAATTTGCTAATAGTTCCATCTACGTATTTAGACACAGTGTATTAACCATTCTGATTGTGGTACAAAAAATCGTCCCAATTTGAACGAAAGTATTTCTAATATTTTTGTGTTTACAAAAGTATCCTTAGCGGCTAGAAGAACTTCGTTAGCGCAATTCAGAGTAAGACGTCATCCTAGTGAACTTTCACGAAGCACAGATTCTAGATGTCGCCACATATAAATTTACTAATACTATTTTTGCCTATCAGCATAAATATACAACAAATTTTTACTATATTTTGTATTGGTACTTCATCTCACTTCGAAGGGATGTGAAAAAGTATTATTTACCTGATTAATGATTAAATTGTAAAGATATTTAATATACGTGTATAAATATTAATCGTTACTATATTTCAAGTATAATTGAAAAATATTTTTTTAAATTTAATTTAATTAATTGATAAAAACAAATGAATCATTAATACTTAAGTTCTTATATCTCTATTGCAAGGTTGAAAAAGCAAGGCTACATTTTTGAGACCGCGTTGGGTATTAAGTTAAATTAATGCATATAATTAGTGATAAATGATGTTCTTCCTATATATTAAGATTCTTCATGTTATCAAAAATAAATAGGTGTCTATAAATTCATTTTACTTCATTATTTTTTACATTAATCACATTCATCATTAGATCTAAATCTTACACACAGCGGTATTTTTTAGTTATTTAGAACAATATTTAAACAAAGAATATTTTGGATATTTGAATTACTAACCTAACATAGTAAAAATATTTCGTTAATTCTACTGTCAGATGACGCCACTGACGTATAGGATCTAAAATTTTGTCTGAATTATTTTCCAATGCCAGCTGCGCAGTTTAATGTCTTTGGTTACTAAGAATTTGTGTCCACATATTGTTAATGCTTGGTATGTCTAATACTTATATAAAGCCAAGGCCGAGTCATCGTTGACATTTAGAATGACCGCTGACCGGTCGGTCATCAGGTAACCAGTTATGATTATTGTTTCTATAATTATAAACGGATTCTTGCAGATTGCCTTTTCCATTTAAAACTTGCAGGGTTTATAGATCAGATCGGTAAAATATTGATCCATTATGTATATTTAATGCGGGAGGTAGTCTATATAAGAGATAGTAGTCCTGATAATAAGGCATGGGGGGAGATTTTTACATCGGATTAAAGCAAAAAAATCTACCTGACACCTCTCTATTTTAAGATTATTATATTTGGCTCGAAGATGTGCCGATTTTCTTATATTCTTCCTTACTGTATATTTTATTCTTTGAAAAGTAATGGGGAATGAAAGAAGTGGAAGTTAGAAGAAAAAGAACATTGACGTTTTTGATGTTAGAAATAAATGCTTTGTCTCACCTGTAAAACCTGAAACCAGCTGGAGGACCAAGCTCCTCTGAAACTTTAACTTCCGGACAACGGAAACCGAGGAAAGCTGTAAATATTTGTGCAACATTAAAATTAATTTCACAACACAGTAATGTAAATTTTAGGAGCATTGTGACATTTTTCAACATCAATAGGTTTAAATTGGCAGTGTTTTTATGGAAACCTTATAAATTATCAAAAGACTTCAGGCTTTCTGGGTTTGTTCTTTTCAAAACAAGGCGCGTATACTAGTCTATCACAACCGATTATGTACAATAAAGTTGGCAAAAATATCGATTTCATTTTAAGCATTCGAATTTTACTCCTTAACTGTCAAATAGAAATATCAAAAAATTTAAATTACATAGAGACACTAGCGGATCCGACAGACGTTGTCCTGTCTACACGTCTTTAATTTCAAAATTTCAATTTTTAATAAGCCATTTTGATGAAAATTATTATTCAAATGGTATGACAATATCTAACGATCCAGCACATGGTCACACACGATATAACACAATGATAACAAAACTTTTTTAAATTTCGGGACAGACTAAAATTAAAATTCGAATATTATTTAAAATTTGACACTGCGATGGTAGCGCCGTCTGTCGGATCCAATGTAAAACATTCCAAAATCAACAACAACTAATAAATTGAAAATGAATTAAAAAAACATTGTGAATCTAAACCATTCCCAGATCCTCTTGAACACACACAAAAAATTTCGTCCAAATCGGTCCAGTCGTTTAGGAGGAGTTCAGTCACATACACACGCACACAAGAAATATATATATTAAGATGTGAAATAGTTACCTTCAACATCACATTCAGGGACTAGATCAGGCCATTCACAGCGGTAGGTTTCAGAGCTGAACGCCAAACCCTCTGGACAGTTGAAGTCATAGCCTACTCCATTTACACAGTTCTTGAAAGTACCGCAGTTCTTAGAATCGCCGCTTTTGAAGTACCCGAACTGATGAGGGCAGTCAGCGGTAGCCTGAGGTGTTTCTAAAATATTGTTTCATTAGAACTGAAATACTATTCTTCAATATATATTCTATATTTCATATAGGAGATTAGTTAGGTCCTATTAATAAAACATATAGATAATTGTACCATAAGTCAACCTCCCTCCTTCCAGAAGCTCAGAAGTTTGCTAGCTATTTCTTCGCAGGCCTTTCCGATCCTTGTAAGGGTGAGGATTGTTTATATACCCTTATTAGTTCCGTTCTGTTACTTTATCCATAGATTGTACGGAGCCGATGTTTAACAGGAACTCCTAACGTCATGTATTTGATATTCCTTACTCACATACATGTTTATTTTTTTTCCTGTTGGCTTCTACATTCTCATACGACACGATCTTGTCACATGAGTCATAGTTATGCCTGATATCAATTCTTGATTTGACTTCTGCGCCGTGAATTATAATTAGTTTTTCAAATTAAAGTTCAAGGTTGAACAACAAATTAATGCCAAAATAAAATTTGACTGGATTAATCAGTTTTAGGACTTAATTTTATATCGTCATTTATAAAATTAGGTCTCTCATAATAATTAAAAAATAGCTTCGGCATTCTCTTGGCTCTAGCAACTTTGTTCAAAGGTTTAAAGTTAAGGCTTGATTCTTAGCGAAACAATTAAATATACCTACTGGTTAGCCCAATGTTGTGTAGGAAAGTTTGCGTAGGTTCTGTAGTATGTGTGCGTAGGAAAAGGAAAAATCGGTATCTATGTGTCGGAGCCAACTAACTTTATTAGTTGTTCAATCAACAGCCTAGCCTCTTAACTAAAAAGCGTCATTTACTAGCGGCCTGAATGATATTCAGCCGTAGGATTTCTTACGACATGTAATAAATTAGCTGGATAATGCTTAGGCCATTTGTACGATAGGATGTCCATGTGACAAAAAAAAATAAAAAAGATGAAATATCTAATATTAAAAATCCTTATTTTAAATGTAACATATTACTGTTCCATGGAAATCATGAGCTACGAATGAATCCAACTTATTTAGCAGGAGTTATTTATGCTGTGGATAACTTACGTAAAGAAGATCTGGCAAGACATGGCACGTCGATGGGATATTGACATGGGTAGACGTTGAATTTTACATTGGGATTGTATCGGAGACCATCAGGACACACCTTTTCTTCTGCTGTGCCGTTCTATAGATAATAAAAAACAATTAAATTTTTATGTTACCACTCTTTATATCAAAAGTGGCGGTCGTCCAAGGAATTGGCTGTTTTAGTTGCTAATAAAATATCTTAGTATTTACATTTTCCTAAATATTTCAAAACGATTACGAGTTACGGCAGTTATTAAAGAGGTTAGGCACAATGGAAGAGATGTATCGTATTACGGAATGCTCTTACGGAAGTATAACCTTTACAAAGGTTTTGTTGGATAACATTTTAGTATTATATCTACTATTGAGATAAATGTTAAATTAGTGAATCCTCATGAAAATGTATACGAGTATAATTACTTGTTGTTCCAAAAAAAAGGTGACTAATATTTTTATAGTCATTAAATATTTACAATTTGTAATAATGCACGTTTGTATATATACATTTTGTTATTGAAATCTTCTCTGAGTACAGAAATTTATGATTGAGGGGTCCAATACTTTAACTCCTGAATCACCCTAGATTGGTTGGCCTAGTGCTATTCTTTGTACTTGTCGATTATAATTTTATTCAAGCTTAACAATTCAACATAATTTCTTCAATATCTGTGATAAATGTATTGTTTATTTGAAGAAGCTGTCCGTTAATAAGGCTTTTCGGTAAGGCCATGTTGTTTTCGTTGCGTAACCTTAAATATTGCGCATTTAACGGGTCACGAACACGTGCATAATATTATTTGTATGACAAAAATGCATTATGTATACATATTTTTGTTTTATACGTTAAAAACAAAAGAAGGCTAAGTAGGTGGCTAATTTTTGATCCTTAACTTGCTTAGGCTACAGCGTAATTTGTTGTGGATCATGAGCAGACCCCATATACAAAATTCCTCTCGTACATAACCCCACTTTCACACAATCACACAACACAGCCAAATTAGGTAATAATTTGTTCAATGATTTAATGATTTTCATTGAATTTTCATATTGTAAACGTTTGAACTTTTTTGAATATATTATGTATTCCATCTTTCAATTGTTTTTTGTTATCTATAATTTGTGTATGCTGTAGGATTGATTACGAAAGAAATAAAACAAATACCGAAAGCCCTCAAACTAAGAGAAGAATGCCTGCCTAGTACACACAAACGTTGGCATTCTATATTATTATTTATATACATACCAAACACTCAATATATCTGTCACAGCTTCCAGGAATTGAATAACGCTCGTTCTTCTCAATACATGTTTTACTACTTAAAGCACGTGGAGCTGATTGAGCCTCAGACTGATCCTGGTATTTTGATGACCCGCCGCTAACATCGCTACCAGCGTTTACTTTACTGATATCACCATCATCACTCAATTGGCTGGCATCACCAACATCACCCGTTTCAGTAAGACTAGCTTCGTTTCCACCATCACTGAAGTCGCTGGTTTCTTTTAAATTGACACTTTGACTATTGGCATCAACAGTCTCTTCTATATTCGCAACATTGCCCTGACTTGCAAGACCAGTATCACTTGTTTCTTGTAGAGCAGCAGAATTATCTTGACTAGCAACTCCTACATCGCTTTGCTCTCGTAAACTGAAACCGTTTTCTTCAATGCCACCCGTTTCTTCAATTGCAAGTTCATCTCCTTGGGTGTTCAGCGAATCATCAGAAATGATCTGTCCATAAGCTAAATACAAAAACAAATGGTACTGTTAATAAATATCTATCAATGTTATTGCTTCACTTATTTTTAAATCAATTTTCAAAATTGTCAAAAGCTTGGTCATTAATTACAAATATAAGAAAAATTATTTAAACGATTGTGTAATATATCTATTTGTATGACTTTTAATCATGATATATTTGCTTTAAATGTTACTGAGCCTATTAACATTATTTTCAAAGTTTTAATCTTAATATTTAATTTATGATCAGATAAAATATGCGTATATCCTTTCATTATAGAATATTAAAAATCAAGGTCCATCAATCGAACTTCTTGATTTATGACTTTGACATGCTAATATGTTAGAATGAGATTTAAACACACGACATAAGTAGATAATTTATAATTCTTCCTACTTTAAATTGTATTTATTTATGATTTTTACTTTTACTAGTACCTTACTACCATTATCTGTAAAGTACTTTTTAGACACTATAAATGGTTGTATATTTCTTAAGCCCTTTAGTGCGAACGGACAAAAAAAATCATCCGCTTTTTTTAAGGCATGTATGGGTCAATCCGTAAAATATCCTTGTGCGTTTAGCTACTAAGCTGATTTTACAATTGAAAAGTTGACTCGTCGCTATATTCAACTATATATAAAATATATCATAAGGCGAGATATCGGATAAAATGTTGCGATTATACTTAGAAGGGACAATAATTATTACCTATTACGTACATGAATGTGTGTCAGTACTCAGTGGCCAGTCATCTCTAACTAATCATTAATACCTAAGCCATAATTTCTATGTATATATACATATTTAATTCAATATGAACTGTAAAATAATAATTTTAAATTATTTAATTAAAATAAACGACAATTTCTTTAAATGGTTAAAAATATTCTTTTAACTTTATATTACTGCGTTAAATTATTCTATCATAAACAAAAGACAGTTGTTGCACGTTAATTTAAATATGCAAATTAAAACCAAAATAATAAAATTCTACTCACCAACACCGCATAACGCTACCAATATAAAAACCCTCATTTTCCAGCCTGTAAGCACGTTCACACGAGCTTCGCACTACCACTGAATGACCGGTCCTGTAGACCTTCCGACCTTGGGGACAGACCGTGATGAAACCTGCGCTAGACAAAGGCTTCATTGGCTGATTCGGTATCGCCAAATTCACGTTAGAGACGACTCGCCACGTGACGCGTTAACAAATCTTTCAGAAAAAACAGTTTTTTTAGAACAACATCTCCGTTGTCTTTTTGCTTTATAGTTAACTTGCTTGATAAGGTAACTTATGACTCGTAGCAATAATTATGATATTAATTAATATAAATACGTAATTTGATTTATGTAATTTTTTATCTTTAATTAATTACTTAATTTATTTTTAGTATAATCTATACTAATATTATAAAGAGGAAAGGTTTGATTTTTTGTTTGTTTGTATGAATTGAATAGGCTCCGAAACTACTTGGCAGATTTGAAAGATTCTTTCACTGTTGGAAAGCTACATCATTCCTGAGTGACATAGGCTATATTTCATTTTCAAAAAAAATAGGCATCCTTACTAAAATTACGATAACATTAACATTTGTTTATTATTTGATACAATTCTAACAGATGGCGCTGAGTTAAAGGTAGTAGTTTGGCAAGACGACGTTTGCCAGGTCAGCTATATTACAATAATTGTGATGAATGTTGACATTTAGGTGGACGGAGACATTGTGACCAATTTGTGTTCCACCGTCGCATATTTTTCTTCTATTTTATATTTATCATTTTCAGATTTGGGTTCAAAGGTCGACGTTATCGCCCGGTGGATTTGTCTCGCCTTTTTTGAACCAAGCCCCGTTTTCAAGACGATGTGTGATGTGTTCGCGATGTCTCGAGAAACCAAGAAGCTGTGCAATGTTTGTAGTTGTGCAACAATTTTTAGCATATTTACAATGCTAATGGAAAATTTGCGTTGCATTATCTGTTGTTCTTAAATTTTAGAATCCAGTGGCATTTAATGACCTAAAAATTATATTGTATCACAGATATAACACGAATTTGTTAATCACATAACGTTTAGGTTTTCAGTAGTGGTAGTTATTTAGAGAGGTTCGATAAAAGTCTTAGTAAAGGCAAAAATTATTTTGTCAATATTTTACTAGAAAATTCATAAGTAATTTTTGTTTGGCTCGCCGTAGTCATGAGTCATTTAAGTATATTTAGTTACCCTATAAAGTATATTTTATTTTTTTAATTTTATATACATCGTTAGGTAATACAAAACATACATATAAAAAGCAGTTTACATAAGTCATTAGGCATCGGCGGCCTTATTGTTGACAAGCGATTTATGCCAGCCAATGTATGGAACAATAAAAAACAAAACACCTACCGAGGGTAAGGTACTTTTGTGTTCAAATAATTAAAAAACCATAAAATAATATATAACACTTACTATATATATTTTTTGTAAAATAAATTCTTTGCAGTTTGCAATTCTTTAATATTTTTCATGTACTTATCTATTTTATAATGTTATTGCAACGAAGTGTTAATAAATAAAATAATAATAGTATAAAAATGTTGCTAATTCATGAAATAATATTTGTCCTAGAAGATTTTTAAACACATTAAAAGACAGCTTGATTGATCAAGAGATATGGTAAGAAGGATACTTTTCAATTTAATAATAAGTTCATATAATTATCAACCTATAACTTCCCGGTGAGGAATAGCCTTGCCGGGAATGTGCATTCCTAATAACTAAATAATATTTTTGCGGTATTCAAACAATAAAATAGGTTATAAGTTTGCTTGTTGATTTCACATTCTTTTCCACAAATAATTAAATCGCAAAATTACAAAAGATTTTCTTTTATTACTTTAAAATAGCTAATATTGTTTGCACTGCTTAGATTTTTCAGTATTTTATTTTTATAAATGTATAACATTTACTTGTTACTTGTTCTCTTACTGTCGGTGGTTATACGGTTTTTCGATAGAAAAACAGATGATAGGATAAGGGGATGTCATGAACAAAAAGACTGCTTTTTAATTTGACGATTTGTTGGAATTTTATGGGTAATCATAAACATTTTGAATTTCGAAACGTTTTTTTGCAGATTAAAACGATTATTCTTGTTACAATTTTGAAAAGCGAACACAACCTTATAATCCACCAGTGGTCGTTATTAATATTTTTTGCATTGTAAGTAATGCCTTATATGGATATCGTGCCATAAAACAATTCTCGTAGTCGTGGTTAACATACTAATGTAAAAAGGACAATGCACCTAGATCCAGTCTACCTACAAACTCTATTTCTCAGTATTAAACTAAGATTCAAGACGAGAGAAAAACGTATTGAATTTTGTTATAGTCTTCAATTAATCTTGTACTATTGCTTGACTTCATATCTCTGATTAAAATTATTTTAGATTTCTTCTTTCTAATTATTATGTGACTTGTAAGTTTTACTAGATCATCACATTACAACAATATCACATATAGGTCAAACTGATAACCGTTTTCAAGTTGGTTAATGAATACACCAAAACCCAAACTTACGGAAGTGCAAGTTAGGCAACTACCTTTTGTTTAAGGCAACAAACGAAACCAGGAATTGCCCTTCAAAACCCATTAAGTCCAAACATTATTACAACGTTATATACTTATAGTTATTTATCTTAAAAATGGCAATATACATGTCGCAGTAAAATAGTTGAAGCAAAGAGTAAATTGAATATCTAGACAATTAATTAAAGAACGATAGTCAATCAATTCGCTAAAGCTCCGTCAGACAAGTGATTGATACGGTTTCGGTTACTCGAAACCTGTAACGAGTTTCCTAAACATTATTAACCTAACCATTTACAATAACACAAAACACGGAGATTGAATTAACTCTCTGATTTAAATACTTTACTGCGACATACATACTACTGTGGAATAAGGTACTGCCCATTCTATGACCTAAAGGCTTCGGGAAGGAATCCTTCGAGATTAACCACTGACTGGCCGGGCCGAAAGCCCCAGTGGTCGAGACAGCTTAGCAGTCAATTCCGATCCTTTGTAGGCACAGATTGTATCGTCGTCGTGTTGCCTTCCGAAACGAAATAGATGTTCAAACAGAAAATGTATAGCAATGTTGTGCGAATAAAACATTGCATCAGAATAAACTTTATCCGAAGAAATATTGTTATGTTCTTACTATTAGTAGGTATCTATGTCAAAAGGTACGCTATTATTTCTGTTTGAAGATCTATATATTTATTTTAATTAACACTTTTAGGATGATGGAAAACATCGCTATTATTCCGTTTCAATTAAATTTAAGTATTGTGAAGATTGTCATTGTGGTAAAATTTTGAAATTATGACCCCGGTTTGTAAAAACCAATACATTTTTGACATACGGAAGTCCTCTTTACCTAGTGGCGACGGCATTTCGTCTTAATTTTTGTCAGACCTGCTCAAATTATTGGACGCATTAAATATCACTCTCGGAGGAATTCCAAATTCCATATAAGATTCGATATTACTAATTGTTAATAATTAAATATACCTTTACACACAAATAGGTGTTCACATCCTATTTTTTCTACTATAGTTTTGTAATTAAACCTGCTTCACGCTACGCCACTGCTTCTCTCTCGAAAGACCCTCTCCTTAAAGCCACACTCAGCATCGAAATACTGGGCATTGACATGTCCAAAGACGTTCAGTTTTGCGATAATTTACAGGGAAAGGCTGAATTTGCTAATTCAAGCTCCAAGAAGCACGGTATACACAGCAAGGCAAGCCGATACTTGCCTTTGGGCTTTTTTACTATCTTTATATTTTCAATAATAATAATTCTTAATTTAAATTAATACCATATATATATATATATATATATATATACATAAATACCAGAACGTTAAATTTGCAATGCTAACTAATGAATAGTACAAACAAAATACATACGATTTTGTGGACTTTGTTAAAGCGTTAACTATTATAAATGCTTTGCACGTAACTTAGGATTAACTTCCTCATCTCACGGTAAGTTGCTCATCAGTATTCCAACAATATCTTGGAATTCCCTACTAATTTGCCATTCCTGACATTTAATACTTTAAGGCTTCCAAACACATCTATAATAATAAATTAGAACAACCTAAACTTTATGATATTGAATTATATACTAAAAAAACCTCCTCCACAAAAAGCTTCTCGGGCATAATAATTTCAACAAGAACAAAGTTAGGAGCTCGCCATTCTCCAGCATCGGAAGGCTTCATTTCGTCGCAATTATAAATATAGCGCGACCAAAGGTTGGAATAATATCCCCCTAAAAATCTTCAACTAAAATCAATTTTTCGTTGCAGTTATTAAAAAACATCTATTTACCCAACAAAAAATATTTATTTCTTAACAATTCTCATTTATAATTTTATTTTATTTACACTTCATTACTTACAAGTTACACTGCTAACTTTACTATTTTTTTTTCAAACCTTTACTCGTAGTATTATTACATTCTTATTCTTTTTGCGTATAAGCAAAATCAGAATCTCTGGAAGAATAACCAGCGCCGTGGAAACTGCTCCTCAGCATTAAAGCTGAAGAACTACTTTTGTATGCATTTTTTTTACGTTCCAATGTAGGAGGAGTGATAGAATTGTAGATGAATAGGACTTTCAAGTACATTTTCATTTAAATCTTAGCTCTTTCAACGGTGAATGTTAAATTTTGTGTTAATATACATAATAAACTTAATTGTTTCCTACTATAGGGACCACATTTCTGCTACATTTTTTTTGTGTTGAAATACTTGCATATAAAAGTAGTGTTGCGCATTATCAGAAAGCTCCTGAGGATTTGAAGTACATTTAGGTTGAGATTGTTTTCAATATATGTAGACTTATGTACTATTATAGTAAAAACAAAAAAGTAAAAAACTTTATGAAAAAAATAAAATTTAAAAACTACTTTAATATGCATTTGTCGCGCTCCTAATAAAGACTGCTATGGTTACATTAATACAAACCACAGTGGTGTTCTAATGTAACATATCATGATTGTAATATTATTCTGTAAAATAAATAAATTTAAAAAAAGGTAAATAATCAAAACACAACATTACTTATGTCCATTTAATCGAATACATGATTCCTGTAAATTTTTATATGTCAATTATAAAAAATCATATACAATTTTATTCATACACAAGCATATTACATAGGAGATTCCATAACAGTAATAATGCTTAGCCAAAAGAGGTTATCATTTCATGATCACATTGCAAGACTAATTTCTAACTTAAGAGGCACTTCGCCCAGTGAAAACTCACCACATGCATTACCATTACCAAAACCCAAAAGCTATATGCCTTAACATTATGATAATATAAGGATTGTATCCCGGAACGTATTTCAAGGAACAAATATGCTGACAAACTAGTCCCCTAGGATTTACTATAGCTAATCATTTTACTTATAAACAAAGTTATAAATTAAAAGGCTGAGAGAAGAGTTACTTAGGTTTATAAATGTAGTAATGTCATATGGTCCACAGATGAACTTGAAATACGTTAAATACATAAGAATACTATTGGAATCCTTGTGCGATACCGCGCCTATACAAGAGTATTGACTAATTAAAACTAAACTAAACTATATCGAACGTGGTGAGTTTAAGCACTTCTTATTGAGGCCTTGTTTTGCACCTAACATACACTTATTTATACATAAAATAGCATGAAGAACGGACTGGCACTTAAGCAAAATAGTGACTTATAAGTTCTAACTCCTAATATAAAATGCAATTAGGAATTTAGTTTGTGCACCAAATACAAAAATATATACAAAATAATTTGATTTACGAATTCATTGGAATCGCATGAACTTAATTTTAACTAGCAATAAAACTCGAAATAATTACGGGGCTATCGTCTTTTTCAAAATCATATTTTGCTTCGAGCATTTACCATAAATGTGTTCAATTCAAAAAAAATTTCTAGTAAAATAACTCACCCTATTCATTGACGTTGATTTTGTTTAGAACAGTGGTAAAGGCAAAGGGTAAAAAAAGGCAGGTGGCTCGCCTGATGTAACATGATACACTGCCAGTACCAGTTTTAACTGGTACCATTTATGAAGCAATTTTCCGGAAGAAGATGATTGTTGAATGAAAGTGAAATTTAGCCCCGCAATTTTACTAATATAAAAAATAATGCAGTAAAGAAATACTTAAATAATACAGTCAAGTGTTCCTTTACTTCACAGTTTAGCACTATTTACATTCTAAACTAAATAAATGACTTATAGGCCTTGAATATTTTAATAGGAAACTCGATGGACTCGTTTTGTTAATTGCTGTGTTCAATATCTCCGAGTAAAGTGTCAAGTGATTTTTTTATAGAACAGGGGGCAAACGGGCAGGAGGCTCACCTGATCTTAAATGATACCACCACCCATTGACACTCGATGCCAGAGGGCTCGCAGTGCGTTGCCGGCTTTTTAAGAATTGGTACGCTTTTTTCTTGATTGAATTGATTTAAATGGTTAAGCCAAGTAGAATAAAAAAACACTAATGTGCGTTTTGGCACATTACAGATTTTTTTTAAGATTTGAAAAAAAAAAATTACAAATGTAGTACGTGTGATATTGCATGTGCATTGTCAAGACAAACTTTACTCAAACATACTGAATGACGGCACTAATCTCAGTTAAACAATTTTTGAGTACTAAATTGAGTATTAAGATGTTAATTTCAAAAATATATTCACTTTAAGACACGGATTCATCTGGATATTGTCTAAGTTAAAATTATCGAATGATATGTTTCGTTTACTCGTCACATGTATAAAAATGTATAAAAGGCAGGCGGAAAATCGCACCCTGTATTTGCATTCCTTTAATCCACCAAAACGTGCTTAGGCAATACAACTTTGACACAAACACGTATAAACGAAGTCAAGGTTATGAAACGTTGTTTTGACACTGTTTTAAATCCTAAGAAAAGAACGACGCACACACATGTGTGATAATGACCTTTGGAAAAAATATAATTCGGTTGACTTGGAATGGTTTTGAAATCTAAGAATATATTAAACAAAGAACTTAGGGCCTGTTTCACAATGTATGGATAAAGTACCAAATACCTATGCAACACAAATTATTCGAAAGATAAAAGTTCCAAATAAGTTACTTCGCGTTTCATGACGAATAGCGCTATCTGACAGTCGTGAAATGCAAAAATACTGTGTATCCTAACAATAAGTAATAAATAGCTTATTTGGAACTAATCCGGACATTGTGAAACAGACCCTAAGACTGTCAAAACAAGCAAGTAGATAGAAGTCAATCCTGGCTTCGAGAATCTCTTGTTCTACTAACCAAATTGTGTACTGAGTATTAGATGTTTCGTATGGATGCGATTCGCTTTGGTGGAAATACAATACTATTTTCCTTTGTATCTTCGTCACAGCGCGCAGCCATTTCTCGTACCAAACAGCTTCTTCAATTCGGGCATTATAATACTTTTAACAACTGCGGACTGTCGGCCGGCTATGGAGTCCCGTTTTGCGTTTTTCACATAATGCTTTATACCAGGCTTGTGGATAAGGAATGCGTTGTTTAATATCATAAAGTCGTAATCCTTCACACAAAGGATGTAGCCCTGAAAATTATATTTATTATAATTATAAAATTATAAAATTATATACACAATTTTAATAGAAGAAGACGCTCTCTTAATTTTTATCTGCTAAACATAAACTGATGACGACTTAAAAGCTTAATTATTTCGACATAATAACATTGGCCAAAACAAAGGTCTATCTATCTTTGAAAGTAGTGAAACACAGGGAATACTTCAATCGGAATACTTTAAGATAAAGGAATTATTGGATTACATTATTAACAAAACAAAACAAAAATATCTTTATTCAAATAGATACAACAACAATTATAAACGTCAAAAAAATTAAAGTAATTGTGAATTTACATTTACTGCTAGTTCTCAAGTCAAGGGCGTAGAACGGAACAGAAGAACTGGAAAAAAACTCTCCGCCACTCTTAAAAAAAGAAGAGTTGCGTAACGAAACCTAGCTAAATGATTGGTTTGTATCTTACTACTGTGTTTTAAATATAAATAAACTATGCAAAATATTAAAATGTACCTGCGTCATTTTATCCTTCTTTCCATCCCAACTTAGCCGTTCGTCATAATAGGGATCCTGGTGAGTTCCGATAAAAATCGGCTCCCAATGCACGAATTTACCACGTCGCTTACCAACGTGAAATACGTCCATCTCTGTAATAAGTTGAAATATATTAATTTGTAAAATAAGAAAAGACAATGACAATTTTTTAATACAGTATTTGCGCGAGCCACTGTAACGATTTATTTAATAAAACGTGATTATATATTTAATAAATTTGTCATAAGTTTACCTTGTATATGATATAAACAACATATCTGCAATAGTACGTTCTTGGCATAAGCATAAAACTATCCTTTACAATTCGATTGTCGCGTCATTGTGAAAGAATTGTGATTTTACGAATCAGCCTACGTACTACTTACGTAAGTTGTCCTTTATATTTCCTCTTACGCATGTAATCAAATAAAAGGTCGCCATCTAGGCGCTAATCTTTAAAAACATATTATTTTGTTGTCTCCACCCGAACAAATGATTCCTCAGCGTTCTGTAGTTGCACGCAAGCATATCGATTGTCGCGTCATTGCGCAAGAGATGCGATTTTGCAAATTATGAAGTCGTAAGTCGGGTAGCCAGTTCATTGACCCATAACACAATTAGCATGCCCCATACGACGCTATTTGCCATAAATAGCATGCTATTTACGGTTTAGATAGCTCACGATACTAACACTCTTGAGATTAATTGCTTTACAATTACACGAGCGCTCATTTGAATGCTATTTAAATTTTTCTAACGGTTTCAAAGTGCATTCGAGAGTTCTCGTAATTACCTACTAATTCATGGTTCGCCTTTATCGTGTTTCGAAAACGGATTGAGTAATGCTTTTATTTTGCTGGGTACACGGAAGTATGAATTACATACACAAAATGGTTAGCAACAGATAAATAAAAGTATAGAGGAATCTGTCAATTGGTTATAGACAGTTGCAAAAACTTTGACAATTTACATTATTGGGGGAGAACATTAATGACACGAAATTTTATCAATAATTTAAATTCATAGAATTATTTTCTTTTTATTGAGCATATTTTGACTTCTAATAATAAAAGATTTTATCACGCAATAGCATAAGAATTTTCGTCAGCCATTCTTTAATTGAATGAAACCATTGTAAAGTTTCTCATACTATTTTAATACATACGATTGGTCTCAGCCGCATTCATCCATTGCTGCCCCTGAGGTATATTGTGGCAGTTGGGGCAAACGAATTTATGGAAAGGAATTGCTGTTTTGTTCGCCAACATGGCACGAAGCTCTGTTTTTGAAGATGGCACCTGAAATGAGAAGTTAATCATTGCTATTAAACAAATAAATGAAATAAGGAACTTCGTTCCAATTATTTCAATTACTGTTATATAACAGTAATTATATGTAATTGTATTGTATATAATAATCTATTGTACGCAAGAAACGGGTATAAACGCGAATTTATTAACAGTTATGTACCTAATGTAAATAAATTAGAGATAAAGATATCATTTAAATAAGTTTTATTTAAATGTAATAGACAATTGAACAAAGAAACAAACGTAAGCATGAACATTAATTGTTAGTTTTTATTATTCCAGTAATCGTAAAGATAGATGAGGCCCAAAGTATAGTACCTGAAAAAGCCATCAACGCACTCGCGAGACAAGACCTGTGAGTCTATGGGCAGCGGTCTCACTTATCTTCAGGTCACGTATCTCACTGTCCGTTTGCCCCGTTACATAAAAATGGTTAACAATGTTTTGTATATATAGGCTACCTGCTATAAATATATAACAAAACTATTTCGATAGTTGTGTTAAGTATGTGCCAATAACACGAAAAAGCCACAAAAATTGGTAAAGTTTTGTCACGTTTAATAAAATGTACCTGATATTTGGCGTCAACTTCGAATATACTTATTGGGAAGACTCTTGGCTTGGTAGATGTGCTTAATGGCTTAGCATTCCTCGCTATCATATTCAAGAACCGCGGAATTAAATTCGGACTAGGGTACAACTCTATATCAGAAGGAAGAATGTAGTGTGTAATTGCGGCATCTCTTGCAACATTTCGTGCGACATTCACTGGGTACAGCAGATTTTTCTCTTTCATATAAGTCGAGGTAACATTTTCGTATGGCGGCTTGCCAGAGCAGTTGTATGGTGTTTGGAGTAGCACGTCTGGGTCTGGAATCTGAAAGAGATATTGTCTACTTAGTTTATCACATAGTTGATGTAAGCGTGTTTAATTTAATAGAATATTTATTTAAGTCACTACATCTAGTGTAATATTATGAAGAGCAAAAGATTTGTCTGTAGTATGTTTGTAACGAATTAGCTCAGAAAATGCTGGGCTGATTTTAAAAATTCTTTCACCGTTTGAATGCTATATTATCACTGAATAATATAAGATATATTTTAATTACAAGAAAAAGTAAGTTGCTAAAACTACCATACTGTTACCCAAGGTGTAAACAAATGCCTATAAAATATAATAATATGTATCAGGTACATAACATAAGAATATGTGTGTCAAGCCCTGGATAACAAGTGTTTATTCTGTTTTATTCGCGGAGCATTCGAATTAGAGATGCCTGTACTTCTGAACTCCATAGTAGTTACGCTGGTTTAAACAAATTCACCATAGACTTCTAAAATTACTAGAGAACATATTTATTCGGTGGCGAATTTGTGGCTATATGTACTATGAACACACAAACACAAACAACACAAACAAACAAAAACATTTATGTAAACTCTAAGCCCTCGATATCGGGTTAGGCTTACCCAAATAATTATTTCGTCTGGAATCGAAGTACACCATATGCGTACACCGCTAATCCACGGCGGGCTATGTTATATATGTTTGCTTTTATATGTGGCGAAATACAAACCTTACTAGGAATATGCTTGTGAGAGAAGAAGATGTGGAAGGTTACAAATTGCTTAACTATCTCGTCACTCAGACAATCCCGTAAGTATCTGATGCTGTTCACGGCGGGAGTCAGGTCGGCGCCCGGCGCGTGAATAGCCAGACTCACTGGTGCCATCCATCTGTGTAAAAAAATCATTGTTAAAAAAGCCATAAATACTTAACTGTAGTGCATATAAGTTTTTATTTCTGAAAACCAAGAGGGTGACAAATGAATCTTTAGTTCATACGAGACTTGATATTACGTCCATATACCAATTTCTCAACCGTGATATCTTACTGTATTTGTTTTAAATAGTCATCCCCCAGAACGTTAGTGGAATGTAGGACCATAGTAAAATAAAACAAAATAGTTTTAAAGTTGAAGCTGATTGCCACTAGGTACATAAACCATGTTCATATCATGTAAACATCAGACTTCGTCTATATATCGTTCTAATGCGATTATAAAATTAAATTTTAATAATAAAATACATATTAGATATAAAAAATTAAACGAATTGAGATTTTAACCCATTTAAAGCCCTAGCGAGAAAGCTACGGTCTTCAGTGACAACATTCGTACAAAAAAATGTTTTTTTCATTTATTTAAGTAAAGAAAAATTAGTTTTTAACAAATTTTCTTATCTAATTGATAAGAATATTTGTAACTGAAGGTTATAACTAATCTGACAATGGTGTGGGTGGGTGTGTGGGTCTCACACTGGGGACCAATGTGATTGTTAAGGGGGCAACCGAAAAACATGAGACTGAAGCGAACCAAATTGGAACCTTATATCTGCAGCAGCAAACATGTAACGCAAGAATCTTCATTAAAACTTTGAGATTCGATTTTCAGTTTTTCATTACATGTTTAAAAATTTTACTTACCGTGTTTCGTTAACAAATTCGTAGGAATTTCTTCCTAACCTATAATTACCTATAATTATTACCTATAATTTAAGTTTCTAAATTCAATCATAATTAATAATGATCTGAGTAGAATTTTTGAAAGGCTAAGTTGGAGCACAAAATAGGTTGGAAAATACTGTCTTGAACCTTAAAATCCACGGCATATTTGAGGCACAGAAGGCCGATCATCACTAGCTTACATGCAGAATATATTACAGAAATCTGAGTGTGCCTCTTTCTTATATTGTCCTCTTTATATTTCAAACAAACACACTAATTAAATGAGCCGTCTCGTGACTAGAAAAGACATTTTAATTTTTAATCAATATAATGATGTCAAGTCGATGGGAGTGTTTGCGTGACGAGGGTCGTTTACGCCTGCTCGCCGTCTATCGAACATCAGGTAACAAAGTAACTATTCAAGTATTAAAGTTTTGTTTGCTAATACTGCAAGTACCCCGTTAGTTTAATAGCGATTTCAATATTGAATTTTCCTACGTAATTTAAGATTAAAGTGTGAGTACTTCGGATATTGAAGAAACTCCATTGAAATTAAGATTTCTCGTTAGATTCACGTCATGGGCGTGCCTTGGGTCTCACTAAAAAGAAAATTTCTACTTTAAGGGCAAGGTAATTCAAAGTCATAATAAATTGTTTTATTATAACTCCGAATTACCTAGAGATAATAATAAATTGTTTCTAAATAAACATTTCACTACAATTTCGCAAGTCGAGGGTAGAGCGGGCAAGAAGAACTGGCAAGAAATATTGCATTGATTATCATTGAAATATTTTCTCAATGGCTTAGGTATTTTAATTACTCTGCGTACTGTTATAACTGAAAAGCTTTTTAATAAAACAATATTTGAATTTGGAGCGACCGTCTTGGATAAGGACTAGGAATAGGATAGGATAAAAAATGTTTGTGTTGAAATGAAAGAATGAACTCAGCCCTAAGGGTAACAAAATAAGGGTGTAACGGTCCCTACGCATGTCCTCGAACCTCATTCTTGATATTCTTATCTCAACAGATAGAGAATAAATAGAAATACAGTTTTTCGAAGATTTTTGGACTTACCAACCAAATTGTTTCCGAAAATATTGGTAAAGAAACAATGAATTAATATAGTCAAAGTTACCTCTACGTTGTGAAAGTTAGGAATGTTGCCAAAGTTAAAGTGTTATAGTATTGATTTTGCAAGCCCGCATTAGGTATTATGTTACGGCAAATTTATTGATGCCTGAATTCTCAAAAATACTACTACAAAACGCTTCTTCTGTAGAAAGTTTATTTTTTACAACAATAGACAAGTAACAAACACCGATATGTTGGATATTGACACAGACTCAAATCGGTGATTCACAATTTACATTTGATTATCTTAATTTAATAATCATGTTAACGATAACGTTTATTGTAAACATGTATACGAATAAAGGATTGAGGAAGTATTAAATGGTTACCTAAGTAAAAATGTTGATCATACCAAGACGTAACATTTATTATCCTTACAGCGCCACTGGAGAACAGGAAAAGATACGGAGTCGAGACTTTGCGCTAACTAGACTTTCGTATGTCAAAAACGTATTAATTATACAGGATTCACACATGCCCTATGTCTCCACCAACCCTACATTTAGACTATGGTTCAACAATCTAATTACCTATACTTGTTATGCTCGTGAATACATTTCACAGTACTAAAACTATGGAAACTGTTTATTCAAAAAATTTGGTCCTTCAAGAAAAGAGCCTACCAATTCTTAAAAGGCCGGCAACGCACTCGCGAGCCCGTATCGTTTAATATCAGGTGAGCCTCCTATCCGTTTGTTTTATGAAAATAAAATTTAGACGGATTAGCTCCACGAATGATCGATTTGAAAATTAATATATTCTTAGAAGAGAAATCTTTATCTGTGTCTAGTACAACCTTATGAGTTGTAAATTCAAATTCAAATTCAAAATTTATTTATTCATGTAGGTAACAATGTACACTTATGAACGTCAAAAAAAGAAATATTAAATGAATTTAATTTTACATTTACTGCCAGTTCTAAAAAGTAAAGAATCGGATATCGGAAATATTAGACGCGTTACAATTTTTAAGCAAAGATTTTTAACTAAAATAAAAGTGTTCAAGAAAAATAACATATTATTTTAGAGTATTAAATATATCGTTCCAGTATTAGAATAACGAAATATTCTACTGCAAAGTGCTAGACAAGGACCTTGGTTGTTGGTTAATAGACAAACCTTACTACGTTAACCCCTAAATGCTAGTTCGTAGTCGAAGCTGTTAGATCAATAACGCACCTCGTTTGTTACTTTCGCATTGGCAACACCTCGAGGATTATTTTCACTGAAACGGAATATGGCATCATCGGAACATGGAATTTCAAAGAAAAGCAGTTTTATATATAATGTATATCAGCTATAATTGTAGAAGTAATTTGCCTATATTTCCCGACTTTATTGTTAAAAAAATGTTTTGCATTGTTTTTATAACCCCTGACACGAAGTGAGGTATGTTATAAGTTTAACGTGAAATTGAATTTATTTAGAAATTTGAATTTATACTAAACGAATGATGCTGTTTAGTTAGAAAACGTGATGAACTCTGACGCGATGAAGATTCTTAGCCTAAATTTATGAAAATGCGTTCAGGCGTTTTAAGGTTATCAGAATTTTGGATTAGCGGCATAAATCTCTCAGGGAGCTGTTATGACTTTTGGTGCCCGATAAGTCGTAAACACACTTTAAAATTTATCACACGAGCTCGGAAAACTGAAAATAATCAAATGTTAATTCCTACAAATTCACATACAACAGTTATACTTTGGAAATTCATTTTGGAGGCCTGGACGCATGGACCTTCTCAATACCTGATTCGCAAGTGCCTTGCCGGCCTTTTAAGAATCGGTACGGTTTACTTGATAGACTGTAAGTAAAGTTGCACTAATTTTTAAAAATTAGAAATCATTTTTATCCTTTAAGGGCTGGCAACGCACTCGCGAGCCCTATGGCATGACAGTGTACATGGGTGTCAGAGGTCCTTGTTCTATAAAAAAATCTAAAATACCACAGGTAAATATTTTGCAGTTTCTTATCAAAATGACGTCATACCTACGCACTAATGTCCATATTTACTGCAATGGCCAGTTGGTAAGAACCGTTGAGTCACCAAGGCCGAACAAATTTGAAAGATATGATAATCACGCAAATATATATCTATATGAAAGCCTACTTTGAACAGCAAGTAATAAAACTTTACACTAACAATAGATTTATCAATACAAATCTTTACTGGGGTTTAAAAATAACGTCCGCACTCTAAAATGAAGTATCGAAAGTAGTGAAATATATTAAAAACGTTTATAGCTGTTGAATGATTGAGAGTATCAATAGCGAGTCGGCTATGGAAAGATAATTATTTTGACAAACAGCAATACGATACTATATATAGTAATACAAAAGTAAGTACTATCTACTTTGTGAAATGGAAAAAGGTACATATCTGAATTGAAGATTTTCAACATCAATATTATAAAACTGCTCAACTTTTACATTAAAAAAATTAACTCAAGATAAATTTTATCTTAAATGTATACACATACACGAAAAATATCAGTTAAGCACTATCTAGTGTTACAAAATATATCTTTCTTAGATAAGGAGAAATTAAGAGGAATTACAGTTTTGTATTTTTACGACTTAGATAATGATATCAAACATTTAACTGGGAGATTCCGATGTCTCGAATTTCACCGCTTTATGCAAACGAAAAATTTCACCTCAACAAACATGCATACTCTCGACAGTTATTTAACATATTACATAAGTCAAATTAAATATATAATACATATTACACTATCTGTATAGTATAATATGTATTATATCTGAATATCTATGAAAGGATTTTCTGATTGAAATATAAGTACAACATATTGAAAATTACTCAATATTAATTTAATTTTTATAGTAACCAATTTAAGAACAAAGTACGCAGCCTACTATGTTGAGGCTGTAAGTGATATCTGTCTATCTTATGTTCCAAAATAAACGTATTTTATGGAAATACATACTAAAATTGCTTACAATGAATCTTATTTACACTTACTTTCTATATAAGCGCTATACAAATCACTAAAAAATATACGAACAATTGTTATTTTCAATGTAAATATGTAATTCAAAACTGAAATCATAATTTTAAGGTATCGGATGAAATGGCATGCATGATATGACGAGTAATGACTACATATATCTAATTTTTACTTTAGACGCTAGAATTTAAATAAAATTTCGCCTTCGGCTAGACTTCGATCAATAAACAAAAACGAATTAGTCTGACAAGATGACGGATGGGGGCCGTCCCCTTCGACAGCCTTTCAATGTTTGCGAGAAACTGCGCATTTGTTGTGTGCGTGTTATTAATATTAATGGCTGCCTCATGCACTTGGCTGCAAATTCATCAGGAACGGACAAATTCTATTGTAAAGCCTGCATAGGTCACGCCATTGTATCGCATTTAGGGTAAGCATGGTTCAAAGCTGTATACAATTTTCATGCGCGAGTCAAAATTAAGATTAGTCATGAACATTAAAGTCTCGCTCCATACAAATACTAAAGATGTTAGAACAACAATTACAGCGTACATTAAGCACAATTAAAAGGAGCACACGAAATCAAACCGTAGCGGCACACACAATTAAGAATTTTCTCACAAACGATAAATTAAATTTTCCCCTACAAATGTTTAACCCACATGCAGCTAGTCGCTATGCGGATAACTGTACAGGCGTGTTAAGATGGAGATTCCGTAATGGGAGATGGCTACATCTGGACATACCGCAAGGCCATCCTCTGCCTTTGCATTCTGATGGCACTGTTTTAAATTCATCGCCGCTTGCAAAAACTCCGCTACGTGCTTATCATTATAAGACCGTTCACAGTAATTCGTGCAATAATCTTCATACTAATTATAAGAAAACCGTTATTATAAATTTATCATGTTCTGCCATTTAACTACGTACGTATTTCAATTTTATAGATAGTGATTAAGCTGTATGTTTTATAGGTTATAAAACATAATCGACATTCGGAAATTGCTCAGCTCTAGAACACATATTAATTAAAACCTTTATCACAGGGCTTAGATTTAGCAGTAAAATAAGTTAATGGGTACGCTTGGTAATCATGAAAAGGCTGCGTTTACGAGCGTCCATTCTTCGGTAATCTAAATAACAGTACAGAATAATTTTCTGCGATGCACGCATATCCGCACCAATATCTGAGGTGATTAGAAGATAGATTTCCAGCGTAATTGGTTTCCGCATTCTAAAATCAATCAAGACTTCATCTTTCGTCATTTGTAAGAGCCAACGGTCGGCCTACATTACTGTGGGTTCATTAAAATAAAACATACTTCAATTTCGAGGCATCTCACGCCGTCTCATTACTCAATGTCAGAGCTCACGCGAACCACTCCTTAGTTTCGCTATCTCTATCTAGACGTGTTTCATACTAAAAAACTTTCAAAATAGTATCAAGTCACTTCTCAAACTTCTTAAAAGGCCCGCAACGCACTCGCGAGCCCTCTGGCATTGAGTGTCCATGGGCGGCGGTATTACTTAACATCAGGTGAGCCTTCTGCCCGTTTGCCCCCTGTTCTAAAAAAAACTGTGCAATCCTAAAATACTATCTGATAATCAGCATATCTAGAGTGTGGTATGGTAAAAATGATAGGATATCACAAATTCCAAGAGATATATTGACCAACATCAAAGGTCCCGGCTGAATTCTCTTGTATTAGGTGCAGTGCAGCTCTTTACAAACTTTGTGTAAGAGAAAAAACTTGGCGATTAAAAAGAGTGGCGGAGAGTTTATTGCCAGTTCTGCTCTTCCGTTCTACGCCCTTGATTTGAGAACTGAACTGAACTAAAATTAGAAGCATTTACTGTATATTTATTTTTTGACGTTCATAAGTGTACATTATGTTACCTACATGAATAAATAATTTTAGAATTTGAATTTACCCTTCCATGACATTATAAGAGATTTTTAATGTTCAAAAATCGTGTGATAATATGGTGCCGTTATGGTCTAGCGTGTTATCAGATGCATTCGTTGTATCCACCTTCGCATGCAACGATTCAATTAAGGAATTTCTAAAGCTTTCTAAAGCACTACATCATTATCGGAATACTTTATATTTATAACACAATTCGAACAAATATTATGTAAGAATCAAACAAGAAATAACTCGTAGACACAAGTGTAAAATGTAGGCTGTTTTTAATATTACAGTTACTTAAACCAATAACGTTAATTACACAGTTCCGGTCACAACTTGATGGTATTTATTAAAGTGTTTAGTTTAACGTTAGTTCGAATCAAACACAGACCACACCAAATCAAAGCTACCTAGAAGACGCTTTCCTTCAGAGGAATATTTTATTTTAAACGCTAGTGCTCATAGATGTATATTATCTATAAGGTTAACCAAAGTGAATATTGTATATGTAATGTTTGTTTTGAGTCAAATAAAGTAATTTTTATTTATTTATTTATATTTAGACATAGACATATTATTTATTACAAACAAAAACAATATGTAATAAGTAATATGTCTACGTAGCATTAATAAATTATTTAACCACTTTCTTAAAACTACACTTGCTACAATGGTTTTAATATAAAATGTAAGTTATTATTATTGTCATTTACCGTTAACATGACAAAAGGGAGAGGCTATTCACAACACAGGGATACTAGTGCACTTTATTTTTAACTAAATATCCATTTATATTATCTATAATAATTTTTTTTCTTTCTTTCTTAAATGCGTCTTTAAGGATACATGGCACTGCTGTAAGAAAACCGAAGAAACACGCATAGAAACAGGCCTGATGATCTATACACAGTACAGCTACGTCAAAGGTAATGTATTTGTGTATTGGAGTGAGATTTGTGTAATAAAAAAGATTAAGTAGTATTTGTATTATTTCAAGTCCCAAACCATAAGAAAGGCGAGTTTTATCTAATCAATAAAGATATTTTGGTTTGTGCGATCTAATCAAAAAATATTTGATGATCATGATAGATCATAATTATATCATATCAAATATTTTTTGATATTTCTACAATGAATCGAAATTCAGATGGAAGTTCGATTTTTAGAAATGCCGCTTATATTTTCTATTTGGAATAAATTAGTAACACTATTGCACATTAACATCACACATTAAGTAGATCTTGGTGTCAAATCACTTCACGGAGATTGAGCATGCGCCGAAGAATTAGATCATTTGGATTTCGTGCGCACGTGGGTGATGTCGTGCAAACAGGTTCTATCATTACCACCTCCACGTGAAACAATTTAAATGGTCGTTTATAAATCTATCATTTGTAATCTAGCTAATGTTAACCTTGATTCAATAAAGTAATAGTATGGTTATTACAGCATTTAATTCCTATAAAGCAATATTTGTAAATTAATAAAGCTTTTGCGTCGATAGAAAACACTTTTCTTTGCGTCATTTTTATTTAGAAGAAGGTACACAAAAATGCAAAACTAACTATATTTATCCTTAATACTATTTTATACGCGGTAAAATGTTGGTTTAAGAAATACAGTAGCAATTATGAATAGATAAAATTAATATAAATTTATTATGATTAAAAACAAAAACAAATAAGTAATAATTTTAAGTAACTCACGAATAATGCCTGTGATCAAATGATAAAATTCTTTAAGTGGCCCACAACACGAAGTAATGATAGAAATCTTATAAGTATTGCATTATTTGATTCATATTGCAACACCTTGTTACATCATCTGTAAGTTGCATCCAACAAAGCTTTTGATTACGAAATCTTGAGCTTTCAATTGCAGTCTAGCGGATCAAATTTTTAATCGGTTATGAAGCGTAAGTACGCAAAGCTTTATATTGTTTTAATAATACTAATACACGAAAAATATTATCAAACAATCCGTTAGTGTTTTCCTTAACAGACTTCAATATGTATTTTATATTAGGTTTTGAAATCGATTTAATGACCTGTCGAATAAATGAAATGGATCCTGTACGATTATCAGAAGCACTCATCGCAATGATTGAATACAGCCAAATCAGCCAAATCGTGTCCCAAACGAAAATTAACTCCGAAAAAGTTACCAACAACTACACACCATGATGAAAAAGCTAGCTGCAATGCAAAAAGTCTGTCAGTCAGTCAACACTGCTGATTCACGACAACGCTAGACGCACAACACTCCACAACAGACTCCTACCAAAATAAAGAAATAGAGGAGATTCAATTGGAATGATTAAGAGATCCACCGTACTCCTTGGACCTTGCTCTAACAGATTACCACCATCTTTTTCTAAATTTGGATACCTTCTTCCAAGATAAATAATTCAACACTGATGGGGCAGTCGTAATTTAAGATTTTATTAATTGCCGTTCAAGTGTTTTTTAGTAAAGGGATCAATAAATGCGTATAAGATGGCAAACTAAAACTTTAAAATATGCAGCTTCCATACAAAACGCCAATTCATTGTAATGACCGATAAGAGCACTATGCTGTAACTACTATCTGCTTTAGACTATATAAAGTTTAATTCTCATCACACATAGTTAAAATATTTAGCGTTATTAATTAAAAGAATATTACTACACCTACATCAGTCACGCAATAGGATAATAAAGACAGCAAATTAGTCTACTTAAATACTTTTGTTTGGACGTTTTAATTATCTGACCTGAAAAACAAAATAAAATGTATTCTTAAAATTACTTAATTTATGTTATAATGAACGATGGATATATTGTGTGACATAAAACAACTTCGTAAAAAAACCCTTATAACAAAACTACTAAAATACCTAAGTATATATTTTGTTTCCCTTCAAAGGAATTGTTAAATTTTATTTGTAAATATATTAAGGTTTATCATGGGAAACAACTCATAGGTTTTTCCTTCCTTACTTTGAATCATAAAAAATACAGTTACAAGGGGCGCAATGTGAAAAAAAGGGGATTTTACACGTGCACGTTATTCGACGTATACATAATTAATAATAGACCAGTGTCGATAATTTTTGAAACCAAAAAAAATTACAGTAGGATGAAACCCATTAGAAATGCAGGGGAATATGATCAAAATGAAAGGAAAAATAAATTACGGTCGATCCGAGTTCGGGAAGTGGGAGGGGGGTGACTTTTAAGGGGGAAAAATTGTTTATCTTGATTTCCGGCAAAACTACCAGTCCTATGGAAAAAAGTTAAATGGCAAAGTTGTAGGTCATAAAAAGATCTACAACTTTGGTATTTACAATTTTTTCACATAACCTCAAAATTTAGGTGAAAAATTCAAAAAACCAAGTTTTTGGTTTTTTATTTATATCTTTTTTAAAAAGTTTTTTTTTCTACGAAATTTAGTGAAAACTTACCTTATTATTAACTTACTGTAATTTATTTGATTAAAAATATTAATTTTTTCGCCTCATTTTAACTTAATATCAAAAAAGCAGCCTAATTTTCAATCGAAAATTCTGACGTCAAAATTTCAGCTTTTTTCAAAAAGTTTGGGGGCTTTTTGTTCGTTGAAATATCTACTTTCTGATGGTGTAAAAAAAATATACATTACTATAGGAAATATTATTAGAAAATGCAAAAAATTGAAAAAACCTCAAATTCGAAAATTTTCTTTTAATTATATACAATTTTGAGGTATTTATTAAAATTTACACTTTAATTACTCAAAAAACGTAAGATTTCATGCTTCATTGATAAACGAAAAAATTGCAAATTAAAATATACTTCTATAATTAACAAACAAATAAGTTAATAAAGTTAATATTTAATAAGACATCTACAATATTTTGAAAAAGTTGTAGAATCTTCTGTAAATAATATTTGTAGATGCCTATTTATTGCTGTTTTAAGATAATTTATATACCTGAGTGACCTTCGGTCACGTCAAGTAAAAGTCACCCCCCTCCCACTTCCCGAACTCGGATCGACCGTAATTTATTTTTCCTTTCAGTTTGATCATATTCCCCTGCATTTCTAATGGGTTTCATCCTACTGTAATTTTTTTTCATTTTTTACTATTTTTGAAGGCTTCGGCACTGGTCTATAACCGCTAATCAACAATAAATAATCAATACAAATTTAACATAAAGGATATCGTTTAATCTACACATCAAAAATAAGGCTTTGGATTTTACATAATAATAGTTAATGGTTCAGCCAAATCTTAAAATAGGTCTGGCAATATTTCAATTTTTCCTTAACCTTTTTGTCATGAATAATTTTTATTTCTTTAAATACGGTAAGAACGTACTTAATGACCAAAGCTGTTAAGTGCTCATGCTTGTTATTTTTCAATTAAAAAACAAAAATAGATGGTGTTAAAAATTAATCCTATAGTTTGAAGAACTGTCAAATGATTTCTCCTTGACATAAAGCATAAAGCACGCAATGTATAATAATCGGTGTCACATCGATTCACACATTTTCACTTTTAGTGATGGAATTTGTGGAATGTTAATAGATTGAACTGGTTTTGGATTCGATTAAAGGCAATATGAAACGATGACGAGGCCGTGCGGAAAATGAATGGCTTGGGGCCGAAACTAATTTAGTTAAACGGTTTTGAACGTCGCTTTTATTATCTATTTTTGTATCTACATAATTGGTTTAACTATTTAATATAATATTCATGGTACAGAATTTAGTTTGAAGTCATATCAATCCCCTTAAAGGACATAGAATTTTAATGTTAAGTAACTTCTGTCTTTTTGACTAAATAATTATTTTGTTAACCATTCGATAGGTTACCGTAATGTTTAAAATATTAAAAATATAGCAGTCAGTCAATCTTGCCGATAAATGTATATATGTACCTCCATTTGCGTTTTTCTTAGCAAAAACCATGTTAACCTAAGTTAGGTTAGTCATAGTATTTATTTATAAAAATAAATCCATTGCACAATAAGTTCGGTAAAAAATGCAGTAATGAATAATTTGTTAGAGTTCATTCAACCGTGAATCCTGTGGACCTATCACCCGGTTGCGTGTTGCGAATCCTACGATAACATTAAGCGGTGTTATTATACTGTTCACTGAGGGAAAGATAAGTTACAAACAATTTTCTAGAGTCGCAAGCAAAACGATACTGACGCAAATTCGAATACGAAGAAATCCCATTTTAATTTGATCAATGACGAGGCAACATTAATGCGTCATGCCGACCCGCAATGTTGGTTGAAATAAGATGCGATGCCTTTGCGGCTTTTTATAAGGTCGAAAACCCGCCTATCCGGGTTATGGGCGAAAAGCCGCGTATCCACAATGTTTTGGAACCCCCGTAACTGCTTCTCGCAAGCGATATGTTTGTGCTTCTATTGTGGTTGTAATTTCATGGAGATGCGCATATCATCTAATTAATTAATTAAGTAACGTTTAGATGTAAAAGGAAGAGACTGGCTGCCCACAACACAGGGAATCCTAGTGTGGGGGCCAGTGCACTCTACTTTATAGAAACAATTAATGTATTTTGTGTCTAATAAAGTTATTTCTTTCTTTCTTTCTTTATCTAAATCAAAGCACAATTTGTTGCGATCACTGCGTATATCCGGATTATACGAAGGAAAATATTGAACGAAAATTTTTAATTAAAAGATGGCGACGGGGGCAAGGTAAGGTAAGGTAAGGTAGGTGGGCTCAGTTTCCGCAACTAGACTCGAAATTGGTCCGTTTTGCGTAAAGCCCTGGCTACTTAAGCCAGCCCAGCTCCTTCCAGAAGCACAGAAGTCTCCTGGGCACTTCACAGGCTTCTCGGAGCGACCAAATGGCAATTCGGGGGCAATGTGAACATGCTTTTGCGCAGTCAGCGGCAAGGGGTTGACGTTTTGCTGTCACACGCTCTTTTAGGATAGGGAAAGGGTGAAAAAGACCAACGATTAACGAAATGCTCAACAAGAAATGCGATAACACAAAAAAAAGTCACATTTTTATCATAAAGTATACGCGTCTAACATTTCTTTATCAAACGCTTGTATGCATAAGTTGCATAAGTTTACTCAGTACAGAGCTTTTCTATAGAACCTTATTGGTTAACTGCCAGCGCAAAATCAATAATCTGCAATATGCTAGTGTTCATAAATCACTTCCACTTCACTTAAGTTCAGCCCGTGATAAATTACTGTAGAATTTAATTCGTGGTCAGCATCCGATATCAATCAATGAAACGTGAATAAATATTTACGAACACTAATACGGCATTCAAATCAAATACATAATTAAACTTTTTATTACACAAGTTCAAGTATCAACAACGCGTAGTAGGTAAGAAGATAGTGGTATACTTATACTTTATATGAATAAAAACTTAATAATTTTTAATTGATAAGGAAATTGTATTTTATTGATGAAGTTAGTGAGTGACCTCATGAGGATACTGACGTAACCTACAAAATAATTAAATTACCTTCGGACGATATTATCGAATAGGTACATATTAACTTCAAAGAGTTTTCTGATGTGAATAAAGATTGACACGTGTTCGAGTGTGTTGTAAGCAATCATTGGCCATTTTCTATAACATAATTAGTTACGATTGCATTTACTTGACATTTAACATAAAGAAATAGAATGGACTTTAGTATTTCGTAATTCTTATAGAAATAGAAGCAACACCTAATTATGAAGATTCTTTCGCTCGAATCTTGGTTGCGGTTGCATGTTGCAATGAAAACAAAGGCCGGTAATTTACTGTCGGATGGCGTACGGTTTTATTTTATTGTCTTTTTTATTTAGGAAGGCTAAGTGATGAATGATGCGCGCTGTTGGCTTCTACGGCTTTTTGATATTATAATTTTATTGCGGCCTCTGTAGATCAACTAGTTTTATAGGTATTTACAGAGAATAAAACAAAACATATGTTTAAATGTTACCACAGAGTATACTTGCTACTATATATATACTGTCAGTTAAGGATGCAGCATGTGACTGCCTCGGATATGTCGACTTTTTATATGAAAAAAAAAACGTCAATACCAGAGAAAAAATAATATAACAAAGATTGCAATTGAACAAAATCAATTACGAGGAATATGTTAAGACTATTCTTAACAAAAAGCAATAAAAGAATAATAAATATTTAGTATACATTTTTATATAACCGAGAAATATTGATGATCCGGGACACTAAATGTATAGTAATGGATAATTATTACAAAAACTGTAAAGTATAAAGCTAATATAATATGTGATTCTCAAATTATCAGCTTCGACCTTCACAACCAAATGAAACGAGTTCGATAAACATGATAAAACTTGATATATTTCCGAATTCCTATTTCCTAGAAACATCATAAATCTGAACGACGCATTATGATTATTATATGTAAAAATTATGAATCGTAACGAATTGAAATATTTTATCAAAAATCTAGTTTTAGTATTTTAAACAGTTTTTAAAAGTAATATTTACCGTATCTGGTATTTAGTGTACGCGTACAAGAAATAGATAATAAAAGGTATGTTCAATTCAATTAAAGTCTTACACTTAACACTTATGAACGACAAAAAAATATACATAAAATGCTTCTAATCTTACATTTACCGCCAGTTCTCAAATAAAGGGCATAGAACGGAAGAGAAGAACTGGCAATAAACTCTCCGCCACTCTTTTTGTGTGTACTATGGACACGCGTTAGAAGTTACACTTCTTTGGCGTAACAATATAAAAATCTTTTCAAAAATTTTATTATACATTTGTATCAAACAAGATACTTACAAAAAAAGATATTTAATAACCTGAAAGTTTTATTATAACGCATAAATAAAGTTTATTTAAATATACCAAAAAACAATAATGTAGACTATAGCTAATTTCAGGGTGTCGGTTTTTTGAGACGGTGTAAAAAAGTTAAAAATAAATAAATCAGTGGCGCTACTACCTCTTTAAGTCTTGGTCTCAGATTTCTGAATCTGTTTCATGATCATTTTTAAATCTAATAGGCAAGTAGGTGATCAGCCTCCAGTGCCTGACACACGTCGTCGACTTTTTGGGTCCAAGACATGTCGGTTTCTTCACGAAGTTTTCCTTCACCGTTCGAGCAAATATTAAATGCGCACATAGAAAGATAGTCCACTGGTGCACGGAGCCGGGGATCGAACCTACGACCTCAGGTAGGAGAGTCGCACGCTGAAGCCACAAGGCCAACACTGCTCTGGTGTAAAAATTTACTCTCAATATTTTTCCCTAAGGCGCCACAAGAAGTATAACTTCAAAAAACCACTCATCGCCTAAAGATATCAGTAGTATTGATATCTTATAATTGCATATATATGTACGCGTCAAGTGTTCAACGTGATATTATTTTTCAATACATTATTTTGCTGATAATAGCCAATACAATACACTGTGATTAGATAGCTAATACATCGACGTGAAAGAACTTTGTTTTATAAACTATACCAGTTTTGTGGGAATGCAACTTGAATAATGTTTAATCAGTGAACCGTCCATTGTCTGGTGTTGCGTGCTATGACGATACATTACTTGTTAAAGTATGTAATTTTACCCCGTCTTGCACAATGTTGGTCTACAAACTAGACTATAACTTCGCAATTTTTGATCACTCACTGTCATAGAAAAAAGAGATGACATACCGTCCTTCCTTTTGTAGAGAAATTGCAATCTGTATCGGTGAAATATGTTTTAATTACCAACGTTTAGGACAATAAGGAGAAACTATCATATGCTGTGCTTCGTGCAAAAATGTTTTACTGTTTAAGAGAATTATTTTGGCAAATACTAGTTTTATTAGTTAGTAAAAAATACACAGTATTAAGATATTTAAAAATATAATACCTACGCAATCTAGCTTCCAGATAGCTAACTTATCCATACTGCTATTAGTATAAAATATTAATAATGTTGTCTTTAAATTAAAAAAAATGGTAGAGTGGAAAAGATAATTTTCTCTAATATTTCGGATAATTTCTCTTATATTTTGATCCAGCAACAGCAATAAAACTGTGCCCTACTGCCATACAAAACATAATGATATAGAAATGATGATAAAACTAGTTTACAAGAGGTCAATCATAGTCACGTATGCAATTTTCTTTTGCAGGACGCAAGTCGGACGGCCGCAGTTCCGTATACCATCCATATTGATAACTACAGTCTTGATGGCTAGTTGAATTTGTAAGATGAAACGCAACTGGTTATTACGATGTAATAACTCATCATTTCAAAAAGTCGGCCTGACACAACTTGCAAAACTTTCGAAAAATTTGTGTTGTGTTATTCTAAATATTAAAACGTATTTTGATACTTTTGACCAACGTTCGATCGTTCTAACTAATAACCGGACATCATTATTCAATACAGTCGATATGTCATATAATTATGTAATTTAATTAAATAATCGCTCATTGACTATAAAAATAAAAGTAAGCCATACATTGTGAAAACCATTGTTGTAATGAAGGTAAGCCAGTCACTAACGAATACGAATGTGACGACACAATCTGATTAGAGCCGCAAAAAGAAATCTAATGATTCTCTTGACGCCTACAAATATATTGTTGTGTGTCAACCAAAGTAAGCCAAATAAACAGCGTCTAGTAGAAAAACACAACTCACCTTTCAACTAAAGGATGTACATTATCAAGGAACTCGTATCCTGCATGCGTCGTATATGTGATCGTCTCATGGCACGATAAAAGTCCGTGGTCTGCGCGTATAAAATTCTTCAATACCCAGAACTCTCCACGCTGTTCTGTTTGAGGCAGCATATCTCTATCATTGCATCCTAACAAAGTACGAAGGTACGCCAAAGTTGTTGGCGATAGAATGTCTTCGTCCTCTATATCAATACTAGTTGCATTAGATGCATCTGGTTCAGGAACAGCACTAATTACTTTTCGGTCTACTTCAGGCACAGATGCTGTACTAGATGCGGTTTTGTTCGTAGATGCCATGGTGGATGGCGTTTTCTGAGACGTCGACTCTTCATAATTTCTAGCACTGGATTCTACGTTCCTCCCGCTTGACTCGAATCGGGTATAAGTATCATTTCTGTCTTGATTAAGGTATCTAAATTCAGCGGTTCTTTCCGCATCGACGGGGACCCAATAAACCCCGGGTGTCGTATTCCCTGATAGCTGCATAGCTGCGTATAACAGCACAGCTATGTTTATCACAATGCTCACTCTAAAAAGGAAGTTGCGACGGTTAGCCACCATTTTTGTAGTTTAGGCACTTGTGCTTACGTTTAGAACTCTATTTGTTACAACGTCCTCCGTCGTCCTCTAGGACGTAGTCTTCTGTGGGGTATTGTGCGTGTCAGCATTACAATTTATTGTGACATCAGCAGGCGTGTGGATGTGGGCGCCGTGGTGGCGCCTCGTACTATTCTCGCTCCTGCAACAAGAAAAACATATTTAATTAATCAACTAGTATTCATAAACTTGAACGTGTCGATGACATAAGTTCAAATAGTAACGAGATTTTACACGGTAAAAATCTTTAGATCAAACATGTTACAGATAATTTAATGCAAGCTTGAAGCTTAGCACGTATTCAGACGACGTAATTAACCTAATCTTAGATATTCACATCACGGTTTTATCCAACATTCCTATTGCGATTAGCATTTCTTGTCAATCCTTAATTAGCAAGTCTTGTTCGGGACTGCGTTTATCAACGCAAAATCATTGCAATCCTGATATTATCTGTGCCGGTTGGGCAAGTATCCGATTAATCTTAGGCTCAAATAGGCTATAGCGAGAAGGATTATGAAAAGAGAATGACATTGCTAGTTTTTATCTCGTTCAGAATAAATTAATATTAATCACGAAGACGGTTATAGCCATAAGTGATGTCCTGTACCATGGTAAGGTATGTCATCTAAGTCTTGACTAGAACATATTTTCTCTATACATGGCCGGCCTCTAGCGGATTACATTTACAATTGACTGTTTTTATATAACTGTCTTCTTATTTACAACATTCAGGTTCAGCTTGTTGCCTTAACACACTATCTTAGATTCTCAAGAAGGTAACATGATGTGACAACAAGTTTTATAGAGAATCCATAATCTTTTCTATTACACCCAGTATATTCTATTCTGATATTCAAATGTTGAGCCTGGACAAAATCTTCATTTATTTTACATGCACAGTTTTGCAGACAATAAATCATGCTTGGAAGTAATGTTCGTGGATTTGCATTCTATTTTTTTTTATAGATAGTTAAAAATTCAACCCATCGCTCATAAGCCATATGATTATAATAAAGATAAATTTACTTGGTTTTATTAATGGTTGTAGACTAAGCTTTTATCTGACGTGGAATTTGTTTGTATTTGATTAGCCCCAGGATTATAGGATTTTGTGATTTTTTTAGCGATGTAGCAGTGTGCCAAGCGCTTGCAAGCTTTTTATCAATAAAAAAAAAATAATAATCTGTAGTATATTTTATTAAATGAGGAAAATTCAGAAATAATTAAATGTAGAGTGGTTATTTGTTAATTGTTAATAAAGCTGATTTAAACACGTTAACAATAATAATTTATAATAAACACCATAATAAATTCAATTATGTAAATACTAAGTTAACCCTTCATCCTTAAACTAATAAACCAAAAACATACGTGTACCTATTAAAGATATATCGATAAGGCAGACAAACTCATGTTAGAAATATTTAAATATTTAAAGATTTTTAATTAAGAATGTTCTTATATATCACCAGTTACACGCTGTTTTATTTAAAACACAGATAACAAATTAATAAGAAGATATCTGGTTTTGGCGACATTGAAAGCCTTCCTGTTTGTGAAATATTAATAACAGTTTAATTTAATAGCCTTGATATTTTGAATCCGTAATATAAATTTTAAATTAGGTAACAATGAAGCTACAGAAACTGATGGGACAAAATACAAACAGGCTAGAGGCTTACTTGTTGAAATGCCCGAATAAATGCCCGTATGAACACCACAATGCGAATTGTTTAGCATAGGGATGAACTTAAGAGTCCGTATTCTATGATAGTATAGGGATACTTTCATAGAATACGGACTCTTAAGTCACATTGCAACTGATTCCTCTCCAAAAACTATTAATATAAGGAATTTCCCCGTACTAGACTGTGTAAAGTTAGTAATTCTTTTTTGGGGAAAGGGATACTCTTCTTTAATAAAATCCCAGAGGCTCTTTTATCTCTGCCTTTTAATAAATTTAAGAAATGTATTAAAGAAAAGCTGTGTAAAAAGGCTTACTATAAAGTTATTGATTATCTAGTTGATAAAAGGGCCTGGGACTAGTGCTGGGCAGGCTGCCTCTAATTAATTTGATATATTTGTTTTAAATATTGTTTGATGATTTGCTTTTTTAAAAGAGTACCGAGAGTTTTTTACGCCGGCTTTTTCTCTCGGCCTACACCCTCTGGCTTTGCCGATGAGTAGGGATGCCTACAAGTTTGAATTGATTGACGTGGAATAAGTGATACCTAGAAGATCTTATGTTCCAAAATAAACGTATTTTATTTTATTTTTATTTTTATTTAATGCAGGTAATATACCGTTTGATGTAATTTTGCAATCTGGTGCAAATGTCTTCTAAATATTCTACTCAGTTAGGCATGCACTGTTTGCTTAAAGGTCAAAATCCCACGGAAGTCATCTAAAACACGTGTGATGTCTTTATTCATAGTAGATAAATCAAAGTTCTAATTTCAAAACTGCAATATGTAAGAATATATTAAAATCAAACAGAAATATTGAGGAACATTCCACTCCTTTATAACAATGTAAATAAATGGCTAAATGATGTGCATCAAGCATAACAAACTATAGGTACTAATGATTTTTCTAGCGGCCCCGGCGGCATTCTCAACCAACCGTGGAAAGAGCTGCTGACGATATAATAGCTCCATTGGCTAGGACCGGTTAATCTGTGTGAGATCTTCAAACACTTTGCAATGTTTATTTTAGTGAGTAAACTATTACTAACTCTATATTTGCTTGAACAGAAAGTGATAAAAAGGTAATTACGCAATATGAAGGGATTTAAATTGAAGACGATTCGCAAAGAGAAAAATGTTTGAAATAAGTTTATATAATATAGAATTCATCTATGATATAAAGTGAATAATCACAGTTATTATCTATACCGATGTAATAAAATAAAGCAGATATAAGTATATAGTTTCTTAACAATATACGAAATTATTTACTTCTATCGTGAGTTGTACTACTGACAAAAAATGTTAATTCCTCTCAGTAATGTTTGCATAAAATCCCTACAAATCTCTCACGAAAATTCCATTACCACCGAGACGCATCACCTTTTATTGGACTAATAATTTCTGATATCTCTGAACCTGATGACAAGATCCAATAGTACGCTGTAATAGGATAAAAACTAACATGCAGCATCATGAATGAGAAAATAGATTTTATTCACTACTGGTGGCCATCAAATCATGCCTTTATGGTCCTTCCGGAGTCCGGAGTTACTTTGTCGTAGCGGTCAGGACAATGGGTCGTAAGTCGTCGACCGAGAATTCTCTTACAGTGAATTTAACTACATGTTTGGTTTTTACACCACAAATATATAAAGAGTAAGAAATTCCATGTGTTTATTTTAATATTATAGTTGTGACAATAAATAATTTGTAAGAAGCTTAACACATATTAGCAATTAGAAAATTGAAATCCAAACTTAAATTTCCAGATTTAAAATCCGAAAACGCAGATTCTAAGATATTTTGACTGAGACACAAGGCGCATTGTTGTGACGCCTATCGAAGTGATGATAACAATCGATCGTATAAATTTTTGTGGTTAATATGGTATAGCAATGTTCAAAACCAATAAACTACGTTGTTCTTTGTATAGCGTTTGCGGTTGACGGCTCAACAATTATTGAAGTAGCTGTATTGGAAACTGTGGAATGATAGGAATTTCTACCTACGTGACTGTTTCAAATTTTCTTTGCAACGGCACCTCGATTCAAAGAAACTATTGTGCACTAGTCGGTGCTAGTGACTTCGCGTTAACCTATGTATATAAAATTTATATATTATATCGGATTGTGCCTTGGTTTAATCGAGAAGCAGTGTGAAATTTTGTAGGGGCGTTTAATTAGCATTATACTGATTTTAATTGGTAGACATGGCAAATATTCTTTCTAAATACTCTATTTCCGTCTCATTGATTCTATTTCAATTTTATATAATTTGTTTTGGTCTATAACAAAGTATACTATCAAACATTGAAAAAAGTGAAGATAAGAGAAAATCAAAGAAAATGGTGTCAACGTTTTCATCTCATTATAAAACGTTATTATCATCTGCGCACGCGTTCACAACATTCAAGTGTGACAAGTGTATTCAGTTGCGACCTTCGAGGGAAAGTGTTTTACCTCAATCTCGTCAACGGTCTTGATTTATTGTATGGAGTTCCTTCATGGCAATACAATCAATTTAATTAAAGCACTTTTTTGTATAGTAGATTTTAATAATACAGGAAAATGCTTTATTGATTCCACAAATCATAACATTTTAATTAATAACGGTTAAATTCTATAAATATACCTACCTACACAATAATCAAACAGATTATCATAATTCATGTAATACAAAGATTTTAGCTTGTTGGTACTGAGGGACTTTAATGAGCTTAAATTTTTTTTTTATTCTGGAATATAAAATACAGGTATCACTTATTCACACTTCATTAAATTTGAATGGGCATCCCTACTCATTGTTAAAGAACACAGAGGGTGTAGGCCGAGAGAAAAAGCCGGCGTAAGAAACTCTAGATACTCTTTTAAAATAGCAAATCATCAAACAAAACTTATTTTAAAACAAATATCGCAAATTAATTAGAAGTAGCCTGCCTAGGACTAGTCCCAGGCCCTTTAATCAACAAGATAATCGTTAACTTTATAGTAAACTGTGTACGCTTGTACAGTTTATCTTTAATACATTTCTTAAATTTATTAAAAGGCAGAGATAAAAGAGCCTCTGGGATTGTGTAAAAGAAAAGTATCCCTTTTCTCAAAAAAGACTTTTAGCGTGTTGTTTGTTATAAATGTAGATATTGATTTCTGTGAACAGTCCATATTAATCATCAATAACATATGCAACCTATTTGGTCCGTCCCTTAAGTTCGATTTTATTTCTACATTTACCGTCTAAGCTTTTAGCGTTATCTATAAAAAAAGAATTAATGGTTATGGATGGCGGTATCTCTTAAAGTTATGTTCTAAATTTGAATAAAGATAAAGCTTCTAGTCGGGGAGTGAGAATGGTTAATGAAAGACAAAACACTAACGCGCTTCGTTTGATTGTGATTGGTCAATCGGGTCGTGATGCATGTCTGTAATTGGAGTAGTGCTTATGGCACGATATTAACCGAACACAATTAAATGCCATATACGGCCCACTTTGAACTGTATTAAGGAATTCTACAGCAAAAAAAAGCGTTTTCGCATTATGAAAGGTTATTATCTGTTATCGTTAATTTGTGTCACTTATTATACAGTTATTTCGTCTTTAGTGTTCATAAAAAAGGCAAGAACTGGCTATTACTACTTGATTGTTATTTCGAAATTTGTGTAAACAATTTCCTATTCTTAAATTATAAACTACATAAAAAGCATTTTAGAACATCCTTGAAAAAAAACTTGCATGTCACCGTAATACATATTTATAAGACGACATTGGTTCAAGTTGCGGAATATTCAAAGTGATTTTTGTGATGCAACTTTAAATATGCACGTGTAATACTTAGAAAGTGAATTAAATTATACTTTTAGAGGCAATTAGCTGCTTTCGTATGTTACAAAGTCATTTTAATCGGGAAGTTACTTTTAAGGCGAAGTCGCTTTTACTATTACTTCCTTTAGTTACATGAGAACGTTTATTTCTGCATATTTTCAACTAAGGGAAATTTGGCACCCATGCCTTGTTTCTGGAGTCAGAGACAGTCAGAACCGTGATAGTGTGAATCTTATAGAGGTTTAGACATAAATAAAAAAACAGCGCTTTAATTGGTCCGAGCCTCAGTTTTCTGTAATATTTTTGGTATTTTAATTATAAGGTGATCAACCTTATGAGTCTGACACACACCGTCGGTTTTTTCTACAAACGCATAAGTTTTCTCACATGTTAAATTCCTTTGGAAAAAAAATTGGCGCACAGCCTCAGTATTCAGAGGCGCATACTGAAATGTGTGTCAAACTCATAGTGTCATTTTCAAAATAAACACATGTTCATAAATGGAAATGTCTTTTAAGAAATTCTATACGCTTAAGAGGCAGAAACTATAGCTATAAATAATGGAATAATAATTTATCAAGAATACTTAATTCAACGCAAGCGTATTGTTCACTCATATAAAAAGCTTTTAACAAATGAACAATTTCTTACACCCATTTTGTATGACGGACTAGTTTCACGGTTTATTTGTGCTCATAACTTGTAAACTTCAAAATGTCAAATGTGTTTTAATTTTTTGTAAACTTAAAAATATATAGTTTTGTTAGTCAAATTAATAACTAAATATTTTTTTTACTATTAATAACTCAGCAAGAGTTCTGTAAATTCCCGAGCTATGTAAATAATGCAATAATAAACTTTATAACCAATATAATTATAAAATTCAATTATGTAGTACTCGCGTAAATCAAAGACAATAATATTTGAATTCAAAATTTTACAATTATCCTAACTTTTGTATACTATAGAACCAGTGCCAGAGGAAGAAAGTAAAATCGAACGAAAATTTAATTTCAAAGACGTTAAGAATTCTCTTCATTAACGATATACATTTGTTTCATAATTAAAAAAAATATTTCTATACTATAAAATATTTTTGTCATTTTAAATATTATAAATTTATAAAAACAGTGGTTAAAATTTGACAGCAGTCAAGTGTGACAAGTGTTTGGTTTAATATTTAATTTTGAAATTTCGCTCACAATCACAATTTAAGCATATTGAAAGGAAAATTAACTGTTCACGTATTCGTGTGTGTAATTCATTTAGGGCGTAATAACTAGACAGACGAGTCGTCCATTAACAGGAAGCAAACATCGCGACTTGCATACATAACTGGCGGAGTCACGACTTGAATGGCCTAGCTTTGTGTGGAAGGTAAAAGGTAAAGATTGCGCCATAGTATATGCCAATGGGCAATGACTTCTATATAAAATAAAACAAATTATATGATGTACATTTTCAACATTTGAAGCTTTTATACGCTGATATTCTATAGCATATAGAATGCATTTGGGAAAAGGTTATATAACAAGGTTGAAACATTTACGAAAAGAAAAATTTTTTTTTTATTAAATACGTAAACAAACAAGTGTAAGACGAAATCAGTCTGTATTTTAATTTCACATTTTGACATTTGTCTATTTTCAACTGTATTTATCCTGTTATGAAAGAAGGGAATAGCCATAGTCCAATTTCACCACCAGAGAGACAATACCACTCCGCTTATACGAAAGTATTTTATTACCAAAAACGAGAAACAAAAATCCGAGCTTCTACGCAAAGGTAATATATCACAAGCGTATATTAAATATACGGAAAAGCAATATCAGTCACGTATGCGTGGAAGGCCATTGCTTGATGAAGGATGTTCCTCATATACGATATCGCATTGAAACATCACAGGTCGTATGTCATATAATTTACAAAATTACGTCAGGTAATTGGAGTAAAAGCCAGGGTAAGACGCTGAGATATAAAGACTATATGTAATAGAAATAAATTAGTACGAACCTTTAAAACATTTGAGATAGTTTTAGGCTCGTCGGATAGTGTTATTTAGAACGCTAAACTGGTTTATATAAAGGTCAAGAAGATGCGTATATGTCCTTTGACATAATAATATTTTTTCTCTTACCTCGTATTATGATATCCGAGAGCTAGACTTAAATTATATCGAGGGGTCCCTGAGTAAATGAGTCAGAGGGTTGGTTGACATGGCCATCAAAACACGGTTGGTAGTTTTGTGAAAAGACCCGTTAACACAATACAAAAGCAAAGAATCACTTTAACAATGAATGAAATGGTTCTGGAAGGAATAAAATGTTGTATTACTTAGCTGTTGGTACTTTCATTATGGAGAAGTTGAATCATTTCGAAATCTGTAATTTCGGTAACCGTTTTCGCGATAAATTCGAGGTTTTACGAGATTTACCACTTCCTTTGAATTTTTCGACAGCGACATAATAACTTTATGTCACGATTGCTTGGCTGTCAAAACATCAATTCCGCTTTTTGGCATTTCACAAATGAGTAATAGACAGCTTCTAAATGAATCCTTTGACAAAAGCGGTAATTACGAGATGAAAATATGCTGGCTACGTTTTATTTAAAACAATTGTCTAATAAAATCATTTTGGTCGTTAATACCGTAAAAATTGACAAATGGTGACATATTAAAGCTATTAACCTTAAACCAACTTACCATCGTAGGAAAAAAAAATGTTATCCGAGGTTACTCTTTACTTTATGAAGAAGTAGACTATAGAGTTAACAAAGCACAGACGATATAATAAGAAATTCAAAACGGGACAGAAAATTAAGACTCTCACTTTCTACTAAAACTATTCTTCATAACTTAGCCAAGTATTGCTTCAACCTTTGACGCTACAAAATGAGCAAGACAATTTTTCCCTATATCACTTTCATTGTGACTGGCAATGTCAAGAACAAGCTCTAGTGAGCCAGTGAACGTAACAAAAGTTTTAAAACGTGTGCCACTTTATAAAGGTCACATTGTAACAGTTCACAGAAGTTTAACTTATCTATAAAATGGCCGCTAATCAAAATAAAAATGTACCACGTAGTACTATACGATATTACATTTTTAGGGATTAAAAATTAAGCATTGTATATGGTCGGCGTCTAATACAATATGTAACTTTTAGATTAAGCTGTAGGGGCTAGACAAACAAGACAAGTTAATAAAGAAGTAACAAAGTACTATTGTTAATCATAAGTAACCAAAAAAGATCGATATACACATAGAACTTTTATTCTTGGTTGAATCCGAAAAATATTTTAAGATTCAACACGTATCAACAATATAAATTATTAGAACGGCAATTTGCTTAACAGATGTAGTGTATTTTGCATTTATTACATTAAATTATGATGAAATGTGTCAGGAAAAAAAATTATGAGCCCTCTTGAATAACATATTATTGAGAGTGCAGTTTTTTTATTTGTGCCGGTCACTTCCTGTACAAAGTATCAATTTAAAACGCAAGGGCATTGACCTTGAGTGAGTCACTTGAATCTTTTTTCTGAGAAATACGAAAAGCTGTTAGGACATCGGCACCAATGCAACGGTAGGTTATGTTCGGCTACCGAAATCCGCAATTAATTGTTGAGTTTTAAGTGGTAATCGATGTTCATGTTATCTACGTCTGTTTCGTTTTTAAGGGTCATTTTCGACCGCTTTACTATCATATAATATATTACACACAATTGTATGTGGTTATGCGTGTGATAAACAGTAAAAACATTAAGTAAATAAGGATGCTCTGTGCAAAATACAGTAAATAAAAAATTTTATCTATTTAAAATCCTGTAAGATGGATATAATGAAACAATTCTTTTTCGCTACTTTACCAGAGATATCAGCCTCTTCAAGCCCTTTCTTATTGAAATTTAAACGATTTTTTTATTGGATCTCATTAAACTTTAAGCCACGGATCATTGGATAGACCTTGATTCTTAATTAGGCGTGAAATTAACGTAAACTTAGTATCGGTTATAATCGGAAAGTAAACGACCTTACGATCTAATTTTGCATGGATACATTTTTGCATTTTGCGACATCTTTAAAAATTATCTTCGGTTTTAATGCCAAGTGATCGTTATATATGATTTTTAAGAGAGCAGGCAATCCTCAAGTTTGACTCCTGGTCTGATATTATTGCGAGAGAGTGATTATAGCGAATTCATTAAATCCTTAAAAATATATTTACAATTCCAAATTAATTATATATTTATTATTAAAAATTTCTTCGGCTTTAATTCTTATTTCCTTATAGAAAGAGTGGCTCATAAGCTTTGTGCATGTAATACATCGACGATTCAGAGAGAAATGTCAAATTCACTCATAATTGTCTTGTGTGTTGTAAGATTTTTAGGGTGTTCGTGAAAAAGAAAATTATTGGTGCCAGGGTTCAAACACGACTTTAGAATAAATAGGTAAACGCAATTTTAGACAATTAAAACGTTTTCAATTAAAACGACGGTAACTTGATATCAGTGTTGAAATAAATAAACGTGCATGCAAAATGATTCGAGTACAATTGTGTCAAATGAAACACATTTACTACGAAATCCATGTTGGCAAGGGCATTCAGAATGTGATTGGCATCCGATGTGATAAGACATTTAAATGTGGGATAATTAAATAAATTAAGTTTATATGTAATAAGTATTTACAATATTTTTTTATAATAGAAATCTAAAACAAATAAAAAAATTGGTCCCTGTCACCTTTAATTCGGTCGGCTGTATTTACCGGGCGCCAACTTAAATTTTCAATTATCACCCGTGCACTTGAACATTTTTTGTGTATATGTACATTAATTGGAAAATTACTTTTACTGGTTTTCAACAGTCGATAAATAGACTCCGACAAACCTCGGATGAGACAGACGCCTCATGCCACTGATCCCTGTTAGGCAATTTAATAATATAGTTACATCGACATTAAAAAAGTAGGTCAACTCAAACACTTAAGTTTCTATCTACTGGGACCATATATTTGTATAGATATACTAAAAGTTATAAAACGCGATATTCTCCAGGATCTACTAGATTCCTACCATTATTAACCTTAATTACTAATTTAATTGATTAATGTATATGTATATAAACATGTGTGTGTGTGTATGTATAGATATATTTTTTTCTTTTATTTTTTATTTTTTTGTCATTCGGTTTGATATGTGTATGTTGTTTAGTTGATATTTAGTGTAAATGCTGTGTACAGATATAACTGGAAGTCAGATTTTTAAATGTTGTTTAGTGTGTAATAATTTTATGTATGTAATTAATCTGTTTTCTGTTTTTGTACCTAAATGTGAAAAATAAAATAAATAAATTAATTATCGCATCCTGGGTCATATATGTCCCTGATATTGTCAAATACATTAAAAGGTCCCGAGCATACGAATGAACAGCGTTATAAAGGTTAAATATTTATATTTTAACGGAAAGTTTCAATACTTCACCTGAGAATTTTGTTTAAAAGCGAACATTTCCGTTGAGTACGGTTTTGTAAACATTTACGCTTGGATCGAATCCAAGTATGCCTTATTCAAGTTTCAGAGAATGCTAAGTGCCGTGTCTCAATAGACTAACAATTTAACCTTTGAGTTGTCAAGAGCTCATTCGTGTTTTATGAGGTTTATGGCATTGAGTTGTCCTTTTCACTTTGTATTGTGACATTGTTAACATTCCTTTCTATGTATGTTGTGGGCTGAACTTTATCCTTATATTATATTCTAGCCAGTCAACTATAAATGTTGCTAATTAGATATCGTATTACACCAGAACAGAATAATAGCAAGAAACCTAGATTACTACTATTACTAACCGTCTTATTTACTTAAACAGTTATATTATAACTTTTGTATCACATAGGCGACGGAAGAGCGCTTTATTAATGTCATAAACCTTCTTTATATTTATGAATTGACTGTATTAACACCCAATTTCTACTATGGAGTTCTTGCTGCGAGACATAGTTATTAATTGAATTTATAACATGATCCCGGTGTCCAGGTGTAAAATAACGTTTCCTAAACATCAATAATAGTCGCAGTTAAAACTATTATTTATTTATTAACAGTTCGTTACATTACAATATAAAAACTGAACATAATTAAATGAAAAGTAGGGTAACTGGCGGCCCGGCCCTATCGCTTTCTTCCAGGCAACCACTAGTTTAGTGATATTAGATTGATATTTAATGTCAGTTCTATAAAATTTTCATTGAAAAAAAACACAGATGTCTAATTTCCGTACTTTCTACTAGAATAAACACAAAAATCCAACGAAGGAGGTAAAATCAAGACAAATATACATCATTAAGTAGCAGACTGCGTGAACGCCCTTACGTCAGTAGTATTAACGCTCTATTAAACCAAAACTGACTCGAGACACGATGCCCTTGCAGGGACGCCTCACTGGTCGTATTGAATGTCATTGCCTACTGAGTTGAATCAATTTGTATCACAATTGGTGTAGTTATGCGCATGAGTTCTTCGTCATGCAATTGGATTCGTTAATTGAATAACCGTTACAAGTTCATTATGAGTAATTTAATTTGTCGCTTGTGCGTTTTAATCTTGGTGAGATGGGATTCTTAAGTATTTCATTAACTAATAATTGAGATTTTTTAATCTCACTTTAAGAAGTATTTATCAATTGTGGTATTAGGCATAGACTATGTCCGTTTAATACATAAATAAAATAATTGAAAGACATTAATTACGGCGACTATTTTCGAAAAGGTAATTAAGCAATTTTTCATCGCCTCTGCGCATTGTACTCTAGTTTAGTACTAAAAAATACACCATAATTTCCCATTTCAATCTTGCCTTTCCGATGAAGATTGAACATGCAACTAAGTACATTTAATTACATGCTTTTCACTTGAAGGTTTTCCTTTGCAGTGGAAATTCCCACGATTCAATTCTCAGTCCAATATCATAACGTTAAATGAGGCCTCGTTTTGCACAGAAATAATATGCTTGGTATATCGTGCATAATCAAGGATAGACCGGCGATAGGAAGTGGCCGGCGCAAGTTATCTCTGGACGTCATTGTACCGTCCTATAAAATAATACTCTAAATTACACAATATCCTTCCACAGCTCATGATTTTTGATATCTTTCACTGTATGTAATTATATGATTAAGTAGACATTTTTCTACTGTTTAAAGTTCCAAGTATTTTTCTCCCACAGACCTGTCTAGACAAACTGAAGTCGAATATTTCTAAGATGAACGTTTTCTCCGTAAATTCTTCATATATTTTTGTAAACTTTTATGATTTGGTGATTTTGTTTTGAATCACAATATGTTTCTTTGTTACTGAAAGTTATATATCTATACAAGAGTTAGTTCTATATTAAAACAAATAAATGAATAACTTACTGATCTTAAACAATTTTTTACATTAATTAAACAAATTTTTTACAACAATTTTGTTATTTCAGTGTTGACCTAGTGGTTTTAGCGTGCGCCGCTCAAAGTCGTACGTTTGAATCACAGCTGTGGACAAGCTGATATTCTTTATTTCTTGATTTTTTCTTTTTAATTTTTATACGTTATTAATAAAATAATGAGCATATTAAAAACGACTATATTTAAAATGTTTGCCTAATTTACTGTCGAAGGAATTATATATGAAGCGGACATTAAGAACAAAATTTGTAATCAAATAGCAATTTATGATTTAACCTAGATGAGTACTGGACAGTCACCCGCGTTTCTACAGTCATTACAACGATAGTTCTCATTTGGAATCGGCGCTGTGTGTCTTCAAACAGCGATACCGATTCCAACATTTTTGTAATACGATGTAGTTCTCTCAATATCGTCCCAACCTTGGGATCGTGAGGAACAAAAACCCAATGAACAAGAACTCCATTAGAAGTCAGTGCCGCGTTCAAACTCTTATAAATATTGATACTAAAACATTACTAACTAGTAACCCGATATTAGGTATACGTTTCTGAATAAGGTTTCCTTGTTAGCTATTTGATTCAATAGTCTGAGGAACGGAGTGCAATATTTGCAATAAAAGTGCCGTTGCACTTAAGGAAAGACAGCATTCTGTATGCTATTAAATTCGTACCGTCGCCTGGCAACGAGCCAACACGGTCTGAATTAGGATCGTTGATAAACTGTAAAAATACTTTAACTGTGCCACATGCTACTTTTGTGGATAATGTAGCTATTATTACAACCAAATCTTTTCATATATTTTGTACATAAGTGGATTTGCAAATGAGAATTATATTGGTTTGTTTTACGCACACACTAAGTACTTTTAACTAAAGTATGTAGATACTTTCGTTTATTTGTAATTAACATTTTGATGTGAATAGACGATATATTTAGTCTCTGATTTATTTTGTATAGAATATTAAATAAAATTAACTTTTCCAGATTCCAATTTTACTTTAGCAACCCGCCGTGCGACGTTTTGTGTATGTAACACCATAAACGGTGTTCAGAATAAACAATAATAGTTTAAGATTATTTTTACTATCACTGCGAAGGTTAAGAATACATAATGTATAACATGTCGAGCGTGTTTATATATATATGTTGGGTAAATCAAAAAGAAATATAATAAGGTTACTGGTAAATAAGCATAAAGTTACCTTTGGAGATAACTATCGTTGACTAATAAAATTATATAAGGCTCCATCGATAAAGCTAAAATAGTTTTCACAAACACGAATACCTTAATTAGTTAATTACCTAATAGCATAGGAGTGGCGTGTTATTAACGATAATTGAAGACTTGGGAGATCAATTTACTTATATTCAATTTTTCTATTATTTTTTTCTTCAAAATGTATATTGCGAATCTTGGTGTTTTTTGAAATAGGTATTTTCGAAATGGCAGACACAGACACGGTACACACTGTCAAAAAAAAATTTTTTTTATAAAGCCGTACACACAAGAATCATGTACACATGTGTATTAAAAAAAGAGCGTGTGTACTTATCTTCACGCATTAGAAGTTATACTTCTTTGGCGTATGGAAAAATATAACTAAAATGCAGTAAGTAGTGATTAACGATAAATATTAAATAAATAAATAATATAAATAATATATTTATTTTATTTCTCACAAAAACATATACAATAATTGTCATTCTTCTTTGAATAATTGTCATTCTGAATAATTGACGTAAAAATATTGCACAATTATACTCTAAATAATTATTAACTAAAATTTACATAAAATTTGTGTCAAACTTTATGCTCAACTATTTAGTTATGATAAGCATTTTCTCGGTAACCTCATAGTTTAAGTCTAATAGCCACAGTGTAACCGTCTTCTTGCACTCATTTTTTGTTAGGGGATATATGGAGAGTGAAGTGTTGACCTTGTTATATAAGTAATCACCCAAAAAACAGAAGACTTTTTGAGCAAAGCTTGTGCGAAAGGGTTTTGTATGGCACAGTGCATTTTTTCTACGCTTATTATCATTGAGGTGTGGGTCATATTTGAGAAGTGAGTGTTTGCGTAGTATTGTGGCAAGAATGAAGATTTGATGAACAGTGAGAACCTTCCAATGTTTGTAAGTCTCTGCCGTGGGATACATGAACGGAAGGAAAGCGCTTACCTTGAGAATAGATCTTTGAGCTCTTTCTACCTTCAGAAGTTGTATAATAATATTTATTTATTCACACTGATTAATTGTACTGTTACGAAGCAAGTGTTCTAAATATAAAAATACTAAAATATACAACTTGAACATAGTTTTCGATTTCCATGCCAGCAAGACTTAACTTTACGATGTCGAATTTAGGTGTTGGTGTGCGCGCTCTAAAATAAAATTCACTCTCATCATTTTTCTCCATCGCGGCAAAAGAAGTATAACTTCAAAAATTACCAAATATTTCTGTAACTATGTATTTAAATATGCAGTAAGCATATTTAGCAGCAGCAGCTTTAGCAACAAAAAAATAAGTGAAAAGAATACTCTTTAAGTACTTCATGACGCATGTACAGAAAACTGACAGTCCCATTAATAATTTTATCAAAAGATCGTTGATATTTGTTCCAGGATTTCAACGTCCATACAATTTTTCACAACGCGATTACAATTATACTACTGATTCTACACGATTTAAAGAATTTGAAAACAACCAAGACAAGATAAAAATTCTCAGCGATTGTCGATAGTGTTGCTATTTTCGCCATCCCATTTAAAAATATGGTTATTTCTTAGTGATAGCGTAGAGGAATGCGGTCCCAGTTGGATGCATTGTTTATCTAAATACCAGAAAACCAGTACTAAATCGTTATTGCTATTGAGTATAGGATCTTTTTCAATATGCACAAGTACCCTGTGTATTTAAAGTATGCTGTGAGAACGTGGGGAGTTATGTAACAATAACAAGGTTGAATTCCTTAAGAATAAAATTGCACATGATGCACTGTTTTATAAACATATTTACAAGATACTCTTAAACGTCTATGTACAAGATTTGATCGAAGATTCAGATTCGCACATACAAGACATTTATGGACGATTTTTTTTACTTAGCCTAACTTTTGAGAAGCTACATATATGGAAGATTTTGCTATGCTGCCCTATAGAGATTGTTCAAATTTGCAAAATAAAAAACCTAGGTAATAAATAACACTTTATAGTTTTAATTTTGTTTTAAATAAATAGTTTCATTAAAAAAGGAAAAAATTACTTGTATTGTTCCAGCCCTCTTTGAGTTATTAACTTAGCAGCATATTTTGCGAAATTTATTTAGATACAGTTTCATAGTTCTTTCAGGCTTCGTACGCATCCTTGGGTGTCGGATTATCGATTCGAATTTTTAGGTTGGACTAAATACACACTAATCGGCCCTGAAACATTAATTTAAGCCATAAAATTAAGTGATACTAAATGATAAAAACCAGAACTAGAACATGTTACGACAATGACATGGACAAGAATTCGTAATAAAACTAAATTTGAGAACTAAGTATCGGACATCGGCAAAACTTAGAAAATAAGTAAGTACGAACAAATCTGCCAGCGTTTTCCTTAAACCATAACGAACTTAATGAGTACATTCGGAGAACAGGTATTCTGATCGGTTTTTGTTATGAGTCATTTAAAAATCCCAGAAATCATCACCAAGATTTTGTTTTATCAGTTTCCTTATCTTGTCAGTTATACGTACAAGTTCAAATATTAATTTAGATTAAAAAAACACTCGTTTCAACGTCTTATCGCTATATACAGAATAATCATAATTTACATTATGTAATATTTTAGCGTAGAATTTGACTTTAACGTTTGATAGTTTATCTTAACTTTTCTGTTGTGTAACATTTGTACAATTCTGATATTATTATTGATCAGTGATTTAATTAACTGCGGGAGGTGAAAGAGAACAATGGAACCCAAGAGAAATAATAAATATAACAAGAATAACTTTTTCGTATGTGTCAATAAGATAATGTCGGTTCATAAAAACAAAGGACGTATTAATATAAATAAAGAATATATTTGTAAAACCTTTATATCTGTGTAAAAATTAAAAAAAAATTGCACTAATGCAATTTGTGTATTGGTGTACTTGCGAAAACACAGTTCAAACATAAAATTTAATTACATAAATGAAAACATTTATGTATATGGCTTTTTATGTAAACATTATTCACCAATATTTCCGTTCTAAAACCTTGATAAATATGTACTTTGATATAATGCCCATACTTAAAAGTTGTCGAGTAACGTTTTCAAGGGGAAAGGGTTCAGTGACCAGGCTTACATGATCTCAAATATGTTTAAATTACAATTTATTGCCGCGAATTAGATGCCATACCGTGGTTCATACAAAACTGGTCCTTTAACGAATAAAATTTTTAAGTGGCTGCTTGATGCTTTTCAACCATATTTGCCTGTAAATCCAGTAAGATTTTATTTTAAACGTGGTTTGAAAATTAAATTTCATTTCGCTTATAGCTTAATTACCAGGGAATTTGCATTATAAACTTGAAATAAATTGAAAATATAAAACTAATCAAATGTATAGATACAATATTTTGTATAGTTAACAAATAGGTTTTGGTACCGACTGTCGGGAAGAAAATTAACATCACGGGTAAGAACAAAGGGTAGACACAATTGTATTGGATTAGGCAATACGTAGACTAACTCTAAACCCTGTAAATGCTACAAAAGTGTCTCTCACTGGCAATTTAAATAATTTAATAAGCTTTCACGACGTTTAGGTAAATTGCTATCGCGCTAAATTTAAGTAGTGATAACATGTGTTAATTTTTTCTGTATCGTAGATAAACGCTTAGTTTGATAAAAAATCCAATATCTAACAATTAGTATCTTAATTTACAGGTAATTTAAAATAAATTAAAGTGCAAGAATGCTAAAAATTCCGTCAGGTACACTTTATAGTCCAGACTTTACAAGCTGATGTATAAAGATACATCAGCTTGTAAAGTCTGGACTGGTTGGACTATTGATTTGAAACTGCGACAGAGGGGCGTGATTCAGTCCTAACGATATACCATATAACTACAATTGGTTAAAACAATAGCACATATTCGTTTGTTCGTTTTATCAAAAATATAATGGAATTATGTTTAAACGGATATGACAAATGTATTGATGCTTCTTAAATAAGTTCGGTTGCCATTGTTTAGCGAGTGATGCAAATATGTTGAAAAACCATTGTGGAGCAAACTTGTCAGGTCAAGACGTCTCATAGATGTCTCACAAAGATATTGCGGTATTTCATACAGATGACATCTTAAGTAAAAAGTTACGATTTCACATCACTAGACATCTGTCATGTCATAATGTCGTCCTTTATCATTCAAGAAACGCGGTTGATGCTTTTTTGTTTCGAGTTATAGAATTGATTAACAGGTTTGGTATAGGTAAGGACCTATACGAAGGACGTAATAGTAGTCATACTATTGTTATGAAATCAAAGTTAAAAGTAGCATACAGTCGTGCGTTACTTTAGTAAATAATTGTCAACATTGTCACTATATTTGTTTAAAGCAAATAAAGATCATATTACGAATTTCCTTACACGATTCTGTATGAACGATAACAGATATTTTATGCATGCTTATTAATAAATCCAATCCACAATATTTTGAACTGGTTTTTGTCACAACATATTTTTGCATTCATAAGACATCTGACGATATATTATAATTGTTTATTTTAAAACTGCTAAACGTCTGGTTAATGCGCGTCGAAGCTAGTAAAATAAAATATTATTCATTCAGACTACGATCGCCAAATTAAACCAGCGAACAGGTAATTATCAATGTGATTTCTCTTTCACCCGTTCTTTTCTCCGAGCGATGGAGCATTAAAAATATTTTCATAAATTATAATTCTCATACCAGAGCATTTACGAAAAACTTCAAACTTTTCCAACTTATAAGCTTCTAGAGGACAAATACTGCTCACTGTGAAACTTACCGGGATGGTATGTTTGTTTTTCTATCCGAACAGGGTCTGGAATCTGGTGGGCGTTTTTCTAGGATTGGATCCTTTCACGGCGTTTTAGCACTACTAGTATAACTTTATAGAGGTCGGTCACTTTTGTAACACAATGTCACAAGTAATCATAAAATTGTCGGCAACACAGGCGCCGCGGGTGAAGGCGCGCGGAGCACTGCCGCGCCTAATACACACCACACAGACACAATATACAAGTGTGCATAGTTCGGAAGCAAAGCGTCTCGCTCCGGTACGAGGGACCCTGAAGGAAGGGCCGACGGCTGTTTTTTGTCCCGTCTAATATTAGCAACCGTCTGGTTCTTCGAAGGGATTGAATTGCACTTTTTCTATCGCTAATTTTTATCCATTCAGAAAACAAAACGGATTTTTAAAAGCCGACTTAAATGGTTAGCGTCTGAAATTTTCGTTTCGTTTCCTACGTAGTTATTTTGTAACTAATGTATTAAATATAGTTTAATCATTATTTAGCCCATACACCTTGAATTAAACGTGTGATGAATACAAAGTGCGTAGTTATAACTATTGCGATATGCGATAAGTTTTGAAAATGGAACCATAATTAATTTTTTGACAAATACTGGTTAAGCAAAATTTACTCTAATTCTATAAATATCTAAAACACATTTTATGTTATTGATTTCTTAAAAGTCCATTATTCATAAAAGCAGTGTATCTATATTTACAACGAAGCAGTTTTACATACTAGGTCGAGTAACTTCCGGAAGTAGATTGCTAGGATGAAGCAATCCAATAATTTAACGAGTTGAACATCTCGAAACTATACGTCAAGTTGATTTTATCTCTGTGGAACTAATAAAGCGATTTTGGAAATGTCGCTTTTAATAATAATACTGATTTCCCTTCTCATTCATTTCTCATTACTCTTTTTAGATTACCCACAGATGGTTTGGATGTTTCTTGATTATTTTTTATTTTCTAAAAGGCAAATAGATGGATGGCTTTCTATGCCTAATAAACGATGTCGACTTTTGGGTCTAAGACATACCGGTTTCTTTTATGTTTGTCTTTACCGTACGAGCACTAAGAAAGTCCATCGGCGCACAGCCGAACGCTAAAGCCACTAGCCTAACACTGCTTGTTAACATAAGGATAATACGAATCTTTAAAATGTTTCTATATCGAAAATACTAGTTATCTTCGTTTACTTTGGAATGGAGGAGATTTCAAACTGTATAGAAAACTGTGTTAGAAAAACCGGGTGTAATGTTAATGAATAAATGGAAAATAACTTAACAGCATAACTACTATCTTCTATTTACAGTATCAGATAAATAATATGACGACAAAAGAAAAAATACAGTCATTAAGCCGCATAGGATTTTCTTAAAAAGTATTATGTTAGAAATATACAAACAGGAGTATTACGACTATATGATTTTCTCATGTTGAAGACGATATGATGCAGATTGTACCGCTGCGTTGTCAATTGACATTTGACACACCCTTAAAAATGTAAAAAAACAGGTATACTATATAGTTTTAAACACTACAGGTCTGCCAAGCGTGCATTTCATATACGTATATTATGTATTTTGTTTTAATATCATAAAAATCTTTATAAAATCTTAACTTCAACATTCAGAGTATTTTTTTCATTTTGACAAGGTTAACATGAACAGCCACCATCAGTCATCCATGAAAAGGCAGACTCAAGCAAATGATTTAGTATCGTTTTTACAGATTTTTAACCCCTGCTTAAAAACGCAGCAAAGACCTTTATTTCGTCGTATTGGTCCGAACTTTAATTCCTCTACTATAATACGAAATACGACCAAATCATATTATCTCCATACTTAAAAGCTGGTCTCTTCTATATATATATATCTTATTTATATCTCTCTCATAGTTGACACTGATTCTGAACTGAATAAATATTTGGTTCTCTGACCTTAGTATACCCGGGGCTTACAAATTCTAATCAAGGTCTTTCCTTGAAAACGTAAATTTTGTTTTAAGATAAATTATGAATACGTGCGTGAAGTTTTTGTAAAGTAATAAGGAATCTGAGATCATCCTAAGACGTAACTTGTATAGGATTAATTTACGCGTGACTTCTTAGGTCGTTTGGAGCACGATATTTGTTTTTCTTAAGTGATTCGTCGTGGCCTTTAAATTATTTTTTATGCAAAGGGTTTATTTTTTTACCATTTTAATCAAGGATTATGACTTAACAACATTCTTGAGGATTAGTAATGCCGCATCCTTCTTATTCATAGAATATGTACTGTATGAGTAACTTATTTAACTTAAAAGTTGATTTCATTATAAGACACAGTTCTATAGTGATGTTCTCCATATGTACTAAGTACAGTTGCAGTCTTACGCCCGAACCCAATAATTAATCCACAATCTCAGTCAATCTCAATCACAGACCGTGACAGTCGATGGATCTTCTATGTACATCCAAATAACCAAACGAATACAATCGATTTTTGGCGACGGATAGAATGCAATCTCTTCGCTCTTTACACTCATATTTGATTATCAATATAAACCAAATAAAGTAATTAAAACCGTCAAAATCATATTAAAATATACATGTCTATGTTTTTATTTTAAAAGCTGGTGTAAGTTAAAATCTTGAGATAGGATATTGGCACAGTTGAACTGTCATTTTCATACAAAGGTCATCCACATACACCGTTCCTACTTTCCATGGTTAAACAACGTACAAATTCTTAAAAGGCCGGGAACGCACTCGCGAGCCTTCTAGTATCGAGAGTGTCCATGGGCGGCGGTATCACTTAACATCAAGTGAGTCTCCTGCCCGTTTACCCCTGTTCTATAAAAAGAAACAAAATATGTGAATAATTTGAGAAAAGGTTTTGATTTAATTTTATAGCGGCTTCTTTTTCTACAATCTCTATGTTTTTCAAAGTAAAGTGTTGTGAGATTTTATTAGGTGTTTCTTTTGAATATTTTTAATACAATACCACAAATACAAATTTTAATTTAAAGGTTTACTTCAAAAACATATATTCCTAATTCTATATAAACTTTTTTATTGGGACTTGATTCAGTATTATACAATATTTATATTAAAGAAACACCGTAGGCATAGTTTTCGAGGTGATTATCCGTTTTTTTGCGCGTTTTTATCGCATTCGGCATCTACAGAGATGGTTAATAAAATATAAGTACCTACATATCAAACTGGAGCAAGGAGCCCCTTATAAAAATGAATCCTTACATACAATAAAGTCCCCTGGTTGCAATAAACTCGAAAAATACCGGACATCCGTACATAATGTGAGTCCCGGGGAATATTTAAGTGGAATCATTATGGTTTTAAGTAAATTGACTCAAATATTATATTATGATTATTTTTATCATTTGGGACAAAAGCCTTGCCAAAATACACGAAAGCGACGCTGCGGGTGGAGGCTTGTATAAAAATCATGCGATACCTACTTTGTAACACCAGTATGCACTGCGCCGGCGCAATATAAAATAGACTAAAAATGTAGACAAAAGCAATAAAAAAGCAACTAAGTTTACAGTAGACAACCGTTATGTCATTAAACGCGACTGAAATTGCAACGCGCATTTTTTTGCAAGAATATTCGATAGAAAATGGTTTACTAGTAAAATGCAATGTATCATTTTTAATTAATTATTCAATTTTAAATCGCTCGAGGATATCATTATTCACTACATCTAAACATGATAATAAAAACAAATAACCGATAAGCAAAAAGCATAAAGCTGAAATAATTATCTTTAGAATTATACTGACGAAGAAAATTTATTGGATCACTGGTCAAGCGATTATGTGAGCAAAGGCCTTAAATTGAATGTAACCAGCGAATCAAGAAAGTTATTTCCGGTTGGCAGAGACAGTCACAGGTTACAAAAAAAAATAACATGCGGCCACATGTCTAAGGTCGGGAGCACATGAGCAGGGGGCGATGACTTCATATATTATTGTAACAAATACATCCATGGTAAAAAAGGCAATAAACCTCGAAGCACATAAGAAAAAAAATTCAAATTATAGAATTTTATTGTCCACATTCCTGTAATAATATGAAAGATGGATTTATCTATGGAAACCTAACAGGAATAATATATGAAAACCTAGTTTCTATGGAATAATTTTCATAATTTGATTTTAGCGTTAGTATATTTTATATAATACAAGCAGACTCGGCCAAGCGTTGCTGTGACTAAGATTTTGTTATATTACATAGTAGTAAACTATTCAAGGGAAACGGTAGGAGAACTTATGTGAAACGTTGGTTCTTTTAATACAGCGCCATCTGTTAGATTTGTATCAAATAATTTGCAATAAAATAAAATTGCGACTATAATTAAAGATCTAAGCTATCCTATCTCTTAAGTTGGACCAGACTGCTCACGGTGTGCCAATTTAATTTAAAATCGGTTAAGTAGTTTAGGCGTCCGTCGTGACAGGAGAATATATATAATATGTATTAAGATTTACCTTGATCCTTTACTAGTGAGGTCGCGGTCAACGGCTTGCTTGATACATTCAAAGTAACGTTTAAAAACGGCGCAATACGATTTAACTAGTGCATTACAAAAAAACATGAGGCCGACATCTTGAAGTGGGCAAAAAACTGTCCAGTTAGATGAGCTTGATGGCAACGAACCTGAAAAGTAGGACACAATACAAAAACTTTCGGGAGTGTGAAGTAGGTTACATCTAAATTGTTGTAAATAATGATTGATTATTGAAAGAAGAAAGCTATCATTAAATTTACAAGGAGATTCTGATTATCAATTCTGAGACTTCCAATATTACTAACGTGGAGGCTTGATTTAAGCGTCGTTAAAGTTTATCTTTATTTATTGCATCTGTAACCCAAATTTCATCTACAAGCTCAGTTTGTTTTCAATCTGATGATCAGACTGTGACAGTCAATCGATTTCCTATCTGCATCCCAATAACCAAACCCTACGGGGACAATCCATTTTTACGACGGATAGAATGCAATTTCTTCGCTCTTTACACTCATATTTGACAATCAATATTAACCAAATAAAGTAAATAAAACCGTCCAAATACTATTAAAATATACATGAGTATGTTTAAAACATATCAAATAACTTTTTAATTATTTTAAAAACTGTGGTAAGTTAAAATCTTAAGATTGGATATTGGCACAGTTTAAGTGTCATTTTCATACAAAGGTCTATCTACATACACCGACCCGACCTACCATGGACAGCTTGTATAGACTGTTGGCTAGATGGCTATCACAAGCCGTTGATTAGTTTTTGGCACACTTTTATCAATATTTGGTGTAAGATCTCTATCTCAGGTGATCAAAAATGGATTGAGATATGTTATTGGGTTTGAGAGTAAGAGGATACCTACTGATCCTTACTTAAATTTTGGGTGTTGTATCAAATTTCGTTTCATAATTTGGCAGTTCCAGAGTACCTGGATCCAAGTATTCTCGATGAGACATCACGTATATGATACCAAGGATGCTACAACCTTTCAGGTCCCGGGCTCAGATTTCTATATCTGTTCTGTGACCAACCATGTGCCTGACATACACACTCGACTTTTTGGCTCTCAAGCATGCCGGTTTCCTCACTATTTTCCTTTATATTTATGTGTGAAATGCGCACAGGCAGTAAGTCTATTAGCCAGGGATCGATACGACGCTAAGATGACTGTTGAGCGTTGAAACCACTAGGCCAAACGGCTCTATTTACAAATGAATTGACGTTTAATTATTTGCGACTAGATTGTGCTCTTCACTACCGCATATCCTTGAAAAATCCATTATCTAACTATAGTACTAACAAATTTCATCGTGTCAGTTCCAAATGTGGTTGCTAATATTTTTTTACTATACTAACCTTCAATTTATGTCACTATTGTTTATTATTGCATTGTTTCGTTCACACTTGTGCGCTAACGGATTTCGTGGTCTGACGTAAAAAGTGCTAACAATTCTACTACGAACAGTGTTGTAATAGTAACGTCAATCAGCATAATATATTAGCATCTAAAGCGAAAGCAAGGCAAAACATTTGTGACTACAATTAGAGCTTTACACCAAAGACTTATGCAACTAATGTATCTTTTACCAAACACCAAACTGAGTGTAGGTAAACCTTGATGATAGAATTCAATTGAAATCTTTATTCAAATCGGGGTTCAAGTGCACAGGCGGTTATTAAATATTTAAGTTGGCGTCTGGTAGATAGTACCGCTGACCCCAGAGCTGCTTCCCTGTTATTATTACTTTGTAGTTAAGGAAATTGTAAATACGTGATTGTAATCATATTAATAAGGACAGTAAACACAGAGATGGGTGAAGTGTATTTGAGTTGAAATCAATATGAGTTTGCAACAGAATTGCCGAAGACTCTGCCGGTCTGTCAGTCCAAAAGCGTATCTACTTTAAAGCAGTGAACTAGTGGATGAGTGTGTGCTTTGTAAGCCTCATTGTTCGTTCGAAACACGGCTTTGCACCAATAATTTTTTTTCCTATATAGGGTTGTAATGTGTTTGTTGTGTAAATTGTGATGCAAGAGGAAGGTTTATATGTATAATAACATCCATTAAATAGTGGAAAAGTGCTGTTATTTTTGAGGTTTCTAATGTGATGTCGTAAATAATTACATTTTTTCCGCTTACATTGCCAACGCAGGCTGAACCCTACGAGTTTTATCAATATAATGTACTAAGTATTTTACACAATGAAAAGGTCTACAGAAAAGTTCATAATGGTATATGTCTATCTCTTATGGATAACCCACAATAATTTTTTTTTGTCATTTACTTTTTACGACAAATAATGGCTAATTTTCGAAGCGATTTTGACCAATACATCATTAACCCTTAACCAATTAAATACCTTGAATACATTGTTCATTTAATATAGATCTATACAGCCCATTACAGCTTATTTAGCAGCGATCGAACGCGTATAATATTATCGGAGCTTTATAGCGACGGAAATAACAATACATAATAAAAACCTGCTTTTCATCAGCATTGCACCCGTGCGAAGCTGGGGCAGGTCACTAAATTTGATGATGAATTTAGTATGATTTTGTGATTTGTAAAATTGTGCTTTATGTTTATATTTGAATGTGTATTCCGTTTTGGCTTTTGTGTATAAAATAATTATTTGGATATTGTTTGATGAGTAGCTGTAGGAATAGTTTAATAAAATAAATAAATAAATCACACAACACAGCCAAATAACGTATCACTTAGTTAAATGTATTGAATATTTTTCATTGTTTTGTTGCCTTTTGTAAAAGTTAAACCTTTTTGTATGTAAATATCATGTGTATGGAATACATATCTCTCTGAAAATATTTTCTTTGTATTTATTACGAAAGTTAATTTATTATCAAATCAACATTATTTAAAGCACAATTATTTATAGGCTTCAGTTATCGTTCGTTTAATGAAAATTAAAGTAACCCCAAAGTGTACACGAACCAAAATAGTTGGGCGCATGCGGTTCTAACAATGGCTTTATTTATTTATGTATTTATTAAGTTAATAAATAAATAAAGTTAATAATTTTAAGTTGTATTCAGAGAATTAGTCCGGTCTCGGCAGACTCACCACTTAGTTACATTTTGCGACGATATTCATTCACTCATGTTATCCTGGTAAGTGTGCCCAATTTGTGAAAGTTTCTTTGATTCATCTTAACCCCTCACTCAATTGGCACCATTTAGATAATTTTAAATTCTAAAAGATATTATCGTTATCAGAACCTTTCATCTATCTATGTATTTCATTTAAAATTAAATTATAATATAATATAATTTTATATATAAAATTCTCGTGTCGCGGTGTTTGTGGTTAAACTCCTACTAAACGGCTTGACCGATTCTCATGAAATTTTGTGTGCATATTGGGTATGTCTGACAATCAGACACCATTTTTCATCCCCCTAAATGTTAAGGGTAGTCCACCCCTAATTATTATTTTTAATTTTTCATTTTTTTATCAACTGTATCAACAGCAAAAAAAATACATACAACCCTAAATTTTCAACCCTCTACGGTCAACCCCTATTTTTTATTATAAATTATATACATGGCAAAACGACGTTTGCCAGGTCAGCTAGTATTAATATAAAAGCCACTGCCACATCCAACACTCTTGACTGTATTTTTTTAAATTATCATGTTTTGAACAAGAAATTAAATAATACACGAGACAACTCGTATTATATATGTATAGGTCATAATTTTAAAATAATCATCAAATATGTGCATAACAATAATGTATTTAGGCCGCAACGATTCAATGCAATATGATTGCTTTGTATGTGGAACAAATAAGAATTATTATTATACCAATAATCTTGGTATATAATTATTGCATAGATTTGTATTGAAATAAAATAAAATAATGTATTTATAGTCAATTACGTATTCGACACATGCTTTCACACAATTTGTTATCTGGTGATTTGAAAAGTTGGAATTTTATTGATAATTGCTTTTTGTGTTTCGTTTGCTGGAATTTATCTCAATAAAATGAATTAAAAAAATGTAGTCCTGCCCCAAATAGTAATATCTAAATATGACTTCATACCATCATAAGATCATACCTTCTCCACTTACTAGAACGTACATCATCGTTTCATGTTAGGTAATATCCAAGATATGATACCAAAAACGCTTGGAAGGCGGTATATGATTGAAATAAATAGTCCTTTATTACCCACGCAAACTAATATTATATGATATAAAATATGATATTCAAACTTGATTGGTACGCAAGTAGGTACACATTGCGATAATTGATCACCGAGGCCAGTTCATAATTCTAGATCTATTTGCGTTGTCTAGGCCTATTTGCATAAATACCAACGATTCTTAATAAACTAGAACGCTTGATTATGAAGTATTATTATAGTATTTATAACATGTTTTGAAACATAAACTAATTTGTTTGGATTTAATGTCTCAGGAGTCAGCATAAATATGTTCTCATTTATTAGTATGTGTAATGTTTAATAAGTAGTGTTTAATGAAGAAAATCTTAAGTGCCAAGTTCGACATATGCATGCCAAACATGGAAATTTACAAAACAATATATATACATGTCGACGAGGCATGGAGTATGCGAAACATTAAAAAAGTATAAGATGACATATAAAATAAAATCAGAGATGCAAGCAATTGATGCTCTAAGGTCTAAGCCACGCCAAAAAACTGAAGCAAATGAATGAATGAATCGTAAACTTAAGTCATAAATAATATATTAGAATAAATAAAATGAAAATATATTTGTTTTTATAAATATCGAAAAACCCGGTCAGACTTTATTAAAACTTTAGCTTTAGGAACCAACATATTAGTAAAAAATTAAGTTCAACGATGAAAATTTTGTATGCAATTTTTGCTTTTGAGAGATTATGCATTTGATTGGATCTCCTATGGGTTACGATTGACACAGTATTTAAAACTATTATAAAAATACCCACTCTCTATGTTTTATCGACTTTACCGTAAATCTGTGGTTAGATTACATGACACGTAACCATAGTGACGAATAGAAAAATATATTTGTCTACATGCCATTCTCGATGCCTTATTTATCGCACAAAAATTATCAGCGACCTAGCTAGCCTAATTCATGGGGGCAATGAAAACTGCACTAGATGTAACCCTTTGTAAGTTATTTCTAAATATTAAATGCCTCTGGCATGATTTATCCCGAATTTCTCATAGAAACTTTCAAGCAAAACAAATAATTTACACTTACTAAATACTAACATATTTTGTTTTGCAGTTTCTCTGAGAAAAATGGGACCGATTGTATCAAACGTTTGGCATAACGCAAAACAGCAAATATCAACTACAAAAGCAAAACCTTTAGTTTGTAACTTTATAGTAAGAAAAATGGAGTCTGCCCTTGACACTCTACACAATAAATTGTTATCTACATGTATGGAGTATAGAGCAAGATTACTGCCCAAAGAACTTGAAGAGTTACAAAAACAAGTTGAGGATTTGAAGAAAGAAATTAATTCCCCAAAAAAAGGCTAAAGGGCATAGATTAAAAATGTAAATTTTTGTAACATGTACATAATTATAAACATAGGTACTTTAATTGAATGTAAATTTTAGCTATCAGCAAAAATTTGAGACCAGTAGTTGCGACGGCTTGGCAATATGCAAAAGTTGAAATGGTACCTCCAATGACTTCTGAAATGTTTCAAGGATCTTTAGGAAAATCAATTGAAAATACAGTAGGCGGTGTTGCTGATAAGTTTATTGGTGGGCTTGAACAAAAATTAAAAGATATAGAAGCCGCACGAATAGAAGCTATTAAACAGAAAGAAGCTGCATTGAAAGCCGCTGCAGAGAAAGCCGCTGCAGAGAAAGTTAAGGCTGAAGCATTAAAGAAAGCGGAAGAAGAAAAACGCCTTGAAGCTGCAAAGGCAAAAGCAGCTGCTAAAGAAGCAAAGGCTAAAGAGGCAGCACAACCTGCTAAGAAAGAAGATCCACCTAAAAAAGAAACCAAACCTGAAGTCAAAGCAGGTACTACAAAGTCACAAAAACGTGTTCCACCGAAGACTAAGAAGAAGGCAAAGACAACAAGGCGTGAAGTGAAAAAAGGATCACCCCCTAAAGCTAAAAAATAACATATTAAATTTTGTTATAATTACTAATGGAAATAGATATATTATAATATGAAAGATAATATTTTATAGTTTTCCTTTCTACTGTATATTATATCCAATCTAACCAAAGGTTCTTCCACCTCCTATAAGTTGAGATCGACGAAATGTTTGACTTCGCTGTATATGTAAAACAAAAGAGATAATAGTAATTAAAAAAAATATAGTAATATAAATAATATTCCTTAGACAGCAAGGTTTTTGAACTTTTACGCAAAGTTTAATTTTTTCAATTACGTGAAACATTACTACATCTCAGAAATAACTGAAAAGTTAATGTATTCATTTTATGGATTAGAATGGACAAGACCCACAAAACCGTTATGTAAAAAAACATAAAAAGTGGTAATACTTCATTCAGTCTTTTATCCAGTTGCGAAAGCAGAATATATAAAATATTAGGTATGTATTTTTTTCCAAATCCCGCTGTACCTATGTTATAAATCTCTTTGTTATTTTATAGGTCCTTAGTCTATGATTGTCTATCACTGTATGTCATTAAAAACGGTAACGAAAATACCAAAAATTTTACGAATTTTGGTTTTCAAGTTTTAAAATTGAAAAATAATGTTTATCAAATCAAGTGTCCGACAAATCGCATCAAATTTGTTGCGTAAGTAAAGGTTCTTATAAAAATTAATTTAATGAGGATGTCTTTTCGGCAAAATGTTAATTATAATCATTTTAGGGGAAAGAGTTAAATTTGGCGCCGTTCATGGAGTCCCCGACCTGTTAGGACCATTTCATAAAAGTAAGGAAGACTTACTAAAACAAATTAGAGAAATATCAGAAAATATTTCAAAATCAGAATTAGCTCGTAAACTGCGTGTCGCTAAAGGATTTTATAGTTTAGAAATGGCTCCTCCGAAAAATAACGAAATTAAGGTATGGCATAATATGTTATTTATGAATCTCTGTAGTTCCGTTTTATAATATCGTAAAGATCGTGTTGGTGTTGCATAGCTTCCTCCATTAACCCCTGTATCCGGCAAGCCTTAACCTATGTTATGCTAAAAACCCTAACTTGTTCCGTCCAGGGAGCAGGGATGGGCCATAGGGTCTTGTGGTCTTGGTCATAATTATTTAATATTATAACATAGCACCAAGTGTGAAATATTTGGTTAATGTTTTCTTTCAAAACAAGTATGTATATTCCAGGTACAAATGTTACTCTGCTGGTTTGTTACATAAACATATATATTTTTTAAATTCATTGTTAAGTCGTTTTAACTGCAACTATTAATGGTAATCGGTAAGATATTTAATAAATACAAGTAAAGCAATAAAAATTAAATTAATATTTTTTTTATTAATTAATATAAAAAAATTGCTCTATAACCGCTTATAACAATCCTGAACAAATATTTGAATGGATAAGCTCAAACACTAGATGCCGCTTTTTTTTTTTCGGTCGGTTTACTATCTAGTACATAAGCGGTTTTCCGAAATATAGACTTATGTCTGCATCAACCAGCCTCGAACCTTTTCTGTAGAATAATAATGGAGATTTGTGTCAGTAAACTCAACATAAGTATTATTCTTTTTCAGCAAATTAAAAATGACATAAAGCTTCTTAAAGATTTTTTTGGGACTGGAGCCTATAAGCATCTTACTGTAAAACAGGCATGGCTTCTGTTGTTGGTGGGCACAGAAGTAGGAATGTGGTTCTTTCTGGGCGAGACTATAGGAAAGATGCATATTGTGGGATATAAAGTATAAAGTTATTTTATTAAACATAACTCAAACAATTAAAAGCAAAATTGTGTTTTATTACATATTAGTAATAATTTATGTTACTATGTTCTGTAAGACATATTTTTATAAATCGTACCGAACGTAGCTGCAGCAGAATTTTAAATACTTGTTAACAATAAAATAAAACTGTTAAAATAAAAAGAGACATTATACAATAAAACGGTTACACATATTATTAATACTTCATAGTTGGCGCTTTTCGCGATGCAGATTATAAAAATACTTGACAACTGTCACATGGGACCGAACGAGTATGTTCTTGACATTGACAAATGTATGACTGACATGAGCGTGGGCTACAACATAGTACTCAAACGTCACATCACAATTCTCACACACTTCAAATGTAATATGTCACAGGCATTCAGTAATCAGAATTCAGATTTCAAGCAAATACCTATGGCGTTAGAGGTGCAATGCGGTGTTTTTATGGAAGCGCAAGCAAGAAAATCGTGATCAAAATGAACAATAAAACTTTAAAAAAATGATTTTAGGTGCGAGTTAGCGTGCTCGAAATAAAAAAAATATTTATGATTCTCTGTGAAGTTTATAAGTGATAATTTTCGTTGTTTTAATAGTAATGTTGCGTCGAGTTAACTTTTACTCAATATGTATCGCGTTCGGGCTCAGTGTTCTATTAATTCTTGCTGGAAGTCGGTATACAGATAATACTTATTACCGTCCATCCCCTGAAAGCCACAGAATTATTGAAATTAATATACCACAAGAAACTCCCACAAATCCCTATGATAGCTCTCTCAATATTGCTACAATCATGGAAAAAACACGATATAAAATTAAAATTGAATTAGAAAACTATAACTTTACAATCTCGAGTGTGAAAAAGCTTGAAGACTTAATAATGGAGTCCGGCGGACAACCATTAAGAAGTATAATTATATCTACTTGGCGATCAGGAACTACATTTTTGGGGGAGGTGCTTAATTCTGTACCTGGAAATTACTATCACTATGAACCTCTTCTTAATTATGAAATTATACAAATTAGAGGTTCTCCTTACTCAGACAAAGCCTTAGAGACAATCACTAAAATGTTGAAATGTGATTATAATGGTATGGATGAGTATTTTGAGTATGGTAAAACACATTTACACCAATTCAGTCATAATACAAGATTGTGGGACCACTGTAAATATAGGAAAGAATTGTGTTTTGATGCTGACTTCACCTCAAAGTTTTGTAAACTCTTTCCTTTTCAAAGTATGAAAATAGTTAGAGTCAGGTTACACCTTATACAACAGTTACTGGAGAACAAAGAGTAAGTATCACATATTTAAAAGGTCAGGGCTGAAGACAAGTATAAGTTAATATTATAATTAACTATCAACATTTTTTAATTGTTGTAAAGGTCATTTAAGTCAATGTTTAAAAAGCCTTGAACCAGGTTGTACATTTATTATTGAGTTATACCACAATAGAGTTAGATTAACAAACTATTATGTATCTATATTTTTTTTAAAGGCTACTAATATGGTAAGTAAGTGATAAATACCTCAAATTTTTATTGTTCATGGCTTATAACACACATCATTACATTTCAGGCTTAATATTAAAGTGGTCTTATTGATCCGAGACCCTCGTGGTGTGATGCAGTCCAGACAGCACCGTAACTTTTGCCAACCATCCCCTGATTGTTGGAAACCAGAGCTATTATGTGCTGATATGATCAGTGATTATGTTGCAGCTAGCCGGTTAATAAAGATTTATCCTGACAGAATTATGTAAGTTTTCACTTCACTTTCTTAAGTTAAACTCTAAAACTCAAATTTTGTATTTGGAGTCACTATTACTAAACTGCAGAAATAATATGAGTGTATATAATATTTAATTAATTCAAGAAAGCCACAAGAATGGGTTTGATATAGTACAAGTGATACATGTACCTATTTCTAGTTTAAATATATAGTAAAATGCATAATTTACTTAGAAATTATCTCTGCTGCTATAAAAATATACCAACACCTTGGTTATAAAAAAAGTGAAAGTTTATTTTTTTGTTAAGTAAGTAAACAATAAGTATATTTATGGACAGTTATTATAAACTATACAGCTGAGTTATCAAAAAATGAAACAAGATTAAAAAGCGCAAGAAATCTTGGCATTTTTCCAAAGCATTTGAGATTGCAGCTACACTCCATGAAGAGTGTAAACCAATTGTGCCGCTGGGTGCAATTAAAGAAAGTAGAACAAGTAATTCTATGCAGAGTTTATAACTGTAATTATTCACGCGGCCTTGTATCAGTTATGCCGCGGTTTTAATTATTTTCTGCAATAGGATAAATCTAAGATTTTTTCCTTTAATTATGGAAGGGTAAATGCATCTTCAGATAATAATTTTTTGATTGACTTAAGGGAAATCAATTAGTTCATTTTGAAGCATTTGGAGTGTTGACTTTAAATAAATTCCTATAAGATTGAAAAAAACCTCAATATTTTTCTTTTGTTTTTTGTTTGTACATTCAGCATTGGACTGTGGACAAATACATATAATTTTATGAATGGCTTTCTGCAACTGAATAGTTTTATAATGTTATTGAATACTACGATTAATTCATAGCCCTGAAATAAAACCACTTCCGCCCGTAATATAGTATTTGTGTAAAGATAGTAAAATAGACACATGTACAGAAATGCGTGGTTTTGCGTATCCATTAACTGTTGAAACTGATTTTTATGAATATTATTGTAAAATGGTTAGTAATCTAGTAAACACATGCGTCTGTATACAATAAGAGGACGAAGGAAGAAGACTATAAAAAGATTATATAAATACATAACAGTGCGTTACGTTATCTCTATTGTGATACCGTGAGTTGCAATTAACATCAAACCAAATAATAAAACATCACGACAGAAAAAATCATCTTAATATGACTTAGTTTCCGAGAAACGTGTTCCTAACACGCAACACGAAGTTTTGCACAAAAGCATAAATAGATCGCCACGCGTAAATATTCCCAATTCCAACAGAAAAATTCAAACCGATAACTTCCCAAGTAGATTAATTATTTATCAATACATATTTAACTGAAACGTGGAATAAAATCTTATAAATCAATTAAGCTTAGTATACCTGCATGTAATATACCGTTGTTGCGGTACGGTAAAATTACTGTTACTTGTTGGTACTAATTATGTTATAAATAATTAATTAATTAATACGTTTATTTCAGAGTACAGCGGTATGAAGAATTAGCATTAGATCCAAACAGTACGGTGCCTAGTCTTCTAAAGTTCCTAGGAATCAGTCCAACAACGTCTGTTGAAGAGTTTCTTCTCTCACATACTAATGTTGAAGTGTCTGGTGTCAGTTCCACGTTCAGGGTCTCCCGAGAAGTGCCTTTCAAATGGAGAAATGTTTTAAATTACAACTTTGTCGAGGATATACAGGTGACTTAATTATTTAATATTAGTGAATTGTTGAAAAATCGCGTGTTTAATGGAGGAGGCAATATTTTATGCGTTATATGTGGGGTTCTTTTTTAAATTTATTTTCTATTATGGCTCGTAAAATATTCAGTCAAGAAGGTTTCTATCGTGTTTTTTCAATGGATAACTTTCTTTTTTTGAAACAATTCATGCTCAAAACGAACTTATGTTTTATTTATTATAAGTTTTTATGTTAAAGTCCTCTATAATCCAGGTTCCACTAACTAACCTAAGGGTCCTTTAACTAAAGTACTCTTTCTCTTTTCATCATAGCGTAAATACCAATTCACAAATACCGACCCTAGCGGAGGTTGCGCGACTAATTTAGCGTTTTATAATATAAACTATGCTACAGATAAAGTCTTTAATCGTGCACAAATTATGTGTACGAGGTATAAAAAAGTAATGTACCATTGAAAAGAGAAGGCGGTCGATCTTGACCACGACGCAAATTGGTCCCTTGTGCGATGCGATATTTATCGGGTTTCGGTATTTAATTTTATCATTTAATAATATGAATGTGCATTTGCTAATCTGATTTGATAACTACTTAAAGATAACAATCCTCAAGTATTTCCTTACATGTAATTCTTATTAAGTTAATTTATATGTATTATTTCGAATGTTTTAAAATTAATACGCATAGCAGTTTGAATGCCACTTGCTTATTGATGTTTATTAAATTGGGAACTGAATGTACTGTACATTATTAATAACAATAACGACAAATCATCTACTGCTGTTTTTAAGAACCTAAATATTAAAATTACTTATCTAGCTACAGTGGCGGAAGCTAACAGAATTCAGAATCGAAAATCTCACGTGTCATAGTTTGCGCTTTTGTTTGCGTTTTTGGTCAGACTACGAACGGTTTGCAAAGGGCAAAGGCTCGAAAAACTGAGTAACATTATTGTGGTTTTGAATCAAAATATAATTTATTCAAATCGATAACTTAATGCATAAAAAATACCGCTTCTAATTTTACATATTTTATTGCCAGTTCGTGGAAAGGACTAGGAGAGCAATGCATCTACGTCATCTTTCTAAATCACCAAGCTTTTGTGCAAAATGTGTATAAGTATCTGCATGCAGATAAATTAGACAGCACTTAATACATTAATTAGATTGGATGAGAGGCGCACTGTAAAGCCAATACTACTCACGATTTGTATGATACTGACTTCAGTTAATAAGGTATAATTTCCATTTTCAGTTGGTATGCAAAGAGGCGTTAGACCTTTGGGGATACAAGCTGGTGCAAAATGCAACACATATGATCAGTAAGGACTTTAATCCCTTGACAAATTACACATTGATGCAGTGACATTTCATTGACGTAGAGGTGATAAACACGAACCATTCTTTTAAGGTTAGTATTATATGAATTTTAACTCGATTTTTCCGAATGAATGTGGAATTAGGAATTTGGTCTTAGAAATCTTTCAGAGTTTAGACGAAAAACTGACTGTGAAGAGTCAGAATCTTGTCTTAGTTGCCGGTCTCCTCGCGATGTTTTCCTTCACTGTACGATCATGTCAATTTCTTGTTGAAATCATTATATCTATTCATATGTACAAAATGTACAATGTCAGTACAAAAATTGTTTCTATATTTACATTTACTATTCAATAAATAAACTTGCTGTCAATTTTGAGAATAACCAACATACATTAGTTTAATAGTTCTGACATTGATAATGAGCAATTAGAACTTATTTTCAAGCAGTCTCATAATTATTATTGGCAAGACTGCTTCATTATTACTTGAATCCTCGGTACATCTTATTAGGTGCTCGGGGAATTTACCGTCTAACAGTCCATAACTGTTGTATACTTTATTTATGAATTTATCAAAGTAGTACTCATAGTATATACATATTAAGATACAACCTTTGTTTGACTTAGTTCAATTTAAAGGGAGTGATCACCGTATTAACAAGTGAAGATTACATGTTTGACAGTTACGAAACCCATGAATATTTTATGTTGTCTTTATTTTTGTATTCTATTCAGGGCGACACTGATACAACAAATTGATTGATCTCAATTGATATTTATCAAGAAAAAAACGTTAACTCGCTAGGGTTCGACTTCACGATCTGAGTTAGACTAACATTGCTTCTATACAAGGACATAAGCAAATTTAAAACTAAAAAGATTGCTGAAGTTCTAACTCTCTTCAGCATAGCGTCGACGCAATATCATAGAAAGAGACGAATATATGTTAAAGCCTTAGTTTTACAATACAATCTTTCTCGATAAATGAATTCAAAAGTCAAACAGATTGACGCGTTAAGCATTTAAAAATTATCTCCAATTTTAATTACTATTTTACGTTTTTCAGGTTTGATTCTTCACTGAGGACTTCCTTCATTCCACTTAAGGTATTATGAAATAGGCTATCAATCATATCAGTATTATTTCTGTGAGTTAGCATTTTCATTGGAAAACATTTTAACGGAATTTACACCGAAAAGGTTGGTTTGGTTAAAAAATGACAATTGTAGTGACGGTATAAAACATTTTAAAGCGAATATATAAAAAACAAAGCATTTTTAAATTTAAATGTAATAAACACCACGCATCTTTTGTGCTTTAAACTAAATATACGAAAATATGGTTCTTCATTCCTGTACTATCTAATATTAGTGCCTTTTCACACGATAATAATACGCACGTGGACTTAAAGCGTCATAATTTTATATAAGTGAAATTTGATAGCCGCTGTGAACTCATAAATCGCTTTTATTTAAATTTTTATTAAATACAATTTGTATGGGCCCGTCATGAACAGAGATTTTATTAACTTAAACATTATTTTCGATTTATTAGCGTTATTTCTTTTCATACCTACTGTATCGTAGATTACTCAATTTGACAATTTTTGTATTTAGTGAAGTGGACTGAAAATTAAATCATTTGCCATAATGCAATTAAATGCAAAATTTGGAATTGTATTTAAGTTTAGATATTTTCTTGAGTATTAAAAAACGAATGACTATTTTTTTTAGGTTATATTATATTTGCTGTCATTTATAAGATCAAAATTCACAGCGGGTACTAAGTTGCCTTATACGGCTACTGCCATTGCAATTATACACAATCATTGCCCAACATTTAGTCATATACATCACAATTTAGTTAATTAGCGGGCTAATGTCCAATTAGGGTAGTTATTTTATAGTTTATTTAATGGTAACGAACAAATTAAAGTTCTGGTTGTGTGAAGCACCATAGGTGTTGAATATCAAAACGTAAAAGATGGACCATGTAGGGGTAAAATTGCTTGATAGTGTAGACGGTTAGGTTAGCAATTTTCACCTCTCAAAGCTAAAGTACACTGGCGATGATGTCAACTGTCAAAAGTGACAGGAACAGATTATAAATGCAATTAATGTGTTAGAATTGTTTTAAAACTTTTTAAATATTAATATTTCAGATTGTGCAATAATTTTAAATCTTCAATCGTTTAATCCATACATTTTTACGTTTATTGTGATTAGAGATTATAGATGACGTAATTACATACTTTATTAATTAAGACAACAACATTCGTGCCTCGTATAATTTTCGCCAGAGTACTTTGGTTAATGTTTAAGGCTTAGTCTACAAATAATTTTAGCACTCACGGAATTGAATATTAATGCTTCCAATGTAGGTGTTTTATTGTAGTTTAGATATATTAGATCGACGTACATAAATTTTGACTGAATACCAAATACTCGACGGCAACTGTACTATAAGAAGGATAACTGTCACAAGTCATGCATATCATTTCTTATTTAAATGACTATGCGGATTTATTGTTTAATCTATGGACTGCTTTTGTCTTGCGCTTCAATACATTTAAATGGTAATATGACTATGCGCCACCTTCCGAACAATCGAATTTGAGGGTAGTAAAATTATTATAAAGTCCTTGAGATTTAGCTCTGAGCATGTACTCGTATGTCAAAAATGTGTTGCATTTTGACAGTTCCATCTGTCATAGTTAACTCTCGGTAATTCATCACGTTCATCGAGTGAGAAAAAGTAGAAACTAAAATTTTTTTAATGAAAGAGACGATGTAGCGCGGTTAATCTCTTTCACTATCAATCTTCAACAGATTTGTTATCATGGCGGCTATAAGAAATATTATTTCCTTCTTATTATTCCTAGTGAATTTTAGTATTAATTGTTATATTTTAACATATATTTAAAACTTTTCTGTATCATATTTAATGAGAGGTATGTCTGGATTGTAGCCAATTGACATCCGTCGATCTCTGCCTACCAATACGGAAGAAAGGCGTGAATGTATATATGAAAAAACAATACCAGACTATTATAGTATTGAAGCGCAAAACAAAATCGTTGGTTCTTGCTAGTCACAGATTAAAAAGCGAATGTATACAAATGAATTTTTACGAGCAATTAATGATGCCTTTTTAAATTTGGAAGGGGACATATGTAAATGTAATCTCCGTCCAGAAATTGCGTAAAACTGTTCCTGCTGAACTGAGAATAAATCAATTTGCAGTAGGTGCTATTAAGTATCATTCTGTTGAAGCTTTTGCTGAATAAGAATTTGGAAGGAATTGACAGGTTATGTTTTGTTGACAGGGACGTGTCACCGAAAGCAAGAAATTGTGTACCGTGATTTTGTTTAAAAGAGAACTACAAAAATATAATATAAATTCAAAAGCAGTGGTTTACTGTGAACCGATAGGAAAAAAATTTAGCAGAATTTTATACGTACATTTTTTTAAAAAATGTATTAATCCATCTGTAATCAGCCGCTTGGCTTTTATCAGATTTAATTTGAATTTATGGCAATTAGGGAACGCAAATTCAATATTTTTTTTTATTTCGTCCGTAATTCGTAGACTGTCAGACGCTCAGCGTTTGTCCAGTTGCATGCCCAAATATTTGGTTGTAGTCCGTTTTGGCAAAACAGCTTCCTCCAGAGTCTTATATACGTACGTACTTATTATACGTAAATAGACTAAAAATATATTGATAAAATCCTGCAGTGTCAACAATATATAGCCTTCGCTTAACTATAGTACTTGTTAGAAACTTTTTTATATATATAAAATCTTACCGTCTTTTAAAAATTCCGTATTTTAATTAAAATACTCTTCCGTCTCTTTCTGACAAATGGTTCACGCTCTGATAAAGAGAGAGCATTACTTTTTTGATTTTATCTATAATAATTGTTTGTACGAAAAATAAAAGTTTGCTTTCGGTGAATGCGTTCGTTTTTATAAAAAGCATCTCTCAAATCATAAGTGCTCAGATATCATATCGATAAATTAATATCGCCTATATGCGTATACGTATCCAGTGATAAATATTGTCGATTAAGATGATACCCTTAAAACTAACCATTTATAATAACTATAACTTTATTTTACTGTAAAACTAATGCCAGTGTTAAGTATATGCCTCGTCCTAGTTATTAATTACTCAAAAAGAAATAATATAATGCTAATTCAATTAACAGTGACTCGGACCGCTATTTTCTTTATGTTTTTTCGTCAGAATGACAATGACATTTTGACGTTTTATTTGTCAATGTCATAGTGATTTAGTTTTTTTGGTGTATAGAATATTTTAGGCACCACAATACATCAGTTCTTTTAGTTTATTCAATCTGGGTATCATCATAATTTGGCTGTAGTTTAAATTTAAACATCATTTTGGTAGAATATATTGTAAATTAAGACGTTATTTGTAGAGTGAAATAATTCGCAACTTAGACTTATGACACAACTGTCCATCGAACAAAATATTAATTGGTAGATAATTAAGTCAATAAACGTCTAACTTGTGACTAACCGCTTTCAATGCAACTACATTCAAAATGACAAATTGGTAGTTTTGACAGCTAAAGAAAGATGGCGGATTACTGTTTAAAACAGACGTACATTGAACAATAATTTAGATTATATGCAAAATAACTAAACAAAAGCTGTCTGTGTAATTTGGGGATGCCATCTTTCTTCATATCTAGTTCCTACGTAATAACACCAAAATATTTAATATCGTTAATTGTAATTTTAAATTGGCAACACAATGGTGTGTCTTCGCTTAGATTTACGAAATTATTTTAATAATTAGGTACTACTCACAATTATTATGGTCAATTTGCCTGAAACCGGTCATATTGCACTAGTAATAAAGCTTGTAAAGTTGCAAAATATATTCTAAAATACGATTTTAATAAATTTAAGAACATGGTATTCAAAAATTAAAATGTTAGTTTTAATGATACTTAAAGTACACGTTTTCTTTATTACTTTTAATAATTTACTATTATAAGTCACTTTATTACTCTCTAAATTTGTTTAATAATATACTCTTGTGAGGTACTCCTAGCGTGAGTTGATATCGAATAAAACGTTAAACGAATAACCATTTAAAGTGAATTTCACCACACTCACTGATCAAATTACATTCTTTATCAACTCACTAAATCAATTTGCCTCTGGCATTTAAATATTGTACAATTATTTTTAATTAGAAGTGTTTTAGATTGGTTCGTTCGTTCGTTTTAATTTTTTGCATGATACACCGTATCACCAAATTGTACATAATGCAATAATAATATTACGCTACTGTTGAACTCAATTAAGTCAATACGCATCAATTACTATGTTTTAAGATGACAAGCTTCCTGATAGATTTGACAATATTATTATACATGCATATGTACATAAGTATTTAATATATTGCATGACTAGGGTACTTATTGGCTCTGTATCATAAAAATTACAAATGCCAAAACCTGGCATGTTAGGGTTCCCAACTTTGTTCACGAGTAAAGAGTTAATGTGTTATTAGACATTTTCAATTGTGTTTGACGTAGATGTTGAAGAAGGAATACTGCTTGGGAGTCCTAGGCACACTACATATAGCATGTCCAATGCCAAATGACTTGGCAAATGTCAAAGGGCATGGCAACACGCACAATTACACTAAATAGGGAATTGTTGATTAGAAGGAATAGCGTAGTAATAGAAAAACGGTTGAAATAGACTAGTTTTAAGATATGAGACGAGTGGCTATGACTTACTTTATTTTGGTTTCATGGATTATATACAGTAAAATAAAATATAGTGTTATATGTTTTCACAAACTTTACCTTGTGGGTTAAAGATTATCGATTTGTCTATCACAATGAGAATTATTTCTTATTAAATTCAAGAAAGTTTTATTTACATATGATTTTTTTTATATATTGACTGATTTATTAAAATGTCTTTGTTATTTTTATGAACGGAGCCTGAGACTGGCTGGAACCAGTGAAAAATTTATACTATCATATCATTAGAAATTGTAGTCTTATACTCATGGTATTTTTATAATTTAATCGCCAAAATGTATATTATTTTGTCTATTTATTTTGAATTATAAGTGAAATTTTTATATTTTTGTTGTTCGCATTTTATAAATTACAGTTATAAGCTATAGCTATTAGTGTTTATAGCTTGTGCAAAAAGTCGGGTAGAATGAAAATATTGTTCACTTGTTAAAATGTATTATCAATTATTATTTCTTATATATTCCCGGAATTCATATCCAAAATACAATGTATTTTTATATTAGCTCTTACATCTACGAGTCGTTAAAATATGTTTGGTATATTGGATATAAAAACTGGGCGTTCAAACAGCCTTGTTAGAAATGTTTATCTCTAGTGTGTGTGGAATTCGAATAAAACATTCTGCATTTTATACATACATACATAGCATAAACCGCTCAAATTTGTTTTAATTGTTGTTTATACAAAAAAACAAGCCACACTAGGTATTATTGTTATAACTTACATATTAAGTTAAAAGAAATAGCTAAACGAATAATGTAATAATTAAACATGTTTGAATCCCTAAAAGTGACAATTCACGATTATCGTTTTCGATATATACGTTTCATTCGAATTAAACACACACTAGGCATGATAGGAAAGGCAATTATTTCCGACTTTTGCCAAGCTTAGCAAAATGAAAGCAATAATTACGAAATGAAAATGTAGGTTTTAAGGGTAGCCTTATTAGAAGTAAGAAAATGTTAAATTATTCTTTAGCACGGCCGGCGTTAACGCATTGTAATATGTTTTTAATTGAATAAAGTCATAGAATCAGAGGAGTTTTATTTTATTTTAATAATAATAATAATAATAACTTTATTTTATACCTGAGGTCGTAGGTTCGAGCCACGGCTGTGCACCAATGGCCACGCTATGTGCGCATTTAATAATCGCTCGAACGATGGAGTAAAAGATCGTAAAGAACCTGGCTTGCCTTGGACCCAAAAGTCGTCGTCGTGGGTCAAACACAGGAGGCTGATCACTTATTATATACACATTGACAAATGATCGTGAAATAAAAATCACGAATAAGCAAAAAAACTATATTCAACCTCTTAAAATCTATCTATCTATCCGAATCATATTAGTATGAAAAATTTACAGCGCCTCTGGTGGTATCGCGTTGTACTATTATTATTTAATTACTACTGTATTAAACGCAGTCTATTGTATCGCTTAGCTATTCCCAAACTCAGAAACACTGATACTTGAAGTGGTACCACCTGCTTAGCTAAATTTTCAAGTATGTTAAAATGGGAATGTAAACCTTATTTAAAGCGAATTCACTATTTTTCTTAACGCGTGTTTAAGCCTAGCTAGGATCGTAGCGCAGATAGAAAATCAATTTGTTTTCCGGGGTCGAACGCACGTACTTAGTGTTATAATTCGCCGGCAATAAGCTATTCTATTGAATTATATATTTATTGTATCTCTTACATTATCATCATCGCACATACATGTTATATTAGGCTAAATAGTGAATAGCGACTCTTGATTGGTATTGATGAGTTATATCTTACATACGTTAGGTAGTTGGTTATTTGAGGTGCGATATCGGGACCGGGGAAAATTATATCTGTAAAAACAAATTATTTGACCAGTTATCAGATGAATAAAATATTTTTTTTAAATATTAAAAATATATTTATTTGCAAGAATATGATACAGTAATTATATTACATTACCAATTTTGCCGCAAATCACAGATATCATTAGTGTCAATAAATAGAACTCAATATTAATTTATTTTAATATTATAACCGCTTTATTTCGTCAATTGAAATTTAACATGCCAACTATCTCATTAGAATACCTACTGAATAAGCAGCAACTCGCCTAGCGATATAGCAACCATAATCTAAAACTTAGTAATCTCGGATGTCGTAGCGAGATAATCTTCAAGCATTATTTTAAGGTAAATTGTAGTATGTAAAGGCTACTTACTAAATGCCCATAGTAACATGATGATGCTCATGATGAAGCAACATATCACCCCCAAAACATTGAGTATCATTAGTATTTGAACACGCCGTGATGATTCCGGTTCACTGAAAACAGATGAAACAAATTGTACGAGATTCCATCGTGAAGTAACCAAGAAGCTGTTCCTAATACACCTTTCAAAATTTATATAACCTTTTTATTATACGTTCCATTGCTTATCTGAAAAATCAAAGAGAAAATTTCCCAGCTATTATTTCACGAATAAATTGCTATGTTATTGACAACAAATATGTACAGATACTGTTAACAAATAGTACATATACAATGCGATGACAGTTACAACAAAACTAGTAAAAACTAGTTTTTAAAACCCTTCGTACCAATATTGGCAATGACAGCAATTTTCTATAAAGTCCGTAACTATCCGTAACGTCTATAAACGAAAGCTAATAAAATCCTGAGTCACAATCAAGGACGCATCGCAAGGATCCTTTAAAGAACACAGGAAGCTTAAACATATCACATTATTACGAAGTGTTTTATTTGCTACTGTGTACTTCGCTTATAGATAATTCCAGATTTATTTATTTTATTAACACTTCGTTACAATATAATATAAAAAAATTAACATAAATAAATGAATAGGAGGACAACTGGTGGCCATGGCGGAGATTTGACAGACTAATGGCAGATATGTTATTATATATGTTAAATCTATTAAAATGTTAAAATATATAAAATACGCGTCACTTTGTCCGCTATGGACTCCTAAACTACTTAACCCATTATAATCAAATCATTTACTCCGTTCCTCCTACACTTAAAATACTCAGGATAATCTACATACTTATTTATATAACTCTACTGGACGTGTGTATATCATGGAACTCCTCTTAAACGCCTGGACCGAATTTTATGCGTTTGGATGGAGCCCTGGATGTTTTAGATTCACAAATCAGCCCGGCAATGGTGCTCCGGTACTTTCATACTTTGTTTAATATCCTAATGATCGTTTGAAATATCAGCAACGTCTGTGGGGTCCCCCAGTATTTTTATGTAAATTTGAATTTGAACGTACGAAGGAAAACTTCCATTTTTTGTGACTCCATTAAGAAGTATCTATCTTTATATCACCGTTAATGCATGCATAAGGTTATACTAACATGCCATATTCAAACATTCTTTATTACCTACAAGTGTATTTAAACGAAAAAAACGATTATCGTATTTGCTTAGTATTAATTTAAAAGGAAAATTGCTTTCCCTCGAGACCTGTTTCAATCACCTTGTTGATATTTGGAAAATAAATTTACATTTCTAATGATTTGTAAAGAAATGTATTCAATGGGGAAAACATTTAATTACACGTTGGATGATAATGAATTTTGTATTACCATCAACAACATTAACAGGAAAAGCGAATAACCAAATAATAATTAAATAAATCTTTTTGGAATGTCCCAATGACGAGTACCATTTTATAACAATAACATAAGTTATTGTTAGGTAATGTTAGTTTCAAAAACGTAAAGCATAATTGTATGGTGTTTCCTATAGTAGAACTGCATCGGAATTGTGTATAAACTTCTCACTATCTTTCCCATGACAAAAATACACGAACAAATAGACAGCACATATACAATACGCAGAAATGTGTCTGTTTATAACCAATAGAAAGATTTCAATAATCACGAGATGTTTTTGTTATTTTTATATATTTTTTAGATATGGGTCAAACACTCAACTATCTACTCGAAGCAGTAGGTACTGAATTTATTATTATAGATTTGCCACTCCCCTGCTGCCTAAATTCTTGGCCACAGATCTACCTGATCGCGTGCCTCATAATCTACTATGTAGGGGTCATATAAATTCATTCAAATATATAATTTTATTTATATGAAATGTATGACAATCTTAGTTTGCTAGTATTACAGACAAATTTTTGTAGCTACGAAGAAATCGCCTGAAACGTCACGCGAGGCAATGTTAAGAAATGCGGAAACATTTCACAGGCTTTAAAAATTATAAGATTAACGACTAATCTGGATAACAATAAGTATTAACCAATGCCGACTACATTATCCGCGATATAATGAATGAAATGAATAACAGAAGATTATCAGTGTATACGCTAATGTAATTTTAAAAAGCCTTGCACAATTGATTTAATTTATAAGAACATATAACTTTAAACACAATTGTCGGAAAAATTTCACAGTGCTAACAAGTGGATAGTTTTTATGAACACGTGGGAACTACAGTATTTAGGTAAGTACTTTTAAATGTACACAATATGTTAGTAAAGTCTTGATTAGGTATATTTAAAGCTAGAGAGTAGAGACTATATGGTTACCGCAGAAGTCGGTCAAAGCGTTTATTTTACATAGTTTTTAAAACTATAAATATTACATTGAAATTATATAACAGTGTTTGAAATGAAACAAATGTTTTGTTTATTACAAAATAAAAGTAACATGCCATCGGGTAAGACTAATATTGATAAGAGGTGTGCTGAATTTTCGATTACCCAAAACAACTTAATAAATATTTTATAACGTAAAATATTTAGTGAACTAATTTGAGATAAGATTATCCACACTAAACTTAAGATTGTCGACAGAGCGTATCGTTGAGCAAGTGTATGCAATTTAGTATGTATCGAGCTAATTTAAAAATCTGTAATATGGTTTTTTTCTATAATTGTTTTAGTTTCGAAGGCACATTTGATTATGAATAAACCATAATTTTCAACAAAGCATTTGCCTGTAAATTTTAAGGAAATAAGGAAGTATAAAATTTAATGTTTATTTTTTTTAAGTTCATTTGCCTGTGGACATAACATAACACTAAGGGCCTGTTTCACAATGTATGGATAAAGTGCCAAATAGCAATACAATACATTAATTATTCGAAAGATAAAAGTTCCAAATAAGATACTTCGAATTTCATGACGTATAGCGCTATATGACAGTTGTGAAACGCAAAAATACTATTTATCCTACCAATAAGTAACAACTAACAAATAGCTTATTTGGAACTTATCCGGACATTGTGAAACAGGCCCTTAATACGTTTAGTTTATATAACACTTATTAATACAAATTAGAAATATTGTATATATAATTTTAGTTTATATTATTTAAAAGGCATACTTATGAGACATCTTCGCCATACTAATGTTAATTTACTTTATTAGTCAACGCTTTATTAAAATCAAAAATATCTTTATTCATATAGGTAAACAAGTACACTTATAAACGTCAAAAAAATTAAATTAATTGTAAATTTACATTTACTACCATGTCGCAAGTCAAGTGCATAGAGCGGGCAAGAAGAACTGGCAAGAAACTTTCCGCCACTCTTTTCAATCGCCAGGTTTTTAATACAAATTGTTTGAACTGGAGCAAATCAATCCCAAGGATTAGGATTATTTAAGTATTCGTCACATTTATAAAGCTTTGAATTTATTTAGTGATAATTCTCTACGCTAAACCTAAAATTTAAACAAATTTTATTAAGTTCAAGTGCGCTGAGTAGTCACCACAGTCGTACATTTGATTATAATGACACTTCGAAAAAATATATCATACAAGAGCATTCAGAAAAGTTGTAAGCTAAACAATGCGTTATCTTTAACCCACAACGAGACCCCCGCCAGAGAACCGATCTCGTAGTCATACTTAGTGCGGCCAACCTGCGCCCGCGCTTCTAGTCAAACAGCTTTGTTTACAAACATTCATTTGATATCGCCTGTGCTGTACGTATCTTAGGTAAGTGATTTAATTTATTAAATAAATTTATTGTATTACGTGTTATTGCACATGGTTGCATTATACTGGAAATTATTAGGTTTGAACTTATAATACCAAGTTTCCAAAATCGGCTTTTGTATATATATTGTTATTACTGTACATGTATATTACGTCAACTAAATATATTTATTATAAATAGGAGATATTTCTAATATACTTACTGGTGTGTATACAAGTGTTCTGTATTATGTAAAATTTAAATTAGCATACTGTAATTGATTTTTATTAGTATATGATAATTTTATAACTAACAGTTTTAATACCTTATCTCACAGTGTAGAAATCTAGAGATAATATTCTACGACATCAAGGCGTTTGCCCCATATTTTACATATATCTAATCAACGATTTAGATTAGATGTATCATGAGGCAGGACTAGGGATCGGTTACCGGATAAACAACTGTTTGTTTAGAAATAACACCTGCTTGTCTTTTCAAATGAAGTATGAGTCAGTTGCGTGTTTACCCTTTAAATGTATAAGTTTACATATAATGTTATTATTATAATCTAGAGATGCCTCTCTTTGTCAGTAGTATACAAAAATCCATTACACAATGTATTTTGGATATATCCAATGACAAGCAACTCTGGGGTTTGATTCCTGTGAATAATCATATTTAATAGTTTAAAAAAATGCATACTTTTTTACGCTAACGTCACCCACGCATTAAAGTTGGAAATGCTGTCATTTTTTTTCTAATTGAATTAATAAGGTAAAATTGAAATACTGAGTTGAGTGTAGCTTGGACATCTATAAGAATAGGGACCTGATAGGTGATTGTCAAACGCAAGTTTTTATTACAATTAAATTACTTTTGCTTGATAACCTTAACCCATTTTTATAATTAATTTTGTTTTTTACGTTGTCGCTGTTTTATACAGTCACGATCGGGTTCTATAATTATACTAGACGTGATTGCTACGAATCGTTTTTCTATAAAGTGTGCCATATGGCCCTTGACAGCTTCACTGTTATAAAATGTTTTATGATAATAGTGATTTTTGATTTTTAAGTTAAAAACTTATATTTCTTGACAGTTACATTATTGGATAGTATTATAATTTTGCGCCCCTTCAAGTTATTCGCAAATAGGTATTAATAGGACGTGATGAATGGTACTTCAAGTAAGAATTTATTTGACACTAGCCACTATGACTATATATTTTTTTTTGGTTACCTGGCCGCGCCTGGCCCGCGACAGACGCGAGTGGAACCGGATGGAAAAGGCCTATGTCCAACGGTGGACAAACCAAAACTTAACTTAAAGATAAGACATCCCTAAATTTTAAAGTTTTTTGAAAATTAAGGCTATTATTATTATTATTATTATGACTATATATATATATATACCAAGGGCTGATCCGTGATAATATACAAGTGTGCCTGCCACACACTGTCGCCTTTTTGGGTCCAAGGCAAGCCCGTTTCCCTCACGATGTTTTCTTTCACTGTACAAGCGATTGTTCAATGCGCACCTAGACAGAAAGTCCATTAGTACACAGTCGGGAATAGTACCTATGATATAAGAGATGAAAGTCGCACGAAACCACTAGGGCCACATTGCTCCTTTGTATATATCGTTGCATATTATTATTATATTGTCTAAAATAAATAAACAAATACATTTATACTACCAGTTATAATGGACAATGCATTAATAGGAAATCAATTAAAATATCCACGCCTACGTAAAACCGTGATAAAATTCCTTCAAAGCAGACAAGTGGCATTTGATGACATTTCGTATTAATAGCCTTTTATGACGTGATGGAATAATCCGGATCACACGTGAAATTATTAATAAGATTATTATTTTTTGAGTATTCCTACATTTATAAGACAGATACATAGTATTGTCTTTTATTAACATAACTTTAACATATTTAAAGAAAAACACTTTTTTACGGATTATAGTTATGAGTTATTGTATTTAAACATAATTTAAATTTAACCGACGTTTCGCTTGCTTTACAGCGTGCGTGGTCCGTGACCACGCACATAATACATAACTATAATCCGTAAAAAAGTGTTTTTCTTTAGACAGATACATATAAAACGTATGTACCTAATATATGCCAAACACCGGGTGACTGACCACATAAAAATATAGAGAGAGATTGTCACCCAGAGATTGAGTTCTCCAGGAGTGAATGCCGGAAATAAAAACCATGATTCAGTTGATGTTACCAGGTGGCCGAAAGATGTAAAGATTGCATTAAAGTGGACTCCAGAACAATGCGGAAGTATACGAATTGGAAGAGAGACGCCAAGGATCGAGACCAGTGGAGGTTTATTGTGGAGGAGGACCAGACTTATAAATGGTGGTAGCGCCACTGGTTGTATGATGCATGTATGCACCTGTATAAGCCGAAACAGACACGCATTTTACGTACGCAAACTATACAAGAGCAGTTACCAAATCATCGTCTGGAAACCGGTGTCATAGATGAAACAATTGACAATTTGCTAGGCATAGACACTAAAACCAACTAGCTTATATAAAACTTATGGTAGAACTGGATACAACTTGAGGCATGCCAATTACGATAAAAGCTAAAATATAGATTTATACAGTAACAAAGATTACTTTAAATGAACAAAATCCTAACAGATTTAATGAGCTACCATATGTTTTAACATTATGTAAATACTTAAATCAATGCATTTTTATTCGATATATACGAGTAGTATGTCAATGACAAACATTTTTATAATAAATTATAAGAAACCAGATTATACATTTCATTCATGCCACGCCTTGAACACATAAGAACTGTTTTCTATGCAAGGAATTTGTATCAATATGCATGTATTGATTTTTCAACGTGGTACATATTTATGTAATACTGTTCCACTAAATCTCAAATGCTCTGTTAGTTCAGTGACCTCTGACTCCATGAGGAATATGACGTAACGTTCACAGATAATTCGTAGCCAGGGACCTAGTTTTTGTTATAATCTTAAACAGCAACATGCAATGTTAATGGCATGCATTTTATTACTATTTGAAAAGTCTTCCTAAACCTATAACAAATATATCCATTTCTGGTGAAGACCTGACACACTAGCAATATTTGCATAAGTTTACATGCATATATAGTACATACAACGTCCACGTATTTAAGACTCGACTTTTAGTCGCGGAATATGCTTTAAAAGAGTATTCACAGTATCCATAAATAACTTGCTACCCGCTAAATAAACTGCGCAATGGGCCGACACACGCACAATCACACAACACACCCGGATTAGATATACTTAGTTAAATTTAATTTATGTATTTGTATTCAATTTTCCCTTTCATATTTGGCTATATATTTAGTATAATTTTTGTGATAAATAATATAACTTTTCGAATTTGAGGTTTTTTCATTTTTTTTCATTTTCTAATAATATTTCCTATGGTAATGTATATTTTTTTTACACCATCAGAAAGTAGATATTTCAACGAACAAAAAGCCCCCAAACTTTTTGAAAAAAGTTGAAATTTAGACGTCAGAATTTTCGATTGAAAATTAGGGTGCTTTTTTGATATTAAGTTAAAATGAGGCGAAAAAATAAATATTTTTAATCAAATAAATTACAATATATTTGGGACATAATAAGGTAGGTTTTCACCAAATTTCGTAAAAAAAAAACATTATAAAAAAGATATAAATAAAAAACCAAAAACTTGGTTTTTTGAATTTTTCACCTAAATTTTGAGGTTATGTGAAAAAATTGTAAACACCAAAGTTGTAGATCTTTTTATGACCTACAACTTTGCCATTTAACTTTTTTCCATAGGACTGGTAGTTTCGCCGGAAATCAAGATAAACAATTTTTCACCCTTAAAAACTCACCCCCTCCCACTTCCCGAACTCGGATCGACCGTAATTTATTTTTCCTTTCATTTTAATCATATTCTCCTGCATTTCTAATAGGTTTCATCCTACTGTAATTTTTTTTCATTTTTTACCATTTTTGAAGGCTTCGGCACTGGTCTATATATCATCATGTAAGTACGTTAAATAAATACACTGACACAGCTAGCTCTCTTCTGAGGCGTAGCTGGTCGTAACCCACCATACCCAGAACAAACAGATAAAATGGTATACCAAGAATAGTCATTACTATAATCTCAGTAACGATATTTCATCTCTCGTCTAGTAAACGTAAAATAATCTATAGTACTTATAGACCTAATTAAATTAAATCAATCATTTAATCTACTTAGATTTAAGGAAGGAAGAATTATCGACTTATCCTTGTAAGATCTTAACTCTATAATGCAATTTTAAGATCAATGTCATAATAAGATAAGTGATGTTTAACTTATTTTAAACTACTTGAATGAATAACTTAAAAAAAGAATATTTACTTTAATGATAACCTATACCTATGTTTGCGTAGTTATAGAAGTTAGTCAAAAAGTGTTATTATGAACCATAAATCACACGACGAAACCCAAGGTGGGTTTGTAGTTAAATAGCAATCTCAAACTTGGAATAAAGTGAAACAAACTGCTATTGATGTTAAGGTCTATATCTGCCGCCACAACTTTTTAAAGGCGTAAGAATAATAAATATTTACTTTAAATATACTAAGATATATTTTATATCTTATTATATTTAAAGTAAATATTGAATCGAGTTCACTGTTTGAAAACAAGTCTACCTACGATTTATCAATAGCATTGTATAATTTTAGTTTGACGCACAGAAACAAAAATCAGTTTTTTTAAGTAATTTTAATCAAGAAAAAAAATGTTTGCTTGAAATAAGGCACACAAAAAATATACAATCACTTTAGCGAACAAGCTGATCAGTGTAACCCACAGTTTTTGGACTGGGAAACTTGGATTGAAAAATATAACAAACAAAAAAAAATAGTAAAACAAGGAAAAAACATGAGAAAATGCAACGATGTATTTGGTTGGTTTAAAAATGTCTATTTTTGGTAATAAATAAAGTTAGCTTGTTCGAATGTTAATTTTTAAATTTTTATTTATAAAGAAAATAAAAATAGCCACAAGGACAATAAAATATGTTATAATTCAAACTGGATATATATTGAATGTCTCGATTTATTTTTATCGTAGGGTCTTTAACCTTGTAACAAAATCTCCAATGCGACAACAAATATAGACTTGAAAATATTACTTCATTCTTCTCAAGATTTCTTCACCGGAATTTGAGTATTACAATTAAAAATAACATCGTTAATTACGTGCCGATATCTCTCATACAACGTATTTTCCGAAATCCTATTTACTATCCTATCCCTTTGTATGACTCGTCATAGAAAGGGAATTTTAGTCTCAAACTCAATAAATACAATAATAGGTACTTAATATTTTCTTTACTGCTTTATTGAAAGCTTCATTAAATTATCACTTTCGTCTTTAACACAGTTATTATATAGGTATTAGTAGGACAGGACTAGCTTTAAACATGTTAGGTTAGGCACAATAGAAAATCACAAAACGTTTTAAGAACAATTAAAAGACTATTAAAAATAAGATAAGATCGAATCGCATTCCAATGGGTTTCGTGATTAAGTAACTTATCAATTAGTAAACGTAAGATAAACGACGAATTTATTGAGAATTCTTTCCATGACGAGAGGAATTTTATATTGTACTTGAGATAAAAGTTTGAGCAGTATTACCCTGATTATACGTACGACTTATTTTGCTTGTTAATAACGTGGTAAAGATCGCGAGAAAATCGGCATATTTTAGAACTAAAATGCCACTAATAAACAACAAACAAACAAAAAATCATATAGGTAACATAATGTACACTTATGAACTTCAAAAAAAGAAAAGAAATATACATTACATTAAATGATTCTAATTTTACATTTACTGCCAATTCTCAAATCAAGGGCGTAGAACGGAAGAGAAGAACTGGCAATAAACTCATAACATTACTAATACGCATGGAATTCCAAAACCAATGCACCGTTTTCAAATTTATTAAATAAAATATGTCATACTTAGGGCCTGTTTCACAATGTATGGATAAAGTGCCAAATAGCTATGCAACACATAAATTATTCGAAAGATAAAAGTTCCAAATAAGATGCTTCGCATTTTATGACGAATAGCGCTATCTGACCGTCGTGAAACGCAAAAATACTGTTTATCCTACCAATAAGTAACAAATAGCTTATTTGGAACTTATCCGGTCATTGTGTAACAGGCCTAGAGTTTTAAATGCTTAAACATCACAATTAGTAGGTCAAGCGTGATATTCTCTAGATCTATATACGTGGCCCTACCATCCATAGGCCTCGTAATGCCGAACTAAATTGGTAGTAACGCGGTACATCTATACATAGAGTTACGTGTGTAATGTCATACCTTTTTAGTTTGTATATTTGAATATTCCTAAATAATTGTGCCTTTACAAGATTTTTGCGCTATATCAATTTTGGTTTTCCGTCCTATATTGAAAATTGTTAATCGTTTTTAGAAGCTATTATAAACTTGAATTATAATCGGTCGCATTATATAATAAATAAAATGTTTATTAGCATTGTTTTATCAAATATAACTTAAAAACATTTTATACAATATATGTTAACTAATAACTAGTTTTATAAACATATTTAAATCTTATTATAGTATACAATGTATGCTTACTGCTGTCTGAAAGGTAGGTTCTTTTAAATTACTTTCGAGGTTCCAATCCCAGTTATTTATTTAAGAAATATATTATATAAACAAACAAAACGCTTCGAATTTACTGAAGAGACTTAAGGAGTTACTGAACCTAACTATCCATAAATAATATCAAACTCAATAATTGTAAAATTTATTTAATTAAAATTAATATCGTCTTCGTTAAAGACTTAAGACGCCTTTGGAACTTGTACTTTGCCGCTTAAAAACATTAATGTGCTTACTGCAATAAGCTTCTTAATAACCGCAAGCGGTTTACGACTTGAGAGAATAATGTTTAGGTATTTTATTTATTTGAGCAAATATTTAAATTATTTTTTACCGGCGATGGATTCGTAGTTATTTTATACCACGTCTATTTATAACGAAGCCCTTCGAGATGAGAAACGCAACGAAATTCTTTAGCCCCTGCACCACGGCGATCTTCTTCGTTTCGTTTAAAGTGGTACTTAAATGTCTCAGTTTAGTTCCAAATATATACAGTACTAATCCATACTAATAGAGAAATTAAAAAATAAAATTATGAAAACTAGAACAATGCTAGGTTGCATTGTTTGGTCCCGGTAGAACGTGACAGTGACACCGGAGCCTCTGTAATACGGCTTTGTAGGAACTTCTCGAGGTGGTTTTAGTGGGTAATGTTCACCCAGTCTCTGAATACCAGCGATTTCAGTGTGGGTCGAGTCCCACATACTCCGGCAACTTTTTAGGGCAAATGCGCAAATGCATTTCCACCTCGAATATAAAAAAGGTTGCATTGCTTTTAGTTGTAAGTCTCAATAGTTACTGTTACAGAATCAATATGGTGAATATTACCAAACACTCAAAATGTTTAAAATTCAAGCGTTTAGAATGCCTATTAATTAAGCGTGTCAATTTTAAATAGTTTTTTTACAGCGCTATTTATTCAAATGTATAAATTACAAAAGATTGTAGTAGTTTTCATATTACGATAATTAAACAAAAATGGAGACATATTGGTTTTCTTTTTGCTAAATAATAGGGTTTCTCGAAAACAAACTCGTAATATAGTTTTAATAAAATGTTTTATAAAAATTAGGCTTGACCATCATCAATCAACAGCTGATTGGTCACTCGTATGGCGTTGACCATCGAGCGGTGAATGACCCCATTTTTTATTTCTACAACAGTAGCGCGTTCAATGGAAAACGAACAATGACTATATTTATGTAATTTTATTTGATTTAATTCCAAGGTGTAGCTCAATGATAAATTGTAAAAAGTTATTTCTTTTATCAGTTTCACCACGTTACATAGTGGAAAATACTTTACTATACTAAACTCCAAAAATGTAGTAGTAAGTGTTGTCAATCTTAAAAGTCTGAAGTCGGTATTAACTTGTGATTATCGCCACATAAAGAAGGGCCAAGTGGCGATCGCGATCTTGATTTCGTCTGTTACACCAATATTAGGAAATCATAAAAAATGCAGATGTGTAATTTTTAGCCCGATTATTTTGAGAAAACGTCAAAAGTCTAAATGAATGAATATGAATGACATTTGTATATCACAAAAAGTTATTATGAATCATCAGTGTCCATCACAGTAGATAAATTGTCCTTGATACTTATTTGATATTTCCTGGATTAAATTATTGACGTTCTAATAATTTACGTCGTTGAAATAAGTTAGCAATATGATTATTACTGTAGATTATATAGATAATCCTTGTTAGTATTCTCTCTAGCCTCATCTATCACATAGGCGCACCTGTACCCTGCACTTAACCACCAAATTAGCTCCATTAATAAAATTAAATCTCGATTGCTACTTTAAGCACAAACACTAGATAATATAGAAATCGGTTGTTATCGAATTCTCAAATATTTCTTCAATTGCCTCAGATGTTTATATATATTTGACATATGTATCGTAAATATTTTGTTAAATACATATGACATAATGCTGGCTAAAAGTCAGGGAGGTTATCTATTAGTTATAATTGTTTATATTTTCCGTGTGTTTGCATGTGAACCACACGGACTATTTAAAAGGACCTCAACTAATCGGTATTTACATACCTTTACATAAAAAATGTTCAAATTGGACTCTTTTATAAGAGTATTTTTGACGTTCAGTCAAATTGATTTTTAAGCTATTTAAAGAATCAGATGAGTAAGACAGTTACATCGAAGCAGAGATTAATTTTATGCATACATATAGGTACTATATATATATTATAATGTATATATTAGAAGTGTATTTTTTATTCAACACTAGCTGTCTTTTTAATAGCTACGTATCAACATATGGAAAACGAAACGGAATTGTATATTATATACGAAAAAAGCCTAATTACTAAATAGAACTTACAATTTACTTTTATTTGATTTCTCTTTATAAAAACCTCAGAGTTTGAGGCAAAATGAAAGACAAAAGTCCCTCCATTTTCGAATTTTGCGCTTAGCAATATATTTTGCGATTCATTTTTATTCATTCAGGTTTATAAAATATTGATATTGTATTATTATGCATGCATGTTATACAGCAAGCACTAAGGTGCATTTAATATTGATCACGTGTATATCATCATTATTATTAATAACAACTGATAATACATTATAATTATACAAGTCGAATGAACATTGTATCATTATATACAACGTGAAAGATATTTTGTATGAGAAATAAAACCTAAAGATATTGACGTTTCACTAAATGATTTACAAGAGTGTACATTATGAGAGTGCAACAGAGACATAAAAACAAAAAGACAATTTATGAGATTAACAATACATATTTTGGATGTTTTTATAACAAAGCATGTGGATTTTAATAAAACACTAACACATACTCGTACATAACTCGTACATGAGAGTGTCCATTACATAAATGGCTACGCACATGCCTTCTGCTCATTTAACCATGTTGACATTTGACTAAAAACAACAGAACTTGCGAACGTCAACGGCGGATCCAGGCGGGGTCATGGGAGTCATGACCTCCCCCTGAGCTGGTTCCAGGACTTACGTGGACCACTTGAACATAATGACTTTATTTCAATATTTTGTCACCATCCTGATTTTATATAACTACATATATAACAATATTTAATTAATTTAATATAATATAATAACTTTGTATGATGACAAATGTATAAGTTCTTGACTTGACCACGACCATGTGACCCCCTCCTGGCGCCAAAGCTGTCTCCGCCCTTGGCGAACGTGTTAGCTTGTTTCAAACTGTAAAATTCTTAACCGTAAACTATTGTAATATTGCTCATAATTAATAACTTTGTAAAAATAACAGAATACATATAATTATCAAAATATAGAAGTCGCTATTGTAAACGACTGAGAAGTGAGAGAATATGTTGCATACAAAACCATCATGAACGGTATATTGGAACGCAGTACGGGTGCTGTGTATCACAAGTACAACCAGTTTAAACTGGTTTTGTATTCATTCAACCATCTATGTACCTAAAATAGACTGTCCCAGAGGTAACTAAACTATTAAATTACTTTGCTTTTACGAGTAAATGTATGTAAAAATTCTATAATAAGATTAGATATTGTTTTAAACATGTGCAAGGACATTTGTCTTTGGTGTATAAATTTATTATGTAGCTACCTTAAAAGGTTGCCAACGCTCGGCACATTGATTTATGGGTACTTAAGAAAAATAAAATACAAGATTTAATGTGACACGCACTTATAAGCATATGTTTGCCAAACGAAAACGAATACATTAATTCATAAATTATAAAATCTAAAGAAAAAAATATTATAGGAGCAACTATGGACATAACTACACTCAGGTCGTTTATCAGAATGCTCAATCTTGATATCGGTGAGTTTTGGCCAAAACGTGTTCTTTTAAAAGTACGAACACTATACTTATAGGTAACACAATGTACACTATGTTACTGCTTCTAAATTTTCCTAAACTGCCAGTTCTCAAATCAAGGGCATAGAACAGACGAGAAGAGTAATGATTGAATAAAAGATAAGTCACCAACGTTTTTCGGTGGTTTTTGGAAGCCAAATATCAATGAGTAGGTATGTTATTCGGTATTTTTAAGTCGGTCCAAAATAACTGTTTGTTTTGTTTACTTGTTCGCCGAACAGGTATTTAGCATTTAAAAAGCCGATAAGTAGTTAATAAATGATATGATGATGGCCATGCGTAAACACTGTGTTTTTTACATAAAAACATTGTTTATACTTTTTTTAATATAGATGCCAGGTGTATTAATATTTAGTATTGAATGTAACTGAATAATATTTCTTATCCCAATCTAAAAATAGCTTGGACAGTTTGGACCTAGAAATAATACGATATACCAATTTAATGTTTTTCGCACAACTGGGGCACATACGTTATAGAAACATTATACTTATCACAATGAAATAGGCAATAGTGCAAATATGCTGTTTAGAGTTGATTTGTTGGCAAAGACGCTGCGATTAAGAGCCAATATTTCACTTGCAGTAGAAGAATATTCTCCGTCCATTTTCAATATGCAATAAAATTATTTTTCTGATAGGGACTGTCTCAAGTAACACATATTGACAGTCCTCTTTTATATGCTGATAAATTATTGTAATTAAACTAATAAGATTTTGGTAATTGAAAATTAATATTCCTTTTTTCTTATTGTGGCAGTTATGGCAAGTTTTTAGTAAAATATTTTATGTATAATATATAATTTAAATTAGATAGTATAAAATAAATAGCTTAATAAACAATACTCGATATATACCGTTGCATACTGTATAACATAAAACGTTTATTTTGCTTGTGAAACTGCTAGAAATGTAGGCTTCGAAATAAATCTTTTTTTGTTGGATAGTCCTTTCGTGAATGTAGACTAGAACATGCACTTATGCACTTATTAGCACTTATTTATTTGACGAAATAACTTACCAGTTACATTTATAACTACGAACATAACCCGAGATAGAAACAAAAAACAACTTTAAACAAAAAAACTGTTTAATATATTAAACCAAACTCTTATGTATGAACCCAGTGACTACATCGCTCATTTAAGGTTAGGCTGTAGAGATTTGGTCGGTGCCGAGATCCGCAGAAAGACAACGTGGCTTATTAAACGCAAACCGAGTCAGCCCGTAATTGGTTCTGTACCTTAGTTAAGATATGTAAGTAAAGAGGGAAATCTGTTGGATTAAGTATATTAAATTAATTAATAAATAGGCCTTTTGTTAATTCAACGAACAATTTAAAACCTCCATTGAATGTAATATGACATTGCACCTTGTATTAAGTAAGGTGCACTCTTCTCATGAGGTTAGTTTTAGCCTACAAACAAGTTCTGCCACCTGTATGGACTTATGGTTGCCAGCTGTGGGGCTGTACCAGTAATAGTAACATCCAAGTAATCCAAAGTTTCCAAAACGAAGTGCTCAGGGGAATAGTCAATGCTCCCTGGTACATTCGCAATTACGACCTCCACCGGGACCTTAATGTAGAGGATGTCGCTATATTAATAAAGAAGACTGCTGGAGCACAAGAACATAGGCTCTACCATCACATGAATGTCGAACCTATTCAACTCCTTCACACCACGGGGTTAGTGAGAAGACTGAAAAGGACAAAACCATTTGAACTAGTGATTTAGTGATAATGTGCCTAAATATCAAGTGCTAAAGAGTGTCTGTAAAATAGAACACAAGAACAGAGTATCTGCCCTTTAATAGACACTGTAAGTAGTGTTATTGGACAGCCGACAGCTTAATATATAGTAAGGTATAAGCGACACGATTGAGAGGTAAAGGATTTACTTTGGATCCCTCAATACTCTATGAGCATAACTCACTAAGTACATATATGTATCACCTCGACGTCCGTTGTTCCAAAACTAAGCGTCTTTTTAAGGCCGCGCTCCATTACTCTGAAGATCTAGCTGACCACTGAAGTATTTCCGAACCAATTTGACCTTGAAGAACCTACCAATTAAACGTCAAGTGATTTACTCCAGCCCGTTTCGGAGTTTCTTGTAGCAACAATATTAGTATCGAAAGTAATAAAACCTTTATAGATTTGCAATTTATGTCAACAACCTGATAACAATGCTGCAAATTGATTTATCTATTGTACACATGTGACTTTAATAAGTCCTATAAATTCATTGATACCCTTTGTTATGATTAAATTATCTATGTAGTTAACTGGAGTAGTTCGATACTTAATTATAAAGCTAAATTTAGGATGGAGATTTTTTTAAACTGCCAGTACTGGTACACCTCCGTACTAGAAGTATTTAAGAATTTCACGATCTCGAGGAAGTACGTATCTTACCGCTAAAGACTTTGTATTTGTATACCATCATATAATGCTCATAAAATGTTAGATTGCAATTTAGTTATTTATAGTTTAATACCTGGCTGACCGGTATTTTTTTTATAAATTGTGTTTTTTGGAAATTATATTTAAGTACGAATTACATACTAATAAAATGATGATATATGAATAATATTTTTCGTTCTTACCGACAGAATAATAAAAAATAAAACACGAATAAAATGATATTTTCTAGAAATTATTCCTAGCGAGATTGATGAAAATCGTTGGAGCCGATTCCGAGATTCCAATTATTTGTATATATATATATATATATACAAGAATTGCACGTTTAAAGTTATAATATTTAGATTCCGATGAGACCGTATTTTAAGAAGAAGTAGTTCTTTTCGTATAGAGAAAGTAATTTCTATGTTCTAATGTAATTGATGAGTTTGGGTGTAAAATTTGTTCAAAGCCAACGTCTAAATTGTATAAAGCCATAGTTTTGCTCGCTACCGCTGGTAGTTATTCGGTTTAACCCAGGCGAGACGAACTATGGAAAAAGGGATTTTACTAACCAGAGCATAATTATTCATTACCTTGCTTCACTACTGCTGTTAATATGAGCATTTTCCGAACCTCTTCAAAAATTCTCAATCCAATACGTCTAAATGCTGGGGGTATTTTGTGAATTCACACTGCACACTTAGGAACATAAATAAATTATTAATTTAAATGTAAACTCATAAGCGATTATTTTAATCTTTTTTTATCGATAAACGTAACAAAAACGTGCAAATATTAATAATACCCAAACAATACCATACAATAATTTTATTTATTTTTCTTTTTACATTTAGGTACAGAAAACAGATTGATTACATACATACAGTTATTACACACTAAGCAACATTTGAAAATCTGATATCCAATTATATCTGTACACAGCATTTTACACTAAATATTAACCAAACAACATACACATATTAAACTGAATGACAAAAAAAATATATATGTATATATATTAATTAATTAATTCAAATTAGTAATTAAGGTTGCAAATATTCACAATGAACTATCTTTTTAAACTTACAAATACTATTGAAATAAAATATCAACTTCAGAACACACGGCAATATAATATTTGCACATTCTAACGAGCGGATAATAATAAACAAACAGTCAAATGCTAAGTATCTAAGTGATTGTAGTGAGCTACAAACAACAAATGTTCGTCAAGTGAAATCGGAACGGGTCAGTAGTATTATAAAAAGCCTACGCAGTTTTACGCAATGATTTGGAATCATCAAATTTTCATACAAACCAGTCTTAAATTTCCACAATCAATATACATTCTGCCTACCACAGCCGAAACAATTCAACGTAGATTAGATTATTTTATGTCTTTGCAAATGATATCATTATACCTTCCTCGTGTTACTTAGTTTATTATCGTGTTTAGTGTATTAGTTATCTGTGTTGTTTGTGAAAATGCGCAAAATTGTAGTTATGTTGAAAATATTGTATAAATGGATTTCGAGGCCGAAACAAAAAAAGGTTTGATAACTTAATAGAATGTATAAAATTAATTTTGAATAAATGTTAAGGAATTCAACGGTATATTAGGATATACCAACAACTGTTTTCGTTTAAAATACTATTTCAAAGTATAAATTGTTATATTTAACACCGTCGCGCAGATGTCCACTACGAGTACATGGATTGACCGCATTTTTTAAACAAATTTATTGAATATTTTAATAATTTTATGAGGCAAAGTTAAACTGTTAATATTTGTTTTAAAGGTTGTAGAAAAGAAAATGGCGCTTATATTTGAAGATATGGATCTGGAGAAGGAGTATTCTCCAAGCAGGTGGTCGACCAGATTTAATTCCGCCCAAGAGGTTCTCCAACACCACGTTGCTTTGATAACCTCAGGTAAAGACCTATAGTATTTTCTGATATGTATTTTAAATGTGCAATTAATAATTTACAGAAATTAAAGGAATAAGAAAACTATGCGATTCTATTAAAGTCATTATCGCTCAATATGGGGCACTTTCTAAAAACGTTATAAATTCGCTGTGGGTGCACCATGTGCGTTAATTCATTACTAAAGTATTCTATAAATAACGCGTAGACATATAACTCGAATACATAAAAGGAAGCCACAAAGTATAGTGTAACTATAATTAGTAAACTTTTTTTATCTATTTCTTATCGAAATTTTTGTTCAGTCTATAAATACACCAAGTCAAGCAAATACCTTACAAATATTTTATATTAATTTATTGTGTTAATTCACACTCTTGACTTTATGTACAACAAAATAAAAACCAATTCGTTCATCGAACAAAGTAGGAAGTTATTATTTCATTGCGTCTTGAATTAGATGCATCCTTTGGCATTATAAGCAAGAGGAAAATAGTTTAAAATTTTATCAATGCAATATCTTAGTATTTAAATGAGCAACTTGTTTATCAATCGATTTTCTATACTCACAGGCATAAAGATTTACTCTTTAGCGTGAAGTTATGTTTTTTTCAAATAGAATCTGTTTCTAGAAAAAGTCTAATAACTCTTATAAGTCTTTCAGCAGCGTGGATCGTAACTATTGTTAAAAAACCGTCCTATTTTTAGTAAATTTGTGCGTGATTTTCCCATAAAGTAATGTTCACGAATTACATCCTATAAAACAATGACATTTGACGCAGCAGTGATAAAGAAAGTAAAATGATAATTAAATGTATGGAAATGGAATTACTGATGTATGTAAATTATAATGTGCTTATTATGTTTTATTGGCACAGAAAACATTGTAACTGCGAAGATAATACCTGCATAAAGATAGCAATAATAATTAAATTCAACCTATCATTTACCCTTTACAATATAAAACAAAACGGTAGTTAAAGTTAGGCTTAGTTACTTTTTGATAATTTAAGCCGTGTCGCTTGGTAGAAATTATCTAAAAACAAATACACATTTCGTTAATTTTGTATGGTTCACATTCATCATTCTATACGTTATAGCCTAACTCAAATGACGGATAACAGACCTAGGCCCATCGCACTAAGCGTTATAAGTGGCCCCTGATCAAACAACAAACCTTTGTTTTTCCTTAAAACATAACAATAACAAATGAACAACTTGTTGGCAAATATCGACAATAAATAATAATGGTAGGGGAGCCCACGATGCTAAATGGGGATTTACTCGAGCGTCGTAGAGACCTATTGGGTTGCAAAGCTTAGATGATAAGAAGAAAAAAATGTTATATGATATATACCTTTTCATCGGTGGGGAAAGCGGCTATAGATGTTTAAATATGTAAAAAAAAACTGTTGCATGGACATACTCGAGCGCGTCAGATATTGATAGCATCAATGTCCTACGTATTTTTAATAATGTACGTATGTTAATCTGATCATTTGCATGATGGGGGTGGTTGTACGTAAGGGTTAAAAATGAAAAAAAAAAAAAAAATTATCGAGCGCGTCAGGTTTTCTAAGGGGGTGTTAAGTGCACCAAAAAAAAAGCTCTCATTCAATAATCTGACGATTTCGATCTGACGCAAACTCGCAGCCATTATTATAATGTGCAAAAAAAATTCGCCATTTTGAAATACTCGAGCGCGTCAGATTAAGATATATATGGTTCAGATTTATATTCTAAACGTACTGTCTCATAATCTGACGATTATCTAGAGGGATTTGCCTGATCTGACAAAAAAAATATTAGAAAAACGGTTCACCCTAAAGGCCATCCCTGCAATTCCATTCCTGGGCGCTTAAAATTGTACTTATGAGCTCGCTGAGTTCAAAGAAATAATATTTCTATGCGTTTGAGTTCTCCCAGCTCGAAAGTCTGATAGAAGTTTCATAGAACACTATTTTTGAAATTTTCAAACCCCAATAACTTTTGAATGGATCAAGCAATTTTCCCGCGGTTGACGGTGATCGACGCATTTTTTAAGCTCTAATTATTTAATTTCATTAAAAACGATAATCCGATATGAAATGTCGAAGTTATGTGATAGAAACACTTTTTTCGGTTTTCTTTCGTTCACGATATCTCTCGAACGAATCAACCGATTTTGACCAGTTTGGTGGCGATCGACGTCGTTTTTCAAGCTTAAAGGTGGATTAGTTTTTTGAAGTTGATGGATAAAGCCGTTTAAAAGTTATTGCAAAAAAACACTTTCAAAAAAACAAATTGTTATTTTTTTAGATTTTTCAAAATTTCTCAAAATATATCGGTCCGAATCGGTTCAAATTCACATGAAATCTAATTTTGAGGGAAACGCAGAGAAGGAAATGTAGGCATCACGTAGCTGCACGCGTTTATCGCACGAACTTTATCAACGAAATTTTGTTATTTCGGCTTACGGAAATCGTCAGATTATATATTTTTCAATATTTTTGAATTATTTCATTCAAAATAAAATAAAAATTAGCTACGCTCGAGAATGTCAAGATGACGTTTTTTTTTTACAACTTTGCTGCCCTCCCCTCTCTTTACGTCACTCTCAAATTGTCAGATTAGTGGAATATACACTTTTTAGGATGTGATTAACTTACACTACCTTAATCTGACGCGCTCGAGAATGTCTGATGATCAATTTTTTTTTACTAATCTGATCCTGTATCCTTCACGGGCGACCTTATATATGAGCCTCATATTTGGTGGAGGTACTTAACCGGGTACAAGGTATCCCCCTGTATATTAATCTGCCGCGCTTGAGTAAATCCCGAAATCCCCTCTTGGGCTCCCCTACTATTAGGGCATCGAAACTCGGTTCAATTCTGAAAACCCGGGTTTTCGGGTCTAAGAGTAATCAAAACCCGGGTAGACCGGTTTTTTCGAGCATTTCGATCTTTTGGCCTCAATCAATTGTAAGCATTCATGGACCCGTGAATGCGTATGAGACCTAGATTTCGAAAACTGCTATCCCTTGCAAAATTTGGTGAATGTAAAGTGATCCCTATATATCTCCTTTTTTTCATAGATGTCCATTCATCGAATGATATCGAAAACTTCTTTTCATCTGACAATATAATTTTTATCTCGTTTATTATTTCTAGCTTCCTTTTATCAAAGTCTTTGAGAATTATGTGGCGAACGGTATCAGCAGTAGTTGGTAATTTGTTGCCGGTCTTTTCAGAAAGGTACTTTAAATCTTGTGATTTTGAGAACGTTCTAAGAGAAATTCCATCAACTGCAGCCATATGAGACACCATAACCTGCATACTTGGGTTGGCATCAGTCTCAAATGGCGCCGGTATTCATCACCCGCGCAACGATACACCCTCCCCTCTCAACTGCTCCACAGTTCACCCCTCTCATGTCCTGAGATGGACGCGCATTTAACTTGCATGTCTTGTTTATGGGTAGGAACGTAGCAAGGAAGCTACTTTTTGTGTCATAAATAATAATTTATCAAAGCGAATTGTTATTCAATTTAGTTATTATTGCATTCAAAGTGCTTTAAACTTAATAAACAACAAAAACAAAAGTATAAAAAAAAAACCCGAAAAACCCGAAAACCCGAGTTTTAAAAATTGAAACCCGGTTTTTTTTGTAATCCTCAGAACCGGGAAAACCCGGGTTTTTACGGCCCGGGTAAACCCGGGCTCGATGCCCTACCTACTATAATAATGCGAAAAATGACACAACTTATGCACAATGTGGCTTGTTATGTATTTCCTTTGTATCACCTTACATGGGGTAAAGAATTTTGTAGTATAAAACATTGTGGTTTTATTGGTATATCTATCAGATTATATTACATTTGCTATGTTTTCTTATCAAAACTTGTTATTTATGAAACCATGATCGCATTTGCCGATATATTTCTTTAATGCCCACAGTTTTGTTTTAATGGTATGTTCCTTAAAAATATATAAAAGTTAAGCCTACACATTTCACAATGTTGACACATTATTTTCTACATCCGTGTGCTGTCTGTTTGTGTCAGTGTATATGTCATGCCTCGTTCGATGTAGAAGCTTCAAATAACAACAGAAGCTTACTGCAGTTCATTTAAATATCGCACAATAATAATTTAGGATACGATTTATTTTATAATTTTTAATTTATTAAAAGTGGTTTATACAAAGTACACATGTCAGAAGTGAAACTTCTTTGTAAATTATGTAATTACTAAAGTAAAACCCCTAATAGATAATCATGTACCAGTACATGACCACTCCATGTATTTATATGTCTATATACACACTCTATACGTGATAATATAAATAATTAAAAATTTGCGTTTACTGCACACGACGTTATGCGGCAGAATTGCGATCTAAAATCAACTATGTAACTACCAAACGAATACATCAACCAATAGCGTGTATTTTTTCACGATCTCCCTTTCTCATTCAGTCTTAATCGGTCTCAATCGCTCTCTCCCTTTTCCTCGATAAAAGACGCTGGATATCTTCTAAACGTTTCATCCGTCAAAATTAAACCCTCATGCGCCTAAAGAAGTTTCACTTCAAAAAATAACCAATAGATTACTAAGCTGGCTAATGTATAGAAAGAAATAAATTGTTATAAAACACAAAAAATTGGTTTCTGTAGCAGTGTACCTTTTATACTGGCAGCATTTCCTTTTTGCATTGCGTAATTTCTTCGTTGAGCTAGAAAAGCACCAGCCCTCAACTTAAATCTTTGAATGCCTACGCACATAAACCCCTTGGTCTACTCCGTAACACATAAACGTTGACATATTGAAGTGAAACTTCTTTAGAATCTTTGTGATTTCAAACCGGATGCAACGAAAAAGCGACAGTAAAAAGAGACAGAAACATTAATTCATATGATTTAACGTGGGAGAAAATGAGATAGATAAACTTCTTTCGAATCGTCGTGATTTCAAACCGGATGCAGCGGTAAAGAGAGACAGAAACATCAATTCATCATATGATTTAACGTGGGAGAAAATGGGATAGCAGGCATTATACAGCCTCTCTTTACTGCCGCTTTTTCATTTGATCGAATTTCAAACTTTCGATGTTTTAGTTTTTCCCAAATTAAAAATTTATATTAAACTTATAAATTAAAATTTATCATTAAAATATACTGTTTTAAAAGAACACACACATTTAGATAATGGAAAATGATTAATTTATATATGATTAATAATAAAAAAAATGTTTTTGAAGGTTTCACTTCTACCATGTGTGAATTGCACATATATTTTTTTTTTTTATCTTAGAAAGCACTGAGAGCTACTTAAATAAATGATGGCCGAAGACAAATACTTCCCGCAAGAGTGATTCACTGTAATAATATTAAACTGTATGAGATTTATTTACTGATGACCTGTGATATCTCTACAGTTAATTACTTTTGTCTCAAACGCACTGAGGTTAAAATTTATTATAAACCAACCTTCATAACATAACCGAACTGCGTAGATGTGTCTTACGCAGTTTCTTCGCTTGAATCGTTAACACGTGACGAATTATATATTGATACTATAATTACTTGCCTTGGATTGGACTGGTTTTCATAAGTAGTGACATTAAACAAAAAATTAAAAGTAGATTTTTTATAATTTTTTTTATTGTATGTATTTTTACACGTTTCTCTTTAGTACCTAATCTAAAGGTTGATGACGCATAATATGTCCAAGACATTCGAATTTTCGTTTTAATTACATTCGATTATACCTTCCGCATTACGTCAATTACGACAGCTGTACAAGTTAATTTTAAAATAAAAAAAAACTTAGTAGGTATAGATATAATAATCTGCTCACACAATGCATCACACAAGGGACTCCATTCATTCTAAATAAAATCATATTAAATAACAATGTGAACATAATATTATTACATATTTAGAAGCAACTTGTATCAGGTAATAAATCGTAGAAACAATATAGATAATGTTTTAATCGCAAATGATATTTATCGACTTATTACAAAGTACCAAGACCAATAGAGTTCTATAATCTGTGTCAGCTAAACCATTTAATTTCATGTTACTGTTTCGCCGGAAAGACAGCGGTAGGTGCGACTTGGTAAATAGAATAATGAAGTATGTCTATCATACATAACATCTTTAAACGAATGCTATAAATTGTCTAGATTTCAAATAATGCTATACGTAAAGGAATAATGTTCTAATTAGAAAGAAGGGACATTTTTTTGTTCTATTACATTGCATAGATTCCATAACTACTGGATTTAAACCATTGGAATCTCATATAATCCTTATAACATAGACTATAGAACATTTAAATATAAATAAAGCATTCGAATGATATTATCGATATATGATCGAATATTATTAATATTAGATTTATTGAGGTTTTAACAAGGTGTTATATAGGTGAATTTATGACGAATCATTTTGGTATTTCAGCAAGCGAGACGGCTGTCAACAATGTACCACATAAATTGGAGATCGAATACGGGTCAACGTTGGGACAAAAATTGGACATTTTGGGCACTGATCTTCCAGACGGTAAGCTTTTTATGCTTCATTAGCTTTATAATCAATCGTGGGACCACGTAAAAATTTATGCTGTAAATTAAAGGCATTCAAATTTATTTATGAAATTACTCATGAGCCAGAAGACTATAAATGTACAAATTAAACATGCTGTCCGATAGCGACGTGCAATTGGCATAATAATTAAATTCTCATGAAAAGAAAATTGGCATTGGAAAATGAAAATAAAGTCAGTTACTACTAATACATCCACACAATACATTACCTGATATCAAATAATACGATTATTTGCATATTAATCGCTTTTCATAACCTGTTCAAATATTTGACGTGTCAATGACAAATATAATAAAAACAGTATAAACCAGTTTAAGAGTAAAACAATTGTATAAACGGTACTTTGAGTCGCACTTTGTGCCTCATGCGTGCGTCGTACTAAATAATGAAAACGACTCTTATTTAAAAGTATGTTGTATTTCGAAACTGTTACTTCGCTAAGAGTTTGTTAAAGAGCGTTCCAATTCTTAAACGACGAAGGCTGCTCACCTACTTGTCTATTTAAAAAAAAGAAACAGAAATCTGAAGCCCAGACCTAGGCAGGTTTTATTTACTTCATTAGCTACTGAAAGAATCCGTTCATTATTTTCGCGATTATGTAGATTTATTTGTTAAACGATTTCCAAGTACAATTAACGTGTTATTACTTGATTGTTGATACTTGAATTGCATTCGTGTTAAAAATCTCTTGCGTCACAGCGTTGAAGGATTTGTACCGTTTAATTCGATTAATTTGGCTAATTACCTATAACTTACGTAAATTATACACTTGGAAATTATTTGCTCCAACGATCGTATTTCTTTGTAAATAATTGATTCGAAAGTGAATCTATTGGGTTATCGTATTCATATAATATAAACGTGTCATGGCTTTCATGGTTTCGCCGGCGGTTATTTAACATGAACATATATATATATTGTTGCGAAGTTATTGGTTTATACCTCAAATGGTTATAGAATATCTTTTCTGTCACGATGATTATTTTGTTATAAATTTATTATGAACGTGTTTGCACTCAACTTTATTTACACTTAGCCTAACATTTAAAATTTGTTCAAAAGAGATTTATAGCAAGGATGTTTAAGTAATACTTGTCGTGAATTGATGACTTCAGACTCCTATATCTGTCCCTTTTATCATTCTTCTTTAGGGCAAACAGGTATCTTCTAAGCTTCATGATGGCTCCAGTGACCGTCTAAGGTAACTAATGCGAACAGGGTTCGGGTATACTTGGAGAGTATTAGGGGTTAGAATAAACTGTGTTTTATGTTATTTTAATTAATTTTGTATTCTATAAATTATAGTCTATTTTATTGTGAGTTTAGCCAAGTCTGTAATTAATAAATCCTGAGATTTATGAAGACCCAGTGTGACTCCCGCATGAAAATATTACATTTGTTATACGAAGTTTTGAATATACTTAGTGGTATCCACACAGTTAATCTCTCTAAATGTTTTGAGTTTGAAATCCACACTGCGGACAAACCAATATAATATGATAGTACTAATGCACTTACTTGTTTTAATATTTGCTAAGTAATTAGAAATATTTGACCAAAGAATCTAAAAGTCTGATAATGTGGGAATTGTACGGAATTTTATTCATTTATTTACTTTATTTAATGATGTATTATCTACTGTGTTTTTGTGTATATACATGATTTCATACTTGTTAGAAGTAAGTAAGTAACACTTCTAATGAAAAGACGATATTGCCTTTTTTTAATGCCATATTAAGAGGCTATCTGATTAACACCTGTGATTTTGAGTATATGCGAAATTGCCCTAACACGCCAAAAGAAGTATCACAATATTTTCCTGCAAGCAAGAGCCTTTCCGCAATATAGAAGTAATCACATCAATATAACGCCAATACTATAAATCACCAATATTAATTTACGCTTGACTACGTGACCCACTATTTCGAATAGCGGGTCACGCCAGCCTGGAAGTAATTTCGTCTAGGACCCTAGGGTCCCATACAATACTGGCGAAGACAAAATCAAATTTATGTCTATACTTGCAGATGCGCCAATACTTGTCTTCATACATGGTGGCTACTGGCAGGAGTTATCCAGAGAAATTTCCAGATATCCAGCGCTCCCGTTATACAATTCCAGAATCAAGACAATAGTTGTTGGTTACGATCTGTGTCCTGCAGCTACGTTACCAGAAATAATTCACCAAATACAAAAAGCAGCAAAATTCGTATTTGAATACGCCGAAAAGATGGGATCTAGGTATGTTAATTTGTTATTATAAATGTATATACTATGTTGTTTGGGACGAAAACATCGGTGCGTGTCAGTCTCATAAGAAACTCAGACCAAGGGTTTTAACGTAATAGGTTTTTTAAAGGTCGATCACAGATTGATGATCACAAAGATTTTATGGGCAAAATTTGTGTTGTTATTGTTAAAACGCTAACGCCTGATAATTTTCGTATGGCAAAAAAAATATTTACCTCAAAAACTTTTATGAAAAAAATACTTTATGCTTTACATTGCTATACTATTAATTACTTCATGCCTAGTTTATAGATGACATATGGGTAGAATAGCCAAAAAACTCGGTCGTGTTGTTTTCATAATTATTATACTAATTACATGATTTTTAACGTTTGATTCTACTTATTTACCAAACTTTTATAGAAATCATACTAGTAGTAGTTTCATAATCTATAATATGATATATTATTATTATTTTTCTTCGTTGATTATTGTATATAAAACAAATTTTATAGCATAAGCATATCTATCTGGTCACTGTAGAATGATAACCTGTCAAAAAACAATTTATGTTTTATGCTTACTCTTATGTTATTTAACTAGTGAACTACTGAGGTTACTTATTTATGTTATTAATAAATATATCCTTTTAACGTCCAAATATTTTATGGACAAAAACACATAATACATTTCTAACGAACATTGACGAAGTTAACGAAAGGAATGAAGAAAATCTTCGTTTCTTGTTATGTTTAGTTCTCTGGACATACGAGGTTATCGTTCTACAGCGACGATATTCAAAAGTAAATAACACTAAATTTAAATAAAACTAATTAGACACTTACGTATTAAAGGGCCCATATTATAACGCCACAAAAGCCACGAAAGGCGATATACTGCGGATTAAAAATGAATATTCATAATTCGGTTTGTTTTGGCGCCAATACCACAGATCACATAAATCACTTGATTGTCCATAGAGTATATTTTACAGATTAATGAAAAAAGTCACATGTAAATTTTAATTTTGTATCTAGCTATGTGTATATAAAAACTAATATATAAATAGAAAGCGGGCAGTTTATTTTCTATTTATTTACTGGATACGTTATTAACATTAATTTTAGTATACCAATAATAACATTAGTTGTTTCTTAAAATATAACTCCATCAGATAACATAATTAAAGCTGTTAATTAAAAGTTATGTGTTAATTTCAGAGGTGTATATTTCGCCGGACACTCAGCTGGTGCGCACCTGGTCGCCAAGTTGTTAGCCAACGCCGACTTCCTTGACAACACGCCAGGCACACAGCGTCTACAGGGAGCTTTTCTCATTTCGGGGGTGTACGATTTACGAGAGCTAGTACACACCTCAATCAATGACGCCGTTCAATTACCGGCCGAGTGGGCTGTACCCCTCTCTCCCCAATACGACTGTTTCGTTCATTTACAAGTGCGAAGGGTTAGAGTATTCATTTTGGCGGGTCAAAACGATAGCCCGACGTTCAAGAAACAATCGAGAGAGTTCTTTGAACTACTACATAACACTTGCCTTATGCAAAATATGTACTTGGAAATAAAAGACGACATGGACCATTTCGACATTGTCGAGTGTTTTGCTAACAATGACAATTATCTAAAGAACTTGATGGTGCATGACGTTCGTAAACATTTATAATGTGTTTGTTTGTTACAATGTATTTTTAGTACTCTACATTTTATACGATTTAATGTAGGCACTGAATCGCATATGGTTATGACTCCACTAAGGATGCACGTACTGCAGGGTTATCCTGTAAAACTTGTATTGTCCGAATCCAAAAACTACAACGCTATTGATCGACGATGCCAATTTTTTATGTAGTTCTTTAAATATCAGTTTTACTACCACATTAGTTAGCAACATTACGTATTGTATACGTAACTAATGTTAGTAAAACGCAATATTGAAATCGAAATTACTATTGAGTTATAGAGTAAGCCTTCCTTCAGAATTTAATGTAGAGTCGGTAATGCATAAGCTTCCAGCCTCTTGCGTCTAGACATAAATTAACCACCTCACTGGAGCCGTAACTGAGTTCGAAATACGTGAATTTAAAGAAATGAATTGAATGTAGATCCGCTAGTTATAATATTTTATATTTAGTTTAAATAAGTAAGATTTCGAATTTATTTTAATAAAGCTGCCATTAATAAGAACAAAATTGTTGTATATATTTATTAAATAAATTTAAAGTAAACGTAGACCTATTATTTATTTATAGTTGTTAGAAATTATTGTGTATTAGGACTCCTAAATGGTACAATAATTTCTGCGTATAGTCGAACACATACAGTGTATAAGAGTGCTAAGTGACTGAAGTAATCTTTACCGAATGAGCAGATTTTGTTTCCAATAATAAAAAAGTATTTACAGCACAGGAAATCGGACCTCTTAGTTAAGAATTGACATATCTTTGAAAGAAATTATATATTAATTTTAACCTCTAAACAGTCAAAATATCAAATGAATAAAAAAAATACGTTTACCCGGCTTTTTTTTCTATCCAAAAAGGTCTGAAGTTGTAGTATACGCTTTATCCAATAAATTTCTATTTCATGAAAAAAATCTTCCCACTTTAGCTAATTGGAACAAATTCACACGACCCAAGTAGCAAAAGAGGTATTGTTGGGACAGCGGTCATTTTTTACCTAATTACCTTTCAAGATTTCAACCCACGATCAAAAGGGACAGAACAAAGTTTTTGCATCTAATATCCGTTTGAGTGAACCCACAAAGTTCTGAAAGGAATTTGACAGTCATTGAAGCGGAATAATGTTCTCTGTATGAGACATGACAATATATTCCTAGCTACCGTCTGTACATTAAGATGAAAATTTTCCTTTAAACTACTTGCCGATTATAGATCGTTCTCCGAGACACTGAGCGATTACCAAAGAGTATTTTGAGACTTAGCCAGTAGCTTTTCGCAACTTAAAGTCTCGATGGACAGACATAATATATACTAGTATATTTGAATCATATCGATCATTTATTATAAGGTGTACGGCCTTTTCTATCATTACGATACAATTATTGTTACGTATAGCTTAACTTAGATTTACAGGCTTTAATCGAATTTAATTAAAAGTATATCATAAGGGTTTTGCAGCAGTGTTGGCCTAATGGCTTCAGTGTGCGACTCTCATCCCTGAGGTTCGAACCCCGGCTGTGCACCAATTACACTGATTTTTTTAAGGTCCGCATTTAACATTTGTTCGAACGAATATACGGACCGCATTTTGCGGCCGAGACCGCCGGTACAGCGGGATCCGCAAACAACCCGCAGCGGGCGTAAACTGTGTCGTGAAATGTGATTTAATTTTTACATAAATATCTGTATTCCACAAAGGCTGCGGGCGCGGGTGCAAGCCGCTTCGTGAGTCCTTAGAGTTGAAGGTCGACAGCATGTGTCAGGCTGATCACTTACTTACCTATTAGATTGAAAAAATATCATGAAACGGATATCAAACAAGTATAGAAAAAATATCTAAACAGCGCCACTAATTAATGTATTTTAAGCCATGGTTGGACCAAGTTTGACCTATTTGTTACTTTTTGCAACGAACATGAAATATTGGACGATAAATATATTGTAATGCATACATACTTGGCAAAAGATTTAAAAAACTGAAAAATATTTTTAGGTACCTATATATATAATTATAGGTACTGGCTTTAAATACTGTTAATTAAAAGTATATCATAAGGGTTGTGGAGCAGTGTTGGCCTAATGGCTTCAGTGTGCGACTCTCATCCCTGAGGTTCGAACCCCGGCTGTGCATTTTTAGGTACCTATATATATAACTATAGGTACTGGCTTTAAATACTGTTAAAAAATAATTTTTTTAAGGAGCTGCAGCGTTCCCCCTTTGAATAGCTAGACTAATTCTTTCTCTGAGGAAGCCAGCTCTTTGGTCTCCTGTGATGTCTACTAACCTTTTTACTATTACCTTACAAAAATGCCATTCATTTAACAACAGATGAGGTTCCTGTCCGTTTGCTTCCTATTACGTTACAAAAATAACTATAATTAAAAAGTTAAAATGTATTGCGATACTTAATTCTGTAGAAGCGAGCAGTTTTCCAAAATTTTACTTTCGCATTCTAATTTACAAATATAAGATATCAATCGAAGCCAAAAACAATACTATTTACTGAAGAAAATTCTTTGTTTCGAACGAAAACACTTTTACTGCTCTTAATGGAAATTAAAATAAGTCCTGTGTGAATTTATGCTGAGGCACGACGCGCTTTCAACTCAATACATGCATAGAAATACAGCGTCAAAATTTATATTAAATACAATATTATATTTACCGGAGTTAAATGAATATATTTTAAAAACAAGTGATAATTCTAAAAATATTTTTAAAAACGTTTTATTTCATAGCCATATAACCTAATTGTAGATCGGAAGGTATCGTAGAATATAACAATATGCTAGCAAGCCAAAAGTAAATATTTTTTAATAATTATAGGTACACTACAATAGGAATAATACCAACGGCTAGGTTAATAACATCAAAAGAAAATAAATAATCATATCGAATAGAGAAAAATAAAAACTGACTCATCACACCCATTGCACCATTTAACTAAAGTACTATATGTATTTTTATCACATACTACATAAGTTAATTTATTATGAATTGTTGTTATGAATAAGGCGCTTGAAAAGATTGCGTTCTACACTTTAAAGGCTTTAAATATAAGTATATACAAGTATACACTAATCGAGTAAACTAAATTTATATTAATTAAACATTAATATATATTGTATAATAATAACCTCAGTTCTTTACATTATAAACTTCAAAAGTCGGCAACGCACACTAGTGTGTGTCCATGAGCGGTCGCTTAAGGTTAGGTGAGACTCTTCTTCGTTTGGTGCCTGTTATTAAACAGTCTTATTTTTTATAAATACTTAAATTATTTTATTAATTGATAGAAATAATTTGAGTCTGTTCTATTATGATTTTGATAAAACAAATGGCCTTCAACAATTAAATTTTTCCGCTGTGCGCAATTTCAAGATAACTAACTAGAGCTATAATCAAAGGCGAGACCTGAAACTACGAATTCAAGACAAATCTAATTATACACTTCTTTAAATGAATCCATTGAAGCAAATTAATGACCAATTAACTCGTTTCATTCAGCGTAACAAATAATGGCATTAAACTATCAACCCTTGGCCCTGACAAATAAATTGCAAGTCGGAAATTAATTTGAAGACATGAAGCGAGAAAGTGAAGCTAAAGAACATAGAACGAACGATGTAACAATACGTAGGGCGGGCGGGGAGTCGTAAAACGCAACGGTATGAATTTGTAGCTCGAACAAAGTTATCGTAAGTAAGTTGGGCGGGCGGCAAGTCTCAGAGCGTAGCGCGCGTTCCTCGGCGGCGGACATCATGAGCTTTCTGCTCGACAAACGCTACGCAACTTATAACTTAGACCTCCAGATTTGAGAAGCCGTAAAGGCTGTATGTAGTGTTAGTTTTAAGAGTTTAAAGTTATTGTCGAAGTTTTAGTTTGTGCTTAAATTTCAAATTCCAAGGTAAGCTGTTGAAATTTACTAAAACTGAATGCAAGGTTTGATACTTATTATGTAAAAGTTAAATGTATGTATGTATTCATAAAATGAAAGTAGTAATTGCAGATATTTCATATATTTGTTCATACTTTTAAACTTCGCGGTAAGTATATAAATATGAGTATTGTATCAGTAATTCTCTTTATTCAAGTAACACAACACTTAATAAAATAATTAATTAGATTTTTATTTTTTAAAATTATACAACAAAATAAAATATTCAAATGTTAGGTTAGGTTAGTATAATTTCAGATTTTTACATTTATTTATATTTCTTTTAAACTTCGCGGTAAGTATATATATAAATTATTACTAGTTGTAATACGTCAAGACAAAATTTTATCAATATGAGTCAAACAAATTAAGGTAACTAAATAAATTGTTTGATAATTTGTAAACAAAATTGGCAGTACCGGATATTTATTTATATATCCTTTTACCAAATTCCTAGAATTTAAAATCGAGTATATAATGCTACCGCCGTGGAATTATTCACAAAACCTTTGTTCATTCGTTCATGACAAGGTCACTAGTCGAGTTACAATTGATGAATCAGTTTACTAATGACATGAACTTTTTAAATCTGTTAAAAGCATACCATTGATTTCTATGTCTTTGGTCGCCATTCATAGTTTTTAATAAAATACTCTGTAATCAATACAGGATTCCAAACTTTTCGCTGTACGTATCACTTCCGATAGATAGTTTTGTCTGATAATAAAGAGATATATAGATTCTTTTAACGAATAACAAAAAAGGTACCAATTATTCGCATATTAAAAAAAATTTTTTTTAATTTATATTACGAAATTTTTGGGTACCCTGAGAAAACGATATCAAGTATCATGTATTGCATTATCGCTGAATAATTATGAATATAAAAAAATATGTTTCCAAATATGAAAGCCGGAAAATGAACGAAATGTAAACAAAAGCCGAAAAATCGAAACGTTATATTTCATCTGTTTTGATATTTTTATCTTATTATAACTACTGACCGCATTATATTGTTTTAATGAGGTTCACAATATATTGTTACATGATAGTAAATATACCCGGTATTAAATTCATTTCATCAAAGTTGTACTTGTGTCGTACTTTTGCTCTTTTATCAAATAGTAGCGGCCTACTCGGCTTCATAACTCTTCATTTTCATAAACATTTTGTTATTTATTTAATTTTATGATTATGTTGAATTTAGTCTTTCTCACGTTCTTAACGTCATATATGTGTGTATACATTTTTAGTGAAATTAGTACTACTATTTACATTATACCTGTAAAGACAATTTAAAATAACGCTATTTTAATATGTTTAGTCAAACGAGATAGATATCGTAAGAAATGGCTTTTTCGTATATTGTGATGATCTATTAATTATCATCATCATCAATGGTTATACTGCCTCCTGTAAGCCATAGCCTTCTCAAGTAACCTTCGCCATCGCAATCTATCCAGTGCATCCCGCGTCCAACTTCAAACCCCTATTACCACCAACGCAGCCTCGGTCTACCGGATTTTCTCTTGCCAACGGGTTGTACCATGACTGATGTGTTCAGTACCATGGGGTTACAACGTCCAGCATTCGGTCACATGTGTCCAACCACTTAAGTCTGTTTCAATTTAAAAACTGGACAATGCTGTCGTCGTCATCGCAAACAGGGCCATAGATTATATAAAGAACCTTACCTATGAAAAAAATTTGAATGACTAAATTTGACCCAAGAATAATAAATAAAACAAACGGGGTGAGCTAAATAAAACCGTTTAATAAGAAGAGCTATTACGTCTTTCTTTCTAAGTTAAGGTCCAGATTTCAGAATTATAAGTGAACACTGGTCGTATCAGAGTTTTGTCCAAAAAAAGCTTGGTTATGACAAGTCGCGATCTGAAATATCTAGGAAGGCCTTAGTAGCACCTATGGTTATGCGTCTTCTGATCTCTAGGATGTGAAATTATTACCATAGTAAAGTTAATACATATATATTATCTAGTCAACAAACTCCTCGCATTGTTTAAAGGTTGTGTTAATGTCTTCGACGACAAAGGGGTTTCTTGCTCCTTATGTTGTCGACGTATACTTTATTTTTTTCCACATTTACTGAGAGACCCATTAAACTGCTTTTCGAAGGCTTTAAAACCATTCTGCTAAGTGGTTTTTGTTTTGTTGACTAGATTCAGGACGTCTGCATACCGAAGTAATGGAAGTTATAAAATATAGTACCTTTGACTTCTAGTTTGGCTATTTTAATGTATTTCTCAAATGCTAAGATGAACAGTAGGATTGCGAGTTACCCTGTCTAAGGATATTGTACGTGGTAAATGCGGGGGAGATGTCGCTTTGTATCTTTAAATAGTATATGAGCAATCTTCATTTTTATAATATCGTCGGGAGTGCAAAAACTTGGTCCATAATATATTGGGTAGCACATAGTATGTTGGGACAAAGACCAATTGTATTGTCGACATATGGCTGAATCTTACGATAAATTAGATTATTGATAACTTTATAAGCTGGTATTAAATAGCGTAATGCCTCTGTAGTTGATGACATTTCAAAGTGTAAATCTAAAAACCTTATCTAAAAACCTATCTAAAAACCCTTACTGGATTACTCTCTAAGTGTGTGGAGGACACGAACAAGGCTGGGGCACCCTGTTTTAAGAGTTCTGACGGTATTCCATCACATTATAAGGACCTTTGATTCTTAAGACACTGTATTGCGGATGCAGTGGAATATTAGTCTAGGCTATAGAGATTATTCAATTTTTCAGATTAAAAACCTAACTACCCACTAAATTAAACCTTTAATTTTAACTTTATAAAAACATCTTCTTTCTTAATTACTATTTACTTCCTACCAGTACTCAAGAAACAAATTCAAATAATTTCAAATTGGACCAGCTATCTTAGAGCTTTGCGCTTAGAGATAGATATTTTGGGAACCATTTTTATTTATATATTTTATTCCTAAGTCCGAAATAATACTTATGTATATAGCGCCAAGGAAAATGCCACAACGTAGCCAACATGTCTAAAACCATGACGTAAGTCAAAGACAATAAAATAATCAAGATTAATCGATAAAGAATTAACAAAAAAGATACCATAAAGTGTCGCTTCAATCAATAATTATTAGTAAAGATCTAATTTTGAATCTTTATTACAGAAAAAAACCAATTCTCTACCTATAAACAATTCAAAGATATTCTCATTCTACATCTGGAATCGCCTCATCAAATTAATAATGCGAAAAACCGTAATTACCACCAGCCCTCCAAATTCTACGATCGGCAATTAGCACATTTTAACGGCTGCAATAAATTATTAGAGAAACGACAAAAATTTGATTAATGAACACTCTGGTAACACATAATGCTTTTCGCTGGCAAATTGGGCTTTATTTACACCAGTCATTAGCAAAATTATAGCATTTCAAAACGAAATGTTCGCGTTTGCGTTCTTACATTAAACTTGATGTTTTAATGATTTTGATTATTGGCTGGCTTTTTTATTTATCAATAAAAAAAATTGTGTCCCCATGGGTTCCACTAAACTTATCTCGAAGTGTCAAATGATAAGTAGATGCTCACTAATATCAATACATCGTCAGATGCATTTATATCAGGAATCTACAATATTAAAATTTGTTTACCAACCTTCGTTGGCAGCGATACACATAGCCTTTTCCATAAATAAACTAATCAATACTTATGATTGAATCCTCTTAAAGGATAAACAATTGTTTAGTACTTTTGAAAGCACTTTTTAGTATGTTATCTTCTGCATCTAATGAAACCTTACCATTTATAAATTGTCACTAGCTGTCAAGCGCTTGCTTCCGGCAAATAAGTATAAATAAGAAGCATTATGTAAACGATGATAAATGGCGAAGGAAAAATTGTTACTAATGTGTATTTTTGTTCGAGTCCAGGTTAGACAATACATCCATTTTCCCCAAATGGCGTCGATCTTTACCAAAGCATTAAATAAAATAAAAAAAAAAAGCCTTTTTATTTCCTACAAATATAACTTTCATCACAAATCTCCAAGCGCTTACTTATCTAATTAAAATTAATACCATCTAATTTTTATTTATTTTCTATATTATTTACCTATAACTATTTTATTTATTGTTATTAATATATTACTTATATAATATTTGCTACTATATATATCATATTTACTACTTGATAATATTTACTATTACATTATTTTATTGTATTATTAGCTAGCTTGGTTAGATTTTAGTATACTTAAATAATATAATACCAAAGCATTATCCAACATTAAAAGTATTGTCAAAGCCTTGTTATTTTCTTTGATGGTATATTTTACAGTTCATTTATTCGTGCATCCTTCAAAATTTTTATACGAATTGTGTTCTGTTTACCTAACGATTTCTTTTATCGACACAATAGAAAATTATTTGTTGTTTGTTCGCCTGTAGAATCATTGTTTTGAGAATGTGTGCGTAACATGAAAGATGCATAGACCTTTTAAATATTAAAATTTAAAAAAAGGCTATTTACAATTATTATCGTTAGCTGAGAAAAGTAATATAGTAATAATAATAATAAACTTTATTATTGTCTTTTATTAACATAACTTTTACACATTTACAGAAAAAAACTTTTTAACGGATTTAAGTTATATATTATTGTAAACTTATAATTATTTAAACTTAATTTTAAATTTAACCGAGGTTTCGCGTGCGTGGTCACGGTGACTGAAGAGAAAAGGTTTTAAATGTCAAAAAAGTATCACAGCTGTAGAAAATGTTGTAGTATCTGTATTTATATTTACTTTATTTATGACAAAAGGGTTGTGACAAGATAATCTTCTTATATAGAAAATTATTGTGTCACGGGGTTAGTAACCGAACTCCTCCGAAACGGCTCGACCGATTCTCATGAAATTTTGTGTGCGTATTGGGTAGGTCTGAGAATCGAATAACATCTATTTTTCATCCCCCTAAATGTGGGTGGTCCATTAACTACCCCTAAATTTATTTATTTATTTTTTAGACAATTTTTTTTTGTTTTTATTTTTTTACGATACACCATACAAAAATACATGCAACCCTTAATTTTCACCCTTCTACAATCATCCCTTATGGTTTTTTTGTTAATTATAAACTTTAATTTTTTGGCACAAAAACATCGGGTCAGCTAGTTATATTTAAAATTCCTCGGACTTCTTAACGAGTGAGCATTCTCCTACAGTTTTGTTTAATATTCACGACAAGTAGGTGATGCCTTCTTGATGCTTCAAATTAATCGCAAATAAAACAATAAATTGATATAGAGTAAATTATCTTTTTCTCTTTAAATTAGTTGATTGTCGTTGTAAGTTCAATGTCCTAAAATGTATTTCCTTACATTATATAGCTAAACGTTTGTTCAGAGCATTAGCAAATTGCAATGCAGTTACGGGTAACGGGACGCTTACCTTTAACAAATGTTGAATTGATTTTCATGTGCTTTTCTTACATTACTCTCTCAAAATAGAGATACCTTTTTGCAAATACTTCTCATCCATAAGTCAACTTCAATTATCTGTCAACCATACATAAATTAATAAAAAATTAGAATTGTTTATTGGCGTTGGAAAAAAAATACCGTCCCATTTTTTTGTTGAGCGTCACATATTTCCGTTATACGCTCTTATATATCTTCTCCTATATCTTTTTCATGTCTCTACCATCGTTGATTCGAAGAGATTCGAAGCCATTTATAATAAACATATATAGGTAATAACAATAACAATGATAGTAATAATTCTATGATAATTAACGAAATTCTGTAAAAATACAATCTAAGAGTTGAAAGATTATTTGCTAAAAGCCTTTTGTCTAATTAAACTTTATTAAAATCATTTCTGTGAAGTTGCATATAGTAGATCCTTTTTCGAAAAATAAGGTTATAAAGAAGTATTACTTCTTACGTGTGTACTCTAAGTACACGTAGATATCTTTACTATTATTATTACTAAATATGCTAAGAATATTGTTTATATTTATATGTATTTTGTATTGATTGCGAAAGGCTTATCGTATTCCGAGTTAGTTCTTCTGTAAGAAAAAACCAACACGTTTATAAAATATGGTCCCATTAAGCGCTAAGTCACGACTCTGAATCTTGCATTAAAAGCAAGCAATAACCGAATTTCGTAAAATTTCAAACATTTAACTTTTGCTGTAGGTGTGTCTTGACTAAGGTCACGTATATTGTAACAGCCTTAATTAAGATTCTATTGATTGTCGAGAAGCTAAACACGAAGATATGATTATGTAAATACATACATCCAGTCGATTAAGCGTAAATTGCTTAATTAACTAGCATCGTGATAATAATAATGAGAGTATGACAATAACACGATCGCTACTGGCGAAATAATTAATAGATTGTGTGGCCCCGTATTTTTGTGACAACGATGAAACGTATCAACCACTCACACACTTCTTTGCCCTTAAGACATACTTTAGCCTGCTGAATATAAATAAATATATGTTAAAAAATTATAATAATATTAAAACCCATTTATTTACAATTAAAATTTTAATAATATACAGTTAAAATTTGTTCTATACGTTTTAAAGAATATATATATGTATTTATTATTTTCTTATTACTCGTCATCGGAACCTCTCCACGGTGAAAGGCTTTATCCAGCTTTTTCCAAATCCATGGCTTTGTTTTTCCATTCGCTTCCTTTTTTTGGTCCTTTATCCAAGATTTTCAAGAGCTCCCTCTTCTTCTTACCTTTGGTCCTTACCATATATTTGTTATTAAAGTCTATCTTTTATCTGTTCTTATGTTTCAGGGGATAATATCAGACAACTACAACTTTTTGTATTCTTAATAATTTTAGTACATGATTTCCCATTGCTTTCTGGCATGCTAGGACTATTTATGTAGATAAAAGTAAGAAGATTTACGTCTTTATTCATCTCCACTAATTGTTAAAGAATTTACCTTCGAGTAAAAAATGAATTGTAAATTTACATTTACTACCAGTTCGCAAGTCAAGGGCGTAGAGCGGGCAAAAAGAACTGGCAAGAAACTTGCCGCCTCTCTTTTCCATCGCCAAATCGTAAATAAACTATAAAATCTATAGTCGGAAAAAGAACCAAATGAAAATCGATCGAAGTAAAATAAAGAATACTAAAAATAGAGAAGCTTTAAGCTCGAACAGCATTTTCTAACTGATCATTTTTATTGCGACTATTGAATTGAAAGTGCCATTTATTAATCCATATTATAATTCTATTATCACTTTGAGCACTTTATTCGAGTACATTATTCGTTTCTTAATTAATCTACTTCGCTGTGAAACCTTAGTATTTCTTAAGTAAGAAAAAGTTTTATGAAATCTTCAACGACACTTGTTAGCAAGTTATTGCAGAATATAATAGCGATACTATTTGTAGCCAACATTTTTGTAACATAATTGGCTGTAAATAATATAAAATTATAACAACTGATAAGCATAACAGATAACTTCTTTAAATAATACATAGTCGTACTATACTGCTACGTTTTGGTAATTTTAAATAAGAAAACTTAAAATAATTACTGTTAGTAAACGTACGCAGACAGCGTTTTGGCTTGTACTACCACATCCATATTTATAAATTGTATTTCTTCTTCTATAATCTCTTTTTGAGGTAAATGTATGGTAATATTTAATAAATTTACCACAGTATAGTATTTATTAAATAGTCACTCTCGAAAACACTGGCCATAAAAGTTCTATTTTCAAAATAGTGTCTTGACAAACTGTTCCATTTTCAAAAAGAAACGTTTTAAACTCATAACCTTAAGAGTATAAATAACCCAATATCAATAAAACCTTTCAATAAAAGCTAATGCGACCGCTGGTAAACAGTGTTTACTTAAAAGCTTCTGGACGACAAGCTGAGAGTACACAAATAAGCTAGATTGTCCGATGAGATTTGCAGACTGATTTAGTTGAAATTGCACTTAAACGCATTTCAGCTAGAAATGAGCTATCTGCGGTTATGTTTATTTTAAATTATCTTGGGACATTTTTAACTCTACTATTTTAAAATTTTACATAACTTTACGTTATGAAATGTAACCGTGGTAATTTGGGCGGAATTTTAACATTTTATATATGGTCTTTTTCATAAGCATATTGATTGTTTGCAAATACATAATATGTATATCTTACTAAAGATCTAAATATTATTTAGCCGCATTAGTTATTTTTAAGGTAAAAAATAAACCTGCAACATTATTAACTAAGGCTTATTACATAGTAATATATATGTACAAATACGTACATATATATGTATCAAATAGTAAACCGAATCAATACGTGTGGCCAAGAGGCAAGAAGGTTCAGCGTGCGACTCTCATACCTGAAGTCGTAGGTACGATCCCGGTCGTGTAAAATTGAACTTTATTTTCTATTTCGAGATATGTGTCCTTATCTAACAAATAAAAAATAAGGGTAAATAGTACAGGGTAGATGAAAATGAAAGTTATATGTATGTATTTTTGAATGCTGTATCATAAAAAAATAAAAACAGAATTTTTCTCTAAAAAATACATTTTTGGGACGGACACTCCTTATCTTAACTTAGGGGTTAGATGTAGTACCCGATTCTCAGAGTTACTGAAAATGCATAAAATTGTCATAAGGTTCGGAGGAGTATGGGAACGAACATTGTGACACGAGAATTTTATATATTAGATTAATCAAATAGAATTGACAATCACATCAGCACTATTTTATGTTCATCGCTTTCATGGCAATTTAAAGCCTTAATGCAGCAGCAGATCATGTATAACTGACTGAATAAAAAATGACTATTTTTTAGAATAAAAATGATCGTCAAAAATAAAACTGAAAACCTCTTAACGTGAAGGGTTATAAAACGGTAAAACAAACTGTTTATACGAACTAACACAAAACCCATTTATTGCCGGTTCCACGGTCGTTTCTAAGTTCCCAATATATCATAAAAGAGCCAACCCTATTTATTTATTGGGTTAGCGGTAATAGCATGTTTCTTTAGATCCCATTTTATAAAAGGAGATTTTTGATGCTCGGGGTTAGTGCTTCCGACCCTTGCACTCAGTAAATTGCGGGTCAAGATAAGTGATCCTTGATATGGCTTATACTGAAACGAGTTTACACCTATACAATAAGAGTTTAAATTTCACATGACAATAGACATTATAAGGTTCTTATCAATCATAACAAGCGGTTCTAAGAAAACACTGGTAGAATGTAGGCCATGAAAGAAGGGCACCACGATGGGGGATGGTTTACGATATTTATTACTAAGAAACTGTCTTATAAATTCGTTTACCAAGTGATAAATTAATCCAATTGGCGCGCAGCTGACTCGAACTCGTGTCGCCAGGTTTGGAAGGCTCACAAAACTTAATTGAGTCTATATAAATAATTCTAAACCATATTCTATCCTGATATGATGTGATGTGTTTTTCCTTATGCTTTTGTATTGCATTTTTATTGTAATTCATGAACGGAATGGTCTTCTAGTTTATTCTATTTTAGACTATGTTTGGTAATTGTATAATTTTTGTGTTACTTTTAATTTTGTTTTTGTTAATTTGGTTATGCATTTTTCGCAGGATTAGTATTTCTTTTTTGTTTTTTTTTTGCAAACTATTATTATCTGGAAGATACCGCTTATTAAAGATCTAATGTAACAAATTAAGCTTCCAGACTGTACTAATTAGTATTTGCCAGAATAATTTGAGGAGTCTTCAATAGAGAACACAAACAATTGCTATTCAAACACACGAAACTTCAAACGTAAACATGCATGATTAAACATTAATGTGTTACACCCCGTAAAATTTAAACAACTGAAGAGTGAAATTCTAGTGTATTTTAGAAATTGTATATTACAATTATTAATAATTGTATTATATGGATTCTGTATTCAAATTTATATTAATAAAACTAATTATATCTGCCCATCCCAACTCTTTAAAACAAATATTTATCCTCTTTCAGTCAAAATCTGTTTCAGCTTTGTATCTAAATATACATAGATAAACGATGTTATTCAGGTGTGTATTATTTAAAAGTAAAGTTCTGAAAGTGAATCTGTGGGGTTATAGTATAGTAGGTACAATTGTTAAGTATCAACCTCTTCATGGTGGTGCTTGTTACACTATTTTTAATAGAATATATTTAATTAATCATAGTATGTACCATTGCTGTCTTGTATTTTGTCATCTCATATTTGTATTTTTTTTAATTTTCGTTCATTGGTCCCGTTACTAAAAAAACATTCCGAAGGGAATCAATAAAATATTTGAAAATGGTTTAATTGCCCCATCAAGGTTAATTTTATTACCTTGGGACACAATTGTGCAGTATGTGGTCTAGCGTTGTCGTGACGCAGAAGTGAGTTAAAGATAAAAAGAGAGAAAAATAAAGATTGACAAGATTTGGGTGTGTAGCAGCTAACTTTTTCATCATGGTTTGCAGTTGCAGACAATAAACATCTACATCTAAATTTCATATTTTCCATTATAAAATAGAGTTACGCAAAGAAATGAAATTATAACGGGACAATGAAGTGAGTCATGGTTTTCGAAAATCAAATTCCGCAATAGCTGGTAAAAAAAAAATTAATTTGGAATTCCTTACCAAACAAGAGATATTTGAGGTTTTGACCTCAAATATCTCTTGTTTGTAAGTAGTAGTAAGTAGTAGTACTTGTAAGTAGGCGTCAAAGTGGCCAGTACTTTGGTACTTTGACGCCTACTTTGACTACAACAAAACGTTAACTTCATATGTAAGTTCTTCACCTAATATATGCTTCTTAAGCTGATCAACTAAAACAACTATCTTTGAAAACCTAAACTACCGCAAATGTTATATGAGCATTATCGCACTGTAAGATAATTCAAAGCACGTGTATAAAGAAGTAGTTTTATTAATTCTTCGAAGATAAATTCTAGCTCGAAAAAGGCAAAGGATTGATTCCTTTGAGATGTGGTGCTGGAGGCGAATGTTAAGCATACCGGTACTACGAAGCGCACCTTTATATATTATTATTATTAAAGCTTTATTAATTAATTCATACAATAGCTTAGGTTACATTTCGTTCATACATCATAAACATACATCGAAAATGTATTGGATTTTGACATACGAAAATTCTAGTTTCTGAATTTTAAATACATTCGAATATTTATTATTGTATTGTGTCGATAAGCCATTTATCGCTTCGAAATATAATTTCTATTTTATACATCAAAGTAATATCCACCTGTCTTCAATACTGGTGGCAACAAATGTTAACCGAATTATAATCTATATTAAGTCAACAAAGTAAGGTTGCTAACGAGTTCTTGTTTTGTTGTGTGGTTGTTTCATTCTACAAGATTCCTGTCTACTTGTCCAAAAAAAGGCAAATGAATAATTTTTACTTTAACATAGATTCAATACTTATGACTGTCAGAAATAAAATTATTATAAATAGATAGTCAAATCAAAGGCGAAGAAAAAATACTAAATATTTCTATATAAATATAATTTATATGGTTCATCAACTGCCTTGAGCCCCATAACACAACATTGCATGATGATTTACTAAAACATCATGCTTTTTCACTTCCTATTCTTATTCGTAAAAAAAGTTCTAAAGTTCAAAATGAATGCGAGTTTAATTACGCTGTGTCTAGGCTCAGTCCATATTGAAATTCTCGTATGGACTTGAGAACTTTTCCACATTTTATTATAATAGTTTATTTAATATTTTGCTAACTTCAGCTATTCCAATACAATCCCACTAAAAATGGGGAAACTTTGCTACGAAATAAAAGCATAGGATTTGCATTTTAATTAACTAGTTAATTTATTAAATATAAACTAAATTTATTTATTAAATTAAAAAAGGTTGCCAACGCTTAGCCCATCCAGCTGCTATTTATACTTAAGAAACAAAAACACAAGATTTCATGTGACAAGCACTTACAGCCAAACATAACAACTTGAAGAGAATTATATTTCACCCGCCGGTGCACTCCAAAAAAAACCAATTTAATATCAAACTAATTTATTATAATTACAAATTAATAGAGTGATCTGTAGCGCGATGCTTACAAGAATGAATTCTTAAAACTAAGTCTTATATCTAGCGTCGCCGGTGGCGTCCTACATCAGCAGAAATCCTATATCGTTAGGTGCAGGGCTGGCACATAACTGGTGCAGGGCTGGCACATAACTCCTCCCCCCGCAGATCCGCAACTATTTGAGGACGTTGAGGGAAAATGTTGCGGCTGGATCACCTTCTGGGTGTCCCTGTTGCTCTTGAATTCCAGCATTCTGGGTACTTTTATGGAGTCGACGATATCCGATGTATATTACAAAAATAGCTGAACACAGGAGCATTACGTAGAAGGGTAAAGTGGTGTGGTAAATGATGGTTGGATTTTCCGGAATAATAGGCATTTGTACTTCGATTTGCTTCTCTAAATTATGTAATCCATTCAAATCAATCGTATGTATCTTTAAGGATCGCTGTGGTGTCGTAGGGGTAGAGTTCATTGGTAGCAAAATCTTCAAAGGCTCCCCTTTTAATTGGTTATTTATGTTAACAATGGTGAGGTCCTTAGTATGCAGAGAACAGTTCGGCGGTATTGTTACAAGGTAACTGCCCTGCAGATTCAGATATTCTCTTCGTTTACATGTCAGGGATATTTTAGTTAAACTTGGAAACGTAACGCAGTAATGTTGGTCGTCTAATTTTTCCATGGCAGGCTTAGCGAGTGTCAACGTTGTAGGTATGCATGAATTTGACACTTGCTGGCTGATGACAAGGTCTGCTATGCAATCAGGTGAGCGTTTTATATGATGATTAAGTGTCTCTTCACACAGAAACCGATTTCTTGACTTCGGGCATTCAGCCTCTATGTACACATAATTATCGTTATTGGTTGCTATATAAGGAAAGGGAGGTATAATAATGTGTTGGTAATGATTTGGTAAGATGGATAATTTAAAAAGGGTAAAAGTATTAGGGGATATTATGGGAAACCGTAACACTATAACTATTCTATTATTACTAAAATATGACCCAGTGCGAATTACGCTATAGTATTCGCGGAGTTCTAAATCTAATAACTGTTCCGGTTTATAAACAGAACCTAAAGTACCTAACATACTACGTAACGTATGTATGTATGTATGTATGTAGAGACTCCTTTTCCGCACTTAGACTCTTAGCAGGTCCGTTGTGCGTGAAGTCCTGGCTAACTAAGCCAGCCTAACTCCTTCCAGAAGCACAGAAGCTTCCTGGGCACTTCGCAGGCTTCTCGGAGCGACCTCACTGTTTTGAGGATATCTGTACGTTGTTTAGCCACAGCCTCGCATTCCAGGACTACGTGGGTGACTGTTTCCTCTGCGCTGAGACAGCCTCTGCACACGGGGCTATCTGTCACGCCTAGGACAAAAAGATGTTTGTTGAGGAGACAATGGCCCGTGATTGTACCTATCATTGTTCTGAGACTAGTTCTGTTAAGGTTTAGTAGCTGTTTTGTCATTTTTGGGTTAGCTGCCGGCATAGCCATTTTGGATTGCCTACAGTCCTCACTTCGTGACCAGCGTTGTTGCTGGAGTTCTTCTGATCTTTGGCGAATCCATGCTCGCACCTGCGAGAAGGGCAAGGGCAGGAGAGGATACGGGCCATCAGGCAATATGTCCGAGCCTCTTCTCGCAAGTTCATCGGCAGCATCATTGCCAAGAGATCCACTATGTCCTTTAATCCACTGTAGGGTAACCCTGTTTGTCAGGGCTATTTCCTCCAGTGCATTATGACATTCTAGTACCAGCAAATTATTTGTCGTTTTGCTTGCTAGTGCCAACAGCACAGACGCACTGTCGGATACAAACTTAATGCAAAAGTTGTTTACTCTTAGTCGCTGCACGACTCTGGCTGCTTCTGTCAGGGCGACACATTCGCATTGAAAAATCGAGCTGTGCGTGCCTAGAGATAAGTGTGTGTTAATGTTGAGATCCAAGGAGAATATGCCAGCGCCGGAGCCACGCCCTGTTTTTGAGCCATCAGTATATATTCGAAGCTCATTCAGGATCGATCGATCACATTTCTCTTCTTCCATTTGGACCTGGTATTTCTTGTTTATTATATGTTGGTTAACGATCCTATCGCATGGCGCGGCTATTAGAGGTTGGTACTCTATTGCCCTGTTGAGAATCGCTGTGTGTGCGCTATAGTGATTTTTGCCCCATAGATCCAATATCATAAGCCTAATGGCTGCTAATGCTGCCTCCTGCTGTATGTGTAGATCCAGGGGTACAATTTTTAGGGCCAACTCCATTGCTGCAGTTGGTGTTGTTTTCATGCAACCACAGGTAGCCGATAGAGCGAGCCTTTGGAAGCGCCCAAGTTTCGTTATTGTCGTTTGTAGTTCTGTTCTCGGCCACCATACCAGGGCACCATAAGCTAGCATTGGCCTTATTACGGCAGTGTATAGCCATAGGGTGATTCTGGGTGATAGGCCCCATTTGACGCCTAGCATCTTTTTGCATTGATAAAAGGCGATCGTTGCTTTGTTTAGTTTATGTTCAAGGTGTTTGTTCCATAGCAGTTTACTGTCCAGAATCACACCTAAGTATTTAACACTTTCTTTTAGTTTTAGTTCAGTGTTGAAGAGTTTCGGTAGCTTGTGCGGTCCGAGAACTCTCCTGTTTGTAAATAGCACTAGTTCCGTTTTTAATGGATTGACAGATAGCTCGTGCTGATTGCACCATCTCTCAATTACTCTGAAAGCTCTTCCCATGAGATCGCATAAGGTGCTTTCAAAGTTTCCCGATGCTAAGATAGCTATGTCATCCGCATACCCTACTGTGTAAAGATTGATAGCATTTAGTTCTGTAATGAGCTCATTTACCACTAGATTCCACAAGAGCGGCGAAAGGACGCCACCCTGTGGGCAGCCCCTGCAGACAATGCCTCTTGTAGTGGTATTTACGGTGAACTGTATAGCTCGTTGTTTTAACATATTATTGATCCACTCTGTAAGAGTCGTTGGTACTCCACAAGATACAAGCGCTCTGGTAATGCTCGCGAAATTCGTTTTGTCAAAGGCACCTTCAATGTCAATAAATGCGCCAAGGGTTGACTGCTTTATCTTCAATGAGTTGCCTATGCGGGAAACAACGTTATGGAGTGATGATTCCGTTGATTTGCCTGAGCTATAGGCATGCTGATTGGGATGTAAAAATCTAGACAGGGATACCCGACTACGAATCTCCAGATCTCCCAGCCTCTCCAGCGTCTTGAGAAAGAATGAAGTGAGACTGATGGGCCTGAATGATTTGGCCTGGGTATAGTCCTCTCTACCCGGTTTTGGGATAAAAATGATTTTCACTTCTCTCCATTTCAGAGGTATATAGCGGTGAGCTAAGCAGGCTCGAAATACTGGTACCAGATGGTTCACCAAGATATTCCCACTCCATCTTAGTAGACCTGGGAATATGCCGTCCAAGCCAGCCGCTTTGAATGGTAGAAATGAGTTGATTGCCCATGTTACTTTTTCTTTCGTGATTATTTTGTCAGCTACCTGCCAGTCGGAGTTGATGGTGGTTCTTTCCGAATGGGGTTGCCATGATTGCTCGTTGGTGATTACACAGCCTGGAAAGTGAGTCTCCAGTAGTAATTCACAGGTTTCAGTTTCGGTTTTTGTAAATGTTTTGTCTGGTTTTTTAAGGCAACCTATCGAGTGATGGGTCTCACTGGAGAGACACGATTTGACTCTACTTGCCTGGTTATTGTTTTCAATACTAGTGCAGAAGTGCCTCCAGCACTCCTGCCTTCTAATACGAAGAAGTTTTTTGAATCGCCGTCTTGCGACTGTGTAGTTGTCCCAGTCGGAGGGTAACATTGTGTTACTCGCTCTATTGAAAAGCTTCCTGACTTTCCGGCGGTGCCTTTCCAGCTCGGGGCACCACCAGTTCTGTTTACCCCCCCATCTTGGAATGGTGAGGGGACACGACTGCTCATAGCATGTCAGGAGTAGGGACGTTAAGTTGTTAACATGTTTATCTATGTCCTGTACGTCAATGTTTGTTGGTATCGTTAGTTTGTCTACCCCGGAGCTGACAAGTCTGTAAAATTTTGCTGAATCAGTTCTTCGAGGTATTCTTCTTGGTTGTGGTTTAGGTAGTTCCCCTTTGATTGCAAAGCGGATCCACCTATGATCCGAGCATGATAATTCTCTTGATACGTGCCAGTCCTGTAAGTGATTTGTCAGGCCTGCCGTTATCAATGTTAAGTCAATTATGGTATGTGAACGCGCGTTGATGAAGGTTGGTTCTGAACCGATGTTTGCTAAGATAAGATTATTACTAAGAATGAAATTAAGCATATTCTCACCTCGAGCGTTGGTATTACTGTTACCCCATAGTGTGTGGTGTGCGTTGGAGTCTACTGCGATGATGAGCTCCAGTTGGTCCCTCTCGCAGTAGTCGGCCAGAAGGCTGAGTTCCGGAGTGGGTACATCCTCGTCGCCCGGTAAGTAGGCTGACGCCAGGACGATGTCTGGTTGCTCGTTTCTGGGTAACCTAACAGTTGTAAGGTCCCTTGAACATAGTTCGTTTATTAATAATGCTGGTACATGTTTAGGTATTATTATGCAGGTTCTTGGGTTACTTACGGAGGTGTCCAGTAGAATTTTACCAACAGTGTTACCCAGACCGCATATTTTGCCATTCCGGATCCACGGCTCCTGGATCGCAGCGATGGTCTTGGGGTTGGTTTCCAGCAGTCTGCGCAGGGAAGCCGTCGCTGTTTGACTATGCTGGAGATTAGCTTGAATGAGGTCAGTTCGGCGAGGGGGAGGAGCGCAGACAGCTGTCGCTGAGTTCACTCCCCCCTGTCTCCTGAAATAACTCTTCATCAGAGGTTAGTTGTGCCGCCTCCATGGGGGACTGAGTTTCGGCTGTTCGGTCATCCACAGCCTTCCCCTTCGGTGACATGGGAGGCACTGGCCCCGTCGTCGCCGTCCCCGATGTACTCGCGTTGGTTACAGGTGGGGCTTCAGCTACCTGTGAGGACTCCTCCTTTTCTAGGATCCGGATATAAATGTTCCCCAACAGGTAGTATATCCGCCTTTCCTGTGCTTTAATCGTTATGATCTCGGACTCCGGTACACGAAGGAAGAGAGAGACACCTGTTGGGTCCTGTGTTCTCCTTTCGTGTGTAAGGGTCCATGACCTAATGTTTAAGTGGCGGTTTTGCCTCGTTACAATTCTCATTAGGCTCTCCGTACTGCCAGTGTACTCTGGAACATGTAACAGACACGGAACCTTCCTTGGGATTGCGGACTGAGGCCGAACCACTAGTTTGGTATCGGTTATGGGGTTGTTGATGACTTCGCAGGTTCTGGTTAGCCACCTCATTGCGAACGCGTCCTCGCACCAAATCTTGAGGACACCGTCCGAGAAATGAGCTTTACCCCGGAACCGGATGTCATTTGGTTCTGTTGTCAGGGTAGCATCATAGTCCGCCATTAGTTCGTCATGTAGCTTACCCTGGATTTGTAGGCGGATATCTTCCGCTTGTTCTGGCGTCATATCTAGGAAAGGCTCAGTCATTACGGCAACACAAAACTTATTAGCTTTGTATGATGCTGCCGCTTCCGCGTAACTCGCCGAGGTCCCTCCCACCGTACGAGGTTTATTGGGTTTTATCCTTTTCCGTTCTCCGGTCGGTGTTACGGAGTCCTCCGGCCGTACGCGTTTCTGGCCTTTCGTCGGTTGGTTGGTTTTTGGTTTTTTGGGGTTGTTGTTGGCTGGGTTCTTAGGTACCCCTTTCCTTCCACCTGTTGCCGTGGTGGCTTCAGGGGCTGGTTTAGGGTCCACTGGTGGCCCTTGAGCGGTGCTTGACCGCTTCTGCCATTCTGCCGCCCTGCGGGCTTTGTTGAGTCGACGCCTCTTTGAGGCGCTTAAAACCCTGGTCATAGCCGGTTCCTGAATAGCGGTTTTCAGGGCCGTCATGTCCATGGACGAGGACGGTGCACCAGGTGCATTCGCCATCGCAGTCTCAGTCTCCCGCATCGCTTTTGCCGCAGGTGCCTCACCTTCAGACGCAGACTGTTTTGTTGCATCGTCCAGAGTTGCTACCTTTGGCTCAACCGACGCAGTCAACCTAGCCGCAACGGTGGACGCTTCCTTTTGCGGTGGTGCTGTTTGTTCCGCTGGAGAGGGTACGGTCCTGGGAACAGCCTGGTGTGGCTTTTCCACAGTCGATTCCCTTTCCTTCGGAGTTATGGACGCTGCCCGAATGGGTGCATCCATATGTGAGATGGGGGCATCTGAGTGTCGTGCCACTGGTGACATGCACCGTGGCTCGTCCTGAGACGCCACCCTGGGTTTATTGGTTTGTTTCTTTTGTTTTGGTTTATTTTTAAAAATTGCCTCTTTATCCATGAGGTTAAATTAAAATAATTTCACCGTTGGAGCTCTCCACCCGCCACGGAGCCCTCAGTCGGGGACGTCGCTTGTTCAGCAAGCAGACGTCAGAGCTACTCCTCCGGTATAGAGCCAGCGTGTAGGCAGGTAGACGCGTCCGCACGCCGCAAGGGAGTACGAGGCTGTTTGCACCACGAGACAATGATGCCCACTAACCCCGAGTCCCGTGCGGCGCCGACGGCCTCCCCCCCACACCCCGACTCTCGCTAGGTAGCCCGCTTATGGGATACCGCAGCCGGTTGACCAAGGCTAGCTAGTCCCTGGCCTCCCGTGTGAGGGGAAATCCAGACCAAAGAGGTGTGTTGTGTGCAGCGCACAACTGTATTCCGGCGCACTGCTACACTCAACCACCAGGATTCCTTCATCCCCCCGGACGGGTCCCCGCGCACGGCACAAACACGCGGGAGGTCATTGACTGTCCACCGTCCTGTCTTCTTGGACGATGAACTCGCAAGGACATGACCTCTCCATCCCTGCAAAGGTCCGCTTGGTGGTTTCAGTTGCGTCTATTACTTAAGGTATTAGACCAAGAACGGGGTCGGCAACCTCGAGAAGGTTAGTCCACCAAACTTGCCTTGGGGATCTCAGCGACGTGCGCTACTCCCAAGACCACGCCACCCTACCCATCAGAAGGATGTGGTAGAGTAGGTCTGTACCTGTGCTACCATGCAAAGCGAAGCGAAGCAAAGCAAGCATGTCGTGCAGGGAACCGTAAAAGCGTAGGCCCAGACCCCCCCCATACTACGTAACATACTTATATCTAACATAATATGGTGCGCTGTATAAGTGCGCGTAAAAGCTAAACTATCTTCGATATTTCTTATAACTAATAGTAGCTCATTAATATTATCATCAAATGAATTTAATAATTGGGAAATTTCTGCGAAGATTACTGTATCTACATGTTCAGTATTAAATTTCGAAATCATAAAATACATTGTTTTATTTAAATCAATTTGATTTTCCACTAATTTATCAATAGTTTTTGCGTGCTCGGACATCCACGCCTTACTAAGACTTATATGATTATTAAATTCGGAAATTATATTATCTTGATTATTTTGAAGAATTTTAATGGCCTCGTCATATTTAATGGCATCGCTATAGTCTAAGTTACCGGTTACACTTTTAATAATAGAGCCTAAACCATTAATTAAACCTCTCTTAACGCGACCAGGTTTTAATGTACTTAATAACAACGATGCTTTATCTAATTTTTCCGTTAAATGTTGAAGACGAGCTTTAGAAATAGGTAAACTGTGGTTGTCAAAGTAACCCTCAATGTCATGAATTTGAGTCTTTAATGTTTCAATCTTCAGGCCAATTTCATCCAAGTCAATGAAATGCAAAAAGGTATGATAATGGGTAATTATGTCAGTAAGTCCGATATTAAACGGTAATAGTCCAGGTCCGTTGTCCATATTCTCAAGTCTTATTTCCTGGGTCATTGCTATGTCCAGGGACAACATCAGGGTTGTCAGCAGCATCCTGTAACAATTTACTACTTTTTGGAACACGTTTTAGTCGGGACTTCGATACAGGTAATCGTTTTTTAGAGGTATATATATGTATGGGTAAATTTGTAACAACTTTGTCTTGTATATAACGTTGAGCTAACTTTTGTCTCGCAGCTATCGGATTACTTATATAAACATCCTGTCCAGGTGTGTAATCAGTCTCGGGTTCCCTATGGGAATTGTGTCTCTGCATTATCGCTTGGCGTTCTGCGAACGATGAGTCATGTATCATACTATACACTGTTAGCATATTGTTACGGTGACTTTGTATGTATTGTTGCAAAAGTCTTTCTGTTAAGTTTAAATCTGTAGGGTCTCTAGGGTCATAATGTCCAGTAACAATGTCATATGGTCTACATTTAGTCAAACTATGTATAGAATTATTATATGCTAAAATAGCGTATAAAATTAAATTGGCTGCCGATTCGTTTTTGTGTTTTAATCTTAATATTCTAATATGTTCTATAAGGGTGCTATGTAAACGCTCTATCATTCCGTTTTCATTAGGACTGTGAGGTGCTATCATATGGTGATTTATTTTATGTAGGCGTAGGAATTCAGCAAATACTTGATTTGTGAACTCTGTTCCTCTATCGGAAATTAAAGTCATAGGTGATCCATGATGTGTCATGAAAGTTAATAGTTTATCAATTATGTTTGGAGCTGTACAGTCATTAAGTCGGTATGCTTGAGCATACTTAGAAAATGCGTCAATGAAAGTCAAAAATTTATCTTGTTCTAAGGTCAAGACGTCTATGTGAACTGTTTCAAATGGTCGAGAAGGCGGCGGTACAATTTTAAACTCTGGGCGTACGGGATTACGGTCGTATTTTGCGGAGTTACAGATTGGGCATATGCTTATGTAATTAACTATATCTTGTTTCATTTTAGGCCAGAAATACCTTTGGGATAAGGACATATATGTTTCATTTATTCCGCGGTGGTTGGTTTTACCTTCATGATATTTTCTAATCGTGTCCTGCTGGGTTAAATAATCTCTAATATTTTCAACTTGCCGTTTAACAAGTAATAATTTCATAGATGAGCTTCGAAAAGTGTTTTGAATAATAGGTACTATACTCAACATTTTTCCTAAGGGTTCGACGAGTATAGCAGTACGTATTTTCGGATCTACATATTTTTTAATTATGGCGATAATTTCTTGTTGAAGGCTGTTCTCATTAATTTGTACAGAGACGCGCGAAAAATTCTCAAAAGGTCTATTAAGAACGGGTTTAGTTGAGGGTGATTTATTCGTGATTTTTATTAGGATTTGCTTTCGAAACAAGTTAAGAGGGTCTTTACTTATGGGGATGTCAAGTATTGGACTTTCGCGACTAGTATGTTTTGTACCTACCTGATTTATATCAGCTCCGTCGTCGCTTTCGTCAGTGCTGTAGGCTCTTAAAGTTGGTGCAGTATCAGTCGATGAAAGGCTAATAAGAGGTCTATCGTCAGGACATGTCACAGTCGATTCGGAGTCAGATATATTAACTACTAATGATTCTACTGTCTCGTTATTTAATTCTACACGTGACAAAGCGTCGGCATTCGTGTTCGACTTACCTTTTTTATACACAACCGTATAGTCATATTCACTAAGTTTTAATCGCCAACGGGTTAAACGTGAGTTAGGCTCTTTCAAATTCATTATCCATTGTAAAGGCTTATGGTCTGTAACGATTTTAAACTTACGGCCAAATAAATAGGGTCTAAAGTATTTTGTAGCCCAAACTATAGCCAACAATTCCTTCTCTATCGTACTATAATTAATTTCGCTTTCATTTAAAGTACGCGAGGCAAATGAGACAGGTTTATCTGAGCCTATTGGGCCTTGAGAAAGAACGGCGCCAATAGCTAAATTAGATGCATCTGTGGTCAGTATAAAATCCTTTGTAAAATCGGGGTATTGCAAAATCGGGTCATTAGTTAAAAGAGCTTTACATTTTTCAAAACAATCCATATATTCTGAATTTAAAATAATCTTACTACCTTTTTTTAAACATTTAGTAAATGGTTTGGTAACACGTGCGAAATCTGGAATAAATTTTCTGTAATAGCCTAATAAACCTAAAAATTGTTTTATTTCTTTTGTAGTTTTCGGGACTGGGTATTTTGTTATAGCTTTAATTTTGTCCGGATTTGGTTTAATTCCTTCTTTACTTATTATATGTCCTAGGTATGCTGTTTCTAATTTAAGGAATTCTGATTTGTCCATTTGTATTTTAAAGTTAGATTCGCGGAGACGTTGAAATACTTTTTCAAGGTTAATTATATGCTCTTGTAAACTAGTGCTAAATACGATTATATCATCCAAGTATACTAGACAAATAACGTTTTGTAAGCCACGTAAAACATTGTCCATAACTCTTTGAAAGGTTGATGGTGAGTTCTTAAGTCCCATGGGCATTCTCAAAAATTCAAAATGCCCGTGTTCTACATTAAATGCGGTCTTTGAAATGTCGATTGGGTCCATTTCCACTTGGTAAAAACCACTAGCTAAATCGAGAGTAGTGAAGTACTGGCAATTCCCTAATTTGTCAAGGACATCGGTTATATTTGGTATAGGATATTTGTCATCAATAGTTTTCTCATTTAATTTACGAAAATCGACGACTAATCTCCATTTCTGTTTTCCAGAAGCATCTGCCTTTTTTGGTACTATCCAAATTGGTGAGCTCCAAGCTGAAGAAGAAGGTTTAATTATCCCTTGATTTAACATTTTTTCAATTTGTTCCCTAACTTCCTGCCTGTGTATTTGCGGATAGCGATAACTTTTAGTATATATGGGGATTTCATCGGTTGTTCTAATTCGGTGTTTAATTTTGTTGGTAAAAGTAAGCGATTCCCCTTCAATATAAAAAACATCTGCATATTTAGAGCAAACTGAAATTAAATTCGCTTTTTCCTCCGGGTTTAAATGGTCGGTACGTAATTTTGAAATAACCTGTTCGACTTTATTTGGTGAACGACTGTCAAAACTTTGAATATTAAATAATTCCGCGGTTGCAGGGCGATCGAATGAAATAATTACGTCATTATCTGTGGGATTGTCAATTTCTAAAAATCCGCGATTATTTTTAACTGTGGTTAAACACTCATGTATAATACAGTTACATATTAATTGCTCATGCACTAAGACTTCACCGTCTAATGTATTAATAGGAACTCTAATTAATCTTGAACTGTTTGCAGGCACTATGTCTTCGTATAAATTACAATTTTTAGAATCGTACATTCGAATCGGGTTAGTTGCAAATTTAGTCACTAATGTTTTATGTTTAAGGTCTATTTTAGACTCCCATTCTGTCAACAAGTCAAGTCCAATTAAACCGTCAAAGTAGTCATGAAATTTATACATAAATAATTTAATTTCTTTATCACTATTAAATTCTTGGAAACAAGGTATCGTAATCGAATATTTATTTCGAGATGTTGCATGAACGTTAGTGACTTCAAACGGATCGTAAGTCAATGGGATATGGTAAAAGTAAGTATTAACTGCGTCGGGGCTAATAAAGGATTGGTTTGCCCCGGTGTCTATTAAAAGTTTAAGTGGGGGATTCTCAATTTGTATATAGGGCAACTGTCTTTGAGTTTGAAGATTAATTTCTATTTTGGTTCTTTTGAACTCTTGACCTTGGTAAAATTTCCGGTCTCAGTCATGTCAGTTTGTGGATTTGATTCGTTATCTTCGTTATAGTCACAAGGTTCGTTATAGTACTCTTGATTCCTGTCTTCGTAATAGTAGTTGTAATCGTCAGAATATCGATCATAGTAATAGTTATACTCAGGTTAATAATAGTCATAATTTGGGTAAAAGTTATTTGTTGCACATTCATTTAAATTTACGTCACGAGTTTTAAAATAATTTGTAGGTGGTGGATTTCCGTGTATACGCCAATCGTGTCTAGGTACGGATTCCTTTGTCACATAATGACTGACGCCACTCATTGGAGTTGGGCCAGTTTGGGGTTTCAGTTGAGGACGTGGGGGTGCACGGAATACATTACTTTGAGGATTATAATTAGGTGGAAGGGCACGGAACATTTGTTGGGTACGTGTGGGCATTCTAGGTGGGTATTGTTGGTTTAGAATAGGCATTCTAAATTGGTAAGGTGGGTTAGGTTTAAATTGTGGCGGAAAAGTGTATGGTACTTGTGGTAGAGTAAATCTGTTTGACGAATTGTTAGTGTTATATGTAGGCTTAGGTACATTACTGTTATAGTTAGATGAGTGATTTGGCTTAGATGAAGCATCGTTACGTTGCTGTAGATATATAGTATTTAATTCCTTTTGAACGTATTCGAGAGCCTTTTCAATAGATTCGGGCCTCATGCACCTTATACGAGACCCAAGTGGCTCCTTAAGGCCACGAATAAATGCCTGTTTCGTTAATTTTTTGTATAAGTGCCGTTTGGCCTCTATTGTAGTAGAAAGGGTTTCGTGTAAGGTGACATAAGTCATCATTGTACTAAATAGGGATTGCAACCTATCATAAAATTCCTGAGGGGTACTATTACCCTGAGTTTGCAAAGAAATGTCATTGTACAGCGCCGTCTCATCCCTCTGATCTGAGAAGTTGTTAATTAACGCTTCCCTAATGCCACCCCAGCTCTCAGGGATGCCATTACTATTTATGAGGCAAGCGGCCGGTCCCGTTATCTTATTTAAAATGCCGTTAATCAAAGATAAATTCGATAGAGTTGATTCGGCGTCATTTTTTAAATATCTTTTCACCAGTTCATCACAAATTCTTATAAATCTAGTTAATACATGTGGGTTCCCGTCAAATTCGGGCACCACCCGTAAAGCTTTAAAAATAATATCAGGGTCGAAAGACATTTCTTCTATGTTTCTTAATCTATCAATAAAATTACCTCTGGAAGACTGTTGGTAAGTAACAGCCTCCTTATTACTTAATTCCCTCGGATGGAAAATTTTGGAACAACTAGGAAACTAGGATATATATAACAACACAATAAGTAATTTGTGCAACTCACATTGGTTTTCTGGACTGCTGCATCGATTTCTAGATTCCAGGGGCTTTCTTCTTAACTCGATACTCGCTTGCGGTTTTTAGAAAAACCGGTCGGCCAGGCGGGGCCTCGAAACCGTTATATTTTCTTAATTTTCCGGAAAATCTTGCCCGCGAGGCGCGACCCGAGTATCCTACCGACTGCGCCAATTATATTTCACCCGCCGGTGCACTCCAAAAAAAACCAATTTAATATCAAACTAATTTATTATAATTACAAATTAATAGAGTGATCTGTAGCGCGATGCTTACAAGAATGAATTCTTAAAACTAAGTCTTATATCTAGCGTCGCCGGTGGCGTCCTACATCAGCAGAAATCCTATATCGTTAGGTGCAGGGCTGGCACATAACTGGTGCAGGGCTGGCACATAACTAGAGAGAAAACAATACGATTCTTAAATTATTAAAACTAAAGGAAAATTGACTTCAAAGTGTGAAACGAGCAATTATGGATATCCAGACCTAGTTTATCGTTTAACGCCCAAACCCAATAACGTATCTCGATCAATTTTTGGCCATCTTGGATAGGCATCTTAATCCAAATATTGATAAATGTGTGCCAATAACTAATTGACGGATTGTAATAGCCATCTGTCGATAAAAGCTTACCATGGTAGGTTGGATCGGATAGACCTTTGTATGAAAATTACAGTTCAACTGTGCTATCCAATATCCTTATCTTAAGATAACTATCTTACACTAGTTTTTAAAATAGTAAAAAGCTATTTGAAATGTTTTAAACATAAACATGTATATTTTAATATTATTTGTACGGTTTTATTGACTTTATTTGATTTATATTAATTGTCTAATATGAGTGTTAAGAGCGAAGATATTGCATTCTATCCATCGCAAAAAATTGATTGTCTTCATAGGGTTTGGTTATTGGCTTGCAGATTGCAGATCGATCGACTGACACAATCTGATCTCAGATTGTTTTCAATCTGAGATTGTGGATACCTTATTGGGTTCGGGCGTAAGAGAATACTCAATCTGGATGATTAGCTCGGCGCAAAACGCGTCAAATTAGGTATAAATTGGCAACTTTAAGTGTATCTTATCTTTTTCAAGATTCGATCATAGATTCAATGTATACTGTATTTATATACAAAATTAAGTGATACAAATTCAAACATTTGAAAATAGAACATACAATTCGAACGTGACATTTCATATGTAGAAAGGTACAACAAGTAAAAAAGCAAGTCCATTTTATTAATAAATCGACATATGCACGAGTCTATGGTACCGTCATATGAGGACAGAGGATCGATAGTGTAGTGGGGTATTAAATTTTTACAGTCGGTTGGTTGGCCGCTCATCGCATTATATTGATTAGCCATACAAACCCTTTCTTACATACGACACACACGGATAAATCTAAAATGCATGAAGACTTTTCAAGTGAATACGTCCCTAAAATATAATCGTTACTTTTTTTATTGTGAAAACTAAACCCATCAAGCAGTAATAAAATTTTTGATTCTGAAATCTTGACGTATTCTCTGATTTTATTATAGTTTTATTGCATTGGTACAAACGGTCTTAATACCATACAAAATAATAATGACAGGAATTATATCATCTTCACCTTCTTATTATCACTGTCAACAGGGAATTAATAAGTTCATCATGCTGACCACTTTCGGGTTTGTACGTGTTTTAAGGATTATATGTTCTAAATATTTAAGTAATAGGAACGTTAATGTTTACGTCTTCGATGTTCTGCTAGATATATATAGATAGATATAGTAATTAAGAGCGAATTAAGAGTAAATTTATAGGTTTTAATTTCAGTCAATTAAGCATGATTAATAAATGCAAACCGACCCGAAATCTTAATTTATTGCTTCATTCCCTAAAATGCGTAATATTAGTCGTTTTTATTAGGCTGAGACAAAACTCCTTCGTTAATAACTTCGATCTTAATTATCTTCAAATAATTCTGATGATTGCATGTTATAGAATATCTCTAAATAGAATAACTGTTTGTTTATACATATGATTAATCAGTAAATACATTCATAAGTTCATGTTTATTATTTGTATATGTTTAAAATTGTCCTACTTATCTATGTACCTCGCCTGCACAGGTATATGCAGGCACATGCAGTCTATTACATGTATGGGCAATGCAAGAATGGAAAAAGATGTATTTTTTATTCAACAATAAAAGTATTGGCAACTTTCTACATTAAGCCGTTTTTTATTATTTTCTAAACATTTTCAGTGCTACCTAGGTATGATACAATTACTAGGAATATTGATATATCCCAACTTCGCGAAATTGTCAATATACATAATGTTTTCATTATTCAAAATCACAAACAAAACCACTATTGAACTTAATACAATATAAAGCAAAATATTTCGTTAAGTTTCAAATAAGTTACAATTTCATCAGGTTTCACTTCGAAATCGCTGCGTACTGTACTTTGTTTGAATGTCTCGTGAATTTTAACTTTGTTTTAACCCTAACGAATGCACGAAAGTTTAGTTATAAATATGTATAGTTTGACTTGTTTGTTCTGATCATTACAATAATTTTATAGTCTGTGCCTATATGTTGATAACAGTTCCAAAGACATCTTTAAAATTGTAACAACATCTAAACGTAAATAGATAAAAAGAACTTTTAAAAATCGGGAAATAGCTATGGGTACCCGAGATAAAAAAGGGTTCAGATCTTCAGGGAAATGTCCCATTTCCTGTAAAGTCCCTTCGCCCTTCCGGAGACATTCATGGTTAACAGCTGATTACTAAATGTACCAATCGAATAGTCCTGATCTATGGCGATTTGAGATAACACTTCACTACTAAGATTCGGTGGTCAATTAATAAAATATTCACATGACATCATCAAGATCTCGTATCTTCTTCGTATTCTTGTTCTAATGATGAAAAATTATTTGTGATGGAAGAAGAAATTGAGAACTGTATTCAAATTTTCTTTAGGATTTGTTTAAGTTTACAATAAGTTTGGTGGAGCCTCGCCGGCCGGATAGATATGTTTACATTAATCTTTGATATTTCTGTTTCTTGTCACTACTAGTTACCTAAAATAAATAGGTGAATAATAATTTTAAAAACCTTGGAATAAATCGAGTTTCTATTCCTCTTACACACGCGAGCCCTTTGGCAATGTGCAAAGTGTCTATGGGCGATTTTTTTTTGTAAATACCTCATCAGGAGAGCCTTCTTCTGTCACTATAAGTCAGAAACCTAAAATAAATAGGTGAATTATAATTTTTTAAAAAAACATTAATTTTATAGCCCTCCGGCAATGTAAGCGTCTATGGGCGGTTTTTTTTGTAAATACTTCATCAGGTGATATCTCGTGATATCATCTTTAAATTCTTCTGTTTCTTGTCACAACTAGTCAGAAACCTAAAATAAATAGGTGAATTATAATTTTAAAAAAGCGAGTTTCTATTCCTCCAACACACGCGAGCCCTCCCGCAATGTAAGTGTCTATAGGCGGTTTTTTTTTTGTAAATACTTCATCCGGTGAGCCTCCTGCTTGACGTGTGTTTGTTATATTAAGAAAAAATCGAACGCGGGGTTGTAAGTTTCGTCTGTGCACCAATGTGAGATATTAATTAGCTTGTACGGGGAAAAAAATCGAGCACCCGGCATTCTTAAGACTTAAAAAAGATAAAAGCAGCCGCAGAATTATGTCTACCCCATGCCCCCGGGACTTCATATTAAATGATATTTACAAAGCTTGTTGGATCCTTAATGAAGACATAAACGTGCCTTATCATGGGAGAACTCGTCAACTTAAGAAATTTTCCCAATGAAAACTCTTTTCTTATCGCAAATTTTCTTAGGTTTATTCTGTAAAAATACACAAAACGAGCTTGAAGGTAGGTAAATGTGATATTTTGAATGATGTCATTAACTTATAATGTTAAAACATAAAAATTCTTATTTTACTTTTCTATAATAGAAAATAAATACAGGCCAGATCTAAATAAGTTAGTCCAACGATGTCGACTGTTAAGTCGCTATAAAAAGCTTAACTAGATAATGCCTTTCGCCGATCTTATGCGCTGTCAATGTGGTGGAGGCACTGCGACTGTCAATAATTTAAAATACCTACTAAGTACTACCAATTCGCGCAAATACAAACTTAATTCAAGGGAACAGAACTTTTGATCTAAATTTTTTTAATTAAAATTCTGAAGTATTTCCGAACCAATTCGACTTAGGGTCCTTCAAGAAAAGAGCGTATCAATTCTTAAAAGGCCGGCAATGCAGCCGCAAGCCCTTTCGCATTGAGAGTGTCCATGGGCGGCGGTATCACTTAACATCAGGTGAGCCTCCTGCCCTTCTGCCCCCTGTTGTATTAAAAAAATGCATAAAAAGCAGATTTGCATGGCGCGGCAACGTTGCAATGTCAGCTTTTTTAACGTGTTTCCTTCATAGAAGTAGAAGGAAGCTGTTAAATAATTTAATATCTACGTAATTTAAATATTATATTTTAGACAATATTTTATATAGTACCAGGGGCGTGCCCTAGGCGGCTGTCTTTCAACCTTAAGATTATTTATATGTGCAGGGAACACTCCTACCATCGCCGTCATCAATCTTAAAATGATTGATACTTTTGATCAAACTGGTGTGGAAATGATTGCTATGTTTTCTGTGAAGTAGAGGAAAATCGTTTTAGTTCCTTATCAAGTATATTAGATGTCATTCTGATTTAAGATTGATATCCCCATTGCGCAATTTAAGCTATAAAACTTATTCACAGACATTCTGTAGCTGAGCTAATAAAGAGATAAATCCCCCAGTCAGTACGCAGACCAAATAATTGTGCCTGAAAATATTTAAGCCGATAAAGGTCTCTCGGTCTACCACTAAGCCGCGGAGGCGAACGTCAACGTCAACGTCAACGTTAAGTTCAGATGTCAGCATCTATTCTTTAATTAAAATATCATTTTTCGTTCAGTTTCGTTTTCATAATGCTGAATTTTTGCTTGCTTGCAATGGATTAAACTAGCATAATTAAGAAACGTTATTTAAAACGTTTTATATTCAAAAATACCAACACAATCTAACTTAATTTCGAATTTTCCTCGCATTCGACACCTTTATTGCTTTGTGGCAACACTAATTTAACTTCAGTAGATAACTGCAGTGAAGCAGTCTGAAATAGGAAGTTCGGTGGGAACTTGTTAGTGGAATTGATCGCTCATTACAGATACACGTTCAAATCTAATTTTAACTGTAAGGCTGTTTCTTGTGATTGTGTTTGCATAGGAAAATTTACTAGGCGATCGTTTTCCAACCATTTTTATGTCGCGAAAAAGCTAAAAAGTTAAGTAAAACAGCCTTGCGACTTGACGAACACTACACTTTAATTATTCATTCCTATAGTAAATTAATATTTTGTATTTATTATTTTTAAACACCTTCCCTTTTAGGGTTGCGACCGCCCCCTTGAGAAACGATGTACTAGACGTTACTTATTTATTTCAATCGTGCAAATAAATATTTATTTTAATACTTTTCACTTGTATTCTTTATTGTCTGTATCCGTAAAATCCTATAATAAGATCGTGTCATGTATATTGTACGGTTAGCTGTAAAGTTTATTAATAAAAACATATAAATAAACTTAGATGAATAAAAAGCTGAAAAAAAATATATTACAATATTTAGTAGTACTATATTTAGGGTAGTCCATAAACCAACGATGTCGTTTCAAAGCTTAATACAAACCGAAACCTTTGCTCACCCTTACAGTTAAATCTCGGCCAACTGTGGCTGTCATAAAACATTCAAATCATCTCCAATTTTACTGTCAAAATCCCCAACAACTGGTAATATTCTTTCTTATTTCAAAATACATAATAAATAGCAGCCAGACTTAAAATGAAAATAATTTCAAATTAAAAATATTGTTCAAATTTATTAGGTTTAATTGACTATGGGTCTGTTTCACAATGTCCGGATAAGTTCCAAATAAGCTATTTATTATTATTATTGTTTCATAACTGTCAGATACCGCTATTCGTCATGAAATGCGAAGTATCTAATTTTGAAACTTTTATTTTTCGAATAATTTATGTGTTGCATAGCTATTGGGTAATTTATCCATACATTGTGAAACAGGCCCTATATGTATTTTCTTATTCTCTTCCGTGTCACCTAGAGATAAAGCATAATATAAATTGATAATTATAGGTGTAATTTAAAAAAAACACATTTAACTTAATTTAAACGCGTTTATATTAGGATAATTTATTATGAAATGAAACTATATCAATTATAATGCGTGCAACCATTACGCATATATTTTTAATAACTAAAAACTTAAGTTCTAAGTTTCTGACTTCTTACACTTAGGTACTAAAATTGTACAGTATCTTCCTATACAAGAGTTGGCTAGAAGATAGGACGCATAACCCGATCAACATCAGAGCAGCAGTCAGCGATTTGATTTTCATTTACTTCAACAAACTGTACCTTTATTGTGCTGTTGAAGATTTAGCGTCTGTTTCACAATGTCCGGATAAGTTCCAAATAAGCTATTTATTACTTATTGGTAGGATAAATATTATTTTTGCATTTCACGATTGTCAGATAGCCCTATACGTCATGAAATGCGAAGTATCTTATTTGGAACTTTTATCTTTCGAATAATTTATGTGTTGCATAGCTATTCAAATTAAATCAAATCAAAAATTATTTATTCAGTTTAGATGCGACTTAATGCATGCTTATGAATGTCAAAAACGTTTACAAAATTCGCGAAAGAGCAAAACTACGCCATCCGTTCGCAAGACTACCAGGAGGTCTTGTTCTGGTATATTTGGCACTTTATCAATACATTGTGAAACAGGCCCTTAGTTTAACAATTTATAAGATGACTTACAACTTTACACACCATTAAGCTGAAAACGATTGAAATATAAGTCAAATTGCATAAATATTGCATCCAAAATTGCTTATCCGCCTTCTACTGCAGCAGTAAGCATTACAAAACAGTATAGTATAGTGCTAAGATTGCCGCCGTACCGCCTACCGCTTGAAGAAATAATTTGAGAATCAAATTTACTTTTTTGTTTACGGCATATTTACTATTTATTTTATAACTAACTTATCAATTTATAAAGTGTAGCATTAAAATGTTGTATGAATTCCCATATTCACTAAGAACTCTAAAGATAAAGGTATTTTCAAATTTGTTCTAGAGTCGTGGAGCGAACGAGGGGATTGTATTCATTTTATTCTGATGGGTCACCGGTGAATTTAAACCAATGCCCGTTGACAAGTCCATTTGACTAATTACAACGGGAAAAAACGTTTCGTATTGAGTTTTTCCTTCTGGTTTTCTTTTTATTCCTTATTTAAAATATTGATAATGTTTATTCAAATTTAAATTGGCACATTAATAATAACTTAAAAATCGTTAATATAAGTAACAATTATTGAACTATTTTTAGTTGTGCAAATAAACATAATTATTTTTCTGACCTAAGTATACACCTTTTGTCGCCAATGCTTTTTTGGTAAATTTATTATGATATTAATCCTTTTTTCCATACGTGTGTGACCATTCTGTCGTTGTATATCGCTAGCTCATTATTCTTGGCGAATTGACCAGCCTTAGTATTTTCCGGCCGTAAACTACAACTCGGTCAAGGTAAAGACATTCGACCGTTTTCTTTATATGCAGATGACTTATGTATTATATAGGTGCCTACGACGTTGGCGTACAAATAGGTTAACAAATCTCTGCTATTTAATGTATTTTATGAAAAATATATAATTTAACCTCGCCATGCTTGTTATATATTGCCCCATATTATTGTATGATTGATATTGAATTTGTTTTAAAAGATTTTTTTATGTGCTGGATTAATATCGCGCGAAAACCAGCATATCCTAAATAATACCGACATTAATATAATGTTGTCAACACCCACTTGGGTAGCTAAAGTAGGTAGTTAGTAAAATGCCTTAATTAGAGGTATCAAATACAAAAATCTTCTGTGCGTATATTTCTAATTAAACTCCTCGTGGACTGATTTCGTTATTTTTTTGGTGATTATAGTATTTGATTCAAAAATGGTTTGCTTAACTATATTTAAGGCGTATGTACAGGATAACGTCTCCAACCCGCTAGTGTATTATAATTATATGAATAATACAAGAGACTTAAATATTGGTGCAAATTTCCTTAGTTATCTGAGCATTCCACCTTAAATCTATCGATATTTTTGGCATTAGCTAGAACGGCACCTTTAATTGTAATTATTTATCATATAAAGATCGACGCTTTATCGTGGATGTAACTGTCTTTTGCTGACATTTTCTATAAACAAGAAATTCGTGTTAAATGATTTTTATATCATCTATATTAATTATTTGAAAGTTTAATCACTTATAAGATTAAAGTTACAATATCATTAACACAAATGAAAATGTCTTGTAAAACCTTTGGATAACGACTTATGAAATCTACTTAAATTAATAAATTCTCAAGTAGCCATCAAATCTTATTAAATGGATACCAATTCAGCCTTAGATGGCGAAAATTACGCTAAAAGGACATCGCTTTTAATTAATTCTAAGTTAACATGTAATTAATTTATCTAATATTAATTAAAATAATTTCTATTAAGATACAACGCGATGAAGGTACGTATTCAGTCGTTCATTATATAATCTCCAATTAATATTTAAAGTATAAATAATGATGTAATTCAGATACAAAATACTTTATTAGTTAATGGCTGATAAGCAATGTATGTAGAATAACTACATAGATTACTTACCTCTTAGCCTTCATTAAGGTACCATTACCCACAAAAGTATTTTCGACCTACTTCGACTTCCAGGGTCCTTCAAGAAAACATCGTCCCAATTCTGATACTAAGAAGGGCCACGGCACTTGCGAGCCTTCTGGCAATGTAAGTGTCAACGGGCGGTATCATTTAACATAAAAGAGAACACAGAGAAGCTTCCGGCTCATTGGATAATTATATTTAATGTTATATCAGTTTGTTGATGCTTTTTTTGGACTTTTGGTGTAATAAATAAATTATAAACTGAATAATCTTAATATAAACTTGCTGGTTTTGGACTAATAAAAAGTTGAACTAATATGACATAGGGTCCTTCAAGAGCGTCCTAATTTTTAAAAGGACTTGAATCTGTCTGACAATATGAGTTTTCATAGGCAGTTTGACCCCTGTTCATAAAAAAATCCTTAAACATATCCTATTAATAATATTATACAAGACTTAAGTCTAACTTAAGGGGAGAAAAAGCTGACTGTGATTCTTAAATATTACTATTTTTATTGCATTTGTCTAGACGCTAACTGATAGTGATAAAACCTTTAATAGCTATTGCTTCCACTTGTACGTATCTTGTGATAAGAAGAGAACCATATAAAAATATCTCTTTAATTATAAATATTTATATAAAGCTCGTTTATTTCAAATAAACAGGTTTAATAATTTAATTCATATTACATTAAGTTTTTCTTGTTACTTGTTTGTATTCTTCGAACTTCCTTCTGTACCATGGAAATCCCTTCGTGTAAAGAAGCGTGCTTTTCGCTTCCAGCATTCGCTCGCTTCTTTACTTACTGAAGTTGAAATATGTGTGCTGAAATTATGAAAATATTTAGGAACTCTACTTTGAATATCTAATAATCATCTGATTCAGGATTGACTAACAACGTTCTACTCTATAGATTGAAAAACTTCTTACGCACCGAATTCATTCATTTCTCACACAATTATAATATATTATTTTTTCTTTAAACCCAAGTAGGTGATTAGGTGAGTTCGGTATGCCTGGGATTCATTAGTTAACTAAACATAATAAAATATATGAATGCAATCACTCTATGCCTGTTAAATGCAACTGCATACTAAACAATGAATTTTCACATACAGAGAATGACGAATTCTTCACTTTTTCAACATATACTGATTTTATTATATATTTTAGATACACAGGAGTTATATAATGTAGTATATATTAGTATATTCTACTTGGGAGTATTTTTCCATGCCCGACATATAACGCATGCATAAATTACATATGAAACAATTTAAAAATGTATTTTGTATTAATCTTTTTGTTAAAAGATTAATACAAAATACACAATAAAAAATTTTAACGAGACTAAGGGCCTGTTTCACAATGTCCGGATAAGTTCAAAATAAGCTATTTATTACTTATTGGTAGGATAAATAGTATTTTTGCGTTTCACGATTGTCAGATAGCCCTATACGTCATGAAATGCGAAGTATCTTATTTGGAACTTTTATCTTTCGAATAATTTATGTGTTGCATAGCTATTTGGCACTTTATCCATATATTGTGAAACAGGCCCTTAAGTTCGTAAAGTATAAACGTCATCTAAAAATGTCTGCAGTAAGCTGCAAAGCTAATGCGAAAATCAAATCAAACGTCTACGTCGTAGCTCTAGGCGCTAAATGTAGCATCGTAGCGTGACTTCACTTATAATTAGACCATTTGAAAATCTTGTAAGTTTAAAATTATAGTTAAAACAATATTGAAACAATTCTTCCGTATTACAGTAACTGGGACTTACGTATAAAAATATTACGTATAAAAAAAACTCGACAAAATGAAAATGTTTTCACAAATTACTCTCGTAACGTGTCAAAGGAATGCTTCATTTAACTTCTTACATTTGGGGCAGAGTTCGTTTAGTCAAGAATTTTAAATGTGATATTAAAATGTAAGTGAACTGTCATCAACATACTTTGAGGTAGCGAAATAGCAGGTATTTTTTGAGACAAATATTTGTTTTAAAAAACATCAGCGGCGTTACAATCTGGAGGTGTTGGTTTTTCGTTTTTTTTCTGTATCTGTTTTTTCATCATTATTTTCTTAAAAGATAGTAATTAACCGTACCTTGAAATAAAGCATTTTCTATTAAGATATTTCAGTTTCCTCAAAATGTTTTTCTTCACCGAACAAGCGATTGCGCACTTAAAAAGACAACGCCATTAGTGATTTGAACGAACGCCGGTTAGTTCTTGCTTAAACTGAAAAAAATATGTATTGCTAGAAATAACAATAATAGGTATATAATATAGCACCCTTCTATCTATACCTATTATTGTTATTTAACCTATGAAAAAGAAAATGCTAAGGCAGTCTATTAACAACACCTGTTAAAAATAAGCTTATTGCCTCCAATACTAATTCGTTTCTTTCCAGTCGATACTAATGACCTTTAGACTATTCATTAATAACTTTCGTTCGGTACGTGCTAAAGTGTGCGGGGAATGACTTACCCCATTATTCATAAACATAGGTAATATAAGCCTTAAATAGCTATAAAATGTTTTGTCCTTATCGCTTTCGTATCACTATGAACCGAAACTTGATGATACATCAATCTATTCAAAGCATGGTTAAATAGTTAATTTTAGAAGTTTTAAAATTGATTTAAATACTACATATTAATATAAAAAGTGAACCGTTATCCCTTGGTCTAACAAAATTTTGCATTACAATTCTACGGCTATTTTTATTGACATTTTATCTTTAAATACTAACCCAATAATTAATCACCACAATCCAAAACCTACGAAGACAATCCATTTTTGGAGACGGATAGAATGTAATCTCTTCGCTCTTTACATTCATATCTGATAATAAATATAAACCAAATAAAGTAAATAAAACCGTACAAATAGTGTTAAAATATACATTTCTACATCTAAAACATATCAAATAGCTTTTTAATTATTTAAAAAACCGGTGTAAGTAAAAAAATTAAGATAGGATATTGGAACAGTTGAACTGTTATTTTCATACAAAGGTGGCAGTTATTTCATGATCCTTTCTTTCGCTACATCGCGCATACAATATTAATGAAGAGAACAGTACAGTAACTACAGTTTAAAAGTTTCAGCACTTTAATTGAATTTAATTTTATAAAAGTTTTTTAGTAATTGTAATTTTTAAGTTGTAATATTTCTTTAGCATCTGAATAAATGAAGATTTTGTTTGTTACAGATGCAACAATCACTTCTTCCACTATTATTATTAACCATCATAGCCGTATGCTCTACAAATGAACTACCCTTTTTGACTCGACTTGAACTTGAAAAGATTTTTGATGAGAAAGACAACGATAACACTGATAAGTTAGAAAATATTGGAGAAATAATGTTAAAACAACAATCAACCAAACCTATTAAATCCAAATTATACGAAGAAGAAAAGGATCTGGATAATCTAAATGAGTACAACGATTACAGTAAAGAGCTTGACCCGCGATATTCAAATAGCATAAACCAGTTGCGTACTCGCAATGAAGTACATCACAGACCGAAAGAAATTATAAAAAGAGATACAACAGCAGATGCTATTAAAAAGATTAAATTGATCGAAGATTCATTAAAAAATTACGAAGAGGTCGTGACAATTAGCCCGTTGCTAATTCTCAAAATTCGCTTATCCTATTTAACGGATAATATAGAGAATATGAAGCCAACGATGTACCATTATTCTATGCCAGTACCCTTAGATATCATGACGCAAACGAAAGAAGGGGAATTAAATAAGATTCTTCAAGATGAAATCAGTTATTCAAACGATGTTCAGAGTGACGATGATGATGATGAGATTGAAGAAGGTTAGTTTTAAATAACGGAACATTTTTTTTATCATTTATTTAATGCATAAGCCAGAAGATACTTATGTTAAGTTAGATTAAGAAAGGTGCAGAAGCGCATGTAGAGATCAAGCAAACGAAAAATCGTTCTTTTAAAAAATCGATAAGAAATACCGTTTTTTTTCTTTTACAGAGTTTATTGCCAGTTCTTCTCTTCCGTTCTACGCCCTCGATTTGAGAACTGGCAGTAAATGTAAAATTAGAAGCATTCAATGTAAATTTCTTCTTTGACGTTCATAAGTGTAAATTGTGTACCTACATGAATAATTGATTTTTGATTTGATTAATTGATTAAAAAGTTTAACTTTGCATAAACTTTGGTTTTGTAATAGTTATTAATTCTTATATTTGATTCTTTTTATAAATGTTAGTTAAATGGCACTCGAGTAATAAACAACGATAAAAGGTTAAGAAACATATTAATTTGAATGGTACAAACATTAAAATTGCATATAATAAACATATAATAATAATAAATAAACAAACAAATAAACTTTCCAACGGTCTCCCCTACCCACCTAAAATATCGGAATTTTATGCTATCAGTCTAATTTTGTGTTGACCTGTGTTATTATCGTTATTATTCTGAGGAATTATTAAGATCCGTTTGTAACACGACTATTAAGCATATGCATGTGGGCACTTTATTAAAATGAAAGGTTTAAAATGTTCTTGTTTCAGAGTCAAAATCCAACAAAAATAAAAAAGTTGTGAAAAAGAGAATCTTTTCTCTATGGAGCAGACTGCAAGGACTTCACAGGGGCCACGAATTACACCACCGTCGGCATCTTCACGCCTTTTACGGTCTTCCTGATGAAGGTGGTGGTGGTGGTGATAGTACTCTCACAGCTGAAACTCGAGCAACCTTTCTGCGACCACCCGGTTCACCTTTGAGATGGGGCTGAGTCCTCAGACCAAGAAAACCTCATAACTATAAGAAAGTGTCCAATCAGTTAACGAAGTAAGCATGCAAAGCTGAAAAGTACAATAATTTTGATCAACGTAGTTGCGTAGGCCGTAGTAAATACATATTTTCTGATTTTATTAATTTGTATTCAAATTGTAAACTTTGATACAAGTAGATTTTCTTTTTCGATTTTTAAATTTGATAAAAATCAAATTCAAAAATAGAAAATGTTTTCATAGGCTTGGGATTTCTGCTTGCTCAATCTACATATTTAAATTGCGCAGTCAAATACTAATGATAATTAATATTATTACTTACCCCAAATTAAAGATCGAAAATTGTGGCAAACATTAAGACCGACGACGCCTAAATATGAAAGAAAATCTGTTTCTAATCATGCATGAAATAAACGAAAACCTATATGTAATTTAGATACTCCTAAGTAAAAAACTATGTATCAGATCTAGAAAAACATATTATATGGTAAATAATTAGAGATCTCTATGTTAATATAACAATGATAAATATCATGTAAATAAAAAGCGGCATGTGAACATTTGTATTTTCATTTTAAAACTTTAAGCTATAAGATAATATAAAAAATAAAACATAAAATTATATAGTTTTTACTTATCAACGTACTTACTACTCTTTAGAGTTTAGAGTTTATATACCCGTAGAACGTCTATATATTATTCTGACTGACTTAAAAGCGATTAAGCAGGATTTACTTTTGATTCTGTAGTTTATACCTACGTTATAGCCTCTAGCTTCTGTATGTTATCAAATAAGATAAGTGTCAGTTGTCAATCACAAGTGTCATTGAGTGTAGACACTAGACATTAGACAGTACCTTTTTAGTAGCTTGTTATCTCAGCTGATAAATATGGTAAACAATAAAAAATAATTAGCATTAGAATCCAAAAGTTTATCAAGGTCATGGAATTTTGATGAGTTTAATTTAGTTTCAAGTTTGATCATCATGGCTAACACGGTAAGTAAGAAATATAACCTCTAATTTCAAAACTATTTGACTAAAAGTTTACTTGTCTGTGCGGCAACATTTTGATTTAAATAGAGAACACAAAATATAATAGAAATTGGGTATTAATCATGGCATAACTTAATCATTATTACACATATGACTTGATCTTAATCCCCTAAATATTTAGGGGATTTATTCACGTAACAAAATCACTTGTTTGAATAAATATAAAATATACATATATATATATTTACAAAAGAAAAGAAATGTTTTTTTTTTATATTATTATTTTATTATATAATAAATATACCTATAAATGAAAGAAAAAAAATATTTATACACATATACATACGAAACTAACGCACGTTGATGCGATATTGAATTTAATGTAAACCAGTTTTTCTTCTTTTATTAAATTACTAATTTTATAGTAATTTCACAAACACATTAATATTTTTTTTAAATAAAAACTTAATGCGATAAAAAATCTATGGTCGCTTTTAAACATAAAATCTATACAAATGTTACATAGACTATTCTGTATGGATACTGGTTGTCGTCTTGTACATGGCGAGTGCGAGCTGCGATGCATCTAAAGAAAATGACATTTGAAGAACGGTCTATAGACATCGTGCGAGAAAAGGCACAACTAACCGAGCAGTTCCGAAAGATTAATCCATCCCAAAAAGTTCCTGCTTTATTTGTGGGTAAGAAAAGAACTTTGACTTTGTTAATAGATTTATTAGATTTTCGCACAATATCTATAATAAAGGTATCAAACGACACAAAACTTAATATCAACAGATAATTAAGTGTTCTGATGTAAAGATGAAGAAACGTCTTTTCTTTTTACGGCTATATTTGAACCTACATAAAATATGAATCAGAGACATCAATCAAAAAATATTCCATTTAAATACAAATTTATTTTGATATTAAAAACGTCCCTCAAATGTGATGTGGGAACAATGTCAGACATAGTCATAAAGGTCTATTCCCTACGGCAAATAATTTCCTTACGAAACCGAATTATATTCTGTCGGGTGAAAATGAATTTCGGAGCCTTTTAAAATTCCCACATTACATCAATACGATCGGGCGATAAAAGCTTATACCAATATTCGTACGTTTCACAATTCCAGATTCCCGTCATGATCACATTTTGTTATAGCTTAGATTGAAGAGGTTTAGTGAATATTGAAAAAGTTTTAGTCGAATAAATTCAACGAAATATCAACACAAATGTAAATAAAGAACTTCGTTCTAATAAAAAAACTTTATATAAATAAATAAGGCTAATAATTATAAATGTCATAGTCATACAGAAATATGTTAATCTGAGATGTTAACCGACTCAATGTTAACTACACAGTATTTAGCTTCTGTCTTTGAAATGTATAAAATGACGTGCCCCTGCAAACTTGCACATGGGGCAAATAGTTCAAAAAATATTTATCAATACATAATATAGCTTATATACCATAAGCCTTTGTACATAACAAGTCTGAAGTATTATTGTCCGCCTTTTACGGCGTGTGGCTATTGTTGTATTCGTAGTCAATTATGATTTATAATTAGTACTGCACATGTCATCACTTGTAGGTTCATCACGGGCTCTTCACTCTCGCGAGTCCACTTATTTCGCACTCACGTTCCTAATTAACGCGTACATTTGCTTATTGAATTATATTGTATAATTATAGTATAATCAGGGTCTGTATTAGAGCGTAGATGTTATTTTAAGACTATTGTTAACTCTCACGTATATTTATTTATGCGATACCACATCGTAAATCGGAGTTTTTGAAATATAGCGTTGATTTATTTTTATCATAAGGTATCATTTCATTTAGCGGGTTATATATTTTTCTTATTTCATTATATATGCTGTCACTAAATGAAACAAAAACTCTTCTATATATTTTATAATAATAAACATCAATCATCAATCATTTATAAATTGCATATTTTGTATTTCTTAAGGTAGATAACACTACTTACTTTAAAAAGAAATAAATTTCACCTAAAATTAATTGAATCATTAAAAATCGTAGTTTAGCCCATCAAGAGCTGGATTAAAAAAAAACACACGTTTATTCTTTCCCCTTACATATAAAGATAAGTCGTTCTGAACACATTTATTTTTAATTTTCTCGTCAGTCTCGATTCACCACAATTGGACAGAAAGAGACGAAAGAGTACAAGAGAAGACGTAAGGATAGATGAAAGTCAGGCCGCACACTACGTATATGTCGGCGCGAAGCGCCTGTAAATAACGAATCCAGATTAATTAAAGCTGTCATTAAATTATTGAAGATAATGACGTCAGTAATACTGGTGTCATAGATTAGTTTGTTGGCATCTGCCATTTAATTTCGACATTAGAGTCTACACTTTAAAGGCTTCTGCTTGGTTCGACCGCTCAATCGAACTGAGACTCGCACCAATCAGTTCCTGTATTTATAACAACCAGAATTTGTAATAAACAAGCTTCGTAACATTTCGGGTACTCGTTCCACGACCGAACCCGAATAGACCACAGAGTCAAACAGAGTCATAAGAACGAGTGTCAAAGATTACTTTAATATTTATTGTTATCTAGTCTCCAATATTTAAAATTATGATAAATAACTTTCCATAATAATAATTATGACTATGGAGTCAGAATTATTATCGATCATTGAATAGTGATTAATTATAAGATCTAGCAACATTGACAAGTTAAATGAACTAGTCATATTAACGGTTTTAAAGAGATTTGACTTCGATGTCATTAAATGATAATGACAGTGGCAGCTGACACTAACACGCCATTGCTGTAACATAAATAATAAAGAATATAAAATTACTACAGACTATCATAAAATATGAATCCCAAACATTATTAATATTTTTCGTAACAATATATAAATTTGCGCCGATACGGCCATACTGACTCCAGCGCGTCCCTTGCGCTGCTTTACATTGCAACAACTTTAAACAAGGCATCACTCATGACGAGATCTAGCCAACACGTAACGCATCACCCATCCTGGGTTCAGCCAACAAGACCAGGATCAAGGATACGCATGGTGGCCAGCCAGCGTTTTAGGAAGGTTATTGGATAGGAAAACAAAAGGCATCACTCATTACGAGATCTAGCCCACACACAAGGCATCACTCATTACGAGATCTAGCCCACACACAAGGCATCACTCATTTAGAGATCTAGCCCACACACAAGGCATCACTCATTTAGAGATCTAGCCCACACAAGGCATCACCCATCCTGGGTTCAGCCAACAAGACCAGGATCAAGGATACGCATGGTGGCCAGCCAGCGTTTTAGGAAGGTTATTGGATAGGAAAACAAAAGGCATCACTCATTACGAGATCTAGCCCACACACAAGGCATCACTCATTTAGAGATCTAGCCCACACACAAGGCATCACTCATTTAGAGATCTAGCCCACACACAAGGCATCACTCATTTAGAGATCTAGCCCACACACAAGGCATCACTCATTTAGAGATCTAGCCCACACACAAGGCATCACTCATTTAGAGATCTAGCCCACACGAGGCATCACCCATCCTGGGTTCAGCCAACAAGACCAGGATCAAGGATACGCATGGTGGCCAGCCAGCGTTTTAGGAAGGATATTGGATAGGTAAAACACATTTTTATTTTTTCATAAACATGTCAATGCATATAAAATAATTATTACCTTTAATTAGATTAGTTATTCAGTAATTCAATGCAATTACCTAGATCCAATAACGTCAGTAGAAAAGGTTGAGGCCTTCTCACATAAAACTCTCCGACAAATCTTCCGCAGATACGGTCAATTCGACTGAAGTATAAACTCATGGCGTTCGAAAAATTGCTCCAATTGGTTACTCAAACAACCACAACATGTAAACCGCCTCGGCCTGCTGACATCTAGACTAAGAATTATAAAGCAGTTCTTCTCAAAAGCAGTCTAATGACAGAATATACCGATACCCGTTCTCTTTAAAAAAAATAAATATTAAAAATTAAAACCCACAGTAAAATGGTATCACAAAAAATACATGATATTTTTTTTTCATCACACTATTATCACATTAGTTATTCACATCAAATTACATTCATGCTCCTGATGTTCGTCAAAAATATTAGGTTTAATTTTACAATTACTTTTACAGTTATATTTACAACTTAAATTCAAATCTTAATTACTCATATCTGTAACGTATGGAATGTTTCGCTTATGATGGTTGATATAAAATGCACACTTAAGTTTTTAGTAATGGGCCAAACCCAGCAAAATAGAATAAGAACGAAAAGTGGGTAGAACGAATACGCAACGTACGGTAGACAAAAATCACTGCATTTTGATGTGTAGAATGTAACTGAGCTGAAGAGAAAGCGTTTTGGATTGAGTATTCATACAAAGTTGATATTTGTCATGACAACTATGAATAAAATTAAAATTAAATACGTTTATTTTGGAACATAAGATCGTCAAGGTATCACTTTTTCCACGTCATTAAATTCGAACTTGTAGGCATCCCTACTCATTCGCAAAGAAGACAGGGTGTAGGCCGAGAGAAAAAGCCGACGTAAAAAATTCTTGGTACTTTTTTTAAAATAAAAAAGTCATCAAACAATATTAAAACGCTCATAGCAAATTAATCAGAAGTAGCCTGCCCAGCACTAGTCCTAGGACCTTTCATCAACTAGACAATCGCTGACTTTATAGTAAGCCTTTTTACACAGCTCCTCTTTTTAATACATTTCCCAAATTTATTAAAATCTGAGAATCCCTTTTCCCAAAAAGAATTAGTAACTAAACCACTCAAATCAAATTTAATTTTTTTTTTGTGAGCAGTTAACGTCTCCAAATATTTGAATGATCAAATTTATATTTACAACTTTGATTTGGATTTTACTTTGCCATATGTGCAAAATATTAGAGAATGTTTATAATGACCGATATAAAATTCTCTTTTCACTTTCAGCGATGACGAAAAGTAAAAATACATAAATTTACCGAAAGACATACGTAAATATTAAACACAAAAGCTGTTTTTTTTAATAGTGTCATCTGATTAGGGAATTCCGTGAAAGCCAGATGCTATATCTAAGCATCTGTAATATTGGGCTCTGCCTAATCTCTAAATTTGGTCTGCTAATATCTCTAACCGCACTTGAATTCAACACGCAAAAATCAACGCAAAGTTTGTCCGTCCCGTTCTTTTTCTCGATTCATAAAATTCATATCTTATTATGACTTTCTCGAATTAATTGACAATTTTAATAGTTTTAAAAAGTCTTATACCTTTCTTTGAACAATTAATTACATATTTTGTTGTAGTAAGTTTAATAAATGAACAATACTTAATAGTTTAATTTAGCGAGTTACATTCGTCATTTTGACGGTAGTAGCAATTTTACTCTAGATGACCCACACAACGGCAGAAATCTCATTTAATAAACTGTGCCATGAAAACCGGTATTATTGTTACTGAATTATGACGAAATAACGTTATGCTTAGACAGATTTCTCACTTTGCAGTCCCGGTAACACGACAACGACAAACGACCCGGTTTAAGAAAGTGAAACGAACGAATTGATATTTTGAAGATACCATAACACGGGATCTTTGTTATATCATTATATTTACTCTACTTTCGATTTTACGCCTACGAAATATTATAAGAACTGATAAGAATTTATTTAGTGAATCGGAGGTAATTCTCAGTTACTCAGATCGAAAAAAAACTCAGGGTAAATACCTGTGATCACCGCAACCATTACCTCGGCGTCGGTAGCATATGGTCGAATCCTCTTAAAAAGCGTCCGTGCCATTATTAGCATACTCTGCGTAACGGCTCGCTTGGTCCAAAGTGTAGTTGCGCCATTTCGGCACGTCACTAACGTATGGATCAGCTCTCCCGAAGTCTCTTGGAGATGTGTGATCCCACCGCTGCTGTCGGCGCGAAGGGCCTGTAAATAACGAATCCAGATTAATTAAAGCTGTCATTAAATTATTGAAGGTAATGACGTCAGTAATACTGGTGTCATAGATTAGTTTGTTGGCATCTGCCATTTAATTTCGACATTAGAGTCTACACTTTAAAGGCTTCTGCTTGGTTCGACCGCTCAATCGAACTGAGGCTCGCACCAATCAGTTCCTGTATTTATAACAACCAGAATTTGTAATAAACAAGCTTCGTAACATTTCGGGTACTCGTTCCACGACCGAACCCGAATAGACCACAGAGTCAAACAGAGTCATAAGAACGAGTGTCAAAGATTACTTTAATATTTATTGTTATCTAGTCTCCAATTTTAAAATTATGATAAATAACTTTCCATAATAATAATTATGACTATGGAGTCAGAATTATTATCGATCATTGAATAGTGATTAATTATAAGATCTAGCAACATTGACAAGTTAAATGAACTAGTCATATTAACGGTTTTAAAGAGATTTGACTTCGATGTCATTAAATGATAATGACAGTGGCAGCTGACACTAACACGCCATTGCTGTAACATAAATAATAAAGAATATAAAATTACTACAGACTATCATAAAATATGAATCCCAAACATTATTAATATTTTTCGTAACAATATATAAATTTGCGCCGATACGGCCATACTGACTCCAGCGCGTCCCTTGCGCTGCTTTACATTGCAACAACTTTAAACAAGGCATCACTCATGACGAGATCTAGCCAACACGTAACGCATCACCCATCCTGGGTTCAGCCAACAAGACCAGGATCAAGGATACGCATGGTGGCCAGCCAGCGTTTTAGGAAGGTTATTGGATAGGAAAACAAAAGGCATCACTCATTACGAGATCTAGCCCACACACAAGGCATCACTCATTACGAGATCTAGCCCACACACAAGGCATCACTCATTTAGAGATCTAGCCCACACACAAGGCATCACTCATTTAGAGATCTAGCCCACACAAGGCATCACCCATCCTGGGTTCAGCCAACAAGACCAGGATCAAGGATACGCATGGTGGCCAGCCAGCGTTTTAGGAAGGTTATTGGATAGGAAAACAAAAGGCATCACTCATTACGAGATCTAGCCCACACACAAGGCATCACTCATTTAGAGATCTAGCCCACACACAAGGCATCACTCATTTAGAGATCTAGCCCACACACAAGGCATCACTCATTTAGAGATCTAGCCCACACACAAGGCATCACTCATTTAGAGATCTAGCCCACACACAAGGCATCACTCATTTAGAGATCTAGCCCACACGAGGCATCACCCATCCTGGGTTCAGCCAACAAGACCAGGATCAAGGATACGCATGGTGGCCAGCCAGCGTTTTAGGAAGGATATTGGATAGGTAAAACACATTTTTATTTTTTCATAAACATGTCAATGCATATAAAATAATTATTACCTTTAATTAGATTAGTTATTCAGTAATTCAATGCAATTACCTAGATCCAATAACGTCAGTAGAAAAGGTTGAGGCCTTCTCACATAAAACTCTCCGACAAATCTTCCGCCGATACGGTCAATTCGACTGAAGTATAAACTCATGGCGTTCGAAAAATTGCTCCAATTGGTTACTCAAACAACCACAACATGTAAACCGCCTCGGCCTGCTGACATCTAGACTAAGAATTATAAAGCAGTTCTTCTCAAAAGCAGTCTAATGACAGAATATACCGATACCCGTTCTCTTTAAAAAAAATAAATATTAAAAATTAAAACCCACAGTAAAATGGTATCACAAAAAATACATGATATTTTTTTTTCATCACACTATTATCACATTAGTTATTCACATCAAATTACATTCATGCTCCTGATGTTCGTCAAAAATATTAGGTTTAATTTTACAATTACTTTTACAGTTATATTTACAACTTAAATTCAAATCTTAATTACTCATATCTGTAACGTATGGAATGTTTCGCTTATGATGGTTGATATAAAATGCACACTTAAGTTTTTAGTAATGGGCCAAACCCAGCAAAATAGAATAAGAACGAAAAGTGGGTAGAACGAATACGCAACGTACGGTAGACAAAAATCACTGCATTTTGATGTGTAGAATGTAACTGAGCTGAAGAGAAAGCGTTTTGGATTGAGTATTCATACAAAGTTGATATTTGTCATGACAACTATGAATAAAATTAAAATTAAATACGTTTATTTTGGAACATAAGATCGTCAAGGTATCACTTTTTCCACGTCATTAAATTCGAACTTGTAGGCATCCCTACTCATTCGCAAAGAAGACAGGGTGTAGGCCGAGAGAAAAAGCCGACGTAAAAAATTCTTGGTACTTTTTTTAAAATAAAAAAGTCATCAAACAATATTAAAACGCTCATAGCAAATTAATCAGAAGTAGCCTGCCCAGCACTAGTCCTAGGACCTTTCATCAACTAGACAATCGCTGACTTTATAGTAAGCCTTTTTACACAGCTCCTCTTTTTAATACATTTCCCAAATTTATTAAAATCTGAGAATCCCTTTTCCCAAAAAGAATTAGTAACTAAACCACTCAAATCAAATTTAATTTTTTTTTTGTGAGCAGTTAACGTCTCCAAATATTTGAATGATCAAATTTATATTTACAACTTTGATTTGGATTTTACTTTGCCATATGTGCAAAATATTAGAGAATGTTTATAATGACCGATATAAAATTCTCTTTTCACTTTCAGCGATGACGAAAAGTAAAAATACATAAATTTACCGAAAGACATACGTAAATATTAAACACAAAAGCTGTTTTTTTTAATAGTGTCATCTGATTAGGGAATTCCGTGAAAGCCAGATGCTATATCTAAGCATCTGTAATATTGGGCTCTGCCTAATCTCTAAATTTGGTCTGCTAATATCTCTAACCGCACTTGAATTCAACACGCAAAAATCAACGCAAAGTTTGTCCGTCCCGTTCTTTTTCTCGATTCATAAAATTCATATCTTATTATGACTTTCTCGAATTAATTGACAATTTTAATAGTTTTAAAAAGTCTTATACCTTTCTTTGAACAATTAATTACATATTTTGTTGTAGTAAGTTTAATAAATGAACAATACTTAATAGTTTAATTTAGCGAGTTACATTCGTCATTTTGACGGTAGTAGCAATTTTACTCTAGATGACCCACACAACGGCAGAAATCTCATTTAATAAACTGTGCCATGAAAACCGGTATTATTGTTACTGAATTATGACGAAATAACGTTATGCTTAGACAGATTTCTCACTTTGCAGTCCCGGTAACACGACAACGACAAACGACCCGGTTTAAGAAAGTGAAACGAACGAATTGATATTTTGAAGATACCATAACACGGGATCTTTGTTATATCATTATATTTACTCTACTTTCGATTTTACGCCTACGAAATATTATAAGAACTGATAAGAATTTATTTAGTGAATCGGAGGTAATTCTCAGTTACTCAGATCGAAAAAAAACTCAGGGTAAATACCTGTGATCACCGCAACCATTACCTCGGCGTCGGTAGCATATGGTCGAATCCTCTTAAAAAGCGTCCGTGCCATTATTAGCATACTCTGCGTAACGGCTCGCTTGGTCCAAAGTGTAGTTGCGCCATTTCGGCACGTCACTAACGTATGGATCAGCTCTCCCGAAGTCTCTTGGAGATGTGTGATCCCACCGCTGCTGTCGGCGCGAAGGGCCTGTAAATAACGAATCCAGATTAATTAAAGCTGTCATTAAATTATTGAAGGTAATGACGTCAGTAATACTGGTGTCATAGATTAGTTTGTTGGCATCTGCCATTTAATTTCGACATTAGAGTCTACACTTTAAAGGCTTCTGCTTGGTTCGACCGCTCAATCGAACTGAGGCTCGCACCAATCAGTTCCTGTATTTATAACAACCAGAATTTGTAATAAACAAGCTTCGTAACATTTCGGGTACTCGTTCCACGACCGAACCCGAATAGACCACAGAGTCAAACAGAGTCATAAGAACGAGTGTCAAAGATTACTTTAATATTTATTGTTATCTAGTCTCCAATATTTAAAATTATGATAAATAACTTTCCATAATAATAATTATGACTATGGAGTCAGAATTATTATCGATCATTGAATAGTGATTAATTATAAGATCTAGCAACATTGACAAGTTAAATGAACTAGTCATATTAACGGTTTTAAAGAGATTTGACTTCGATGTCATTAAATGATAATGACAGTGGCAGCTGACACTAACACGCCATTGCTGTAACATAAATAATAAAGAATATAAAATTACTACAGACTATCATAAAATATGAATCCCAAACATTATTAATATTTTTCGTAACAATATATAAATTTGCGCCGATACGGCCATACTGACTCCAGCGCGTCCCTTGCGCTGCTTTACATTGCAACAACTTTAAACAAGGCATCACTCATGACGAGATCTAGCCAACACGTAACGCATCACCCATCCTGGGTTCAGCCAACAAGACCAGGATCAAGGATACGCATGGTGGCCAGCCAGCGTTTTAGGAAGGTTATTGGATAGGAAAACAAAAGGCATCACTCATTACGAGATCTAGCCCACACACAAGGCATCACTCATTACGAGATCTAGCCCACACACAAGGCATCACTCATTTAGAGATCTAGCCCACACACAAGGCATCACTCATTTAGAGATCTAGCCCACACAAGGCATCACCCATCCTGGGTTCAGCCAACAAGACCAGGATCAAGGATACGCATGGTGGCCAGCCAGCGTTTTAGGAAGGTTATTGGATAGGAAAACAAAAGGCATCACTCATTACGAGATCTAGCCCACACACAAGGCATCACTCATTTAGAGATCTAGCCCACACACAAGGCATCACTCATTTAGAGATCTAGCCCACACACAAGGCATCACTCATTTAGAGATCTAGCCCACACACAAGGCATCACTCATTTAGAGATCTAGCCCACACACAAGGCATCACTCATTTAGAGATCTAGCCCACACGAGGCATCACCCATCCTGGGTTCAGCCAACAAGACCAGGATCAAGGATACGCATGGTGGCCAGCCAGCGTTTTAGGAAGGATATTGGATAGGTAAAACACATTTTTATTTTTTCATAAACATGTCAATGCATATAAAATAATTATTACCTTTAATTAGATTAGTTATTCAGTAATTCAATGCAATTACCTAGATCCAATAACGTCAGTAGAAAAGGTTGAGGCCTTCTCACATAAAACTCTCCGACAAATCTTCCGCCGATACGGTCAATTCGACTGAAGTATAAACTCATGGCGTTCGAAAAATTGCTCCAATTGGTTACTCAAACAACCACAACATGTAAACCGCCTCGGCCTGCTGACATCTAGACTAAGAATTATAAAGCAGTTCTTCTCAAAAGCAGTCTAATGACAGAATATACCGATACCCGTTCTCTTTAAAAAAAATAAATATTAAAAATTAAAACCCACAGTAAAATGGTATCACAAAAAATACATGATATTTTTTTTCATCACACTATTATCACATTAGTTATTCACATCAAATTACATTCATGCTCCTGATGTTCGTCAAAAATATTAGGTTTAATTTTACAATTACTTTTACAGTTATATTTACAACTTAAATTCAAATCTTAATTACTCATATCTGTAACGTATGGAATGTTTCGCTTATGATGGTTGATATAAAATGCACACTTAAGTTTTTAGTAATGGGCCAAACCCAGCAAAATAGAATAAGAACGAAAAGTGGGTAGAACGAATACGCAACGTACGGTAGACAAAAATCACTGCATTTTGATGTGTAGAATGTAACTGAGCTGAAGAGAAAGCGTTTTGGATTGAGTATTCATACAAAGTTGATATTTGTCATGACAACTATGAATAAAATTAAAATTAAATACGTTTATTTTGGAACATAAGATCGTCAAGGTATCACTTTTTCCACGTCATTAAATTCGAACTTGTAGGCATCCCTACTCATTCGCAAAGAAGACAGGGTGTAGGCCGAGAGAAAAAGCCGACGTAAAAAATTCTTGGTACTTTTTTTAAAATAAAAAAGTCATCAAACAATATTAAAACGCTCATAGCAAATTAATCAGAAGTAGCCTGCCCAGCACTAGTCCTAGGACCTTTCATCAACTAGACAATCGCTGACTTTATAGTAAGCCTTTTTACACAGCTCCTCTTTTTAATACATTTCCCAAATTTATTAAAATCTGAGAATCCCTTTTCCCAAAAAGAATTAGTAACTAAACCACTCAAATCAAATTTAATTTTTTTTTTGTGAGCAGTTAACGTCTCCAAATATTTGAATGATCAAATTTATATTTACAACTTTGATTTGGATTTTACTTTGCCATATGTGCAAAATATTAGAGAATGTTTATAATGACCGATATAAAATTCTCTTTTCACTTTCAGCGATGACGAAAAGTAAAAATACATAAATTTACCGAAAGACATACGTAAATATTAAACACAAAAGCTGTTTTTTTTAATAGTGTCATCTGATTAGGGAATTCCGTGAAAGCCAGATGCTATATCTAAGCATCTGTAATATTGGGCTCTGCCTAATCTCTAAATTTGGTCTGCTAATATCTCTAACCGCACTTGAATTCAACACGCAAAAATCAACGCAAAGTTTGTCCGTCCCGTTCTTTTTCTCGATTCATAAAATTCATATCTTATTATGACTTTCTCGAATTAATTGACAATTTTAATAGTTTTAAAAAGTCTTATACCTTTCTTTGAACAATTAATTACATATTTTGTTGTAGTAAGTTTAATAAATGAACAATACTTAATAGTTTAATTTAGCGAGTTACATTCGTCATTTTGACGGTAGTAGCAATTTTACTCTAGATGACCCACACAACGGCAGAAATCTCATTTAATAAACTGTGCCATGAAAACCGGTATTATTGTTACTGAATTATGACGAAATAACGTTATGCTTAGACAGATTTCTCACTTTGCAGTCCCGGTAACACGACAACGACAAACGACCCGGTTTAAGAAAGTGAAACGAACGAATTGATATTTTGAAGATACCATAACACGGGATCTTTGTTATATCATTATATTTACTCTACTTTCGATTTTACGCCTACGAAATATTATAAGAACTGATAAGAATTTATTTAGTGAATCGGAGGTAATTCTCAGTTACTCAGATCGAAAAAAAACTCAGGGTAAATACCTGTGATCACCGCAACCATTACCTCGGCGTCGGTAGCATATGGTCGAATCCTCTTAAAAAGCGTCCGTGCCATTATTAGCATACTCTGCGTAACGGCTCGCTTGGTCCAAAGTGTAGTTGCGCCATTTCGGCACGTCACTAACGTATGGATCAGCTCTCCCGAAGTCTCTTGGAGATGTGTGATCCCACCGCTGCTGTCGGCGCGAAGGGCCTGTAAATAACGAATCCAGATTAATTAAAGCTGTCATTAAATTATTGAAGGTAATGACGTCAGTAATACTGGTGTCATAGATTAGTTTGTTGGCATCTGCCATTTAATTTCGACATTAGAGTCTACACTTTAAAGGCTTCTGCTTGGTTCGACCGCTCAATCGAACTGAGGCTCGCACCAATCAGTTCCTGTATTTATAACAACCAGAATTTGTAATAAACAAGCTTCGTAACATTTCGGGTACTCGTTCCACGACCGAACCCGAATAGACCACAGAGTCAAACAGAGTCATAAGAACGAGTGTCAAAGATTACTTTAATATTTATTGTTATCTAGTCTCCAATATTTAAAATTATGATAAATAACTTTCCATAATAATAATTATGACTATGGAGTCAGAATTATTATCGATCATTGAATAGTGATTAATTATAAGATCTAGCAACATTGACAAGTTAAATGAACTAGTCATATTAACGGTTTTAAAGAGATTTGACTTCGATGTCATTAAATGATAATGACAGTGGCAGCTGACACTAACACGCCATTGCTGTAACATAAATAATAAAGAATATAAAATTACTACAGACTATCATAAAATATGAATCCCAAACATTATTAATATTTTTCGTAACAATATATAAATTTGCGCCGATACGGCCATACTGACTCCAGCGCGTCCCTTGCGCTGCTTTACATTGCAACAACTTTAAACAAGGCATCACTCATGACGAGATCTAGCCAACACGTAACGCATCACCCATCCTGGGTTCAGCCAACAAGACCAGGATCAAGGATACGCATGGTGGCCAGCCAGCGTTTTAGGAAGGTTATTGGATAGGAAAACAAAAGGCATCACTCATTACGAGATCTAGCCCACACACAAGGCATCACTCATTACGAGATCTAGCCCACACACAAGGCATCACTCATTTAGAGATCTAGCCCACACACAAGGCATCACTCATTTAGAGATCTAGCCCACACAAGGCATCACCCATCCTGGGTTCAGCCAACAAGACCAGGATCAAGGATACGCATGGTGGCCAGCCAGCGTTTTAGGAAGGTTATTGGATAGGAAAACAAAAGGCATCACTCATTACGAGATCTAGCCCACACACAAGGCATCACTCATTTAGAGATCTAGCCCACACACAAGGCATCACTCATTTAGAGATCTAGCCCACACACAAGGCATCACTCATTTAGAGATCTAGCCCACACACAAGGCATCACTCATTTAGAGATCTAGCCCACACACAAGGCATCACTCATTTAGAGATCTAGCCCACACGAGGCATCACCCATCCTGGGTTCAGCCAACAAGACCAGGATCAAGGATACGCATGGTGGCCAGCCAGCGTTTTAGGAAGGATATTGGATAGGTAAAACACATTTTTATTTTTTCATAAACATGTCAATGCATATAAAATAATTATTACCTTTAATTAGATTAGTTATTCAGTAATTCAATGCAATTACCTAGATCCAATAACGTCAGTAGAAAAGGTTGAGGCCTTCTCACATAAAACTCTCCGACAAATCTTCCGCCGATACGGTCAATTCGACTGAAGTATAAACTCATGGCGTTCGAAAAATTGCTCCAATTGGTTACTCAAACAACCACAACATGTAAACCGCCTCGGCCTGCTGACATCTAGACTAAGAATTATAAAGCAGTTCTTCTCAAAAGCAGTCTAATGACAGAATATACCGATACCCGTTCTTTTAAAAAAAAAAAATATTAAAAATTAAAACCCACAGTAAAATGGTATCACAAAAATACATGATATTTTTTTTGTCATCACACTATTATCACATTAGTTATTCACATCAAAATACATTCATGCACCTGATGTTCGTCAAAAATATTAGGTTTAATTTTACAATTACTTTTACAGTTACAACTTAAATTCAAATCTTAATTACTCATATCTGTAACGTATGGAATGTTTCGCTTATGATGGTTGATATAAAATGCACACTTAGTTTTTAGTAATGGGCCAAACCCAACAAAATAGAATAACAACGAAAAGTGGGTAGAACGAATACGCAACGTACGGTAGACAAAAATCACTGCATTTTGATGTGTAGAATGTAACCGAGCTGAAGAGAAAGCGTTTTGGATTGAGTATTCATACAAAGTTGATATTTGTCATGACAACTATGAATAAAATTAAAATAAAATAAGTTTATTTTGGAACATAAGATCGTCAAGGTATCACTTTTTCCACGTCATTAAATTCGAACTTGTAGGCATCCCTACTCATTGGCAAAGAAGACAGGGTGTAGGCCGAGAGAAAAAGCCGACGTAAAAAATTCTTGGTACTCTTTTAAAATAAAAAAAAGTCATCAAACAATATTACAACGCTCATAGCAAATTAATCAGAAGTAGCCTGCCCAGCACTAGTCCTAGGCCCTTTCATCAACTAGACAATCGCTGACTTTATAGTAAGCCTTTTACACAGCTCCTCTTTTTAATACATTTCCCAAATTTATTAAAAGACAGAGATACAAGAGCATCTGGGATTTTATATTAAAGAAGAGAATCCCTTTTCCCAAAAAGAATTAGTAACTAAACCACTCAAATCAAATTTAATTTTTTTTTTGTGATCAGTTAACGTCTCCAAATATTTGAATGATCAAATTTATATTTACAACTTTGATTTGGATTTTACTTTGCCATATGTGCAAAATATTAGAGAATGTTTATAATGACCGATATAAAATTCTCTTTTCACTTTCAGCGATGACGAAAAGTAAAAATACATAAATTTACCGAAAGACATACGTAAATATTAAACACAAAAGCTGTTTTTTTTAATAGTGTCATCTGATTAGGGAATTCCGTGAAAGCCAGATGCTATATCTAAGCATCTGTAATATCGGGCTCTGCCTAATCTCTAAATTTGGTCTGCTAATATCTCTAACCGCACTTGAATTCAACACGCAAAGATCAACGCAAAGTTGGTCCGTCCCGTTCTTTTTCTCGATTCATAAAATTCTTATGTTATTATGACTTTCTCGAATTAATTGACAATTTTAATAGTTTTAAAAAGTCTTATACCTTTCTTTGAACAATTAATTACATATTTTGTTGTAGTAAGTTTAATAAATGAACAATACTTAATAGTTTAATTTAGCGAGTTACATTCGTCATTTTGACGGTAGTAGCAATTTTACTCTAGATGACCCACACAACGGCAGAAATCTCATTTAATAAACTGTGCCATGAAAACCGGTATTATTGTTACTGAATTATGACGAAATAACGTTATGCTTAGACGGATTTCTCACTTTGCAGTCCCGGTAACGCGACAACGACAAACGACCCGGTTTAAGAAAGTGAAACGAACGAATTGATCTTTTGAAGATACTATAACACGGGATCTTTGTAATATCATTATATTTACTCTTCTTTCGATTTTACGCCTACGAAATATTATAAGAACTGATAAGAATTTATTTAGTGAATTGGAGGTAATTCTCAGTTACTCAGATCGAAAAAACTCAGGGTAAATACCTGTGATCACCGCAACCATTACCTCGGCGTCGGTAGCATATGGTCGAATCCTCTTAAAAAGCGTCCGTGCCATTGTAGCATACTCTGCGTAACGGCTCGCTTGGTCCGAAGTGTAGTTGCGCCATTTCGGCACGTCAATCGAGTACCGAAACTCTACACGTCACTTACGTATGGATCAGCTCTCCCGAAGTCTCTTGGAGATGTGTGATCCCGCCGCTGCTGTCGGCGCGAAGCGCCTGTAAATAACGAATCCAGATTAATTAAAGCTGTCATTAAATTATTGAAGATAATGACGTCAGTAATACTGGTGTCATAGATTAGTTTGTTGGCATCTGCCATTTAATTTCGACATTAGAGTCTACACTTTAAAGGCTTCTGCTTGGTTCGACCGCTCAATCGAACTGAGACTCGCACCAATCAGTTCCTGTATTTATAACAACCAGAATTTGTAATAAACAAGCTTCGTAACATTTCGGGTACTCGTTCCACGACCGAACCCGAATAGACCACAGAGTCAAACAGAGTCATAAGAACGAGTGTCAAAGATTACTTTAATATTTATTGTTATCTAGTCTCCAATATTTAAAATTATGATAAATAACTTTCCATAATAATAATTATGACTATGGAGTCAGAATTATTATCGATCATTGAATAGTGATTAATTATAAGATCTAGCAACATTGACAAGTTAAATGAACTAGTCATATTAACGGTTTTAAAGAGATTTGACTTCGATGTCATTAAATGATAATGACAGTGGCAGCTGACACTAACACGCCATTGCTGTAACATAAATAATAAAGAATATAAAATTACTACAGACTATCATAAAATATGAATCCCAAACATTATTAATATTTTTCGTAACAATATATAAATTTGCGCCGATATATACTTAAAAAAAATGTTAGCCGTTTTTGTCAGAATAGAGCAATAATAAAAATCACAATAAATTTACATTATCTTGAAGTAACGTTCAATAACACGACGCGTTTAATAAGTGGAGTAAAAGGCGAGATAAATTGACACGTATTTAGGTCGAGTCTATTGACCGAAGCACTATACTAATGTATATGTAAATATTCAGTAGTATATTGGCCTAAGTGCGAATAATAAATTGTCTAGTCTATCTCATTGAACTCAGATCTAGACTATAAACAATGCCTTAGATGGCATCAATTAAAACGATTCGTGGAGGAGCTGGCTTGTTCAGCTTCTTAGAAATATATAAACAAAGAGCATTTGTACATACTACATAATAGCTTATACATTTACGCCAAAAATTTGATTACAATCACAAACAAAATTCTTACATAACAATTATTTCCTACATTATGTTTGTTTTTTTTTTGCATGAATCTTTTTTCATCACCTCAAAATATGATGTTATAGAATGCTTTTGAGAATTCATTCAATAATATATATTGGTTTTGTATTTTTTATTTTGAGCTTACGTTAATTTATGACCGAATATTTTTCTTCTTTCTTAATGCATACGACACTAAGGATGCTCTCACGAAAAACTTACTTTACCAACATAGATGGTGCTACAATCGTGGAGTCGATGGCAATTATTGAATATCTAGATGACACACGACCCGACCCACCCCTGAAACCCATTACACCATTACAAAGAGCCCGCATGCAAGAAATCTGTGAGGTACGCTACGTAAATTTAAGAATTTTTTTTACAAGTTTTATATACAAATTCCCAGATTATAGATGATTCACTTCCCGGCATATTGGTAGAAACTATGTTGGAGATTGAACAGATGTTGCAAAAAGTACGGTAGCCGTACAGAATTATTTAATATTCTTAGATCAAAAAAAATCACTTATTTTTTAAACTGTAATTTTGCCTAAATTAAGATGCTGATCTGATGAGCCGATTAAGGTCTCTTCTTTCTCACATATGTAAGTCTTACGTATTTCATAATAATTATTTGGTGTCCCCGTTTGAACATGTGAGATGGTTGAGTCTAAATAAAATAAAATGTAACCTTTATTGTTTATTATATTTATTTATATATCTGAAATACTGTTACTTTATTTTTATTTTACCTCCATTACATGTACCACGCCTAAATTGGTATGTGACAACCAAATGATATGAAATAGCTATTAATTGAAACAAATCATACTTATGTATAGATGGCCTTAACACGGCCAATGACCCCATCTTGTAAACTGGCTACTACGTTTTGATCAAATACAAAAAATATAATATAAAATAGGTATTTATAATACAACAATTGAGCAATGTAATATTTGCATAAATCACATAGGAATGGCGCTACTGTCAGCTGTCATTGTCAGACATTCACAAAAATACATATTAGTACTTCAAAACCGATAGTACTATATACTAAAAATACATCCTTATTTACCACAAATTGGATTTGCCAATATTGCTAGCGCTACCGATATATTTCAATCTACATGAACTTTACTCACGCACTTCGGAAAAACTTAATAAATTTTTGACGCGTTCTCAAACGTAATTTCAAAGTTTGCTTCTAGTTAGAATTTTGTATGACATATTACCCTGTCAAGTCGGCTTATCAATATTTTGGAACACAACTTATTTAACTTCGAATACGTCTTATTATTTGAGATTTATTTTAAAACTTTAGGAACACGTTTTCATAATTGCATCAGAATGGTTTATAATTCAAACACATACGGATAAACATTTCAGTCATCCGCTCAACAATCTAAGTCTAATCCCTAAAAATAAGAATAGATAATTTTATGTTTTGAAGAAGAATACTACCTATTGGTATCAGCTATGCCAGAATAAATAAAAATTATAGGTATATTTAATTAAGGGGGTCACTTAAAGTTGGATTTATCGCTGCCCATGGACAACTGAACACGAGTGTTTGCCAGTCCGTTGCCAAACTACCAATATTTTTATGTTCGTTCAGTTAATGTTTGAAGAAACAAAGAGGCTATATATCTGTAATAATTAGGTAAGGTTCATTACTTGAAAAGTTGGTAAATTTTTAACAGCGTGAATTATTTTAAATATATAATTGTAAATCAATTTAATGCCGAAATTTTTAAAACGCTGAAACTCTGCCAATTTTAATTACTTCAATATCATCTCATCACATCTAGACTACGAAGACCTGAAAACACTTTATATTTAATTTAAAACAGCTTTTCATCCGAACAGATTATTGTTTCCGGTATTCAGCCTCTCCAAAACATTGGATTAAAACGCTTTTTCGAGACTGAAGACAAGTTCACAGTATTCACAAAACACTGGACAGAGCGTGGGCTTCAAAGCCTCGAGGTACTTTTGAAAAATTCCGCTGGGGGTTATAGTGTTGGAAACCAAATGACTAAGGCTGATCTGTGCCTTGTCCCACAAGTGTATAATGCAGTTACAAGGTGAGTTTAGATATACGGTGCTCTTTATTGGCGTTCAGATTCATCATGTTTATCTCTTCACCTAAAGACAAATTCCATAGCTATGTCAGATTGATGTACGAATGAACAAAAAATGGTTTTCTTTCGAATTTTCTTATAATTTTTTTTGACAAATTAGTTTCCTATAATTTTTTTTCAGCTATTATACCATTAACACGTATTTTTCTCAACATTAAAATTTCACGTGAAAAATATATAATTATAGTTTTATCCAGGTGCTTAATAAATATTTTTGAATTTGAATTCGTAACCTATTTCGTGTATACTCAAAATATATAATAAAAGGCATCTTAAAAGTCGTTTCGTGATGTTAACGTAACTTTTGTTTCAGGCACAAATTGGATCTCGGCAAATATCCGATACTCTCCAAATTGTATGAAAAACTATTAAAAGAAGAAAGTTTCCGGAAAACGCACCCAATGATAGTTAAGGTCCAGAAGAAATTAACGTTACCAACTTTGTAATAATATCATCAATATGGGTTATTTATAAGCAATATCTTTCTGCCTTTTTTTTAAATATTGTACTTTTAAATATATAAATAAATAGCTAAAAAGTCAATTATATAATATGGTTCAGTGTTCCTTCATTCGTTTTGTTTATTTGTTTATTTATTTTTTATAAAAAAAAACTGTGTCAAATTTCCTACTCAATCTTATACTGTATTAATTTGTAGAATTAATTTAAAAAAACTACATAAAGGGTTATTCGACAAAATAACAATCTTTACGGTCAACTTATTTACTTATGTCAGACCGTATTTCTCTTAATTACGTTATTTTATTTTTTATATAACATAATAATAGGCTAATACTACTCGATTATTATATCTCCTACTGAATATAAATTAAATTTACTAGTAGGAATTAAACTGCTGAACTAAATGTGTCCAGTTTGTGTCATCACACTGTTAAAAACCTCTTTTCTATTTCAGATTATGTATACAATAAATAAATCTAATAAATCCTTTTCTAAATATTTTGAATTTTGTTAAATTTATTTTTATTAATATAAACACGTTTTCATGAGCGTTCCCCATTCATATTTAAATAAAATTTATGCATTATTTTTTATTATTATTACTTTTCATTTACCAAAATGACTTAACATTATTTTAAAAAGTTAAAAATAACCCAATTCCACGAGCTTTCATTAATTATTATTTAAGTAAACAATAATTGTTTATCTGTTTTTCCAACATCTCCATCGGAAACGCCCACGAGCAAAAATGCTATTATTGTAACCCAAACAATGTTTTATAGGTAAGTTTATACGATGGCTTTAACGATGAAACTTTGCTAGTAAACTCGGTTTTAACGCCGCTTATTTCAATACAATTGAAGTTGACCTACATTTCAATTCGCATACGAGAAGTTAACAATACAATTTAAAGCAATTGTTGTAAATGTAATAATAATAATAATTAACCCTCATTAATTTCTTAAAAATTTACAAAACATACACACACTTAAACTCTTTGATTTTTCTTTTCTCTCCCTCTCTTAAATATTTTTCTACTAATATTCAGAACCAACTTCCCTAAGCTCGTTAGCCCAATTGAAAAAAGGGTGACCTCTCTTTCTTTAGGTTCTTATAACATATGTATGTAGTATCTGTTTCTTGATTATTTGTCAAACTAAGGCAAGTACCTAGCCTATCTTCTGTGCCTGACACGACGCGACTTTTTGGTATAAATGAAGCTGGTTTGCTGACGATGTTTTCCTTCACCGTTCGAGCGAATGATAAAAACGCACATAGAAGTCCATTAGTGTACAGTCGAAGATCGTACCTACGACCTCAGGGTTGAGAGTCGCACGCTGAAGCTACTAGGTACATGTGGTAACTTTACCGGCGTAAATATTACGATAACTGCTTGTAAACTTTTTCGTGTTAGCTGTGCACGTTGGGGTATGAATAATTTGAACTTCTAAGACAGCAGTCGAATTGCTTTGAGGTGTAGATCAGAATGCATGGGCCTGCATCCGGAATTGCTTAAACTGTACACCTGCTGTCTGAATGGAGTTCACGAACTGTCCTCAGTCAGCAGTCACCAATTCCCCTTTTAATTTACCGTATCCATTTCTGGAATATCAAATCAGAAATGGATATATTTGTGGACGGTTTGGGGGATGAATTTATTTTTATGTAGAAATAAAATTATTTTTTAAGGTACTATGTAATTTAGTCCATATATTATAATTATTGTGTGTTATCTATGCTATAATTGAATGAATAAATAAAAACTTAAAAGGAAGAACCAATTGTTTACCTGGCATGAGGTGCCCCTAGGGCGGAGGGCTATCAAGGGCGGAGCCGGCTTTGGCGCCAGGAGGAGGTCACATAGTCGTGGTCAAGTCAATAACTTACGTTTGCTATCATACAAAGTTATTATATTAAATTAATTAAATATTGAAGGTATGTATAAAATCTATGGTATGGTGACAAAATATTGAAATAAAATCATTATGTTCAATTAGTGGTCCACCTGGAACCAGCTCAGGGGGGTGTCATAACCCCCATGACCGACGTCATGGATCCGCCGTTGGGGGCATAAAACGCTAAGCCAGACCTATTTAAGTCGCTAAATCGTTAATTATAAGGCAACATTCTAAAGCTGTTAATTCCAACAAAAACTGTAACATTAGCAACGTTATGCTTATGTTCATGGGCCCAACAAGCCTCAAATATAAAGTTTTGCTTTATCACTCTCGTCAAAATACCTCAGCAATGTGACAAAAACGTTCTCGTTAAATATTTTATTTTGAAATAAAACTACATAATTAATTTGAATTTATAGACATCTAGCTATTTCAGTTATAGGTAAATCAATATTAAAAAAAATGTTCTTAAAAATTGGTGAAAATATGGTGGAAGTAAGTCAAGATTAAGATATTTTCAGATGTGACTATTAAGACTTAGTTAAGAAGACACGAGGGTTAACTTCCAAAACTTTAAGCATAAAGAATTATGAGTCACTTAGAAATACACATTTTTACACATCTTATAAAAAGGTAAACATTATAATACAATAATTTATGAGTAACATTTTATTAGAATAGAATATTATGAGTTATTGTTAAAAATGGTTAGGTAGCACGATATATTTTATCTACGCTCATTTACTATTGATTTAGTGCACGTACAATGTACATAATATGATCTGTTAATTAACTCTATGGATTTTCAAACATTAAATTCAATGGTATTACCGGCAAAATAAATTAAGAGAGAAATAATTGTTATATTAGTTGTACGTTGATTTTTTTACAATTTACTCCATTACAACAATTTCATAATATATTTTTAGTCCCATAGTTTTGAAAAAAGCAAAATAATTATTAATGTATTTTTTTAAAGTTTGCTCAAAACTATTTCATTTTGCAGTTCAATTAAGAACGATCAAGAATACTAATTACGTAGTATGATTTGGCCAAGCATTAAGGACAATTTATTAGGCCTTCATTGGTATTCGTAGAAACAGAAAGAGCATAAACTATTATATTTTTGGGTCAAGGGTGAGTTATTATGCTGATAGCCTTCAAGAAAGATTTTTAAGGCTAATTGGTCGGCGAAAATGCATAAGTATCTTATTTAAGTTAATTTGTCTATTTTTACGCCTTGTACGAGAATGGCGAGTTTAAATCTCGTGTAATTTTTTCATTATTTCTCTTTCTTCTCCCATAGTGTTTCTATACATTTTTCAAAAATGGGGATATTTTGTTACCTTTTATTTACATTTAAGGTTCGTTCATTGTGTTATTTTATTTGAGCAGTACAAATTCAATATAACGTAAGAATATAAGACATATTATACATTTACGATTAAATCCAAACTATATCTAATACAGTTCTAGATAGCTATGTGGCAACAATTCTGCAACTGTTGGTAATTCTTTATTAAATACTCGCTTATGTGATTAGATCAAAAGAAATCGAACACATTTATGTGCGTTTTTAATTCGACTTAGGGTTCTTCGAGACAAGAGCGTACCAATTCTTAAAAGGCCGGCAACGCACTCGCGAGCCCTCTGGCATTGGGAGTGTCCATGGGCGGCGGTATCACTTAACATCAGGTGAGCCTCCTGCCCATTTGCCCCCTGTTCTATATAAAAAAAACAAGATTTATTACTACTAGTATCTTTTAATATAAATATAAATAAAACGTTAATATATATATGAAGAGGCAGGATGGCCTTCATCAAAAGTCATGTTGTGTGATGTATGTCGGTAGGTAGGTGTTCTTGTTATAATTACAGTTGTATAATCAGCACGGGGCTTAACAATCGAAATGCACAGTGAAATAAGCAATGTACAATCTAAGCAACACGCCATCAACTTAATTATAACACTAGATTAAACTATCACTCAGATTCAAAGCGATTCGTCACAAGCGCGGTGTGCGGGCGCCGTCTCGAACAACAGTCTGTCAAGATGGCCGCTCTCACAACCATCCACAATGACGCTTCGCTAGGCTGACATTGACAACCTGATGTCTGATGTTAACGGATGCGCCTACACGGCCAGACTGACATTCGACCGTCCTCGGGCGATTTTCTGAGACAATTAGTTGCAATCGTACATAGTCCGTTCGGCATCCTGACAGATGACTAGCTTTAATTATCACCATGCGCTATGATACTTAAGACTTAAGGCGGGTGTCTCGCTACAATTAAGCCGGATGACACAGCCTCGTTATTAGACAGCATGTAGGTTAACTGTTCACAATTGGTATTATTAGACAAGTTAGTCCTTTGGAGGATGTGACTCGGACGACAATATTCGTCTTACCATAATCTGCAAAACATCCAGAACAAGTCAGTCAACTTAAATGACTCTGACTTCGACGACATATTTCGTCTCATAGAACAAAACTACAGTGACAAGTCAGTCTCGTACTGACTCGGACGACATATTTCGTCTTACCACAATCTCCAAAACATCCAGAACAAGTCAGTCAACACAAATGACTCTGACTCGGACGACATTTTCGTCTTATCATAATCTCCAAAACGTCCAGAACAAGTCAGTCAACATAAATGACTCTGACTCGGACGACATTTTCGTCTTATCATAATTTCCAAAACATTCAGAACAAGTCAGTCAACATAAATGACTCTGACTCGGACGACATTTTCGTCTTATCATAATCTCCAAAACGTCCAGAACAAGTCAGTCAACATAAATGACTCTGACTCAGACGACATTTTCGTCTAATCATAATCTCCAAAACATTCTGAACAAGTCAGTCAACATAAATGACTCTGAATTAGACGACATATTATTTCGTCTCATATAACAGAAGCACAGTGACAAGTCAACCCCGTACTGACTCGGACGACATTTTCGTCTCAGTGACAAGTCAACACGGTACCGACCCGGACGAGATACTTCGTCCGACTGCCTGGCAAGAAAGATTCCTGCAGGTCGCTCCACTTACCTACGACCACGAATCGTCCCGCTCTGCACGAATCCCAGTTTCATACAAGCTTTCCCAAGTCTCATCGGACTGTACAGGACATCCTAGGCAGTCAATTCGTTGTTTAGAGTATATAGCAAGATTATCATTATCAATTTCGACACTTAGCCCTTGATCAAGTATATCTCTACCAATAATTCTAGGCAGATATATTATTGTCGGAAATCACGTGAAAGAGTAAACTAATCAAGCGATCACAAATTTTAACATGGGCCCGAATTTGAGTCGTACACTGTATATAATCGCCCCCAATGCCGCTCAGATAGACGAGACTTTTACACACAGTACCCAAGAGTTTACCTGGATAACTTTCTTTCACAAGAGAACAGGACGATCCGCTATCAAATAGAAAAGGAACAGGCTCACCGAAAGATGTTGTCAAGATACCCTTTGAAGCACAACATCGATCATCCTCTCCAATGGACGGTAAGCACTCGGAGTGACTCGAGGCTCGACTGATCCCAACGCGTCACGACGTTTTCGGCATTCCACAAAACGATGTCCGATATTCGGCAAAAGTTACATCTGCGAGTGAACCGCTCGGTAGTACGAAAACGCTTCGCCTCAGGTTCGTTAGCTTCGACACCGTCTAAACGCCGCTTAAGAGATACGTCTCACAGGATTCGGAACAATTGAGTGCGAGTTTTGATATTGTACGCAATCAATTCGCGTCTTATCAGGCTATCCTTTTGACAAAGCACAGAAATAACGAATCCGGTCACCACTTCTTCAGGCATCACAGTCTTAGGTATTCGTTTCGATTAAGTTACATAGACGAAGAGCGGATTCTGAAGCTGTCTCCTTAGCTCCTAATAGCAATATTTCGTCAAAATAGTCCTAAATTTAGGTTACTTATACAGGCAGCCGCTCGTCCTTTTAAAGATGTAGTAAGAGCCATGAGCAAGTCTAGTCTTCTAATCGTTTATTACGAACGATCGCTTCGGTAATATTACACCAACCATCTATGTCACAGTTTGGTTCGTCTGGATTAAATGGTAAGAATTATGTTGCCTGATTAGTACTCACAGTGAACATGAGATAAAAGCATTCACATGTTATTCAGCAATTTTTTTTTTGCATCCGATTTTGGTGTTTCTTGCTCAATTCTAGCCTTATCCGATCCCACTTCTGATGAAGAGGCAGGATGGCCTTCATCAAAAGTCATGTTGTGTGATGTATGTCGGTAGGTAGGTGTTCTTGTTATAATTACAGTTGTATAATCAGCACGGGGCTTAACAATCGAAATGCACAGTGAAATAAGCAATGTACAATCTAAGCAACACGCCATCAACTTAATTATAACACTAGATTAAACTATCACTCAGATTCAAAGCGATTCGTCACAAGCGCGGTGTGCGGGCGCCGTCTCGAACAACAGTCTGTCAAGATGGCCGCTCTCACAACCATCCACAATGACGCTTCGCTAGGCTGACATTGACAACCTGATGTCTGATGTTAACGGATGCGCCTACATATACATTATGATAATAACTGTCATTACAAATGTAGGCACAAAGTGTAATCCTTAATTCGTAACGGCGCGTCAAATTGAATTTAATCTGTCGATACAAACGTCTAGAACCGTTTGGCAATGAATAATTTAAATTTCAAGAGTGGGCTGATCTCGAGAGATGGAGAATTGAATTGATCTCAGTTCATTAAGTTGTATTGTTCTTAAAATGTAAATAATTCGGCAACAATTTTATTTATATTTTGGTTTTAATTTCGTCCGCAACTCTATTTTGTAAAATTGAGTATGTCGTTAAGCTCCGTAAAAGCGGGATTTGAATTCTTAATATTTGGTTTTAAAACGAATCCATAGCTAATTGTTTGGAAAAACAGTTCTTCTTTACTTTAGATTCCTTGAAATCCAATGTAATAGATGCTATAGCTAAGTTTTTACTAGAGCGACAAACAATAATTATGTGTTTCTTGCCTTAATTATTAAGTAAATTTTCGTATGCCCTGCGCTTCGTTTTCCATTCGATTTTTTTATCAGTGTATTGCGTTATTTTTTTAATTAATTGAACCAATAGTCCAGTCAGCTGTTTGATATAGCAGTAGCTTAAAACAAGTCGAAGTGTATATATGTATTGTTTTGTCTTTAAAACTCGCCGTATCAAAGAAATAAAAACAAATAAATATAAACTTTATTATATGTATCGGAGATAGTGCGACCTTAATTCATTGAATAGGAACCTAGTGAATCAGAAGTAAGTATCGACCAAAATTAATCAACATTAGTTTGCTGGGTTAACTGTTATTTATATTTGTACTCACTGATTCATTAACCTACCCGACGTAGTTAAGATACTTCAAAGTTTCACTGTGATATTTTTTGATAAAACATCACAATGGATGAAAAATTCATCCCCTAAAGAGAATCGTAATTGATTTAGACAGATGGGGTATGGAAATTTATCTAAATGATAAAAAATAGTATATATTTAATGTTAATATACATATAATTCAAGCTTTTAAATCAATTGAAAATTACAGACGATACATAATTGTATTTTTGTTTTGTTAAGATTATTATTTCCATATGTCTAGCGATCACGCTCAAGCAATCAGCGAATTATCAAAAATAAATATTTAAAGCATTTTATAAACTTGACGAATGTTTAACTGATCCTAATCTTTAGGATTGATTTGTTAACGATTAAAAAGAGTATCGGAGTGTTTCTTGCCAGTTCTTCTTGCCTGTACGCCCTTGACTTGCGAATGTAAATTTAGAATCAATTCAACATATTTTTTATTGACGTTCATAAGTGTACTTGATTACATATATGAATAAAATTATTTTATGTTTGAGACAAATATCAAATATAAAAAATACTTAGAAAAGCCTATTGGAACACACAAATAGTTTCGAATTGAATCTGTAATTGATCTTTATTGTTTCGACACGAAAACAGACGGAATTTTAATAGAGAGGCGATGTGTTTAAGTGGTTCGTCCAAGAAATCAGTACCATCTTCGGCGGTAAAGGGGAATGTCTCTTTAGATATGTATAATGGGGAAACCGGGATGGGATAGTGTAAATAAGTTTAATTTATTCAGGCCGAAATGGCTTTGCAGATGAGAGGATTTCTGCTATTATTGTTTTTTGTTCTTACTTACGGTAACGAGAATGGTGAGTTTTTTTTCCTTTTGGCTCTAGCACGGTTTGTGCATTAGTCAGCGTCAATTATGGGATTTTTTTAATTCGGGCAAATTCAAACAAAATTCGCGCCCGCCAAGCCGAAGGTTTCCCGCCTTCTTTATTTTACTTATAGTCTAAATTTTTGCTTAAAAAGTCAAGTTCTTTTTCAGAAAATAAATTTCCACATGTTGTCGTATTCGTTTACTTTAAAGTTATTGAGTAAACACGTTCTTTGATGAGTTCAAAATTTAGAAGATAAAACTTTTGTATATAAATTTATATATAACATTAATTTGTTTTGTTTTGAAATTATGTACACAACAACAATTATTTTAATTACCGATTCTTAGTATAATTTGCTTTATCTAGCTTATATTTTAGATTTTTTATGAGTGGGTTAAATCAAACAGAGGTTTGTAGCGACGGCTAATGTCTCCTAGAAGAGGTATGTCGGTAGGTTCGTTTGAATTACATTAAAATTTGCAGACAAACTGGAAATCTTCGACGTGCTTTCTATCATCAATGATAATGAATTACCTGATGGAGTAGCCAGAGTTCCAGGACGTTGTCAATCACAACTGGAGCCCCCTTCTGCGTTCTCTCTTAATGAGAATGCCACTCTCCATCAGCTAGCAGCAGGAATTTTCTACAATACATTTCCGGAGGATTTCTCTATCATTGCCGTACTTCGGTTAAGAGGTAATTTGACTATTTTATTTTTCTATCAATTCAATTTTAGTTTTAAACGCAGATTTAGGCTAAGCAACATTTGGTTTGCAAAATGTAATGTAAATAAAAAAATAAACAATTATATACCTACTGTGTAAACATTATATGCCTACGCTAAATGGACTGCACGTTTTCTGGAATTATAGAGTTGTGGTTAAATAAACAGCAGCTTACCAAGTAAAGTCGAGTAATTTCCACGTTTGGGAGCGTTCAAGTACGTTTGGATTTTGGAGTTTGGGAGAAAACGTTACGATGCGGGGAGGGGATTGAATTATGTGTACTATATTTATTTATTGCGTTACCACCAACACACAGGAATCTCCAAACATTGCGTGACGTAATACTTGAATGCTCCATTTTGAGAGTTTGACTTTAGTTTGATTACAGTATATTTTAACTCATTCGAATATTCGATGACTGAAACAATGGTGTGTAGAATAAAAAAAAACTTCTATAAAAATTACAATACTGTATAGTTGAATTAATGTGTTAACGCTGTATTAATGCTAGACTCCAAATTTATACATAACACTTAAAATATTTATTGTCCGTCGTTATTTGAAATTCCGTACATACCTTAATCATCATATATTTTGTAGCAATCAACATTCTTTAGTCAATACGTAGTGTTGTGCAGCTTATTCTTAGTAAAATCTTTTATTATTAATAAAATCATGTGTATGCAGGCACAGATCAAAACCCACTATTCGTGCTGTATTCTGACGCTGGCGATGAGCAGCTTCAAGTGGTTGTTGGTGAATTAATAGAAATCTACTATGAAGATACTAGAGGCGATCCGGAAGACCACGAACTTTTGACCTACAGAGTCAATATAGCTGACGACAGGTATAATTTAAAATAAGGTATAAATTCTCTAAGTTGCCAGGCATGCCACATTTTAAAAACCTTTAAAATATACAATATACAATACTAATAATGGATGATGATATTAGATATATCACGAGTAATTTATCTTACACTCTCAACCTCCAAATTAATGTTAAAAATGGATAAATAGAAAAATAAATAAATAAATAAAATTTGGTTCCTGTGGCAGTATATCATACCACGTATCAGGAAGTATTTCCTCGCTGAATTGAGAGCGCCATCACTGGCCACTTGAATACAACCAGATGCCAACTGAAATCTATAGTATCGAATGTTCTCCAAATCCAAGTTGGAGCAATGAGCTCTTAGATTAATTCAAAACATTAACCTCAAAACTCAGTGTTACTAATAAAATGTATACGCTTTTGATGTGCAATAAACACGATGGGAAATGTGGATTAATTCTCCGTTGAATTAAATGTTAGCTACAAAGTTTCAAATATGTCTTAGGTGGCACCGTATCGCTATAAGTATAAAAGGGGATTCTGTGACACTACTGGTAGATTGTGAGATAAAGGGTACCTTACCACTCTTGAGGAAGCCGGGAAGCACCTTCAACTTGGCTGGAGCGTTAGTTGTTGGGACACAGGTGACACCGGATCAGTATTATGAGGTAGGATATTTTATTAAAGGTAGAATATTATATGGTGGCAGCTATATATTCGTTACAATGAATGAAAAAATAATAAGGTATGGGCGTCAATAACACGTTACACGTCCCTACTGTAGAACTTTGTAACTAACACAAGATTGTAAAGCTTCTTGCTTGCTATGTTTTATTTTATTTAATGAAATTTGTACATTTAATTAATTAGTTAGTTGTGGTGGTATTGCTGGCAATTAATGTCTATATATTAAAATTTTACAAAGTTACTGGATATGAATTAACTTTTAATAATAAATTAAATTATTAGTTAATTAATTAATTATTAAGACAAATTGAACTGTTCTCGTTACTTACATAGATACATTTTTAGGGTGATATAGAACTACTTCAATTCGCAAATCAACCAGACCTTGCATATGATATGTGCTTAAACATAGCACCTAATTGCGATGAAAATGGTTATTCTATATTAGAAAATGGTTTAGAATCTAGAAATATAGTTTCTAGGCTAGAATCTACCAGAACTCGCGAATATTCAGTTAGTCAACCAACAAGAAATATAGATCACGCAGAACAGTCTGGTCTAGATTCAACAGAAAACCGTGAATATGAGGAAACAGAAAATGAATTGACTAGAAAAGTCGTTCGTGCTACAACGCCACTGACGTTCTCTCCAGAGGAAAATCAGTATAATCTTCAATTTTTTGATGGGCACAATCGGACTCAGTTTGCGTCTAGCCAAGTTACAGAAAGACCATATTGGCAGTATCCAGAAAATTATGGGTTTAATTTACCTTACCCAGTTTCAACCGATAATGGTAAGTCATTATTTTATCACGATAAATTATTAACAAAAAAAACTCAATTATAAATAAATGTAAAAAAGTATTAGGTAGCAACTTTAGTTTGTATAGTTTCAAATAAAATTCATTCAGTATTTGTTTCACTACACCAGAGCTTTTAGATGTTAACTGTTTCTTCGCACTAAAACAGAAGTAAATCGTAATTAAAGAATCGTTAATTACGATCAGATTTTCATTCTTCCTAATTGGTAAGTTAGTAATATTTTTCATGGTGGACGAAACTTCACTCAGGTTTTAATAAACCTATTATCAAACAAGCAACTATTATTGTCAAAGGATGTGTCGTAAACTATATTTCTTGACTATTTAGATTACTGCATCTGTTTCTTGATCCTTCTGTTTCTGGCACACGCCGTCCACTTTCTAGATCTTAGACATGCCACTTTCTTCACGATGTTTTCCATCACCGTACGACTGAGTGTTATATGCGCACATAGACAGAAATCCATTAGTGCACAGCCAGGGTTCGAACCAACGACCTCATTGTTGAGATGTCCACTGCTCCATACATACTGATTTCTTATAATTTTGTTTGATATTTTCTAGAAATAATAGATATTTGTTTGCAAAATTACGTAATAACTTGATTTTTTATAGATGAAAACAGCATATTTGGCAGATTTACAGGCGTTGATGATTTTATTACACCATCGAACAACGAAGTAACACCGCCCAATAGGCTTGACATAAGTACATATGAAGTAAGTGAATAAAATACTCCTATCCCTTAATAATATTTAAAAAAATCCATACTGTGACAATAATTCATTTATAATTAGAAATTTGGAATAGCTTGTGATTGATGGGCAAGTTAACACCCAGTCGAATAAAACGCAATTGAGTCACCATGAATGTATGTGCGTAAAGCGACAACTTAATATAAATTACAATTAAAGATCTTTTATAAGCGCCTACACATCGTCGTAATGAAAAATGGTTTGATGAAAGAACCAGGTCATTGTTTAGTACGGCACAAATTTAAAGCCATGATTATCGCTAACCTCAAAACAAGAGTACTTAATTTTTTTAATATATTTTTAGCCAACTACAATAGATAATGAAGGAGAAATAACACTTATCACAACAGAATCTTCGTACACACCTATGACTACCACTGAGGATTCAGATTGGCTTACACATCCACCTGAAAAGGTATTGTTTTGATTTCTTACTTTATGCAAATGAACAGTGTTCGCCTAGTGGCTTCAGAATGCGACTCTCATCCCTGAGGTCGTAGGTTCAAATGCTAGCTGTTCACCAATGGAAGTTCTGTTTATGTGCGAATTTAACATTCGAACTACGGTGATGGAAAACATCGTAAGGACACCGGCTTGCCTTAGACCCAAAGAGTTAATGGCGTGTGCTAGGTACAGGAAGCTGATCGCCCACTTGCCTATTAGATTTACAAAGGATTTTGAACTTGATAAAGAAATCTGAATTTTGGCCACCGTTTTTTTACTTTATGCAAAAATTTAATCTTCATAAATAAATTATAATATAGTACAAGTATTAACATATATTATTAATGACTAGTCCGTAATTAATATTAGATTTCAGTTAGAATTCAGGCATAATTTCTTTTTACTCCTACCTATGACATATACAAAGTAAAATTACGTATAAACAATTCTTACACAAACATAAACTCCGTTTTCTTGATAAATTAACATTAACAAGAAAACTGATTTTAACCTGTTTAACTATTAGTTTGCATTTATAAATGATGAAATTTTATAACATTGTTTACATTAAAACAGGGTAATGGATCAAGTTATGACTCATCTGATACGTATTATGATTATGGTAGTAATGGAAACTATTTGGGACCAAGAGGATACCCTGGCCCACCAGGCCCTCAAGGACCTAGGGGACCTAAGGGGGATCCCGGAAAGTCAGGGATAGAGGGTCAACAAGGTTTTCCTGGGGCTCCGGGGCATGTCTTCGTGGTACCTGTAAGTATTTAATTACGTCAAATATTTATTATGTTAAAATATTAATTCTGATTAATTTAATTATACTTTATGTAAAAGTTTTTTAAGAAGATATACAAATAATATTCATCTTATTTCAGTTACAGCAGTCTGGCAACGAAAAGGGACCTGACGCGCAATCGGAAGCTTTACGGCAAATTTTAACACAGCATATGGTAATTTTATTTTATTTCAAATATTTTCAGTATCTATAATATAACGAAAACTTACAAAGTCACATATATTTATAGGCTGCCATGCGTGGTTCAGAAGGTCCTATGGGACTCACAGGTCCTCAAGGCCCCGAAGGTGAAATGGGTCCAGAAGGACCAAAGGGTGAACAAGGAGACCAGGGAGAACCGGTAATTAAAAATAAAAAACACATTTAATACAGCGCCGTAAAATTTATAACTTAATAAAATTCTATCAGCGAATTCCCATAAAATAAAATACCTTTAAAAATGCAAGCACAAATTTCAGACATTCAAAAATAATAATATATATATTGTCTATATATTTACGTGTAAGCATATCTCAAACCTATCTTCGTGTTGTTATAATAAAAAAAACATACACTAAAGATAACTACAGGTAACATAACAATATGTAAACTGTTAAAGGGTCCTCCAGGTCCAAGAGGTCTGCAAGGACCACCGGGTAGACTAGGACGACGCGGCCATGCAGGTAGGGATGGCGAAAGAGGACCACCCGGTACTACCGGAATGAAAGGAGACCAGGGATATCCCGGATCAATTGGTATGCCGGGAGATAAGGGAGAAAGTGGTACACCGGGATTGCAGGGAGAGTCAGGAGCGCCTGGCTCAGATGGACCACAGGGAGATGACGGACCACCTGGACCTCCAGGCTTGACAGGAGAATTGGTATTTAAATAATTACAACTATATTAATATCAAATAAGAAAAGAGCAGTTTTGCCCTGGAGACTTCAACGTGCGATCTCATCCCTGAGGTCGTATGTAGGTTCGAAGCCCGGCTATGTACTAATGGACTTCCCGTCTATGTGTGTATTTCACACTCGCTCGAACTATGTCGTAAAACATCGCGAGGAAACCGGCAGGAAACAGTGAACAGCGTGTGTCAGCACAGGAGGCTTATCACCTACTTGTCCATTAGATTGACCGATTATCATGGAACAGATGAGACTCAGGCCCAGAATTAAAAATTGTTGCAGCGCCACTGATTTATTAATGTTTCTTAGGTATTCATATATTGTCTTATATTAAACTTATATTTTTCTATACACATAAGCTTTGTTCAGTTGTCCATCAATCCGATGAATAAATTATCAGTCTTCTTAAACTCTAGCACGAAACTGAACATAGACCCCTTAACTAAACACTGTATGATATAGTAACTATTCATACAAAATTTAAATAAATATATCGTTGCTTTAGGGTCCTAGAGGGTTTATGGGCCCTAGAGGATATCCAGGTCTAATAGGATATCCAGGTATACCAGGCAATGAAGGGCCGCAAGGAACAAAAGGTGCAGCCGGGCAGCCTGGTCCTCCAGGTTCACAAGGACAGCCGGGTTTAATGGGGCCTGCTGGATCACCAGGACCTCAAGGTCCAATGGGCGTACCGGGTATTCAAGTAAGTGTAGCTTCTTCTTATCTATGTGATCGTTCTATGTTACTAAATATTTGAAATCAGTATTTTTAAATATCAAGTAGATCCTGCTGACATTATTTATTTAATGTCAGTGTAATATCCTACAAGTACATCATAAAGAAAGAGCCTCTTAACAAATCTTGCTTCTACATGTTATCATGTCATCGTGCTTTTTTTGCGTTCCTCACATCAACACCACCTACGCAAAAAACTCAGTTTCTCGCATGTCGAACTTACAACGACCACTATTTAAGCCTTCAAGTGCTAGCAATATCCATAGCTCTAAATCACCTGCATTATTATTTACGGATGTATAAAAGTATAAAATGGTATTATTTTTGTAAAATAATATTGTATTTAACACACTCTCTCTCACACACACACTCACACATGCATCCTCACATCTTACTCACAGGGAACATTTTAACACTCCACACCACTTGAAATAAATCTTTATCATTATTATTATGAACACATACCTATATATACCCAAATCTATACCCTCACTTTCACACCACAATATTGCCGATCTCAATATTACTAAGTTAAGTGTATTTAATAATTTTCGTAAATATTTGAATCTTTTTGTGTACATGATGTACTCCATATTTTGATATATATATTTCGTATCGCTAAATATTAAATCAATTCCGATTGATCAGTTATTTAAACAATTAATCACGATTGATTTAATTAACCTTAACAAATTTGAGTTCAAACGTGATAGATAACGTGTTCCGTTTCATGTACAGGGCCCACAAGGAAAACCAGGAATATCGGGGCTTCCAGGTCCAGAAGGTTCACCTGGAACTCCTGGCAATCCCGGACAACAAGGTCCCGCTGGAGAAGGAGGCCCACCAGGACCACAGGTAGTTTACTCTTTGTTACTATTTAAAACCATACAATAACATTATATTTATTTGATAAACAATACTTTTTTTTTATCAGGGGATGTTAGGATTTCCTGGTCCTCGTGGATTAAAAGGCGACGATGGACCAAGAGGATTTATCGGAGACAAGGGTGATAAAGGGATTAGAGGTAAATTTTCCTTTATTCAACTATATATTATATAAATAAAATATAAATTTTGAAAATATCATCAATATAGTTGTGCTACATAAAGAAGATAATATTATCACAAAAATCCAAGACTTATACATTATATATACCACTGAATAATCAATATTACACCTTTAGGACTCGAAGGAGAAAAGGGTGAAATGGGACCAAAAGGGGAACGAGGCCTAACAGGAGAACTAGGACCACCTGGTATAGAAGGCCCAGAAGGACAAAAGGTATATTAAGTAAAACAAGTCGTAAAATTAATTTTATCAATTTATAATAAAATATTATCTTTAGGGTATTGAAGGTCCAAGAGGGGAAACTGGGTCATTAGGATCTTCTGGCGAAAAGGGGGCAATGGGTCCGCAAGGGCCTCCTGGCTATCCTGGCAGTCAAGGCGATAAGGGTGATAAAGGTGCTTCTGGTAGGCGAGGGCGACGCGGAAATAAAGGAATTACTGTAAGGAATGATTTATTATTGTGCTTTTCTTATTATATCACCAGTACTCATCAGATTATTTTTGAGCAATATATCAAGCTGTCATTGTCATTAGTTTATCATTATAATTATTTAATCAATTATATTATTATTATTATTTACATATTAAATAATGTAAAACTTATTTTTAATTTAAGGGATTGGTTGGAGCTATCGGCGATCGAGGTGAACATGGACCCAGGGTAATTCTCCTTTTAAATAATAAATTTAAGATTTCATTAAAACTTACACGTGAAATTAAAGCCATCTTATTTATAGGGTTATAGAGGCCCGCGTGGCAGACGTGGTTCTGATGGTCCACCAGGTCCAAAGGGTGATACTGGTCAGCCTGGGCCACCAGGTTCGACTGGAGAAAGAGGGCTACAAGGTGTTGAAGGGCCAAGGGGATTCCCGGGGTCTTTGGGACCACCTGGAACTGATGGAAAAACAGGCCTGCCAGGTTTACCTGGCGAACGTGGTCCATCTGTAAGACTTTTTTGGGAATTTAAATTTAGGTTCATTAATCATATTAAGTAACGGTTTCGATACTTTCTCTTACAATAAAGTTCAAAGAGATTTCGATGTTCGTGTGTCCGATATACCGCACTTGCACTTATATTCAGTACACAACACTAGATTTAGTAACTGAAAGGTTTAGTTCTGTTTAGGCCTCTTGTTCCTGCAGTATCATGAAGTTGGATTGTCTCAGCAATTATATCGCACACCCAGATCAATACTGCACTAAGTCAAAAAATCGTCGAATCGACTTATTTATATAGTTAAATAGGCATTTTTTTCCCGCACATACCACAAAGACAGCCATATCTTTATTTGCTAAAACAGCCAACAGATGTCGTGCTAAGTCTCTTTTGGTGAATGAATTACTGCCTAGTCGTACCACGAATAAGAATCTAATTCCAGTTGCGACTTGTTCGTTTAAAGAAGCAGCACATAGTGACGTTACGTAACAGTGAATTATTTTGTAATGGTTAAGTATTGTTGAATGAAGTAGAAAATGACTCCGAATTATTTAGATTTAATGCAGTGTTGGTGAATTTCCTGCTTCTGCTGTTTTGATAGTATTTCTAAATAATACGGTATTGGAGACGAGGGTATGTTATATTTTTTTAATTATTCAAAAATAGTACAGTGTTGTTTGATAAAACTGAAAATTAGTTAAATAATGCACTATTGATGGTAAACCTGAATAATGTTATAATTTCTGGAAATAGAGCAATATATTATTTTTTAATTCTCAGAATTACTACTTATTATCTAAACTAAAAGAATACCTTTGAAAATTGGTTTTAGAATTTATTTTAAAGAAGATTTAACATATTTTTTGAGATAATGCAGTATTAGTGAATTAAATTGAATATCTTATGTTATTTGGCAGATGATGAAGGGTCGGGGTCTATTGTTGCTTGAAAAGGCATTGGAAGCAACGGCAACCGAGGCTGCGTCAACCACTTCACAAAGAAAAATAGAAATTTGTGTTGAAAATGAAGCAAAAATTTAGATGCATCACCATCATCAAACGTGGTATCACCAGTTACATCATTAACTATCACGGTATCACCTGTTGCAGCATCAGCTCTCGAGGTATCATCTATTGTAGGTTCAAAAAAGTCTTTGACACCCGAAAAGAGTAATGAAAGAGATTTTATAGATGATTCGGATCGGAACGGATCCTACTTTTTCTATTCGAAAAATACAAAAATTCCGGCCACCTGTAATACCTAGACGGGTATCTTCGTCTTCCTGCTCAAGTACCTCTTCAGACTCCAGCTCATCGTCATCAAGCTCTAGCAGCTCAAAGTGCTCATCTGACAATTAATCCAATAGACCAGGCCCATCGGCAGAACATACCCGAAACCGAAGCGAAGCGCGGTGCAAGTGAGATCGGGAGTTGTGTCCTTGCATACATTGAGTTGATACTTGCAAAAAAGGATCCTAATATCATTATTAGGATCACATCATTGTGATGTCATATTCTATAGCGACAATTGCTTTCGGCAACAAAAAAACAAATACTTACTATCTTTCTATGCTTACGCAGTTAACAACATGCTTAGAGTTAATTCCATAACACATATTTTTTTTATCCGCGGGCATTCTCAAAACGAAGGGGATAACGTCCACAGTGGAATAGAAAAACAGATTAAAAGATACTTAAAATCTGTTCCTATTTATTGCCCACAGCAATATGCTACTTTAATTCGTACTGCGAAGCAAAACAGGAGAGTCGTATCATGTAAAAGAACTTTTACACAATAACTTTTATGACCTTAAAGCCCTTCAGGAATCTTTGGGCAATAATTTTAATGTGGATGAGGACAATAACCAAGTCCAAATCCACTTGGGATTGACATTAAGCAACTTCGCGTTGAAAAGCAATATCCTAAGAGTTTCTTCTATAAAACATCGTACAGTGAGACTAATTTTAAGAAAGTTTGTGTTCGAAGGCGCTACAAAGATCAAAACTTTTCTCCACAATTTCTTAAAGCATATACAGAAAAACAACCTCTGGCTGAAAACAAAAAGAAAGATATAATGGAATTAATTGAAAAATATATTATTCCTACTAATTATGTCAACTCAGTTACAAGACAGCATTGAAATTAGAGTAGCACAGCACTTACAGGAAACGTAATTTTCTTCATTGATTTGAAAATTTCATATCTAAGTATCCTGTGATTATTTTATTTTTTATAGAAAGTTTAAGGTAGTCAATAGATAATTATGAAAGTAAACTTGTGATGTTACATTAATTTTTGGTTTAAGATTGCTTTTTTATTAGCTTTGATCTATAGGTCACAAACGACCCCAAACATGTAAGACTGTTTTTCTTCATAACATAATATAGCTGATCACACTGTCACAGTGTATAATAAAAGTGCATGCTGATTTTCATAGATTCCATTGTTTTATTTACTGTTTTATGAATACATTCTTGAAATTGAAACAGATAATTCTTTGTTGAATATTTACGACCAAATATATTATGATAGGATTACACTGCATTATTTCAGAATCAATCAGTAAGAACGGAGTAAATAGAAATAATTTTTATTTTATTGGTTCAATAGTTTTACAACAGTGAATTAACTCGAAAAGTAAGGATTAAACACTTTATGTGAGTTTTTTATAGTAATTCACTAATGTCATATTGATAAGCATTTGATTATTCACACAATATTTAAAAAATCTTAGTAATAACTTTACATCTTATATGATACAACAGTTTTTAGTCGATACCCAAAAAAGTTATATTTTGACTTAGTGCAGTATTGATCTGGGTGTGCGATATATGTAGTATGTTAAAGTGAGCTTAGGCAAACTCACAATTTACTAAATAAATTTATGTCGAATGTTCTGCGTTTAATTTCCGGTGAGATAATTAAAACGTTTGTGTACTTATGTACACCCGTTAGAAGTTATTGTTTGTTGTTATGTGGTTTTTTTTGTCCTTCTTTGGCGTAACAAGATAAAACTCTTTTCAAAAATTTATTTTTCGCCTAATTCTATGTTTGAGAACACGACACTAACAATAGAAAAAACTATAATGTTGTATAGCTAACTTCAGGATGTCAGTATTTTTGACGGGATGTACTAAAATTTTTAGGATGCGCGCGCCCTTCTCTCTTACTCTCATCATTTTTCCCTAACGCGCCAAAAGAAGTATAACTTCATTTGTCTGATCATTATTATATTACATTGAATCTGCATTAGAAAAATGGTGCAATTTATGAGACGCACAATGTGGCCACGATCCTGACCAATGTTTCCACACTAACATTGTATATAGTTTAAAATAATTTGAATAGGGTGAAACTGGAGCTCCTGGACAACCAGGGTCACCTGGTGTAATGGGACCACAAGGACAGAATGGCGATCAAGGTCCACCTGGACCTCAAGGCCCTTCGGGAATACCTGGAACACCTGGCGAGATTGGTGCAGCGGGTGAAATGGGTAAAGAAGGTCCACCTGGACCTCCTGGTCCGGAAGGAAAATCAGGTCCTGTGGGACCTCTGGGACTAACGGGGCAAAATGGAGAACCTGGTCCGCCAGGAACCGCGGTAAATATCTCATGACTTAGATTTAAAAAACTACTTTAATAATTGCTAAGTTTGAAATGCGTTTTTCTTATTAAAGGGTACACCAGGGCAGAAAGGTGACATGGGTCCTTCTGGACCTCCAGGTGTTAGAGGAGATAAGGGAGAACAGGGTGAACTAGGCCAAGAGGGCCCTCAGGGTCCATTAGGTAGAGAAGGACCTCGCGGTTCACCCGGCTCAGGGGGTCAAAAAGGCGAAATTGGTGAACCTGGCCCGCCAGGTATAATTTTATATTTTTTTATAATAAATTTATTTTACTATGTAGAACAATTAGTATTTTCTTTTATCCGTTTCAAAAGGTATACTTATACATAAATTATTTAGCTAAAATGCAGAATCTGCAATAAAAAATTTGAAAACAATAATAAAAACATCTAAATAATTATAAAATGTACCGTATTACTAGACTCCATGCATTATAAAATATACAATAAAAAAATAAATTGTTTTCCGTTTTATTACCCTTAAAGATATATTTTAAATTTCTTATAGGACCCGTCGGAAGAGATGGTCCTACAGGTCCCAGAGGATTAGCAGGAGCGCCTGGTCCTATTGGTCCTCCCGGGGAGGACGGAGATAAAGGAGAAGCTGGGCCCCCAGGGGAAAAAGGATTTAAAGGAGCAATTGGTGAACCTGTAAGCGGTTTGAAATTTGATAGTCAATGTTTTAATTCAATCTGAGTAAAAACCTAACGCCAAATCGTATTATTACAGTAATGTATAAATTCATATTGTACTTAAAAAGCAACTTAAAAGAAATGTAATTTTTTACAAAATGCTTAGGGCCCTCAAGGGTCACCAGGAAGTCAGGGCCTACGTGGTGAACTTGGTTCCGTGGGTTTGCCTGGAGATAAAGGGCCACCTGGAGAACCAGGACCTCCTGGTATGCCTGGGGCTGACGGAATGCGTGGTCCTATCGGGCCAATTGGGAAAACTGGTCCAGAAGGAGTAAAAGGAGACCAAGGAATAAAAGGCGATAGGGGAGATATAGGACACCCCGGTAAATATTAATGTATAACAGAGAATCACCTAAGTAGTCCATTTAGCCTATTAAAGTACCTATAGAATAATTAGTAAGTTAATAAGGCAGCAAACTAAGTACAAAACATCGGTTTCATTCAACAACTTTAACAACCCTTAAATGGTTATTTAACGGATATAAACGCAAATTTATTGCCTTCGGCTATTGAAATAAGTTAGATTAAAATAAATTGTTGCTTTCCTGATTACAGGTCCACCAGGATTAATGGGTATTACTGGGCCACCCGGGAAACGTGGTATTAAAGGCATTCCAGGAGAAATGGGGCCTCGAGGACCTGAAGGACAACATGGTGAAGCAGGTAGTCCAGGCGCACCTGGACCACAAGGATCGCAAGGTCCAGAAGGAAAAATGGTAACTAAGGATTAGAAAAGTTCATGAAATTGTGCATAAAAGTAATTAGAAAATATAACATGGATTCTTGATAAAAAGGGACAAAGAGGACCTGCAGGTCCAAAAGGAGACGAAGGTCCTTCAGGCGCTAGAGGGGAAATGGGGCCTAAAGGACCACCTGGCCCTGAGGGTTCGAAGGGTGACATAGGTCCTGCTGGATTTCCTGGCGATAGAGGAGATCCTGGTCCGCAAGGAATTAAAGGAGAACCTGGTGTCGATGGTCCTGAAGGCAGTACAGGACCTCAAGGGCCTATGGGTCCACCAGGGCCAACAGGAAAACCGGGCGAAAATGGGACCCCAGGTAACCCTGTAAGTATTAAATGATATGCACTAAAATCTATTGAATAATTATTTGAGTTTATGTTACAGAACAGTGAAGTTAAACTTAATATTTAATTGTAAAATATCAACTTTAACAACTTAACTTTAGGTTTAATTACTATAGGTGACATTGATGACTCTTTCGCGAATTTTGTGAACGTTTTTGACATTCATAAGCATGCCCTAAGACGCATCTAAACCGAATAAACGAATTTTGATTTTGATTGACTTAGTCGTATAGAGGGCATCCAGCGTAGAAAACAATCTTGATCGAACTTGTGTATCTATCGTAATTTCAGGAATTACTTTATAGTATAGCTACTTAATTTACGCCAGTTAATTCGCTTATCTTACCCCAGGGTGCTGAAGGTTCGCCAGGAGGTCAAGGAAACACGGGACTTCCAGGGGAAAAGGGGGATTTGGGACCAAAGGGTTCACCTGGAGAGCCTGGACCAATAGGACCCCTTGGTCCCATGGGGATAGAGGGTCAACGAGGAGTTCGCGGCTTACCTGGGCCCCCGGTCAGTTTTCCTTTTTTTACGATTTCGCTATGTGTAATTTTTGCTATTTATATTTTATTGTACTTTTTCTAATATTGCACTATAGCATTCAAAATACAAAGATGATAACGACATCTCTATATCCCATACCTATTTAAAAAATCACAATACTATCTTGGTTAAAGAAAACAATGTTATAAAGAGTATGACATTTTTTTACGTTACATTGAAACTGAAAAAAATGCTGGACTAAAAAACTTGTGAATTATACTAGCATTTTGGTATATATTTTTGCCCCCGAATTTATGGAATTTATCAGAGAATATACAAAACTCTAAATACCTTAAGCCTTTTTTATTACTTAGGTTATGAGAATTGAAAATACTTTTTTAATTTAAAAATAAACTTTTATTTTGGTTTTATATCTACATGTATATTACATATAATATTGTTACGAAGACGGGTCAACTGCAATGTTTTTAGATTTTTCCACAACTTAGAGAACTTTTCAGCAGGCTGAAATATGATTTATGACCGTTTCAGGAGAGGGTCAATCACATATTAGGAAATCAAAATTTACATAATGTTGCCGTAGTTTTCAGGAGGCTGAAACATTTTTTCAGTCGGTTTCAGAACACGTATAGATGAATGGTACACTTTTCAGCAGACCCGTTTTCAGGCGTTTTCAGGCCTGGTTATAACCCTTTGATGAAGGAATATTCTAGAACGAATTTTCTAGGTGTGGGACAAGCACTGTTTGATACGCGAAAGAGAGAAAAGATAAGAACCTTCTCGAAGCTAGACCGAGAACTCTAGAACGTCGTACGACAAGCACGTAGCAATGTGCGAAAGAGATAGCAAGTACGCGCGTTCTAGAATTAGGCGATCGCTACTCAGTAGCGCTCCCGCCTAGAAAGTTCTCGTAAACATCGGAAACATCGTTCGAGATTCTTCCCAGGGATATATAAGCGAGCCAAAACGCGATCACTCAGTTCAGTTTTGAATGCGATTCCAAGCGATAAACAGCGAAGAGAAAAAGTGCGAATAAGTGCGAACCAGTGATAAAGTACTGAGTGTTTTAAGTGATTAGTGACAGTGTTTAATTGTGTGTGTTATTAGTGCTTTTCTGTGCGTAACTTCAAGATATTAGTGTAAACGAATTCCTCGTAGATTTTATTAAAATAAACCCTTGAATAAATCGACGGCAGTTTCTATCCGATCCCCTAGCTCGTAACATTTTGGTGTCAGAATTGGGGATAGAAAAATGCCAATTACTCCAAGGGAGAATCAAGAGGAGTTCGCGACAGTGTCTGCAGCAGATGCGGAGATGCAGACAAAGAAAACGGAGACTCTAATATCAAAGTTTGAAAACCTGGACAGTAGGTTTTCCGAACAGGAGAAACGCTTGCTTGAGTTAGAAAAGGAGGTTCAGTGCCTTAAGATGTCTGGATTTGTGGAATCATCTGGAACGCTGGAAGCACCTACTTTTAATGGTTCTTCTTCTTGGGACGCCTACAAGGTACAGTTTGAGGCTTTATGCAAGATAAACGGTTGGAAAGATAATCAGGCTGTGGCTGCCCTTATGTTGGGATTGCGAGGTGAAGCCCTGGACGTGTTGGAAGTTATGACAGGAGATGTGACGCTGACGCGACTGCTGGATGCCTTGGAGTCACGTTATGGAGACTCACATTTAGAGCCAGTTTACAGGGCTCAATTACGGGAGAGAATGCAGCTACCAAGTGAGAACTTGCAAGAATGGGGTCTGGAAATAGAGAAGCTGGTAAGGAAAGCTTACGCATCCTTACCAGATGTAGCAGACAAGATATTAGTGCAAACCTTCATAGATGGAATAAGAGATCGTGAAGTCAGGCTGAGAGTGAACCTTGGTCACCACAAGAACCTGAAGGATGCTCTAGCCCATGCGTTGGAGGTAGAGGCGATTCAGAAAGATCCTCGACCTTACCGCATTAGGGCTGTCACGGAAAGAGCTACTGGTCAACGTGGGCCAACCTGTTACATCTGTGGGGAAGTAGGGCACATGAGGTTTTCGTGCCCTGAGAAAGACTTCCGAGGTGATGTAAAGGTTAGACGTGGAAATACCTTAGTCATCGATGGAGAAGTCAATGGAACTAAGTGTAATGTGACACTTGATACTGGAGCTTCACGAACAGTAATCAGACACCAACTTCTGAAGACATTTTCTAGAAGCCCTTCTAGAGGAATGGCACATCTTGTTACAGCTACGGGTCAACGCATAGCCGATCGGGGAGAAGGTATCGCGACCTTCAAGATTGGTGAACGTTTTTACAGACACAAGGTTGTTCTTGCCGACATAGTAGATGACTGTATAATCGGGTTAGACTTTATGAAGTTTTACAAATGTAAGATAGATCTGGAAAAAGGGATCTTCAAGTGCGGAGAACAGGAAGTCTCCTTAAAAGGCAACTCTTCAAATGGTGGTTATGACGTCTGTAGAGTAATCGATGTGGACGGACAGGCCAGTAAGCAACAAGAGTGGAACGCAGTTCGAACATTTCCGGGTAACTATGAGGAAGCCTTGTCAGTACACCTATCAAAGGCAGAAGAACAATTAAAGAAATTTTCTGATATGTTATCGATCCATGAAAGAGAGCTAATAAGGAGTTCAGATGATGCGTCTCAAAGGCCAGGTGAAAAAGTCACCAAACAGGACGGAAGGGATGGTCACGTGAGGATGCTTAGAACAGATACCATTCATTCAGATTTCGGTGGGAGATTGATGCAGATAGCACAGCAAGAGGATTATGACATTAAACCAATTCTGGATTGGATGAAATCTTCAGCTGTCAAGCCACAATGGAGTGAAGTTGCATGTACAAGTAACACTACTAAGAGTTACTGGGCTGAATGGGACAGTTTAGTTCTACATAATGGAGTGTTATGTCGCAAATTGAAAAATGCTCAAGGCGATCATTTGCAGTTAGTGGTGCCAAGATCCAAGGTTCGCGACATACTAGAAATGTGTCATATTGAGTTATCTAGTGGACATTTAGGAGTAAAAGGGACTCTTAGGAAGGTTAAAGAAATATTTTACTGGATTAATTATCGTGAAGATGTAGAAGACTGGATCAAGAAATGTAAAGCTTGTGCAGGCGATAAGGATTCGCAGACTCGGTCGCGAGGGAAAAGGATAATGATGAAAGGAAGTGATGATGCTCGGGACGAGCATGTCTAAGGAGAGGGTAGTGTTACGAAGACGGGTCAACTGCAATGTTTTTAGATTTTTCCACAACTTAGAGAACTTTTCAGCAGGCTGAAATATGATTTATGACCGTTTCAGGAGAGGGTCAATCACATATTAGGAAATCAAAATTTACATAATGTTGCCGTAGTTTTCAGGAGGCTGAAACATTTTTTCAGTCGGTTTCAGAACACGTATAGATGAATGGTACACTTTTCAGCAGACCCGTTTTCAGGCGTTTTCAGGCCTGGTTATAACCCTTTGATGAAGGAATATTCTAGAACGAATTTTCTAGGTGTGGGACAAGCACTGTTTGATACGCGAAAGAGAGAAAAGATAAGAACCTTCTCGAAGCTAGACCGAGAACTCTAGAACGTCGTACGACAAGCACGTAGCAATGTGCGAAAGAGATAGCAAGTACGCGCGTTCTAGAATTAGGCGATCGCTACTCAGTAGCGCTCCCGCCTAGAAAGTTCTCGTAAACATCGGAAACATCGTTCGAGATTCTTCCCAGGGATATATAAGCGAGCCAAAACGCGATCACTCAGTTCAGTTTTGAATGCGATTCCAAGCGATAAACAGCGAAGAGAAAAAGTGCGAATAAGTGCGAACCAGTGATAAAGTACTGAGTGTTTTAAGTGATTAGTGACAGTGTTTAATTGTGTGTGTTATTAGTGCTTTTCTGTGCGTAACTTCAAGATATTAGTGTAAACGAATTCCTCGTAGATTTTATTAAAATAAACCCTTGAATAAATCGACGGCAGTTTCTATCCGATCCCCTAGCTCGTAACAATATGTTCACGTGTGTAACTACAATGTATGTGATTTATATAATGTTAAAAATCTATCCATTCTTAGACATTATAACATGCAAATTAAAAACAATCTAAGTAAACCGAAATATTGATTTAAAGCCTTTATCTGTTGTTACACGTATACGGTATTAATTTTATTTATACATAATTTTCATATATACGGATTTTAGGGCGATGTAGGTGCTCCAGGAATGCCAGGTATAATAGGTCCACCTGGGCCCAGTGGTGCGGTTGGTCCTCTAGGTGTCAAAGGCGATAAAGGAAATCGAGGGCCAAAGGGACACATAGGCGACACGGGTCCTATTGGAATAAAGGGTGACCAAGGGGAAGCAGGGAAATTGGGTCCAGTAGGTCCAGCAGGATTACCAGGACCTAAAGGAGACATGGTAAATTTCTTTATTATTAGAACATCATATGTACAAATAATATTTAATATTTCATCTGATAACGAAATACATGGCTTATATTAATTTCCCAGGGGACAACTGGTCCTTCAGGTCTAAAAGGAGACATAGGTCCTGCCGGTCAACCAGGGCAAGAAGGACCTTTAGGTCCTAAAGGAACTCAAGGACCAGAAGGAAGACCTGGTCTTCCAGGTCCTCCGGGCTTACCGGGCCCACCGGGACCTCCTGCACCTATGCCGCAGCTACCTGCTGAACTGTTCAGGACAAGAAGCCGGAGATATATAAATGAGGACTATGAAGCGACAACTGATGATAATTTGGATGAAGGTACAACACTTTTAATACAAAATAATTATTAACTAACATTACTTTTTAAGTAAGTAAAACCTTATGTAAAAGTATTATGTAAATAAAAGTTAAGAAAGGATTTGGGGTTCCTCGTAAAGGGTGGATGAACGACCAGTCGTATCCTCAGCAATCGAACTTTATTATGGTATTTAAGGATAAGACATCATCGTAATTATAGTAAGGTGCTACGTATGTACGTAAAAAAATCTTCTAACTCAAAATAAAAAGATATATGAATAAGTGCAAAGCATGAAAGCACATTTTATTTTTCGGTAACTTCTTCCTTCTCCTTCTTCTATACGCCAAGATTTGTGTAATGTAAAACTGAATTTCAGAAGAAATAGAATGGGCCCGCGAAGTCATGGCCGGTGTAATATCGGCTAGGTCCACCCTAGAAGCCACCAAACGACCCTGGGGAACGAGAAATAACCCAGCCCTATCTTGTCGTGATTTAAGGGATTCCCATTCGAATCTTACTGACGGTAAGTTCTTATCGCCATAATTAATACAAGCAGTAATTTTCTCAATAAATTTGACAGTGCAAAATAATTTTGCTAAATTTTGACGGCAGCAGTAGGTACACGAATAAATATCAACAAGAAATTGAGAAACTCATACACGTAACACATATCATATTTAGATTTTATTTTGTAATTCACATAAATTCTGTGCCAATATACAAGGCACAACGGCGGGGTTATCTTACGGCCTAAATAAACGTAAAGTTTCGATGACATTTATTTATGTATATAAACAACAATATCCCATACAATATTTTTTATATTCTCCTAGGGTAGGCGGTTTGGAATTCCGGTTTTTACAATTACATTTTTAATAAGATGTTGATGTTGTTTGATGGCTACCTATACATATATAAATTTCCATGCAAAAGATGGTATTGTAACAAATATCGTAGTATCGTAATTTTAGTGCACTTCCTTGCTATATGGCTAAGACTCCGTGGTATCTTAATGGTAAACTTATAATTTTAAAGCGCTTTGTAGAAGATAGATAATATTTATTTAGTTTCTATATTAAAAATTATAATAATAATTGTACGCAATACATGAAAGCCAAAATCGAAATAGACATTCAAAAAGAAACACAACATAATAATTATTATGGAAAAAAACGACAATAATTTTAAAGACATATATGTATGTATATATAAAGTTTTACTAAATAAATAGTTATACGTGATTTCTATTTTTTTTTGTTTTAACACAACTTCTGTATGTTAAGCTTATAATTACACCTCTAAAAAACAAACTTTGAGAAGTTGCCAAATTTGTCTTCAGGGTTCTATTGGATAGACGCCAGAGGTGGAACTGCAAGGCCGATCCGTGCTTATTGCAAAGGACACAGTACATGCATTTACCCTGACAGGATTGATGAAACTATCTTTGAATCTGACGGACATAAATTTTCTCATATTAATAATGGATTTAAGGTATGTATAACAATATCGCGTGAATCAGGGGCCTGTATTTTTAATTTACAATAATTATTTTAGGCGAGAGACTGGATAAGTTCCCATTTATTTTTCGTCCGATATGTAGCCTGTTTAATTACATTGATGATATTTTGACATTTATTGCAACCTTACTGAAAAAAAGCGAATTATTTAGCTTGACTTTAACAATATGAAACTCTCACTTATAAAATATTTATTTTAAGGCATTTATATTATTTAATTAATGGAAGATTTCTACTGATGATGTATGTTTGTGCGTATAGCTCAATAACTAATGGACCGGTATCAATTTGTACACCATATTTCTCAGTAACATTATTTTTCGAAATTTTCAAAAATGAACAGCGAACCTTTTATATTTGTGACGTAAATATTACATACTAAAACATAATATTATGTATAATAAACATATTTAAACGTATTTCTTTAGATCTCCTATGAAGCCGAAGGGGAAGGGATGATACAGCTACGATTTTTGCGCTTACTATCCAACAGCGCTAAGCAAAATTTTACATACTTTTGCGTTACAACTAAAATGTCCCAAAGGTATGTACAATCTGTCTAAGCTTGCCAAGTGTGTTCACATCTTTCCGCATTTCTTTCTCTATAGACAAGTGAGTTCTTATCACAGATGTACACCGATGGATTTTTTATTTAACATTAGGTTATATGGTAGTTCCAACTTGGTGAGAAAGAGGAGACATATTTAACCAAAAAATCACCATGTGATAGGCACAAACAAAATTATAAAAGAAATGGATGCAATCTAAGACCAAAACCCGTATGAGATACACAGCTAGTCCTGTGATTAGCTACAGTTCCCAATCGAGAGATGACAATTTCTTCACTGTTTTCTTTCTACTTATGCAAAATAAGGGTTAAATTAAAACATAAAACACATTTTTTGTTTACCTGTTCTTTTTTTGTTTTTATTTGCAGTTAAAGGTAAATGTTACAAACACAAAACATTAAAATTAAAAAAAAGTTCTGCACCTAGCTGAAAATTTAGCATGATATATAATGCGCATTAAAGATTGTTTTTAGATATTTTTCATTTGAGATATATTATCCGCAACCGCAAATACAGTTTTTTAACGATCAGTGTTTACCAGTTACCGCGCCATCTGCCGGAAGCAACGAAAACACTCGCTGACAACAATAATAGTAATGGCGCAGTCATATGAGAAACAAAATTCGTTTCCGGTTATTCATAACATTCATTATTTACAAAAATATTCAGTGTTCCCGAGTCGGCAACGTAGATAGTATTTATCACAGACAGTGGAATAACAAAGAATATTGTTTATCCACAAGTGGCAAAATTAAACTTATATCAAATATTATATTCGTTTTGTTTCTCATTTCTCAACCATTCAATCACAATGTGCCACAGCGAAGCGTGGCTGGGTACAGCTATTATGTTATGAATAATGATTATGGTTTAATTAATACTCAACTTAATAAATGTTGTATTATTTCTTTGTAGATCTGACATTCCGGCGGATTTGTTACGATCAAATAATATCAAGCTGTTCGGACAAAATGCGATGGAGTTCGCAAAACCTCAAATACTACAGGACAGTTGCTTGGTAGGTTTGATCACACATATATGTTATAGCTATATTCAGAATGCTGGCATCGGTTTAAGTAATGTTAAGATGTCCGATCCGAGTAATCTAATCAACACAACAAGCTAACATATCGTACTAATTTCGTAAATTTAGTTAAATAAACTAAACAATAACTACTACTACTAAAAATAACATAAACAGATTTAAAAGGCATAAAGGTTATCAATATGAAAAGTGTTCAACACGTTATTGAAAAAAAAATACAAAGCATAAACATAAAATTCTTTATTCCACTACTAGTAGCGTCATCTCGTAAACTAAACATATTTTTCCTTTTAATTTGTATGATAGATGTTTTATATAAAATAGACAGAGAAATTAAGATGTACATATAAACATACTTATATAATGTAAAATTACAGGAGGGAGTTGGAGACATAGTTCTAGAAATGAAAACAGCCCGAAGTGACAAACTGCCCATTACTGATTTTCAACCATTGTCGTTCATAGATGCACAACACGAGTTCTCATTTAAGCCAGGACCTGTATGTTTCACTTGATATGTGTAAATAATGATGTATTTTTGTACATAGCTCGGACCTTTGTATGTTTTGTAAATAAAATGTTGTTACAGAAATGTTGAATAAATTTTATCCTCAAATTAAGCTAAGAAATCCGATTTTGAAGAATTTAGAATAAGAAGCCTAGAAACTTTTAAAACAACACTAATGCGCTAGACTTTAACTCAATTTACAAAAATACTTTTGCCATTAAAGGTGTAAGGAACATTAAAGGTTATATTTAATAAAATATATTGGATGCGATTAATTTCTGCCAGAAATTTATTTTCACTTAATTACTACTGCGGGTAGTTCATTTTTTATTAGAGATGAATAACCTATATGAAACTCAAGCCTAACGAAAAATCTATATAGTAAAAAGAAAATATCAATTTGATAGAAAGTGGTAAATGTATAATTTTCGGCACGTAACTTGGCAAGAGTCGTTAGATGCGCAGAAGTCGTTTTTTAGGTCTCTTTGGTGGTCAAGCGGGACGCGGGGTATGACGTAGCGCCGATCACAGCGCGCTATTGGTGCGTTAGTCGACCCTTGCCTCCCGCACCGCGTTTACATTTCGATTACACTTGCCGGCACGAAAGTTGTACCATTTGTTTTGTTGACTTTTTGGTACGAGTTCAGTTTTAAATTAAGTTTTTGTAACGTTTATTACAATGCCAGGACCAAATACCGTTTTACGCAGACATGCCAGAAAAATTTAATAAAAATACTAATTATATAATGTAAAATAATTTTTAATAATAATATTTTTTTTACTTAATTAAAAAATGCATATTATGTTTTATTTATAACACCTAATAAATGTCACGAATTCCTCTGCTTTGTTTATATACAAGATTAAAAATAAATGATGGCAATAACCATAATGACAATCAATAAGAGTGAACAGTTTTTGTTCCACTAAGTGTACGATGCGCGAACTTGCCCCCACTACGCCAAAACCTTGCCATCTAACGTGCCGGAGACTATAAGTGACATTGGTCATGTTTAAAAAAATGTGGGGTGTTTATAGAAGATTTACCAAAAAATAAATACAGACAATTTTAAATATTATATTGAAAAACAACTTACCTGTAATTCGATATACAAATATTGGGTTAATTGTGATGAAGTCACAAATTAAAGAGGTTAATTAGCATACATTAAATTGTAATACGTAACATCCATACAGGCGTAATTTAATAAAAATATATCTATATACAATATTTATTGAGTGCTATCAACTTCTATTTCATCAATCATCGATCAGTCTCAGTTTTATAATAATTTTTAATTATCAGAAATGGCTTCCAAAGTTTTGGAATTGTCATGATTTTTAGCTATTGTATTATTGACTTCTGTAATGTGTTTTGAATAATTTTCGACAGTCAAAATATTGTTTTCTAAATTCCCACAATCGTCGATAGGTTTTGGGACAACTTCAGAACCCAGATAATTAAAATCAGAAATGGCTTCCAAAATTTTGGGATTATCATGTTTTTTATCTATTGTATCATTGACTTCTGTAATGCGTTGTGAACAATTTTCGACAGTCAAAATATTGTTTTCTAAATTCCCACAATCGTCGATAGGTTTTGGGACAACTTCAGAACCCAGATAATTAAAATCAGAAATGGCTTCCAAAATTTTGGGATTATCATGTTTTTTATCTATTGTATCATTGACTTCTGTAATGCGTTGTGAACAATTTTCGACAGTCAAAATATTGTTTTCTAAATTCCCACAATCGTCAATAGGTTTTGGGACAGCTTCAGATTCCTTTTTGTTAAAGTTATCTCTCTGGTCTTTCTCAGTATTCATTGGAACTTCTACTGCATTTATCGTGTAATCATTCAAGGAATCAACCACATTACTGGTAACATTTTTATGGTCGTGATCTATGTTTGTAACATTTTCGACGTTTTCAATAATTTTAGTGCATATGTCTGAAATGATAGTTGAATTTTCATCATTAGACAGAATATTGTCAGCTTTGATTGTTGGATCATTTGTGTAATTATATCTTTTTTCAGTTTCAGTGCTATTTAATTCCACATCCGAACAATCTTTAAGTAACGTAGTTTCGACATTGCTTTTAACTACAGTCCCTGTTAGATCATTTTTTTCTTTATTTAAAGGCACGTCAGACTGTATATTTCCCATATCAACGTCGCCATTACAATTCATCTTATCTAAGTCGACAGTGTTATCTGACGCTGCATCATCAAAATTTTTCAAAACATTTACATCCGTACCTAAATCAGTTTTTTCAATTTCCGTAGTATAGTCCTTTTCTGCATGAACAGATTTATCTGTAAATTTTTCATTTATTTCTTTATCAACTTGATGACTTGTTAATATAATATCTTTTTCTTTCATATTTACATCTTTATGTTCAATCGTCATTTCAATGTTGTCTTCGTCTACAATTTCTCTATCTCTATCTGTCCTTGTATCAGATTCAGTTATTTCTAAATCAGTATGTCTACTTGGTCTTTCAAGTTTTAAATTACTCTTCTCTGTATCCAGCGATATACCTTCTTTCGTTTCAATATTAGTTATCTTTACTGTTTCAATCTGTAGAGCTTTACTGCTCTTGGGAATAATGTCAGCGTCATTTATTTCTATATCTATATTTTCTTTTGTCAATTCCACTTCGACATTATTCTTAGCAATATTAAAAGGTTTGTCCGTGGTTGCAACATCATTGGCTCCCATTTCCACGTCCATATCTATATCTGTCTTTTTCATTTCAGTATTACACTTCTCTTTACCAATGAGCTGATTAGTACTAGTTACATTGACATTGTTTGAATCATCCTTAACTTGTCTAATCATAGATTCAGGTGTTATACTTTCCTCACATTTTTGGGTTTGTTTTACTTTAACTTGAGCGTAATTTAACTTATCAGTATTTTGAACCATCGTCTCGGTGTCATACGAATACAGCTTTCCAATAGGTTTATCTGTTGAAACAGGTTCAACGTTGTTGATCTCTACAGTTACATTTCTTTCAGTTCCATGATTGGAATTATCATTTATAATTTCAATAACATCATTATTAATTTCATCTACTTTATTTGAGCTTTCTTTTGAACTTACTAGACTCATCTTTTTTTCAATTTCACCCTTACTTGTTAATAGCTCTTGAATATCTTCAGTTATGTGAACGGTGAGATACTCTTTATCGTTACTTTCGTCGTCTCTATGAATCGAATCTTCACTTATCTCAATATCCATTTGAACAGGATACATGTTAGACTCATCGGGCCTGTCTTCACAATTTTCTGATTCTGAGTAAGTTGAGTCTTCAATACTGATCACATCACTGTTAATCACTTTAGGGGAATTTGGTTCATTGTCAGAATCAGTGAGGTTAATTGGCGAGTCCGAATCGGATTCCGAATACATTTTTTTCAACAGATTAGATTCATCTTTATTAGATGGATCTAATACTGAAGTATTAGCCTCAATATTCGGTTCTTCCATCGTAATTTTATTCTTTTTCTTAATTGGTAAAGCATTGCTTTCATTATCATCCTCCTCATCACTTTCAAGTGGGGACTCTTCTGCTTCTTTATCGCCAATTACTTCAGGTTCCAAATTAAGCAGATTCTGCCTATCAACATATCTGAAATGTCCAATACATTAATAAAAAAACAAAATAAATAAATCTACCAGTTAAAATTTATAATAATATTATATAAACTAACTTTGTCAGCAGTGCATAATACTGGCTAACATTTAAACCCATAATATTTTCTTTTAGTTTTTTCCAGTAATTAAATCATTCATTGAAATCGATCATAAAAAATAAAAATAACTTTGTTTATTTGTAACCCTATTATTATCTATAAACAATAATTAAAAAATACCTATATTATTATTAACATACTCACTTGTTTAGAATATATGTTTCATTACGTTTTGCCAGCAATTTATTTTCTTCTAATTTCTTCTTAAGCTCGATATTATTTTCGGCAGGATCTTCATTAACAGGCAACCTTGACGCAGCTATTCTCCATTCATTTTCTTGTCTTCGTCTCTTTAGTTTTTTCCCACAAGATATGAATAGTTCGCGTGCTGTACACGATACATGTCATAAGTTATAGGAAAAGTATAGTATTAAACAAACTCTAAGAGTTTGTGGGAAAGCTTTAAATGTTTTTTGTAAATTTAATATTATATATTTTTAAATGCTAAATAATTAAATGCCTTTGAAACTCTACAGGGAACGGTCAATTGGTTGACAGACAAAACAAAAAACAAACATCAAAATTTATGCACCCCGCCCAGGAAAAAATGCCCGTGACTAGAAAACCCTAGCTACAAATGATATGTTTAAAAGCATATACAGTCATTACACACGTCATACGACATTTAAAACAACATATCAGTTATACTCAACAAAGGTCCCCGCTGAATTCTATTGTATTTATTCTATAAGAACTTTAGAGTTAGTTAAATAGATTTTGACTGTAATATATAACTAGAAACAACCGATAAACATATATACATGATCACAAACGACCTCACCCAGGCAATGATATAATTATACCTTCTTCTAAAATTTCCATTTCGCTCCAGCCCAACTTATCTTCAGCATTTGCCTCTCTCACGCATCGTAGTACATCATGAAAATCAGGGAAAGGTAGTGGTTTGCCAATGGGCACTTTCTTATTAATCCATTTCTCAAGTCGTGCTGCTGGTCCTTTTGGCCGGCCAGCCTCAGTTTCCAGCTTAATATATGGCTCAGACGGCATCTTAGTTTGTGTTAATTGACAGAACTTTGCATGAACACGAAGGAATCTCTCTTTATATCTGGAATTAAAAATATTTTGTTAAATAAAAAAAATAAGTTAACTCATTAAACTGGAAAGATAAATTTGATATAACACAAAAAACTCATTTGAACAATGTCATTTTTTATATTATTATTATGATAGGCAATATTGATAATATAACTCAGCCTCCAGGTCTTTCAAACGGAAAATCACTAGGGCAAAGACAGAGCACATTGCCAGATTTGGCGAGAGATTGGCCCAACTCCCTTCCAGGTCTCTCGCCAAACCTGTCCAAGGGAATTTTTGTCAGCCCGCCATTCCACCACTGCACATGGCTGCATGACTCGCTGGCCCACACTGCGAAGGAGAAAGCCGATCTTTTGGGCTGTCTCTTCGCATCCAACTCAAATTTGGATGACCGTATCATCTCGACGTCCGCCGTTCCACAACTGCGCGTTTTTCAAAGCAGTTGTTGCCGCGCACCATCACTTTGAGGAACCAGCAGCCCACTGAAGTATTTCCGAACCAATTCGACTTAGGGTCCTTCAAGAAAAGAGCGTACCAATTCTGAAAAGGCCGGCAGCGCACTCGCGAGCCCTCTGGCATTGAGAGTGTCCATGGGCGGCGGTATCACTTAACATCAGGTGTTGCTGGCCTTTTAAGAAATACTTCAGTGGGCAGGTGGTCCCAAATAGCGGTGGTGAGCGGCAATAACTGCATTAGTGAACACTCAATTGTGGACCGACGGATGCTGCGGTGATACGGATACGTCAAAATCAAAAGATATCGAGGTGATGCTTAAGTGCATCTGGGATTTAAACAGCAGGGTGTGATAGAGTTGAATTTTATATGTTTCCAACAACCGGAGGAGGTATCCTGACAATCCAGCTGCCCAGGCCACCTACAGAATTTAAGAACAAGCATGGAAATGGACCTGGTTATACCACCACAATTAATTTTTATATAAACTTTGTGTGCACCTAACATTTTCTCATGTGATAATAAAACTTACTTAGTAAGCTCCATCATCCTGAAGCTGATGTTGTAACCAACTAAATAACTAGGTAAATATAACAGCGTAAATAAGAAAATACCTCTCTGTTAGTAAGTATATTGAGTCATCTTCCTCATCAAAGTCAACATCTTGTTCTTCCATCTTTTGAATAGCCCTGTGTAATTTTGTTAATGTCTTCTCAAGTTTCTTAATATGTCTCTGATGTTTTGTATCACATTCACTTACATCTATGCCTGGGTATTCTGTAAAGAGAAGATACAAATAATAATAAATTTAAAACTGGTATACCATATTTAAGGAAATTTATAAGGTCTTCAGAGATATCAAACAGTACCATGTTTCCCCAAGCTTCTAACTGGGACAATTACATGCCAATTAAAACATAAGTCAGGAGAGTAATAAATTTACTCCTTCTTCATTAAAACTAAGTCCTGTTCTCTCTCTTGTTTCTTTCAGCCCAATTGTGTTTTTTGTTCCTATTTATATTTAGATTGTAAAAAACAGTGCAACTAGACTGATGCTATCTAATGACTAATAGGGTTAGTCATCTTTTAAATGATTGAATGAAATAAAACAGAAAGAGAGGTATCATATAAGTAAAATGTTATTATAATTAAAATTTTGTAATTCTTATATTTCATTGCCCAGAAATGATAATAAAAATAAAGATTATGTCTTATTTTCTCATATTCAGCCTGAGGAATAATAAAATCTACTAAAGTGATACAATACAATTATTGCATTGAGTTGCAAGGACGGGAATCATTGATTTAATTGCAAACTAGTTCTTGTCAGTAAGGTTTACATTAGCTAAATCTTAATACAAATTGAATGATGAAACAAGATCACAATATCTATACAATTTCTTATCACATTCAAATCAATCACATTCAATCATACCCAAAAGGTAGATCTGGTTACAGCAAGATCTACCTTTCCGGAAACTAATACAAAAAAATGAATTGTTTTTACCAGCAGATGTTTCCTCTTTTGATGAAGTTCCTGGCTTGACCATTTTTCTTTGTATATTTAACTGATTTACAACATCTCTAATGTAAAGATACATTTTGTTTGGAGATGCTTCTATAGCTATAATTTTACCAGATACTAAATCTAAAAACTCTTCAGAGTCTACATATTCTTTGGGACACTGCCTATAATAAGACTTGATTTTTTTTTCAACAATATACTGCATATCATTAGAATTCTCAATATGGAGACAAGTATCTATAAATTTTTGATATATTGGATTAAATTCACCATCCTCATTGGCAGGTTTTTTAACTCTTTGTTTCTCAGATACTTGTGATTTATCTGTTTGTTTGTTTGACTGTGACCCACTTGGTTCATTACTTAATTGGTCAACATCAATGGCATCTACTTCAACTTCTATCATACCTGTAATGTCTTTCACTATTTTAATATTATCATAGTTCAACATCTTTTTACTTTGTTTTTCTTTTTGCTGCTTTAAGTCATGTTTCATACTTGAGGCAGCTTTAGCAGGGCTATCATCAATCATTATCGCGACATCTTCTGTTTGTTTGATTGTAGGAAGTTTTACTGGGCTATCATCAATAGTTATTTCTATAAGTTTCTTAGGTTCTATGTTATTTTTCTCTTCCATAGAAATCAAATCTATCTCATTCATTTCTTTTACCTGCAAATGTGTTTCAGATTCTAAATCTTCAGGTTTTTTATACCACTGTGGTAGTGGTTTGGCTAATAATATAGGTTTATCATGAATTTCAGCTGGTAGCACTATTTCCTGTGCTAATTTGGCCTTTTGTATAGGTATGCTTACAGTTCTAGATGCTGTTGCTTTTTTAACAGTAATGCTTGATGGTAATTTTCTCAACAATTTTGACCCCATTGTATTACAAGAACTAACATTGGTTATAATTGGAAAAGATTCTGAAGCAGTACTAAATTTTTTGAGGTTTGCTTTTAGAAGTGAATTTCTAGAATTCCCATGTTTAGCATGTAATGGATTAATACTGATTCTAGGGATTGGAACTGTTTTTTTTACCCCAAAAATCGGTATAACTTTCTTGGATTTGACAGGTTTAATAGTTACGCCTGGTAATTTTGTGTGAGAAGGAATTTTAACCATAGCATTTGGTATTACCTTTTTCTGAAAAAGAAAATGTTTTAATGTAAATGTATAAAAAGGTTTGTCTAATTTTGTTCGATACAAAGACTTCAAAACGTTTTCAAAACCTTTTTCGGCACCGGTTCCATTTCATCATCAGACGAATCCAACTCAATTATATCGGTAGACATTGTTGAATTAATATATATTAATTAAATTATTTTTATCTATCATCTATCTATCGTTCTACCACCGCATTACAATGCTTGACAATAAATATGTTTTAAAAAACATACGAGTTACAAGAAAACAATGACAACATCACAATTTACAATTCACAATTTCACAAAACCACAGCCAGGCGGTCTAGTCAAGACGGCTTAACAGTTAACACTTAACAGTAGTGTAGGGATGGCGATCTGAGATCGATTAATCGAAGAATCGATTTTTCGAGCAGAAAATATCGATTTTTTAAATCGATATGAAGTACTGTGTCGATTCACTGAATCGATATATCACCCTTGAAAATCGACATTCGATTTTTTCTGTTTTGGTATAAACCATACAATTATTTGCATTTAGTTGAATGTGCCTGAATTATAAGAGTGCTGCCGGTTAAAGAGTTAACTACTCATAAACTCGCGAGATGGCTGTATGTTTAGTATCCTTTACTCGCCTCTCTTTAAGGCTTGAACAGTGCTCAAATCGGTCAACTAGCCCTAGTTTAAATTAAATTGTTGGAAGAACTGTCGCTCATATGCATTTGAAAAATATATATATTGTGGGTTGAAGCCTACTGTATCGATTGATAAAACCAAAAAAGATAAAAGCAATACCAATTTCCCAAAAAAAAATTTACCATCGAACCGTAGATTAGACATAAATTACAAATTCGCTCCAAAACGGTTTATGCGATTTATTTTAATCTTACACGTATTATTAGATATAGCATATATTATTATTTTGATTTAAAAAAATTTGTATTAATTCGTTTCCTGGGCATGGAAAGTAATAAAAGGTAAATAAACTCAAGCGCAATGGGCTTCCCTCCGCAATTTCACACCCGCGAGCCCTGCATGCGGCTTGTCTTCAGTCCACCTCAACGCTTTGCGACGGGAGGACTACGCTTGTGTGTCGAAGCCAATAATAATTAAATATTTGCGTATTTTAGTTTTTACCCGCGGATTTTTTTAGAAATGCCAAAATATAAAAAGAAATATCAAGTGAGGCGAGGCCATGAACTTCGGAAATTATTGTATGTTATAAGTATATGTATATAAGTACCTACCCAAACAAAACTCAAATTTAGAGTTGTCAAGTTTCAAGTGCAACTTGTACAACCAAGTAAAATAAGTTGCTGAACCTGATACCTGATGGAATCTGAAAGTGGGTACTGGATCTCGAGGATGGTAAGCAGTAGACATACCGTCATTGAGCTCGTTGTAATCAGCTCAGCGAGACGATACTAGAAATGTGACTAAATGAACCTGATGATGGACTCCGAAGGTGGGTACTGGGTCTCGAGGATGGCAAGCAGTAAACATACCGTCATTGAGCTCGTTGTAATCAGCTCAGCGAGACGATACTAGAAATGTGACTATATGAACCTGATGATGGTCTCCGAAGGTGGATACTGAGTCTCGAGGATGGTAAACAGTAGACATACCGTCATTGAGCTCGTTGTAATCAGCTCAGCGAGACGATACAAGAAATTTGACTATATGAACCTGATAATGGTCTCCGAAGGTGGGGACCGGATCTCGAGGATGGTAAGCAGTAGACATACCGTCATTGAGCACGTTGTAATCAGCTCAGCGAGACGATACAAGAAATTTGACTATATGAACCTGATAATGGTCTCCGAAGGTGGGGACCGGATCTCGAGGATGGTAAGCAGTAGACATGCCGTCATTGAGCTCGTTGTAATCAGCTCAGCAAGACGATACTAGAAATGTGACTATATGAACCTGATAATGAACTCCGAAGGTGGGTACTGGATCTCGAGGATGGTAAGCAGTAGACATACCGTCATTGAGCTCGTTGTAATCAGCTTAGCGAAACGATACTGGAAATGTGACTATATGAACCTGATGATGGACTCCGAAGGTGGATACTGAGTCTCGAGGATGGTAAACAGTAGACATACCGTCATTGAGCTCGTTGTAATCAGCTCAGCGACACGATACAAGAAATTTTACTATATGAACCTGATAATGATCTCCGAAGGTGGGGACCGGATCTCGAGGATGGTAAGCAGTAGACATACCGTCATTGAGCACGTTGTAATCAGCTCAGCGAGACGATACAAGAAATTTGACTATATGAACCTGATAATGGTCTCCGAAGGTGGGGACCGGATCTCGAGGATGGTAAGCAGTAGACATGCCGTCATTGAGCTCGTTGTAATCAGCTCAGCGAGACGATACTAGAAATGTGTTATGTGAACCTGATGGTGGACTCCGAAGGTGGGTACTGGGTCTGATTGACTCTGATTTCATTTTCGGGCTTAGATATAACATGCTGCACTCGTAGGTTTCAGAACCAAGAAAAATATTTAAAATTTCAACTGGAAGACGAATCGTTGAAATTGATTATTTTTTCAATAAACTCAAAGAAATATAGTGGTATTATAGTAAATATTACCTAATATTTATTTAATATTAAATATTAATAAGTTCATATGGTCACATTTCTAGTATCGTCTCGCTGAGCTGATTACAACGAGCTCAATGATGATATGTCTAATGCTTACCATCCTCGAGATCCAGTACCCACCTTCGGAGTCCATTATCAGGTTCATATAACACATTTCTAGTATCGTCTCGCTAAGCTGATTACAACGAGCTCAATGATGGTATGTCTACTGCTTACCATCCTCGAGATCCAGTACCCACTTTCGGAGTCCATTATCAGGTTCATATAACACATTTCTAGTATCGTCTCGCTAAGCTGATTACAACGAGCTCAATGACGGTATGTCTGCTGCTTACCATCCTCGAGATCCGGTCCCCACCTTCGGAGTCTATCATCAGCTTCATATAGTCACATTTCTAGTATCGACTCGCTGAGCTGATTACAACGAGCTCAATGACGGTATGTCTACTGCTAACCATCCTCGAGATCCCGTACCCACCTTCGGAGTCCATTATCAGGTTCATATAGTCACATTTCTCGTATCGTCTCGCTGAGCTGATTACAACGAGCTCAATGACGGTATGTCTACTGCTAACCATCCTCGAGATCCAGTACCCACCTTCGGAGTCCATTATCAGGTTCATATAGTCACATTTCTAGTATCGTCTCGCTGAGCTGATTACAAGGAGCTCAATGACGGTATCTCTACTACTTACCATCCTCGAGACCCAGTACCCACCTTCGGAGTCCATCATCAGGTTCATATAGTCACATTTCTTGTATCGTCTCGCTGAGCTGATTACAACGAGCTCAATGACGGTATGTCTGCTGCTTACCATCCTCGAGATCCACTACTCACCTTCGGAGTCCATCATCAGGTTCATATAGTCACATTTCTAGTATCGTTTCGCTGAGCTGATTACAACGAGCTCAATGACGGTATGTCTACTGCTTACCATCCTCGAGATCCACTACTCACCTTCGGAGTCCATCATCAGGTTCATATAGTCACATTTCTAGTATCGTTTCGCTGAGCTGATTACAACGAGCTCAATGACGGTATGTCTACTGCTTACCATCCTCGAGATCCAGTACCAACCTTCAGAGTCCATCGTCAGCTGATGATGATGACTCGGTTTCGGTATTTTAGCAATACTGACATTAAAAAGTTTTAACCTCAGAACGAATTAAACATGTAAAAAAATCATGTATGTACTAGTTAAATAATTGGCAGCCACCATTTTTTCTAGACCAATATTTATTTATAAATTTTTATATTTAGCTAATAATTGGTTTCGTATTCACGTAGTTTTGTTAGACTATTCACTATTTTGTTAGACTAGATGGCGTTAGTAAATTATTGTTTGTAGTAGAGGTCAAATCCTCAAAGTCATCGGCGTATGTTAGAGTCTTAATAAAAAAGTTACGTTTGTAGTCTTTGACTTTATGTATTTATAATCTGTGACGATTGATATTGCATTATTCATTTGTTGTTGTCGTTTAATGAATACTGTTATTAGCGTAATATAAGTATTTTCATGATTGATTTTCATCAGATTTTCATGTAGTGTTTGTTGCGAAATAATAACTAATTGAGAGTAGGTAAGTAAATAAGTAAAGCGCTTCTTATTTTTTACTTTGACGCTATTATTTTCAGTTTGTTCTGTTAGTTGTGATTATCATTTAAATTTACTTTTACACAGGAATAATCAGCATTGAAATAACTAATAAGTAATATGTGGAATTCTTATTGATGGAAGTGTTCATACTTCATTCACGATTACTTTATGTCCAATTATCTATTTAACGTCAAAGCATCAAATTATTCATCTTGTTTACAGAAAAAATAGTAAAGCTCCCATTATCATTTTAAAAATAAACTATCGCTTTTACTCTAATTTTATTTTCTTAACTCTTACCTTATTTTTTACTTTTTTGCAATCAATAAAAACATTCAGTATATAAATACTTATTTTTTTTTTATAGTTGATCTTATAGTTTGATACGGTAATAAAAATAATTGTTATTTTTGAATTCCCTGATTTTATTGATAAGATATCGTTAATTGCAATATTAATCTTGTTTTTAGTAAAATTGATACAAATTTACATTGTAAACGCAAACTTGAAAAAAAGATCGATTTTTTAAGAATCGATTTTGTAGGCCTCGATTTTTTCGTGAATCGATTCATTAGACTACGATTCGAATCGATTTAAAAATCGATCTTTTTCGTAAAGAATCGCCATCCCTACAGTAGTGTATGACTTTATGTAGAAAGTCGAAACTCGAAAACTAAATTTGTATGAAAATGACAGCTCGTGTCGACAGTTGTAGCCTAGGTCCTAAAAGCGTGAGTCGGGATACAATAAGCGACGCCGTGACAGTGCTACGAAAAGACACATTAATTCTGAGTGCTGACGGAATTGGGTAGCCAACCGCCAATTAATGTTTCGGCAGTGTAGAAAAATCAGCGTTTATCCGCTATGTTTTTGCGTGATCCCAAAAGCTGCTGTTTGCATATAATTCAGTACCACTATCGCCATCGTTAATGGATACCGTTTTAAAAACGTCATATTTTAGACATTTTACCGAAAGATTTTTATATGGTTATCTAGCTTTTTTAACCGCTCTCGTATAATTTCGTATAATTTAACGTTTATATTTTTAATTTTAGTTTTTTAATGAATTCATGCGAGGATAACATAATAGACGCAGATAAATATCAATAAAATCAGTAAATTTGTATTGGTAAATCCTAGTTTTATTCAATATCTTTATGTATATTTATATTGCTGTAAGTTAATGAAATAGTTCTTTAATTTGGAAATACATTAGGTATGTAACTTGTAAGTTAAAGATAATATTGCTTATTAACAAAGTGAAATCAGTACCTACATTTTATTTGTGAATTTCAGATGTGAAAGCATTAACTTCTAATGATAGAATATTGATTTAAATTTATCAAATAAAGTGGAATTATATTTCATGACCTTTGGAAATATAAAATCTAGTGAAGAATACTAAGTACCTAGCAGATATTTTCTTTAACTATTTATTACTAAGGTAATATAGAGAAGTTTACGGTAATATTGTTAAAGAATGAGAAGTTTGAATTCAAGTCCCTTAGGAAAACTGACATTGTTTGGTTATTCAAAACTTTAATTAATTTGAATAAGCAGCAAAGTGACAAATTAAATTTAATATTAAACTTACCTATTTAATAAACCTTGGAGTGATCTTACAGTTTAGTTTGTCAGTTTTCTTTTTGATCAAAGTACTAACTAATATATTTTCTTTTCAGAAAAAGAGAAGCTAATAAGACAACTAAAAGTAAACCACAAATGGACAAGTTTTATTAAAGTCTTAGATTTTAATTAGGTAATTTAAGTGTTATATTATCTACCTGAGAATGTATTCGATAAGGGATGAAGTATTTTATGAATAATGTAAATAAGAAGAGGAGTGGAGTAGGTAATAATGGTTGGTCAAGTAACTTTACCTCAAGAACAGGAAACAGTAACTGAAACTATGTTCTTACACATTTAATCTTAATAAGTTCAGCAGTTTGAATGTGAATGAGATATTTATTATAAACAAACTGCATGTTTACCAGGCATGGTTCACCAAGTTTCAAAAAAATGCAAATAAAATAATGCAAATAAAATAACGCACATTCACGAAAAAACAAAAGAAATGTAAAAAGTAAGGGCTTTTTAGCGAATAATCCGCACTGTAACACTAACACACTGTTCTGGCAAAATCCAAATTCGAAATGGCCGATTGATTCTTTTAAAGTGAAAGTCGAATTTTGAGCGCGATTTAAATATTCCATGAATATCTTCCACCTTCCGACATCTAATATTTTTCCGATTCCGATGCTTTGAAGAGGTATTAAAGTAACAGTTATTTCAAATACATAAAATATTAATATACTAATCTAACCTAACCGAACTAGATAATAATTCGTTTTTTGGACAGCTCCGGTGCTACGGAAAACGCAGCCCCTCCTCCGTTGCGTACCAAAGAATTAGCTACTACAGAAAATCAAAATAAAATAAACGTAGAAGCAAGCAGTAAACTTACGTGAAATGACTTAGATTAGATTACAACTCAGGCAGCATAAATTACTACAAATCTCACGGAGGTGTTCCAATCAAGGTCCCCCGAGACTCCTACATTCTCAGTATAATCAAATTCAAGGGATTGAATATTAGATCCAACCCCAATCTTCTTTTCACTCTGTAATTATCAATCCGCAGTAGATACTATTTCTATTGTTTCATCAAAGCGGTACCAAAATAATATGTTACTTCTTCATTTTGTAGATAAGTTGTGAGGTCAAATCCTAAAAATATAAAAGTATGAGTACTACTAATTACTATTGTATATCGCGATTATGTAGGTTCAAAATATTTTATTTATTTATAACCTTAAATTTATGAGAGAACATGAAAGAAAGCATAATTAATTTTAACATGCAATTAAAATTCATATATTATGTCACTGCAGCACCCTTTTGCAGCTTATTATTGCAAATAATATTATAAAGTTTTTACTTTTATTCGGTTTTTAAATGTGACATTAGGAATACATTTCATCCAGAGACAGCAGCTTGTAGCTACGCTGTCGACTTAACGGTAAAGTAATGACACGCCTCTTGGCTACGAACGAAGCGTTTTCGATAATACAATTACGCAAAAACGGTAGTGTGTGTAGAAAACACTGCCATACACACCCCAATATGGCTAGACCCCCGTGTCGACAATTTTTTATAGAAAGTTTTAATAAAGAATAAACAAAAAAGAAATAGAAATAGAAACATAACAATAAAGAAAAATATAGTTTTCGACAGACACGGCAATTCAGGCATCTTGTCTAAGCCCCCAGGTCTTTCTTAAGAGAACACTGGTTGGTTTCCAATTACAGCACTAGAGCGCATTGTGCGGCACAATGCTTGACGTTGAATGTTCCAACTACAGCAACGCTTCGCACAATTGAGCACTCTCAAAAGTAATGCTCTCGCGTGATACTTGCAATCAATACCAACTCAGTGACAGAAAATTGACTAGCCTTTTTTTCTTTAAGTTAGCATTTCGAAATTATCGTTAGAAATATTAATTATTGGTGAAAAATTTGTAAAGCTTTCATTTCGGCGTAGATTTTGGAAATAATCAAAGTTATTTCAAACTGCTAAAAATATAAAGATATAAATTATAATGGCTCAAATGCTCGGAGCATTCGATAAATCATCGTCATCACTATCATTTGAATAAGATGATTCAATTAAAAAGTGTATAATTTAATAAGAAATCATTTTCAAAAATCCAACACTGTACTTAGCAGACTCTGCTGATGCATTTGAAAACTAATTCACGTTCCAATTATGCTTCAGCCTTAGAATAATTAGACATAGAAAGATAGTCTTCATACAAGCGCTCTGTCAAAAGTGACGCACTAAACCGGTTCACACAGGCGGGCCGATTACGTGCTTACGCTCGGCGACACGCACACATACACTTGTGTAATGTTGCCAGTGAAGGTCCAGTTTTCCCGAAAGTGGGGTAATGATTCGGCCACTGATAACCATTTGTTTTTGGCAATAATGCATAAATAGCTATGTGTGGTAAAGTGTGGATGTGTAATATTGTTATAATACGGGAATGTTTATTTTTAAGAAACGAATTAAAGAAAACAACAACACGTAAAAATATATATATTTTAATTATTGTATACAATTATGAATTTGTATACTGTGTAACTAAAGTAAACCAATCAAATCAACAATTATTTCTAATCGAATAGTCTTCATATTAAGAAAAAGAAAAAAATAATTATTAAAAAAATAATCAGTTTAGAAACCTGTGAACTGTATTTGTTTCCTGAGTAATTGCCGCTTTGATAGTGCTGTTTTCATTACATTGTCTTTTTTCGACTCGTAAAAAAGACGAATGCGCAAATATCTTTCAATAATGAGCCTTGACAAATTGTTAACATGATTTTTCTCATTTACATGTTCCTCTGCATCAGGGAAAACAGACCTACCAACAAGTTTTTCCATAATTGTCAAAGCAAGTTTTGTCTCTGATGTTTTATCTAAATTATTTGTCTCCGCCATATACTTCCGGAAATAATTTTCGGCTATGCCGCAGATTAAGTAAACAGCTTCTGATACATAAACTAAACCGCCGTTGTCCCTTAGAGTGACCAATTTGTGAAACCACAATTTTTCTTTTGTGAGCATGCTATCGATACAAAAATTACACTTAATTTTTTTCATTAAGTATCTCGCAACATTCCCTGCAATGTAGCCTACGACATAATTTTTGTAGTTTGGGTCATCAGTCGAAGCTATCAGAGAAGCAATGTCTACATCAGGTGCGTGTCTTTCTGATTCTTGGTACGGCTGTTCTTCGTCATCGTCAAAACGTTCAGAAAAAGTGGTTTGATTGATACATTTTATTGCAGAAGAACAAGTCAGGACAGAAATATCTTCTAATGGCACACAGTTGCCTGTTACCACTGCTTGTAGTTCCATGTGGCATAATAGTTTTCTGTATGCACCTTTGAACTGAAGGACATTTGGATTATCATTATGCCCTCCATTCATTCTTATCATGCCGAAGAACAGTTCCAAATGATCTTGGCTCAAACGGTACGTAGAAATATAGACCATTTCTTTTGTATCCTCAACAAGAGTTTTATACAAGTGTTTTAGGCTTTCTATGCATATCAACATTCCTTTAAAACCTTTATTACTTTGAACACTTAAGACTGACTCAAAACTTTTAACTTTTATTCTTATAGCAGCCTCATTTTCATGGTACGTACGCTTCCTAGTAGTTTTTATACTTAAATTTAAGATATATTTTTTGGCTTTTTCAAGAAGATCGAATATATTTACTTTATTATCTTTTGACAATGGCCGACAAAATCCGTATTGTGTTAATCTTCTTGAATTAAAAACATCAAATAGGTCGTTCAAAAGCATAATAAAATTTTCTGTGCCCGCAGATTTTTCAAATTTGTCCAGTTTTAGGGTTTCGCGGCAAAATTTTAGACTGATAGAAACACTTCTGCTAAGAAGTTGCATGGCCAGTTTAACTTTCATAATTGTATTTCTAAATTCTAAATGTCTTCGTGTTAGCTTGTTCGCAATGTTCAGTCCTTCTGTATCCTGCAAATCATTTAAAAGTACCAAGTAGTTCCAATCCACAACATTTTTTTGCTCATCGAGGAATTGGCTTTTGTCTTCCCAGTGATTACGGATAAGCTTAATCATGTGGCATGGATCTAGAAATACCGCCACTTCGTGATCTGATGAAGGGTGCTTAAAGGTGGTTTTCATATTTTTTGGATCTTTCACCCGACAACCTAACAATTCCATCGCTGAAATATTGGTGGGGTGACCATCAAAGGTAAGAGATACAACTTTAATTCCAGCATCATGGCATTTAGCTAAACATATGTTTATTAAATTTTTTTTATGTTTTCCCTCCAAACTGTGAATTAGGAAATATCCCAAAGGGATTTTCCAACGCTCATTCAGGCAAACAAGCATAAAAACATAAGCCTGTGAGGCTTTTATACCACTTGTTGTGCCTGTGCCAACATCTACATTTCCCAGACCTCCTTTAATATTTTGAGGTCTTATCGCCATTTCATCGGCAATCAGTCCACATATTAACGTTTTGTCCGAGCTTTGGGACTTTGATTTTAAAAGTTTAAAGGATTCATTTGTAAAACCCGGTGATCCATCGATGCTGCAATACCAATTATACAACGTTTTTGGGTGTGGAAGACACGTATCAAAAGTATTACGAACGTATGTATATGCTCGAGGACTATGGTAGTGCAATGTAAGACAGAATTTTCTGAACTCAGGTGTGTATTTTGGCATAGGACGCTTTTTATCTTTTTTAATTTTTTTTACCATGTTATTGAATAAATCGGCTGCAAAAACATTTTCAGACAATAAATTAGACACATCATTACTAATGAATCTCTTTTTTTGTAGTTCACTTAAAATTCCTTTGAGCGATTTATTCCTCTTTTGGAGACGCCGGGTCTTTTGTTTTAAAGTTTTTATAACTTTTCTATGTTTGAGATTAAGTAATGTGCTTTTCTTTAACTTTTTTCGAAGGAGGGCCTTACGAGGAGTGTCGAATATATAGTCGAATTCGTCGTCTGATGGGCGCCTCACATTCCCGCGTGACGTACTCTGTAAAATAAAAGTTCTTATAAGTTCATGCCACAATATTTACAAATTCTGGGTGCAACAAGGAAATGACCAATTTAAAAATCTACAGTTAAATTTTAAATACCCAAATTCAACACTTTTGATTGGAATTATTAACGATTACTTACAGGCTGCGATGAACTTTCAGTAACTAAATTTCTATTTGAAGCTCCACGAACACCTTCCGTTTTGTCTTCAGCAGCATTTAAACCCTAAAAAAAGTCAGGTAAGTAAGTTTACTACATAGACAGTTTACTAAAATTAAATAGTTATTAACAACTTCACTGTCTAAAAAACTACCAAACGTCTTTTTCGTTTCTGTAAGGTAAAATAGCATTCACACTAGCACTGTATTAAATAAATATATTTCATAAAAATAGTTGTTTATATTTTATTTTATGACTCAAAAATTGGCGTGGCTAATGGGCGTGGGGAAAAACATTTATTTTCCTAAGAGTCACATGTGACTCATTTGACAGTCAAGTTGTTTATATTAACCATTACACTCACCGATAGCCCATGAACAGGTGAAATCTCATCCACATTATCTTCTTCATCCAATTGATCATCTGTGCCTGTGCATGAAATATGTAAATCCTGAAAAAAGTAATTTTATTATCATTTGCTTCATTTATTTTTATCAACATTGTGTCACAAAATCCCAAAATACACATAATAAGTACTAAATAATGCTTTGATAATTATACCTTAACAGGGACAGCATTTCGACGCAACCTACACGATCCACCCTGTGTTATGTACTTATCTTCATTCTTAAAATGTTTTGAACATATTCGTGTATTTTTGGTTGGCTTCCAATATACTTCTCCACGACTAAGCCTTATATTTTTCACCCACTTGTCAGCAATAACAGGGTCGATGGGAATCCTTTGAACAACAACACGCAATACTCCTATAAGTTGTAATTTTAACAAGTGTGGAAATAAAGTTCGTTTACTTCTCAACTTTCAAGTAATACAATTTCAGGTATACGATATCGCTAAATCACACAAACACCTACATTAAACAACAACAACAGTAAGTAACAGTAGCAACTGTTTTAAAATTAATTTGTCGGAGCAATGAAGTCAGTTAAAATGGGAAAATATTTTAACAATCGGGCAACACTGTGCATTGAATTAAAACTTTTCTGTTTTGTTCTATTTTGACTTAATTAACTACAAGATACTATGAAATACTGAAAGCTTACCTGTGAAAAGTGATGTTATCACATTTCTTTTGTTTTTCAGATGTGTTGTGACACAATTTAACTGCACAAATCGTCATAATAATTTTTTTTTCGCGAGACACGTTCGCCGTGCGTTGACATTGAACACTACGGAGCGGCCCGGCGTTTGGAGCCATTTATGGCTCCAATTAAGGTGCTTCAAAATTGACGCGCGGACTTGGTTTCTATGTCTTATTATTCTAAGGCTTCAGCATAATTCGGCATTGTGCGCCACTGAGTCGCATTATGCTCTGTAATTGGAAAACTACCACTATGTTGTACCTAGGTATTGTCAAGTTGTCAACAAATAACTGTCAATTGTCATATCTATATGGGAGTTATTGTGATTTTTCCTCTGAAATCTGAATTAAAAATACAATAATTATTTTCGTGTATTTATTTCGCATTAAAGACAATGATTAAACTGTTCTCATTAAAACAACAAAAAAAGGATGAAGAAGGTTCGGCACGAGCAGGTGGATCACAGAAAAAAGCGTCAGCAGCACAGTTGCGAATCACAAAAGGTATATACTAATAAATTGTCTGTTTTATTACTTAAAATCCTAGTTATTACATATACTAATTTACAATTTTATATAATATATATATATTTGATAGTTTGTCACTTGTTACAACGCTTTTTCTAATTACAGATTTAAATGAATTAAATTTACCCAAGACATGTAGCACAGAGTTCCCTGATCCAGATGATTTACTTAATTTTAAATTAATAATTTGTCCTGATGAGGGCTTTTATAGAGGAGGAAGATTTGTATTTAGTTTTAAGGTAAGACTAATGCAACATAACAATTCATAATTTGTTTGCCGCATAAAATTTAATATTTACTAGTTTTGTCATTCGTCATTAAATATGGCTGAATTTCATCATATATTTATTATGAATCAATTCTAAAATCTAAGATATAATGATATTCTTTATGAAAAATTATTTTATACAGAAATTTACATAAACCTCTAAAAAAGATACACAATATTATTTACTATAACTTAAAATAAATAAAAGTACAGTTTATATAGAGAGTCAACCTACAGAATTCATCATACATTTAGATAATGTTATCAAATAAAAGTTCTCTGTATGTTGAGTTTGTTTTTAAGAATTTTTTTTATACCTTGATTTATCAGCAACTTTTCAAATTACATATCCATTTTATTTTCCCTTATAGGTAGGACCAAATTATCCCCATGAACCGCCCAAAGTGAAATGTGAAACTTCAGTATATCACCCTAACATAGATCTAGAGGGCAATGTTTGCTTAAATATACTCAGAGAAGACTGGAAACCAGTGCTAACTGTTAATTCTATAGTCTATGGATTACAGTATTTATTTTTGGCAAGTATTTATAATATAATATAACTTTATTTTGCCAGATTAAATGTGTTAAATCACGATTTTACAAAAAATTTGTTGCATATAAACATGGGCTGTGTAAGTTAAGCTTAAAATATATTCTATTTTAGCAGAGTATTATTAGTAGCCTCATTTTCTCTTAATAAAGTATTAATGTTACTCTTAGATTATTAAGAATATCAACCTATATTATGTAGAAAAAACTTGTTTAATGTTTTACAATATTTTTGTAGGAACCAAATCCAGAAGACCCCTTGAATAAGGAAGCCGCAGATGAGCTTCAAAGCAACCGAAGACTGTTTGAGCAGCATGTGCAAAGAGCTATGCGTGGTGGTTATGTAGGGACCTCCTACTTTGAACGGTGCCTCAAGTGAACACAACTCAGCTGTAAATTATATTAACACTATACAAATAAATAAATCTCACAATTCTCTACTCTTTATAACCATAGTCCTATTGATAGGTGGTACATATTTTTAAATAATACCAGTCCTACTGCACATTTTAATTCATATATCGCATTTAGAATACTTAGTGAATTTGATAAAATGGGACAGTGAATAACAGCAGCGTGGGAAATACGATACAAACACGTTTGTCGTCCTATACATATAGAGTGGCATGAAGTGAGCAATGAGCGAGTGTCGAGTGAGCGCCGAGCGGTGTGACTCAGTTGGGGTTCAACCCGTATCGCGTACACGCTTGTGGCGAGTCAGTAGCATTCCGATCGTTGAGCTGTTCTCACGTTGCCACGCTATACTTTCTAAAGTCTTGCACTGAGCGGAGTGATTTCGACACGCTATACGGTTACGAAAGTTTGCGCGATGATATACAAGTGAGAGCTAACGGCCGGAGGGTAACGCTCATCGCGCACGGTGAGCCAGTTTAGACCAAAAGACATTCGAAACTCGCAAGGGACGGGGGGGCGCGACGCCGTCAGACACGCGGGTGCAACATCCTTACACATTTATTGTGAGAGAACTAAAGAAACCAATTTTTAATGTGTCAAGTCAGTATAGCTCATTGCTGCTACGTCAGATCGCTCAACGCCTCAAGTAGGAACTACAAGGTTATGCAAATGAGTTCTGAACGCTTCTATACCAGGGGTAATCAAAAGACCATTCACAACTTTAATAAACTTTAACGTACGGTTTCGTACAGCCTAGTGTCATAGCCTATCCTTCTGTTATCGTTTCGTCACGATCGCTAATTGCTAATTACCGAGGAGTGTGATAAGGCGCTTGTGTTAAGTGTTCGGCGAGCGACTAGCGGCAATTATGGCGAGCCCTCAGGAGGAGACCCTGCTTGCGCGCTGCGAAATTCCCATTATTGACCTAGCACACATAGGTGAGCATACTTTTCCATAGTTTATTAAATGTCGGACCTAACTGAAAAAAGCGGTTACCTGCCATTCAAAAGTTCCATCTCTACAAAGGCCTATACCTGCGCATATCCCCAATTATAGGTGGTCGAACTCGCATGCAACCGACAGCTGTGCAATGCTTCCGATGGGATATTTGAAACTCAATCTTAACTATATAAATTTTAAACTCAATCAAGTTCAAAGACCTTAGCGGCTCAGATTTCGCCGTTGAACCACCTATTTCTCCTTAAAATAACAGTTTACTAATGCAGTATGAAATCATTCGATTTCTTAGTAATGCAGTGAATGTATCATTGTAAATCAGTCTAATCCAACTGCAGTAAATCTTATCATTGCTTCTCAAGCAAAGAAATGGGACACGGAATAAACATGCTTTGTGCATATTTGGCTCGTTATGAAACCGAATATAGATAAATAAACAGTTGAACAGCAAGATGGTATATTTGTTAATCGTATATCCCGACGGAAGTATCTAGTAGACTATGAACGCAATAGACGTTTAGAATAGTCATGTTGCATTGTTATAACATAGTTGGAAGTTAAGGAAAAACCTTAATTTATGAATAATTAGGTGCCTCGGCTTCGCACGTCTGGAAGCTTTAATTTTAAAATATTTTGTTAATAAACACAGCCTGTTTATTACTCAGAAAATTTAGTATTGAAATATTCCGATGATAAATTATGAATGAATGTTTTGAATTAGTTCGTAGTTTTTTTAGTTAATTCGGTCCAAACATACAAATCATTCTTCTTTAGAATATTAGTATAGATAAATCAAAATAATACTTTGTTTTGAATAATACCTGCAATATTAAATTTATTATCTATTCAAAACAATCAATCAATGATAAAAGTCAAGTGATAAAAAATTCACGAACAAATTACTACCTTGAAATCCTATTATATTAAATAAAATGAATAATATGCGCCGTGTACGTATATTTATAAAGAAACCGTACGCAAGGGCAATGGCTCTATGTGGGGCTAAGGAGTCCCTTTTTTCCCTTACACGCAATGCCGCTCTAAGTGAGACAAGTTCCATAATTGCAGACTAACCGCATTGCAGACAATGATTCATTAAAATACTCAAGTTTGTCGATACTTGAATAATAATAATAGGAGCTTGTGATAAAAATCGATTCTTAATTGTGTATATCCGATACAATTTTGAAACTAGTAGTGATTTGAAAACTTGGTGCATTCCTCTGCGCTACCTTACTTGTCCACATGTTCTTAGAAATTAGTATTATTAAGAGACCGGATGTTTTATGTAACTACATGTTAGAATTCTTGTTTAGGACTCTTGGCGGTCCAATAAACTTTGAATCGTAAATATATTTATTATTATATCTCGGATATTTGAACTCGGGACTAGGGACGAACACATTGAATCAAATACACATGTGAATATTATCTGTATTTCTTGGAACCTAATCAGTCGTTGATGTATTGTAAAACCTTGGTTTGTGTTATTTGAATTTGCCCCTGCAAAAGAACGCTAAAGGTCGGTTACTGCCAAATTAAAAGGTCATGTTTGTATGTAAAAACCCTAACTTTTCAATTATGTGCATACAATTTAAAATATCATACATATAGAGAATAGTATACATAATAAATATAATATATTATCATCACCATTGTTATATAATCAACAAAAAATATAGCAAATGTCGAAACCTATTACATATTAAAAATTAACTTTCTTGTCTTAAGTAATACGATTTTAATTAAATTACATATTACCCTAGACATAACCCAGCATAAATAAGAACCTTTTTATAATGTTACAAGGGTTTTTTTCTACGGAGCAGGTTTATTATAGACGCTGTAGTTCTTGTCTACCCCACGATTTATTATCACCTAGTACATAGTTCCACTAAATGTATAGTTTTAAACCCTAAAGGATTTTTTTATAAATGATTTCCTTATATTCTTTAACGAACGATTACAGTATGGCGGACAACGTATATAAATAATTCTTTTAACTTTTAGAATTGAATATAACCTTTTTATTTCACAACTGCTTACGTCTGGCAAATGACGAAGGTCGCAAGCTAAATACGCAGGTCTATGATAAGATATAAGATAGGTAGTCAACCTCATGGCGATAACTGTCAAAATATAAAGAAACTAGTTCAAGTCGTTATATCATATTTTTAGTACTGCTTATAATATATTTTTAAAGTTTTTCATATTTTTTTCCGGACAGAATGGACTTCACGTAAATTAAATAAATATAATCGTAATGTAAGAATGGATAATAACGATGTTATTAAATTGCGTTATTACCGACATAAATTTTCAGTCATTTGAAGTAAAAATACATTTCGGGTTTCATTTTTACGTCGCTTAAAATAACAATCATCATTTCTATCGGCACTCCAGTCTTATACCAGTATGACCTAATATGTACGTATATAATATCTTTATATATACATATATGTATATACAATTCTGCTGAACGTGTGTATGTCACTGAACTCCTCTTAAACGGCTGGATCGATTGGAATTTTTTTTGTATGCGTTTGGGAGGTGCTCGGGATGGTTACGATTCTCCAGGCCGGCAGATGGCGCTGCAGTGGGTACTCTCATACTTTGTTTAATATACTTATCGATTGAAATATCATGCAGGACAACGTCTGTCGGATCCGCTAGTACCTAATGTATAAATAATCGATTCTAGTGTACAGAGAAAACGTTTCCGGTCCGTTAATAATAAGTAGGTCACTAATAAATGTGCCTGATAAACTGTATGACGAAATAATCCGTTACCTGTACAGACGTCACTGGAAAACGATGTTGTTAAGTGGTAAGTCATGAATTTATGACGAAATGACTAAAACGTATCGAGTTTGGGTATAAAAAGAAAACGACCACCGTTTTTAAAGGAGACACGGTCATTCCAGACCCTTTGTTAATCAAAGATTTCAGTGGGCATTACGAGTAGTTCCAACGTGGACTTCTATTCTAGTGGAGTCCTCTGGATAGCCATGCCACCAGGGAGTACGTGGGAATATTACAATATATATCCGTGATATTTAATAAAAAAATATGAATAAATAAAAACCTTGGCGATTTAAGAGTGGCGGAAAGTTTATTACCAGTTCTTCTCGTCCGTTCTATGAGCACTATATTTGAGAACTGGGGATAAATATAAATTTATAACGATTCTTTATTTAATAATCGTTCTAAATATGTGTAAGTATATGCGTTACATATATAAACTTATGATATTTTGGATTTGGGGCACGAGTGTACTTACCTACACCTGAACTCCCTTTGAGTTATGAGGCGTAAAGTTTGTGCTTCCCAAGTGGTTTAATTCGTTAGATGTGGTTATCATTAGAATCATATTAATATTAAATATATACCTGGTAAAACCAAAAAGTAATTAGTCTTCTTAATTCATCTCCCGAGGTCTATTTCATTTTGATATTCGAATAATTACGTTCTTACGAAAATCAATTCTCCGTCTACGACAATTGTAAGACATCAAATATTTGCTCACTACCAAATAAAAGAATGCCATTGTTTGCATCGCCATTGTGTACGAACACGCCAATGATAATGTTAACTATTGTACTGCATACCATATGTGTAAAACGTGTTTAATGCCGACGTCATAGAAACCATACCGAATCGGAATACAAAAATAATTACGTACTTTCGTGCTAAAACATAATGCAAATACATTAACAATTAAAACCACCACTTAATACCTAAATAGGTTCTTAATTTGAATAAACTACGTAGAAACTCGTCGTTTAGTGAAGGAAACTCAAGCGATAATATCTTTAAATAATTAATAAATCGAAGGATGTCTTAGGACCCATTTCGATTATTTATTGGAGGAAGGAAAAATACTCACAAAATATTACGGTGATAAGTAATCATGTGTGTTAAGAGTTTCACGCTTAGTTGAAAATCGTAAATAAATAAAGCAACTTAGATTTGTGCAACGCCGATTCCGTGTTCTTTTTTATGTTACGACTTCGTTCTAGCTGCTGCTTAATTGCGCCAATTGCTTTTAATTTGTAGAAAAATTATAATATAATATGCATTAATAACTTCGATGTGGTCAATGAATTCCTCTTCCCCCGGACCGCCGATAGGTGTAGACGTGTAGTGGACCCCTTGTAAAAGTTTATTTAAATATTAAATTATAAATTTGGTAACACTAAATTCAAAGAAGAAAATAGGAGCGCATAAAATCACAAGAGGTAACCGGCGTGTGAAGATACCCAACGTGTGAAGACTACGTAGACAGAGAAACGATCCTGCCACCCTGGTACCTGAGATCGGCGACAACAAACCAGCGCCTGCGCAGCGAACAAGAAGTACGGGTAACACACCTAATTATTAACTATTGGTCATACGTGACCTTGAAGGCGACCACTCACCGCTAAGCTCCACCTTTCACAAGCGCCACTGGATAATTACCTAATTAGCGACACCCCTTTCGCTAATTACCTTGTGACTAATTGGCCCGTTGTAAGATACGCATTAGTGGTTACTTTGCTGTGCATTATTCCCTGGTACAATGTCCGCAACACAGTTAAATAAGTCGTTATCTGACAGTAACATAAATGAAGCAGGTATTGAAAGTACACCACCGAATTTTATTTCCATGCGAAATAGTAGGGTCAATAAAAGGTGCAGAGTAGAAAGAGAACAGGAAATGCATACTTCACCCGCTGAACCTTCGGATTTTTCTCAATTTAAATTATACATGAAAGAATTGTTCGCGTCATTTACGAAGACTCAGCAACAAGAACTTAGAGAAATTAATAACAATCTCAAGGAAATGCAATTAACTAACAGTAACATAGAAACATCAATCACGCGTTTGTTTGCTCAACAAGAAGAGTTTCAGAAGAAGATAGAATCACTAGAGGTACAGACTAAGAAAGATAGGGAGTATATTAATATCCTAGAAGATAAAATAGAGGATCTGCAAAGGACAACTCGGAAGACATGTATTGAAATTAAAAATGTGCCAAAGAACGGAAACGAAAATAGAGACGACTTAATTAATATGGTATTGTGTCTCTCAAAATCTGTAAATTTTAATATGAGCCAGCAAGACATAAAAGATATTTACAGAATCCAGAGTAGAAAGTCTGGGGTAAATAACACCCCCATAATTGTCGAACTAGCCTCATCGATTCTTAAAATGGATTTACTTCTGAAAGTCAAGAGCTACAATATTAAAAATAAAACAAAGATACAGGCTAAACATCTCGGATTTACCAAAAATGAAGAAACCCCTGTCTTTATATCGGAACAGTTAACATCAAAAGGAGCCCGACTATTTTTCCTGGCCCGAGACCTTACAAAATCAAAAGAGTACAAATTCTGCTGGACTAAACATGGCCGAGTCTTCGTCAAGAAAGATGAAAATTCTCGGGTTATCCTCATTAACAGCGAAGCCCAGGTACACCTTTTGCTACAGGAAACGTGACTATACTGTGAAACTTCTTTTTATTTCTTACTATTCTTATCGCTTATTTTTTGTGCATGTATTAGTATTAAGAAAATAATTATTAGTCTATTCATACTTAAAGTTTTAGCATTTATAATTAACCTACATTGTTTTGATAAACCAAGTAACAGTAGTTCAAAAAGTTGTAATCTACGGTATCTAAAAGTATTATTCAGTGTAAAATCCCTTTTTTACGGACATACATACACACTTAAACACACATACACAAAATCATACACACTCTTACACAATAAGTTTAACTGTCTCAATAGCACTATATGTACTCTCAAAACATCGTTATCCTGCAACGGTACTTACATGCAATTATTCAATAGAGTAAAGGGCAAGCTACGCCATTCTGCACGCGTAACTGAATATGGATAATCATTTAAACACCTTATGGGAACTAGATAATACAGAAATTAGTAACTCAAAAATAATTGACATCGAAGAATTTAGTAACTACGTTGAGCAAAATAATTTCACTGTCTTGACACAAAATATTAGAAGTATTTACAGTAATTTTGACGACCTTCAGGTAAATTTACAGCAAATGAATCATGATGTGGATGTAATGATCCTTACAGAGTGCAGACTAAATAATAGTAAACGCTTACCACTCCTCCGTAATTACTCTTCATATCATACTACAAATCAGCTCAATCAAAATGATGGCGTTGTAGCATACATAAAAAACAACCATCTCTGTCGGGTAACAGAAGTTTCACTCTCGCACGCCTCGGCTATACAGCTAATTATCGCCGAATACGTTATTATAGGTATATATCGTTCCCCATCACACGCCTGTGCAGATAATTTCATAACTTCCCTAAATAGTTATCTCGATACTATTACTACACCTAAAAATATTATAATAACTGGGGATATAAACATCAACCTAATAGGTAGAGAGTCTGAATCCTTACAACAGCGTCACAATAGATTAAATTATTTAAACATGCTGGCAGGACATGGGCTGCTTCCCGGGCACTGTCTACCTACTAGAGAGTCGAACTGCCTCGACCATGTTTTTCTGAAATTCGATAAACTTAAGAGCTCTGCTTTTGTGGCTGTCTTGACTACAACTATCACGGACCATGCCATGGTAGTATTAAACCTAGCACAAAAAACTGTAACTAGAAACTGCCATAGGTATTCAACTTCTATTGACTTTGAAAACGCGTGTAAAGACTTATTTAACTCAGACATGTCATTTTTCAATATTTACAATGACCCGGAGACCTTGGCTAATAAATTTATCCATGAAATAAAAACCATATTACTTTGTAACACTAAAACTAAGACAATCTCTAATAGCAAGCGAATTCTTAAACCTTGGATATCACTAGGAGCCCTACGCTGTATTAAACTTCGCAATAAAATGCAACTTAAACTAAAGAAAAATCCTTTTAACGTAATCTTAAAAATAACATTTAGACGCTTTCGTAACTTCTGTTCAAACTTAATTAAAAAACTTAAACGACAATTTCATAAAACTCAAATAGCTAACTCAGTTAAAAATCCTAAACAGCTTTGGATAAAAATTAATGAAGTAACTCAATTTAAAACCCCCAAATCCTCAAATACATGTCTACTGAATATTACTCCGAATCCGCTTGACTCACTAAACCGTATCAACCAATTCTTTGTTAAAATAGGGTCAACTTTAGCTGAGGACATTTTACTTAACTTCGGTAACCCAACAACTACAGACATTTGTACTCGGGTGTCTTCGTTTGTTCTTCTTGAGACTAGTCCTCGTGAGGTGGATGCTATACTCATGGGTCTCGATTCTGGGAGCGCACCTGGTTGGGATGGTATACCCACAAAGTTTTTAAAATGTTCAGAGACTTTATTGTCCCGCTCATTAGCCAGCTGGCTAATTCCTGCTTCAAAACAGGAATATTTCCAGCCGTATTTAAGAGATCGTTGATTACGCCTGTGCATAAGAGTGGGGACCTGAACGACGTCAATAACTACCGTCCTATATCCGTACTGCCATGTATCTCTAAAATATTAGAAAAGTTACTGAACAATAGACTGGTCAATTACTTAAATAAATTCAAAATTTTATCCAACACACAATACGGATTTAGGAAGGGCCTGTCTACACAAGATGCCGTGACTGCACTTACTAATGACATAATTGATAATGTAGACAGAGGTATTAAATGCGTAACAATATTCTTGGACCTTAAAAAGGCATTTGATACCGTTTCCGTTCCCATTCTTCTGCGCAGGCTGGAAGCCATAGGAATTCGTGATACAGCTCTCTCCCTTTTTAGAAGTTATCTACAAGGTCGAAAACAACAAGTTAAAATTAATAATTTGATAAGTGAAGAAGAAACCGTGGAATATGGCGTCCCGCAGGGAAGCGTGCTTGGCCCGACATTGTTCCTGATATATATAAATGACCTTTGTAATATTCGGAGCAATGGCGGACGGATCTACTCATACGCGGATGATACCGCGATTGTGTACACGGGAGCGACTTGGATGGCTGTGAAATCCGCAGCTGAACTAGGTCTGGCTGAAGTAGCTGGCTGGCTTAATACCAACTTACTTTCACTTAATGTTAATAAAACAAATTTTATATGTTTTACTGCGAATCAAAGATCTCAGCCGGGTTACGACTTTGGAGTTAGGATTCATAGGTGTGGTGATCCGACTGCCCAGAATTGTAGCTGTCAGACCATAGAACGTGTCAACTCTACCAAATATCTTGGAGTTACAGTGGACCAAAGGTTATCATGGCACTTACACATCGAAACAATTATGGCCCGGGTTAGAAAACTTATTTGGATATTTAAAAACTTACGCTACGTCATGCCCGCGTCATTGCTTAATAAAGTTTATCTAGCCCTGGCTCAATCTATTATAATATACTGCATTCCCGTATGGGGAGGAGCAACTAAAACTAAGTTTTTAGATTTAGAGAGATCTCAAAGGGCCCTTATTAAAGTAATGAACTACAAACCATATAGATACTCTACCGATGACCTTTACAGAAATAGTGGCTTATTGAGCGTTAGAAAATTATACATTTTGCATATCACCCTACGTATGCACAAAACACTACCATTTGGTCCAGGTAAACTAAAGAAGAGACGTAAAGATATTGTAGCATACGCCCCACGCGTGCACACAGTTTTTGCTCAACGTCAATATACTACACAGGCTGCCTACATCTATAATAAACTGAATCAGAAATTAAATATATATCCGATGTTATTATATAATTGTAAGAATACCGTAACTGGGTGGTTGAAAACTATCACATATGAAGAAACAGAATTAATTTTGACGAGAATCAGATAAACACACACACACACACACACACACACACACACGCACGCACACACACACACACACACACACACACGCGCACGCACACACACACACACACACACGCGCACACACAAACACACACACACACACACAAACACACATGCACGCACTCACACGCACGCACGCAAAGACCGTGCGTTATTATTTGTTTAATTTAGTTAGTTTTTAATTCAAAAATAAATAAATAGAAAAATAATATATTTTGTAACTAAGTTTGTCAAGTCATATTTCAGTTGTTTTGGTCCAAACATTGTAATCTATAATTTAAGGGAAGTTGCGAGGTTGCTCCATCACAAGTATTATTTAACTTACTGGGGCTACCTCAATTTTACATGTATGTTAATGTTTGTGATTCAATAAAATACTTTTTTTTTTTTTTTTTTTTTTTTTTTTTTTTAATTCGTTGCATGAAATGATACACGTCATAAATTGTAATCAGTTAATTTAGCGATCGTTTCTCGGATAGCATGTGATGGATGTATGGCAAGAACAATCCAGTCTTTTGTTATGATTTTGATAAGAAATCAATACTTTTACTTATTATTTCTAAGATATCGTAAACAGCTTCCATGGTCCACTATTACAAGTTAAAGTTAATAAATTATATATGGCCAACAGCCACAACCAAAAGGCCTGATGGGTGTCTATCGCGGTCAGCACTCAACGTCAAACGAAACTTCTCAAATTATTATTAAATCTTCTATACCAGGCACACCATTTCTATGACATTAGCCATATCTGTGGCAGCGTCTGCTTTAGCGCATGCGCGGTGGTGTTGGAAATTTTGGCGCTTTTATATAACCTTCGAATTTTTAAAATCGTACTTTTAACTTTAGTGCATGTGAAGAAAAGTTCGGGAAATATTTCGGACAAGGAGGTCATAAACCCGAAACCACGTCGAACGAAAAGTAACTAGGTATTTAAACACTGAAACATACTGAAAATCTTAGAGGTTTTATCAAACAGTCTTGTTTTAATACAGTTGATAAAGCAATAGTTCCATAAATTACAATTATCAGTGTAACAGCTTCAATCTGGTAAAAACAAAATATCCACATTCATTCATTTGAAATTGGTGGAAAATTTGACGATGCATTGATGGGGTTTCCCTTATCAGAGGCTGTAGAGATTGATTTTATATTGAAGATAGAGACGACGCGTTCTTACTCATTTACAAATAAACTCTCATGGTATTTTACTATCTTGCATTTTTGTTTAGAATAAAATTGAACGGATATTCTTAAATGTATGTAACCCTGTTGAACCGCGTAGCTCAAAAGACAAAGTTAATTGTAATGTCTGCTTATATGCGGTTTAAACAAGTACTTATCCGGTGTTGGATATATTCGGTAGTGGGCTGATCAATTAAAAGAGAGCATTGTTCAGTGCCCACCTCATACCTAATCCGCTGTTTTGCTGGTATTTTTTTAACAATAACAAAAAAAGCATACATATTTATACATATTTGAACTAAATATTTACCAAAATTGTCATATATTTTAGATAAAATAACTTGTAGCATATACGGTAGATACAATATTGTGTATAACTTCTTATGATTTTCATGGAAGAGATCACATAATGTAATAAGTTTGTCTGTGTTTTATATTATTTACTTTGAGTGTGTTGTATTAATAAATAAAAATAATAACAGTCAATTTCTAAAATCAAACAAGACTTTATTAATACTTTTTATCGATGAAACCTCAAATGATATGGGAGTTAGTACCTACACTTTCTAAATTAAAAAATAATTTTAGATATCAAGGCAAGTGACAGTCACTAATACTATTTTTATTGCCTTTCTAATATATAAATAAATGTAGATCTAACGAAGGTCAGGAATATTTTTTGTTACAATCGAAAATATCTCAATGAATTTGATACCAAAATAACTTCAATTGGCAACAACGTAATTTACACAAACTCTATTGTACAGTTTTTTTAATACCAGAGACAAAGTAATTATATTTACTCTGTATCTATTTGTCGCCACTTGTCAGTTTTCTAGAGTTATTGAAGCTATGGTTTTTACAAATGGACAATTTATTTTAATTTTCCAACATGTAAATGAAACCTTGAAAAAATTCTTATCTAAAATAATATTGTGGTTAATTACTTAAAACTATAATTATTTTTATACGTATAGTCACTTTAAATTTGATTACACGAAGCATTTGATAAAGCAAACTGTAGATAATAACAAACTGACGTAACATAGGTATAAAGTTGGTTAGTAGTATAATGAAACGAACAAAAAAATTACGTTATATGTAATGAAACCCCTTATTTTCATAGTTTTATGGAGGACAGTGGACACATTAGAACTCACGAAATCCATATTGTTTTCAATTATGTGTTACAAAACACCTTCATGGAAACAAATTTAATCTAATCAATTTCTTGTTACTAGCCTATGAAATTATTTTAATTGAAGATTTGTGTATCATTTTCAGCTTTTTGGAAATGTAAATATTCATGGGCTTTCTCTTCACATGAGGTGAGCTTCCTGTCCGTTTTCCTCTTCTACAAAAAAAAACATTTGAAAAGGAACAAGGAGATATGCCGTTCGGTAAATCCAGCCAGGCTTTTGCCTGTATCCCATCCCACTCGATGGCAGGATTAGAATTTAGATGCAGGTGGTAAATCACATCTGGGGTGTAAGGCAAACTCATTTTTCCTCAGTCAATTTGGACATAAGCTCAAGCATTATCAAGTGACCATTTTTGGTTTTCTTTTATTTTAATTCGTATGGCTTTAGTGGGACTGTCAAAAAGAGATATTGTCAAGCTCCTGGTTTATCCCGCTTACTCTATCTTTCTTTTATTTATTTCGTATAAGAGTAAATGTTTCTTAACATTTACACAACCTTCAACTTCACAATTTTCCTATTAGCATAACTTCAAATGTACGGCTATTATTGATAAACAATTAAAGTCGTTTACTGAATGTTGTTGATAGAACTCTTATAGCACGTGCACGTTAAACGGTTAAGTAAACAAACTTGCATTATGCCGCTGTTTTTTTTAACGTATAAGCAAAACATTAAAGTTTTATTGAAAGGTATTAATAAGTGTATACTATAAAGCTAATAGTATCCCCAATTGCTGCTGATGCGTTTATTTCTTCGGGTAAGTAGTTGATCAGTCTCGTGGAACTTGGTCCATAAAATTGTAACAGTTAAGAAATGAATGTTTCAAGAATAATATTTATTTAATGTCGTTCGTAGAAATAGCGGTCCTATTATAATTTTTATAACATCGTATATATACTTTAATGTAATCTATCTGTTATGAAGTTTTTGTGAGAAATAAATAAATATTATTATTATTATTATCGTTTTGTTCAATAATCCGTAACGTAATAAATCTAAGAAGTATTTCAAATTCAATAAAATTATATATAAAGTTGATTTATAAATAATTATATTTTATAAATTTTTATTCTAATTGTTATATCTTAATTAAGTACCTAACAATTTGCTTAAGTATCACTATGTGATCAAAGTTCATAATAGTATCAGAATTTTATAGCTTTTTTTAAGAACTAGACTTACTACTTTTCACATGTTAACAGTATTTTACTTAATGATTTCTACATAACACATTCATATTTAAACTCGTCATAAACGTCTAGACACTTTGCCCAGAGGCAATAACAACTTGGAAAAAATAATCGTGGTTGACACGAAAGATCCTGTGGTCGCTGACCAACCAGATGAACCGAATAAGTGAAACTCGTGGTCCTCAAATTGTACACTGTAAATAGAGAAGCGTGGGACACCAACACACAGACGGGCTGTCAACTGGAGCGGACTACCTGTAGTCTGCTCCATATTGCAGATGTTTGCAGCTGTTTCCTTGCTGACCACGGCGCTCAGACTTTAGCTACGGACCGAAGAGAGAGATATAATATTATATAGATACTAGAGTGCATACAGTCATAAAGGTCCCGGCTAAATTCTATGTATTATGTAACTACTTAATAACAACAACGTCATCGGCTGTTACGACTATCGGTTTTTACGACCAAATAGTAGTCCCTAATTATTTTATTTTTATAATTACAAATATACTATAAATAGATATTTAACATATATTAGCTATTATTCACATGATAACTACTATATGTTATAAATTATAGAGCCACAAGAAGAGTAGTAATATTCCATTAAAGGAAAATGCGTTATCGTGTACCGCTATTTATTAATCATATTATCAGAGATTGTATTCTAGTCATCATTAATTTTATAAAAAAAATTATTTTGCTGTACATGGTATACCAAATGCAGATTACCGCACATAACGGCCGCGTGTTTTTGGAAGCGTATTTGCGAACCGACTTCATGTTCACGCCGTACCCATTAGCCTAGTTACCTACTTACCCATTTGCAATGCAACAATCACTATGACGCTCTTAGTACTAGAATTTAAATATTCAGAGCTCTTTAAAGAACAATAGTTATAATATTGTATATAACTTCCTTTAGAAACGCGACACGTGACACATAGGAAAGGCCGCGTTGATTTTCCTAGTACGATTTTTGTGGAAACGTTTGCGAGAATGTCTTAATGTTAAGGAATTGGAATCCTATGTCTATGTGATATGGTTTTATTCTCATTAAATGTGGTTGTGATCGAACAATTGCGCTTACTATAATAAGCTACTCTAGTTGTAGGAAAATAAGGTTCTATTTAGCTTAAGTTCTTAATTCGAAAGGAACGCTCCAATGATTTATTTGAAACCACTACTATAAAGGATTCATATGTTAAGGTAAATGTTAGGATAAAACGCTGTTTTAAAATTAATATGAATTGCAAATACTGACGTAAATAGGAAGGTAATTTATTAAAGAAGGATAGCAAATTTACCTACAAAACTCCCAATATGATAATGCTATACGTTACACTTTATATAACATCCGTTTTCCGCCTCGTGTGTGTCACTCAACATGAATATTATTAATTATTCTTTGCGCAGAATAGGTAAAAATGTATAAGAGTGTCATCTTTAAATATATATAAATATTTTCATGTATTTCAAAAAATTTAATTATTATTTTTATGAGGGCAACGGGTGGTCTTATCGCTTTAACGATCTCTTGCAACCTTTAAAGGGATAGTTAAATTTAATAAGGTCCACGTAAAACGACAAATACATACAAATAACTTAAACATAAAGAAAAGAACGAAAAAAAACTAAATATTTTTAGTCTAATTCTGAATATTTAAAAAAACGTCCATTGACTCTATAACCAATTCTAAATAAGTTTTATCATAAAGGCCATAAAATAACTTTAATATAATTAATTAATTGAGTATTAAATTCTTATACTATCGTCATGTATTTACACGTAAAATATCTACAAAGAAATAAAACAAAGGATTATCGTGACCTTCGTGATTTCGTCATACCTACTCACAGCTCTATCATTTAAATAAAGCTTAGCCAGACTTCCTCAATCTATATTTTAAACCTTTCTTGTTCAGCAATGACACACTGTTTTAAGGATAAAACGTATTGTACTTAAAAAAAATATTTGACAGCGTCTTATCCGTATACCATAAGGAAAAAAACAACAATATTTAGTTTTTCGTTTCCCATCCTTCTACCACACAATACACCGTACCAAACCTATTTTGCAATTTTACCATTTGAAAGTTAATGTATCAGTATTTTTTATAAGGAAGTTATTACCATTGACACAAAAAAAGAGGTTGGTACTGACAAGTAAAAAACTTCAAACCATCTTAAAACTTTCTCCCATTCACCTATACAAGATCTAAATATATGTAAAAGCTTTTTAAAAGGTAAATGGGACCGATGAAAGTTCTTAATATCTCGTAATAGGTTGAACTTCAACCTATTACGAGATATTAAGACATGGTCCAGTAAATATAAAAACCTAAACAGATACACCTAAAGAATATACTGTATATTTCATTTATTATACAGGTTCTTATGAAAAGGATTAATTCAGAAAATAAATAAGAAACACCTCACCTTAAAATAAATGCATTATTATCATAGTTTTTTAATTCTTGACTTCACCCACGAAGAATTTCTGACTAAACATCATTTACGGATAATTTTAAGGCTTATTTATAAGGCAACTTCAATGCCTTATTGTGTAAACAAATTGTAAATATTTATATGTAATAATTAATGTCAAATACATTACATAAAATATGAATTAAATCGCCAACAATGCATGCCATTCAGCGGTGATTGTATTTGTATCGTTCTAGTTCAAGCAATTATGCAATTACTTGCATCATGCTAGGTCTATCAAATGAGTACAATGCACAGTAAGTATAAATTCAAATTGTAATTTGATAGCTATTGTTTAATATTATCATATTATTACATAATATATCTAATCATAAGCTAAAGACTAATTTAATTCTACCTATAACTACGTATATCGTTGTATATCTTACTAAACATAAGATAATACACACTCATATTTTTACTTAAAAAAACTGAAATCAAACTCATTGCTTAACACGTGTATAGGTTTACATATAATAATAAAAATATTTAACAAATTAAAATTTTCATGTACTTAATCTGACATTTTGAATTCGTGGTTATTAAACTAACTTATACTATAAAATACTCCAACTTCCCTAATTAAAACACAAATTCTAAATACAATACTTAGCTTGTGCATATAACCAATTTTATCAAGTCTTGAAGGTTTTCATTCACAAATAACGACTTTATCGAAAAGTTATAAAAAAAGAATAAACGAATTATATTTAAATGCATCTTACAAAAGATGAGGTAAAAATGTGGAACTAGGCCAAGGTTCGCCTGATATTTAAATAATGAGCTTGATATGAATAGCTGTAACTCTATACAACCTTAGCTTGCACGGTTAGGGACATGTCAATTGTTCTATAACAATTCGTGCATCCATTTAGTGAGGTCTTGATACGTTTGGAGTCGTTGTGTATGTGTTGTGTGTGAGAAGTCCTGTAACCTCGTGCATATGTCTGATACATTACACATGTTTCGTTGATTATTTTTCGTTATGATATGTATCACTGCAGTCTGTGTAATCAGACAGGAAATTATCATTGTCGCGTCGGAAATTTGAGTAAAAAAATCCAGTTTACTTAATGTAAACATTTCTAATTAAGGAGGTAGTCTTTTGTATTATAAAGAGAAACGCACTTCCTCAATACACAGTTATGTGACGGAACAGTCACACAAAGGAACATAAAAAATAAACAATAGAGCAGTTTATTAAATATAGTTTCTATGACGTATACCCGCATTTATTTTGTATTTTTCTTTGCTCCGGTATATTAATACTTAGTGCTTGTTGTACTGATTTGTAGAAAAACCTGTTTGAATATAATTTCCACGTAAGAATGCAAGGAAAAATAATGAATTGCACACTTTATTTATTTATTTTATTAAAGTATTCCTACAGCTACATAATAAACAATATTCAATATATATATTTGTGTATAACAAAAGCCAAAAACGCAATACACATTCAAACATAAACATAAAGCTCAGTTTTACTTAAAAATATCAAAAATGCCTATACAACACATTACCTACATGCATAAGATTATATATACATAAGATTCTCTAATTTACGAAAATAATACCACCCTTTTACTTTTATCTATATCATATTGTCTTGTGGTTCTGGTGAAAATAGTGAAATGTGTTACTCACTATAAATGGTTATAATATTAAATTTATTATAAATTTATTCGAGTAATTCAAACCCCACTTCCAACTGTTTCAATTTGATTGGAAGAATTATCAATTACTACATAGAACTAATCACCACCAAAAATGGTTTGCTGTAGTGGCATTAAATGCCGGCTCAGATAACTTGACTCGCAATCTAGACTCTATTAGGCATTACGAGGAAGTCGTCACAACGATATCTCGAGTGTTACTTGAAACTTGATATTCTTGAAAATCCGTTATAATACTCCTTGATTAAATATAATCAAACGTGAACCATGACGAAGCGCTTATAATATTTTACGCATTGGTTAATATTTTGCATTATGAATTGATAAAAAGCGTTATGACGTGCGCTTTCGAAGTTATAAAATATCGTAGATATCAATTTATTTCAGATAATACACGATTACGTACTTATTAAAACTAGTCAATTTCCTAAGAAATTAACATGAAAACAACAGTATAAGGTATACGTTTTAATTAAATGTATGGTAAATATTACGTTCGATATAGCCTTCAACCAAACCTAACACTAATAAAAAAAGCTTTATACGAGACAATAATTAACATGGCGAGAGTTTTCACTGCGAACCAGTGACCAAAGTAGGTTTGTATTGACACACTTCTTGAAAAGTCGTCATAACTATATATTTCCTTCACCGTTTTCCGAATCAATCTGCATCCAATACAGGCTTCTTAGATGTTCGGATTAACTTTATCCTGTTTTAAATACATCGCCTTTATCAGATCTAAGTTGAGCAAAATTAGCTCATTTCCATATTATTATTATTATAATGGTCATTTCCTATGTTAAACCATAGACTAGCAATTTCTTAAAGGAACGTGTTATTCAATCTTGAATCATAAAAACATAAAATGCTAAAGAGTGCTTCAAATCTTCCAAAGCCGTGATTTAGTCAGTAAAGATTAGTTTATGATCCGTTTTATTGGTATAATGCTCTTTGCGTGTTCAACTCGTGTTCTCACTTGAGTACTGCAAACAAATTAATCACCGAAAGTAGGTCAAGCATTCGTTCTAAATCCGATCCCGATAGGAACAACGTACGGTTAATAAACTTGATGTTTACACCTAATTTTATGGTTTTTATATTTTACACTTGGTGTTTAATGAGTTAAATTGCAATTTCCTTTCTGACGGATCTGTATGTCAAAGAATATAATTTATGTGGTTATGACATCAATATTTGCAGGGTATGTTTTATAAATAATAAATAAACATTCATAATTTGATTACGTAATCGTAAAAAACTCGGTGGCATATTACATTTTTATTATGTTTAGGTCGAAATTATCACAGTTATTGATAATTTCAAGTGAGTGTATACTTTGTAATTCGTTCTAACATAATATTTACTAGTGTAAGCTACGGCTTATCTTATCAAATCCACGCGAGTATTCTTTGGATATAAAATTTTAGGGTAATTAGTAAATTGTATTCAAACATTTGGTATCCGATACAACGGAGTAGAAACAAAATACCGGCACAACGCAGGGTGTGTCAGCGTCATCAAAATGATGTCACGGCCAGACCTTCACGAACTGTTCTTCTACATATTTCAATAGTTTAAAAACTGTTTTTCTCAATACCAGTGACATTACTAACCGTATTTCGATAAGGTATTTATGTACGGTCACCTCAATGTTTTGATTCACGCATATTCGTTCCAACGTTTAGTACATTTGCAAGATAATGTGGATCACTTGAGTGCTAAATGTTCTTTACACATGGATGAACGTTTCTATAAAAGGTCACAAAGTAGCGAGTCTTGTAATTAGTATCCAAACTGAAAATATGCACGCATCCATTTACATCGCAATACTATGTCGAAACAAAAAAACACTATGAAAAAGAACAAATGTTACACTAAATATTTAAAAGAAATATCTGGTGATTTTCCATTCATATAATGAAATAACGCACAAAATTTCTAAGTCTAATCAAATTCCAAATTACTACAATTAGGATACTACAAATAGGAGCTTTTATGCAAGTCTTCAGTGCAATTTGCGTCATGAAATAGATACAATTCAACTGGTACCTACTAGCGACCAACATTAAATTTCAAGTAAAGTGAGAATCTCGATACTAAGGAATTTAGTATAACTGATAATGACATTTAATTATGAAATGTAGTTGTCCTTGTCGTGGCGAAAATATTTTACCCCATTTTTGTATTTTTCTTTCATGAATGTTTGAGGGTCTAATGATTGAAAATCATTTACATGTATCCTCTCTCTCTCTCTCTTTAATCGGCAGCTCATGTCTGAGCGTCGTGGTCAGCAACGAAGCATCTAGAGCGGACTATCTGCTTCCATCGGTCTGACCAACGCTTCCCTTTTGACACTGTACTACTTTGACACTCACTTTCTCCAAGTTCTCATCGCCATTGTATGGCTGAAATATACGAGTTCGTATGCGAAGTTGGGTCAGGATTGATGAAAATGTATCCACTTAATTGAAAAATAGTAATTAATTTCAATTATTTCCCCTTGACGGGTTTTGCCAGAAAGTAAAACTAATTATAAAATGGCGGCTCTATAATAAAAACACTACCTTGAGTTTAATACCCTCTGGGTTCCTCCCAGTATGAATCCGCTGTTAATCTAATCGTAATACATTTTATTATGCAAGCAATATAAGCTATCTAATATTACTCACTTTATGGCTAAGATAGGTGAAAATTAAATTCTTATTTAATACCCTGTATTCTGTGAAAGCTACACTTGAAACTGTCAAAATTTTGTACTAGTGTAATGTTTTAATTATGTGTAGTGGTTTAATTATGTAATACGTGACTTCTATAAACAACGTAAGAAGGCACATTAAAAAAGCTGACCTCGTACCGATATTGACTTCAAATTCTGTAAAATGGTTTAGCTTTATTTGCTCGCGTATGAAAAATTGCTAAACCGTTAACTAATGACCTTTATTTTGCTATTTCATTTTCACTGCCGCTATTTCGAGTCGAAAGTTCGAGTCGTACAATAGTCTATGAAAGTGAGTGAAACTAGGCGAGGTTTAGCCAAAACGTTTACAAACCTTATACTAACTAGTTTTCAGTATAAGTCGTTTATATTTAGTCATAGTGTGATCCAATGTAAACATGAAATTTTATAACGCATCCGTAGTTCCTGAGATATTCAATTTGCATGTTCAACCAAACAAACTGAGGGAAACCCATAAAGGAGATTATTTATTTACTATAAATGATGTTATACAAACTGTCTTACCTGAAATAATGATATCGGTTTTCGAGTTTATACATCAACATATATAAATTCCCTCATATTAGTGTATATAAACGTAAATCAGTATGCTTACAACGTTATACTTGAATTTCAGGAACGGAAATATGTCCTATGAAATCAGTGGTACGTCGCATTGGCCAGCAACTCTTTGCCGCCCTTAGTACTAAGGGCCTAGCAATGCTTGTAAACCACGGCATCGCTGAGGAGAAGGTACATTGTTTTTATTAATACCTTTAGGTACGTCTGTTTAATTTATTCCAATCTATGAAAAACTTGTTTTGTTTTTTATCCACCTATGGAAGGAAGTTTGCATTTCGACGATCATTTAATCTATAAAAAAATGTTTGAAACTCATTTTTTCATCTCAGTTTATTAACAATGCATAATACCTGAGCGTTTTGAATACGCTTACTAAGTATAAAACCAATACTGTTAATGACCTGAAACATTTTGAAAATGTATTGTTGTTTAATAAACACCCTAATGTTTCAGCTAAAAGCAGTGTATGCTGATTTAGATAACTTCTGCGCTCTACCAGAGGGATGTCAAGCGCAGTACCTTTGCAATCCTGTCAACAAGCATGGTTACGTTCGTCCGGGAACCGAACAATTTGATGAAACTAAAACGGTTAGCGTAACCTTTATATTTCATAGTCGGTCTCCAAAACATGTTAAGTATATGAATAAATAATAATACTATAAAAATAATAAAGTTTATAGAAACTTATAGAAGCGTTGAAGCGTTCTCCTCCGACGTTGAGATGTAGAGCGTCCTCCAGGTTGGCTTAAAAGGTTTATTAACTGCATTAACGTTTTAATCGTCTTCTGCTTTGGCATATTTAAAAAACCTATCATTTGTTATTACTATTTTAAAATCACTCTCTGAACCAAAATGTCCGATCCTCCGAAACGACAGCCTTAAATCACTTCTAGTACTTTTTTAATGGTCGAACTTGACGCGGGAACTGCGGGGCTGGGTGTATACTCAAAGCCCTTTGCTGTTCAGAAGAGACCCACTAGAGGTTTTTAGTCTGCCCTCAGTCCTCCAAACGCTCTTAACATGAACATTCAACCCAAGGATCACTCCCTCTATGCTAGTTCTCGCACGCTCTTTTTAATACCTTTTATTTGTTTAATAATCGGCAGGTTATTAGCAATTCTTCAATGTTGTAATTTGTAGATAAAAACTAAGCATATTACTCTGTAACGGGGTCTTAATGAATCTTTGAATTTCTAGGAATTACGTCACTCGTTCAACATCACAACTCTGTCTGCCGCCGCGATGCCTGCGCAGGAGGAGGTGCCTGACTTCCCCTCTCACACCTTTCCCCTCGCACACGACCTCACCAACCTGTCTAGAGTGTTGCTACAGGCCTTGGCTTCTGTTTTCGGTAAGACTTTCAAATTGCTTAGATGTGTTTTAATAACGGTGCCACTTTTCAACATAATACTTTTGTTTCGAAACTTTAATGCAACTGAAATCTAGTCGGAGAAAAGTCTACTTTTTTTTCTACCACTATAAAAATTGCACAGCAGTTAGTGTATATAATATGTATGGTACAATAACCATCAAAGAATGATATATAATATATAAGTATACATCTTAATATAGAAAGTAAGTACATGCACGGAAATTGTTCCAAGATAAATTATAAGCTAACACAATATATACAGCGATAAAGGGTCACACCAACTGTTATTTTTTAAAAAACTAGGCCTGCTCATTAGTGTCACCGCTCAGCCTTAGATTTCTTTATTTTTTTAATACAGCAGAATGCTACTATTAAAAAAAATATAATGTTGTCAGCATACACATTTGCACAGATTTTAATTTATTGGTATTGCTTATCGGATATTATTCATGGTATGTAGTTTGGCCATCGACTGTAAAAAATTGTTGTCACAGAATATTGCGTAATTAGCATATTTTTTCTCATGCAATACAAATAATGTATTTATGAAATGTATAATGTTACGTGAACTGTACACGAACGTCGAAACAAATTCTGTATTATATCTATATTTAACTAGGCCTTAGAGTTAACGGAAATACTAGTGACTTGATAAATTTGAGTTATCTATGAACGTGTTCTACCTGTACAATCACATATACATATAGAAATAGAACGTGTGTGTTTCACATGTATAACAAAAAATTCTGACAAAATCTCAAAACTTCCACAATTCCACAGTAATTCCACAAAAATACATATTTTTTTGTTAAATCCACAGGTCTTCCAGCATCCGCTTTGCTGGCGTCTCACTCTGGTATGCTGCAAAGTGATGGATGCAACCCCTCATCCATGCAGCTTCTCTACTATCCCCCAGTGCCCCCTGAAGATAAGGGACCGTGTTGTCATGATGCTATCGCCTACACCCGTTGTGGAGCGCATAGCGACAGATGTACTTTCACTCTGGTAGCACAGGATTCAGAAGGAGGCCTCGAGGTATAAATTATGCAATACATAAAATATTCCATAAAACATAAATAAATTTACACTCATGTCCCTTGGAGAGCAAGTGGAAAAAATATTATTTCGCTACCAGTCATAGAATAAATCACTAAAAGCCATTTGACACAAAAATAGTGGGTTTTTTTCTTATAGTAACTGGAAAAGATCACTCGAAAGCAATAGGACCGACATTTTCTTTTTATTATCTATTTTAATTAATTTTAAAAGTGTATATAAATACAATAAAAATAAATTATGAAATAATTTCTAATAGTTAAAAGGCGACCAAAGCTTTCACAAGTTTTCTTTCTTTGTCTCATGTGCATTATACATTATAATGTTAGTGGTATTTTCGAAGTGAAACTTGTACTAACATAACCAACTAACAAGGATCAAGCAAAGTTTTCGATATTTAAGTAAAGTTTTCTGAAATTTCCAATACGAATTACAAACGTTACCAACGTATTCGCATAGCAATTAAAACACATTTACTAATGTGAATTTTATATTGTTCTTTAGTTCTAATTGCGGTCTTCGTTGCGACGGAGAAATAATACTTAAATATTCTAAACAAAATTTATTACTAATAATAGCAACGTTAAAAAAACCCCTTGTAAATGTTTTCGCCTTAAGCGTGCTTTAGTAACGGATAGTAAATTTTTATTATATTATTTTTTTCAGGTAAAATTGAACGGAAGTGAGAAATGGCAGGCTGTCGGTCATCTCCCTGGAGCCATTCTTGTTCAGACTGGTGAACTGCTTGGTAATTGGACTACAAATTTGCTTCCGGCTTTGGTTAGTATTATATGTTTGCTAAACTTAATTCCAAGTGATAACCAAGAAATATAACTTTATCATTTTGTTTTTTCATGTAATTAATATGAAAATCAATACTTCAGTCTAAAGCAGTTTTTAAAAAATTTCAAAATTTCATGATATTAATAAACGAGTTGAGCATGACGTACAGATCCGAAATGTAACGGAAGTTTGGCTTTTTACATTGAGAGCAAACTTCTATAGCGAGAGAATTAGTAATGGCTTCCGTAGTTTATGACTACCTGGTCAGTTATGGTCCACAGATTTCTGTATGTGTTTCATGAACATTTGTCAATCTAATTTGCAAATATGTGATCAGCCTCCAGTACCTAAGTCGTCGACTTTTTGGGTCTAAGGCAAACCGATTTCAGTTCGAGCGAATGTTAAATGACTGCGCATTTAACATTCGCTCGAAACGTTAAGTATTATAAAAAACAAGTCGAAGAATTATTTGTATAAGCATTTGTCGCGCTTATAACAAGACTGCTACTATTACATTAAAACTACAGTGGTTTTTCAAATTATATTATTATGTAAAAATAAATTGTCGACATTTCATAGACAATTTACTAATCCAATATTTAAATTCCGAATGATAATTTAGTTAATATTTATTACAGATGCACCGCGTCGTGGTACCATCTGGAATGTACGCTCGTGCCCGCGGCCGCCATTGCGTTGCGTTCTTCTGTCATCCCGACAAGGACGCGATAGTTCCCCCACTGATCATTCCGCTTGCCCCAACTCCACCAGTTTGTGCCCCACAGCACCTTTCGCTTCACCATCGTCTTCTAAACGCCGCTCATCACATACAGAAACGCTTTAGGGAAACGTACGCATGACTAGCACGGCATAGTGGAAAGAGTGCGTCAAGAAAAACATTTGGTTAACTCTATAGCTGTTTTTGGTTTGCGCAAGTACTAGAGTTAAATATCAACTTTTAACGGATAAATTTGACATTTTTTACATGTTGTTCTGTGCATTTCGGCAATCACTCACACATTTTTACTGTAACAAAAAGTCGTATAAAATTTACTTTTATTTTTTTTAAGATTAAAAAAAACAAATATTTTAAGATCTACATATATGCAATATAAATGTGTTTTATTCAAATTGAATTACTAAAATACGGCTGTACAATTAACCAAAGTTATTAATTAATAAAAGCCGAATTTTTTGCATTTTTTCCACTATTACCGATGCGTATAACGTTAAGAAGTTTTACGTGTTACATTATAATAGAAAAGGAGCTGTTTCTCATGGAATTATCCATATTACCGTCGGAAACTATCGTTTGCGATAATTACATTGACAGGTATATGAGGTAGGGTAAAATAACAAACAAAATTAAAACTTTATTTTTAATATATGACGTGTGACTTAGAATTATGTCAACATGGCAGTTTCAATTTAATGTTACTGATGGGCAATACAATATACAGTTTAGTTATGTTACACCTTGGTCCTTATATCCAATTTCCAAATATGATGATTACGATGTGTAATTTTACTGCAGAATGTTAATTTATAACAGTAATGGTACAGTATAATTATTCACGATGCTTTTGTTTCAATTAGATACAACAGCATTATCACTGTATGAACATGTAAGATGCACAGACTACTTATGTTATACTAAATTGCACAGACTCTTGATTTGTTTTTGTTGTCATTCTCTCGATAGTTACAAAAAAAAATTGTAATATGATTTGTGATTGGCTGGTACTTGAATATACGAGAGTGTTATGTAATGTGTTTGTACTTTCTTTGCTGTAATAGTATTCTGATGTAGCATTTTCCGTACTTAGTTACTTTTAAGTGAAATGGCTCCGTAGTTAGAAGCATTTATTACTTGCCGAAATTACATTTAGGATTGTGTTTATCATTCCCAACATTATTACGAGTGTAAGCTATGTGTACTTATTATAATATATGGTGTTATTTCTATAGCGCGTTTTTATAAGTTATGCGATGTCTTAAAAATATTTATACCTAATCTCGTAAATATCAATAAAGGTCTTAAAACACTACATTCGCCATAACAAAATGATACTTTGACAATAACACCATATTATCTTGTATGTTGATTAGTAGGGGGTTTTAATAAACGTTTTTTGACATGTCTATTTTTATTGTGATTTAACAATTAGCGACGTGATTTATTATCTATATTTGAATCTTTGTGTTTCCCGTGTTCTTGCTTCAGCATTTTTCTTATTATATATACTTTATATTTATGTACTACTTAGTATTTTATCTAGCAATGTATGATTAATTTAGCTCAATTTGTACTTAGCTTAATGAAATAGTTCAATACAGATATACAAGGTTCTTTTGGCACTGACATATACAATGGTGCCAAAGTACGCGAAATGTAAGCTCGGCGATTCCTGGGGCCTTAGGGTAGAAATCAACGATTCGTAGCGCTAGTGTGAGTCCTAAAATTTATTAGATTTTGACATATGGGAGTCATAGTTAGCCCTAAGAACCGTTTCTGAATGCCCCTTAGACTTATTCCCGCCAGTCATGTTGAAAAATAACGTTTGTTTCGCGTGCCCGAAAAACTTGTATATCTCTAGTTGCAAAAAAAAAATCCGATGACAAGAAAATTTATTGTTAAATCTACTTGCACTGCCAAACGTACTTAAGAATATTTAAATTTTAAGCCACTTAAATCATATGCTGGGAAATATTTATTCTTCTTCATTTTTTTTTCACCCGAAATGGGCACAAGATAATTTTGTTGCACAAGTGCTTTATTTAGCTTTTTTGGAGTTTTTTAATTCTCTCAAAGCGTTGATTTTCGGTCATATGCGTAATTTATGGACCAATGACATACCTCTGTAGGTACAATACTATATACTTAATTGAAATAATCGAAAGTTTTTGAAATTGTATTTTATTCAATAAACGATTAGAACAAAAAATAATTTGTTTTTTTCTTAAATGCCTTATACTAGACAATCCTGCTTAAATTATTTTGTTGTCGTAAGTAAAGAAAACTGCAAAAACATTGTACTTGGCTCCCCCCCAAAAGACTGGTCCGTAGAAATTCGATTTTAAGTAAGTAATAAAACATTGCTGTAAACGGAATGAAACCGTCAAATGTCACGTTAAGATGGATGCATGATCTATTTTTTATTAATTAAGACATTCATTCAACATTAACTATTAATTAAAAAGGTACTCTCAACTCACGTGGCGACGCATTAAGCAATATCATCATTTTGACCGCAAATTCATAAGATTTTTTCAATTCAAAGTCTTATAAGAACTCAAAAGATAATTTTGTAAAAAATTCCTAAAAGTTAATTGATATATCCGTTATGTTAATAGCTATCCAACCTATCTATTTGCGGGAATCTCAAAGTATCGATTTTCATAGTTATATAAACCTCCTTGTGTTTAATCGATGGGGATAAAGGTAGGTAGATTAAAATTCAATACTTTTTTTACATACGGAAAGCAGACGTAGCCCGTTTCTCGTTTCTGAATTATTGGTTGGTAACTTACCCTCAGTGTTAAGTTCATGTTTAGCCATAATATTTTAATAGATCGCGCCCCCACTAGAAATAAGCAAATAGGTATTTGTATTAACAATATAAACTCTGTTGGGGGGAAAGTCGAATGGACACGACACGAAGAGCAAATCGCGTTTCAATTTCACCGCGACACAATCGCCACGCTATTTTAGTATTTTTATTTTGATATAGTTCGCGTGTGGTCGAGCCTTTTGGCGGGAAAGTGCCTAATTATAATAGTAGTTGGCGGACAGTAGACTGTGTAGCACTTTTTATGCGTGAAATATATGCTGTGCCAGCTAAATGGTAAGAATTTTGGCATATGTATGTATATATATGTTGGCAAATGTACTTTCTATTCGAGGATGAATTTCAAATATTTTCTTTGGTTTGTGATGACTGCGAAACATCTGTATGATTTTAATAGTTACCATTGTTGAAACTAATGTATAGAAATAGATTTTGCAAATTTATATTTTGTAACTGTTATTAACTTCAAATACTTATGCCTTTAAGGGGCAACATACATATGACAGCGACCGTATTTAATAAAAGGTGTTTTTAATTCTATGTCTATGTAAACCTATATTTTTAATTTTAAACGCCTGTGCAAGTATTTACGCAAGTTTTCGTTTTATACTGTTGGAAATTAACATACACAAACACGGTCTAAAAGGAAGCACCTTTCATTGTATCAAATCGTATTGATTTTGTTGTGTAATGTCCTCTTAAATTTCTCCACTGAGGTAAATAACTCCAAGAATACTTTAAAATTAATATTGACTAAATTGTCAGTGTACCTAACATACGCAAAAAATGTGATGCCCAACGTGTAGTTACGAGACTAACAACATAGAAAATTATCTGTGATCTATTTGAATTGCGTTGGTTACGGTAATGGGTTCGATAGGAGTCGTTGATCGGTACACGCACATATCACGCGGTACTGCCTGAAAAAATCCACACAACTTTATGAAATAATCACGAAATTATGCAAGACATTGAATATATATTGTACTTGAAAAATAATCATGAGGGGAAAGCGTGATTTTTGTATGTAAAGTCATCAAGATCAAAGACGGATTAACTCATGCTAACGTTGTATCACATGTATCACCAATATCAACCGAACGATAATCATGTCTGGCGATAAGCATTACATTCTATAAATAAAGTTACATGCGTATCTGTAGACATTGGTCTGCTAGAATAATACTATCAATCGGATTCACGAATTTAGGGGAGAGACTCCACAGGGGCCTCTACAATAGGCTTTAAGAGAAAAATTTGATTCAGAGTACACTACTATTAGCTTGCACTACTACTACTTTTCCATTGAAAATTTTATTCCCGTTTTATTTTTACCTATACTTTATACATATTCCAGACATCTAAAGCCTTGAAAATTTGTGAAGTAACAATCAAACTACTAAAGATTCCAGTCCTAGGCGATACATTTTCTCAAAAACTAAACAAAAAAACTCAATACACAATAATATAAAAATCGCTGTACAAGTTCTGGATGTATAGCGAAATTTGTATTCTTCACAAATCAGATTCATGCAGAAATTGCATTGTACCAGTTCGCAAGGTTGTCCGTACCTACTGCGGTTAATAAAAACCCACACAGTAATACTTTAAAGATGGAACTAGTTACATTTAGAACCACCTCGATCCTTCACGGAGAATTTTTTGAATAAGCAGTGTTGTAGTGTATTATGAAGTTCCCAGCGAGTACCAAAATCCGTAACTTCTATTCCTTTCACAATTGTATCAATTTAACATTCACCAAATTGCGCCAAATTTACGTCTTTTTACAAACAAATTGTCTTTGCACAAATAAGTCTACTGTACTTCCCGCATAAAAAAATTATCTCCTCCACAAATCATTTGCAAAAACAACCATGACAAAGTATTTTGCTCATGATGAAATATTCAACGCTTGGAGACAGATAACAGTCAACCGGTTTAATCTAGGCTGGAGTCAAAGTTGGCTTCAACGACATAAACAATGTACTAGCACGTTTTTAATATTGTTTAAAACACCAGAGAGAGAACTAGATTTGTCTATCATTAGGTGGCATATGTAACACTAATACGTCAAATAACTGTTAATTAAACTATATAAGAAATAATTGTTGGATGAACTCCGTTGAATCCAGTAAAAACAAAACAAACAAAATAAAACGGTACTGATTGGATTATGTGACAGCGGCTTTTCAACTTTCAGCAATGTTTTTTCCAGTTAACGAAAATCCTAGATAACACTGTGTTAGTGGTTGGGTGGGTAAAATGTCTGTTATTAAATATTTTCCTGTATATAAAGAGAATTTTTCATTAGATACACAACAATTAAAAACTGGCCTGTGATAATTACGTCAACAGTTCGTCATAACAAGAGTTAAAGATAAGAAAACCGGCTGAAACCGGCGCACGCACCGGCCGCAGGGGGCCGCGACGATCCACACAATATAATGCACGTACACACGTACGCTACTCACACACATACACTGATAACGAATAACTCGTTCAATCGAGAATATAATGAGCGCAACATTCATTGTGACGCAGGACACTTCATTGTTTATTCTAGACTTGTGTTGAAATTCAGTTCTAAAGGACCGGAGGGTTGATGTCTACTTTTTAACTTTGTTGTTTTGACCATTCAAATTACCCGTTAAAGTGGTTTTTTTTCTCTATAATATCTTACACAATGTCATGAATCAGAAAGTAGAAATATGCCCGAATTAATATATATACCAAGAGTATATTTCAACTTGAAAGATATTTTTTGTGAGAAATTATATGCAATACCTGATAAAGGTACACTACGTAGATGAGTTAATGCTATTTCTTATAAAACTATCCCATCTATGAGCAAAATTGCAATAGCAAAATTTGGTATTGCCAAACGCCCAATCCCCAATGAAGACTGAGGTCGCATAACATAAACACGGTGGTATCAGTCACCTATGAACTGAGGCCTATCATACTGGTATTAACTAGACACAGGCCGAAGTGAGCGGCTCCTGATAACATTACAACATCATTTACTTTATACCAAACTCTCAGTCGGGTACACACGTGAATAAATTCAGTTTTAATTAAAATTTTCGAAGTAGGCTCAAATAGTTTTGTTGTGAGCGTTAACGGTAATCTAAGCGATATTCGCAGGGGATTCCTTATCAGCGTTATATCACTGGCAGACATTATAAATAGGCAACGTTGTAGTTACACTTCATTTTACACAGCGATTGTGAAGTGACCACTGTTATTAAAATGTTGCTTTTTCCGACGTGGAGGCCAGAATTGCATGAGGGTTGCAGAGTACCATGGATTCCAACAGAACGTTTCGCGCCCTATATCGCTCGATCTGTTACAGTGCCACCCCCACCACCACAGGTGCGTTATTAATAACTAGACAGGAATAAATTGTCTGTGATGTTTAGGTGTAAAAAAATAGACATCTACCATACTTAACCAATACTATTCCATCATATTGTGTGTAATCTACATTTTAATTTTTTTTTTAAATTTAGATTTCGGACAGTGACTCCTGTGGAAGTTTGTCACCAGAGAGACACAATGATTCGGGATCAGATGAATGCATATGCGAATGGAGAGGATGCGGCATAAGATTTGATTCAGTTTCTCGTCTGTCGGCACATGTAGCTAGAGTCCATGCGCACGCGCATAGCGATGGATATTTCTACTGCTGTTGGAGGGGGTGTACAAGATCTCAAAGAGGTTTTAATGCAAGGTAATTTTTTTATGATAGGTACTCTTGTTTTTAAATACTTTGCAAAAACTCATCTGAAATTATTTCAATTTAACAAAATTATTAACACGAGCACAATAGTTATAATTTATATAGAATCTAACAAAATTTTCTTTACAGATACAAAATGATAGTGCACATGAGAATTCACACTAACGAACGTCCTCACACTTGCAATCAATGCCAGAAAAGCTTTTCGAGGGCCGAGAACCTCAAGATTCATCTACGGTCGCATTCGGGGGAAAAACCTTACGTCTGTCCATATGAGGTAAATATAAACTGTTTTTGTTCTCGCTATCATTTAAAGTAAAGTCCCGTATCCCAATAAGTCTTTCTTGCGTATGATAAATTTTCGTCCTATCTTTTAGGCAACCTCTTCATGATTTAATATCAGTGTATGCGATATTGATTATTTAGAATTTATTAATTTTTTTTCACAGGGCTGTGGTAAAGCATATTCAAACTCCAGCGATCGTTTCAAACACACAAGGACCCACAAAGTAGATAAGCCGTACTGCTGCAAAGCACCAGGTTGCACCAAACGTTACACCGATCCGTCCAGTTTGCGCAAACACGTCAAAGCATACAAACACTTCACAGAGAAGGAACATCCAAAATTAGCACCACGAGCTGAAAGTATATCCCCAATGCGCGAAACTATAGAACCTGTGATCGACCATAGGATATCACCATACTCATACCATATTTCTGAATCGTATCCTGTAAACTACCACCCAACATATATCCGAACTGACCCACTGTATAAGGAACCTCAAGAAACCTATCCAGTATATACCAGAATGTATGATCACGCGTTGAGTTACTCTACACAAGACTACCCTCTTTACAAGCCTCAATACTATGAAAGTAGAATAGACGTGGGAAATTCATTTCCGGAAAATTCAGATGTTCCATTGAATTTAATATGTGCTAAACGTGTGCAATGCAGACCAATTGAAGGACTTAGGCATACGGAGTTACCCTTAGATTTAAGTACTAAAAGTTAGTTGTTACATTAATATAAATTATTTATACTAACACTCGTTTTATTGGCTATAATATAAATGGATTCCTGATATGGGCTACATTTATTTCAATTAATTATTATAGTAGTAAAAATCTAAAATCATGAAATATAAAAACTATTTTTTTGTAATTAAATTTATTGAAAAATATACATATAATTCACTGAATTAATTATGTATGGAACATAACTTCGGAATTACATATTAATTGTACAAACTTAATTTAATGAAAATTGATTGATTACAACAAAGTAAATATTTTAAGAGACCCTTATAGCCTAAACGCTAAGTAAGTCTCCCGTATATAAACGTTGCGAATACATACTCCTTGGTATCAACCTTCTTTATAAGAAAGAAAAATAAATTTTGACATGCTTTATAATATGAAATTTGTTAGCTAAACAAAAAGTATGAAAAACATAAAATACACTCAATGTATTCATTTATTGATTAACAATGACTAATCAGACTTCCAGAACGTTTAGAACTTTAACATGCAAGAGCGAAATCTTAAATCAAATAATTGTGGGGCGTAGTGCTAGGCCCGGACAAGTTTGGCCATCCCCTCTGCGATAGTGTTGAGGGCTGCAAGATCTGTTTTAGCTGTATCCATCAAATGGGCCATACCACGTTGTTGGAAAGACAGGAATTGTTTTACGTCTTCTTGCGCACCTAAATGATAAAAAAAATTGTCGATTTTTTTGCGAAAAAATAATGTATTTAGAGAAAATCACATTCTTTTTAAGAGCGTACCACATATGGGCAGTGTGTGACAATTATTACAGAAGAATAATACAGTAACAAATACAGAATAAGAATTTTAAAATTAAGAGATTTTTATTACCTGGGTCCAAATGATATCTCTCATAAGGTGCGCCCGCACTGGCGCTACGCTGAAGTCGCACCGCACATAATAGCTCATTCAATCGACCCTGCGAAGGAAATTATAGGACACTTAAAATTCTTTATTAAAGACTCTTATTTAGTGCAAGATATGTGTCATATTCGTGTGTTTTTAATATAATTTTTCCTTTAATTTCAAACATTTTAATCAATTTATATTTAACCATCGATAAGGTAACAAAAATAATTAAAAAATTACGTTGTGCGTTGTTACGTAAAAACCAGACGCTTACGTAACTGTTTTGTTATGTTTATCATAAAAAAAACAATTAGTGACTACAAATCCTGCATAGACGTTTGTGACCGTGAAAGCAAACATACAAATATTATACCATAGATAACACATTACTTAAACAGATAATATATATCTTATTGATAATAAGTAACGAAACCAAATAATATCACATGATAATTAACTAATTATTCTACGAAATCGAAATTCAAACTAATAGGTGTATCGCCACCAATCTTCAACTTTACTATACTGATGTAAAATAATAAATATAGAGTAATAAAAACAAATATAAATAAAACAATTGAAGAAAGCTTATATGGTGCTAAGTATATATTGGTATAATTTAATAACAAAACAAATTAGAGAAAAACACTTTTTTAACGGATTATAGATATGTATTATTATATTTAAACTTATAATTATTTGTACATAATTTTAAATTTAAACCGTTTCGCGTGCTTTACAAATTAGAAAAAATAGTGAAGAAACATATATAAGGTATAAATATAAAAGACGGGCATCTCGGTCGTCGTAATATTAATTTAATAATGCTTAAAAATGTTTATAGTTAAATATACTTTCTCTTGGCTTAGTTTTAACAAGCTTAAGGGACGCCCAAAATGAATTACAGGCCTTTCATGGAGAAGTATTATACTCTTTTTTTAACAATTGCTTTAGACCTTAATAGAATCAATTGGAATCGATTGTATCAAACAGTAAGTAATTAATTATCGATATTAATATTTATTTATTTACTTAACATAATTGTAACTCAGTTTTATTTTTCCTGAGGATATTCAATATTTATAATCGCACAAGGGAAGTTTTTCAGAAAAATCTTTCACAAAAAGTACACAGACATTTTAATGCAAACTTGGTTTATTTATTTATTAAGACTGAAGTCTCAAGAGTGATGTTACCATTATTTGTTATGGGGCGGTTTAGGTAAAAATAAATATCAATGTTATATGTTGTGTGCAAAAACGAGACATGATACACATGTAGTTTAATAAAATATTAAATATTCACTGGAATATTAAAGAAATAAAAATGATGAAAAATATGACATAAAAAATATTTCTTTTAAAATAAAATTGCTTAAGTCAAATTCACATTATTATTTGTTATTTTTCATGAAAGTTTGGAAAACACCATCAAACTTGTGTTTTGCTGACGCCATATTGACATTTTGAATAGTTTCTAATTAAGTTTAAATTAACAGTCAACCGGCTAAGCAAGTAATGAAACGTCATCGATCCAAGTAATTTGCCTAGGTTTTGATCAACTGGCTGAATATCTTTCAGGCCGTTAGTTAAACGGTTAGACTGTTAATTGAACGGCTAATTAAGTTAGTTGGCTGCGAAATAAACTTAGTTACTAGAAGATACTATACCCATTCTATAGAATTTCGAAAAAATTCCAGTAATTGTAAGTTAATTTGATACAAGCTTAAAAAAATGCAAGTCATCCACTAGTAGCAGATTTCAGTCGTACAATAATTAATTCATTAAACGTCATCGCAAAATTTTATTACATGCAATAAAATGAGTATGGATTTAGAATTAAACCACATACATGCTTTATCAATGCACTATCATGAGTTAGATTTAAAAATGACGACTATCACCTGTTGTACCAGCTAAAACCAGTTTCTTAGATAACACCGATGTAAAACCTAACACGCGATCATGTTATGTCCCTAACATGGATATTGGATGTAATCTCTCGAGTGTTCAAAATTTTCCAAACTACACACAATCTTTTCCTGATTCAGAAAAATTATAGCATCGGAGATAATTTCAATGCATGATATTAATACTTTATTAACAGCAACGTAGCTTGTTTTAGTATATAAACATCTTAATCATAAAAACTAAACCAGTTTAATGCAGTTGGACTCAAGAAAAGTACTCTTCAGTACTTATTTAAAAGAGTCATTTAAATTTTTTTCTTGTTTAAAAATCATTCCCATTTATCTATTATAAAACTATATTTCCCCGTTTTTTATAACATAGACAATGGACGATTATATACTCGTGAACGGGTGACACTTGAATTCGTGTACATTCGTTGTTTCTACTACGTATTTGGAGTTGTTCTCACGAGTATGTAAGTGCGTGCTCCTATTTCACCATGCCTCCTGCTGATAGAGAACAAATCAAACAATTTGTTTTTAATCCTTTTTTATTATTCTTGATTACTCAAGATGTCATATGGAACATGGTGTAATGGTTGCAGCTCCTTACAAACGTTGTGTAAAAAAAAACATGGCGATTAAAGAGTGGTGGAGAGTTTATTGCAAGTTCTTCTCTTCCGTTCTTCGCCGGAAGACCCTTGATTTAAGAACTGGCAGTGTACATTAAGTTACCTACATGAATAAATAATTTTGAATTGAATTGAATATAGAGAATTTCATCTATGACATAGTTTGGAAATGCTTACTTTTCTTTTTTAGCTATGATGTTTTCGTGTGAAAATATATAAAAGCACATAATCTTATATATTATTTTGTCTATTTTTTATCTAAATTTCTTTTATCTAAATTTCGTTTGCGTCCTAACTTCATTTTTAAACTGACATACAAATTCTTTCAACAACTCTAACGAATTATCAACTTAGTCATTGCATACACATTTATATGGAACTGGAACTTGGCAACTTACATATGCTTCCTTAAGATTTTTAGTTGTTAAAATAAAATTATTACCTGAATTGAATTATGAATGATAATGTAATTTTGCAAAACCTTCGGAGATAATATGGACGTACCACAAACGATGTCTATGCAAACGTCTGGAGATAAGACCGATAACAACACGCGGCAAGTGAATGCCAAGAGGTTTCAGGTAATTGATGTCTACTATTTTTTATCTTTTGTCATATCAAAGCGATAAAGTCCACGGATCGCGGTCCAAATTCAATACGAATAAGACTAAAAAAAAGTTCTATTAGCTTTATAATATTGCTATATGAAATTTTAGTCATGAAATTTAAATGATATTCTATAACACCGAGGTTTGATCTAACCAACTTTCATAGTCTTTTAAACTAAAAAATCTTATAATCGTTTTGAATTATTAGAACAATATTAGATTATTCAAGAGACGGTGTTGTTGTACTTTTAAAAAAAAGAATGAAACCAAATATTTTTGTTCCAAATTATGCTTATCGAAAATTAATAAAAATTATCTCCAGACAGTGAAAAGATAAACTTTTGTATATTACTGATACAACATTACATACATTCCATACTTTCTTTGTAGAATTATTTATTTATGATAACTTTAGTTCGGTTATTATAATTTTATATAGTTATATCTTGTGTGTCAATCAATCAAATCAATCAAAATTTATTTATTCAGTTTAGATGCGACTTAAGACATGCTTATGAATGTCAAAAACGTTTACAAAATTCGCGAAAGAGCAAAACTACGCCATCCGTTCGCAAGACTACCAGGAGGTCTTGTTCTCCATAGAATAAACATATTAAATTCAATATTTTAATAAAACTTGTTAATACAGTTAAAACAATATGATGTATTTACTATGTCTAACATATGAAAAAAATATAATGAGTATATTTCGGATATTTTGGGGTAGTTTAGAAAGTGTGATTATAAATATATTTTTTTTAATATCGACGGAGATGAGAAACAAGACGGCAATTCTCATTTAATGATTTCGTAGATCTCGAATTTATAACTTTCTATAGATCAACGACTTTGATTCTTTGAAGATTTCAGCCTAACTACAAATAATTGCACAAGCTATGTTCAATAATATTCATTTAATTAATCAGGCAGATATAAAGAATCATAATTCCCCAATGTATAATATTTTATTTTAAACTAGCTCCCGCCTCTTAAACCGCTTGGTTTCGTATATTTTACCAAACTGTCTTGCGACTTCTTTAACGATTATTCAGTGTATGGCATATAAATATAATTATGCCATACACATAGGTTAACGCGTGTCAGCGAGGGTTGACGCGGCGCTCAGAGAAAGCCCTGGTCCCTTAGATAGAATGCCTAGCGAACCCCGAGGGCCCATTTAAAGGGCGTGGCTGAGGTGTTTTTAGTGGGTGGGTTCTCGCTACCCCTCTGAAAGGCAGAGGGATTTGAGTGTAGACCCAGCCCCACAGTCCCCGCGTCAAGCTCGACATTCTTGATGCAGGGTTGCTTATGTGCACTCTCACCTCATTAAAAAATAGGCGTTCAGAGAAAGTCCCTAAACGCAGGCGAACGCGCGCTTCCATCGCAATTACATTTTTTTTAATGACATGTCTATAGAATTCAGTTCAAATTGCTTGAATTTAAAGATATCTAATAGCTTCTTGTAAATGGACGTGCCATTTTATAAATTCTCGCAACGCGCAACAGTCTATAAATTAATCAATTCTATAAATTTGATCCCGTCTGCGTTAACGCGCCTTACATGTAAACAAGGCCTGAATTACCGATATTTTAACCAAGAGAGTAGATAAATTAGATATAACTTTTTAACAAGTATTTGAGTGCAGAGTACAAAAATACAAAACTACACTCTTTATAAAATAGTTTTTTTTATATAACAAGCAAACGGGCAGGAGGCTCACCTAATGTTATGTGATACCGCCGCCCATGGGCACTCTCAATGCCAGAGGGCTCGCGAGTACAAATTAAAAAAAATTGGTACACAAAATTGACAAACAAATTAATAAATTCTCTTCGGCTCTGAATACCAATCATAATAATAAAACATATTTTAAGATATTCCAGGCTCCAGATGTAGTTAGAACTGTGTTTGAGGAGCCTGAAGAACTTGTATGGAGGCCTTTAGTACTTACATTATAGAGGGGCGGGGCGGCCAGTTGCGTGGCTAATTCTTGTAATCTCGCACGAGTCGCTTCTTCCTCGGGACTTAGAGCTGCGCCGACACGTCCTAAAACTTCTTGACGTGCAATCACCTATAAATTCATTTAAAATGTTTGTTTATTTGAAATTATAGAATATTAGGGATTCTATAAACTTATACAATTAATTTATTTTGTCCTATTTTATCGTAAAATTGTGTTAGATTAAACCAATCTAATTTAATTATTAATTATTTTAGTCCAGAATTGTTAAGTTTGTGTGGTAGTGAAAATATGATTTATTCGCGTCAAGTGAATTATAATATTATGTTGTGACTTCCATGGCATAGCACACATCTCAATTCATCAATTCCCGGAGAGAAAAATGATAGAAATTCAATAAACTTTACGTATCAAAAATAAACTTAAAGTTTGTTGATAGCTCTAACCCGCTATTTTCTGGTTTATCTCGAACCTTAGCATAAAATTGTTAGTTATAAGATTTAGGAATTTTAGTTTAATTTTTTAACGTTTGTATGTAGATTAGTAGGTGTGGGTAATATAATGGAATTCTATCGCATTAGTTGTAACTGTAAAGATAGGAAAATTTAATGGAAAAAAAAAAATAAAAAAAAAAACTGTCGATAGATTGTGAACCGTATCATTATGATTGCAATTCAACGCATCATTTTTCGATTGATTGTAATCTACCGAAGTGAAACCGTTAAATTACAATCTGTCCCGCGTCAAATTGTCAACTGTCTGCAAGTTCTTCCTGATTGGTCGGTCTCATTTCATTTAGAAATGAAATAGACGTGTCACATAAATAAAATAAATAAATTATTTAATAGGAAATTAGAAATCCTGACATATGTTAGAAACAAATTGTAACGAAATGTTTATTCTACAAATACAAATTCTAATTAAATATTTCAAAAAAATCAACAATAATTATGTCTTTAAGCACAAATTATAAAAATAGAAATAACAAACAAATATGACGTGTGGCCGGGGGTGACGGGGGCACATACCGTTCAACCAATCAGAGCGCGAGTTGCATTCCGTCCTACGCCGGTTCACAATTTGACCGCTTCCCATCGATAGATTACAATCAAGCGAAAAATGATGCGTTAAATTGCAATCATAATGATACGGTTCACAATCTATCGACAGTTTACAATCTTACTGGATAGATTGTAATATAACGATGTTTACAATCTTACGGTGACATATACATTTATTTAACCGACCTGTAATAAAGTGTGTCTCAGAGAGTTAAGTCGCGCTGTTAGTTGCGCAAGAGTTGCTGCGGAGGCGGCGCGACGCGTGCGCAACTCGCTCAATGTTTCAGACGCTTTACGAAGATAGCTGGCCTGCAGACCAGATTCTGATGTTTGGCATTGTGCACGGAATTTGATCTGTGAAAAACATAAATATTACAACTGCGAAATAGATAAATAAAGTTTTTACTCCAGGTGATTTACTTATTAAGTTATTAAAATTAATAACCTTTAAACCAATAATTGAAATCTTCAATGTTCGATATTTTTAGGTTAGAATTCCGACCATCGAGTATTCATGTTTTACCATCGATAACCCGAGTCTATCACTCTGTGCGAAACGCGGCAAATTCAAATATAAAGATGATTACGTCTCATATAAATGAGAGTCGTTATTTTCTTTATATACATATAAAATTTAAAAAATAATTACAGTTTGTCATTTATAACAAACAGGAAAAACACATTTCAGTTTACAAGTTTCTAAAATTAATTAAAATATTCGGAATTCAGTACAAATTAATCTCATAATAACCTCAGAAAATCCAATTATAGGTACAGGAATATAGTTTTCTGGATCAGGGTTGTCAGCTTGGGCTTGTTTCCAAAGGCGCATATCCATTCCTAGAATTTTTTTTTTATTTAAATTCATTTCTATTGTTAATTTGTTATAATTAGGTTGTCGGATTGTCCCCCATAGACACTTGTTGAATAACGACTGAGCTCTTTGCAGAGAACGCGAGTTGGGTATAATAATCGAACGGAATTTAATTCAGTAATTTGGAATTTTATTATTACTAATGACTACCATATTTTTTTTAATACCACATTTTTGACTTTTGAAAATTGTGGCAGAATTTCGTCAAAAACAAAATTTTGATGAAAACTATTCATAAAAACATATTCACAAAAGCAAAACTACTATTTTATACTTAAAGTATATTACAGGTATATAAAAGTTAAAAATTATTAAATTATGCAGTGATACTTTGTCACCTATCAGTATATCGATAGTGGCCATCGGTATTAGATAAAATTAGTAGTCATTGATTCAAACACTTTGCTGGGGAATCGAACTAACTATAATTTATCAATAAAATCAGAAATTCAAATATATATAAAAAATATCAATGCATAACTATGAAATTCTACAAAATAATTAAGCTATACCCGGCGGTGGAGCCTGCAAGTACTGATCTAGCATCTGTGGCGTCGGTCTTGTAACCGGGGTTATGCTGGTACATCCCGCACCAGTCAGCGTGTTCCGAGCCGCTCCATTATTAAGAAACGAGCTCAGTTCAGACGCGCTAATATGGCACCCACCCGCACCTTTATCCACTATGTATACCACCACCTGGAAATTATAATAATGCTAATTATTTTTTAAAACGTATGGGAACAACTTCTACAATTCTAGTTCAATTATTGATCAAGTTAAAATGTTGTCAGCTGTAAAATCTCAAGTGATGCGAAGGTGAGCGGTATACTGTTCTTCTCTTCCGTTCTACGCCATTGAGAACTTTGCATTTAATGTTTTTTTTTTCTATTTTTTTTTTTGACGTTTATAAGTGTATGGTCGCGCGCACTTCTACCGCGCTCGCACTAGATATAGAAGTTACTTACAGTCATTATTGTTGAATTAGCTTAGGTTATTTATTGTTTTATCAATTAATAGAATTTGTGTGATAGAAGTCATGTAATCTTATTTTTTTATTCATTTTATTTGTTAATTGCATTTTATTTCTAAATAGTATTAGAAATTAACTTGCCATAGACATTCCCTCAGGACGTACTCAACGTACGTAAAAAATATAGCAATATTCAAATATGTTTAACTATCGCATAAGAAAAACAGAAAAATCAGTAGCGTTTACTAATATGTAGTTATTTTACTTATAAATATGTATACTAAATAACAAGACGAAATAGTACCAAGCTAAAATAGTGCAATTAGATATTATTAAGGGCGAATTAAGATTCACATGGAGACTTCAAAGTTGAGTCAAATTTACTAATTTTTCACATACCAAAGTCACTCATAGGGCTCCATCTCGACTTGATCGTTAAACCAATGCTACTAGTATAATTCAACTGCTATATGTACTTAATATTATATATGCAAAAATATGGCAATATCAGTAATTAATTTCTCACCTGACATTTTTTATCTGACACGGCTTTGACAGTCTCGATATTGACAGCTAAATTCGGCTTATTGCCAAGAAGGCTAGCCAAAGAAGTAATAAATCCCTGCTGATTGCTCCTAAAATTAAAAACTTTTAATATAAAAAACAACTTGTATCAACAATATTTATAATATGTATTTTGTATGGTGATCAAATAACAAAACTGAAACCCCATCAGCCTTTGTATGAAATACTTGATAGGTGCGTTATTGTAGATTTTATTCTTAGATGTCTATTAGTCTATTAAAAAACCTAAACAATACAGAAAGGTGTCTGTCTCCCTGAGCATATTAACTAGGATTATTATTATTAAATTTACTTCAAAGAAATAGTTTTATCTGAATTAAAAAAAAAATTTGAATTATAAATTAGTTTCTGAGAGCAGTGTTGGCCTAGTGGCTCCAGCGTGCGACTCTCATACCTGAGGTCGTAGGTTCGATCCCGGGGTGTGCACCAATGGATTTTTTTTCTATGTGCGCCTTTAACATTTGCTCGAACGGTGAAGGAAAACATGAGGAAACCGACATGTTTTAGACCCAAAAAGTCGACAACGTGTGTCAGGCACTGGACACCTGATCTGAGCTGATCACCTACTTGCCTATTAGATTTTAAAAATTGATCATGTAACAGATTCAAAAATCTGGGGCCAAGACCTAAAGAGGTTTTAGTGCCACTGCATTTATTTATTTTAAATTAATTTCTGCATAATATATATTTTAGGCATTATTTAACTCTTGTTTTCTGACATGTACATACTTTATTTCCTGCTCTGGTTTGTTAAACATCATAGCTACGTGTCCATCTTTGTCCTCTTTACCGCCAAGTCTTGAATAACCCACAGCCTTGAACCGGCATAATGGATTTTGCTCATTTAACTCAAGCGGTGGTGCATTTCTATTATAGTAAGCTTGACCTAAAAATGAAAGAAGAAAAGTGGTATTAATTTCCATAAACAAACAAACAAACAAAAATATCTTTATTCATATAGGTAACCAAGTACACTTATGAAGGTCAAAAAAATTAAATTGATTGTGAATTTACATTTATTGCCAGTTCTCAAATCGAGGGCGTAGAACAAAAGAGAAGAACTGGCAATAAACTCATATATTCTGAATGACAAGGGCCAAGTGTAACCCATGGTAGAAGATATATCATTAAGTTACGATTATGACTTTTGTACACAAGAATATTACATTACTTTACTCAAATTTGTGTTTCTGTATGATCCCGACATTTCATAAGTGTTCCTACTAAAATAGTTGACCACCGAAAAAGGGACAAATTTGTCCAATTGGACCGCAATAAACAATAATGTGCTATGGTTTTTTTGTTTTACCTTCAAAAAGGTTAAGCTAAATATTAACTAGTTGAGTAAGTTATTACATTGTATTCAGAATTACCTTGACAAAAAGAACAAACATTTCAATATCACAAACAATGTATTAAAGTAACTTTAATTACTTTATTCTTAAGATCTGAATATAATATTTATATTTAATTTGGGTAGTAAGTTTTTTAAATATTTTATTGATAGTTTCAATTGTGTTCATTAAAATTGAGTTTTATATAGTGTGGATAAATAATTAAAAATAATTATATTTAAATAATACATAAAAAAAACAAAAATACAACCTACAAAATGTTTAGTTTCAGTAATTGCAAATACTTTTTAGTTTATATGATATATGCAAATAGTTTTAGTTTTAAGACCTATATTATTAGAAAAATAAATATATAAGGTAGGCACTTGTATTGCTGCTTTAATATAAATAAATATTTGTTTTATGCACCTTTATTCATAAAAAACTTATGCTTTTCATATACAAAAGACTGATTTATTTATTTTTAATTAGAGAGATGTTATTAAGTGTCCTGTTCAATACTGTGCTGCTAGGTTGAATAAATAAATAGGAAAAAAACTCAGGCAGTTTTTTAAAGGAGGTTTAAATAGGTATTAAAGGAATATTTACCAGTGCCCCATTGAGCCTGCAACAAATTCCATTTAGCCAAAACTTGGTCCCGTTCATCTCCAAATACATTGCAATTGAATACAGCAGCTACAAGTGCTTCATGGGCATTTGTTGGTCCTTGAGGCTGCTGTTGCTAAAATTTAATTTAAATTTAGCACTATAAATGAACATCTGACTGTCAAAGATTAGTTATTAAATAGCAATTGCTATAACTAAGAAAAAAAAGGTTAGGAAAAACTTATCTATAATCTTTTTATGTTTATTGTTGTTTAACTAATAATGTTTATTGAAAAAGCAAAAATTTATGCCCATTTCCGGAACGAAGATAATGATTTAATTAAGTTAGGCTTTGAGCCATATATGAAACTTACAACATTGGGGGGCTTAAAAGTTCACTTAACTTTCATGTAGTGCTTTTTACAATCTGTTAGTTGTTTGCTGCTAGTTAGTTGCTTATGTAATATGGTCCCAACACATTTTTTTACAAATAAAAAAATATTATTCAAACCTGTTGCTGTTGTTGTTGCTGTTGCCCAAAAGCTGAAGTGGTTCCAAGTCCAGTACCAAAGCCAGAAAAACCTGATGTTGTTGGTTTACCAAATGTTGATCCAAAGGTAGATCCTGTGCCAAATGTGTTGGTTCCAAATGATGGTGCTGTACTACCAAAAGATGATGTACCAGTGCCAAATCCAGTATTTGCTCCAAAAGTTCCAGCACCAAATCCTAGAATTAATATTAATGTATATATTAAGTTTATTTTTGAGTTGTCAATTCATAAATTCAATGAATTCTATAATATCAGTACAAACAAAATAAAAGCAGTGGCTTAGCAATGTAAGATTTAACCATGACAAACATTCAAATAACAGTAGTGAACTAATTTATTTAGATTTTCATATGGGAAACAACACTTGGCTAATACCGTTAGAGAACTATTGTTGTCATCATATACATAATGACAAGAGTGTAGAATGTTTACAAAATATATAAAAGGTAACCTATTTATCAGTAAAGAAATATTTATCACATGCGATATATAAAAATAACTCATATAAGGTGTGTCAAGGGACTACAATTATGAATGTACAAAATATTCATATACAGACCTGTATTTGGTTTAGCTGCTGTATTCCCAAATGTAGTTCCCCCAAACAGAGATGGGGCCGTGGATGCTGGAGTGCTTCCTAGGCCACCAAAGGGTGTCGCTACAAAACAACTATTATTTAAAGAAAATAGGTAATGAGGTGATAAGGTAAATTGTTAATATTAAAAAGACTAAAAATACACAAGTAAAGGGTGAAGAGGGTACCTGTGGCATTTGAAGTTGAGCCAAAGCTACCAAAACCTGATGAAGTTGTACTAGTTCCAAATCCACTAAATCCTGCTTGACTTGTTGTAGCTGTGTTAGTACTCCCAAATGAAAATGATGCTAAAATGTAGAAATAATTCTTAGTAACACCGAAATTTTGAAAAGTTAAATATTTTAAATTCAGCTTACGTTTTGAACTTGATCCAAACGGAGTAGCTTGAGACGCAGTAGATCCAAATGAGAAGGACATTTTAAGTTTTAACTTTTTAAATTATAATTCATGCGTTTATTTTATTTTCACACTTCTGAAATGCGAGGGAAATATTTTTTTAGCTATTCAACACTTTTTTATGGTGATTATTAGTGAATAGTGATCTGTAATTTTACCAATTTTTTTTTGAGTTTAAGCCTTATCCTTAAGGCCTGGTACCTATCTAAAACTTTAGGCCATGATTTTACCAATAATTTTTGCAAATTACAGATTTTATGCGCACAGACCGTAAATGGACTATGGTTGATGGTTCTAAACTCCATCTACGGCACGGCACAGAGCTTGTTTGTAGAAAATAAATAGTATCATATAGGTTGTCATGTGTAAGTTGGCGTGTGGCAGAAAAAGGTACTAATTTTGACAGTTGTGTTGACAGTTCTAACAGCTTGGTAGCCTCACGTGTGTCGGTGCTAATAATTTGTGTTTTAAAGTGTAAAAATCATTACGAAACATGCCAAAAGTAGTGCGGAGTGCAGCTAGAGAAATTATTCTAGCTGTAAAACGTTTTTGTGAAGAGGAGAAACGTAACAATGGGCCGATTATTCCATTTCAACAAGTGAATGCTCGAACAGCGGCTTTGACAGGTAAAGTATTGCCAGTTAAAAGTGATATTTATATCCCCAAATTTAGGGAAAAATAATAATTGCTTTTGAAAGTAAATGTGATTGATGGATAACTTAAAATATTTTTTGTTTTATTTAAGGTGTTTCTGAAAGAACCGTGAACCGTATAGTTTCAGAGGGAAAAATCATGGAAAGTAATTTTACAGCGAGAACTGAAGTCCCTAATCAAGCAGCTCAAGGACCTTCCACATCCATAGCTTGTGATGACAATTCCACACCAGAGAACACTACTTCCGAGGCTAAGACGATAAAACTAGTCACTCCAGGTAAAAGTAGAAAAAGAAAATTAACTGTTTCTGATTTGGATGACTTTGATCTTTGTGTTATTAGACGCAAAATCCAATCTTATTATTTAAATAATTCCGTCCCTACTCTCAGAAAATTACATTGTGATCTAAAGGCAGACATCAATTTCAAGGGTAGTATAGAATCTCTCAGAAAAATACTACACAAGTTGGGATTTAGTTATAAAAAGAATAAATCCAAAAGGATGGTTCTCATGGAGCGATATGATGTTGTTGCCTGGCGATCAAGATTTTTACGAGAAATAGACAATAATAGAAGGAGTGACAATCCGAGGCCAATCGTTTATTTGGACGAGACTTATTTACACCCTGGCTATAAAGTTAAAAAATGTTGGCAGTCTGAGGAAACTGAAGGTGTCCTTACAGAAGTCTCAGAAGGTCAGAGATGGATCATAGTGAATGCCGGAAGTGAGAAAGGTTTTATCCCCAATAGTCTTTTGTGTTTCAAATCTAAGACCAAAAGTGGAGATTATCACGACGAGATGAATGGAGATAACTTCAGTAAATGGCTACAAGAAAAGCTTATCCCAAACTTAGAGCCCAATTCATTAATAGTGATGGACAATGCGTCATATCACTGTATTAAAATAAATAAACGCGTGGCAATGAACAGTAAGAAACAAGAGATGCAAGATTTCATAAAAAAAAACAATCTTTCATACTTGGAAACCATGAAAAAAGCAGAATTGTATGAAATTATAAAAACAATCAATCAGGAGAATGTCTACTTAATTGATGAAATATTAAAGAAACATGGTCATAAGGCTGTAAGACTTCCGCCTTATCATTGTGACTTTAATGCAATAGAATTCATTTGGAGTTCGTTCAAAAGAATATTTGCAGACACAAATGTTACTGGCCTCTCTGAAAACATGGAACAGAGAATCCATAGTGCATTTTCCAAAATAACTGCTGAAGAATGGCAGAAACACTGTAATCACGTTATAAATGTTGAAAATAATTATCGTATGACAGACAACCGCCTTGAAACAGTAATGGAACCATTTTTAATTGATTTGAATAGCAGCGACTCAGATTCTTCTGACACAGATGACTCTGAAGAATTCATGGAAGGAATAATGCCTCTAACAGACCATAATTACTATAAAAAATAATTTTTTGTTATTAAGTTTTTTATTTACCTTTAATGTAATATCTAAGAATATCCATCAATCCAAACTAAACAAAAAAAGTGGCAACACAGAGGGTTGTAGGAGGCGCCGCCACTGGAACGCCAACTTATACTTGACAGTCTATATGGTTAGGCCGAAGCGTTTGGCGATAAGCATAACATAATGGCAGGTTTCATTATTAAATTAATAAAAAACAAACAATTTCAAGCATATTTTACAAAAATATTCAGCACAGTTAAATAACTTTTAATATTAATAAATTTCTGAGGTATGCATAAATATTATGTAAAAATAAGTCTATGGTTCCCTTTAGCAGTCTGTCTTTCAAATTGTCAAGTAATGACAAAATCAAGCACATTTTATTAAGGTCTGCATAACTATTTCTGATATTGTGAAAAGTGAAAAAAGCCTATCCTAAATTTAAGTAAAACGCACATTCTACTAAATAAAATGTCGGATTGGGACACTGTTACCATCTTACGCAAGAAGCCCCCAAAGGCATCAGCTTTAAAGACTGAACAAGCTGTAAATGCAGCAAGACGTCAAGGAATACCAGTAGATACTCAACAAAAATATGGTGCGGGTACAAATAAACAGCATGGCACTACAAAAAATACAGCTAAACTGGATAGAGAAACAGAGGAATTGCGACACGATAAAATTCCATTAGATCTTGGAAAGTTGATAATGCAAGGCCGACAATCAAAGGGCATGAGTCAAAAAGATCTGGCTACAAAAATTTGCGAAAAACCACAAATTGTTAATGACTACGAAGCAGGCCGTGGAATACCAAATAATATTGTACTTGGCAAAATTGAGCGGGCAATTGGCATAAAACTACGTGGGAAAGAACGTGGCCTACCACTACAGCCTCCTGGAGTAAAGAAATAGCGAGTTCTCTGGGAGGTGAAGACCATAACTCAAATTACTTTATTGCATAATATTTCTCCTTTTTGTTTTTGAACATTATAATGCATTTAATGTTCTCAAACTTGTGAATAACTATGATGTAAGCATTTATTTGTTTGGTTTCTGGAAATACCTTCTATTTTTGTGTTGCCATTGTAAACAATTTTAATATTTTAAAACTATAAAATGCAAAAAAGAATAAAATTTTGAATACCTAATAAATCAATATTTACGACTATGAAAGTGTTTAAAAACTTAACTCAGTTCTTTTATAGGACTTTATTTTAGTAAAGGAAGAGAACAATATGAAAAGAATATCCTTAAGTATGTTTGATCATTGAATATTATTACAGCTATTTCCTATCAAACTACCTTAAATAGGTTAAGATTTTTATAAAGTAATGGGACAAGGGTCAATAAACAACAATGTCAGAAAATTTTAGTTTTCCTTTATGCGTAGATAAAATTAATAATAATAGATGAGAATTAACACAATATATCATTATAATTACACTTGCTTGCTTTAAGCTAAATGAATATGTTTACTGTGGGAAAATTAAATTTAAAAAAATATTTATTCACTTAAGACTTGATGTCAATAAAATCTAAAGGTTTAAAAAAATAACAGCATCTCTCTCTTTTTTAAATATAAGAATCAAATGAAGATGTAAATCTAATTTTAATCAAAGTTATTGAGTAGTGATGTTTTGTTGAATAAAACTAAATTTCTATAATATTCTTTAATAAAGAAATGAAATATTATATGGGCAAGTATTTGCAACCAGATTAGTTCTATGAACACCCAGAATAGATAAATGAAAAATTTATTTAACTATAAATTATGGACACCAAATGAAAATATATATGAAGAAACAAAAGTAAGCTGTTCTCATCTGTATAATTACTAAAAGTAGGTCACTTTGTTTCTACCAATATGTTTCAAACTTACATTTAAAATATTTTTGAATAGATAATTTTTTTTAATCTGCCGAATACAACTGGGTGTAATATTGTACTATTATCATCAGCCGACTGTATTTTCTGCACATGTACCACAAACGGCCCATGGTCATTGGCATCATAACTAGCCCTACCAATTTGTGTGTTGGATTTAGGAGAAATACCGGTGGAAGGAACAGGTATTGAAGTATTAGTGCAGGTGAAGGCAAATTAGCAGTGGTCTCAGCAAATTCATCTTTACATTGACAGTCTAAGGGTTTAGAAGTTATTGAATTACTTTTATGTTTTCTTTTGTTGCAATGTTTGCAAAATTTGTGTATGGCTGCGCTTATGTTCCTTTTAGAAGCTAAGAGTTGTCAGAATCCATACCGGATTCATTAGAAATTGTGACAAATGCAACCGCGGAGGGCACCATGCCCCCCTGGTCCGGAGGCTCGTTCATAACAATCGAAAAAGCTTACCCCAACTCGAAGAAAGTAGATGAAAAATATAACTAATAATAACTAATCATTCAAAAAATGCTAGGGTTATGGATACTAAACCAATTATAAATAATGAGGAATTGAATCTGGATGATACAACTGTATTTCTTAGAATCACCATGGATTCAAAACTTCAATGGTCCCCTCATATCAACGGATTGCCGAAGAGACTTAGTTCTGCAAGTTACGCGGTTAAAAAAGTTGACTTGTTTATTTTTGTTAGTTTCACAGCTTCATTACTTATGGCTTATTATTATGGGGTCATGCTGCTGATGTCGAATCTATTTTCATTCTGCAGAAGTGAGGTATTCGTGCAATCTATAATTTAAAATGTAGTGAATCTCTGAAAGATAAATTCAAGGAAATTAATATACTTACCTTTCCCTCGCAATATATTTATGAAAGTATTATGTATGTATACAAAAATAGATTTAAAAAAAATTATCTATTCAAAAATATTTTAAATGTAAGTTTGAAACGTATTGGTAGAAACAAAGTGACCTTCTTTTAGTAATTATACAGATTACAGACGCGAACAGCTTTGACACTTTAAACTGAAGAAGAAGAATTTAAAACTCATGTTATGATATTCTCAAAAAAATTTACACCCTTATACCCTAAACAACAAATCTGATAAGAAGGGTACCTACTTGGAAAATTATAAACTAGGAGACTGGAAAAGCGCGGGAAATACGAACGATAACGTGCGCGTTTTTCGATTTAATAAAATTGTATTTCGTTTGTTAGATTAGGATCAGTAGTTTAGTATTGTTTATCTTTCCGCCTCTCTATTTGATCGCTAAGTTTGGATTCATAATAACTGGAGCAAATCAATCCCAGGGATTAGGTTCATTTAAGTATCCGTCAAATTTACAAAAAAGATTACTGATTAATTTACGTTTAACGAGGGCTTTGAATTTATTTAGTGTAAATTTTCTCATTTCACGGAAACCTAAGATTCCTATGGATTTATTCATACCTTTTTAAAGGCCCATTAAGATTTATTTTGCCCCCACACAAGGCCAATAATTATCTCTGGTGGATATTGACTTAAAAAAGCAGTGTTTTACCAATGGGCTGTATAGGAATATGTTGGCTTAACTCGTGTTAGAACTCCTAAACGACAATAAATTTTTGAACCAAATAATATGAAATCTTATATTATACTTAATATTAGATTAATTTCATAAGTTTTGAGCAATATAAAAATACTTATACTTACCTAATTAATTCAATCATAATCATGTCATTCATTCATTTAAATTTCGAAATCCTTGCACGTACATTTACATAAGAAGTCATATGCTATAGAAATATATTTTGGCACTCAGCAATTAAAACATACCACTCGGTATCATCCGAACTTCTATCATTTCATCTCTAGTAAAAAATATTTATTACCCAACAGATCAGCTAGTTATAAACAATAAACTGATACTGGAAGTTCTACAAGCTGTATTAATTTATATCTGATGACAAGTTTTATTAATTTAAAGATTAATAATTTTTTGCTAAGAATATAGTATTTCACCAGTTTACTGTTTTTACGGCCTGCGCAGGTGCGCGAGTATTGGTCATCGCGTCGCGCGCGACCTCCGGTCTTATTTTCAATGACATAGAGCCGGAATGCGCGTGCGTCGCGTTATCGATGCTCGCGCTAGCCTTAGCGGGTGACTGTTCCTATTATGATTGCTTGCCGTCCACTCTTTTGTTCTCGGTGCTACCCTATTTAGATTGTTAGTTATAATTTATTATTTAGTTAAATCTAGATATGTCAAAAATCTCAACTAAAGATTGCATAGTTTACCTCATTATTAATGCTAAATTTCAAAATATTATAACTTTAGTTTTTATCTGTTTTTTCTCATAAGTTTTTTAAAAAAGCAATACGGCTTTTAAAAAAACGTGTTTAGTTATAAGTTTAACATTCCAGGAATTAATGTTCACTGGACATGTAGCACTTTTAATTTATATTGAACATTGAATATAGAATTTTTGAAATTGAATTGAATTGAGTTTACTGTTTAATACGAGGTACATTGGTAGAGGTCGAGGTATTTCGAATCTAAATCGAGTTACTAGAATCTGGTTACGGCATTTGCAAACAGTATCTTGGTTGATCAATTTGATCATGATATAAAACTAGATATTTAATGAAAACTAGAGTATTTCCCGTTAAATATAGAAGCTGTCAACGCTTAAGCAAGCAATAGCATTGTCAGTTGTAAGAATCAGTTAGTTGCAGGAACTGATTATTTTTATTTTCTCATAGCAGGAACACAGTCAATGGAAGGTAGACCAATGTTTAACGTTTTTCTCCAAAAGTTTAAATAATAATGAACGAAACCATCAGTCATAGAGAAAGATGATGCAACAATTGCCGAGGGTCTTATAAAGATAAAAATTGTAAGTAGGTACCTAATGTAATTTCAAATTAATAACTGATCAGTAATCCATTGCTTTTATGTTCAATCAATGATATTCGACAAGGATTCAAAATTAAAATTAATAATTTGGACATTGAAATTTATAAACCGTTATATCACTTGGGTAGGTATAACAAGAATGCTTCACATTCTATAAGGTATGGTATGTAATAAAAATCTGACATTTTCAACTAATGATATCAACCTTATTTAATAATTGTTTTTGATGGTTTGGTATTACTACTTACATCCACTGCAATAAAGGGGAATCTTTTTTTAGCCAAAATTATTTAAAAACAAATAATGAATAAGAAACTGCAACAACCTATGCATAGTCCAAAAAGGAATGGACAAATAGAAAGATATACTTAACGCGATAATATTGGCGGGGCAATTATCTCTAAGGAGTCGTCACACTTCACTTAATTTATACGATTGCTTCTTTCCGCAAACTGAAATCTTCATGAATAAAATATGTTATCTCATCAAGCTGAGGAGAATGTCGTCATAAAAACCTCTTTGCCTATATCAATAAAGAAAATTGTGTTGATCATATTAGACTTCTATCTGTTTTTTCCTCCTACTGCAGTTTCGTTCTTCTACCTTACCCTAGTAGTTGGAGTTCAATTCCAGTCGACGGATAAAATATTGTTTTTAAAGAGAATGTGGAAAGGGAGTGTAATCCAGACGCCGACCCTCAACGCAAAAAAAGGCCTGGAAGACGACGACGCGATTACGCACGTACTCCACTGTGACCTCACCGAATTAGGCAACTCAGATGTTGTGCTAATAGCAGATGCTCATGACGGAGACTCGGATTAAGGGAAACTGGTACTGCGCCTCCCGAATATAGCGAACAGATGGGGCTGTTGGGTTTTAGTTGGTAGGTGTCCATTGCACCATACAGTAATCAGTAAATTTTTTCCCAACAATAAAAAAAAGTGTAGGTCTAGTTTCCGAATTATATAGACTGTGCACGCAGATATGTGATTATTTTAAAGATAATAATAATGTAGTAGGTATATTTTTTACTGTTCATGTTATGTAGTCTGTGCTGTTTATATCTTACGCAGGTTGAAAATATTATTGACGGAAATGTCTTCCAAGAATTGTGAATTATCAGATGACGAAGAAGAACATTACATATTTGTTGAATTTGACGATAGCGTTAAACTAGAAAAATATAGAAACATTCATGTTCTAGGTATTGATACTAAAAACCCTTTAATTCAGTTAGATAACACGTTTTTCTCAGGTAATATTTACGACTTTTTCATACCAAGGAACTTTTAGCTAGCCCAAACATTACACGATATAACACCTACATTATATGATTTCCATACTCATTTACAGGTACCTATGAAAATCCATTAGGAACACATATTTTTTTTGAAGATGATCCTTTAGCACAAACAAATGATCCACTATTTGACAAGTTACCTGAAAGAAATCTTAAATATATGACAAAATCAAGAAAAACTATAAAAGCTGAACATGTTTATATAAAGATCAAAGAAGGAACCGGTTAGTTTTAATACTTGGTTAAATATTTTAAAACTCAAATAACATCTGTATCCATACATAGTATGTAGTTACAAATTACAGAGACTGCCTCCATGACAAAGCTGATAAAATACAGCAAAAGATTTCCTGGGTTTGAGTCCCAGTAAACCAAAACAATGTGTCTGCTTTTGCAAAGTTACAACACTAACCTATTTTTTTACAGAAAGTGATGCTCAAATGAAACAAGATAAAACAGACTATGACATACCAGCAGTAACATTTACTTCAGTGGCAGAAGCTGTAGAAAGATTTAAAAAAGATTGGATGGTAACACACCCTGAATTGTTTAATAAAACAAAGTAAGACATAAAGAAAAAAAATATTCTTGTCATTTTACTTTTGTTATTTAATAGAATATATTACTATTTTGATTTGATAAATGAATATTATAATAAAATGTTTATTATTTATGCCTTCAAAGTATGACCATGAAGATTTCACAAAATGTAATATGTGTATTTATTATTAATGAATTTAGTAATTATATGTGTAATTGTCATTATTAATTTTTAAACTGAACAAATACTATTTCAATAAGTGGAACTGTCTGGTTATTATAAAATAACAGCTTCTATGTTAAAAATATAGAAAAATTAATAAATAATTTAAAAAACAAAAGAAAACTGATTTGTTAGCCTAAGGATATAAAATGAAGCTGATAACCAAGACTGAATATTGCAACTAATATGATACAGGTTTCTGTCCATAAACTGTAATATAATAAACATAAATTTTTATTCTTTGTTCAAAGTTTACAAGACCCAACAAATTTTGCTGCAAATTGCTTTCTTACTTTTATAACCAATTTTACTTTTCTGCAAGAGGCGGAACCTGAACCTTTCAGTTATTATTAATTAGACCTGATAGGTCCTGACCTAACCATTTTCTCTTTATTATTTTTTAGGAATTTTATAGATATTATATAAACATTGATAATTTATTCTGATAAAACAACCCATTATATACAAAGTCGTTGCATGATCTGGCGGATTTTGCTGCAAAAATATTTGTCAATCGTTATTCATTTAAATATGTAATTGTATTGTAGAAACTAGAAAAATCAAAGGACACAAGTTAAATTTAACCATAGATTTACTTACTCTCATTTATGGTGCCTTTACTTTGACAATTGTCTTACTAGTAAACGGTGAAACATTGAATTATCTGTACTCGGCAGTGGCACTCGACTGCCGGCCGCCATTTTCTTCCTATCGCCATTTCATTTACGCAGTGAGATGGAGAATTGAAAATTTCAAAGAGAGATAGAAATACAATAAATTTATTATTTGAATAGTTTTAAATGATAAACATAAACATAAGTTTTTGTAAAGGTAAGATTATATAGAATGGTTATGCTGATGTGTGTTACATACAACAAAAGCATTCAATACTCTTTTTAACTAGGAATAGTAATTATACAATGGCGTCCGTGTTATGCTTGAAGCGCGTCTATAGACATTCATCGTCATCCTTTTCTTTCAATCGACACCTCCTATTGAGATGTACACCGCTTTCATCGAACGTAGCTTTTTACGAGTAGAGTAGAACGATAAGAGGTATTTCCCGTTACCTTCGCACGGTATGTTTTGAAGTTTCTCGCGTAGGAATAAAATAAAACCGCGCTTTTTGTTTTAGATATTTTATGTTACTCTTAATAAGATAAAGAATTACAATTTTATTTCCAGTTCCATCTGCCTTAATTAGCAAGTTTTAAGAGAAGTTCACTAGGTAATGTAAAACCGTTCAAAATGTTCACGACTAATACTGTACAAGCTGGAGCTGTGCCGGCTTTACAGTATCAAGAACATGCTCAGAAATCACAGGGAAAAAATATTGAGAATGTTCAACAAAAACCCGCGCAACAGGCACAGCAAACCCAGCAGGTACTTACTATATAATTAAATGAGGAATAAAACTTGTTTATGAGACTTTTTACAGTAAGACAAATAAATTTTAACAATGCCTATTTTTTAAAATTCAAATGCCTTTTTTCTTAAAGGAATTTCCAACTTTCTGTTATACCAATGTTAACATGATTGGTAAAATTAATGCTGGGGCAACAACTGGAGCAGGAACAGTAGCTGGGGGTGTTAATATAGCCCAACTGACAACAGGCGATGATAAAACTTGCTATATTGCACAGCCTTTTTCCACATACAACTATGCATTAGTGAACCAAATGCAAATAGCTCCCAATGGAATTCAGAATACAATTTCTAATATTAGTTTCAAGTGTGATGTTTGTGGTCTAATGTTTGGACACTTGACTTTATTGAATGCACATAAAAGAATACATACGCAAGACACAGGTATTTGTAACTTAATGAATATTTTTCCATTAATAATAGTAGAAGTGGAGATCAGTTTTACTGCTTCTACATTTTAAAATGAATTGTCATTTGATGGTGATTGCTATTTCTTACTTTTTTGTTGTTGAAAAAGTTCTATACATTAAAAATTTTATACAAGCTGTAATGTATATTTTTCATTCTATTAACACAAGAAACATTAAAGTAATCTATAGCATGGCAATAGAATCAATTTATTTGAGGCTCCTAATTGAAATCTTGTTAATTCTTATTCCAGACAATAATATAACAGTAGTGACAACTGGAGTTAGTTCTGCTAATGATGTTGCAATGCCCCCACACATACAAATACTATCTTCAGATCCAGGGGACCAACAACAGCAGCAACAACATGTACCAATACAGGATAGTGAGTAATGTTTTCTCATCCTTTTAATTGTGAAATTCTGATTAAAAGAAAACTGCAAAACTGGTTGTTATAGTTTTTAAAAATATTAGGTAAATATAAAACTTATTTCATTTAATTTTAAAGGTTTATAACAGGGAAAGGCACCTTTGCTGTAATAGTTTTTAAAAGTATTAGTTAAATTTAAAACTTATTTCATTTAGCTTTTAATGTTTATAATTCATTGGGTTTCATGTATTTCATGTAAAAAACAAATTTTCTCCTTTTATTTTAACTTTAGTTTCAGCCACAATATTTACACTTCTGGTGATTTTTAAGATTTCAGCATTTAATTTTTTTTAAATTTTTTTATATAAAATTTTACTATTAGTCTATGGACACAAACTATATTAGTCAATTCAATAGGGATTATTGTATCTAAATGTTTAAGAGAGTAAGTTTATAAGTATTGTGTTCTATAAAATTATTAAACACTTTTACTTTTAAAATATTGTTGGTGGATAGTTATATATTAACAATGCATTTTTATTTTAGCAAAACCTGTTTTAATAGACAAAATACAGAAATGCATTACATGTGGCAATGTGATCCCAAACAACCCTAAACGGAAAGGCCCCAAACTGATCAGATGTGAAAATTGTATAGCCCAGGTTAACATTGAACACAGACAAAGCCACTGTAAGAACAATTAATATATTTAGTTATTTATGCTTAAATTTACTATAATAAGTACTTGTAACTTTCCTATATACATTTTAAATTTTTGTTTAGTTCCAGTATGTCTTTATAATAGCTTCATTGAAAATATAAAATATTGCAATATTTTAGGTCAAGCAATATGGTACAATACAATATAGACAGTGTTCGTCTTAATTAATAAATATTTATTATTGTATTATTAGTTAAATGTCTTTACATTTGTATTGGCTTCGGTCACAATAACTATTAATTCATATAATATTTTACTCATAAAAGATATCAATATTTTTGTTCTTTGTTTTATAGGTTTAAATATATATTGCATATAATCAATACTGTAAAATGTCTTAAAAAAAGTATATACAAATGGCATTGTACCTAGCCATCTTAGTGATAAAAAATTTATTTATTTATTTATGAAATAAATGAGTACCGTTCTGACTTATGAACTCTTTTGTCCAATTTATTTTTGCTGTGATGAAAAGAGATTACTAATACATAGAGGAAGTTACTATTTGAAATTACACTTTTTAATATTGCTTTAGTGTATTAATTTTACAAACTTTTTTCTTTTCCATCAGTGAATACAGCTCAAATATTTGTGGCGGAAGATAATGTAAAGTATGAAGTAAGTGGGGTGCAGCCCTCTACAGACCCTTTAGCAACTGCACAGTCCAATCAACAACAGCAGAAACACTGTAAGCCAATTCTTACGTTTTTAACCAATGTATAAACGCTAATATCAAATAATCTTTAAGTTGAACCTAGTTCTATTTAGCCTATGTATGATGGCATAGTATGTAAGCAAAAATATATGTGAAATTTAAATCTATGAAGAAGTTGTGTAGTTTTTTTGGCAAATTAAATCGTGATGATTTAATTTGCCAAAAAAACTACACAACTTCTTCATAGATTTAAATTTCAGATATATTTTTGCTCATTATCATGTAGTCTCATCACTTGAGACCATATGATAAGATTCGAGACTTAGTGTAAACAATTACTTAAAATTTTGTCTACTGTGAAAAAAAAATGTAAATGTATAATAATGCCAATTCTACTCAAGTCTAATGATATATCAGTTATGTCGGTAAAGTGGCTTTATAGTTCTGCATTGAAAAAATCTAATTTTTTTAAGTAGCTTTTTTGGGTAGTGAATTTCAAAAGTTAAAAAAATGAACTATTTCTTTCAGTGCCGGGACATCATCCTGTAAAAAAAAGAAACTTAGCCTCAGTGACTAAATGCCAGAACTGTAATGGCTCTGGTATAATATTTGTAGGTGGCAACAAAAATAAAAATAATCCTCAAAACCCGGATAAGTCATATCATTGTAATATTTGTGGTGGATCATTCTCACGATATTCTTCTTTATGGTCACACAAGAAACTACATTCTGGTGAAAAGAACTTTAAATGTGGCATTTGTGGAATTGCATTTGCTAAAGCAGTGTATCTTAAAAATCATTCTCGTATACACACTGGAGAAAAGCCTTATAGGTAACTAAATAGATTATATTGAATGTTGTTGAACCATATGCTACTTACTCAAAGATGAGACTTGTACTATATCACAAACATATTGAATTTGATAAAGTACGGCAATCACACTTACCTCCAAATATAAGAGTAAAAAGAGAAACAGAAAAAAAGTTTAATTCATTTTTAGGAATAAATAAAAACTTTCTGCTCACTGCTATTAGAGATATAGAATAAAGAAGACAATATCGATAAACTTGGCCACAAACATTGTTAAAACCTTTTAATATTTTTTTATATTTATCCTACAGTACTCAAATCACATCAGGACTTTATTTACATAATATTATAAATTTTATGTGAAGCAAATAATTCCCAAACAGTTGTTTCATATATTTCAATTTCAAAGCCATTATTTCAACAAATACAAGAGAAATTTACAAAAATATAATTTAAAAAAAAGTTCTTTAAGAAGGTTTTGTTGCACAGCTGTCCTCTTGTACAGCTTGCCTTTGTGGCACATAGGCCTCTCCCAGCTGTTTCCAGTGGTTCCTATCCCTGACTTTTGCTAAGCCTTTTGTTTAATATATTATTTTAATATATTTATCTTAGTCAGTTCACTTAATGATTAATAATAATCATAAATTTGATGCTTGGGGATGGCGCCACTAAAACTATTATAATTTTCAGATGTAATACTTGCGGTATGCAGTTTTCACAATCTCCACATTTAAAGAACCACGAAAGAACGCATTCCGGAGAAAAGCCATATGTCTGCGAGGTAATAAGATATTTATAAATCTTTAGATAAGTGTGTGTGATTTACAAGAAACACAAATGAGATTAAAGTGTGATTACTACAAATGGAAATTAAAAACATTAGATGGGGAACAATTAATTCATTTCACAATTTTGCATAATTCAAATTTACTTTAAACTTATCTCTATCTATGTTTATAAAAACTTCATCTTACTTTAACAAGCTTAAAATTCAGGTGAAACATTGAAATTTTGTATAAACGAAGGAGCAATACTTAAATTTGATTATTCTTTATACAGATGAAAAATATACATATTATAAAACTTACAAAAATTGTTATTTATAATAATGATTAAAAAAACTGTTTTTGTTTTTCCTGGGAAATAAATCACAATAGAAACATTATAGAGACTGCTATAAAAAAACTAGCAAACACAAACCTATCACTTCACAACACACCATGTACATAAATTTTATAATGCAATTGATAAATTAACCCCTGTCCATTTTTATCCAATAAGTGTTGATATTTTTAGGTCTGCGACAAAGGCTTCGCACGCCACGCGACCCTATGGAACCATCGACGTATTCACACTGGGGAGAAACCTTACAAGTAAGACTTTAATTTTATCCATAATTTGTAACATTTTTGATCCACTAAATGTATATCATGAGCAAAATATACATATGCATGTACTGTGTATATAGACTCATAAGCGACCATATAAAAATGTATAATAGGTCTGATGAATTTTGTTAGCTAGACATATCAACAACAACAACAATGTGAATAATTTTTATTTTGTATTCTGAGTTTGAATTTTATTTATTTCATTGTACTTACATTTTCTTCTATAAAATAATAATTTTGTAAAACTCTAAGTATTATTATAGTATAATTTATTAAAACACTTCTATTGTTTTTATCTGTTAACAGATGTGATACGTGTGGTTCAGCGTTTAGTCAGGCAGCTCATCTAAAGAACCATGCAAAGGTGCACTCTGGGGAAAAACCTTTCAAGTGCGATATCTGTACAGCAGCTTTTGCTGACCGTTTTGCGCTGAAGAGGCACAGAGGGATCCACGATAAATATGGTAATTAAGATTAAGCAATCAAATTTTTATGTGTATCAGAAATACTAATTAGATTGCTTTAAGATTAATGCTTATTGCTAGAGGGTGCAGCACAACTGAACTATTTTGTAGTTTTAAGTTGATACACCATTATATTTTTATCAGAAAGACTGTTCTTTCACCAATATCTACAATTTAAACAATATTGACTGTATCAATAAAATTAAAACATAGACATTGGCTGCTTTCTGTGAAAGTTGACAGAGCATATCAAAGTTTACCTTATGTAATAGTTCAAGGTTGTGTAAACTATTTTCTCAGTTTATCCTATTAGGTCAAAGTCAGTATGTAAAACATGCAGTTTTCTATAAATTACTATATTAATTTTAATGCTGACCCTGTATTTTTAATGTTATTTTATTTTCTAGGTCAAACTGCACCATTACCATCCAAGATACACCAGAATCAATTAGAACAGCAAGCAACCCAACTACAAACAATTTCAACGAACCAACAACCACAGACGACACAACCAGCCGTGGAAGTTGAACATTGTCCTGAACAGAGTCTATGAGCCCAACATTTTCCTTTAGTTATAGCAACGCTATCATAGTATTAAATAACATAAGAACATTATGTACTCAAGACAATATGTAAATAATTGAAATCTGTAGTATATTATTTGTAAGATACTGATGAAAATGTCACTGCCAACTTATGTAAGAAAACGTTTACCAATATTGTTTACTTTTATTACAAGGAAGTGATGTCTACTTTGCAAAAGTTTAAAATGGCTATGTGAACAATAATCAGTTTGATTACTGAATTTAGCAGTAAAAGCATAATTTATTGTAAAAGAAACCAATAATGGAAAATTTTCCCTTTATGCGAAGAACTGTATATATGTTATTTAAGACTAGACTTAAAATTGTGATTTAGTATTAGAATATTTTGATATAGAGGTACATAATAATGTAATGGGTGAGAAGTTATAAATTATTTCTTGTCCATATTGGGAATTATTAAATAATCATCTCATCCAGAGAAACAATACTGCATCAAAATGATGCTCTTAAATTAGCATTTTTCAACTAAAATAAATGTCAAAAACATACTAACTTTTATTTTAACCCCAAAATAGTATAATAGATAGATATTAGATATTCAAGCAAGTCTTGATTTATGAAAATATAATGGAGAAGGATTTAATAATAAAAGATAAATTTACAATATATTTATATTTTGATTAATTGCAAGCTTAACAATAACTGGGAATTTCATTAAGGTATATTTATTCATAAACCCATTTTTCTGCAGCTGGGGTCCATCCAACAAGTTCCTTTTCGGTAAACCAGAGAGCAATTTCTTTGTTAGCAGAATCCACGCTGTCAGATCCGTGGATAATGTTCCGACCGACTTCAACGCAAAGATCCCCACGGATGGTGCCAGGCAGAGAATCAGCAGGATTTGTAGCACCTAGCATTTGTCTGCCAGTCTTGACAACGTTTAAGCCTTCCCAGACCATGGGAACAACAGGTCCGGAGCTCATATATTTAACAAGTCCAGGGAAGAAGGGACGTGCAGATAGGTCACTGTAGTGTTTCTGCAAAAGCTCCTCCGATGGCCAGACGAATTTCAATGCTACCAATTTGAAGCCTTTCTTTTCAAACCGGTCCATAATTTGACCAACAAGGCCCCTTTGGACACCGTCGGGTTTAATCATGAGGAAGGTTCTTTCACGTGGTTCGGCCATAGTGGTATAAGAGTTTATTAATTGAAGAGGTTACCAATTATTTCTCAGCAATGTGGTAAAGAAAATCGCGTCGTGGTCGGCAGCCGGTCAATGACGGAGACAGAATAGAAAGAAATAAAGATTAAAGACGACGTAATTAAATATTTGACATAAATCGTAGATGGTGACTATGACTTTCCAAATGGATTGTCAATTGTCAAGATGGCTGTTAAAATGGAATAGCCCGGTGTCAGATTTGAGTTTTATCGATTTTGACATACCGGAACCTAAACTCGCGGTGAGCCTTGGTAATGAAACTCAACCTAAAGCTCTCTAATAAAAGCTTATTTAAAGTATATGATCGATATTTGCCTTTCGTTGAATGCTGATTGGATTGAATATCGGTATTGGCGATATTTCTATATAAGTATCGGCAACGGATGCATCCCTAATTAAAATATAATAATTTTTAAAGTAAAGTTTAATCCTACACAATGGAAAAAGTCTAATTTATTTATAATTAATTATAAACTTTTTTGAAGGTTTCACTTCTACGTGTTAAATAAAGCGATAGTGTGGATGCTACCACTTGTGCAGACTCGCCTCGCTAATATTCGTGGCGATGGTCTTGACTCTTGAATCTTGATGGGAATCTGGAGCCAGCTAAAGACGTATTGCTTCTTTGTTGTATTAGTTGGCTTTTAACTGCTATCGCGCGTAGTATTTTTTCGATACCAAATTAAATAAAATACAGAATTACAAAAATCTTATTAATGTTTATTTTATTTATTAACAGTTATTTATTGTATTTTAATTATTACTCTGAATTCTGAATTTTAATAACTAAACCTTAAATCCCATTCAAAGATTGTTAGCGTTTATATTTTATAATATAAATTAAAAACTTTAAATCAAACTTGCTATATTTTACCTTTATTTAATTTTCATTCAATAAGCGTTGGTATCAGTATCGATGATATTTCTATATAAGTATCGGCAACGATATCGTATCGGCAAAAAGGCGTATCGATGCATCCCTAATTTTAATTTTATCAAATGTTCTTTTTAAATGTGTTTTTAATCTGTTGAAAGGCAGTTCCAATATTTTTCCTAGGAATCATGTTATAGCAGATTATACTAAGGCCCATATATGAAGTATTTATTTTCTGTAACCTGTAAAGTGGCTGGAAAAGTTTTCCCTTATTTTTGTATTCCTATTGTGAATGTCACTGTTCTTTAAAAGAGAACTAATATTGAACAGACAAAAAGCGGAGGTGGCGAGGCGACACGAGGTGGCACGATCGCAGCGTCCAACCTCGCGCTCGCGTCCCTTAAAGGCTTATTACACCACGCGATATTCAGACAGTCTTATTAAGATTCAGCCTAGTGTAATAAGAGTTAGCCAGTTAGCCTGTCTAATTAGACCGACCGAATGGGTTCGGCGGTGCTTACTGGCTTACTTGCTGAATATCGTGTAGTGTAATAAGACTTAGCACGCTAAATCATTCAGTCAGCGCGCGGCAGTCGCAGAGCAAAGACGTTTGTACATGTTTGTTTTCTGTGGCCGCGTGCACCATGGCGTGTTCGCAAGAAAAAAAAGTACTTTGGAATGTTTTTTATTTTATATAGATAAAGTTAGCCAACGCTCGACACACTGATACATTGGTAAAAACAAACATGACTCTTAAATTAAGAAAGAAGGTTCGGACAATCAATCTTATTATAGAATATCTTAGCTGCAAACGATGTGTCAATAAATTTAATTAATTTTCTACGATTCTCTAATGACAACATACTAAAGTGTGCCAGCCTGGTTCTGTTCTTGATTTGTACCGAGACATGCCATTTTTATTGCCATATTGAATGTATGGAGTATCTATTAAATTACATATAATAATATAAATTACTAATATAACATTTTAATAGTCATTCAAACTCGGCAGCTCCTACTCTAAGGTAGTTTCTTAAGTCACATGGCGACATCCGTCACCGACTACGTACGCTATGCAAATGAGTAAAAATGAGTTAGCATGCGGTATTCAGTCTAGTGTAATAGCGAGCTTGCTAATTAGATTTTAAGACAGTCTTACTAAGTCAGTCTGAATATCGCATAGTGTAATAAGCCTCTTAGTGTCGCCTCGACGAGAGTGGAGCAGCACAATACTTCTATTAACGTTGAAAAGTCGTGAATAAGTAATCAGTTGTGCATTTAATATTCGTTTTTGTCTTTTACTTTCTTTAGTTGTTATTTTTGTTTTATAATATCTAATCGTGGTTCAATAAATTTTGAATGTTGATTCGGTTTATTGAAACCCAAATTCGGCACGTACTGTTCTCCCCTTTTGGCGGGAGTTCCCCAGTACCTCATCCTTCCACTTGACCGTATTCAACGAAAAGCTGTTTGAACCGTCGATGACCAAACACTTTCCAATCGCATTTATGATGGAGAGTGTTAGGAGTTTTTCGGATAAATACCAGCAGCTGAGTATCGGATTGGATGTCGATACAAAGTACAAAATTTCACCCGCATCACCTAGACGTCCATCGATCCATTACTGAGCGTTTTTAATTTTATAGAAGTATTTGCCACGCACTACTATCCAAAACCTCCCTATTTAAGTATTTCCGAACCACACGACTCAGGTTCCTTCAAGAGAAGAACGTACCAATTCTTAAAAAGCCGGCAACGCACTCGGGTATCTTTGGCATTGAAAGTGTTCATAGGCAGCGGTATTACGTAAGCCTACTTAGGCCGTGTGCGCCTGTTTAAATAAAAAAAAGGATTTTCGTAAATAGGGGCGCATTGATGCTATTTTTTTACAAATTTAAAAAACTGATTAAGTGCAGTGGATAATAATAAATAAACAGAATTTTACATTTGATTAATTAGTTTACTCAGTAGTTCTAAACTATAAAAAAAACACATAAAAAAAACAAATAATGTATTTCCCTATTAACTTCCTATACTTTAATTATTTACATCCAAGCTAATTTATTAACTAATATAAACTACACTGCTTACAAAAATTCTTAGCTATTTATATTTAATCTTATTTATTATAGTGACAACTAAAAACATTAACTTATCATTTTTAAATGTAGAGAAAATGATGTCTGCCCAACTCGGTAAGATAAAGCCACCATGACAGATGATTACATGATTTGTAATAAAATATACTATGTTGTTGAAATTAGAACTAATACACAATGTTCCTTAAATGTCTAATAACTAGTTTAAATAATTTAATAATACAGTTTAATATCCCTAATACACAAGGCTACATAAATGTAAGTGTATTTTTTATTATTAAAAAAAAAATTCTTTTACGATTTATACCTGTCCAACTGGAGGGATTTGTATAAAAGAAAATTTTTCTTACAATTAAATAATCTATCAAACAACTGTTTTTCGTTCATTTAATTGTTAATAATAAAAATGAACGTCTATTTTCAGTGATACACTGACAATATTCAGTTAATTCAATAAAAAATGTGCTACAAATTGTAAAAGTTTCTTTTATGATATTTTTGAAGACATTATTGTTTCAATTTGGAAGGAACACAATCTGCTCTGTGCCCTAATTTAGAGGATTAACACATTTTAGCATAATTTAAGGCGATCACTGATAAGGCTGTTGGTACTGTTGCCGCTGCAAGTGCTGCACCAGAGGCCCTTGTTGCTGCTGTTGCTGTTGCTGCTGCTGCTGCATAGCAAGCATTTGTTGTCGCATGCGTTGCTGTTGCGATATTTGTTGCTGATATTGGGCGGTTTGTTGCGGCTGCATGCCACGGTAGGGCGGAGCTGGACCGCCCATACCACCCATTGTCACGTTTGGTGCTTGCTATAATGTAAAGATATGTAAATAATTTATGTATTTTTTATTATATGTAATAATAAAAAAAAAGAAGTCAAAAACAAATGAGGCACGAATTATAAAACGGTTGATCTCGTGTTCATTAAACCGACCTCAGAGTTCCTAATTTTTAAATCAACTATTTTTCATATTGTTTGTTAATAGGTAACTGTAAAGCATATAACGTCACTGTAGAATAATATCCTCATATGTCAAAGACCCTTTATTTTTAAGCTATTGCATAGATTAAATCGCGGGCTCTGATCGCAGCGACCGAATCGAGAAATTTCGTAACAAAAATAAACCTAACACACACAGCGTCTCACATCGGTGGCGTGATCGGTGACGTAGCGTACGGGCGGCTGGTGCAGCGTTTATTCTAAATAACACTTTATTTTTTACGTGTTTTACTTGTATGAAAAAATCTATATTATTTATTCGCGCTAAACGCGGCAAGTTTGCGATGTTACAAGTCATCCATCAGTCTTTATTTATTTAATATATTTTAATATTTGCATACAAGTACCTGAATATACTGTGGGCGGGCATTTTGTCTTTGCTGCGCTAAATATGCTTCTTGACTTGCGCGACCGCTCATCATGTTCTGAAATTTTCATTGTGATATGACTCCGAAATACTTATTAGGAAGGTTCTTCTGTGATTACGTCTCATAAAAGCCGAGCGTGCAAGCGAGAGCGCGGAATAAGCGATAGAGAGGCAGGATCGGCATTTGCGTGGTTTTAAATTATATTAATAAAAAAAAAATTCATTCAACTCATTCTTTGTATTATACAAAATAATTATAATTGAGTGACAATAATAAATAAGTAAATAAACTTCATGAATATTTTCTTATGACCATAAGCATTTGTACCATATTCGCCCTAGATCTGGTGCAGGGATCTGGGTCTAGATCAATTCTATTCATACTTCATTTACATACCTGTTGGAATGATTGCTGCCCCGGAAAACCTCCCATACCATTGCCTCCTTGGGGTCCCATTGACCCACCCTGACTATTCATACCCATACCACCCCCTTGCGCCATTTGACTCATCTGCCCCATAGATTGACTCATTTGCCCCATTCCCTGACTCATTTGCCCCATACTCTGCGGCATTTGAGCAGACTGGCCTTGGTTCATCTGTCCTACATTTTGCCCGATGGAGTTAACGCCTTGGCTCATAGGGTTAACTTGCTGAGCCATTTGGTTTACGCTTTGACTCATTCCCTGAATAATAAATTAAATAGAATACATTTAATAGGTAATATAATAAATGTGCTGTGGACTAAATGTCATCCGGGTTGCCGACGATTATAGGGTCCTTCAAGTCTTTGATTTGCTTATTTGGGGATTACTTAGAGTAATTTTATTTTTTACTCATATTACCACATATCTATTCTTGAAAACGATATGCAGGATAGGATTTCTACAAAAAATTTACTATTATTTTTTAGGGCTTTGCTTACTAAACTGACAAGAGGAAATAAGTTGGGGAAATAAATTGCAGTAAATCTGTTTACTGTAATAGTGCCCCTATCAAAGAAAGACAAATCATCGTTATCTTCAAGCCAGCATTTATAAATAAAATTAATATGTACCCCACAAACTCTGCGATGTTTTTATAAGACGTATATGAAACAAATATCGAAGCATATATTTTGTATACAATTTATATAAAATAAATTTCACGGATAATAATGGAACAACAAGTGTTCCTACTTATTAGTTCCACAGTGCTGCACATATGTTCCATTAAAATCATATCGTTGCTATTATATTACATAAAATGATAATTATTAATATGCTGTTTACCTGGTTCATCATTTGTTGCTGACCACCCTGCATCATCTGCTGTCCATAACCACCATAACTTTGTTGCATACCAGCATACTGCCCTCCGAACATTTGGCCACCCATTCCTCCCATCTGACTGTTGGACATTTGCCCACCGGCCATTTGCCCACTGCCCATCTGCGCGCCGCCCATTTGACCGCTGCCCATTTGTCCACCGCCCATCTGGCCGGCACTCATCTGTCCCGGTCCCATTTGAACTCCACCCATTTGTCCCATGGGACCCATACCACCCATACCGCTCATCGGATTCATTTGGCTGTAATAATTGGTTGGTAAAACTAATTAATGTCTAACATTTTAGACGAAAGAATAGTGAACCTACAAAAATTAATATTATTCTTAACAAAATATGTTTATGACACAATTAGACAACCCATTTATCTTCTTAATATTATTTTTCAATATCGGTAAATCGGTCTACCAAATCGGGCTACACATTTAATATAATCGCTTTTTATTGTATATACTTTTTTTTAGGATTACGAAATAAATAAATAATGTATAAATGTAATAAAGTGATCGCTAGAATTTAGTAGTCGTACTAGTAGTATTACAGAGCCGTGGTCTATAATCTCTAGTACTATAATATATGGATGTGGGTACACTTTTGTTCTTTTTAGCATTCATGAGATCGGTGTTTACGATCTATATAGCTAGCGAGCTATGGTAGCAGGGCCGTAAAATTACCGTATCCAACAGTATGAGAACTAGTTTTATATACATATTTACATTTAAAAAATACCAAAGGATTAATTTGTACATTTTTGATATTTGATGTCCTTATAACTTTTAGTGTCCATTAATGTATTATGAATTTCTAAATTGTATTTTAGTTCATCTATTTTATTATTAATTACGAAAAGTACGTGTAGATTAGATTCAACTTTAAGAATACATTGTATTCCTTAACACATATCTTTCCTTTTTTGAGAGCTAGTGCATACATAGATAGAAAAGTCAAAGATGCTCCAACGGGATTCGAACACACGACCCGGGATTGACGGGCCGATTTAAGTCACTTTGTCAACACTACTCCAACTATTATATTCTACAAAAGACTAGATAATTTTACAAGTATCAATTTTTTTTTATTTGATAATAAACACTCACTTGGGTTGCATCTGCCCCATTTGGTTTGGCTGCATTTGCCTCATTGCCTGACGTGGGAAAGGACCGCGAGGCTGAGGAGCTCCGGGGTACCCACTACTCTGCTGTATTTTTTTAAAAACGTAACATACAGTAATCAAATATAACCCAAAAAATCAAAACAAATTGAGAAATGTATGATCCACTGAAAATCAATGCTATTATAGCTAAAACATTTAATTGATTATAGCTATAATCTTCCTTTCTTACAAAACCCGGCAAATTTTTCGAAATTCTTCAACTACAATAAATCAACTTCAACTGTCCAATGACAAACATAATCCGGAAAGGCAGTCTGTGTACATGCCAAAACAATAACTTGAAGATAAAATAAAGAGAACAAAATAATTGATTTTATGTTGGCAGTACAGCTTCAAAAAATAATTGTGAGAATTAGGTGCAAGAATGAGGAGTCCAAATTCATATTATGAATATATATTATTATTATATTACATTGATATCAGTGTAACATTTTTAACAGTTGTATAATTTTCATTAAAAGGTCGTGTTGTTTTTGAATATTTCAGATAGCTTTATTAAAGAAACAATGGTAGAATACCTGCATCTGTGTCATCTGTGAGAAGGGGAATCGATTCCTTAGCATATTACTGAGGGCCTGCTTTGAGGCACCTTGCGCGTTTGTGGGCGGAACTACGCCGCGTGGGTTGACGCCCGCTGAAATAGTATTTTTTTTTTAAATCATGATGACACTTGACACTTCCGGTCACCCTTATTTCTATATTTATATACAAACAGTTAAATACATATATAATATAGCACCTTTTAAATATTTGACTGATACGAGACAATTTTTTAGGTATAAAACGACTAAAAATATATAAATTGTTTACCAGCTAGAAACAGTTTGTACTAAAAATATAAATATAAAAATTATATTGTAGTTATTAGTATTTTCCTTTACTTAGTATTTATGTTCCGCACAGTTTATATAATTTTAGTGAATATTAACAAAAATTCTATTACATATATTTTTAATAGAGAATGTTTGTGTCTACCCTCCGTGCTTTTTCGTTCTTGAAATACGTACATGAAAAAACCTGACAATAAATATACAAACCAGATGGATTATAGTAGTTTTGTCCGTGTGGGAACCACTGCTGTTGTTGCGGCATAAATTGCGGCTGTTGTTGCGTCGCCATCCCACTACCCATTGCCCCACCTACGCCATTTGTCTGACAAAAATACATAAATAAATGTATAGAATATGGAAAAAAACTTAAAATAACGGAATAATTTATTATTTTAACCACATATTTCAATACCTCAACTAAACTGTTCAAATAAATATGGAAACATATTTCCTAAGTTATTTACCTATTTTGACAACTAAATTTAGTAGCCCTGACAACATGCAGGATTCTTACAAGTCTTTTTTACCGCGGTAAAGGCAGTTAAAAACCGTAGGCTCTATGAAATTAAAAGTTATAGATAGTCGATATACTAACCGGAGTTGTTGGTTTTGTTTTCTTCATCTTGTTCATTTTGCAGGACATTTTGCGGCCCTTACCAGACCCTGTCGGACTTGAATCCAGACTTCCATTGTCCTGAATTATACATATATAATAAAGTTATTGCAAATAAAAACATTGTCCACACTATATTTACTATTATCTACCTTCTTAAGAGTCCTAATCTCTCAATTGAATAGCTATACTTTTGGGTCCATCCATGAATCATTGGAAATCGAACCTGAACCTACATTCTCCATTCAATTGATTAAGTATGGACAAATATATGATATTAAATTTACAAAATTTCGACGATACAGTGCTGTAAATAAGACATTAACGACTTGTTATATAAAATAAATTCAAAATTACCTGTTTGCTATCATTGTTGTCTAAATCTTCGGGAGGAAGCGGCAATGGTTCCAAATAGTAGCTGAGCGGTTTGACTAAGCTGTGCGTGTGGTACTTCAATAATCTACACAATAATTAAACTTATAAAAATATCTCTACATTATAACTATGGCTAGGGGATTTATTAATTGCAATACAAAAATAATCAATTTATTAACCACAAATATACTTTAATAAGATAAATTGTTACTATAAAAAAAACTTGTCTGAGGCATGTCGGTTTGGACGACATTTTACTTCAGAGAGTTCTAAATGTGCTTCCTTAGCGGATCATGTTTGCCTATACTTTTTATTTAAACATAGCCAAAACTTCACTTCTTTGTAATAGACAGACTGGATTATAACTGTGAACTATATTTGGACTACTTAGATTATACGTAGAACAAAAATGAAATTTTCATGCTTCCATAATATTGAATGTATCAGTAATACAACATAACGAAGGACTACATAACTTTAAGTCTACCTAGAGAAAGTAGAAACCTGTTTATTATATTATATATTATAATTTATTGTATATTGTTCTGCCTTGCTAAGATAATAACAGGTGCTGGCACATGAAGCTCTCTCGTCTCATCAGTCAAACATGAATAATTTAAAAATGAAATACCGATGTGAGTTTTCATAAGTGAGCGGTTTCCTCTCAATCTTGGTGGCGGCGAAGAGAGTCCAGGAGAGCGGAGCTGGGTTTCTCCCGCCCTCCACTAGCTCCCAACTTGATACTGCTAATTTGTCTGTTAGTCGGAGACCCTGCAATTAGAAATATTAATTTTATACCAATATTAATTATATTATTTTTTTTACTATTGGATGATTCTTTCGACCAATGGTTCTTTTAGTGTTTAAATAAACATTACAACAGTCCCCATTAAAGTCAGTGTCGGACGTCAAATTTGAAGTGGCATTCAACTTCTTATAAAACCTAATTTCATTTAAAATATAAGTTTAACAAACCTGCTTTTTGTCACTGTCAAAACTCGTAATTTTCTCGCACGCGATAACCTGTCAAAATATTAAATTTTTATGTAATATATTAATATAAAGAAATACATCCTATTTACGATAAATATGACAGAAACATACCTCGACAGTATTTTTGGAAAGCGGTAGCAATTGTTTCACAGCCTGTACGCTGGGGCCATGCCGATCGCCAATTTCTTTCTTGAGCTTCTTCATCAGATTCTGGTAGTGCTTCCTATTGTTATCGTCACCGCCTTCCGCCAGCGTCGAGTGTATCAGAGTCGCTAGCATGTCGATCAATGTCGTGAACAAGTTGCTGCGACACAGACTATAATAAATTCACTGTAGATTGACCATCCCTTTGCGGGCATGCAGCAAGTCTAATGTGCGATAATTTACTCTGTGACCAAATTCAACAATGCTACGAGGACTTGCTGCGTGCGTTATGACAATGTCATGTGAGTGATAACCCGACACCGGTGAGGTGGTTGCTTAGATACCTGAATAAAGCCGCATTTGCCGATTCAAAACTTAAACTACAAAATAAAATAAATAATTAATAAATACATATTATTAATAAATAAAATTCAACTTAAAATAAATTAAATACGAACTCATAATTCTATTAAAAAGTCTTTATTTTGATTCAATTCCTCGATTTTTCTGTTTATCTATTAGCCATATAGTAGATAACCTTTTGCGTTATAATCGTATGTAAATTATTTATTTACATCATCTTAAAATACAGACATTTAGTCAGTAGACTTTCCAACTTCATACATTCGTTCGCTCATACTCAAACTGCCTAATCCTATAGTTAACACCTTACCTATTGTTATATGCGTCGATAACTTGATGGGCAACCAGCTGTGTCAGCAGAACTGCCCAATCCGAAGTCAGCTGGTAGGATCGGCGGATTGCGTCAAACATTCCTCCCGCGAGTGAAAATCGCAGTAACAATGCCTCGGGTGCGGCTTCCTCCTGCCAGGTGTCACCGCAAACTGATCGTTCGTGATCACGGGCGTGGTTTAAATAGTGCTGCAGTTGGGCGTGGATCGAGCTAAGCAGACTTTCCTGGAGGTAACATTAGTTTAAGTAAGACTAACATAAGTAACAAAATTGCTTCGTAAAATATAAATAACAGAAGATGAAAGATCATGTAACGAGTAGAGTAATATCGCAAAAGATTTTTGATTTAAATATGTTAAATGTAAAGAAAACACTTTTTTGAACGGACAATACTCTGTTAAATGTAGTAATATTGACTTTGGACACCGTCGTCTAGTTAATACTGTTACGAGCTAGGGGATCGGATAGAAACTGCCGTCGAATTATTCAAGGGTTTATTTTAATAAAATCTACGAGGAATTCGTTTACACTAATATCTTGAAATTACGCACAGAAAAGCACTAATAACACACACAATGAAACACTGTCACTAATCACTTAAATCACTCAGTACTTTATCACTGGTATCACTTAATCGCACTTTTTCTCTTCGCTGTTTATCGCTTGGAATCGCATTCAAAACTGAACTGAGTGATCGCGTTTTGGCTCGCTTATATAGCCCTGGGAAGAATCTCGAACGATGTTTACGAGAACTTTCTAGGCGGGAGCGCAACTGAGTAGCGATCGCCTAATTCTAGAACGCGCGTACTTGCTATCTCTTTCGCACATTGCTACGTGCTTGTCGTACGACGTTCTAGAGTTCTCGGTCTAGCTTCGAGAAGGTTCTTATCTTTCCTCTCTTTCGTGTATCAAACAATGCTTGTCCCACACCTAGAAAATTCGTTCTAGAACATTCCTTCATCAAAGGGTATTACCAGGCCTGAAAACGCCTGAAAACGGGTCTGCTGAAAAGTGTACCATTCGTCTATACGTGTTCTGAAACCGACTGAAAAAATGTTTCAGCCTCCTGAAAACTACGGCAACATTACGTAAATTTCGATTTTCTAATATGTGATTGACCCTCTCCTGAAACGGTCATAAATCATATTTCAGCCTGCTGAAAAGTTCTCTAAGTAGTGGAAAAATCTAAAAACATTGCAGTTGACCCGTCTTCGTAACAATACCGTCACTTCAACTCTCGATACGATCTCTCGAACGATACGATCGAAAATTTGTATGATAAATATGATACTCAATCTTTATGTATATACACAGAACGTGTTTACAGTAGTTTTATTATGTACATCACGTGTTAAAATAAATAATTAATAATATTATTATTACATTTCTGTTTTGAATTAAATACAATTTAATGGCTTAGTCAGTACGGATTGCATTGCGTTTTTACAAATAAATAAATAATTTTATCTTATAATTGAATCAATGATTTAAAACATTTATTTAATATTAACCAAACAAACGTTTGCAATGAAACCATAAAATATACCTTCTGATCATCCTGGTGTCTTAAACAGGTGAGAACGAGGGACAATAATGGCTCGTTTGCTAGTCTCAATGCTGACGCTGCGCATGCGCATGATCCACCACAAGATGCGCTCCCAACACCCCTCTTGCCACCACCACCGCTTCCTGCTGATCTATTAAGACGTGTCATGTTATTTGTGGTATTCTCATCATTATGTTTGTTTAAACGATTCATTCGTCCATATCTACCAAAAAATAAAAAAATTTTTTTGCATCTCTTTTACTCGAAATGAGTATAAAATCTTGTTGAAAATAGTTATTTGAATGTCACAACGATGCTGATGAGGGTGATAATAATAACATACCCTTTGTAACTGGGACTCTGATGGCTCTTGCAGTCCCGATGTGAACCACTACCGCCACCACCACCTGAACAGTTACCGCTACATCCCGCACCCCAACCACTCTCTAGGATCTGTGGTAACAATGTAAAACATAGTAGTACTTTATGGGCATATATTTTAATATAATAACGCTACAGAAATATTTTCATTTTATTATTTAAACTACCAACGGGTTTAGACTGCGAAACATTTTCGTTTTACAATATTTTGGTTATACATATACATTACATTAGTGGCTTCAGCGTGCGGTTGGAATTTCGATTGTCTTTCTGTCTATGTATACATATATATAACATTCGTTCGAGCCGGTTAGGAACAAGGTGAGAAAACGGATTGCCTAAGACCCAAAAAGTCTGCCGCGAGTGTCAGGCACAAGAGGAGGACGCTCATCATTAACTTGCCTTTGATTGACAACATGAACCAGTCACTAATTTTTATATGTTACTCGGGAATTCGAACTCGTTACAGTACTTAGAGTAAAAATTCAAATCCTAATTCTAAAGAGGAATTATATATTTATTATTAATAGTGTCGACAATTTCATGATACTATACATTCAATAGTTAGCCTAGGAAAATTGTAAACAAACTTTTTTTACTATTCGTCACAACAGCTTTTAAATTTATAGGGAAATAGAAAATAAACGGAAAATTGTGTATTGTGTTTTTGCTTTTCGTATTATACCTGTCCAGCCTGCTTCAACACTCGGCCTTGTACAGCAGGCGGCAACTTCGCGACAAGTGGCGCAACTAGCCACACAGACTGAGACCACTTACTGGTACTCACAACACCGCGCTCAGTACCCATTCTGCAATAAATACGTCATCTAAAGTACCGTTTTAGCCTCAGTGAATCTGTATAAAAAATGCAAATTTGATCCTAACAATTGATGAAAATTTTGTATTGAGTAGAGAATAGAGTTCTTGTTCAGTGAGTGCTTCTAGTTCTAGTCTTCTGCTAGTATGAAAATTATCCAGCGAATTTCCACCAAGTGTTCAGAATTTTGTGTGCATTCACTTAAAATAAAATAATATTGATGAAATTTCTTTAAAAGAACGCAATTATTCTGAATCGCTACAAATCGTATTATTGGCGTCATTGTCGTCAAGTCCAGAGTCGTTTAAAGGTTTCGATGGAAATAGATAATAACAAAAATATTACATGCCTCTGGAGTCATTACCTATCTTTATCCGGCGGTGGTGGTGCCGGCTGCTGAAAGACGTTAATAACTGCGCGTGCGACGGTATCAAGCCATGCGCTCAGTTCCGATGACCCACTTTGGAACTGCTTGAACATTAGCTGCAGGTCTAGCCATGACATACGCAGAGACCACTGTTCCAGGTTCTAGAAAATATACATGGAACTAAGTTTTAACTTGAAGGTTTTAGTCCGAATGTCAATTCGTATAGCAAAGTTTATGTTTATTTTTTGAAACGAAATTATGACAACGTTATAGCGAAAATATTAAATATCTTATTAATATTCTCTTCGCTACTAATAGTCACTTTGTAAACTAACATATAAAAACAGTACTTAATAATTTGGGTTTGACTGAGAGATACCTCTAGCAGACGTGTTATCATCGTTTTCTGGTCAAGATCAGGATGCGTATGACTTGCCGAGTCCGGATAACATATCATATGTAGCAATCTGAAAAATGGCTTCGTTTTTAAAACACTGAAATTTCTATCCAAAATTCAAAAGAACTGAAATATGATCATACCTTTGAGCTTGTCGTGGCGTAACGACAGGGTCAAGCAACATATCAGGTTGATACAATTCGTCTGGGTTCTGCAAACATTTCTGTAGAACCCATTCTTCAGAACAGATTTCAACTAGAACTCTCCTCGCAAGAGACGACAAAGACTGTGACGAATCTAGCAATGTTGAACCAACACCACCATTTCCTCTGTAATTCGAGAACGTTTAAAATATTTTCAAAAAAATGCTTTCAAACGATTTTCGTGTTATTTACATAAGACAACCCATTTCAGAAAGTTTAGTTTTTATATACAGAAGATGTTTTAGGGGAGAGTGGTAAAAATGGGCACAGCGACAAAGCGATACAATGACTCAGGGTATATATAAAGGAGGTTCTTATTAAGGGGTGATTGTAAAGGTGCGTCCACTATGGTAACAATTACAAATTTCACACGTAGGTTTACAAATGGTGTTTATTTTAGTACATGTAAACAATATCAAACCATTGAAAGCTTAACCACATTAGACAATAAATCATTATCTTTGTTTCTATATAATTTTATCGACGCTGAAAATCCAATCCAAAAAGAATCTCCTGGATTGGAATTTTAATAGGAACAATGATAACGAAATTCCATGACCCCAAGTGAAATGAACTCCACCCTTAGTCTGTGAATGAGGGGATGAGGTGCTGAACTCAAAAAAGGAAAGAAAACAAACCTAGGCGTTTTATGGCCCCCATTCATCTCTGTTTCTACCATCCTATGAACGAAAACATTGCTAATCAATAACGTTCTTCACATTCCGGATTTCAAGTATCAAAATTTATTTATTAGCATAAAAAATACATAGTAAAAAAAATTGAGTTGGAAATAAATGAGAAAATACTCACGACAATAGATCAAGTTGAGCGTCACTTGGGACCGTATCACTTGTTCCAAGTATATGGGAGAGTTCACTCGACTTCTTTCCACTCGGCTTGCCAGACTCACGTGCTGTTAAATCTCCGACCACTATAAGGAAAACAATTACATACTGCATAGAATATGGAGGATGGAACAATTTTCTGGCTCATATTGAAATTTAATTATAAACTTGTATATAGAGTTCCGAGTCTTCTATTTACGTGATTAGTAAGTGTTATAAACTTTAAATCGAACGATTAAAGGAAAGTTTACAAATGTCATATTAAAAAATATGTTAAATGTTCATCAGTTGCCTATATCAACGCTCACTATGCAAAAAACTCAATTTTGTATCGCCCAGTTCGGACATACAACGACCAATATTTAAGCCTATATAGCTATCACGGTAAAAAATTAAAAGAAATATTAAGAATAGCGCAAAATTACCTGTTACTACTACTGTACAATTGTTTATTATTTTTAAATTTCTGAAGCTTTTTGGAGGTAGGTAAATATTATGTATTACATATCTGGCTATATTATATATATGAAATAAATAAAAAAATCAGTAGTAAAATTTCAAGTCGATAGAAATGATTATTTTTAAAAGTCCAACAAAAATTTATATTTATTTTTATTCCATGCAATATTACAATGGCAAAGTTAATGCATGACTTCAAATTATTCTCCTATGCTTTTACATAGCAAGAAAAATATGTGACAATGTCACTGGAATATATAATTTGTTGTACTTACTGAGTATAGCCTTAAGGGTGGCCAAAACTGGTGCGACCCCAATATTCTTATGAGCAGCGGCAAGTAAATGCCGATCGCACGATAATCGAACTCCAGCACCACTGCCTCCCGGACCGGGAGATGTAGAGACGCTGTACAGACCTAGATAAAATTATTAATATAATTTTAGATTAAACAAAAATATTCGCTTAGCTCCTTCTCTATCTTCCTTTAAATTTCTGCTTTATAAAAATTACCTGTCCATGTCATATCACTAACTACTAACTGACGTGAGACCGGTCTTCTTCATCTTAGATTGTCATGATTCATGTGCACTGTTTACTTTTTGTTTTGTTTTATGTAACTTGTATCAGTTTAGTTTATTTTTATTTCTTTTTGTTTCTGTTAAGTATGTCTTTTTTTCTCTTTTTTATTTTTGCACTTCTTGCCTACCTTATCTAATATACTCATAGTGGTTTTTTCCTTTACTAACAGTGGTTGTCTGGAAGAAATCGCTCTAAAGCGATAAGGCCGCCAGTTGCTTGTCATTAAATTATGTTTAATATTTTCCTTTTATGTAATGCAACAAAGTGTTAATAAATAAATAAAATAAAAATAAATATGGGTATGCATTCCCATTTTGTTTCAAAGATAGAAACTAATAAACGGTTTTTATTGATGAATTCGAAAGTACGCTTAACAAAAGTGCTAATCCGTCTCTTTTCTTTACAGTAAGAAAGAAAGAGATGGAAGAGTTACGCGATTTAGTTTATATGAAAATGATGATTACCTGGTTGCGGCGTATCGACAGTCTTAAACAGTCTCAGAAGTAAATGGCAGGTGAGACGTGCGCCGGCATCCGGCGATGGCGCGGATGGATGATTGCTGGCGTTACAAGCCTTTACGAGGGATGGCAACGCCGCGTGTCTCACAAAGTCTTCAAGGGAGAAACAATGACGAGCTGGAAGAGGGTAAAGTATAACTCTCGACGTATTAATTGATCTAAGAGTCGCAAAAACTAGTTTTAGATTTTTTATTAGACGAATGGCTTATCTTGTATGTTTAATACTCGGATACCAATGGACTTTCTTTCTATGTGCCCATTTAAAATTCGCTCAAACAGTTAATTTGTAATGTTAACGGAAAACATTGCAAGTAATCTTTAGAACCAAAAAGTCGACGGCGTCTGTCAAGTACAAGAGGCAAGAAATTGACAAATCATTATGAAACAGATATTGGAATATGAGGCGGAACTTGGCGATTAAAACAGTAACGCTCTACGACCTTGATTTGAGAACTGGCAGTAAATTTAAAACTAGAAGCATACAATGTATATTTCTTTTTTGACGTTCTTAGTGTACATTGTACTTCTTAATAAAAAGTTACGTGGCATACCAATAACTTCCAATAAATTCGCTAGAAAGTAGGTGTACGAAATATTAAAAATTCTATAAATTCACGTTTAATGTCGAGTATAAACTAAATGTGGTAAATATTGCTTGTTAAAAAAAGCTTAAGATTATTAATACGAAAAATACTAATCGTTCGTATGTGACTTTAAAATTAATGCTTTTCGTTTTAATAAATGTTCAATTATTTGCGAAATTAATGACCAATTTGAGGAGGCATATGATAATTTGTAGTAGTCAGTCTCGTCAAAAGGTACATACCAACAAGTATAGAAGTGAAGACAGCTAGAGCATCATGAGCGGCTGCATCATGTAAGTCTCTATGATTAAGCAGATCTGGGTATAGCGGCGGAGCGTGGGCAGCATTGGGGGGGTAGTGTTGTGCTCCACAAAGGGCCACTAGGGCTCCGAGCCATTCCGCGGCCAAACCACTGCACCATGCCGTCATCTCCGCACATAGAACGCCTATCTCGTTCACACTGTTCATTTTTTTTTACACTTTTTATTACACATTTTAATTGCAATAACTATTTGTACTTTAATACGAAAAAAATTAGAGCTGTCACGGGACGCCTGGCAGATGTGAAACATCGACATTATTTTGTAAAAGTAATATGCAGAAAAGAATAGATTGTGATAGGAACTAAATATGTCATAATGATAAAATTAAATATTACATTTTTTTTCCAGATAACGATGACTATTTGTTGAATAAACATTATTTTCATTAAATATTTTTAATGTGAAATTTACTACTGCATTTAGACTGTATATCATATAGCGTGGCGATGCGTCGCCACGGCATGCGTCGCCACGCCAGAAATCGGTTTTACGTGCGGCTATAGATGTTTCACATCAATAATAATTATACAAAGCATATAATACCAAATGAGTTTAAACATAACACTTAGTTGTAAAATAATTCAAACAAAAAATCTATTTTACTACGCATTTAATATTTAATTTACTAAACATTTATTGTCACAGAAATAATATCAAATTTTTGAAAGTCAAAGTATGTACTTGAAATACTAACAATAACTGTTTTTCTTCCTGCAATCCAAAACAAAGCAATTAATTTGTCACCCAGCACCCTTCTTAAACCAAGACATAGACCACTAACTTAAAAAACATAAAACATAAAAATATACGCTATATTAGATATTTTAAACATACAACGAATTAAAACAATGAATTATTATTATATTTTTTTAAATATAAAGATATTGTTTCGGTCTGAGCGCCGCGTCTCAATTATAAGCTAGATACATTGTACCACCTTGACATTTTGTACCATATTCTTGCAATGAATAAATTATTATTATTATACCAAAACGGGTCGGGTCATTCATTACAAAGATAAAGATAGTGACTTACCGATCATTATCAACTTCTCTGCAAACGGCTAACATTGCAGAGCATACAAAACTGTAGCGATTTGCAGGCGATTCCGCCACTTGGCGTGCCCATGATATTTCGATTTTACCTAAAATATGACCAATATACTCAAAATACCAAAAGACTACTCCAACTAGAATTTATAACATATGTATATAATACACACCTTTTCTTGGATTAGTGAAAAATTCACTTAGAAATTGTGGGTTGTATTGAAAGTTCGAAGGTGTCGGCGTAAGAGGTGAGTAAAGAGCTTGCCTGAAAAAAATGTTTCAACCTCTATCAAAATCAATTATAAAAACATGAATTTATAAATACCTAAAATTTTGAAGGATTTTATAAGAGACAATATGTATCGCATTTTCACTATTTATTTAGCACCTCTTGTATATTGTACACCCCTAGTATATAGTGCTATCGAGACTTTACTAAAAAAACCACGAAATTATAGGCAAACTCACTTGATCTTAGGGTAGGCATTAGCAAAGGTGTCTGCATGTGGGGCGTGGAAGAGATGGGCTGCCGCCTTATACAGGTCGTGCAATTGAGCGAGGACGCATCTTTCTGCTGATCCGCAATCCCCAGGGTTCACAACACATTTCACCAGCCGGCATAGTTGTTCGAATACTGCCGATGTTTGCTCCACACATACTGTATATATAAAAATAAATAGGTGTTTTTTATAAGTTTCTCTAACCTACCAACAAAACCACGAAATATAATTTAGTATTTTAATGAATTGACAATATAATGATTTCATTTTTAAACTGACACAATTATTAGAAAGTATAACAGAGAAAAATAACTTACATAATAAGCAAGAATGGTATCTCCTCAAAGCACCAACCGTATAAAGAGCAAGTGCCGACGTATACGCACGCGGTGCCGCCAAACCACTGCTTGGTGCGTTGCGAGTCGTCAACGCCGCCTCCACCTCCGATAGTTCTTTTAATATCTGTTTTACGTGAAGCTTTTGTCTGTATTATGCTTAAAAATTCAGCTTTTAAGAGTCAAATCTGTTTTTAAAGTAACAATATTTTATAAGTAACAACTCATAATTGTACACCAACAATTTATAATTGCATATTTACAAAGAACTGACTAAATGGATAACCATTATTGACTTAATTTCTTTAAGATCGAAGACAGTTTCAACAAGTTAAACTTAGTTTATATAATAATAAACAAACCTGAATGCACGTCTCAATAAGCCCGTGCACGTTGAGGGCGATCTCCATTAAGTCGAGCGCAAAAGCTACGTGTTCGGGTTGGGGCAAGTACGTAGTTGCGCCCGCAGCGTACGCGGCCAATGCTTCACACACCGCTCCCCCCACCGCCCATGATACCGCGCCTTGCTCGTACATCGACATTGACTGTTGAAATACAAAGTCTCTCAAGAGATCAAACCTATTAACTACGCGTTCTGTCAAGTATTTTTTTATTATTTTTATACAAAAATTTTAATGAGAAAACGTTTGTGTTTTTGTATGTATGTATGTAGATAATGTTTACAACTAAAACTACTGGTTTAATTTAAAAACCAAATTTTACTATTAGAAAGTTGCATCTTTACTGACTGACATAACCTATATTACATTTTCAACAAAATAAAGTACCTTAAAAAATGCAAGAATATAATCCAATGTGTCAAAAAAGTTCGTGTCATGAATTTTAAACAATTTAAAAAAATCAAGCTAAACATTTCTGGACTGATTATTAAAAACATGTCATTACAAACTTGAAATCAAGAATGTTTCAATACCTGTAGAGTATTTTTAAAATGACGTATCTCGTACATTCTACGTAAATGATGTTAAAATGTGTATCTAATAATCTCACAGGAAGTAATTAAAACTAAATAAAATAAAACTTTTATAATATCAAAACTATATCTATAGACCTACTAAGACTATCCACTACCTCGTGGTATTGGCATCTATGCAAGTAAAACCGCGTGGCATTGCTAGTACTATAAAAATAAAAAAACTTCACGCTTACTTTAAATTATACTACTAAGGGGAAAAAAATACTTTTAAAATTGTGAATGCAAGGGATGAGGACTGGGAGCCCCTTTCTGGCATCCGTAAAACTGTAATACTTTTCTATTTCTTTTGATAATCAATACAACTCTATCGACCTTCCAATTTTGTACTCACTTGAAACTTTTGCGTCACCGCCTCAAAATTGAACTCACTACGGGAATGCTTCTTAATTTTCCCACCTTCCGCAACGTCAATCGAAAACTTCTTAGAGAATAATTTACATATTTCTGAAAAAAAAAACACATTTAGATGAAATAAAATAGTGAAGTGAATAGTGCCTGACGGTATTTCAATTATTTATTAAGACGGTATTTTAATTACAGGCATCAGTCTCACATAAACAATAACAATTACTCCAAAGAAGAATGACAATTATTGTATATGTTTTTGTGAGAAATAAAATAAATATATTATTATTATATTATTATTTTTGAATTACCTTTGGTCATCTTCTTAACCGCATGCTTAGCGTCATCCCTTTGCCTCCCAACGCCATAGAGAAGTATATGTCTTTGATTTGCATCGTGTGGTGTATGCTCTGGCTCAGTGGGTGGTAGTGGGAAATGCATCGTATAGTGGTAGTGCCGGGACACGGTACCACTTGTGTTTGATCCATTAGAACTCGTAGGACGGATACCTGCTAACAATTAACATTAATTTGACTACAATAGGCATACTAATGGAAATAATAAAATGGGACTAGTGCTGGGCAGGCTACCTCTAATTAATTTGATATATTTGTTTTAAATATTGTTTGATGATTTGCTTTTTTAAAAGAGTACCGAGAGTTTTTTACGCCGGCTTTTTCTCTCGGCCTACACCCTATGTCTTCTTTGCCGATGAGTAGGGATGCCTACAAGTTCGAATTGATTGACGTGGAATAAGTGATACCTAGATGATCTTATGTTCCAAAATAAACGTATTTTATTTTATTTTTATACCAAACATAGCCACCGCCAATGACGCGGTTCGGGCACAACTTTGATATTTTCCTTTACGATAATATTTACTGTATATAGTTTCTGACTGGCTAAACGTTTTTCAGTAATTACATTAAAATTTGGAACTGATTTTTTTTTTCAAAATGATGGCTGGTGATTTACGTATATATATAATTTATATACTATTTTAATAGCGCTTTAAGAAGAAAGCTAAAGTTGGGTCAGAAAGATAACAAAAAAAGTTATTTTTACATATTACACGTAAAAGAAATTATTGAAGCTATTAGAAGACATTGGAAGACAATAAATATACCTGGGACGGACATGGGACCCATTCCAATAGTCTGCATACCTGGTATACTCATTCCGCCGGCGCCCATCATTGGTGAGTTAACACTAAAAATTAAAGTTCCAATTATTCATCTAGAGTTGAATATTCACTCGTAGAAGTTCTGTATTAATTTAAGGATAGTCCTATATAAATTGGAAATAATTATCACATAATTCGTTAACAGATCTTTTGTTACTAGGATTTTTTTTTTCAACTTACGTACAGCAAACATTATCAATAAATAAATGAAGAGTTAAATATACCAACGAAACATTCTTAGATTTAAAATAACGTTCGGAGATTAATTTTTAAAATCAAAATATTTTATTAATACAAAACTTTACTGCTATCTTTCTAGCACCTAAAGTCTGTAAATGTGGTCAGCAATCCAAGTGTTCTCCAAGAACTTGGTTTCTTTGTACCTGGGGGATATGCACAATGGAGAAGGCGATTTTTTTTTGCGATACCAAGGCCAGAACCAGTCTGTTGCATTGTTCCCCGTTACCAAAGACGTTGCGCTTACTGAATGCTGTCTGCGACACTATCGACATCTTTATATGTTTGCACATCAGTTCACAGTAGCGGAATTTGTGTTTCTTATAAATTGAATATTATTATTATTTTTGACATTATCGTGTTGGTTTAGTACTGTGTATGTATAGTGTAATTTTGTGAAAAAATAAAATTGGAACAATTATATAACAAGTGCGAAAGAGAGTTATTTGTTAAAATTTCACATCTAAATATATATGATAAAATGAGGTTTTGATATTATGCAAAGACGGAATACCAATAAAGTGTTATACATAAATTAATCAATTACCTATGGGAGGGTTCCCCTGGATCTTTCGGGCTATCTGGTGCGTCCATAGAATTCTGCTGATCTTCTTTGATATGCTGCAGTAATTTGTCCAAATCGTCGTCGATTTTGGAGTCGTCTAGATCCATACGTACATTCTCCTATATTGAATTATACAAACAACTTAAAATATATTGTTAACATTGTGTGCAATATACTTAATATCAACCTAATATTAAGCATTTTTAAATCTACAACAAAACAAATACAGAATTGTTTATAATTATTATTAATCCATTAGTGACGTACTAACGCGCTTAGTTCTTAGTACGTGTACGTAGTTACACCGTTATAAACTTTTTTTAATTAAAACACGTTGTGCATGGTAAAAGCGAATAACTTATAGATATAAAAAGGAACATCCTTTTTATCTATAAGTTAGTTCTTTGACATTGACAGTTTAGTTTACATAATTATCGACAGATGTCTCTAGGTTTTTTTATATAACAGGGCAATTCGGAGTGTCACTCGATGTTAAGTAATGGACATTCACATTGCCAGAAGGTTCGCAAGTGCGTGCTGGGCTTATAGAATTGGTAAGCTCTTTTATTGAAAGTCCCAAAGTCGAATTGGTTCGGAAATACCTTAGTGGGTAGGTGGTCCCATTGTATTCTTGCGTAGATCTATCATGCAATATTGCTTCATCGAAATTTTGCCGAAAGTTTAGATAACATTATATAATAACTGTTTGTTGATACATTTCTCTATGACGGAGAACAATCTGATTATGTTAAAAATAGTAAATCTATTTTGTAATAGAAACAAATTTATGTTCAGCACAAAGACATACCTCCATTTTAGGTTTCAAATCGATACCAGCGAAAATGTCGTCGTCCATGTTATGATTTGTGCCCGCGCTATTCACTGGTTGGGCTACTGTGTGATTCCCAGAACCTGAAGTAACTATGGGCTCCGTCGGTGAAATAAGGTCACCTACAAACAGACCATTATTAATTTTCACAATTTCGTGACACAATCAACCCTTATCTCGTGACAAGTGTTAGCAACGTAACTTCTGCAATTGCAGTTTCATGTTTTTTGTGTATATTTCGTAAGTCTCAGGATATGTCATAAAATATATTATCTAATTATAATCTTTTACTAAAAACACATATAACTCTTAATATTTCCCCTCCTTCATTTATAATAACGACTTAATATAATTGTGTGCAATTAAAAAATAAATTTACATATGTCATCTGTGAGCGCTTTTTTACTTAACGAGACATTAAAGTTAGACATTTCTGGATCCTAATTATAAACAAATTATTTAAGTAAATATTTTTACGGTCATATTATTTATTTACCTCGTGAGATTAATGTACACATATAAGCGTCGTGGGAGAACACATCTCTCCGAATTAGCTCACCAAACAAATGAACCAAATTGGCAAATTGCTGCCGATTTCCCGGTGGCGCGTTCGGACTCTCATCTATAAAACACAATTAAAAATCTAATAATGTCATTACTTGCCTTCTATGTAGTAAGTATATATATAGTAAGTAGTCAATTACTATTTGCCTAAGCAGAGATAGAACACAATAACAATGGCATTGTAATATACACCTTACAACTACGACAAAAAGGTGTTACAATAGTTTGTAGTATTAAATGTTTTCGTCATAAGTATGAAACATAAATGGTAAAAAAAATCTGTCCAACGTCTTTCACCAATCTAAACATACTTAAAATTTACTAATTTGAATCACTATTATTATATTATTAAATGGACTAAAAAATGTTAAAATGATTACCAGTGTTTTCAGAGACTTCATCATTCAAATTTAATATCAAATAATACGGAACAAATTTAAATAATAATAATAAATAATACATTTTATGGTATTTAAAATTACCTAAGACTGGTGCATCATTATCTAGAAACCGAAGCAATAAATTCTGGAAAATTGGTGGACCATTGTAGAGTCCCGTTGCGGAACTGATCGATTCCTTGTCATCAGACCCTTTTTGTAAAGTAAAACAAATAAAAAATCAATACTGAATTTTAACTATAATAAAAATTTACATTAGATTATTATGTAAATATCAAAACTACATACAAACTAGCGCAATCGTCTATAATATGTAGTGTCTATGTTATTATAGATTACAATCTACTCATAGCAATTTTATAAATTTCTTTTTTTTATTCAGTCCCTCTATCTATCAAAACTATGTAACATTCCAGATATTATTTAAAAATTAAGCGGATACAACAATTAACAATAAATACTAAAACAACCCTCGTAAATAAGTACATTTGAACGTAATGCAATATAAAGACGAAATTATTTCTGAAAGTTTTAAACAACTCTAAAATAACGTTTGAAAATAATTTTTAGAAACTTATACATTTGTCAATTTGTTAAAATTTATTATATAATTTTAATTGTGTTATCCAAATTTAGAACTGGTGTTACCTTGATGCTCATGATGGTGATGATGATGCTGCCTTCTATCAAGTAAAGCAGCGGAGGCCATAGCGCGATGCTCGCCCCAACGTGCACCGCAAACGGCCCATTCGCATAGTACACGCACTACTGCGTACGAACATACGTACTCCTGGTACAAATATTGTCAATGTGTGAGAACTATTGACTGATTAACTCGACGTTTCCAAGATTTATTATATTCACAAAGAGTGTTGTGGAGAAAATTGTCGTAAAACTGTTAAAATATACTATACAACTAATAAATTTCCATTTTAAAGAATAGATTGGATTTGGTTTGGAATAATTTTAATGATTAAATTTGTGTTTGCCTATCTCTGAATTATAAAAAAACGGACCTAAGGAAATCTACGTTAACGTTATCTGCGTAAACGTTTAAGGTCCATTTTTATTTATGAAATTAAATTTAATTGATGACGTAGTCTGTATTCTACTATCGTGTAAATTAATACGCGTGATTTTAACTCGTGAAATTTTTTTTTACAAATTTTTAATGAATTTTATAAAACCTGTCACGCCCAAATAACGCAACAAAGACAAAAGATTATTATATTTTTAATGAAATAAATTTACAAATGTAAAAACTCCACTAAACTGAATGTTATTTTATACATTTTTATCATGAAATCAAACATAGCTTGGTATTATTATTATTAATTTTCTAAGTACTTACGGGGTCTTTAGGATCTTGATTCCCATCTTTGTTTGGCGAAGTGCAATTGGCGAAAACTTCTTTATATAGCGTATCTAAATTATTGTTTGGATCGACACGATCAAAGCAATGTCGGTCTAGGGCTTCAAGCACCGCTAGTACACGCGCTGAAATTAAGTTTGTAAGTCAAAAGTTATTCTCACAAAGAGACCAAACAAAAGTAATTAGTACTAAGGGAAGTATAGTGATTAATTATGAGCGAGCGAGTTAAATTTATAAATAATTTTACAACAAAAATAGTGTCGTCGTAGTGGTGCCATTTCATGAAAAAAAATTAAAAAGAGTTTAGTGGAAGGCACCTACAGTAGTTATTACTTTAACTAATTTTAAAACAGTAATTTACGTTATAATTATTTAAACCTTAAAATAAACTAACCTTGCGAACTAGTTTGCCATTTATCTGTACACCATTTGCTCTCCGCTTTCTTACTTCTAGCAGAAATTTCTTGTTCTGCTTCATACACCTACAGAAATAAAGTTTCATCAGTTAAATCAGAGGTTGATATATTTGTTGTGGGCTAGTCAATAGAAAAAAGCGTAGTGTTGCGGGCACCTAATACGAACTAACTAATCTATATTAACAGTATATATTATTGAAACTAAGTCTGTACAAAATGCATTATACAAACGATGATGTGCACTTTAATAAAAACCTAAAACTATTTTATTGGGATCAAATGATGTATATCTGGTGTCAGTGGCGCTTAACTTTTAGGTGGTTCAGATTTCTGTACGTGATCATTTGTTTTTCTCATATGCAAATAGATGATCAACCTTTTGTGCCTGATACGTGATCGACTTTTGATCCTAAAGCATGTGGTTTCTTTCACGGTACGAGCGTGTGTTAAAAGCTCACATAGACAGCTAACACTAAAGATATCTATGTAAACATCTATTTGGACACTGAAAGTTTTTATTTAGTTGTTTAAATTATCAATTCTTATTTTTGAATTTATACTTTTGGCGCGAGGGAGAAAAATGATGAGAGCGAATATTTACGATGCGCGCGCACACCAACACATAAATTCGACATCGTAAAGTTAGGTCTAGGTGGCACGGAAATCGATATGTATATTTAGAACATATGTTTCGTAACGGTACAATTAAACCGTGGGAATAAATAAATATTATTTTGGTGTTTTCAACAAAATCTTTTTTTAATTTTAATATTTATCGTTAATCACTGCAAGCATTGTAGTTATTTTTTTCCATACGCCAAAAAAGTATAACTTCTAACACGTGTACATCAGTACAAACACTCTTCTTTTTTACTAATTGTTAGTTCTTATTGTTGAATTCACTAAGGGCCGTATTCACTTATGCGTCATAACCCAATTTTCTGTAGGATGTTTGACCCATTTTAGATAAGGTATTTATTTTAAAACTTACCAGTCGTTTATGCTCTTCAGTAATTTCTGAATCCATATGAGGCATGGGCAACGCCGATGGTGGTAAAGGAAGAATGTCTAAAGGCGAGCCTTGAAGGGCCGACCCACACCCAGACCAAATCATAGCAGTGGGACATTCAATACATATAATCTGAAAGAAAAATACTAGTCACTTAGAAGATACAGACACCACCGGAGTTGATTCAATAATATGGTGGTCCGAATTATCCAAGAAAACAAGGTAAATTCATTTAAAATTTACATTCATAATCTGTTTGCAAGGTTCTGAGTGTCATAATTGAAATAGTACTTTACGTTTATTTTTATTTGTTTTAAAGGTAACTCAAGTACAACAAAACTTGAAAATTAAAATAAATCAAACTTTATTAACATAAGTTTGTTTCCAGTACGTTTCGGCAATCATAGTTAGCGAGAATCGTGGGTATGTAACAATGTAATAAATTCACGTCTATATCTGCTAAAGAGGTATATTCAATGGTAACCCGCAAACAATATTAAATTTTAAATTAACAAAAAAACTCAAGATTTTATACTAAAACTCACCTGTAATATAGTGCCCAACTGAATTATAACATCTCTATGAAAGGAACAACTCAATATTTCGCCAAAACCAACTTGCACTGGATTAAGAGATGCAGTTATAACTGTATTCAACGTTGTCTTAGTGTCCCGTGTCGGGGACTCATTCTCTTCTTTAACTTGCTCCATCGGCTGGGACGGATTAGGTGTTCCCAAGGGATTGGGTGTGCCCAAAGAGTGGTTAGGGTTTGGAGTCCCAAGGGAATGGTTTGGATTTGGCGTGCCGTGATTTTGATCTGCGGGAGTCGCAGATCGTTTTATTTGATTTATATTCGGTTTGACATCAACATTTGTTTCGACTGGTGAGAGTGGGTCACAATTTATATCTGAAACAAACAATAATACATAAAGCAGCCAATCTATTTATCTTATATCTTTAAACAAGCAATTCTTGTATATATATATTTCGGGGGCGATAAATCGATCTAGCTAAGAATCATTTCTAGAAAATGTCATTCTATTCGTGTTTTATTTTTTATTATTCTGTCAGTAGGATCGAAAAATATTATTCATATTTCATCATTTTATTATTGTGTAATTCGTACTTAAATGTAATTTCCAAAAAACACAATTAATCAAAAGATAGATAAATACTGAGCAAAGCTCGGTCATCCAGGTACTGGATTTAATACAAGTAAATTGAGAATAGTAAGCATCATAGTATGTATTGCCAATTATAAAATTTAAAAAGAGGTTTAACTAGAAGTAAGCTAACCTGTATTTCTATCATTTTTAAAAACAGCCGGCTGATTAAGTGTACGAAGTGTTGTTTCAGAGAGAACTGAACATATGGCCGCACATTTCTTAGCACAAGTGGTAGCAAGGCGGCGTGATAGACCCTCGCAACAGACGAACTCGCACATGTATTGTAATGCCAAAGGGAGAAACAACCTGTAATAAATGTTTTAATTATAATCAATAGATTTGATATAGAAATTAGTCAAAATAAGACAGACGTCTACCTACATTTATGAGTAGTATAATTATATTTTTTGTGTTCTATAATAATAATTTTGTGAATATGGGGTCGTTCAAGTATTTTGTAAGCACCATATTGAGGTTTCATTGATTTTCTAATTTAGTGATTATGTCATGTCAACAGCAATTATTTACTGTTTTACACACATTAGCTTTATTTTCATTATAAATTAGATAAATTTTTTTATTATAACATTATTCCTACAAAAATTAATATGTATTTTGCTGAGAAGTAGAGGGGGGAGGGAAGAGAAACTTCAATAAACTTGCTTACATAATACTTGAACTTAAATAAGTAGGTTTATAAAATTAATTTCATAGCTACATTGTATGCTTGTGGTAGTTACTATGTTTCTTAAAATAGCAAAATAAATTAACTCAGTAGACCATCATCAAGAGATCTTTTATCAAGTAATTCAATAATCCAACTGAGAAAATCATGTCTGTCTAATAAGCCCTCATCTAAAAGGTACTTTGCTAGACGGCAACAATAGTTCCATTGTTTTAAAGCTTGACGCCAGTCTGTGCTCTCTGGTCCTGGTGTTGATGAACCTAATACTAAAATGATACAGACTTATTGTTTAAAAATTATCTAGCTTCAATAAAGTGCTTTCTCATACATTGTGGCCTCACTATTAAACTATTAAAACTTTAACAATAAATAAAAACCCATACAGCTAGAACTCCCGGGAGAGTGCATTGAACTTGATGTAGTTGAATTGGGTGTTGAGCTGCCTGGAAGATGTCCTGATATATTGTGACTAGGAGTACCTTGACCTGTAAGATATCATTTCATATATTAAAAAAAATAAAAAAGATTCAGTTGAGACGAGAACCATTTATGGCTTACCTGATTGAGATGGTGGAGTTTTGTCAGAAATATTTCCTACACCACTTTGATAATATTCAGCTAACTTTGGTATTTGATCCTTTAGAAATTTAATTAATGTTGTTGTCCATTCTAAAAGGTAATTTTTCATATATTCAGACAATTAAACCTTTTGTAAAGTATTCAATAAAAAAATCATAGAAATAAATTAATGATGATATGAGGCTTAAGGTCAGAAGCAATTGGTAAAACTTTAGATGATTGGGAAAAATTAATTGCCAAGAACTTAAGAGCAATCAACATAAATATAACTACAATTCAATTTATGTATCTTCCTAAATGAGTGTAATCTACAGTTATTTTGTTTAATTTTAAACTAACCTGTTGTTGGATCGGGGTGCTGCCTCTTTTTAATTTTAGCTTCAGAAACAGCAACTGTGTAAGCAGAGCTTAATTTAATAAACCATGCGGCTCTGGGCATTGCCACTTGGTACTCAGTGAGTGTTATAAATATTTCCTCCTTTTTGTTAAAATTTGGGGCCTTTTTTGCTAACACTGACAATGGCTTGCTACCTAATGCACACAAGAAAATATATAAATTACAATACAGAATTAATTAAATATTAAATAGTAATACCCTAGACTAAGTACCAGCTAAATCTTTAAACCAGGCCTCGATTTGTGGTTTAGTTCTTGCTGTGGCAGGCCAAAAATTATCCTTAGGGTTTACTTGTTGCCTTTTTTTTCCACAATCAGGTAATGTATTGAGTTCTTCCTTCTTGGAAAGTATACCAGAAAAGAACTGACCAATCTGAAACGACAATAAACAATATAATTTTGACATTATTATTTATAAATTGATCCCATCTAATACTTCTATATTGTGACACTCTGGACATTATATAGAATTTCAATTAATTACCTTGGTAGCGAAAGCAGAATGATTAAAATTTCTGGCTGTTCCAAACTCATCACTAGATTGTGGAGCTGTTGTAAAGCCATGTTTTACATTTGCTGAGGTAAGTTCATCTTCTTTTTGCCTGGGTTCTTGTGGGTACACGTCAGGGGGGCCTAATCGAGGTCTTTTCAGAGGTCGTTTTTCGTACATAATCCCCATCTTTTCTGATAAAAAGACACTATCTACTAGTCGATACAATAACACAATACACCCCTAAGAGTACATGCTGGTTGTCCTAGATACGTTAATCTATACTTCTGCCTGAACTCTTCATTATAGAAATATTTCATAAATTGTGGAATTTGCGGAGTAAAAAGATTGAAAGTGATTGATAAAATGAATTCCAAGTCCAAAAGAAAACAAACTTCTGTGATTTCCTTGACCAACAACTCAACCATATAACCACAGCATACAATAGGAATTAAATTTGACTTAAGCGACAGTGTTGCCAGATGGTGTTGGCGGCATACCCCTAGACTATTTTGATTTCTCACCTGAAATCCCCTAGGATGCCCTCACCAGTTGAACCCTGGGGGGGGTTAGTTCCCCCTCAATCATCATAATTTAGGACACATGTGGCTCAAACCTGGATCGCCACAAGTACAACCTAAAAGCCAATGCAACACGACACGACACACGGATCCTATTCTTACGGTCTGTTCGTACTTTAATTTAGCTCCAAAATTAGGAGCATAATATACAATAGAAAAACAGTACAGGTTGTACTTGGTGTGTTTTTTGAAATTTCCCCAAAAAAAACCCTAAACATTTTTTCTCCCTATTCTGTACCTAACTCGGTTGAAAAACCCCTAAATCTAGGGGGAAACTCCCTGATCTGGCAACATTGTTAAGCGATATTGCACAGTTTAGTTCATATAAATTGAAGATCTGTTCGCTCTAAATGTGTAGTTGTGATTTTTGTATACTTTGTCTATAATTATATATAGATAAAAATATTTATTGTTGTTTAGCAATTTAAACTTTAAGTTTTGCTCTCTTGCATATTTTTAGCACAAACTTATATGGAATGAATCCGACGTTTTCTTAAAATTACAGAAAAAAATCCATACACATCAAGAAAAAATCCAAGTGGAGGAATCAAAAATAAATTGATCCGAGAGATGAAAACTTTTTGCTCAACTTTAAAACAATTTGGCAGAAAACTATAGGCCAGTTTAGAAAATGTAACATTAGCAACACTCCTTGGGTCACAGATTAGGATCCGACGAATAAATTATTTAAAAAAAAAAACAAAGATTAGGAATGGACTGTAGATTTCTGTGGTGAAGGCTTGGTTGTCTAAACAAAAAATAGAAAATGTAAACAAACATTGCTGAAACTTTCATTACCTGAATTTAGGTTATATACAATATTAATTTACATTTGTACGTTTTTATTATTATATTAAATTTACTTTTTGTAATTATTGAATTGTTGACCTAATACATCTTATGAAATACCAATAAATATGTTCAAAATATTAAGACTTACAACAGTAAGACATTTCTTAAATGTTAGCAATAATACATGTAATGCAGGTTTATTGCGACAAATACAAAATGTAGGAATAAATGATATTCCGAAAATATCATTGCCTGATATTCGAAAACTAATGCGGCAAAAAGGTTTTGCGGTGCAAGATGGATTTACGTCCCTTATCACTAAGTGCTCCCTTTGCCTTAACGAAGAAAATAAACCAGATAGTAAGGTGTACATAAACAAAACAACAGGTACGTTTTCAATCATACTAAGATACCTGTAGATTCCTATTATCTGATGAAAGTAAGTTTTACCCGCATTCCTTACAAACAATTAGATGACAATTCTAATGTTACAGGTTACTTTTTATGCCCAAAATGCAATGCACACGGTGATTGGAATATTCTTGAAAGACTTATAAAGAAGTCGAAAGTGGAAGGCAGTATAAAGGATTACTTTGATAAGTTGCAACAAGATAAATATAAATTTGATAAACATTGGGAGAACCTCCTTGCTGAAACTACCTCATTATTGAACCTAAGTGAAAATGAAGTTTTGGATCTTTTTAGATTATTTGAGTTTCCTGTAAGTTAAAGTTTGCTAGTGATTTAAACAAATAAAAATAAATAGACATACATATTATAAAAAAAAATGTTTCAGTACCACACTGAAGCCCACAAGGTACTATGTGATGTACAAGTATCCAAGGATCGGACAGTATTATATTTTCCTTTAAAAAATTCTTTGGATACAATTATTGGATACAGAAAAATACAAGCAGGTAGAGAGGAAGAAGTAGAAACCTGTGGTCATCATCTAGCTGGGCTTTTCTCATGTCGATCTTTTAAAACTCTCAAGACTGATCAGGCTATTTTAGTGCCAAGTATTCAGGATGTTTTAAGCTTAGCTTCTAATAAAGTTGCTGGTAAGAAGATTTTAAGTAAATAGTTATACTAAAACTTACATAATTAGTGGATTAATTTGATTTAAATAATGTTTTCCATTAAGTAAACTTTTTGTAAGTATTACATATTTTAAAAAATGCTCTCTGGTTGTTTAATCTCATACTAGGCTTTGTTTATGAGAAACTACAATTTAACTACAATATTTATTGTTTCTTTAGTAATAAAACCAGGATCCTAACAAAACTAGTAGTACATCCATTCAAAGTGATTTTCTCAATTCTCTCAAAAACTCAAAATTGCAATGATAATCTTGTGTGTTAACCACTTCATGTTTCAGGTAAACTAATATGGTTGAGCAACTGTAGTTTGCCACCTGTTGTGCTTCCTGTTTTGGAACGATACCAAAAGCTCTGCTTGTGGGGTGATTGGGAGAATATGAGAGCAGTTGCTGAGAAACTTGGCGAAGATAGATGTTTTTTTGTTCGGTAAATTATTGTTTATTCACAAAAGGCTTATTTGCCCAAAAGCAATACTTTCTGAGAGACAATATATATATTCTTAATTCTAGAAAACATAATTATATGAATTTGATTATTTAGACCCACTGATGGCTTGGTAACTGCATCAGAAGCAGCCTCAGCTAATTTATCTTTAAAAACACTTGTGTCAGAAGCAAAACCAGCTTCACATAGATCAATTACCACATTTGCCTCGCTAAGGGACGATGTTTTTGCGGAATTGACAAACATTGATAAGGTATGAACATAATATAACCTTTACCTAAAAATTTAATGATGAAGATAGCTTGCCCTGTGAATTATAATTGCAAAGATATTATGACACTTTTACGATTTCAATAAAAAAAAATAATAACAAGCCAATCTTCGCTAACACATAATGCTCACATTAATCTACTATTGCTTTCTGATCAGTTAGAGTTTTAGATTTGACCATAAACAAAATTATAAGACAGCAATTTTACCATCTTATAATAATGTTATAGGTGAGAGGAGTGAAATGGAAAAGGTTTCCAGCCCTTACAAAATTGCTGGGAGGGCATAGACGAGGAGAGCTCACAGTGATGACGGGACCCACAGGATGTGGGAAGACCACGCTTTGTGCCGAGATGTCACTTGATCTTGCACAGCAAGGGGTTTGTATTTCAAATTTCTTTGTCAGACCGATAGCAAAGCAACCCAGAATATAGAACCGCAACTGTATATCTTAAAAACAGAATGTAAACTATCAAACTAATTTTGCAAAAACTATTTTTGGCAGTTGTTGAGTCAGAATTAAGTTGGGATAAATTCACACTAATAATAAACTGGAGATGGTCAATAACTTGACTGGAAAAAAAATTTAATTATCTTAGAATGAAAAAATCATTATTATAGAATGGTATATTAATATACTATTAAACATCAATATTATAAAATATGTAGCTAAATACTCGGTCAGACAATATCTACCAATGCAGCAATAAAAGAAATCAACACATATGATAGCAAAGGGTTTTGGACGTTTAGAGAAATCATGAAATATAAGACAGCCACAATATAACAAAAGCCACGAAAAATAGGTTCGTAAAGACATTTGAAGCGTGGACCTTGCGAGATTTGGAAAGGCCGAAGATATATATGAGATATAATAGAAATAGAGGAGAAAGCAATATACAAACGTCACGGTACTTTAAGAACTCTGTATTAAGCAGTGTCTGTTTTCAACAGTAGAATCTCGCATCCTTCGGACATGTATATTGGCGTGGTGATTAGTCGTCACTTTGGCCTGATCAGATCAAGTCTGCCGTAGGAGGTTCACTCTAACAGTGCAGCATGACCTCTAATAGCCAACGAAACGTCATGAAGCGCATTACATTCAGCCCTTTCTATTACCACTACTACTGGAGTGTACTGGATAAGCAGAACTTAATTTGAATAAAAATGTTTTTCATAACTGCGTTCTAAAAACTCTTGATAGCTATTGTATGGCTGATCTTCATATTATAAACGTTATATCTATTTGTTAAAGGTAACAACGCTATGGGGTAGTTTTGAAATCCGCAATTTTCGTTTAGCACGTACTATGCTGCAACAATTCGCGGGAGTGCCCTTAGAACAAAATCTAAACGAATTTCCAAAGTTCGCTGATGAATTTCAGAAACTTCCTGTCTTCTTCCTCGCGTTTCATGGACAACAACCGATCAAAGTCGTAATGGAAGTAAGTAATCATAGATAAGAAGCCAAAAATATCAGAAAACAAAAATTCGAAAATTTCAATGGGTTTATACGTAGTAAATGTTGTATACAGGCCGTAGAACACGCACGTTATATGTACGATATCTCACACGTGGTAGTAGACAACGTGCAATTCATGCTCGGCCTGGGAGAGGAAAGAGAAGGTGACCGATATTTGCGGCAAGACGCAGTAATTGCTGCATTCAGAACCTTTGCTACTGCTAGACACTGCCACGTTACACTTGTTATGCATCCTAGAAAGGTATGTACCCAGGTGGTTATGTAATCCGTGATTTATGAGATATCAAAACTTGAAATAATACAATAGGATGATCAAACTCTTATAAAGAATATGCCTATCGATGAGTATAAAGAAATCAGAAAAAGACAAACAATAGATAGAGACAATATTTTCCTTTTTGCAATGGAAATAATAAATTTGTTTTCCCGTCGTATTACCATTTACCTGTATTGGACAGTATCCTTGCGTAACCTTATATCAAATAACAGAGGGTCAGTGTCTTTAAAAACTTTTAATCCTGAAATAAGTTTTATCATAGCCCTATGTTTTGATAATCTTATTATTATATTTACTTAAACCTTCAAGCAAAATGTCTTCTTGTAATAGTTTTTAATATTTATAGGAAAGAGATTCCGAGGACCTGTCGACTAGCTCTATTTTTGGCAGTGCAAAGGCATCACAGGAAGCTGACAATGTATTAATTATTCAGGTAATTTTTGTTATGATAAAATTTTCTTTATGCGTTTTTAAATTAAAAGTATGGATTGAATTCAGAAGATAATAATTAACCAACATTTACACAATATTGGTGCCGGTCATAACTGCATGTGCAGAATTCCCTTTTAATTTATGTGTGTTAATCTTAGAAATATTAGAGACGAGGTACTATTAATGATCTTAACAAAAGATTATTTTAATTCTAGGATAAACGATTGACGGCAGTTAGAGGAAAAAAATATTTACAAGTAGCAAAAAATCGCTATAGTGGTGATCTAGGAATTGTACCATTGGACTTTGATAAAGATTCCTTAAGCTATCAGCCTAAAAAAAAGGCAAAGAAACAAGATGAACCAGAAAAACTGCTAGACGATTGTTTTCAAGAATATTCATTAGATGAGCCCCAAGACATAAGCCAAAGATTGAAGAGCAGTAAAAGTAAAAATAATAAGAAAGAAAATGTAGATAATTTTCTTAATGATATATTAAATTTAAATAGAACTAGATAAGTACACAAAAGCTACATTAGTATTTGTATAAGTGCTTATTAAATGCTTCTTATATATTTCTTTATTTTCAGTAATAAGGAATTTCTATAAGTTATGTTTTTTGTATATTTGTTTGGGGGAGTTGATAGTCACTAAATATTGAAGATAAGTATTTATTATGCAAATAAATATGTAAAGTAAACAATGTTATACAAGCCAAACAACTGATCTTGATATTTTTTGTTAAATAAACTTTAAATTACAATAAAACTTAATTAACTTAATAACTAACAAGAGATAATATATTAACATTTGGCATTATTTTTATACATACAATATCATATCCAGATAAGTAAATCTATCCTACATTACCTAGAACTATATGTGAAATTTTACTACTTTCACTAATTTCATTATGACAAACATACAGTTTTAATAACAATTCTGTAATAGAGACAATTAACATGCTAATCATGTGAAGGTCTACAAAAGGATTTTTAATCCAATAATTTCTCAAATTAATATTATTTCTACTTTTCCTATTTCTATCTAAATCTATTAATAAACATTTATTTTACACCGAACTGACACAAACTAGGTTTCATGGCCAATTTTGACTTCCTTTTTCAACAACAGTACTATTTTCCAATGTAGCAATATACTACACATTTCACTTATCAGTACTTTTCAATTTAAGACTATGTAGTGCATCAATTAAAGATGAATCATTTGAACGCTCTTGCTTCCTTTTACATTTAGGACATGGCAAAGTGACATTTAAACATTTAGAATGAAATACACTTGAGCACTGATCACATCTAAATGTTGTACTAGTTTCAAAAGGATATAATATTTTTGGGTCTCTGCAAACCTCACATATAAAGCCTTTCTGATTACAGAGCCAGCACTCTAAAACATGACCTTTAGCAAAGTGGACAACTTTTTCCAATTGCAATACTAAAGATCCATTTGGTATTTGAGCCAAATCTGAAATAGTATACAAATGCACATGATCATACAAATATTCCCTTGGCCACACACGTTTCTGCAATTCTTCAATTACAGGCTCCCGACAGGTAAATATGTATGCTCTTAAAAAATTTAATTGAACTCTTAATTCTTGCAAGTTTGCCATATCTGACACTCCAACATAAATTTTTGGATTCAGCTTTTTCATATCTATCCATGGTTGATGTTGAAATTCCAAAAGAAATAGTGCTGCTCTTTTAGAAACAGGATATCTTTTAAAATCCCAGTTATGAATAACTCTAGCAGGAATAATGAATACATTAGCGTCCATGCAATTAGAGCAAAAGTATTCTCCAGTATAACCACAAACTTTGGCCTTTGATACTGTACTTCCTAAGAGATCCTGACAACCATGACATTGATAGTTTTGACTATCTAGACCTTTTTCTCTAGATAGCAGCCCTAATTGCTTTATCATTTTTTGTAATTCATTAACTGTAAATGAACCTGTTGAATTTGATATGACCTCAAAATCTAAGCTATGTAATGATGGATCGTCAGGAACATTTTCCTCAATAATCAATTGACAATCATCATTATCTTCAGTAGTAATTTTTAACTCTTTATGAATATCTTTCATAATATCTCTTAAGTTAGGAGTGTTTGTGTTTGTTTCAACATACAAGTTTGAGTTATCAATAAGAGATGAAAGACTCTTAAGTTCTGGAGTTTTTATCATACTACTCCCATGAGATGAATTTGAGTTAACAGATTCATTATCATCATTCAAATCTTTAGACCAACCTTTTCCACTTAAAGAATTTCCTGTTATAACAACATCACTAGGAGCAACAAAACCCTCAGAGTCAACAGATGTGCCATATATTTGAATTGAATCTTGCATCACATGACTAGGTTCTTCCCCAGTTTCTTTAACAATATTTTCAATTTCAGGATTTAAATAAGTTTGGTTTTCAATTTCTGTTTCATTGTCATTACTTGCAGTTTTTCCCGAATCCTTAGACAGTATAAAATCTAGAGCTTCATCTTCATTCAAAGCCCACATTTTACCTAAACCTGTAACTTTGGATGATTTGTTTGGAGTTGATGCTAACTTTGGTTTTGTATCATCAGACAAAGTGCTAGCAACATCCAAACCAGCGGAAATAGGAGCCACTTTCATAGTTGGTACCCAGATGCCAGCTTGCATTAATACTTGCTCTGGCCATTGATTAAGAAGACTAGAGTTTGTTGGCAAATTAAACTGAACACATGTTTCTAATCCTTGTATTACCTTTTGTGCCACTTCAAGGACTTCAGAATCACAGACAAACGCACTTCTGTTGTAGAATGGCTTTACAGCAGATATATTTTTTAAAAGAGTAGACATGTACGATGAAAGTAAACATTCATTGAGTGCTATACGAAGCCATGCTCTGCATTGTCCTATCTCAGTATTAATTTGGGGTAACGCAGATATTTGATCAATGTTTTGACGATGGGACAGTACTAAAATAAGTGGCCAGAAACTTGACTGCGGCCGATAGTCTGGATCTCCAGAAATTACGTTTTTTGCTTTTCGTAAAAACGTATCTTTTAAACCATGCAAAAATATAGCTTCTAATGCCATGCACAGTGTGTTTGTTGAATCCGTTGAACCCAAGACACTGTGAAAATTTTCTTCAAATTGGCTATTGTATTGAATGTCTTTCACGCACTCCGACAAGTTATTTATTAATGATTCTTTAAGAATGGTATCTCGACTACGTATATTAAAACCCGATGTAACATTTTTAAAAAAAGACATTGTGACGATTCTAAGAAACTCACCAACGAATAATATTTTATATTGATGTATAATTATAATTTAAATTAAAACTTGAAAAAGTTGAACTACGAAAATACAAATATTTTTGTTTGTCTCTATAAATAATTGATTTATAGACGCCATAGATTAGAGTCAAAATTGCCACAGAGTTGTAGAAAGTGCTCGTCGTATGAAAAAGACGGTTCGTTACCGAAATTTAGTAGTAAATAGTATTCGACTTTCTACATACACTACAGTTAAGTCGTCTCGACTAAGCCCCCTTGTGGCGGACTTTGCTTTGACGGAGACACTTGACATTGCCATTGTCATATGAAAATCTTATTTTTCCTAAGCTATGATATTTTTTTTTAAATTTTATGACCTGGTAACCTAGACCCTAAGCTATGAGATTCCGGTAGATATACAGTTTATTAATTATTTTCAATACGCAATCTTAAAATTCTGCGCCTGTGCTTCTGCGTTCAAACTCATCTGTGGATAGAGTCTCCATCTTAGAAATCTACGAAAATTTCATGTTTGTTGGGTTTTGAAGGTGTCAAGAATCACCTTACTTTTGCTGTTGATGAATTAGTCATATTTAGACAATAATTGGTTTCAATATATAAACAAACTACACGTTTGCTACTGTGTACCACGACAAATTAATTCTGCATAATGGCAGACACTGTCAATATGTCTTTAGGTACGTAAAATCAATGTAAGACCATGAGGTGTTTTAAAAGTGCTTTGTGTTAATTGTTGCTATTAATAAAATGTTTTAGATGAAATAATAAAACAAAACAAGACAAAAAGAGGAGGATCAGCCCGTGGTCGTGGCGGTGGAAGAGGTAGAGGACGGGGTCGTGGTGGACGAGGTGCCGCTAACCGAGGGCGTTCACAATCTCGATCAGGAACTCCAAATGGTCCACAGCGCTCACGCTCTCGTTCTAGAGGACCTAGAGGTGCAGCGCAGCCAAGGGGTCGGTCTCAATCTCGAGGCAGATCACAATCCAGAAATAGGTCTCGTTCACAGCAACGTCGTAGATCAAATTCTAGAGCAAGATCAACATCTAGATCACGTTCCCAGATCAGAGGTTTAACTCCTAAAGGAAGAGCCGGTCTGGAAAAACAAGATAATGAAATGCCAAAACTTCTCAGATTTAACAGAGCAAATAGAGGTGATTATTAACTTATAATCTAGTAATTTATTGATAAATACAACTAATTCTCCTGATTACTATATGTATATAAAAAATCTTTGCAGGTGGGTTTCAACTAAGGCGCTCTAATTCTATGTCTCGTTTGCAAAGTGGAATACATAGCAGACTGGGTTTGGTTAATAGAAAGGGAAATATGACTAACAATTTTAAACCCTTGGCTGTTGCTAAGCGTGGTATTGCAAAACGAGGTCGTGGCTTTACAACAAGAAATAAATACAGTAATGTAGGACTTAGATCTGATCAAATTCTTCAAGAACAACAGAGAACAAATGTCATAAGATCACAGACATTCACTAGGTCCAGAAACAACTCATTTAATGGATCTGCTTCTCAACTTACAGTCAGTGTAGCTAATGATTTTGTTAAAAGACGTAGAAACAGTGTTGGCAATAGCAATTATTTAAGTAAGCAAACATTAGCACAACTTAACAATGAATATGGAGGTGTCCGCAAAAGAGGTGGACCAGGAAGTGCAAAATCAGTAGGTTCAAACAGGTCAAACAGGTCAAATGCAAGTAAAAGATCAACACAGTCTCGAGGAAGAGGGAGAGGGAGAGGTAGTAATCGTGGAGTTGGCAGAAAGTTTGTTAACAAACAAATTCTGAACCCAAAGTTACAGCAAGAAATTGCTGCTATTCAAGGTAAAAATTATGGTAGTAACACAAGTGAAACTCCGGCAGGTGTAAATTTCACACCTACTCCTGCTACAACACAACAACCATTACATCAGAGATTTGCTATGGCTTGAAGTAGATCAAACTGAATCTATTAAGCTTGAATTTTCAGTAATATAACATAAAACTACTATATTCTGACATCTGTAATGTTTTTGTTTTGTACTAAACATGTGTAAACTAAGTAAACAAGATTTTTGTATTAAATATTAACTACCTTTAAGCTATTATAGGTAGGTTAGGTCCTTAATAGCTAACAGCTCATTACTACAGAAACCTGATAAAGAATATGTTAGTTATATAAGAGCTTGTAACTCACCTAATATAGATGTAGTATATATCTTTACCATGCAAAAATGTAATTTCTTATAGATATTGCAATATGCAGTGACTCACCTTTAAGTACATACTGTAAATTATTGCTTATTGTTTTTGTCTTAAATTTATATATTAAAGTTTTTATGACAGCTGCTGTTAAAAACAGATTGATACATTGTTGTTTTGTAGTAATAAGACTTTTTTACAGAGTGAAATAAAAACTAAGAATAAATAAACTGTCTTTCTAAAATACCATATATTAACTTTAAAAAACTATAAAATCAATAATTGTCTATGTAGGTTTTTGGTTTACATGTTATAAATTTTCGGCAGCATTATCAGGGAGTCCGTAACTGAAAATAATTTGTAATTAATTGAGTCGTAGTTTATATTGTATGGTATATCATTGGGTTTTATTTTATTGTTCAACATTTGCATATTCTTGTGATTACTTAATCATTGACTGAAACTGATATGGAATATGTGCTGTACTTACAATTTTCTCCAAGGATATTTTTTAATATCAAGCCATGGAATGAATTCACATCAGTTACATTCATACCATCTTCAATGTTAGAATTTGATTCTGATCTTGTGAATGTCCAACCTATATGCTGGCCACAGTGTGGACAAACACAAATTTGCCAAGTGTATCCTGGAAACCATGAATCAGCACCTTGACTCTAAAAATGATTTATCGTTTTAATTCTCACCATTTCTTAAATAAAAAAATGTAGTTTCAAGTGAAATCTTTAAAACATATATGTATATGTTTAAGATTTAGGAAAGTGATTTACTCTTAATAAATTTTTGACTGAATAAGGATGGAATTGGGATTTCACTTACAGGTCCAATGTTTTTACAGTTTGCTTTTTCGCTAGTAATTATTTCAAAGTTGATTCCAAAAGGGTTTATTAGTGTTTGTACTGTAACATTCTCTTTGCCAAACATGCTCTGTTTTTCTACTTTATTAGCACCTGGACTTAATTTATTGAGTAAATAGTATGAGTCCACCAAATCAGTGCCACATTTCCGGCACAAAAGTACTTCTGAAATTGTGACATTAAACAATAACAATAAATTTGACTAAAAATGCAACCTTCATTTATTTATTTATATTAAATTTAATACAAAGACATAAGAATGATATAAATAACAACAATGAACAAAGTGTCAACCATTAGCTTCTTACCTTGGCCATTGGAATCTTCCTTACAAAAAGTTGTATCAAAGTTATTGCATATACATATAACTAGTAAGAACAAGACAGAAAGCATTCCTGTTTTCCTGTAAGGAAAATTTAGTTCATTACATTCATTCATTAGCAAAATTACTTTTTCCCAATGTACATCTTTACTTAATAGGGATATAACATTGTTTTAACATAACTATGTTTGTGTTGCATAAAATAACTTTAGAATATTTATTAACAACAATTTTTTTTTTATTTTAAACATCTAAAATATATCATACCTATTTCAACATTTTAAAAATATGTACATATTCTTATTTCTTAAATAATAATAAATTTTATGGATCAAGAGGCAAGTAACCAAGACAGTTAGAGCTATTACATAAACATTTCTTTCTGTCCAATTTCAGTTGGTGAGGCAAAATTTTATTATTAGCACCATAATTAAATGTTATTTCTGTATGAGGTTCAATATTTAAACAACTGAATAGACATAATTTTGGTATCATAGAATTGACACGAACAGGTATCATAATTGAATTCGGTTCACAACAATGATTTATATATCGTCCAATATTACCAAAAATACTAGGGTCTACATATGTTTCAATAATTTTATCATCAACAATTTCCTTTAAATTTAGAATGTAATTAATTTTATTTTGTAAGCTATTAGAATGGTGCCTTCTATCTGCCTCAGATTTAGTCAAAATCTCACCAGCATATTCACAAATAAAAGAACCCTTTGAAATAAATTCTTTACAAAACAAACCATATCCTTTAAATTCACATTCTTTAATGTAAAGATTTCTCATAGGGCCTCGTTGAACAGTGCGATTGTTACAAATGATAGAACAAGAACAGCAATCATTACATTCTGATATAGAAATTACTGACTCAAAATCATTATAGTTATCCAAATGTGTTTTGTTTCTGTAAATGGTCACACAGGGACAGTCATTTGAACATAATTTACATAGACAGTGTCGGGTTATTTGTGAATTAAAATCATCAATAAGTGTATTATATTCAGAGCTAATTTCACTAGGACCTGGTATATTTTCAGTAATATAGTATATATTGCTAACTATATGGGTGTAGTTATCCATCTTACTTATAGTAGATTTGCAAAGCTGTATGCATAAGTTAAAATAATTCTATGGATTAAGATTTAATATTTTTAATTGTACAGCTAAACATAAACACCCTTGCAGAATCTGGCTTAATTTTTTTAACACTTTCACGGGATTTGTGTCCTTGAAGCATTAATTGCTTTTCTTCTTCAATTTTGACTTTTGGTACTTAACACTGAAAAAGCGCAACAACTCGAATTCCTATAGAAAAATATACAAGTTATTTTCACAATTATTATTCAAGATCACGATTTTTTTAAAGAATAGAGAGTAATAATAATGAAATTCGAATAGTACCAATTGTGATCTGAAAATTAGCGATTACCAGCCTGCCAGCCAAAATCACATTTGAGATTACTTATTTGAACTTTGTAGAAAACTTGTTTTTTTTTTTCCCTTTGGCTCTAACACTGTTTGTGCATTAGCCTAGAAAACTTGTTAGTTTTCTGTTTAATACTAGACAAAGTCACTTTGCAATTTGCGACGAGCGTGACCTACTAACTTAAGCGTCAAATGGTTAGACAGTTTAAAGTAGTAGAAATAATGGATGGACATTTTGACATATTTCTTACAGGTGCCTGGTGATCTTGGCGGTCAAAAGGCGTAAAACACTAACATTTGACGCATGGCTCAAAAGCGTCACACAGCCGGCAATTACTATCCTCGACTGACAAATGATGTTATGCGTTAACTCTCGTTCACTCTACCTTAAATATTTATCATCTTTAACCAAGCCAGCCACTCATATTTGCGGCCAGATTTAATTAAGGAATCATATATGATAATAAATATAAATGATAGAAAATTAGAGAATAGAATACCTAATTAGCTTCAATTTGACATTTAATTGACAAATTTACGTTATAAACAAGGCTGCGAAGAGTGCGGCAAGATGCGCAACGGCAACCCTGATTTTTAAAATCTTTGCAAATTTCCGTGATGTAGACGATATTTTATTTAAGAAACAAGTGAACGAAATTGTTTCCTAAAAATCAATTAAAAACCTAGCGGCTATACTTTGATAGGTAACTTGGTACAAAGATATTCTCCTAATTATAAATATTCATAAAAAAATGTTTTTTAGCAAATACCCGATGAACGACTATACGAACGAACGAAACATACGAATCCTGCAGCTAAATTTTAGACCATGAAAGCATCGTTCAAAATGAAATATTTTATTTTAAGGTAGCTCAGCAGAAAAAAGTGGAATTTCATAAAATATACATTGTTCTATACAAATTCGTTTGACATTAGAGGGACAGACTTATGGCAAAGTCACTTCGTGTAGGGGGCTTACTAAGCCCGGCTTAGTGGAGATGCTTTAACAGTAGGGTGCGCGCCAGTTAAGTCTGCGCGTGGCCAAAATTTAAACTAATCCTAACAAAATTTAAAATACATAATGCTGTCTGGGCCGCATTGGAGTTGTTGTGACAGGTGAAGTTTTGAGTGTCTTATGTTTTTATTCGTATTTATTGATCAAATTTTGTAATCATCATGCCAAAAGTTATTAAAAGTGATTGGCCGAGAGATTGTTTTAAAGGTGAAACTTTCTTGTGAAGCAGAACGGGACAATAAGGGGCCAATTGATCCATTTTCTTAAGTATGGGCTCGGGTTGCTTTCTTGACTTTGACTTCTTGACTTTTTGGTGGTATTTTGCCAAATAACGCATATATGTGTGGTATTTTTTCTCCGTGTGGGATATTTTTGTTATATATAGTATATTGTTGGACCGCACTGTCATTCAAATATCTGAAAAAGGTAATAGAAGTTACCTTGAGAGAAGTGAAGCTTTATATGAAATGTCTTCCAATAACTGAAGTAGTGTTTAATACCATCACTATGGAGGAATGGATTAATGTGTGTTAACACGTGGAAAAAATTTAATACCAATATTGTGTATCTTTTGGATATAGAAATAGACAAATTTATAATTGATCCTACAAGTGATGATTGAAGCTTGAACACTTCGGATGACGAAATTACCGAAGATTCAAACAATACAATGGAAGACCCACTTAAAGACCACACTTATCCAAAATGTAAAAGTTCTGTTAGATGCCTAATAAAAAAATTCCAAAATATTTAAAGTTGTTTTCATTTATTTTTAAAGTACAAACACTTAAAATCGGTCGAGGCGGTCTTGAGCTATGGTGAAATCGATCTGATATTATAAAATGTTGTAATTGCTTGTTATTACTTCTTGCCCACTCTACGCCCTTGACTTGCAAACTGGTAGTAAATGTTAATTTACAATTAGTTTATGTTATGTTTAGTTTGTGTTATTATGTTTACTTATATGAATAAAGATATTTTGATTTTTAAATACTTGATTTACCTAGTTACATTTTTTTCTTATCTCCTATTTATATTTATGATGGGAAAGCAATTTTCCATAACAAGCAGCCTCGTCGCGCGCAGACTTAACTGTCGCACACTTTAGTAGGTATATACACGAACTGTATTTTTTATACAAAATTAGTTTTCAACTAATCTACTCTATACTACTATTAAGGGGGTCCATAAATTACGTGAGTTTTTATTTTTATTTTCTGTAAATCCCCCTCTGGTGAGATATCGTGAGATTTTATTCAGCCTCCTCCCCCATCCCCCAATCTCACGTGCGATTTTTCAAAATGTGGGTTTCTTACGTAAACGCGTTGGAATATTATTGGAAAGAGAAAAAAAAATGCTTCTTGCTTTTACGATGAGTTAAGACTAGTAATCAATATTGCTGAGAGTTTAATTATAAGTGTAATAAAAATTTAGGGCCTTTATGGTCAACCGTTTTCCTAATTATTTGTTCGATCAGAAAAAAAATGTGATATTTGCCGAGATCCCCCTCTCTCTAACGTAAGATTAAATGAGATTTGACTCGACCCCCTCCACCCCTTAAACACCTCACGTAATTTATGGACGCCCCCTAAGGCATCTTGACTAAGCCACCATACCCAAGTTTGACGGAATAAGAGTATAACAGACTATGCTCACTAGCCACTAGGTATAATATAATATATATTACGAACTACAAACAAAAAATATAATTCAAAAAACTCTAAAGTCTTTTTCGTTTGTCTACCGATGCTGTCACTATTACAAAATATTGTTTACTTTTGTTATGACTTTTTTGGATTTTTTTCTTATTTTATTTGAGCTAATAAAACTCCAACTTACTACTTTCAAACTTATATATACATAACTAGTAGGATGCAGGCAGTAAAACTTTTAAACTTATTTCGAAAATTCTATAACCATTAGAGCATTGTTTCTCAAACGGGTGGTCAAGCTTGTTTTAAAACTTAAAAGAGGGTCGCGTCTGTTTAAAAATAATAAATACAATCTACATTCATCTCATTACTGCTGCAGCAGCATTATAGCCAATTTTATGTTAGTGTTAGTGTCCCTACATACACTACTGTTAAGGTACCTTGACTAAGCCTTCAGTCCGGATTCAGAGTAGTAGAAATTCGTGTATAATCTGTTCCTTATTTATCGTCTGTTCTCGTCAGTCGCCCCAGTGGCACTCGCCAGTATAGCGCAGTCGCAATGTTGTGACGTGACGTCATTTTCCATTCATAGTTTTTAGTTCATCAATGGGGCAATGTTATGGCAATATTCGATTCGTTTGTTGAGAATAAAGTGTTGTCTCAGAAGTTTTATGTGTGATTGATGTTTTTACATTCAGGTTGAAATTGAATTTTATTGTATTTACATACTGACTGATTATTTATGACAAGGAAATTAAGAGCGCTACTAAAGGCTTAAAAGTGCATTCATTGATGAATGAATAGAAGTGAAAATTGTGCATGCGCAGTGTGTTATAGTTATAAAATGATCATATTAACATACGACTTCGAGAAATAATTACAAAAGATTATTTCTGAGACAATTTCCTCAATCCCAAGTAGAATATTACTAGTTACGACACTCCGGAAGTGGCGGGACAAGCCGGCCGAGGGGCTCGCTCCGAAAGAGATAACAGCGGATGAAAGAGATAAACAGTTATGGATTTAACATGGCGGACGAAACGCGTAAAGTGCGAGTAGAAGAACGATTGAAAATAAAAATTGGTATGTATCAGTGGTTTTCTGTACCTTTTAACTGTTATTATTATTAATAGTGGTTTATTTAACGACATATAATAATATTAGGATCACAAGAGCGGTGTATAGATTATGTGTTACTGACAGTTAAATAGTGAACAGGTGGTAACTGGTGAGTACACGGCTGGTTTCTTTTTGGAATGACCTGAAACTAATAATGATTGTACCTACAAGCGATGGAAAAAGTAACTATATCTATATTTAAAAGCAGTGATATAATTATGTATTTATTTATCTGTTCTTGGTTTGCATTATCCATTGTTTTTGTAGTGTTAGTTTGACAGTTCGCGTAATTTATGAATGAAACGCAGAGAACACAATGAACTCGTGCTAAGATCATAATAGATTAGATATCGGTTGTATACTTTCTTACTATGAATTAGCAATAATCAGTTACATTTTAATAACAAAACATGGTTCTGGTTTTTATTGTTGCAAATTGACTTTATCTATATCTAGAAATGAGAATATCCTTTATTATTCTAGTAAAAGTGGATGAAACTTTATTCTGTGGATATTATTGATTTGCCAATTTGACTCAAATTACCAAATAAGAATTGCTATTTCATATATAATTTTTCTTCACATTGCTAAAAGCAACAGTTGATGCCTATTCATACATCATATACTCTATTCATGCTTTTACATAAGTTTGGTTAAAATGCAATTGCAATTTCCTTCTTAATTAAAACTGTGATATTTGTGATAACTATTGGGCAGTGTCTATTTATTTTCCACCAAATTATCATATAAATTAGTTTTTATATTTATTTATAAATTAAGGTTTATAAATTTCAACTTAAAACCAGTTACAAAAATATAGACATTATTGTGGTTTTTCATGTTAAAAAGTGAAGATAATATAAATTATGAGTACAAGAAAATATAAATACTGTAATGCAATTTATACTATGAAGTTACATTCAATATTTTTCTACAGTTTTAAATTTACATAATTTTTTAACCTAGCCTTTACAGAGAAATTTAAATATATATTTGTCTAAAAGCAATTTCATAAATTTTAATACTTACCATTAAATAACAAGTCCTACATAAGCTTTGATAGTATTTAAAGTCAGAATGTCACATTGGGAACTTGTTTTATGTGTGATTTCCATTATTAAACAAATGTGAGTTTAATATTCCTATGCTAATGTAACTCATATATACTAGAATTTTTCTACATGACTTGCTAGAAAATTAGATTTTGCACATTGGGACCTATTACTGCATTTATTCCACACAATTTATTCTTACTAAGCTACACTGACTAACCCACAGTGAGTTTGGATCTTTATGCTTTCGTCAGTTTTACATGACCAATTAACCACTTGGAAGTCAAACAATTCTCTATCTACAACCACTTGGTAACCCTGGATAAACCATCTTGACATTGGCACTTAGTGCCAGTTAGCTCGCTTCAGTTACACAAAATATTCAATCCACATATTGGTTTGAAATCCCATCCAATCCATCTTAATGTCACTTAATCTCATACAAAGCTTTGAAGATGTTTACTTTGCTAGTACTAACATATTGATTGCAGTTAAAATATAAGTTTTTAAGAGTCACATACACATTGATAAAAAAGAAATGATTAGCTTTGTGTAATTGGCTCTAAAATCATTATTCTGCTTTAGTAAACATATTAACATGCTCATTAGCATAAAAATGTTAAGTGTAAATAGTCAAACCAGATTGATGTATGTGTGTGCCGGCGCAAGCATATAAATCCAAGATAAGACTTATATGTGTCTGAATTGATAAGGCGCAATATGCCTTCCGGAGCGTGACCTACGATCCTTTTCACTTCTACAATATCACATACCTACTATGAACCTTACACAATGATATCTTAGGATAATAATTGCATCCTTTACTCAGTGAGTTCTGTATAGTTGATTTTATATGCTTGCAGGGATAATATATAACAGTTATAGACAGTGGTAATTCAAATAATAAAATATAAAATAATAGTTTAAAATATTGATTTGTATGATTCTATATGAGAATTTATCCTAAGCATTAAAAGTAAATGAGCTTTAAATGGAATGACTTAGTGTTATTGTATACTCCCATATTTTACCTATTCTTATGTTATATCTGTATAGAATATTATTTTATTAGATCTCCTTTTTGTAACAAATGAATTAATTTATGTCTCTATTTGCATAATATCTATAATATAGTATAATAAGGATATTTACAAGCAAAACTTTATTATAAATTTGAAAAATACTGCTTTACATTAAATAACATGATGTAATGTCGAGAAAATCCATTGATGTTATATGAAAGTGACTCAGAAACGCGACGCACTTAGTATTAAATTAAGTGTGACTACTAGCTAAATTTCAGCGGTGTGACGTGACGTATTGGTTGATGAGGCGACGAGTGACATAAAACCGTTCGCGTGCTAGTGGCTCGCTGATGAAGGAGTTATCTACACTCCGTGAATGGGGCGACCTAGCGTTTTCCATTGAGCGCAACCATTCATGGAAACTCGACGCGCTGTTAATGAAAAACGCTCATTTATAGTCGCTATCGATGTGTGCTGTTTGTTGCCTTGACGGTTTCACGTGTATCTATATGCCCATTCAAAAGTTTTATCTGCTCAACTTGTAGATAAGATTTTGATAAGCTACTAGCGTCTCCACAAATTATAAATAAAACCAAATATGTTTTCACATTATTAAAGAAAAGTTGAGATCCGTTTAGTTGATGTTAAACTTCTTTAATTATTAATTTCTTTATCTTGTTAATTTGATTTAAGAAAATCCTGTGTAGATTTTTTTAGTTTGCGGGATAATAGGAACGGTTAGGTGTATACCTAGTATTTACTAACTACAGTGTAAGGCCTATAAAATTGTTAACGTTTCTCTTCGTTGTCCTTTTAGGCTTAGCCGATGTTGAAATATACTTAATAATATTTTGCAAAAATACAGTCTTAAAAGCCCACCTGCAGATTTAATCGTAGGTAGACCCCAGAAACCTAGATATCGCAAAGAGACTGTTCTCCTACGTAGGACGTATTCAGTAGGATTGCTATTTAATATTGCCCACGCTATTTAGACGACAAATATTATGAATTAATTTTGTACTCGCTCAAACAGAACTAACCTACGTAGTTAAGTACTTATCGTTAGTAAGCTACTCTCGATTTCGAAACAAACGCAACACGCATATAAGTGTGGAAATATTATAATGGTATTCGCTATTGTGCTCGGTACAGATTGCTCGTTTCCTCAGACTAGCTTATGGTATACAGAGTCCCGTTTCACTCCCACGATCTACTTTGATGGTGTTACTGTCGCTCTGATGATGGTTGTTTTTGCATTAAAAATTATAGTAATTTTTATACTGTTTTAAATTATTGTTACGAAGTTTCTCTCTGTCCATTGTTCTTATACCAATATAATGTGGAAATTATCTGTGTTATGTTTACATTTACAAAGCAGTTCGCAGTTTCGATTACAGGTTTACTTGTTAGAGATAATAGGCAAAGTAATGAAGGTTTTTTAAAATCTTATGTTACCCAAAAAGGTCATTATAGACTCGTATAACTAGCACAACGAGATTCTTAAATCTTTGTGCCAAATACGTAATGGTTGACTCGCCTTGTCCGGCCGTATACAGCCATTTCTGACGAGGTCGCAAATTGCAATCCTTACACAATCAGTGGACCCTTCTTTAAATGCCGTTCATAAATTCCTTTAACTTCTATGAGGCTCTGCTGCAAGGTACTAATTGTATCGCGTTTATTATTTTTATTACTTGTCGTGCGTATTTTAAAACAATTAAAAAGCACCATTAACTAATGTAAAGTTTTGGTAAGGTCGAATTGTGCAAATGTTCACGTGCCATGCAATTTGGTAGTGCAATTATTTTGTCAAGAGTTATTAAAACAATTGTACGAGCATTACGCAAATGAGTGATGACGACACGCTGACAACTGCTAGTCGAGTCCAATGGCGCGTGTAATTGGAGACACCTCGTTAAGTGACGCTAGGTCACGCTTCGTATATAACAAGTTTCACGTACGATGATTCAATTAACCCTATATCTAATTTAGTTGGTTAACAAGGATCCATTACTTGAACAATTAAATCTGTATATTCTCAACTTGTTGCTATTTCAGACATCGACGTTGTTAGTTTTGTTATGTTATTGTGGTTTATATTTTTTTTAGAACATCGTTGTTTGCGTTTCTAATAAAATGTTTTTGTTTTGTCTTCTCCAGGTGAAGCAAAGAATTTACCAGGTCGTAACAATGGAGCCGCGTGTGCCCGTGATATATACTGCGTGCTGTCCTTGGACCAAGAAGAAATATTTCGCACATCCACTATTGAAAGAACACTCAAGTAAGTGCCATTATTATTGTATAAAAATAAAAATGTTCATTGCCAGAAATCATTATCGAAACACAATATCATAAGGTTCAGTTTACGTATTGTCGCTCATAACGGTTCCATTGTCATATTTCCGGCTTTCTGGACAGCCTTCCTGTTGATACCGCGGCCATGTGGGAAACGTTTCCGTATTAAAATTAGGGTGCTGTTACTATTGGGTCAAGGCTTCGTACAATTCGAAAGTTATTAAATTGCACCAGTTTTATTGAACGTTTAGAGGTTTGTCGTGCATACTCATAGACGTGGGTGCGTTTTATTCTACCATTAAAGTAAACAGTGGATTTGCCTAATAGAAAACGCACAAAATTGTATTATCATACAAGTGGTGTCAATAGGGAATTTCTATTAGTACTTTAATGGAAATCTTGTTGAGATTGGCGGTTTTTAATTTTTCATAAAGGTTTAATTATTGTTAACAAAAATGGCTGCTATTTTACTTTAATTCAAATTAAAAAGTGTGAGAGTAACTCGTGAATCTTTTGAGAAAGGGGAGGATTGATTGTCGGTCGCAGCGGGGGTGTGGTGTGGCGCGCCACGTCCCGGATGCACTTCCGGCGGGCGCGCGCCGTCGCGGAACGTCCCTTCCGCTGCACCCTATCGAACGGTTTTCGAAGTTCAAAATACAGAAAACACTTTGCCTGTTTTTATTGGTTTACGGAATTATGTTGCTGTTGCTTTGTCTATGTCCTCTAAATATAGCGTCATATTAGTCAACGAAGTAAGATAAGAACTAAGTTGTGATATAAGCTGATTTTCTCTATGGTTGTAATAGTCTCATAGGTATGTAAAATTCCGAACCGTTCCGGTCTAATAGACCCGGAATCTCTATTATTTAATTGAGGCAGAAAGGAAATGTAATTGATAATAATTTAGTGACCTCCGAGGTGAGCAGGACGCTGTGACGGATATCGAAGGAAACGTCACGTCACTTCTATTTACTTAATGGGTTCTTTGTCTTATGATACCTTATCACTTGTCTGTAACTGTATTATACTATACTTAGGTGGGACACGATATTATTTTCATTGTATGTATTATTATAAATAGTACTAGCACATCCAATTTTAATACCTAATATTTTTGTAAATAGACCAAAACTTTCTTTATAAAATCTCATCATGAAAGATTGACTTGATTTACTACTAAAATATTTTGTTGTAATTATAGAAATAACATAGTATCGGTAACGAGCACGGTATAGACGTTTATCCATGTTTTATAAGACTGCAGGAGTTTTGTCGTAAAAGCACACGGACGGATTTTGTCATTAATTTAGGCCGGTACGAATGATGTCACGTTCAGAAATAATTGAAACAGTGGCTCATCTTAACCATTCCTTTTTGAACGCGAAGTACAGCTAAACCGGAAGCTTTTAAGTGATAAATTGACGCCGGAACCGTGTGGCGTAAAATGATCGTATGATCCAGGAACGGCTTTGAAACCCCGATAGTGCATTGCTCTATACATTAGGTACTGGATAGTGTTTTATTGAAATTGTATTTCAACGATTACACAAACACTGACAAATATAGAAATGCTTTTGAAGATATTTTTTATATGTATCTTTTTAAGAAACATGACTCAATCGTAAATCTTTTCGTTAATAATATGTAGTAAACGTATCAGATATTTTAAACAAATGCAATGATTCTCAGGTTCGGTTCTAAACGTGGCGGTGATCAAATTTTAGTAATGGCTAGGTGTACAGCGAAAAAAAATATGGAATAGGAAAGCTCAGAACAGAGCTAAGTGGAAAGAAATGGAGAAGGCCTTTGCCAAAGTTGTGCAAACAGATGGGTTGATTAAAAATTATGTAAGATTTCTGTCTGATTACAGACTTATATTATATTATTATTAGTGTACAGCGTACCGAGGTTGATTGTATAAGTTAGGTTTTATTTATCTGGATTTTCACACACGAGAAAGGAAATTGATCAATTATAAGCATACTGTTAGTTTTTAGAACTGTTTCGTGGTAACTGATACAAAGGATTTACCAAATAGGGACTAACATTTTGCAATAGTTTTTACAGCATATTGCATTTTGCCGACATACTTTTGCATTGTTTGGATCGTTGCTAATTACAATAATCACTTATGAACCATTTACACTACTGATGATGCTTCATGAACCATATAACGGGTAGACTTGAAAACCTGCTTGACTCAATAATCGCAGTTGGTGCAACTAACTTTGCTTTTTGTTGCCGGGATATAATAAAGTATACGTGTTGCCGCCCCCGCTCATGGTGGCGGTTCCGCCTCCGGTTTATTAATACTACTGTGGCGCCGGATGCGACTTCAACGAACTCACTTGATACCTAGCGGAATGTAATATGAGCGGTAAAAAGTGTGCACACAATATTGCACCTCACAAATTATGTAAAACGTTTTACAAACATCAGCACTACAGCTAGTCAGCTTTTCTGAGCAAAGCGACTCAGAATTGAAATATGCATTGAATAATCCTTATTTGTACAATCAAGTATGTCTTCTTTGTACGTAACGGATATTATATTCTAAACTGTAATTATCGCGTTTTGTAAAGCCGACACTAAATTATCTGCATCACTAATTTCCACGAAAAAAGGAAGAGTGCGCGTCATGTAGTATGGAATGATCAAAACAAACAATTTATCACGCTTACATTGTTACATAGAACGAGTGTTAATTTTCATAATAACCCAAAAGTTTCCACGGTACCTATTATAATACGAGCGTTGAAACTTTCACCTTTGTTGACTACAAAGGCCCACGCACATCCGCGCGATGATCCTTATCGCACTTACTTGAACGGATATGTTTGGTATCATTTGTCAATAGGGCAGCCTACGTAAACGTTTTTGCAGTTGACTCAAAATAATAAAATATTTCACTACATTGTATTTTATATACAACATCAGGGAGAATTGTGTAACTTTATGGAAACTTGAAATGTTTAACCAATTTCAACATATTTCACATAATATATAAATTTCTACAGTAGGTAATTTCTGTTGCAGCCCATTTTTCGGCGAAGAATTCCAATTTGAAGTACCCCGCAGATTTAGATACTTATCCATATACGTGTTCGACCGTGACAAACAGGCCAGCAAACAGGACAAAGTCCTTGGAAAAGTTGCTATCAAAAGAGAAGATTTGGAGAAGTACAACAACACTGACCACTGGTTCGCTCTGCGACCGGTGGATGCGGACTCGGAAGTACAGGGTAAAGCATACATTGAACTGTCCATGGAGGACTCAAGAAAACGATTACGAATGGACCCTAAACCTCCCGATCCCGACTTCAGCGAATGTTCCAAGGCGAAGGCAAACAATCTCACTAGACTATCAGAATATTGTAAAGAGAGCATGCGATTCGGTTCGTGTTCGAGTTCGACTAGTAAAAAGCTGTTAGCGGCTGTTGCAACGGAACCTGCGCTGTCCCTTTCCCGTTCAGAGAGTTTAAAGGATCGCGCGCAGTGGTCTGTGCGCCCTAAACCACCGATGCACACTATGGCAGAATCGCCGTCCCCCACCGCAGCCGACTATTGGTCGGATCCAGAAAGACATTGTGCGGCACACGTCGGACCTGACACGATACGCTTAAGGGTTCTAGAATGTTCAGAACTGACCACGAAGAACGGCCAGTGTGATCCATTTGCGCTTGTAACGTTGTTGTATTCGAATGGAAGGAGGGTAGAAAAGCGCACGAAACCCAGAAAAAAGACCGTCAATCCGCAATTTGATGAAATTTTTTGTTTTGATCTCGTCATGGAGGCTGATCCTAAGGATAAGGATGGATCACAGACGGTAAATCATTTTATTCTTTATGATGATTTTCTCTATATGAATCTAACTGTATTTAATAATAATTTAAATATAACTTTATTAGGCCGGTGTGGCGTGCGAGGCTAGAGTGTCAGTGTGGCACGACGCCGCTACTCCCGTGTTTTTGGGAGAAGTTCGCTTACAGTTAAGACAACCTGCGCCGGATCCTTTGTGTGCATGGTAAGATTTTGTTATTTTCACCTGAAAAAGTTTATATTATATTAAGCTTGTTGCGATGACGGTTGCCGTAAAAGAATACCGATTAGGGTTTAGTCTGAACGTAAAATTGCTTTCTATCGAAGGTAAAACAATCTCCAAAAACTTATCGATAATTAGGTATATTTCACGACTGACGTAATCGGTATTTTTAACGTTTATTTGGTTTCTTCCTAAGGTTCTTCCTAACATCAAGAGCGGGCGGCGCCCTATCTCGAGGTGCGACTCCTCCTGGTACGCGTTTGTCTGCTGCAGGCAGTTCTACCCTTGGTTCTTTGAGACTTCTCCTCCGGTACACGGTCGACCACGTCTTCCCCTTACAACACTATCGGCAATTGGAGGAGCTTTTTCTCAGAAGCGTTCATCAGAAGGTAGTGCTTACTTTCCATCCTATTTGTTATGTATTATGCTTTTATAAGAAATTTACTTGATACTACCGTGTTTTATGTCCAGGATGCTGCTACTATTTTGCTTAATTGTCCTTGTAGTTCAAAAGAGGGTTAATAATTCCCACAGGATTTAATTAGGTATATTTTACGCATAACCGTGGGAAGATAATTTTATATGGCTTATGGTGAAACCTTTTTGTACGGATGTAACTGTGCGAGACCTTGTTTATTCAAGATTATCTTAGTTTTGATTTTACATAGATGATTCAGTAAGCAGATTATTAAAAAATATATATTCATAGATCTCATAAAAAAAGCCAGGACCTCTGTTGGCAAGATTATTTCATTGTTACTTCGAACGGCTTTAATATTTCTGTCTCTTTCTTTGACCATTTTCAACAGGGCCGGATTTAGGGGTCTGGAGGCCTAAAAAACAAAGGGGGCCCCAAAATGTTTACCTTGAAATAATATTATGATCAATAATTTCTACTTCTATCTTGAAACTTTGAGTATTTAATAAATATATAAAATATATCAAAAGAAAAGTCGTTTACTAGTGTTTTCAATTTTAAAACATTTTCTTCCTAAGTCTTGTGGAGGCCTCGGTTTCGCTCCCCTAAATCCGGCCCTGATTTTTACCAACCCAAATGGCCATTGAGTATCGTATCCCAATCAGGCGTTCTATTATGAATATAAAATAGCATAGGCTTCTTCATCTATAATTCGCAATATTGTTGTGTTTGACAAATACAAATACAGTAAATATGCATGTTAGAGTGAACTAAAATTGAGACTGCTAATGGCGACGTGTATCTTTCTCGTATATACATATTAGTATTAAGTTTCTAATGTAAATAAAATATATTTTTTTGTAATGAGAAATAAAGTTCTTTAAAAATTAAACATTAGGCTTAGTTATCTCTTACTATATACTAAATAACTTAACGATATTGTGTTTTGCAGCCAATAACAACGTCAGCGGTGTACATCTTAGGCGAAATAGTATCGAGTAAGACGGAAGCCGCCCAGCCCCTTGTAAGACTCTTCACACATCATGATCTCATCGTTCCCATCGTTAAAGAACTCGCTGATGCTGAGATTTCTGTCCTCACGTGAGTACCTTTTAATATTAAATGTAAAAATGCCGTGTAATTTTATTTTATTACAAGAATTCCAAAAAATCATGTGAAAGTTAGGTAATTTTCAATCATACGAATGATTTTTTTAAGTAAAAAATATTCAACGTTACAGTTAAAATTTATTAGATTTTAAAGATACGTTGCGTTTTATTATGTTTTGAAGGTTTTAAAATGGCGTTGTAAAATGTAATTAGTAATGTGGGATTTTTCTTATAAATGTAATATGTAATTATATCAGATGACTTTCTTGATATAAAGATTTAATTCGCAATCAAATGATTGTACTAATGACAGCTTACAACATAAAGCTTTGTTTTCTGTGGGAATGTTGCAAAATGTGTGTCTTACAAAAATGTCATTTGAACTAATGATTAACATATTTTTAGGCAAGGTTTCATTGTCAAGTTTCACACATATAAATAGTAGATTCACAATACAATAAAAAAAAGTATTTAATACTGTTTAGCTGAGTGCTACATGATAAATACAAAGTGTTTGTGCCTAAAGTAATATAATATTTAGTCTGTATCCATAGTTAACATCTATCGACAAACGGTTAATTATTTACAGCATGCAATTCCACAAAATTTTCCAATGTTGGCGTTCTCTACCTTTTTTATATCGTCCTATCAACTTATCATCTCGCTGACTCTTTCTTTTTCCACTTCTTTTGCGATTCTATTATCTCTATATTGTTAGTTATAAGATTTAGGAATTTTAGTTTAATTTTTTAATGTTTGTATGTAGGTTAGTTGGTGTGGGTAATATAATGGAATTCTATCGCATTAGTTGTAACTGTAAAGATAGGAAAATTTAATGGAAAATAAATAAATAAATTAAATTAAATTTTTTGCTTCTCTCTGTCACACTCACTGACTGATTCTCACAATAATAAAATTTTACTAACTAACCCTTGCTCTGCTAAACATTATTTTTTAAATTTAATACCATTTGATTTTAAACGTGCTGAATAATTAAGTTTTGGTTTGCTGGCGATAGTGTCATCTTACTTTTACGCCACATTAATCGCTTATTACCTAGCACATATCAGTTTGCATTGATAACTGAGTGCAAATTGAGTTGAATCTTCTGTTACACAGGAAGTGAAATGCAGATAAAAAATATAAATAGACTAGCTGATTGCTATATTTTAAATTACGTTTCATGATACGTAGTATTAAAAGAAATATAAATGGCCGAAAAAGAAAAAAATTATCAAAAACAAAGTTTCGAAGGGCCCTTAATAGATACCGTAGTTGTATTTAACAATATAATTTATTCATTATATTTAAAAACGTTATTAAATGATTCTTTTAATACACGATATTAATTAAAATTATTTTTTTAAATTTGGAACGTGATATACATTTCCATATATAAAATCTTAATTTTTTCAAGAAGTTTAATATCCAGTCTTAGTATTTAACGTAATATTTTTGTGTGTAGTGACGCGACAACAATATTCCGTGGCAACACGCTGGTATCCAAAATGATGGATGAGGCGATGAGGCTAACGGGAGCCGCCTATCTTCGTTCGGTACTGCGGCCCACACTCGCGGCAGTTCTTCATGAGAAGAGGCCTTGCGAGATTGACCCAGCCAGAGTTAAGCCATCTGCGGATATCGCTGCTAACCTGGCGAATTTGAAGGACTATGTTGAGAGGGTGAGAATCTTTCTTTTTTCAAATATTTTATGAAGGTAGACTGAAAAATTATGAAACGACGGTAACGCACGAGCCCTAGCCGAGCTTTACAGTGTTAGATCGCTTTTTAAGTCACTTCTTGCCGCGCTTTATGTAACTGTATGAAATGCCTTAGTGAAGAGCGTAAATTAAAGGCCGGCAACGCACTTGCCTCTTTCATGTGTTGCAGTGTCCTTGGGTGGACTACTTATTGGCCTCCAGTCCCACAAAAAACAACAAATCCAGCCCAAATTTTTACTTCAATATTACTTACTCAGTCATAAAATGAGTGTTAGTGAAAAAATAAAGTGTAAATATGATATAAAGTAAATTTTTTTTTCAGGTATTTGCCGCAATAACGTCATCGTACGGCACTTGTCCATCAGTGATGTGTCGCCTATTCGACGCATTACGGCAGTGTGCGGCGAGGCATTTCCCCCACAACGCTGAAGTCCGATACTCTGTAGTCTCTGGATTTATATTCTTACGTTTCTTTGCCCCCGCCATACTTGGTCCGAGGCTTTTCGATCTCACAACTGAACAAATTGTAAGTATAACATCTTGTAATACACGATTCCTTTATTTATTTCGTTTACAAAATAAATTATAAATTAAAAAAAAAATATAGATAAAGATGGAATACATACTACAACAAAAAGGTTAAAAAAATATTTAATAAATTTTTGATAAGTGATTCGCCTGTGTTGTGTAATGGCGTGAAAGTGTCCATCTCCCTTTTTTTTTATTTGTGTCCATGTTAATAGTATTGTATTATAACTTGCTGTTCGCAAGGCTAGTGAAAGCAGACTATATGCGTCGTGACTGATTTCTGGTAGATTTTATAACTCTTTCACTGAGCACTTGCATAAAGAAACTTTGTTCAAGGCTTCGTTAATACAGGATTTCAATAATATAATTACCTTTATTAAACGGGAATATAATATTGTCTATGGTTTAAGCAAAAGATAATGGAAAAGAAAATGATATTTTCTCAAAAATATGTATACCATAAAAAGATCTAATTTAATCATAATATCACATAGTCAAATGTGTCAACTTCATTTATTGACAGCTTGCATAAAATACATAAACAACGGACTTATAGAACAACGTATGAATGTCATCATTATCTGAAATGAAGCTGCAGTATTTGGCGGACCGTGTTATTTAAGAAGGACTCACACTGTTGTTAATTAGCGTTCATCCTTAAATAAATTTTTAATTGACTTGCAGGACCTCCAAACAACGCGGACGTTGACATTGATCTCGAAGACGATCCAGTCTCTGGGTAATTTGGTGAGCAGCCGGTCAGCGCAGCAGGTCTGCAAGGAGGAGTACATGGCCGAACTCTATAGAAGCTTTTGCACCACCAGACATGTACGTGCTAAACATTTGATTAACTTGTCATTGGTATTTAATAGACCATTTCATAGATAATAAACTATTTATCAATAGTCTTTAAAATAAGAATTTGTATTAGGGTATACGAAAGGATGGCATTAAAAACGATTGTAGAAAAAAAAAACATGTAAATTAGTGATTTATATGTCAGGCACGTCATACAAATTGGTCACAGATTAGTCGAATCGACGATGGCGTACCATATCAATAAATAATGTCTTCGCATGCCTAATACTATTGTAGAGTATAATTTTGACCCTGATTGTTTTTGATCTAAATATGTATAAGTTGTATGTATTTTTGTAATTTACGAACGATAACACGTAAAATCTTTCCGTTTGTTTAGGCGATTACAGGGTACATCACAGGGACGCCATCTTGTCTAGAGAAACATTTTGGCGGGTTTTTGAAATCATTCATGTATGATTAAAATTTTGAAACGTTGTGATAATAAAAAAATAAATTTATAATTATTGTATATATATATATATAAATATATAATTGCCTATCGCTTTATAAGTTGGATTTAGAAAAATAATTACAGTTTATTTTATGCGAATAAAATTTCTATGTCTTTATTGTGTTTGACAAGATATTTATAACGTAATTCGACTGAGCAAGAGTTATCGATTGCGCCTTAAGTTACTTAAACGCTGTAAGATTTTCATACAAATATTTAACCCAAACGTATCATTCTCTGTCCAAGTAACTCATGTACAATCGTAATTTTGTCTTTTAGATTAAAAATATTTCTTATAAAATACGAATACTCTGTTCAACTTTTTATAAAATACGATGTATTAGGTATGATTTTTTTTTTCTACAGGTGCAAGCGATAAAACAATTTCTGGAAATAATCTCGACCAGTTCGGATACGCAAAATAATAATGTACAAGAAACATCGGTCCTACTTAAAGAAGGGTGAGTTTTTATTAATGTTGACATTGTCTTTTATAATTTGTCCAAACTTTTTTATATATTTAACTCAGTGTTTTAAATTTTTGCTTTCGTATCGACTGGGAGAGATCATGGTAAGACATTTGTGTATTATACAAGATTTGTCGTAAATTGTTGAACTGATTTTGATTAAATTAATATATTACTACAATTATTTCTGCATTAATCATACAGATAATAAAATTTTAGGTTTTATATACTACCAGTTTATATAGGTCCATATTCTAATTGGTATCTTAAGTGACAAGCATTGTTAACTTTGTCTATAACTATGCATCTGTAACATTTGTCTATGATTTTTTATCTATGTCAATAAAATCAAAACATTCTAAAATTAAATTAAATAATCCACATGGTTTTTTTAATAAAAAAACAGATATATAAATAAAGAATAAAATTAATTACATCGGATTTGATAATTAAACTTTATTGATACCTTTGATAGTTTCTGTAGGTGTATGAAGTTTGCATTACATGAATAAATTCATTAACAGGACGATGATCAAACGTTCGGAGGGCGTTCGTATGGGCCCTGGCTCCCCGCGCAGGCGCTGGGTGAGGCCGGCGCATACGCACTCAAAACGGAGACATTTTAGACTTACCAGGTAATGTTCGTATTTTTAGAAAACTGCAAATATTTTTTTTATTATTTTTTTTGACGAAATTTATGTATATATTAACATGTTTATATGTATGGTCCGATCATAGGACATACACATCCCTACAGAAGTACGATATATCTAAATTTTATTGAACCTATTTTGTTTGATTGTGTTGTTAAAAAAAATTGGTTGCCTGTAAAGTCGGTATACGGGCGAAAGTTTTACGTGACAACGACTTTGAGTGGTAAAATAATTTTAATGTGAATATTCATTCATATAGTAGGAAGAAGGATGAATCACTTTTTATGTCTGTCTCTCTCGCTCTTAGGCGGGCTAACCATGCCCGAGTGGAAGGGACGCGTGCCTCTCACTCGCTCTCATTGTGAGCGTATAACGTGAGCGGAGCGTAACGCAGTTTCTTGAAGTGTCACCCGGCAAACCAATTTATAAGACGTTGTCACGTCAAAAGGGTTCACTTCGATATGATTTTTCTATGTGGACTATACTTCACTTTTTAAGTCGCTTAAAACGATATTTAAATCATTAATAAATAAATAATATTAATGTTTTTCAGTGGTGAGTTGTGGTGGTCTCGTTGCGGGGCAAAAGCAGCTGCGCATCGGCTACCCCTCTCCGGTGTGTTGTCGGTGTCGCCAGTAGATTGTCCGCCAGCTGGAGCTCCCTTGGATGCTAACAATATCTTCCAAATAGGTATACGACGAGCTGAATAATATGGCGTGAGCCTCATGGCTCATTTAATAAGAGATTCTTTGATTTCGGGTTAGCGGGCAAAGAAAGTTCATTAGTTATTCCAATAGAAAATTGTTTTTATTTCCGTCCAATCTTCTTCTCTGAATGTAACTTTTTATATACATAATAGTATAATCATACAAGTTTATACATAATAATATAAGCATAGGTGAGGTGAATGAATAGAGATCTAAATTAAAAATATGATTTTCAGTGCATAGAGAGCGTGTCCTATTCGTACAAGCAAGTAATTGTGTAGAGCGCGCTGAGTGGTTACGTCTTCTCTCTGCATTGTGCCGTCGTTCGCCTGCCACGCCTCCGCATAGGGGCTACTACGTTGACACCAAGTGGTCATGGTATGTATTTACTAATTGATACTCGGCTTATTTTGATGAATTTTTTATGAGTATTTCGTATGAATACAAACTATAATTGGACTGCATTGAGCTGAATACTAAAGTTGAAACTCTTTGGTTGATATTGCAAAAATACAAAAAACACTATAAAAGTACACAAATCAATATGTATTAGACATTTTTGTATACATACAAAAGCTCTGATATATCAATCATAGATCAACTTTGAAGATTATGTTTTTATTTTCAAAATTGAAAATATATAAATAACATTGTTTCATGTGTGCCCTTAACCAAAGAGGTTAGATTTTTAGATGTTTTTTAGACATGTCATTTCAGGATTTACATTTTGGAATTTAAATGTGTCAACACTTGATATTAAAAAGTTTCTTAAAGATAAATAAATAAAGGATTGTAAACCGAAACAAAGCACAAAACAAACTTTTGAATGTCATGTTTTTGTTCAAAAATTAATTAATTAATTTCTATAAATAATAATTAAATTTCATAAAGAATAAAATAATCTATCTATCTATAAATAAATACTATCTAATTAACCCATAACGTTCAAAATTATATTATATATGGTTGGCAACCAGTTGCCATCCTTATTTATTTTAATTGTACCACTTCCACGAAGTGTAAATAAATATATAATTGAATGTGTATGTACAGCTGTGGCCGTAGTGAAGCAGATGCCGAGGGCTGTGGGGGTGGGGTGGAGGGCGTGGCTGAATGGGGTGCTGCGGGCTCTCTGCGGGGGGATGGCGTAGTACGAGGCCCCGCAGCACTGGCTCTGAGGTTGGACCCCGCGAGGGACCTTCAACGGCTACATGCATTGCTCATGTCGCATACGAAGTTATTAGATACGCGATTACATCGACCGCCTGGTAGGTGATTTTTGGTTTTAAGATGGTGGAGGGATAATTTTTTTTATTAACTAGCTTTAAAGTATGGTAGGGACGACGTTTTAACAATACAACACTCTGAAATTATTGCATTTAATTTTGATACAAATATTTTATTTTTATTTTTCGTGTTTTGAATAGTTATCCAAATTAGTTCTATTTCCTAACTGCCCCGAAAGAGATGAAGGGAAAGGTGATAACAATTACTTCTGGTCGCTGAAAATCAAAATCATCTCTAAATTATTCGATTTTTATGTACAGATGATACAAATCCACAAGAGCGGGAAGCGGAAGCGTCGACTCTCCGTGAACTACAAAAAGTGATGTTCGACCTGGAGACCAGGCATTGTACTTATAGGCGGTCCTTGGCCAGAGAAACTAAATATGGCAGCAAGTGAGTCCTTTTCATTCAGTTTCCCACTTTAAGATTTAATATACCTTATCTTTTTCTGCATAATGTGAAAATAATACATTATGTATGTCTCAATAAAATTGTGCTTAACAGCTCATGGAAGTTGTTGCCTTATGTTAAAAAAATTTGAGCGTATTCTAATTAATTATTTTTTTTAGACAAGCCCCCATCGGTGACGACAACTACCTGCACTTGGCGGGAGCGGGGGCAGCGGAGAGCGGGAGCGGGGCTCTTTGGCGGGCCTGGCGAGGGGCCGGTTCCCCCACCATTGACTTAGACGGAAAGGCACTTCCGCCGCAACCCTCGCTCGACATGTGCTCCAGCTCGGAGTCACTCAAGCTGCCCCGCCTCGCGGACGACCGCTCCTCCGGCAAATCCAACAAATCCACCGGCAGCGGCTACCTGGCGATGGCCTGCCTCAAGCACGAGCCGTCTGAGGACAGCGACGCCTCCGCCGACAAACCCGCTCGACCGCCCAAACCGGCCCGTCTCTCCCCCTCCCGCCCGCCCCTCTGCGAGTACGTCGACGTGGAGAGGAAACCGCCCGTCCGCCGACCCAAGCCCGACATGACGCCCAAACGTAGCGAATACGATCCATCGAATCGCTGCAAGGAGTACGAGCTGATGGCCAATTTCATGAGCCACGCCCAGGCTTCGGAAGACGTTCCGCCCGCAGTCCCACCGCGCGGCAACACGGCGCGGCGGGCCAAACCCGTCGAAGAGACGAAGACGGACGAACAGACAGTATTACTCGCCACTTCTACCACCAGCCTCCCGGAAGACATGAACTGTGAACCGGATCAGCAGACCCGCGATCGACCGACGAGCAGAATAGACACGGTTTCGAATGACGACAGTCTGCTTGACGAATTGCAGAGGGACACGTATTGCGTCCTCAAAGTGTGCGAGGACGAAGATGGCTCCACCGAGAAATGCGACGAAGCAAAAGAGAAGAAGGACAAAGAAGACTATGGAATGTTCTCGAGAATAAGTTTGCAGAGGAAGTCTAATCCGATAAAAACTCAGTCGAAGTCCATAAAAACCCTGAAGACTTCGAATTCCACATCGAACGTTCACGACGTCGCGAATGCGTCGAGGCCTCTGGCCGAGAGATTCACCCCTTTTTTTCTGAAGAAGAAGCCGAAGACGGATACGAAATCGGAGGAAGGCGCGAAGGGCAAGAGCAAGGAGGACAACTTGATAGGGCGGTTGACGCCCCGATTTGGCCAATCGCGACTGTACGGGCGCGGGCAATCGTTGGACTTGACCGCGGGCAACGCGGGCAAACGTATCGAACGGTCGGCGACGACGGTCAGCATTCCCGCTCGACCGTTGCACATGAGTGGCGTAAAGTTTCCCTCCCTCCAACGATACAGCACCCAAGACGAAGTGCAGTGTCACGCGTACGTGACCGAAGACCCGCCCTCCGGTGACCAATGGCGGCCATCGGCGACCCTGCTGACGGCTGCCACCAACGATATTAGACTGTAATGCCGAGCGAATAAGGGCTATAATAGCTCTCCGGTGGTAATCTCTCTCCTGTCCACTCGTATGTAAGAATGGTGCGAATGTATACTTTATATTTATTTCTATATTTTTCGAACTCGTTTTCGACCTGAGCATGTGCCTCCTCTAGTTTTAGGATTTCGAGAGCGCCGAATATATTTAGGCTAATGGAATACTCAAAAGGTGCCAAGATTCAGCCATTCCTGCAGGACTGGGGTGTGGTGTATGTGGTACGTGTATTTATATAAATTAATTGTAGAGAACAATATAAATGTCCACTTGACGCCAATGTCGCTTTTGACTCGTTAGCTTTGTAAAATACATTTAAGCTATTTATGTAGATAACTGTAAATGATGAATATTAAGTTATATTTTCATACTATTCTTGGATGTGACCCTTGTTAAGTGCCCACTTAAGGTCGCCGATTACTCGGAATATGTCAATTATAATTTATCTGAATGCAACTGAAATATTATAATGGGAATGCATTTAAATAAACATTGTTTTTACAATAATATTTACCTCGTAATTGGAGCTTTATCGCCCTTAATGGTTCTTAACGAGTGTCATAGAAATGGCCTGAGCCTCTTTGTATATTAAATACATTTTATGACCTAATTATAGATATACTAAACTATTTAAAATTTGCTAATTAAGTAGTAATTCTAAAATTTATAAAACTCAACTTATATTAAATCGAAACACCATTTAGCGTTATTTGCACCTACATATTATTATGTACTTAAAAGTGATATTAATGCAAATACATAGCGAAATTCTAAACATAGCCTTAGACCACGCCTAGAGTGCAGGCCTGTCATCGTTCTGTGATTGAATTTATAAAATGCATCTTTTATTTTAGTTTAATGTTGTTTTGTATAAAATAAACATACGCCAGACTATATTATTCTCAAACTGTATATTATATGTTCGTTGTTAAGGTGCATTATCTCGGATTAATTTACGATAAATTAACTTTAAGAAATATTAAAATTGTACAAATTTCATATTTCTTTAAAATATATGATGTTATTTATTTCACTTATTACATTTTGTTAATAAAATTACACTAAGTACAAATTTAATTGATTTGTTTATTAAACCCATATCCGCCTTTAAATGATATATATTTTTTATTTATATGTGTGTGAATCGCATCTATAAATAAAACTATTAAAGCTATAATATTAGTTGACCTAAAAAAGTTCCGAAATACTACGAATACTTATAATACCTGAAATATTTTTCCGAACCTCTCCTTTTAGCCCTTGATAAAAATGATTTTATACAGACCTTGTTAATGTCTGATACAATTGGGTTAATTCTGTGCCGAAATAAATATAAAATCACTGCTTTAATTCAAACTCTTTAAAAAGTTTTAATGATTAAGCTCGTTAATATGTCTTTATGATATCTATGATCAGTACACTACCTATATTAATTATAAGGGCAATAAAAAGCTCCTGTCTAGTTGGTAAATTTTAATTGAAACGTGCTTCAAATATCTAAACGACTATATCATCGTCAATCAACATCTTAAATAATAATAAAAACCCAAGTTTGTTTTTCTTCTTCACGTTCCCAGAATAAGTTGTGGGTATACGATAAAAACAGTAGGCACGTTTATCGTTTTCCTCGTGTTAGTATTAAAGAATAGATAAGAATGATGTTTATACTGGTCATAGATTAAATGCGAATGTTTTTTCTACAATATACAAAAAGACCAATAAAATCGACTTCGCATAAAAACATTCTTATTTTGATAAATCGATTTACATCGTTATTATGGATTTGATACATTTTGAAAATAAAATTCAAAATGTTTTCTATTATTTGGGGTATGTTAGTGAAATATGGACATTAGAAGTAGCGTTCGATACTCGGCTGGTCTTGCAGTGTGCACCAATTTTAACATCTTTCTAGATGTATTTTTATTTTAATCATCTTTTCTTTCTAGAAATCGTAAATTTACCGCAGATAGCAAATCTTACTTAAAAAATATTTAAAAAAACAAATAAATCAGAAATAAAATAAATAAAAGTAAGCAGTTCACCTTATATACCTATGACTTTTCAGGTCGTACTTGCCATAGTCATGCAATTTTAATCAGTTTTTGGGAGTTACCGCACTACTTCAGATCTAACGTCCAAAATAAAAATACTCAATGTGGTAGTGTAATGAAGTCGAGGGTTTCTTAAAGACATAGTTATAGTTCCGTCAATCGTAAAGTCCACGGAAGCAACTGAATACAATCGGAATCACATAATTATTAAGATAATTTGTAGGTTATTCTACTATATAATTATTACTTCCCCAATGGGAATACTCCCATTTTTGGTTTCCCCAGTAATCAGTTTGAGATTTCTTAGAATTGAGGGCGCTGTGTCTATATGTACGGACAATACACGCCGAATAATTTTAACGTATATAGTCGTGGCCATCTTTACATAATATTTTTTAGCTTCTGCTTTATTACATTGATATACTATGAAGTATTGATGTCAATAAAAATGCATGACTAAAATAATGAACACTGAACAGTTTTGTCAATTTAATAAAACAATGTAAATAAAGTAAGGCCGATTTAATATATCAAGGTACGAAAGCGATTCGTACAGTTATTGCCAATAACACAGTTTGCAAAAGACCTAAGCGAGGCTTATACAAAATGCAACTTTCATCTATTAAATAAATTTAAATTAATAATTATTTTTACCAATACGTCGTGTATGTGAGCTAATAATAATACTGTAAATATAGTGCATATATAAGAAGACGTGATAGTCATAGTAACGAGTTTCGCGACTGCCGCCGAGCAGAGAACACACGTCCGTTATAAAACTAAAGAGTAGCTATAGACTAGTCGTGTACCTAAGGAACATTTTACAATTGAAGCAATCATCCAGTTGAGCGTCAAAACAAATCGGTAAGCAAATTTCCACACGTTCTTTAAATTACTATTCTTCAAATTACTTGGCTTAAAAGTGCATTTCGTATTCATTCAGAAGTATTTTTGGTATTGGGCTATTTAAATACTACAATTCCATGTTGAGTGGACATAAGACTACGCAAATGACCAATTCTTGTAATCCTATGATGTACACAACAGGTTCTGTAATGTTGTTTTGTTTTGTTTCATTGAACTTGAAACTGGATTGAGTTGGTGTTTTATGGCTTTCTAGTATTAATATGTACAGTTATATCTGAATAATTAAGTATTTAGAAAAAGTTTCGATACCAAAGTCTGCAGAAGCCGTTATTTCACAGTTAGTTGACAAATATTTTATCGCTTTATCCTTAGTAAATCCTATCGCTAAATCTGGGTATATTATTGGCATTTAGCTTTTACTGAGTTATCGGCTAGGTTAACAAAAACATTTGGTCTCTATCCTGATAAAAATCTACACTTTATTGTACCAAATACTAATGTAATTGTTACTTATTACGTATTAAATATATATAGCCTTGCTCCCGGCAAGTAAAAGAAATCTCCAATAAAAAGGTATAAACTGCGATCCCAGTCCTAAGTCGGTGCTATGTATTCCTTACTCAATCAAGTAACAGGTTTTCTTTAAAAAAATAAATGGCTACTTGAGGATAAACATCTCGCGACTGGGAATTACCCAGTCAAGGCGGGTCACGACTCACGATATCATATTTCAACAAACAATTATTGATTGCACACTAACTTAATCTCAAAGGTCACGTTTTAAGAAATTCATAAATTTGTTTAAAAAATTTAATTGACAAAGATATGGAATCTCTTAAATAATTGCATATAATATTTGTTATTTCTATTTAGAGCAGGTTAACTCAGTTATTTTATCGTTGTTGTTTGAAGGACCATTACGTCCTAATAAAGCATATAGACGACGAGTTTCTGCATCTGCTACATTGATATTTTTTCAAGGCCCAACAAATAATACTTCGCCGCGAATTAAGTCCTGGACGCGTTAGCATAATACACTATGGGTTGAGATCAGATACCAACTTGATCCAAAGATCGCTATCGCAATTGTTATTTTAAGCTAAATTCACCTAAAATAATAAAGCAAATCGTTTTGAGTACCATAAAAAATATCAGTGGTTCTTGATCATTTTAATATATTTATGTAGTTTTAAAAGCGATCCCTTTGGTAATCGTTTAAAAGTTTTATATTTGAAATTTTGTCAGAATTTCTTTGAGGAAATAATTATAATTAAATGTTTCTTTAGGACATTAGATGTCTGGTATTTTGACGATTTTATGGACACACTGAGTCCGATGGTAACTAGATCGTAAACATTACGAACACACTGACATGACATGACATTCTTTTTCACAGCTCAAAATCTCCGCCATGGGGAAAATTAGATTGCTGCGCACAATTTTGTGCGTGAGCCTGGTTATAAGTTATGCATCGTCAGCAGCAGTAACAACGCAGGAAACAATTGTGGTTACCCGATCAGATATTGAGGTTTGTATTTTTTTATCCGGATTTAAATAACCTAAAAATCCAACTAAGATTTTTTATAAGAAAAGTTTCAATCTGTAAAGCTCGCAAACGTTTAATTTATCCGTTAAATTTTAATTTTATAAGTTTCGGTTGACTATGCAAATTTATAAATTTTGTTAAATGAAACTTTTTCAACAGATACGTTTAGTGTTGTTCAATAAAAAAATATAGTAAGTACAACGCAGTTATCTTTCATTAAATGTTATTTTATTTATAGTCGCAGTGCTTAACTATTTAATCACATCTTTCTGATCCCTTAAAAAATCGTTTACCGGCGACTACATCTTCAAATTTATAGCCCCTAAGATAGTCTCTTTAACGCGGAAGTATAGAGAAACATGAACTCCTAATTTTCTGCTCTCGAGTCTTCTCAAGTGTAATTATTTTTTAATGAAGATATGTATAATAAATATTGTATTTAAAACAAAAGAGTGTTGTTGAATTTTTTTATATTATTATATGTATCTGGTCATATATGTTGTATCTGGAGTCTGGACTATGCCTGCCGGTATTTATTTTTCATCATTCCAAGGAGAATGAATCGTATTATTAAGCTTTATTGAACACCCCTTGTATAATTCACATACATACACTAATTCATTAAATATTTTCTCGATTTGTTTGATTTCACAGCGTAGTCAGAATTTCTTAAACAACATCTTATTCAATCTTATCCTTTTCACTTAATTTTTCCTTGCTTTGGAGTTTTCAATCGTAATTTACATGTTGTAGTATTTACTAACTTTTCCAATTATTTTCTTCAAACTCAGGAAAACTCGACCCCTACTCCTAGCGCTAGTCCTGAAATGACTACAGAAGAACCGAACATTCCGATAAAAATAACTGAGATGCGGGTGCACTCCGAAATTGCATTACGTTATGCGAGCACAGCTGTAGTTACCACTGTACGGAACCCAGCCAAGCGATCACAAGAAGCAGTCTTCCGTATGCTTCTACCAGAGACTGCTTTCATTAGCGGATTTATCATGTATGTAGTCTATTATAGTGCCATTACAAAACGTTACTTACTCTGACTCTTACTGAAAGAGTCTTTCGTCATACGTATCTGTTATTACGATAATGTCATTTATTGAACGCTCGTAATTATACATTTTCTTAATGGTAATCGTGTAGCAAAACACTATTACTTTTCTTATGATTTATTTATTCGTTTGTCGAATGTCATACATACTATTCTTATTTCTTATATTCTTTGCACTTAACTATTCATAGATTAAGGTGCATGGATGGAATTAAAGATGCTAAATAATATGTAAATATGGTTTTAAAATAAAATTTAATGTTTTTTAGGACATTAGATGGAAAGTCTTACAAAGCCTATGTCAAAGAGAAGGAAGAGGCAAAGAATATTTACAACCAAGCCGTTTCCCAGGGTATTAGCGCAGCGCACGTGTCTGCAAAGTAAGATTTAATGATATAACTATAATAACTTTATTTACATAACAAAAGCAGTTAAAATAAACATAGAACAGTCTGGATGTATTTTGTATAAAATTTTTATTCGTACTTTTGAGGGAAATGTTAGATAATGTTGGGATGTTCTCATACTTTTTTAATGGGTCTTACAAGAAATAAAAATGAAAGACAAGCCGGTTATTACCTAAGAAAACCAACCAACGCTCCAGATACCTAGATGCCGACATTTAGGGAAAATGAAGTATTTATTTACAGTTTTTTATTGTTTTAATTTAAATTTAAGGGCTCGCGATTCTAATCACTTCACTGTCGCCGTAAACGTTGAGCCAAATAGTACCGCAGTGTTCAATCTAACTTATGAAGAACTGCTCGTTCGACGTAATGGAGTTTACAACCACGCCATAAACCTTCACCCTGGAGCTCTAGTACCAAAACTAAAGGTCACTGTACATATTAAAGAAAGCGAGAAGATAACAACATTAAGAGTACCTGAAGTTAAAACCGGTAACGAGGTTGATGCAACAGACGCAGATGCGCGTGAGTATATACACTTATTATTATTAAATAAATAAAACTATATGTTTTATTTATTATTACTTATTAAATAAATAAAACATATAGTGAATGTGGAGTAGGTAGAAACGTCCCTGTCACATTATTTATTACAATTAGCTTGTGTAACGACTTCAACTTATAATATAGCTTTACTTGGCCTGTCATAACTAAGGTAGCCATAAGTTCTGTTAATGAAATTGCATTTTTTTATTAATATTATTAAAATGTATACGTACATATTTATTAAGCTTAACTTAGCAAAAAATTATAAAAAAATCTATCCGAAATGGCGACTTTTGGCTTTTCTATTTGCTACAAATCTATGGATTTACGTACTAGTCTGGGCTAGAAGAGGGTCAGTCTTCAGCTCTTATAAAGTTCGGAACGTTGGTTTCAAGCCAGGTTTAGGTAGTTCGTGCCTTGTGCAGCTGTAGAAATCACCTGGCCACAAGTAATGTGTGCACTTAAACTCATATTTTCTACCCCATTCCATATTGTATTTTGATAATGAACACGAAAAGATATATGAAATGGCGCAGAAAAAATCTAATTCAAAATAATAAAAAGGTTTAAAAAATGTTTATATAAAGGATTATATTAATGATAAGTTTATATTCTTTACATCTATGACACTTTATTTTTTTTATAGAAAATCCTATTGCCGCTATTGATAGAGGGCATGATGATAGAGAAGCAACAATTACTTTCAAACCAGACCTGCAGGAACAGAGAAGACTTATTGATATTTATACCGTGAGTTTCCTCTTTCATCTTCAATAAGCTTATCAAAACGTAATTAAACATCCTTCTATTTGTATTACAGACAAAATCTAAGGAATCTGCATCACACAGACCTTATTACTTACGCTCGTCTCAAGAAGATAAACAAGAAGGAACAATTGGTCAGTTTGTGGTACAATATGATGTGGACCGGACGAATACAAAGGACATATTAGTAAGAAAACATCTATATACAACCTGCCAATTAAATTATATAGATTTTTGCTAATTTGAAACGCAGAACTAGTAAAAAATTTTTAAACAAACTTTCTTTGTTCGAACTATGAGTCTTTTTCAGGTAAACGACGGTTACTTCGTGCATTTCTTAGTGCCGGGCTCGCTTCCTCCACTAAAGAAACATGCTGTCTTTGTATTGGATACATCAGGATCTATGATGGGCCGTAAAATTGAACAGCTTGGTGAAGCCATGCAAACTATCCTTAGCAAACTAAATCCAGGCGATTATTTCAGTATCATTGAATTTAACTCTGACGTCACGGTATGCTTTGTTTACGTAAATTTAGCAACTTTATAGTTAGAAAAAGCTGAATAAATAGGCAACTTTTACGAATGAGCGCGTTCACGGGTAATTCCATTTACCAGATGAATGTGAATAATGAATAAATAAGAAAATAACATTCACATTTGAAATATTACTTGAAACGTATATATTGCAAAGTCTTTTGATAACTGTAAATATAAAGTTATTTGTCATCAATCATAATATTCTTCGAGACTTATAGAAAATTGAAACGAAATTTTTCTTTTGAAAATAGGTTCATAACCTTAATGAAGCGGATAAGCCTGAATCGGATAAACGTCGTAATTGGAGCTACACCAGACGTGAGAATACAGTGCTGATTCCTCCTTCACTTGTGACTCCTGAAAATATTAATAAAGCTAAAGTTATTATATCCAGAATGCAGGCGTTTGGAGGTAATATAAATGAACTTTATTAATATGCTTAAAAATAAGGATTTTGTCATGGAATTATTTATGACAATTTAAACATTATATTCGGTTCTTTATTATTTCGATCTCAGAGGTCATGAACTTGAACCCCGAGTCATATATGTATCTAAAAACGTAATAACAATTGTAGGTACCGACATACACAGCGCACTGAGCGTAGCTATAGATCTAATTCGTAAGGGAGTTGACTGGAAAGTTAAACCAATTGCAAAGGAAAACGAAACTATAACAGAACAATCGACTACACTGACCACTCCGGCAGCAGAAGAAAGCCGCGCTCTGTCGGGAGACAATGATATCAAAAACGGTAAGTATATTCATATATATTGAAATGGATAACGAAATAAGATTGCTATAGAAGCTGAGCTAGCTAGAAGTAAGAAGTATAAAATCTTTATGACAAATAGGAAAACCAACATCTTCCAAAAGCAATGGTTAGATTGTCCCATTTACTGAACCTTCTCGTACCTACTTTTTGTCAGTTCGTACATGAGGAACGAACCTTATTGTTTGTATATTGGATTACAATGTATATAATTAATGTTATCTTTCAAACCCTTAGAGCTGGAACCAATTATAATATTTTTGACCGATGGAGACCCTACCGAAGGAGAGACCAACACTGGGCGCATTCTTAGCCACATCTCTGAAAAGAATTACGGCGAGAAAAAGGCCACGATTTTTGCTCTTGCTTTTGGTGTGTAATTTTTTTAATAACTATATAAATCCTTAGCAGATTGAATTAAAAATAGGTGTGAGTGATTCGATTTCACGTAAAGCAAGAAATAGAAAACTATTATTAAACACTAAAAATTATAATATAAGATTAGTTTCTGCTTTTTTAATTATAGTAATAGTCACAGCTGAAATCTGTAATTAGTTTTGTTGTTGTTGTTGTTAATGTTTAAGTTTCTCGATATAGTGCCGTACTCTTTCTACGGCCTTAATTAATTTTAGCTTCCACTATCCAACACACAAATTAACAGTATTAAGTAGTATTTTATCTTAATTTTTGTAACGAAATTTAATATTGAATGTATTTTACTAAGGTGAGGATGCTGACCGTACTTTTCTGCGTAAGCTGTCACTGCGCAATGAAGGCTTTATGCGTCATATCTACGAAGCTGCTGATGCTGCGTTGCAATTACGCGAGTTTTACCAACAAGTTTCATCGCCATTGCTGTCCAATGTGCACTTTACTTACCCCAAGGATCAGGTTAGCAGGTTTCTTTGTTATGAATAAGAACAAATACATTTGAACTAAATATAAACTGGTATAAGGCGACAAACTAGAACGCTCTTCGCCATTTGTTTGAACATAAGAACCTGTTAATTTAGTTGATTATTAATTTTAATAAAATTGAAATAGTCCCGAATAACTATAATTTTAATTCAACTCATTAAAGTCACGAAACACAAGCAACGTTTTAGGCATTATTTGACACAATATTTTTAATGTAAATAGTCCCAATGTATTTCGGCACGTTTAGATACATAGCTTCTATTTATTATTCTTTTGATGAATTCGACATGGCTCAATGACATACTTTCAATTATTAGACTATAATATTAATGTGGCACTTGTATGAGTTGTTTGTATGATCTGTTTTCGATAGCTTTCAATGTATTGTTAATTGTTTTGTTATTCATCGTGAATAATTAATAATCGCCTGTTGACCTTGTTATATCCAACACTGGTCAGTGCTTTCGTAATTAATCGATTTATTTCTCGCTGCTGCTTAAGCTAGAAAAGTGATTAAACGGCACAGTTTCAAGCTTTTGATCAGTGAATTTTATTTATGCAAGTTTTGGCTTGGATCTAAAAATATGTGTCTTCAGATCTTCTGGAGCAATACCTAGAAGAGTAGTGCCTCTTAACTGTTATTATTAAGCGTTCGGTTACATTTTACTTTTTTTTAAATAGGTCAAAGAAGGTTCGGTAACTCGCAGCAAGTTCCGAGCTGTGTATGAAGGTTCTGAGTTAGTTGTTGCGGGAAGAGTTGAAGACAACGCGCAAGAGATCGAATCACAAGTGACAGGATTCTATAATGTCGACGATGGTCGCGGCAAGGTAAATTGAAAGAAATGTACACATTTTCTCTAAATTAACATATCTGTAGTTAAATTTATAAAATCGGCGGGAGATGGCGTGACAAAACATCTAGTATGATTCCCACAAATAAAGCATTCTAATCACAATTTGACAGCAAATAAATTTTTTATCAGTATTTAATTGTAATTTTTTCAGAAAAAGTACACAATATCACCGAAAATCTCAGTAAGTAAAACTAAAAATGAGTACATGCCTCTGGAGAGGCTGTGGGCGTATCTGACCATCAAACAATTATTAGACGAAAAGGACGCTGGTGACGGAGACGACAAATCGGAAACAAGCCCAGAAAAGCGAGCCCTAGGAATTGCTTTACAGGTACAATTAACGCAATTTTCAGTTACTTATCTATTTAGTATAATTATGAATAGTAAAAACAATGTACAGGGCAGAAACAATGTCTGTTTCCCAAATTGGTTCCCCTTCAAAACTAGTATGTTAATATTTGTTCAAGAGAAAATATAATTTATTATTTCGTAAGTTCCCGTTTATATTCTCAGTTATATATTTATATAACGTAGCCGTATAGACGTAGAAAATAAATACCTTAACTTTCAATTAGATTAAATCATACACTAATTAATATTACTTCACACAATGTATACAATTGACTTTCAGTACGAATTTGTGACACCTCTAACGTCACTCGTCGTGGTTAAGCCAAATGCAACAAATGCTGTTAATACAGAGCCAGTTGATTCCCAACGTAAGTTTAAATATATTCAATTCAAGATAATAAATAAAGCTGGAATAATAGTGTTTAAACAAATAAGATTTAATTAATGAAAATGGATCAATTTCAGGGCCAGAATATGCTGCTTATGGGTCACCATTAAGCGCAATACGTAAGTATGCAACATACTATTGTAATGTCGTATTTTACTCAAATATCTACAATACAGCAGATAGTCCGTTTTAGATGCTTAGTTGCTGACCACGACGAGAGAGAGAGAGAGATTTACAATACGTGTTACGTAATTGTTTGTTATCTATTAATTTATTTCTGATGAAATTAACCTATCTCTATGTAACACAACCGGTGTTCATAGGTGAGCAGGTTTTATTATTGAGACTAGGTATAGACCAGATAATATAACGGCGTTTATTTGGACCAGAATATTGTGTTTGTAAAAATAATTTCGGAAATAAAGCATTGTCTGTAATACGAGTAAAATTGCGTTACTTTAAATATATCGATAACTTTGTTCAAGTTGTATATTCTATTTTTATATTCAGGACACGTGTTTCGTTAACAGTACAATTAAACAGTGTGAATAAAAAAATATTATTTTGGTGCTTTTAAATCAATTTCATATACGACGGTGATAGTATTTACTAATAATTTATTTATTTAAATAAAATATTATTGATTAATTTTAATATTTATCGTTAATCACTGCTGCACTTTAGTAATTTTTTGTCCATACGCCAAAGAAATATAACTTCTAACGCGTGTACATAGGTACACACACTCTTTTTTTTTAAATTAGCGTCTTCCACCAAACAAGTTTTACTTTATATTAAAAGCATAGAGGAGTATTGATATCAATTTTGTCCCAGAACACTTCTTGAAACATATTACTTTGTTTATGCGTTCTTACTGCGGCTTACACTAATTTTCCACTTATTACTAATGCGAACTATCGCTAATACACTAAATCGTCTTTGTCTATTTATGCTATTCCCACACCCGAGGCTTTCCAGCTTCTGAACACCAGTACAAGCTGGATAGTTTTGACATTCACATAGTGGAGTCCTAATTCATCAGCATTTTTTTCAAAATAGCGTCGTTCCGATGTTTGTTGTAGTTTAGTCTTCAGATATAATATCTAGTGGGATTCTCGCAGCATTGGACTTTTGGAGAGCGAGGTCTGAAGTTCTGTGTTACATTGTATATTTCCTAAGAGTACGTTTGGTCTTGATACTTGGTATCAAATCAATGTATGATGGCTTTCCCCGATTCGGTCAGATTTGGCTTCAGGGTCACAACAGCTATCTATTTTACCACCGTCGCTTTCGACAGATCCTGATTATTATACTAATAGACACTTTGGTCTACTAAACGTTCTAGCTTTTGTAACCTCTCGTTAGATCAGAAGGAAACTTTTTGTTCGCCAGAAGTCTATCATATTATGGCTATGTACATATCCAGTCTATATATATTCGGGTTTTAAAAATTCCTTTAAAAGTTTTTATGAAAATAATAATATTACCTATTCGAGCTGAGTTTAGTCAGTGTTTTTGAATACTGCTTTCAATTTTGTGACACTAGAAACTAATTTAAAACTAAAATAAACATTTTAACGAAGAGGAATTGCCAAAGCGTAGTCCTCATTAGGGTTACGATAAATTTCCCAATTTTACAGGTAATACGGCCGGTTACAAATCACACTCACATCCCCATGTCTATCTTGCAGCTTTGCCACGCAGCCCATCTTTTGCCTCAAATTACAATTATATACAATCTCCCAACAGAGTATTAGGTAATATCTTGCGATTTGGTTTTTCACATATATTGCATTTCAGAATTTCTCCAAGGTTAGGGAAGTCATCGGTCTATTCATTTTTCCTTACCTATTCATAGTTAATATATCCACATATCTCATTGCTTTGAAATTTAACACTTTATGTGAATAAGCTTTTTACCTCATCACACACCACAATCTCGCTGATCGCATGCGACTCAGTATACGTTGACCCCGAAATACGAAATACTATGCAATTTTTCACAGGTATTTTTTCATTGACATTGCAAAATTTTACCCATAATTCATATATATATATATATATATAGTCCTTGCAAGAAGCCCTTTCTTCTCAGAACAAGGCCTCCTGGTAGTTTTGCGAACGGATGGCATAGTTTTGCTCTTTCGCGAATTTTGTAATATTTTGACATTCATAAGCATGCCCTAAGACACATCTAAAATGAATAAACGAATTTTGATTTTGATTTTATATTTTAGCCTTGTCTGGATACATGCCTAGCGCCATCTCTTCACACCATAATTACTATCCTTCGTCTGCTCTGTCAGTTTCGCCGATGTTCATAAGTAAGTTTACCATTATATGCACTATTTACTTTTCTTCTGTTTGGTTATTTGTTTATTGTAAATCTTATTTTTCAAGTTCTTATTTAAAAGTCTTATTTTAATAATCCTATGCTCCTTGTGAGCTAAGAAAACTGATCGAACGATGTAAAATAAAAATTAACTTATTAGGTCCGCATGCTGATTTTGGATCTTATAACGCTGAAGAAGAAGAAGAAGAATTATATAATTACGGTATGTATTCGTATAGGCTTGAGGTATCAAGTAGAACTTGTACGATAATAATCTGTGATTGTAGTTGTGACAAAATTCTAATTTACATTAGCTATGCTTATTTAAACCTACATAATTCCTAAATTTCCTAACATAATTCCAGTTCACTGATTTAATTAGTAATGTAATAACATAATATGTACTTGATTGTTTTACAGACGCACATATCTCGTCAGCATTGGATTCTTCGCAATCTGTTCCTTCAACAACTGCCTCTGTGTTACACCAATCCACAACAGCGGACCTTTCGTGGGTTGCGACTTTGTGTCACGCTTATACCAAATCATACAATTTCACAGTCAATGGTACCGAAGTTAGCCTCAAACTACCTGCGGAATCTGATGTTCGTATAATTGATAAAATTGTATTATTAATTATTATTAACTCATCAAATTTCTCCTCTATATTTTGTCTTCTAGTCTGAGAGGTAGCGTTGCATTAACTAGTGATTTTACGCCGATCGCTTGCCATTATTTTCAATTGATTTCGGCTGACTTATTAGTGAAGTCAGCTGGCGCAGTCGTAGTGGGTTAGGTAAGGTTGCTAAAATGGCAAACAAAATTAAATAGTAAATGTATGCCAGTAGATTTTTCATGAATACTTAAGATCAATCTATGCTGAAAAAAATGAGTAGCTGACGGCCGGTTCGCTTAAAAGTCATATCGGATTTAGAAAAATTATTATCGATGTTAATATCAGCCGGCTTACTATGACTTTTTTAATACAATTGCTCAAAAAGTGGCGTATTGCAGAAACGTATTGCGTTCGGGATGAGGACTATTAGACACTTGTGCTTTTTCTTTACCTTTTCCGCACTCGTGCGTTCTCTTTTCCAACTGTCAAAACAATGGATATTAAAAAGAAAAAAACAAACACGAAGTTTTTATGATTCGTGCAAATATTGGAAAAAAGACGCTACTAATTTCTTTCAATATCAGATTTAATAATTGGATTCACTGAGTTAGGTTTGGTTTCATTTCATTTCATATTAATAAAAATATTCTACTGAAGACTTGGCTGTATGGGCGTAGTTCCCTTTGCCTACCTAGAATGGGTAGGGCGCCTCGGCTCGGGTAGACATTTGTCGGAGCTCTTTGCAATGACAGGCTTTCCGCACTTGTAATGAAATATACTGCAATATTCTATAAGTATTTGCAACGCTACCTCCCGGATTAAAAAAACTGTGTACGCAACGCTTTGGGTAGAGCAATGTTTAATCGTGTTTGTGGAACACTACCAACCGAAACGTGTAAAAAAACGAAAGTCAAAGAAAACAAAAGCCGCTCCTGGTGTTAGCAGAAGTTGGTACTTTACTGATAATATGCTGCAACCGATGTAGTTATTTGCACCATTTCTTTCAAATCATCGTCCTTCATAAATTAATGAAAACTAATATATGCAGCCAGTGCCAAGAACTACCGGAGGTGATGCTAGTTGTGAAAAGGCCGTAGGTGGTGAGGTAGGATTGTGCGTATATTTGACGCGATGCCGTTCAGCCAAGGATGTCACCATGGAGCAATACGAAGAGTTTTATTGTGTTGTTGGAGATGGGTACGTAAATTATCATTATGTTAATACAGGTTCCAGTATTCGAGCTTCAGACGATTCAATAACATTGAAGATAACGACTAAAGTGTTTACCTACTTTTTTTCACTTAGGGTTTATTAAAGATGCTTGAAATTTCAATAAACTTATTATATTTTTTCAAATAGTTAACTTATTTTCAGGTATGCTGGAATTTGCTGTGTGGAAGATGACGTCGATAAGTGATGAGAACGACGTAAATGGATACAATTTACTAACGAGATAAGACGAAAACAAATGAAATGTGCTTTTTTAAGTAAGCCCGTAGGTAATCTCAAGAGCACTACAAAAAATGGAAATGTAGTTTCACGCATTACACTTAGAGAATAAATATTTATATACTTACTAAAATGTTTCTTATTGTATCCTATAATATTTTGATTAACTAGCTTAATTTAAGTACGTACATAGTACTTAAATTAAGCTAGTTAATCAAAATATTTATACCACATGATACATAGAATAATTTTTTTACGCCACATGGTTACATAGCAAACGAATGAAAAACGTATATTATAGAAAAGAAAGCTTGAAATTGAGATAAAATAACATTCGTCGTGTTTTATTTTACATACCCTAGGTATCGTTATCGAAATTTGTTTTTATAAATATGTCGCAACAACTTAAAATCTAAAGATAAGGTTAATCTATTTTTGAGATTGTTATAATGTAGAAATATGTGGTAGTTGCGTTAATTTGGACAAGGTATGTAAAACAAACATATTAAAATAAATTATCTATCTGTATAATCTGGTTACTGGTTTTCAAATATCTGACTGTTCTGCACTAGTGATATTTTTACAACAGTCTACTAAACGTTAATTGCGCTTTCGTTCATAATATATTTATATATCCCTTTTGTCATTAAGAGATCTTGGGGCTTAACGCATATTGACTACGTGATAATTGACTTTGACCTTGAAAGCCGAAAAGTAAAATTGTATGAAAATTACAGTTCGTTTAGTCAGTTCCAGAGGTATCATAATTTGATAAATAAGTTTATGATCACCAGGCAAAAATGCATCTGAGTGAATAACGAATAACTTTTGTCTATTATTCATATACATACGTTATTCCATATAACGTCTCGAGGCTATGTTAAGGGTGAGATACAGACACGAGAATTAGCGTGAACTTAGATGATAAAAATCAATTTATTTTTACAATAAATCATAGGGAGTCCGAGTAATTTTTGACTCTAAAATATCAAACAAGTCAAGTTATTATATGTATAGTATTTTTATAAGACAAGAACAATTATTTACTTATAGATTGTCATTGAGAATTTGCTGCCAAATGCCAATTCTATAATCTGACAAAATCGGTGTCCGGGCGGACAAGGTAACTGTCAATGTCAACCAACTGATTTAATAGATTTTTTATATTATTAATCCCAATCAATAAGAATTTCTTGACTTTAAAAGGGAGAAAACTTATTGTATTATTGTTTAGACATCAAAACAACCTAGAAATAAGGCTTCAGCGTTTGAAAATAATCGTTGCGTAAAAGTTAAAAGGTATGGTGAATCTGGTCGATACACTTATGATAAATACGGTGACGGAGGGAGCTATGAATATTTTACGAAATATTGTAAGTTTTTGTAATTTACTGCATGACATAGCAAATTCTGTTTTAGTGGTTTATATAATAGCTATTTTTAATATTGATGGTTTATAATATATGGTGGTGGCGCAATTTCTGGACGTATTATTATTTTGTATAATATATATTTAATTTTTATTTTTAGGGAGTGTTTAAAAGTAAATCTATAGAATCACCACCGCCCACCATAATCATTAAAATGCCACTATGGGAATTAGCACAACAGGCTGGACCCTTTGTAAGGATAGCTGGCTTAAGTGGAGCTGCAGCTGTTGTTCTAGGTGCAATGGGGGCACATCGAACTTTCTCAGAAACTGAGACTAAGGAAGACTTAAAGAAGATATTTGAAACTGCCAACAGATTTCACTTTCTGCATACTTTAGCCTTAATGACAGTCCCTTTGTGTAGGAGACCTTACATTGTGAGTAAATTTAGTGTATAACTTTATTGAAAGATGGAAAACTCTTTATTCACTTAATATGAAGTAAAGTAATTGTTTAAAAATATTTTAGGCTGGTTCTTTCTTCATTGCTGGCATGGGACTCTTTTGCGGCACATGTTATTATCACGCATTTACAGGAGAGCGTGCACTTAGAAGACTCACACCCATTGGAGGTTCCTGTTTAATTCTTGGCTGGCTGGCTATGGTATTGTAAAATAGCTAAAGCTAATTTATCAATCTTTCGATTTGTAGTAATTTTCATTCCTCATGTGTTTTGGGTATAGGGCATAAAAATATAGCTTCAATGTTTTTATTGTAATAACAAATATTTAATGTTAGTAATTTAGTTGTTAAATGTAGAGTAAGTTTTAACTATGTTTTAGAAAAAAAATGTTTTTCACATCACATTTCTTAATGATGAAGAAGATAGAAATTGTTTTTCAGTTTGATATTGTATCTTTATATTACTTTATTGTAAATAGTTTCATTAAAAATTTAAATTAAAACATGTCTTGTTTTAATTAATCTCTTTAAATATTTCTAACAGGTTGAATGCGAATATTGGATAGATGCCATTTTAGTGTCTACAACAGTATTACCTTTATAACCGAGGACAAAAAAAGAAATTGTGAAATAGTATTGTTTACATGGTTTTATTGAAATTGTTACATATTAAATTTTGCACTTTTTTTATTCCTTTATGATACTTAAATATTAATCAAAACACACCATTTGGTTGTAAATGCTATAGTAACGCATAGAAGTTCATAAAGAGACTATTGATGGTCCATTAAAATTAGCTTATGTTATAATAAACAATAGTGCAAATGCAAATTTTAGCTCAGCTACTTACAGTTGCACACAATTCTGAAGCTATAATCCACATCACACTTAATACAGTATATGGAGAATCATTAGTTTCTAGGGGCTGATTTTTTGTGTCATTTTACTACAGAATAAATTTGAATGTTAGACAACTTGACAAACAGTATTCTTGAGTTTTTAGACAATTAAAAATCTGCTCCTTATAATGATAATATAAGACTATCAAATTAAATTAACGCAAAAATAAGTATAACATATATCTGAAATCTACATAAATCTAACAAACAATAGAACACAGAACCTTTAGTGTCTGTCGCACTGAATTAAATCACTCTCAATTGCACATAAACAGCAGTCCGATGCTGCAAAACGATTTTTATAGTAATTATTAATATCACTAACCGCATTTAACATTTACACGATGGAGGTATGAAGCATATACAATAAACGACAATTTAGGAGAGATGGAAGGAATGCTGTCCTTCTGAGGCGGCGAGTCGCAGTTTGGCACGCATCACCTCAGCACTGCTATAGTCTGGCAACTTGAGGTAGTTGACGCACGTCATCACTGATGGCAAGTATTCGTCCGGGTCTAATGACGACTCCAACGACTTACGGACTACCGTCAACGGCGGGTTTAGAGATTTGAAGCCTGGAAAAGAAATGTATCTTAATAACGAAGATAACCCAGGCTTTTATAAATCTCTATTGGATGTCTTAATATCGTAACTGCGGATAAGTTTCACCCACATTTGCCATAACTATCTGTGTGAAATCGTTTGCATTAGAAAAAAAAAACATGTGCAATTCACACGTGGTAGAAGGGAAACCTTCAAAAACAAAGTTTTATAATTAATCATATATAAATGAAACATTTTTCACTATCTAAATGTGTGTGTTCTTTACAAACAGTATATTTTAATGATAAATTTTAATTTATAAGTTTATCTCATTTTCTACCACGTTAAATCTTATGTTTCTGTCTCTTTTTACTGTCGCTTTTTCCGTTGCATCCGGTTTGAAATCACAACGATTCTAAAGAAGTTTCACTTCAAACAATCAGATATGATGTTACAAAGAAGCTTTAAATCAAATTAAATATTTTTAGAAGTTTGCGAAATGAGTGTTATAGTAAATATTGAGAATCAGTACAGTTAAATGGGACGCCGTACAAATAAATAAGCTATTTACCACCAGTGGGTAGACGAGGGCTTCCAGTTACGAATTGCAAGAACAGCCGTTGTTCCTCCCGATTGTAAGAGGCCAGAATATCGATGAGCATACGTATAGCACGCGACTCTGCGTTGAAGCCGTGGTCTGGTCGAATACACTCCGCAAGCATACGAGGCTCCCAACGCTGCTCTCTGCCGCCTGAGAATAAATTATATTTTTGAACATTTATATCAAAAGGAAATTGCTGTCGCAAACTACAGATTTAATGAACATGTTTAGGGTACTAAGTACCTACAGAAATGCCTTAAATACTTTTTTATAGAAATAGTTTAATTTTCTAATTTTTTATAAACATTTTACTGGAATAAATAAAAGTTATAATAAAACAAATAAAGTGACTTCCTTTAATTACGTACGAGCTTTATACTTATATCTAGTATTGTTTCAGATGTTGATATTAAAATGAAATCTTGTATAAGGAAGTCAATGTCTATTAGTCAAAGTAATTAAACGCCTCGAAACAATATAAATCATTGATAATACCTGATGGACTGCCACAGAAGACTTGTTCCAATTCTTCAGGATAGAATATTTTGAGATTTGCCAACGGGAATACTGATTCAAAACCTTCTTTAAATGCGTCCATCTGTTTTGTTACACCTGGAGAAAAATAAACATTATTTACTATGTAGGAAATTTCCAGAAAATTGACACAACCTCAAAGCTTCAGTTAATATACTCTTACTCAATCAAATAGATCTATAGATAAAAATTCTACCTATATATTTGTATTTTTTTAATTACAAAAATAATGCAGTAATGATTAAATTTGGGGCAGCTTTCCGACACTTATTACTGTTACATAAATTATCTACATACCTTCATACAACAGCCAGTGTGTGACGAGGGCGATATAATGATGTAGGTTGTGAGCCGTGACGGGTATGTCCCGCCCGCCGCGCCTTAGCTCTGTGCATCCGTCTCCAGGAAGGATAAAATCTAGACCCAGCTCTTCAATAGGGCATCCATCTAGCTCCAATGCGTTAATCTAAATTTTACAAAATACAAATAATATAAAATCCTATACCATTTATATTTCATAGTGAATAAAAAAATTATTGTAATAGCAATGCTGCCTCACACGTAAGTTTATCTGGCAACTTGTAAAATAAATAGTGTATTGTTAAATAATTTAAATAACAATACCATTTGGTTCCTTTGTTCCGGTGAGTAGTTGTCGTCTGTGGCGATAGCCTGTGCGCGATCGGCAACGCGTCGCAGGCGACACAACGACCGCCACAGTTCAGGAGCGACGTGTCGTACGTCGCTAAGATTGAGCCACTGTTGCTCGCTTACGGCCCATCGGTACATAGATACCGATAAGGGAATGTCCACCTGCAGAGTATACGCGCATGTTAGCGTACACAGTTCTACGTATACGTTCACGTCTTTTGATCTACTTTACGGAAAACAGTTAAACAACACTTATTAAGTTGCTTAACTAAGAAAACCTGGATCATTATAAAAAAATTACAAATAATAAATGTTCTATATAACGAATAATATCAAGTCTAGAGACTTGAGAGAAATGTCTTAACGACGCATGGCGCATTGAGATTTGCATATTTTGACTCACCATTCTCGAATCCATTACCGCTTTAGCCATAAACTTTCCAAGGAAGCGGAATTTAGCTTTCACTCTTGAGAGATGAGAGGCTCTCGCATTCCTGCCAATAGCTTGTGGGAACAGGCCACACGGCCAAGAAACATAGGTGGCGTCAGGTGCGGGGGAAGGTATGGATGTCTCCTTCTCCAAGTCAGACGGCTCCGGCGAACGGTCGTCGTCAAGATTCAATGCGTCACGCACTGAAGACGCTAAACGGGTGGCGGCATCCGAAGACCTATCCGAGACCACTGTTGGCTGGCTTTTGACTATCTCCCCACCAAACGAAGTGGGCTTCTGTTTGAAGTTCTCACTGCCGTGCCACAAATCGAGATCAGCCCGCTGCAATTCTTGCGATACGAGCGCGTAGAATTCTAATGTCGGCCCGAGACCGGTGCCGACTTCGTTTTCGTATTGGATTTCTAATAGAGCCTGGAATAGTTGTGACATTAAAGCAAAGTTTTATTGATAATAATAAAAAGTCTTTATTCATTTTAAGTACATTTTCTTTTCTAAGTGTAAGATTTGGAAACCCTTTTAAGTAACAAATACCTGTGTCAGGGTTCCCAGCTCTTCCATAAACAACAACATAAACAACTTAATTACTTAAAATAATGACATATAGTATCATTTTCAGAACATATCAGGTTAACTAAATTATTTATGATCTGCGTATAACAATATATTTAAAGATTGATAATATAAGAAAGATTTATTATCTTGATAATATGTACAGACAAAATCTATTATAACGACATCTGCTCATATTTCCATTAATTTCCAACAAAAAAATTTCAATTGTTGTGGCTAGCGAGAGATTAAAAAGACCATTTATAAGCGTTTTAGAGTAAATAGAGTTACCTTTGAATGTCCAAACTCATGCATAACATGCTCGGCCTGCCTCAGCACATTGTCCCTTTGCACGGTGCGCTTGCGCCGATCCAACCTCGGCGCCACTCTCTCTGCTTCACTGGAGCCACCAGCTGGAGCTCCCCTTTCTCCTCCCGCTTCTAGTAAACGCTGCAAGGCCCGGTCACGGTCGAAGGACACCACGTAGAACAGTAGGTGACGGCATTCGAATGGTAGTATGAAGGGGCTGTAAAAAAAATATGTTATGATGTTATTCCCATTTAAAAAGAACCGTTCATCCACATAAAATGAAAGTAATAATGATAATTGCATATATATATTTTTTATATACCAAATAATTAAGGTTTGGTAGTAGCAAAAATATACACTTTAATTTCAACTAGTGTATTGGAATATGTATAATATGAATATATAATTATATGAATAAATAATTTTTAATACATATCGAATCTTTATATAAAATTAAACTTACCAGGCATATGCAATTTTCTTCAACCAAGGCGGTAAGTTTCCAGTCATAATAACAAGTGGGTCTTGTAATTGTCGATTTGCCTTTGCGGCAAGCTGTGAAACCATTACAAAGAATTAATATTAATAATACTTCAAATGTTATGTGCATTAATGCAGAATTTGCAGTAATGTGAGTTTCTGAAGTAAAATATAAACGATACGGTTGTCCGGATCTTCATACTACAAAAGGATATGTTTTATATTCCTACATTAAATATGCATGTTTATTATTCTAAAAGTTCTACTTCACAAAGTAATATATATTTTAAATAAAATTGGACATAACAAATAAAAAAGTTATACCACAGACAAGAAATTAAAGGATTTAAAATGTATACCTTAGTATTAATAAAGTCCGAGTTGGGCACCAACGAGCGATGGTCGGGCAAACAGGCAGCTCGGTACAATGTATGCCAGTGCCGAGAGAGGGCATGCAAAGCTCGGAGCAGAGCCAGGGCGGGCAAAGATGCGTCATTCATGTCTGTGCCCCATTTTGAGATCGCACCCGACCGCAGCATTACCGCTAGCGAGCTTAACTGCGCCGGTACTATGCCTTCTGTAAAATTAAAAGACGCTGCTAAATATGATAATACAGACGCCACAAATATTTTGAGAATGTAAAACATGACGTATAGTTGGGAGGAGTCAGTTTCCGAACTTAAGACTCATAATTGGACGTGTGCGAACATGACGTACTATGTCTCGTGTTAACGTGTACACGTAACGAACTTAGTTTGGCATATATTGCACAGAACTTAAAGGATATATTTTTTTTATTAAATATCAAATTTAATTGCTTTTTTTAAGTGAAATGAGTTAGTGCGTCCAAATTCTTTGATTTTTTTAACAAAGTAATATAAATTCTGTTAATTTTTTTTACATACCAGTCCACAATAAGTCTGGTTTCCGTCGTGACGACATTTTAGTTGTTTGTCCTTTTCCTTTACGCGACGTAGAAGAGTCAGCACGTGGCTGTTCGCCTCCTTCCACGGCGCGATAATATATTGTATGTGTTTGTACCCATATACCGGCGTTAGCTGCAAAATATTATACGTTCTCAACTCTCAACTTTTCAAATTCAAAATTATTATTCATGTTGGTAATATAATGTACTTCTAATTACGACGACGATATTAGACAAGTCGCGGGAACAACATGGGGTAGAGTAGCCTTAGAAAGGCCAGAATGGAGTAGATTGGCAAGCAATTTTTGCTTGTCCTTTGCCACATGGCAAACGGACAAGCAAAAATGGAAAAAAGGAACAATTTACGAAAAATAAAAATAAAGAATACGCTTACATGTCCGATAAAAAGGCTATTATTATTAATATAATGTACACTTATGAACGCCAAAAAAATAAATTTAATGTATTCAAATGCTTCTAATTTTACATTCACTGCCAGTTCTCAAATCAAGGACGTAGAACAGAAGAGAAGAACCGGCAATAAAGTCTCCGCCACTCTTTTTAATCGCTATTTCGCATCAAATCGCTTTTAAGGTAGTAAATAAAAATATCCATAGCGCTGGAGAGCGCTCATCATGAACACACCCTCACTTGTACACCATCACACAATACAGCCAAATTAAGTATTACTTAGATAAATGTATTTTAAAAAAATCCTTTTTTAAGTTTCGTAAATGTTTGAACCTTTTGTATATATTATGTATTCCTTCGGGGGCCATATATTAGGTGTAACTGTTTTTAATATATATAATTTTCTGTAGAAATATATATCTTATTATAATAAATAAATAATATCTTAGCATCTGGTGTTTTATACACAAATAAATAATAAGCTAAAGAACCTGTGTTGGTATATTCTTGCCCATTAATTAATTCCTTCTGTTTTATATTAAAGGAAATAAACAACTTACCCAGAGGAGTCTCGGTGTCAGTGTCGGCGTCATTTTGTTCGCCAAACTGTCTGACCGCCTGATATACAGTCATGTTGTATGGCAGTACCGTATCTCCTATTAGAAACTCCAATTTATGATCGGACCTGTAAAAATTTAATCTTTAGAGAACTGCAATACACATTTACATTATTAATGACAAATAGGTTCATTTGAAGTGTCAACTGTTAAGTTAGTTTACTAGTTTTTAGTAGTATATCCTTTTTTATGTGTACATTGTAAGTTATCACCAATACAGATTAGGTGGTTTTATTTTCGTTTTGAGCTGAATTCAGTTTCGCTACTCCATGTGAGGCTTTCAGCTGACAGAAATATTTTTTAAAAGCAATACCAACATGTCATTTATGAAGTTAAATTGAGATACCAGCAATGGCCCAGTAGACTCTCATCCCTGAGGTCGTAGGTTTGATTCCTGGCAGTGCAGCAATTGACTTTCTTTCTATGTGTGCATTTTACATTCGCTCGAACAGTGTAGGAAAACATCGCGATAAAAAATATCGGCTAGCCTTAGACACAAAAAGTCGACGGCAAGTATCAGGCACAGAAAGCTACTTGCTATTAGTCTACCAAATGATATAGAAATCTGAGGGCCAGACATATGAATATATATAGGTTATATAATATAATAATATATGTTATATGCGCTACTGATTTTTTTATTGAGATACAATAACTCTCAAATATTTAGAAACACACATTTTTTGTACATTTAGAATTTACTGTAATATAACCGTTTCAATACCACACACATATAAATATGATAAGTACTCGTATAGATCTGTATTTGCGATAGTTTAACATAATAAATAAAAATCTGCTTACTCAGCGACATGGTGAGTAGTAGCAAGTGTGTCTTCAACGTCGTCATCGGAGGCTGCTTCATCATCAGTATGGGGGCCTGTGCCCTCACGACTACGAGCTTGAGCATAGCCACGCTGCGCTAGATACCTGTATTACCAAAGATGAGTGATTCAAAGCCGATTTTTATTTAAATCACTTATTTATTAGAAAAAATTAAGCCTATTTTATGAGATGTAGGTGGAAGAATAATTATTGTTGCTAATAAATTAGTTAGATTGTATATACATAATTATTTACATTTTTGCATCGATCTATGAAAAATTACTAATTTAACTTCGATTCACTGAACTCTATTATACCCTTAAGATGTAATTATACATTTTATAAGATATTTTTTGTACATAACATTAGATTACATAAAACAAACAAGGGAAATATTATGAAGAAAACAATTACGTGCACGTGCACGTGCACGTACACGTACGTAAGCGTACAACTATTCTCTATTTAAACTTTTTAACAGCTTTGCACGCTATATATAACTCAAACTCAAAAATATCTTTATTCATATAGGTAAACATGTACACTTATGAACGTCAAAAAAAACAAATTAAATTAATTGTAAATTTACATATACAACCAGTTCGCAAGCCAAGGGCGTAACTTCATAATTGAGCGATTATGAATTTGGTGTTTTTTTGCGGGCGTCCCGTTGACTCGTTTGACCCCCCCCCCCCCATTTGATTAAACAATGCTAAAATCTTACCGTTCAATGGCCTGTACTAATGCTAAGGGGTCTATCCGAACCACTCCTCCCTTCCACTGCTTCAATGTGGTACATGTTGGATGACGTTTGAGATCACACTGTAACGGTTGTATCTACATTAGGAAATGTGAATTATGCATATTATTCGTACAGCAAAGGGATACATGCTTAAAATCCACAGTTTTATCCTACACAAATAGGGCTGTTCAAAAAATACGTACAGACGTATAAAGTTACATATCTCTGTATCAGAATATGTTTCATCTATTATATACAGAAATAACGTTTCTCATTTCACGAGTATTGACAGAACATATGACCAAACATGTATTACATATACATGAATAGTAATACACTTTTGAAGGTAGAAAAAATTTGATAATTTACATTTGCCACATACCTAATACAATCTCAACGAGTGATTTGACAAAATATGTTCTTCAAAACAAAGCATTATTGTTTAATTTTAATTGGTCTCAATTTACGTTTTTTAATTAAAATCTGACTCGCGAAAACCTTATCATATACAGACACGCGATAGAAATCTAATAAAGTGCAATAAAAAATAGTTACCATTAGCTGATGCGTGTTGAAGAACTTAAGCGCTGAGGTGGCAGGACGAGCGGGCAAGTCGTGTACGCGTACGGGGAACTGTTCCAGGTGCGACACGCACGCGTTCACCTTTGACACCAGAGCGCTTAATGCGCCTGCGCCGATTGACGCAAAACCGCCGATACTGCTAGCTTTTTCCATCCATTCGTTTTCACTAATAAATAAATATTTAAAAATTAAATAATGTTACTAGCTAGTCTTAGTTACAGCTAAGTAAATAATATTTTACAATAAAAAAGCATAATTGTATATTTGAAACTCACTCGGGTGCAAGCGGCATATCAGCGAAGACGTGCAGGAAGAGCCTTAAACGATCTTCACAAGCTGCGATTTGTTCAGCCGAGTCTCGACCCTCGCCTTCGCCTTCCTGTTCCTCTGAGTCTGACTCCGACCCAGTTAGGAATTGTAGTAAGGCGCCGATGACACCGGAGTGATTCACCTGATAGAGTAAACAAGTTTAATGTCATAGTGTTTATAGAATTGTTTGAGACTATTAAACGGCTTTTAAATTAATAAAACAAGAATTATTTTCTATCTAATGAATTGTGGGGTTTGCTATACAATTGTTTTTATTTATACATATTTTGTTAAGATATTTAAAAAGAAAATTAATGAGAATAAGTGTCATTTTTATAGGTATATAATTCTCCGTGATGCATGCATTTAAAATTAATAATGTCTGTTTTTCCCGACTTCCTTCCTGTATCCTCCCCATTTATACTTTACCTCGAAAGGTGACAGGTCATGTCTCGCAAGCGTGTCCCGCAGTACTAGCAGCGGTTCGAGCGCCAAATCAGCCCTGCGTGGCAAAGCAACTGCGAGTGCCGCCAACTGTTGCAGGGCTCCGCCCCCACCGCCCAAAGCGCCCCACTCGCGTTGAAGGCGGCTCGCTACGCACTCTATCCACTCGCGAACTTTTTCCCTAAACACATTATTATAATGAATTATCTTTCTCTCCTTGCCCATAATTTACAGTTTAACACGAAACTCGAAAAAAATCTAAACAATATTGTTTCTCTTTAAAATATTCATAATACCTTATTTAAACTCAGCATTTAAGATTTTATTTATTTAAGCTTAGTTACATTATAAATAATAATTATTCAAGAGGCAAGAAGCAGACTTATTGCTAACAAGCGATCCCTAAACCCTAGTAAGAAAAAAAAAAAACATATGTGCAATTCACACATGGTAGAAGTGAAACCTTCAAAAACAAAGTTTTTTTCAACTTATAATTATTAATCAAATATAAATTAATCATTTTCCAATATCGAAATGTGTGTGTTCTTTATAAACAGTATATTTTAATGATACATTTTAATTTATAAGTTTAATATAAATCTTTAATTTGGCAAAAACTAAAACAACGAAAGTTTTAAATTCGATCACATGAAAAAGCGGCAGTAAAGAGAGGCTGTATAATGCCTCCTATCTCATTTTCTCCCACGTTAAATCTTATGAATTGATGTTTCTGTCTCTCTTTACCGCTGCATCCGGTTTGAAATCACGACGATTCTAAAGAAGTTTATCTATCTCATTTTCTCCCACGTTAAATCGTATGAATTAATGTTTCTGTCTCTTTTTACTGTCGCTTTTCCGTTGCATCCGGTTTGAAATCACAACGATTCTAAAGAAGTTTCACTTCAAAAAGAATTGAATTCTCAATTATGTCTTAAATCTTGTTTAAAGAAATCTGAAGCCCAGAACAAAATAGTTTACTGGTTTCTTTCAGGTATTAAATTGAAATCTACCTTGTCTGTTTACCCAAATGTATTAAATCGAGTCCCTATTATAAATGTTAAATAATATTAAATTTAATTTGTACCTTTATCGTAACACATTCACACAAAACTTGTGTCCTAAATTAAACAATAAATTGCCTACTAACTTGTTCTGTAGCGACAAATTAGCCGACGCATGTGGCGACGCGAGAAGACCAGCGTCCTTATGCGTGTGGGCATGGGGCGATCGGCCCCAACGCGACGGATTCAGTGACGACAGGAATGAAGATGTTTTAGACGTCCCGCCTACACGGTTGGCTGATCTACCCGCCGATGCCGTGTTAGATGCTGTGGATATATTTATATTGAAGGAGGTTCACAAAGAACGAGTAAACACTAGTAAATACTAGATCACGAGAACTAATCAGCATAATAATGAGTTCTTAACCGATTTTGTAAAAAAAAATGGATTTGAATAATATATAAGTATGATAAGCAATTTAGTCTTACAATCATGTGTATTAAAATTTGAAAGATATGTTTTTTATTTATATCATTCCAACATATGAAAGAGTACAAGTTTTATCAAAATAGGCTCATTAGTTTTTGAGATATCCAACAATTTCTGGAGAGAACATGTATAAATACCAAAGGACTTTTATACACTTTGTAGTGTATTTTCCTCTTGATAAAACTTGCATAAAACTGATATACCATAAACATGTTCCAAAAGAATATATACAACTTCAAGAAAGCGGACATGTCAAATGTTACGTACAATGCGGTGCCGTAGTGGGCGTGGCGGGCGGCTGAGCTTGTCCGAGTGCGTGATGTCCCAAAGTGACTTCCTCGCGAGTCCGCGGTCTGCGTGCGCCTGCGCCACCCGAACGCTTTACGGGGCGCTTGCGCTTCAACATGTCAGCCAGTTGCATGGGACTGCCGGATCTATAATAGAATGCGTTTAAGTCAAATTTATACAACAAAAAAGATTAATCTACTTTCTCCCGTGGCATCTATAGCCTGTTGGCAACTCTTTTTTTTAAATCAGGCTAGACTTAAATTGGTCTATGGATGTTATCATTATATATATATATTTTTTTTTTTGTTTAATTGATAATATCTTGCTAACACTGCACACTGGTAAAAAAACAGAGAGATAATACAAATATTAAAAACATCTAATAGTATTATATCTTTTGTGTTTAGGTTTATAATTTGAGTTGAGTTGACTGTCCCAACTTTCTGACTTAATTACACAGGGCACACATGATGGGATGTCTGGGTAATACCCCAAAAATAATCCCATTTGTGGCTCCATTCTGAAAAACGGGCATTAGCCAAACCTCACTGACATCCACATTGAACATTATGGTGAACCAGCTAAGTCTGGATATCCATTACTCTGTTGTACTTTGAAATCAACTTTAATTGATTTTTTAAATATTATCAGTAAATTTAGTTTCACAAGTATGTGATAATAATGATAACCTTTAAACCAATGTTTAGACATGTATAAACGTAAAAGCAACAAACCTATGAACAGATGTGGTTGTTTGATGAGTAGATGCAGACGTTGCAGGTCCCGCTTCTGTAATCCCAGCTTCAGTAGCTGCCACTGAAAAATACATATATTATCAATATTTAGAAAATGAATTCAAAAGTTGTCTATTTCCTTTAACTTATAAGTACATTCAGTTTTGACATTTTCCTAAGCCTAAAGAGAACTAAACGTTTGAGTTACTAAAACTAGTGTAGTGGATATAAGTGAAAGTGCGATATCTCAGACAGATGAACATAGTGTCACTTTAATATTTATTAAAGCTCACCACATAATATATAATTTGCTACAGTAAGGGCCTATTTCACAATGTATGGATAAAGTACCAAATAGCTATACAACACATAAATTATTCGAAAGATTATAAATTCCAAATAAGATGCTTCGCATTTTGACTTGATTTGACGAATAGCGCTATCTGAGTCGTGAAACGCAAAAACACTGTTTATCCTACCAATAAGTAATAAATAGCTTATTTGGAACTTATCTGGACATTGTGAAACAGACCCTTAGACTGTTAATATGCAATGGAATACATTTTAATTTGTTTTATCAAAATCGATCCAGCCGTTTAGGAGTAATTTAAGTATCAGTTTGTAAAAAGACATTAAAAAGTTAATCATTAAGCAATGATAAAACTAATAACAACTTATTTATATACACTTACGTAAGGTGCTTGCGATGAAAGAGCCAGATGCGGAAAATGCTAGAGATATATTATTGTGCTCCAGAGGAGATGAAGACGTAGAAGCCGGTGGAGATGCATTGCCGGTACCCCGAACACTTGCCCCGCTCGGAGACTGTGAACAAATACAATTTACGAATAAAAGTCTGGCGTCAAATAACTTATAAAGAAAATACATTATACATTTTTGTATAGAAAAATAATATGCCCAAGGGTGTTACTAACCAAATAGATTTATGATTTTTCATATGTAAGTCAAACTAAGGCTATGTATAGCTTGTTATGTTTTTCATATGTAAGAGGAATGTCACATAGGTGTGCACGCAACTTTTACGAAGTCACCAGTATAACTAGGAATAGGACGACTCGTTAGTCGATACCAACTCCGGGGAATAACAGATAATACAACATTTTCTATAGCTGATTTGACATTCAACACCTTTTGTCTTCGGACAAATTTAAAATTATGTTTAAATAATTATAAGTTTACAATAATACATAGCTTCAATCCAGTAAGAAAGTGTTTTTCTTTAAATATGTTATGTTAATAAAAGACAATACTATAACTAGAAACAACTTATTTGTTAATTCTGATATTTTTTTTTGGGTTTTGAGTTTTTGGTTTTACCTTAAGTTTGGCCTGTCTAGCGGGCTGGGGTGCAGGCGCCTTTTGAGCCAACTGAGCAACTTGATGCAGAACTCCCTCACGACGGAACTGAGCGCCCATTTCTTCTGACAAACGCTGCATCAGGATTTCTGCAAGCTGAAGGGACCCCACCACTATACGAAGGTCACTGGATGCCATCATACCCGCGATGTGAGACGATATAACCTATAATAAAGTTAAGAACATACTTGACATTTATGCATTACGCTTCTATTTATTGTTACGAGAGAATTTCCACTTCATTTTATCTCTTCTTTTTCTCATCTTTCTTCCTTGTTGCTACTTTAAAATATTTTAAGCTAGCTGATAGGCCTGGAAGTTCCAAGCTTAATGGGAAACTTTGGAAGTCATCAGTCAAAGTCAGGAAATTGTTTTTGATGTCTTCAATTACGATATTGCATCTGGTAAACAGTCTCTGCTCTGAAGGAAAGTAAAAACAAAAGTGGAAAACATATAAGACTGTATATAAGATTCAATGTATTTACCTGAGTCTTGAGCACTTGTCGAAGCAACTGAGCATCAGCATAATACACGCAGCGCAATATGGCTTTAAGGGCCTGAGAGCGCACGGCGGGCCCGGCTGAGCTCCAATACACTTCGTGCAGAACGGCTAATAGTGCACGTACGAGAGACGGGCTCGTACGCACCATGGCTATACGTGGATCTGAGAATAAGAAGAAAATTGTTGTTTGATATGTTATATGCAAATTCACTAAATCATTAATTAGTCTTTAAGATAATTTTAATAAATTGCTTGAGTTAAAAAACATAAATATAATTTTACAACTATTTAAAAAAAAAAAGAAAATAAGTAAAAACTCTTTCATAATTAAAATTAAAATATTGTATATAGAAAAATGATATTTAGCAATTTTTAAACCCACCTGGAACTGGGTTTCCATCAGCAGTGGCAGGCGGCGGGGCAGCAGGAGGCAGACGCTGCACAGGCCTCGCGGTGCCAGTGTGGTCGTTGAGCTGCTGCATGGCCGTCAGGTCCACCGTGTAGGAGCGTCCGAGGGTTGCCAGGCAGACCTCTTCCTCACCACCGCTGACACCCGCCTCCAACGCTCGACATTCTGCCCAAGAATAACACCGCCATACACCTACACAGGTGTAGGTTGATTCAACTATACTTCACTACACGCACAAGCCGCCTAGCTCACGAATGCGAGAGGTCCTGGGTTTAAATCCCGAATTGAGAATTGATAAAAAAAAGAGTAAATACAGACATATCACAACACGCGACGGCGTACAACTAAAACCAAAACATAAGCGATGATGCATTTAAAACATTAGTAGGTAAAATCATAAAAAATGTTTTAAGAGATCACTAATGCGGAATGCTTCAAAATTATCTGCAATTTGCAATAACTTATGGATGTATGAATTTATATTAGCAGAAAAAGCAAGATTCGACATGATTTTGGAAGAGTTTGCGCACACTCGAGAACACTTAAATTCTACCTTAAAACAATAAAAGTATCGTAAACCTATCAAAATGTCAAATTTTTAATATTTCTTACATTTTAGTTATTCATGTTTACTCAATCTTAAATTTGCCTGAAATTTTAGTTATTCATGTTTACTCAAACTTAAATTTGCCTGAAAATTTAGTTTTAAAGAAAATGGCATACGTTTATTGAGAATTTTGTCCTTTTATACCTCTATCATCTCTCCATTGCCACTGTGCCCCGCGTTCCGTGTTAGCAGACCAGGGTCTATCCAAGTGTGCATCAACGGCGAATATGCCATCAGTGGGCAAACGCGGCATCAGCTCCCCAATGAGGCAGGTTATCTCATACAGCTCTTGTGGAAGCCGTGGTAATAGCTCTACTTGCTGTAATTTTTAATAATATATACTGTATATGATGGTCATATGGGAACAAATCGGCTATCATAATGTCCACCAATATAAAATTTAAATGTAAAGTAATCACAAATTATTTATTTATTTTATATTTACATTGTTTCTAGACTTTATTTTCATTAAGGGTTTAATAAGTGTAATACAAAAAATGGTTGTACTTTTAAAATAAAACGTTATTCAATGAAATGTTATATCTATATTTCTAAAGTATTATGGCAGTAGCAAATAAAGAATAAAGTTTATTTAATATAATTTTGAAGCCTTTACCTCATGATGAACAGTGGATCCAGTCAGCAGACAAAGCAACGTGTCAGCTATAGAGCGTTGGTGTAGGGCCAGAGCTAATTGTGGGCAAGCGGCGCACATCACCCACAACAAACGAAGGACCGTGATAAAGGTGTTGCCAGCTATCAACGGTGGCTGCACTACCAGCTGAAAGAAATGTATTTTTATAGTTTTCAAACTTGTTTTAAATGCAATCTGTGAAACATCATTACCTCAAATTTGTTTGGAATTATCAGTTTTGCATTATCTGTTTTGATAATTAACTTACTGTATTTCTTCGTTAACAAAATAACTTTTTTTTAAATAAAATAATTATGTATATTACATTGCATAAGAATTATAAAAACCCAGGTGAACCAGGTTAGAAAATACTGGTATAATAGTTTATCGGTTTAGTGGTAAAGAACCTAGGCAAATATTTCTTTATTAAAGTTTAAAAAACTACTTATAATTCTCTTTATTTTTTGATATTAATAATTCAGATTGGTTTCAATTCAGCTAATTTAAGAGTACTTACAAGCTGTTGCAAATTGGTGAGCAATTCGGGCGTGGCTATCTCCTGCAAACGAGCTGGATCATGTTGGAAGCTGTCCACTAAACGGGAGAAGGCCAGGCAAACACATTCCACTGATTTCTTATCTTGGATTGTTAATCTGAAAATAATTGAATTCAAATAAAAATCTTAAGCAATGATATAAAAAACCAGTTTTAATGTAGCATTGTATCATCATAATTATTATACAACCTTTAAAGAAATACTTGTGTTGTGATTCTATGAATTCTTTATTTTTGGAAAAGTTAAAAAAAATATCCTCCAAAACTATAATATACAAGATATTCTACAAGAAAATTAAACTTACCGGTTGGCTAATAATTGAAGAGATTCTCTAACAAGATGAAACTCGTCAGGTGTCAGATTTTGACAACAGTTGGCAGTGATTGACAGCGCGGCCCGCTGAGCGTTGATAGAGAAGAAATCCAGGTATGTGAGACACGCTGACACACCGCGCTAAAAACAAACAGATTTTAACTATTATTATTTATAAAGGGATTCAGATTTTAAGAATTCAGATGGTATTGAATGCAAGAAATCTGTTTATTAACACAGAGTTCAAAACACACATATAAAACTACTGTGTGAAGTTTATTACTGCCATCACCGACTTGGTACTGCATATCATTGCGTTAATATGGCAATAGTTTAATTAGAAAGTCTTTACTAAATGCGGTAGTCAGTAGTCACACTGTTTGTTTAAGGATGATTTGCATAACATAATTAAATGAAAAGGTGGGCAACTGGCGGCCTCATCGATTTCGGGCGATCTCTTCCAGGCAACCACTCTTAACTTACTATAAGGGCGGGTTCTTAACCAATTCACTAAAGTGAAATCCACATTAAACAAATAAAAATAATTTTCTCACCGCTTGCAAAATCGCCTTAGAGTGTCTCCTGGACAGCATATCCAGAGCTGTGAGGGATTGCTCAGCAACATCCATGCAGGTGATGGCTTGCAGTTTGTCTAGGAAGGCAGGCACTGCTAAGGCTACGGCCCCAGAGCTACGCGGCAGAGCCTCCAGCATATATGTGAGGGCACGGCAGGCGTGGTTCATCTAAGGTAACAAATAGATATTTATTATTATCGCGATTAAGTGACGGTTCCATCAGCCCATATTTTTTATAAAATTTAGAATCAAATAAAAATAGAGACTGTTATATATCTAAAAATAACTAAAGAACTATAAGAAAACAAAACTTAGTAAATATATCTAAAAAAACATGTTCCATCTTATCTTGTATACACAAGATTTATTAAAATGATCAATTTTACTATAAAAATCATAAGCCGCTTTATGACCACCCAGATATCCCGACTTCTGGGGTAAAGTTGCCTTTTTTTCTGGTGTTAACACAAAGCAAGAGTTTATGAAACGAATTTAACGAATTTTGAGCAGTTTAATGCAGACTAAAATAACGACAGAAGTAAGACATATCACCATACTAATCATATATAAATATACATATAAATGATACCATATATTATTCCGCTTTGAAGAGTGAATTTACCGTGATGGAAGACATCTTTGGCAGTGTTATATACCATACATAAAATCCGCACTAATACATTATAATTTACTGCAATTATTATTGTATTTGTGTGCAATTATAATATTTATATTTTAAAATCGGCGCTGAGACACCCTGTACAACTAAACAAAAACATATTTCTCCAAATCACAACCCGAGTATAATATTAAAAAAAAATCAGTGGCACTACCTCTTTAAGTCTTAGCCTCAAATTTTTGAATCTGTTTCATGATCAATTTCAATCTAATAGGCAAGTAGGTGATCAGCCTCCAGTGCCACACGTCGTCGACTTTTTGGGTCTAATACATGTCGGTTTCCTCACGATGTTATCCTTCACCGTTCGAGCAAATGTTAAATGCGCATATAGAAAGAAAATATATTGGTGCACAGCCGGGGATCGAACCTACGACCTCAGGTATGAGAGTCGCACGCTGGAGCCACTAGGCCAACACTGCAGTAAAATATAAAATTATTTTTTTTTTATTTTTTATTTTGTACTGTAAAATAATAAACAAATCTTACCATATCAAAGTTATGCTCGGCAGCCAATAGATTCACAAGTGCAGGGACCACTTGTCGTACTGGGAATCCGGCGAGGGTATCCTCATTGCCCATAACCAACAGTTGACACATCTCGATCACCGCCTGCAATTGCTGCCCTTCATCACCGGTCGCTTGGAGACCGGAGAGCAGCTGTGCCGCCTTCGATGCCGCTGCTCGAAAGGTATTTATCGGTTTAGTAATTTTAATACTAACAAAAGTATGTCCTTTTGTTTGTTTGGTCATGTAACCAAAAATAATGAAATAGATTTTAAATATTGCCAAAGTGACTAGAATAGTAATTATCTATGGTATTTGATCGATTGATTACTTAATAAAACTTATAAGGGAAGATACTCGAATAAGGTCTCTCTTTTAGTAGTAATTAACGCGTGCTTACAGAGCTCAAAATTAACATTAAATATCTACCAGAATTTGCAGTCACAGTCCTATGCAAGAGGTGCTGCATCCGAGGTCCAAGGGCTCCCAGCAAGTGTGGCGGAAGACCGCGGGCTTCGAGGAGCGCTTGTAGACGTCCGACTTCTCCTTCCTCAGACGACGATTCTTCGGCACCACCAACGCCACTGCCGCCGCCGCTGCAGTCCTCCGCCGGTGACGATGCTACAAATATTCAGTCGTTTTTTATTTCAATTGAACTGTTATTTATGTTTACTCTAGTGTAAATAAAAAAAAACATTTAATTCAATTATGCGTTTCTTCTGTAAAAAGCAGATTAAATTCCTGACTTGAACATGATAATTGGTCCGGCATAGATTTTGTTTTGTAAATCAATTGTTTGTTTACATCATTATAAGTTATTCAAGCGATAATTTGGATTTCCATTTTAATGATGTTTTAATATGTGATATGATTACCACTTTCCTAATGAGGGTCTTATAACATTAAATATCTAAGAATATCTTGTAGCAAAAATATTTAAAAGTGTGTTTGTGAATTTAAAAACGGTATACACACCTTTGCCCTTAGGCTTTGCATCGTTGGAAGCGTTATCAGGCATTGATACCGCTGAGGCAGACACCGGCGGCGTAGACGATGTGGACGCTATTGCACCCTGTAATTAAAAATGTTTGGTTAGGAATCTGATATTGATGAAAGAAAATACGAAGATTATCACCAAATTTGGAATAAGCTAACTAAGCAAAATATCCATCTCATCTCATATCAACTAGACAGCTCAGTAAACTTAACTTTAAATTAAGAGACAAAATATCCATTTATATATCAACTAGAGATAAGAGAGCTTAGTAAACTTAACTTTAAATTAAGAGACAAAATAAAATTAAGCCCAATACGTAAGAAAACAAAAACAAAATTGTAAATCGATAGGACACCTAACAAGGAGTAAAGAAAAATTTACGAAGTTGCCGAATGGGTCCACACCTAAAGGGAAAAGCAACATCGAACGTGGGAAGACGGGTTCGGGAAAAAACAAGAGTTACCTGGCCGAGACAGAGGAGAATGGCAAACACTAGGGAAAGCCCATGCGGAAACGCAAGACAGTTACCGACGAAATCACTAGGAATTTAAATTATTACTAAACACTATATATTTAGGTAAGGCAGACAACTTAAGCCCGTATTTAACCCGAGACTAGTAACACAGTCTGTTCAAATACATAATTCTTATTTATAATATTAATCTAATTACACCCCATTAACTAACAGAATGAGCCGAAAGAGTACTTAGTTAACGTGTGCTAGTAGCTATTTAGATTATAGGAAGTGATACTCTCTACAATATAAGTATAATTTTCCGTCGACCATATAATTCATGAATATGTGAGTGAGAATATATGACAGATCTCTTTCAATAGAAACTATATTAAAACACACTTATGAAGTTGAGTTTATGACTATATTATCACATTCGAAAGGTTATCCAAAAAAATAAGTGTTAAATCAATTTTAAATACTTCTATTGGACTTTCTATTACTGTAATAATATCCAAAATTCATAGAAAATATATCTTGAACATTCTGGAAAATTCCGGGGCCGTTACATCTGTATACCTATTATTCTTCCTCTCTTAGTTTAAGTAGTAGTACTAACCGTGGTTACAGATTGCGAGTGAGACCGGCTGGATGCAGCACCAGTGCTTGCGCACGAACCCAGACTGCTTTTACCTTTAACATATAAAGTCATACATGAAAATGTATTATTAAACACGTCTTAATTTTATAATTGTAGTAAAAGTCTTATCACTATATTATATATATGATACATTTTACCATATTGTTATTAAAATAACAATATGGTAGAAAAATGTATCAACACGTCTATTCTTCTCGAAGTATACAGAAAATAGTGACTAAAAGTTCGAAAAAGTTTCTAAAAACGTAAATCTAATTTGGGTATTGACAAAAAAATCAATTTAAAATAGTAGTAGTAAGATTTTTTTTTCTCTGCGGTAATTTGCAATGAGCTAAAGTTATGAGCGAATTTGTTCTGTAGTGCTGTCATGTGAGTGACTTCCCATTGGAAGCATCTACTCATCTTATGCCTAGAGCTACTGCTGGTCTTCTAGCTCTAGAATATGGTGACGTTTTAGACTCACATACTGTCTAATGGTGAGTTGGCGAGCAAGTTCGTTCGGATGACAGAACCGCTCTTTGTATTTAGCTGCCAGTCTCCGGATTTCCTCTTTGATAGTTCTCACTTTTAGGTGTTCGTGAACTTCGTGTTGGTTATGTACCATGGCTATATGGCTTTTGCTACTACTCTTAGGATTTTGTTCTGATGTCGCTGGAGTATGTTTATATTGGGTGCGCTGCCCCACAGTTGGAGGCGATATGTCCAAATGGACTTTAGGATCTAAAGAAAGTCTTCAGTTTCTTCCTAGTATCCAGTAAAGGCTGTTGTATAGAATAAAAAATACAAAGTTTATTAGGCTATTACCTCGTTTGTCCTTACGCGCGGTATTCTGTGGCTGCGGCTGCGGCATGTCGCGCGTGCGCGCACGCCGCCCGCTACTTCCCGGCTCTTCGGTCCCGCCCCCGCTCGACTAACAAAAACCGACAGAAAAATTCAATGGTGTGTTCTACCAGACCAGCATTTATTTATTATTTATTTATTTATTTATTTACACTTCGTTGCTAGAAAGAAACACAAATAACACAATATATATAAATTACAAGGGATACAACGGGCGGCCTTATCGCTAACAAGCGATATCTTCCAGGCAACCCTAGTAAGAAAAGAAAACAATAAATTAAAAAAATTATGAGTGCAAGAAGTGCATAACCAGAAGTTATATAAAAAACAAAATAAATTTATATTAATGTATTTTATATTAATTAAGCATTGTCAAATTTACCATAAATACTTTTGCAAAGTGGTTTATTAAAATGATTTATGTGTCAACAATTTAGTCTGTCTTTATTGTTGATTTATTTATGTCATCTTTGAACAATATAACTCATTAATATAAGTATCTCAACATCACTGGACAAAATATAACTTGTAACAAACCTGTCTCTTGGATGAAGATTCCTGCCTCTGCCGTTGAGAGGTGCTAGCTCCTCTCGTCAGGCAAGCACCCAGAGTCGCACCCGTTGCAGCAGCGATACTCTTTATATTCAGATGTATTTATTATTATTTAACATAACCAAAATATATAGGATATATAATGTAAAAAAAATATCAGATTTGAAACTTTTTTTCACATATATGTAAATGTTATACTCACTCTTCTGGCGTTAGTTTGTCGTAAGTATGGGAGATCTCGGGGTACAATAAGTAGTTTGCTATCAGAACTATGCGGTTTTGATGAACTGGCTTCTGAAATAGATAAATAAACGGTTATTTTCTCATTAATTGAATTTAATTGCTATAATAATGTATCAAAGCTAATTACCTTGTAGATCTTTAAATGGCGGCGGAGATACAGTCCTGCCGCGTTCGGTTGCGCTTTTACGATCCGAAAGAAACGGTGCTTCGTTTGTTGTCGTACTCACTGTAACAACACATACAAATGTTTCATACTATCTACAATAAATGCACTTGATATTTGATAAGACAACTGATAAGCAATCTAGCTCAGTTCAATATTAAATAGCGCAATTATATCATCATAATAAATGCTATATTCATATGACGTTTGACTAGACGACATTTGTTTGCTAAAGTAAATAGGAATTTGTTGACATGTTTACCTGAACTGTCGTTGACAACAGTGGAAGTGGGCGGGCCGAGGTCTCGATTGTGACGTTTTCGTAATGAATATGTACACGTTGGACTACTGAGCGGGTCCTTTCCTGTATCTTGATCTAGAGATGCCCTCTCACTGAAAGTAATCTTTGTATCGGCCGGATCTTTTGCCCGCACTTCTGTTTTATACTTTTTGGGCTCTTCTATTTCAAATAAGCAATAACTACTCTTTCTGGTTGATAGGGAACGATGTGATGGTCGTTTCCTTTTCTTTCCCTTCCTTCGATTGGCTGTTGGACTGTAGACGGAATAATCAGAATCAAGTAGGTCAGTAACAGTCGAGGAGCTGAAGGGGGAGTACACGTAGTCTCTTTCGTCCAATGGCAATAGTCCTCCTTCACTTGGGTTGGATGCGGCTTGAAGAGCTGAAGATGTAGTAGCAATATGTGTGGGACGTTGCGCGGGTTGTGCGTTTGTATTTTTGGGTAGCTCACAAACACTCTCAGACCTAAGAGCAGTGCGTGAACGTGTGCAATACGCTATGCACTCACTTATTTTTGACGATAAATGCCTTTTGGGTTTTTTCTTGTCATTCAATGAAGTACGGCGACGTTTTGAGTGTTCACCGGCTGTGTGTGGTGTATCACCCTGTTTCGAATCTGATGTGTCGTATCGGGTTTCGTACACGTCCGTTCCGTAGGACCACCTTTCAGAGAGTGAGTAATCAGATCTGGGCAGCGAGTTGACCAGACGTGAACTTCTTCGTAATTCAATGTTAGAGCTTGGGGACTCCGGATCAGCTTCGCGGCTGGTATGCGGATGGGGCGACGTCAAGGTGCGTTTGTTGCGACGACTGGTGCTTGCCTTACGCACGTTACGTAAGCACCGACCGCCCACCACCCTGCTAGGAGAAGACCTGCAAAACAGTTAAATAATTAAAAAAAATACTATTGGTGGTTTTTGCAAAATAACAATACATACTAAAAAATTAGTCCAGCAAAATCTATTTTTCTAGTATATTTATTCGATATATTATTAATTAAATTATTGTATGATGGTAAACTTGTTATTTTGCATCACATACTTTTAATGGAATTATTTAAGCACCGTGCACTTAGTTCTCCTAACATAGCGAACAGATTGGAAAAATACCCATTTAATTTACACACTCCATCCCATGTTAAAAGGATTTTTGGAATTGTTATATTATCACAAGTCCTGGCCATATTGAGTTTTTATAATATATCCTTACATTTAAATAATCTTACAATTTTTGCCTTATTTTAAATGTCAAGAAGATTTTCATGTAAACAAACATATGTGAAAGTCTAATCAAGATAAACACTTTTATGAATATTAAAGAACACCTTGTGTCAAATACTCATCAATTTGGAATTTTTAATTGACTACAGAAACAACTATACATAGATTATTTATTATTATGTTGGAAACAATATTAATTTTAGGCATGACCCCACTGATTTTATTTTTTCTTATTCATGGTGATTGCTGAAGGTTTATTTAGTTTAACCATTCCTATGAGTTAATAGGTACTGTTAGTTTCTTTTAATATCTGGTAATTTGACAGTAAACAATATGAATATGTTATATTTCTACAGTTTTTTGCAGCTAGTTATTACTATGAAAAATACCATTGTACCATGTATAAACATTGTCAAGTTTATACATGGTACAAAATAAAATAATATTGTGTAAATCCTTCCTGTTATGTAAATTCCTATGTTATATTACCACTTAATCTGGCTAAACAAAAAAAATAGATATATAAAATATAACCTTTACAAAAAAAAATTTAGACAATGATGTATAATAGAATAGGTAGGTGGACTCATTTTTCCACAATTAGACTCAAATTTGGTCCATTTTACGTAAATGATAAATAATAATAACACATTCTTATTAAATTTAACTTTGATATATGTTTCCCCATAACGAAATCTTAAAATATTTATTACTTTCAAACAAATTTAAACACCATACCTTAACCTACCCTTATTAATAAAATTATGAATTAAATATGAAGGTAGTTACATAAATTAAGAACAGCATAATTTATTCTTTGTCAAGTACAATTACATAAATGTCAAGCTTATAACCTATGTAAGGTGCTGGTATACTAAGATATCAGTATTTTATATACTAATAGGTGTTGGAACAGTTTAATTACATGAATATTTGAGAAAGCTGATGAATATTTTTTACCGCACAAACTAAACTTTAAAAGTTTCAAGTAACTCTTACTGTAAAAATTGATAATTAATGACTTTAATACTTTTTTTACACGGCTTCATCTAAAAATCATTATAAGAAACAGACTTCATATTGGCACATATTATTGTAACGGCTTGTCCAAGAAACTTTCCCATGATGGAGACGTGGTGTTCAATCTGCTAACTAAAAATGGTAACCATGTAACAGGTTTATGTTTAGATTACCTGCTGGACTCTCTCGTGAGTGCAGAGTGCGACGGTGTGATGTGTTGCTCGGCCATAGACGACGCTGAGAGAAACGGGGCTGCTTGTGTGTGGCCTGCGCAGGCCGCCCGCGCCCGCTACCTGCCCGGAACCATGCCCGGGCGAACACTAATCCACTGTCTATGCATCCACTATCGCCAAATTCAAAACCACATCACCTTTTTCCACTAAACTATCTCACTTACTGCACTTTGCAAAATATACAGATTATAAATGTTAAACTTCTTCTCAAATCTGGAACAAAGATAAAGAAAATCAGCAAAAGAAATTAACATAACACTACGTTACATAAACATATCAATTATTAATTAGAACACGATACCTGCCACCGAAGCAGGCCTTCGATTGTTTTCAATACGGAATGATATTATTACTTAGCAATTCAAAATGTTAAATATTATTTTTCACCACGTTTTATGAAAAATAGTAAAAGAAATGACACATCAAGGGCGATTTTCGTCGTATTTTTCAATAATATTCACTGCAAGTCACAGCTGGCCGTCTGTCAAACAAACTAAATCAATGTTGCCAACGCTACCGCTTGCGCATGGCCATAAAATCGGGAAAAATTGCCATCAACAAAATTCCATACACAAATATTTTTTCATTAAAAATATTATCGTTAAGTATAAAAAATACAACAGAATCAAGAATCAAAATCACATTAAATTAATTTATAGTCAATCATTACTACCCGTACGAGAAGGAGAGAAGAACGTAATGTTCTTAAATTAATAATAAAGAACCTACATTATAAATTTGTAATCGTAATAAAAACTTGTCGCACATGGGTATGCTATGAAAAAGTATTATAATTGAAATTTTGTTGTTTTTTATAGTTATCATAGTAGTAAGCTTTTGGCAATGTGTATTTTGAAAGTATCAATGCATTAGCAGGTAGTAAAACTTGAATAGGTAGGTGAGGTTGATTCTATTTGCGCCTACCTGTGTAGGTAGGTACTTGTCTGGTCAGGGTCTCCGTAAACGCGAGATTCTGGATCAATAGTGGAAGTTCAAAGTTGGAACAAAGCGCATTGAACCAGCTTTGTGTACATTCATTAGTTCAGTATGCACTCATTATTGTTATCACAATTATATTAATCACTGTGTGGTCAGTTATTTCTACCTATCTTTCAAGATAAATTTGATGTTTATAAACATACTCACAAAAAATCTCTGCTATGTTTACTTGATTATATTTTGATAAATTATTGTTTATTTATGTTTTCTAAAATCTTTAAAATCACACTAAAATCTTTACTAAAAAAATAGAATGAAAAATACGACACATCTTGTTGTATTGATTGTGTTTCGGTCTATTTTAAAAATGCAATTTTAAATGGTAAAGGGTCTGCGCCCCAAGGCCATGGGTCGTCAACCCGATAGTAGGTACTGTGGGCACGTGCAAATCCTGCTGGCCTCGTTGCTCAGAAATCAGTGGTCAAGCCTGAAACGAACTTAACCCTTCCGAAACACAGCGCCATTACAATATTCATTCTCTACGTGGACGCTTGAAATTATTTTTAATATCAGTGTAAAGCGTAATAGCGAAACTACAAATTTTATATTTAGAATTAGAACTTACATTTAACAACTGCAAGAAGGTTTTCTATTTAACGCTTATGTTTATGTTTTCTTATTAGTATTTTAACTAAAATGAATGACAAATCATTCTCAATCCAAACACCTATCGAAATTGACAATCTAGCTTTCCATTAGTGAAATAATTAGGAAATTAAGAAAGTAGTTTATTGCAAACAAATATTTTCTGTTTATAGAAAGATTGTGTATCTGTTAGGTATGATATAAATATATACAGTTGACGACCACGATATGCATTCATTATCAAGTCCGTCGGTCTCTGCTGATGTTTAGCTCAGAGTCGATAAACATAACTGCATTACTATAGCACGGTTTATTTTGATCCCGCAAACCGTTAGCACACCGGTTCAGTAGCTTGGAAACATTCACTTTTATATGATCGGCTTGATACTTAAACTAAGAGAGCTCCCCTTGTTTAATTATTTATTATTTCTAATTAACGATAAGAACAATTAGTTAATAGCGTGATTCATACTAGAATTTACACTATGTATTGCCTTATTTTGGTGACCGATTGCTGGATTTTTCCCGATATAAATGTAACAGCGATTAAAGGGCTTTAGAACTAATTCGGGCAAATCCAAACACATAGTATCAAAATAAATCTGTTTACAGTGCAAGGGGGAGTCAACGACCGGGCCTTCGCAGCACCCGCGCCCCCGCCAGTGGCGAAACACTCGTCTTTGGTTCCCTATGGGTTCAGTGACCTTAACGACCCTTTGATTTAGCAGTATGCACTAAATCGTCAGAACCCTATTAATAAATACAAAATAACAATTGACTTTTTAGTTTACCTACGACATATAACCATTAAAATAGATGTGTAAGCATTAATAATATCACTTTAGCTGAAACAGACGATTATGCGATATGCTTTGCTGACCTACATAGCATTATTTAAAAATGTGTGAACAAAGAATAGCAAAGACAAGAAACAAAGCATTATTGAAACGAACGTGCCACAAGAGTATACCTAATACCTAGTTTTGTTTTTTGGTAGAAATTGAAATTGCATTTGGATTTTTTCTCACTTGAATAGTTTCAAACGGGCTTAGATATCTACCCACAATGCACACTACATTAACTTAAGCAGCAAAACACAATTCGTCTTACTAAAAATTGTTCAAACTGTGACCAGTTATGACTTTAAAAATGTTTAATTGTTGGTAAATTATTTGTATTTGTATATAAATTACAAAAAAGGGCAAATCTTAGCCTTGTTCACTGTAAACTGCAAAAGTTACCTAATGCCTTCTTACTTGAAATGCATAATATAATTCTCTTTTTTCCTTATACCTAAAACAACTCACATGCGAATATATTTTTCTTTGTTTTTTTGACGGATACATATACATTTTTTAGAATTCTATTGGAAAAACTCGCATGCATCATCCAGTTCCTTCCATAAGTCAACGATTTAACGTAAACTTCATAGTCATTACATATTATATATTTACGTAACTAAACACATATATGAAATCTTATACCAAACCTAAATGTGCATTCCAACTGCAGATCCAGAAATACGACAGCAAAACAGTCTATCACTGAACCAAACAAAGACTAACGCTTTTCATTGAGTACATAAAAATGGGATTTTGTAGGTTAAATTTCAGTGAAAGCTATGGTGTCGCAACTGGTAACAATATCTCCAACATAGAACCAAAAGGTACGAGTTACGACAACCATGTTGCGCAATGAACCATGCGCCCGAAGACTACGGATTATCGCTGCATACAGAATACAAATAAATATTTCCTTTACTTTGTCGATAAATGAAATAATATTTACCTTATAAAGCATATACTCCCAAGAGAAATAAAGACACGAAAAAATATTACTCTAAGTAATAATCTGTTGACTAAGAATTTCTATTTCCACTGTCATTAGATATCTTAAATTTTCAAAGTAGTAAGTGCTTTCATGGTATCAAAGTCATGTAACATGCGATAACCATTAACGTATAGTAAATTACGTAATTGAAATTTCATTAGTAATTTCATTGGAATTAATATTAATTATCATATTCAAAGGTTTCAAGCGGCTGGTAAATGTTGGAGCTGTAGTAACGAAGACAATGAAGATACGACATTGTATCTACATAATATTCAAGGAAATCGTCAAGCTCTGCAATAAACGCTTGCCAAAAGCTTTTGGGCCTTGCCTTTTAAGGTATTCCAGAAAATAGTGAATCTATTAATTCATTATTTAACAAGCAATCAATATGCCTAGTATACCTTACGTATGTACACGCGAACAGTTTTATCAAACGACCTTGTCGGAAATTGCATTATGTTCGTTACGTTACTAAGGCGTGGGTAAGCAAGTAAAACAATACATAGTAGGGATTCATACAGTTTACCACTGTTTACATTAACATTTTTTCTTCAATATAACTGAGAGAGAGTTCGGAACTAGAATATTAGATAGAAGGGCACTAAATAAAATTACAATATGACACAACAAAGAAAAAAAACCATAGAAGGCGGTATTGGTGAAACTCGTCTCAGAAACAACGCGTGAGGGTAGGCATAGAAATTTTTCTTTTGTCGAACCTTCTGGACTCTATTATCAGGCTATGATTTTGCAGACTGTCAATTATTTTTACTAAACAGTATACGACCAGGTAACGAAGTACGGTCTATATCCTAAGTATAGCTTGTCTGGGCCGCGACAGAGCCGGATCGATAGAGGTGCCGAGGATCAAACATCCACCCTGCCTCCACGCTCATAACTGTATGTACATAGATCTAGCCCTAGTTGACAACGGCAGGATATTTTTTGTGGACGTCATGTTTCCAAACCTACTATGTTTTAGCTGTTATCTATAGTCATAAGTATAATTTGTTAGCAATTAAGCATAATCACATACAACTCAACATAATAAACTTGATAATGATATCACAGTTTGAATCAGCAATTACCAACAGCGCATTGATGACGTTACATATTACGAAATACGCGAATATGTATTGAATATACACGCGTGTATGTATAACTGAATAAATAATAATATATGTTTGATTTTATTTATTTCTTATATACTTCAAAATATCAAAAATAAAATATATGATTACCCTGTATAATTTTTAAAGATAGAAGATAAGCCTTTGACCAAGATTCAAGAGAAGAGACCAGAGGAAGAAATTAAAAGTACCCAAACTTAATTACAACTTGTAAATCTTAATGGTTAATATGTATTTCAAAAGCTTAAATGAGAATCCTGAGTGTCTTGCCTAGGGTTAGAATGTAGAAAAGGTGTGATTTAGAATATATTGTTCACAACCCTAACAAATATTTACTTGATAAAAAATATTAATAATAACTAACTAATATATATAATATTAACTATTAATAATAACTAACTCTAACAGTCAATTAATTAAACAACACTATAATACAAAATTATAGGGAACATAGAAAAAAATCCCTACTGTGGGTTAAGGTTCAAGCCACTTGTCACATCCTGTTGTATTAATTTATACAGTAACTTAATGTAATGAATATGCTCTTTATCATTAAGTATATGCCAGGAGCAGCCTTGTCTTTATTTCCACTACATTGATAAAAACACAAATTACTAATATATCATTTAATTTCTGATACTTCCCTTGGTTCAAATAAATACTAACAATCTAAACTTATTACCCACATTGCAGACACAAAAATATTATTAAAGATTTACTTGAAAAAAATGTATGTTCACAAAGAAAAATTAATTTAAATGTTTATAAATTTAAATTATTATTATTAAAGTAGATTTTTAATAGATAAGCGCGTAAACTCAAGTAATACCAATATTGCAGAAAAATTAATAAATATGTTTATTATTTCTGAAATAATTATGTATATTGTGCTAACTTTGAATTTCACCCTAAATGTGTCAAGAATTGAACTCTCACAACATGGCCTAGATATACAATGTGATATTATTGTTATGACCTAAATGGAATTAACAGGTTCAAATTGTTACTTCACAAAGAAAAATTAAAAATAATAACTCCTTTATAAATGGTGGGATGATTTAAATGAACAAATATACAATTTAGTAATTACCAATTAATAATATTTCAAGATACAATAGTTTCCTTTGTTACAAAGAGAACCATGTAGGTACTTATAAAATGCGATTAAGGGAACTAACTTTAAATATCAAGGTTGAGAATTCCTTCCACTTAAACATGCATAATAATATCGCAACATGCAAGATTCATCATCACCACATCAACGAATACTTAAAACTATTTTGATTAATCATAGATATATACTCAATAAGTGACAAAAATCTTACCTTAACAATGGATATGATTTTATCGACTATTTTGTTCACGAAAATTAACAGCACACAGAGTTTACGCGAAACCAATGCATTAAATCATAAAAATACGACGTAATTGAATGCTACTTTCAAACTGCATTAGTGGTGTTGTAAGTTTAACAAAATGCTGAATCGATTTAATGTTTTTTCATGAGGAAGCGACCCGAAGGTATCTCTAATTACACAAAATATTAAAGTATACCACATAAACGCATTCAGAGTAATTGGCACTGATTCAATGTAATCATTTGACACTATTCAATTTTAATCCATTTCAAGAATCCAAACATTTGGAACAAAAACAGCTGGCCGATACTCGATAGTTATCTTCACCATAGAGACTAGAGCTTGTTCTGTAGGTAACTATACATTTTGATGTAGCAACACAGTATCATAGTCTGTAAAATATACTTAATACAGGTAAAAAATTTAACGGCTAACACCGAGTTGGTAAAAACAATTATTTAACTAAACATTTTATTTCAACAACTGTAATGAAATTAAAATTTAAAACATATTCATCACTTTTATACAGAATGAATAAAACACTTTGTTATACGTCTAGATTGAAAACTAACAGTTTGAATGTTGAGAGTTACATGTATAGATTGTACCATTAAGCAGTATGTAAGTAATGGTGGCAGGATTTTAATCAACAAGATAATTAAAAATAAACGTTTTAATGACGGTTTAATCAAGAATACTTAAGTAATCGTCTTCATTTGTGAGGCAAAGATTTTTTAATATATCAGAGGGTGAAGGAATATTTTTAATTTGCACTGGTATTGAATCTATCAGCTCATCGATTTCAGAATTATATGAATTGCTTTTTCCTTGCTTCTTATGACTAATTGATTCTATATTATTCATCATGTTAATTTCGTGCGAGTTCCCAACAATATTATCAGATATTATACTGAAATTTTCAGATTCCATATCCTCTAATGATAATTGAGCCCCTGTGCGGACCAATTCAGCATTAGCTTCAGACACTTCTGGGTAAGAATATTGTATAGATTCTTTCGGCGACTTGGGACTCGAATTGGGTGAGCGTTTAGTTTTTTTTAATTTTTCAACTAATTCGCCGGATTTCCTTATTACTGTTCCTGGTGGTTGTGATGGACACTTGTGTGTTCTTTGTGAAACCTGACAATAAAAATTGAGAAGTTTAGAAATATTTATTATTTAAACTACAAAATAAAACTTACATACTTACTTTATATCTAAAACTTTTATCACATGCGGTACATTTATAGGGCATAGCTCCTGTATGTATTCTTCTATGTACTAAATACGATACTCGCTGACGGAAACACTTTCCTAGAAATAAGGATGTTGATACAAAATATATACTTATCTAATACTTACTCGCAATCATGCTTAAAACATGTTTGTAATTATAGTTTAAAAATATTATACTTCTTCGTAACTTCCATTTGCGTATAGTGTACGTTATCTAAGAAAAACAATAAGTTACAACGAACAATTAATATCCTTTATAATATTTAATTATTCACCCTGGTTAGATTTGCATACAGACAGTCCAATGGTGCACAGCCGGGGTTCGAACCTACGGCCTCAGCTACTAGACCAACACTGCTTTCAATATACAATTTATCTAAGGTAATAACTTTCACTAAGATTTTAATCGTTTTTGCGTTTTTATGTATATTATAATTAATTCTCAAGGCTCAGGAATTATTATTTTCAACTTTACCACAAGTTTCACAGGCAAATGGTTTTTCGCCTGTATGTATTCTCTGATGGTTATGTAAAGTCGACAATTCTTTGAAAGCACGACCACAGTAGGTGCAGGTGTGTGGTTTATCATCATTGTGATAAAGGAGATGTTTGTGATAAGATTGCTGAAACGTAAACGTCTTGTTACACTGCGAACAGGCATAGGGGGTTTCACCTGCGGGCAAAAATCTTATTAAATAAGGAGACGGACCTTCCAGAATCTATAAAATTAATGATGTTTGATGGATGCGGTATTCGTTCACATTGGGATTACACATTCATATTGACGTAAAATGTTATCAAACTAATTGACAATGCTAGCAACGTAGATATTATCAGTAGGCTTGTTATTAAAGGCAAACGATGAAAATTATTGAACAAATTGATAAATGAAATGGATAATTTTTAATTTAATGAATGTTCAATAACTGTGTGTTGGTGTGTTTAACAGTTGTAAAGGATTTTTTAGTTATTTGTTAGTATAATTTACCTTAAGAGTTGTTAACCTGTATGAAGCCGTTTATGTTTCTTCAAAAAATATTTTGTTGTAAAATATTTGTTGCAAACGTCACATTGCCACTGTTTACCATCATTTCTACAAAAGGCCATCGGTTTCTCAATTTCTTCAATTTTTTCCTTCACATTATTATTTCCCGTGTCCGTTAAATCACTTTCGAGCTTCTGTGTAAATCCATAATGAGCTACTCGCAAATGCACCATAAGCGACCCTCGCATTTTAAAGTATTTGGAACAAAGATGACAGTTATATTTTGTAGGTTGAGTAGTTTTATCCTCTAAGTTATGTATAATGCTATTATGCATTTTTAAGATTTCTTCATTTATAAATTGTACTCCACAAATGTTACATTTGTTATTATTTTTCTCAATTGGAGAGTTCGTTTTAATTGCAGTTATTAATAAGGAGTTATTTGTCACATTGCTGTTTATAACTGGCATCGTATTTAAAGCTACAACTGGCAATTTTGGGTATATTTTAACAAACTTCACAGGTGCAGCTGGAGCATACGATTTATTTTTAGGTATAGATTGTTTTAATTTTTTTACATTTTCTGCTGATGGTACTTGAGTTTCTTGTGTAGTACCTTGTTTATTGTCCCTTTGCCTTTTGTCTTCTTGTACAATTGCAGTAATATTCACGTGACTGAATAAATGTATAGTCAATTTATCTAATCCATTCACCTCTTCTTGACAAACAGGACACACAATTTTATTGGTAGACACAAATATTAAGCGCTCTTTAAGTGTTTCAACCGTATTAAAGGTACCGATATGCAAACAAACAGGGCAAGGAATTGAGGCTGCGTCAGCACTCATTTTAATGAAAACGCTATTTTGAGCAAAAGGATATAAAAACGCGTTAGCGTAACTCTCCGCTGCTAGTATGAAACTAATCTTCATTGGAGTTATTTTGGGAGGATTACGCGTCTATTTTTGGCAACATTTCAAGTAATTTTGCACGTAAACTTATTAACTGTTTAAAAAAATGCCGGAACTAAAAAAGGTTTTTTCTATCTATCTATAATATAAGGTATCAAGGAACTAATATAAGGTATGGGAACTTTCATGTTAAAAATTTCAAATAAAATAAGCACCACTTAAAATTTTGTTAAAACATAAATATCTATTGACATTCATTTAAGAGTAATAATGCAATTCTTTACCCTAAACTTGTGGCGTCGTTTGAACGCCGCGGCGCATTTCTTATTGTGCGCGATATTGTATCTACTGTATACAGAAACATCATAAAAATAGATAAGAACAAAATGTAGCGAAAGTTAATAAAGAGCATTCTGATTGCTAAATGCAGTTTCTTCCAGACAAACCTAGCTGCTATCGATGGTTATATCTAACCATAAGCGACGTTAAATATGACTTTAAGCTTAACTTACGAGAAAAAAATACATAATATTCTTGAATGACATGACATTGAATTAACATGAGAGAAACCTAAAATATATTAAGTATATTGTATACACATATATACCAACCTAAGATTGAGATTTTACACAAATTATAAATCGGAAGATTTATATTTGCATTTTAATGATTAGCCTTGTTAGTATTCGCTAAAAAGGTTTTGCATTAATCTTTTTTCAATTAAAACATATCCTCGCATAGAAATTTATTTTTCGTAAAATAGATTCGTTGAAACCATCAAGTGAACACGAACTGTCTGTAAATCAGCTGGTGGAATCAAAAAAATACAAACTTTTTCATAATCATGAAAATTTATTGCTTTTGAATTTGGAGTGGATATTTTTCTAACAAACTTGTCATACAATTACAAATTATTATACAATAGGTTTTTTAGTCTGTGCCTTTGGTAGACCAATATTTACCCTTCAGGAGTGTGTGACGTGTGTATAAGTTGCTCGTTACCAAGGCAACAGTAAACAATTTGTGGAAGCCTTTCTTATTTCCTAATATTCTTTTTAAAAATCACCGTTTAAAAAATGGGTGAAGTTCAAGTTCCTGGCTATATGGCTCAACTGCTTGAAGAGCTAGGCTGGAATCAGGGAACCAGAATTCCTTTAGCAAATGCTGATAATCAAAACTTAGAATCACTACTTATATCGCGGTATGTACCTAGTTATTAATTTACAATGCTGCATATTTCGGTTAGTATTTTCACTATATAATGATTTCTTGTAGAATATAATAAAAGCTATATTTTAATGTATTTTTCTAGACGTGATGAAATACAGAATCTTAAGGAAGCATTTTTATCGCAAGAGCAGAAAAGAACAGATCTAAATAAGTACAAGGATTATGTCCATACTGAGTATCAAGAAAATACTGTAAGATAATTTTTTTTTAATTAAATTACACTGAATAATTTTCCTTAAATAACAAGATAAATTTTTTAGCGTTTACTCTTTGCCAATAAGCAACAACTAGAACAAGAGGTAAAGCTTCGTCAATTGTCCTGTAATGAAAGTGACCGGCTGGAAAGAGATATTATTGACTGTAACAAAGAGAACAATACTATAACAACTCGGATTGAGAGATTGCAGAGTAAGATTTTTTAAAATTAATTATTTAGAATTGTATAAGTTTATTAGTAAATACAGAGTATTAGGAATAATAGTTGAGCAATTGAGCAAGTCTTTTTAAGTCCTTTGGGAACAATCATAATATTTTTTAAATCTATTAGATAACATTGCACGCCTTCTGAAGAAGGCAGATTTGCTGAAGAGTGAAGTCTGTGGAGAACGTGGTGCTTTACAAGAATGGAGAGCTGCTTTAGAAAGAAGTGCTGGAGATATTTCAGCTATTGAACAATTTACAAAACAAGATCTGTCTAAGGCTAAGGTATAATCCAATTACATTATAATAATTTGAAACTAATAAAAGGACTACTTATTATGATTTATTTTGAATTGTATGTATTGAAGTTGACCTCTGAGAGGCATTTTGATGAAAAATACTTTTTTAATGGATTGTTAAAAGTTATCTTAATAAAAGACAATATTATAGGCATTCTGATGTTAGATCAACATTATTTCTAAAGCAATATTTTTTTTAAACCACTGGCTTTAAAAACAATACTGCATATTATAGTATGGTTTGTGATATAATGTGTCACAAGAAGTCTATCCAATCCTTATCTACCCTCAAACAACAAATTTCATATAAAACAGTTCTTATGAATAGTAAAAGTATTAGGAATAACTTCTGAGACTTAGATGTAACTATAGAGGCAAACATATAATTTACTATAAACACACTTGTTTCAATCTGTTTATTATAATGAAAAACATTTAAGATTCTATGTTAATTGTATATGTATATATTACAGGCTCTAGAAACAAAAAGACAAAAATTAAAAATTGAACATGATTGCCTACACGAGCGTCTTGTGCAACTGGTCTCCAATCTCAGTGCTGAAGAAAGAGCATGTGAGAGAATTTCTGTACAGGTAATTTACAAATTGTATCTCAATATCTTTATAAATTATTAATTGCAATACTATATTGTTTTATTTAATGCTAAATTTCGTCGTGTTTTCCCCTTCAGTTATGACTAAATTGATAATGTCTATTAAACATTGTAATGTAATCGTATAAACCAAGCATAATTTTGCAAATACCAATTTTTCGGCGATAGATGGCGTGAAACATTATGTGGATAACGTAATACATTTGGCTTAAATTAGTACCGTAATTTTTTATTAAAGGAAAGAATGATAAAATTTATTTTCAGGTTATGGAGGGAATGGAGCAACGGAAACAGATGATGATGATGTGGACTGCTGCTGTGGAAAACTTAAGGCAGCGAGACACCGATATTAGGCATATTAGAGAAGTAATTTTTTATACTATTTATATTGAAATGTTTGTAAGGTACGTCTTGTGTTTACTTAAGACGCGCTAACGAATCGAAGTTCTAGACTAGGGGCTTAGTCAAGATGGCTTAACAATATTGTATGTAGAAAGTCGAACTGAATTTGTATGAAAATGACAGTTCGTGTCAACAAATTTCGAATTTAGAATCAAGGAATATAAACTGCAATTCGATCGACAAAAATCTATAAATTGTACGCAATATAAGTAATATTTAGATATTTTACGAAGATACATTATTGTTTTGGTAAAAGGAATTTTGTATTAGGATTATGCAGCACTAGAAGCAGAAGCAAACCGCCAGGCGGAACAATGTCGCGAGCAGCAAGCGTTCTGTGAACAGCAACAAGGCAATAATGCAGATGCGCAAAAAGAAAATATGGTCCTGGCGCAGCAACTTAGCCAGACGAGACTGGCCTACCAGGAGACTTATGATGAAAACCTCACCCTTGATAGTGAAGTATGTACTTTAAGTACATAGTATTTTATATGTGTCTTGAAAGATTTATCAGATATCTTTTTGGGTAGCATAGAAAAATGACAAACATTACTTATAATATACATATTAAATTATATACTACCTTAACGTTCTCCAAATCTGTCACAAATATATCCAGTTCTGGTATAGAGCTGATGAGACGGTTAAGTAGCGAAATCATATGCGGAATCGGTGTCTGAACGGAATGGAAACCACAGCAGTTCCGGTATCTGAATATATCTGCCCACTCAAGTATTTCCGAAACAATTCGAACAAAAGAGCGTACAAATTCTTAAAAGGCCGGCAACGCACTCGCGAGCCCTCTTGCATCCAGACTGTCCAAGGGCGGCGGTATCACTTAACATCTGGTGAGCCTCCTGCCCGTTTGCTCCCTATTCTATAAAAAAAAATATACTTTTCAGGCATGTAAGCATTCGCATGGAGTTGTTCATAACAGATTGATAAACGTTTGCAGCTGTTTTCGTCTCTAAATAAAAACCAAGTCATCGAACATTTATTTGAAATACCAATTGTCGTTTGTTTAAAGTTAAATTCAAGTTATCTTTGTTTTTTTTTTAAATATTTTTGTAGTTATGTCTTCTGTTTCATATATATTGTTTATGTAAAAACGGTTTTGGCTTTGGCTTGCCTAAGTGTTTTGTTTTCCAATATGTATGTTATCTACAAGATTACTAAATAAATAAATATTTTGTCATAAAACAACAGGTACTATTGAAAAATATATTTGTAATATAAATTGTGATATGTTTAAGGTGCAAAGTCTACAGCGTGTTGCCAGTAATATGACAATGGGCTTAGAGAAATTGAACTCGGAAAATAAACAATTAATGGAGGAGCAACATCGTAAAGATATGGCGTTGCAGGCTGTTAATAACAAGGTTAATAATTTTTATTACTATATTATATATTTTAAAATTATTTTGTGTAATATTTGTTTACTAGCGACCCGCCCCGGCTTCGCATGGGTGCAATGCTGATACTAAATACACTACAGAAAATCTGTGAACGTTGTATATAAAATGGGTTGGGTTATCCATAAGAGATAGACATATACCATCACGGACTTTTCTGTAGACCTTTTCAATGTGTATAATACTTAGTGCATTATTTTGATAAAACTCGTAGGGTTCAGCCTGCGTTTGCAATGTAAGCGGAAAAAATGTAATTATATACGAAATCACATTAGAAACCTCAAAAATAACAGTACTTCTCTACTATTTAATGGATGTTATTATACATATAAACCTTCCTCTTGAATCACTCTATCTATTAAAAAAAACGCATCAAAATCCGTTGCGTAGTTTCAAAGATTTAAGCATACAAAGGGACAGAGAAAGCGACTTTGTTTTATAATATGTAGTGATGTGAACGCACCCACGAAACTACTGATTCGAAACAAGATATTAAGATTTCCCTTTATGTGCAACATGAATATCTTGTTGATTCTATTATCAAGTGATTTTATATAATAATATCTATCTGATTCTATTACCTTAATATATATATTTCTTGTGTGCGTGTGTATGTGACTGAACTCCTCCTAGACGACCAATTTTGATAAAATTTTTTGTGTGTGTTCGTGGAGATTCGAGAATGGTTTAGATTCACAATTTTGTCCGCTGGACAATGTTTTTTTTAATTAATTAGTAGTTGTTGATTTTGGAATGTTTTACATTGGATCCGACAGACGGCGCTACCATCGCACTGTCAAATTAAAGACGTATAGACAGGACAACGTCTGTCGGATCCGCTAGTATTTTATAAAATCACATTTTTGTTTAATAAACTGTTTTTAAAATAAGTATTTTTAATATTTTCTTTGGATGTTCCTAGATGTAAGCTTTTGTAAAGCCCGTGTTAAGAAGACAAAAAGAATTGTTTTTTTTGTTTTACACCTTTTGAGACGATATTTTGCATTAAATTTATGTATTTTCATTGAGACCTGTGTATTTCAGTTGAAAGAGCTTAAAATGAAGCTTACAGAGTCAACTGATAAGTCCAAATCTTCCGAAAAGAGGGCTAAGGAGCTTGAAGATATGCTTAATGTAAGTATGACTTCATCATTTATTCTATCCCGGTCAATTATACCGGTTGATGGCTTCTCGGCGGCTCATCCACGTCAAATATTTTTTGTGAGGGGTTTCTAGAATGAATTTGTGCAACGTGGTCTTCTAAATTCTTCTTTTTTGGCGCAGTTTTATCTGATGTTAAATGATACCACCGCCCATGGATAATAATCCGTCCGTAATCTATACGAACGACTGTTGGTGTATTATAAAACATATTAAAAAGTAATGAATATATAAATAAGTATATCAAGTAAAAATCATCAAAATCCAAAACTGCTGAAATTTGAAGGACGTTTTTTGTATTTTATTTAGATTTGGTTGCCGTGCAGATGCTGATCATCGCAGTACATGATTTATATTTCCTATACTCTTTTGTTTTTTATGTAATAGGAGGCAAACGGACAGGAGACTCACCTAATGTTTAGTGACACCGCCCCCCATGGACCACATTGCCAGAAGGCTTGCAAGTGCGTTGCCGGCTTTTCGAGAATTGGTACGCTCGATTCTTCAAGGATCCTGAGTAAAACTGGTTCGGAAATAATGCCCTATAAGGCAGCTGGTTCCACATAGCGGTGTTGCGTGATAAATTGCTTTAGTTCAAGTGTAAATTAAATTTTTAGGAAGAAGAACGATACGCAAGTCAGCTTACGACAAACCAACAACGCGCCATGCATTGTTCCTTTGTTGAACAACAGAAGCTTCTAGCTCTTAAGAACGAGGAAAAATTATTTCATATGCAGTTAAAAGGTAATTTCAATATTATTACGATACCATATATATTGTTTAAGGCTATAAATAATTGTTTTTTTTAGCTTCCAAAGCAATCATGAGCAAATTGGCCAGCAAGCAGCGCAATGTCGAGAGAAGCTTACAAACCCAGAAAGAATCGTTCTATGGAATTGTAAGTTGAATTCTAATATAACCACAATATACGTTGTTTATATTATATAATATTTGCAAATATAGCATACATTTTTTTTATCTCTCTTTTTTTCTATCTCATCAATCATTATCAAATTGTTACAATTAAACATTCATAATTTCACGAACCCGCTGTAATATTTCTTTGGACAAGATGGCGTGCCAATGACGTACTATTCTGGTTAACACCTCAACAAATACACAGACATTCCGATTAAATAAAGTCTTCAAATAAATTAAACTCCAAGACAGTTTTAAGACGGGCGTATTTTACAGTGTACAGTATCTTATCGATTCATTGCTTATACTGTCAAATAGCCCTATAAATAAGAAAACTCTTTCGTATTTATAGAAATTATACGATTGTGCCAGCTTAATTTCATATGGTTTGATTGACCATTATCGCCAGTTTTAAAAATGCAATTGCAGAGTTATCAAGTGGAAACGATCGGTGCTCGCGTCGCGCACATGGAAGGTGCAAAAGCCGAACGTGAATGTTCCGCTGAACTTGTTGAAAGAGAGAACAGGTTTTATTATCTAAATCTCTGTACGCACATTGTGCCCGTAGATATGCACGTATACGTTGTATTACGTACGCTTATTTACAACGTAGTAAATAACACCAATTTCGAAGAACAACTCTAGGTCTAAGATTATGAGAATGGGTAGGGTTAATTAATTACAGAGACAGCTCGATGGGTCAAACGTTTGATAGTTCGAAATGGAAGTAATTTTTACGTTTGGAATTACCTTTTTTTTTATTGTATAAATAATCTTAAATAGTAGAAGTTGGTGTGGTGGAAACATAAACTGGACACAGTTTTTCTGTCCACCAGGACGTCGAAAATATTTAGTTAATTATAATTAACTTGCCTTAAAGAGTAGAACTCAAAAAAATCGGTGATAATTGAATTGGTGAGTTTGAGTTGTACTGGCCATCGTTCGTTTCTTTTCAATTGGGAAAACCTATGTAGAATTTATAACGATGGATTAAACTAAATTAAAATTATAACAGATTTATTGTACAGGTTGCAAGAGGTACGTGCTCGCCACGCAGCTAGAGTTGCGACGTTGGAGCGTCATTCAGGAAAATTGTACGATGATATGCGTCGTCTTACGAGGGAATTGGAGTATAAAAGCGGCGAAAATACTAAATTGGTACTGTTAAAATATCTTTTGAAATAATTGTCACGAAATTTTATTTTTTTATTTTGCGAGAAACAAACTAGGCTAAAGCCAGTGGGGTGCCAACCTTTTTGGTCAGGGCCTCCGATTTCTGTATCAGTTTCGAGGTCATTTTTTATATACAACCTTCTATGCCTGACACACGCAGTCGACTTTTTGCGTTAAAGTTTGTTAGGGTGGTTTCCTCATGATATCCTTCACTAAACTAACGATTTCACTAACGATTCATGCTAAAGTCAAAACTAGCTGGAATATTAATCTAGATAGATTTCCTCTATGTTAGAAAAAATGGTTACATACATTTAAATAAAACGCGTGGTCTTCTAGCTACATGTTCGGGTCATATAAAATTATCTTCTTCTGTAGTTACCATAACTTTGGGATACACGAGATGACAAAGATCTATAACCTAACCATATTTGTTAAGCTTTTTTGTGATAATTCAATGTAATCCAATAGATAAATCAATTAATCACTTTTCGAGCGGCTCGATCCTTTGGCGTAGGGATGTGGTCCCTCTGCATATTCTACCGCATTTACCATGGAGGCTGTACAAAGTTGTTCGGAATAATACCAGTAGCTGAGTTTCATTATCGGATGTTAAGGCAGAATACAAAATACCAGCCAAAATACCTCGACGTCTGCCGTTCCATAACTGAGCGTTTTTCAAAGCAGTTTTTGCCGCGCACCACCACTATATAGAACCAGCTGTCTACTGAAGTATTTCCAGACCAATTCGACTTAGGGTCCTTCAATACAAGAGCGTATCAATTTTTAAAAGGCCGGCGCACTTGCAAGCCTTCTTTCAATGTAAGTGTCCATTAGCGGCAGTATTACTGAACATCAGATGAGTCTCCGGCTCGTTTCTTATTACAAAGAAAAAAATGACAAACTTTTATTTCCTCTTTCAGCAAAGTCGTCTTAAATCCTCAATGCTTAACGTAGAAGGTGGTGATAAAGATTTACGCGATCGTCGTGACAACTGGCGACGTCTACGCGTAGAAGAAGCCTTATTACGGCTGCGTGTTGCGCACGCTGGACGAGCGTTGGTTGGACTTGATGACACAGCCTTCACACTGGACGAACAGAGGCTGCAACTTGATGCTGTAAGTCGTAGAGCTGGTGATAAAAAAATTCTAGAACCTAGGTTAATTTTTTTGACGAACTCTTTTAGCCTTATAAGCCTCTTTATGTCTGAAACTGAGTAATACTAATAGTTGGTTTTACTTGAATCAGTTGAAATATTTATTTGTAAGGTACCGACTTGAACTATTTTTTTTTAACTGTAGTCTCAAATATCAAAAATCGCCTTCTTTCTCATTAAATCGAAACCGAAGCGTCTTCATTTGTATTGTTATTCGAAGCGTGATTCGATCAACTAAAAATAATTTAATCATATACAGGGTGTCCCAAAAGTTGACGTCAAGTCGAAATTTTCTCATAGGTAATGCCACACCAGTTATCAGAAAAAAAAAAAAAAAATTAAGTCATGTATTTTTGAAGTTATAGAAATTTTCCGTTTATTCCAGAAAATGTACACCATGTGACAGTTTTTTCATTCCTGTTGTTACAAATATTTACTTTTTGCCAATTTTTTTTTCTCTTACGTCATCCCGAATAGTGCTTTATGTAACCTAAACCCTGTGCCGATCACTCCAACTTGTAGGAAAATGTCATTTTATACCGTACCAAGTTTTCAAAATTAATTTTTCGCACTAGTTCAACTGATCGTCCTGAAAAAAAATGTACTACTCCAGTTTGGCAAGTAGCTTTAAAAGTTCGCGCATTTAAAAAGGATTCTAACGTGGTATAACACTTACTTCATTATTTCTTAGATCGGCCATAAAAAAATTTTTTGTTCAACAAAGTCTGTTTTTAAAAAATTTCTCTGGAATTACAAAAAACGATTCTAGTGTACCCAAAGCGTTAACATTACCTATGAGAAAATTTCGACTTGACGTCGACTTTTGGGACACCCTGTATAAAAAAAAAACATGTTATATATATTTTATTGGGTGTATGGCAGGCTATGAACGAGCGACTTATAGAAATAGCGGCCAGACGGGATATGTTCAGCGTACAGAAACGAGCGTTGGTCGAGGATATTGGCAAAGTGCGAGGGGAGATACGGGAAAGGGAACAACGTATCGAACAACTTATTAAAAGGTCATTTTAGATATAGCACTTTTATTACTAAATTTGCCTTTTTTATTCTTTTAGATTTTTTGCTGTAACTTGCTTTGCTAGTTCTTTTGTTGCTTGTTCGTTTTCTATGAAATAATGTTTACTGCGACCCATGTAGCACCTCTATTAATAATTTAGTAGGATTTTTTTAAAACAAATAATTCTTTTTTATATTACAAAAATGTTTAAAAACTCGTCTAATGGAGATAAAGACTCAAAACTTATTTATGATTCAGATATAACATGTAACACACACATATTTAACCAACATCAATTATTTATATTTTATTTACACATTTTCAAGGAATACAAGGGGATTATTGTCGCTTACCGCTTTTTAGCTTATCTCTTCCAGACAACTATTGTAAGGAAAACATATTAATTAAATAGCTCACCTTAGCTTAAGATATACAATTACTTATATATAAAGAAAGGCCAAAACAATATAATATATGTTGACAGTTAAAAAGGTCAAAGTTATTAATTACACTTAATAAATAAGGATTTCGATATTTTAGAAATAAATTATAAGAGTGAACTGAAAATTTAAATATTTTCCAGATATGATATATTCATCGCTTCTTTAGGAAAAGATGAATCTGGGCAGCAGTTATCTGTTACGTTCTTTAAAATAAAGGTAAGTTTGATAATTATTTTTGCAAGTAATGTAATCATCTACATTTTGTGTGTGTTTTACATTTGTATGTGTTTCGTAATTCTTAAAGCTTTTCTAGAGTAGTGCTGGCTGCAGCGTGTGTTTCATCCCTGAGGATCCAGGTTTAATCCTCGGCTGCGTACCAATGGACTTTCTATGTGCGCATTTAACAGTCGATCGAACGTTGAAGGAATACATCGTGAGGAAACCGGCTCAAATTAGAGGAGCTTCAATTGATATGTCCAAGACATCCACCGTACTCCTCAGACCTTGCTCCAACAGATTACCTACCATTTTATCGAAATTTGGATAACTTCTTGTAAGCCTTCAAAGATTTTATTGAATGGTTTTTTAGTTAGGGGTGAAAGAACTACATATAATAAACAAATGTGCCATCTCTTTTCAACAAAAATATGCTTATTGTTTCTCCTATACAAAACGCCAGTTTCATATGTACCTAATATTATTGTTCGTTAAGCTAAAGCTTAAATAAGGCTAAAGCTTGAATTGGTAATATTAGTTTGCAGCTGAGCGAGCTGAATTACGCGAGCGCGGGGCGGCCTTAGACGCAGACATTGGAAGGCGCGAACGTGACATTTCCGCTCTTGAAGCTACGCTACGCGTCGTAGGCGCGGCCCATAAACACTTCTTGCATCATATCAATCCGCTTAAAGATGACAGTATGTTATTACAGTCATTAACCTAGTTGCTACTAATTCAGATTGTATTTTTTTTTTTTTTTTGGTTTAAATATGGGAACGAACGACTCTCATACCTGAGGTCGTAGGTTCGATCCCTGGCTGTGCACCAATGGACTTTCTATGTGCGCATTAAACATTTGCTCGAACGGTGAAGGAAAACATCGTGAGGAAACCGACATGTCTTAGACCCCAAAAGTTGACTGTGTGTGTCAGGCACTGGAGGCTGATCACCTACTCGCCTATTAGATTTAAAAAGTGTAGTGCCACTGATTTTATTTATAAAAAATTAAATCTAGAACAGATTTTATATATATGTATCTTGATTTCAGCTCCTGAAATAGAAGAGTTAAATAGTCTATCAAAGCAATATTACGAGAAACGCGAAGAGCTGAAGGGGATTTTATCTAAAATCGCGACGCTGGAGCAAATGAATGCGGATGCTGGCTCGCGATTGGTTATGCTTGGAGACAAGTACAAGCAGCTCTCGGCGAAAGAGTGAGATATTTTGTGTAATATTAAATTAACTATATGTAAGCATCTATACTAATATTTTGAACAAGTTCCCGAGGGCTTATGGATAAGGTACTTTCATACTTTGTTAATATCCTAATCGCCTGACATATCATGCAGAACATCCTCTGTTGGACCCGCTAGTTGTATAATATATAGATTATTGTGTGTGTTGTAAGATACGAGCTTTAATGTTATTCAAATCTACTAACGATCTAGACATTTAAAATGTTTACTATATGTGTGTTTCAACCCCGGCCCCGGCGATCCCCGGTTGGGCACCAATGGACTTTCTTTCTATGTGCGCATTTAACATTTGCTCGAATGGTGACGGTTGAAGGCAAACTTCGTGAGGAAACCATCTTAGACCCAAAAAGTCCACGACGTGTGTCAGGCACTGGAGGCTGATCAGATACTTGCCTCTTAGATTGAAATATGATCATGAAACAGATTAAGAAATCTGAGGCCAAGACCTAAAAGAGGTTGTAGCGCCACTGATTTTTTTATATGTGTTTTACGATAAACAGAATATCATAGAAAAGTCTATTCCAAAATATGATGTTGAATCTCTGTACCAAGGTCTGAATGTGAGAGTGACGTAGAAGCGGCGCGTACACGTGCGCAAAGGCAAGAGAGTCGTTTGCAAAATGCGCACGAAGTTGTTAAGGTGAACGCGCGAAGGGCCAGAAAACTTGTAGAAGGAGAAGAAGACTGGAGGATTTTCCAGGTAATATATCCCATATAATATAGAAGTCGGAAGATAATATCACTTAGGTTCGTATTTCAAACGTATTTCAACTTACAATCTCCGCTTGTGCATTGTCCAATATTTCGAAGTTAAAATAGAATAATCATTTAACAGCAATTGAAATCGGATTTAAGAGTGACGTTCTAGATTACGCGTCTTACACTGACAGCCAAGTAAAGCTCCTAGTATCATATCCTTATTAACCAATATCGTCTTAAGAAGTATTTCACTTTCAATTCAAATTAATTCAATTGAAGTTTATATACTGTCATACTTTAAATAGTGTTTGAAATAGTTACGATTATAAAATGTATTTATTTATAATAATAATAATAAGCCTTTATTTTTACACATCCTATTTACATAAATTAAATAAAGTAGATATGAATACAATTTTAACTAAGATGCGGCCCCTGGGAGAAGGCCTCTTCCATCTTTTTCCACCCTAATTTATTTTGTGCCATCGTCATCCAATTCCAGCTACCGTCTCGATCCCGTCAGCCCTTTGTTTCTTTTGGACCAGTCCATTCGGTCACTGCTTTAGACCATCTGTCATCTGTTCAACAGAAAATGTATTTATTTAATAAACGTTAATTATTTATGAACACCCAAATTCAATATCTAAATCTAAAATTGTTCCTAGTAACGAACGACATTAAAAAAATAATTAACAAGAGAATTTTTGAAAGAGAAATGACCAGAAGGATTCTTATTTCTAATTACTGTTATGAATGTTAGCTTTGAATCGCGTAATTTGATTAAGCAATACTTAAATGTATGCAAGTGCAGTACATTATGTAATAATTTACCGTCAGATGTCTCTCTGGGTACGAAATTATGCGGAAGCGGCTTTTAGCGCTGCGCAAGCGCTGAACGATCTGTGCGGGGCGTGTCCGAGCGCGTGCTCGCGTATTGGCGCACTTATTAGCACTACAGATCTACAGAGTAATCTTTCTCGAAATCAGAGACGGCTGCATACACTTTTACAAAGGTATTTTGTATCTTTTTTTTTATAGAACAGGGGGCAAACGGGCAGGAGGCTCACCTGATGTTAAGTGATACCGCCGCCCATGGACACCCTCAATGCCAGAGGGCTCGCGAGTGCGTTGCCGGCCTTTTAAGAATTGGTTCGGAAATACTTCAGTTGGCAGCTGGTTCCACAGAGTGGTGGTGCGCGGCAAAAACTGCCTGGAAAAACGCGCAGTTGTGGAACGGCGGACGTCGAGGTGATTGATACCTATGTATCTCTCTTAATGCTCCTATGATAATTTTTCAAAATGTAGACATATTTTAATACTTGCTGTGAGTAGTGGATGAGAGTGTGCTTTTTAAATAACATCGTATTGTGGGCCTGGAAATTAACTATAAATTTAATTGTATTTAAAATTGTATACCATAAACATATATTTTTTTCGGTAATGCTCTTGCGAGCCCTCTGGCATTGACCATGTCCATGAACCTCCTGCCGGGTTCCTCGTTCTATAAAAAGCTTTAAATCAAGTTATCGGTCATTTTGTCTATCAAAAGTTTGATCTAATATCCACAAATTCAACGCTGAATTTGTTCACCACTGAATATATATATTTAGAAATATATATTTTTTAAATGTAAATTTTACAGAATTGTTGCTGACAGCATTGGCCCCCGTGCTCGAGAATCCGTGCAAGATCCAGATGGTAATTATGTACTGCAACTGTATTGTATTGTCTGTGATAATATTAATGTGGGGGTTCAACCCCTAATTTAAATTTGGCCTCAGATAGATAATTTTTATTTCTTAGACCTTCTTAGGTGATCTGTGTCTGACACGTGATGTCATCTTTTTACACACACAAAAATGTCTTCAGTTACCGACAGCGTGTTTTCAAGCTCGTCAGAGTCCATTAGGAGCGGAGTGAGCGTAGCAAGCGGATATACAAAGAGACTGTCGGCCTTCAGGCGAACGCTGGCACCGAAAGTCCAGGAACATGCGGTATTTTTATTTAAATTCTTCATTTAAAAGATCTTGATATTAATAAGGAAAGACGGTCTGTTGTCTTTGGACGTAAAGTAAATTGGCAATTTTTTTCTCACTGCATATTTAAATTATTTTGTGTTTTTTAATACTGTACAATAAAATTTACTTGATTTAATGATGTTCATATTATAAGATTAAAAAAAAATGTTTTGTTTATTATAGAGATTAGTGTTGCTTCCATACTGCTACTATTTTAATTTAAAAAATTATATCCGCTCCAATGTATCGTTTAAATACTAGTGGTTTTATCTAAAGCATGCCTTTATTGGATTTGAGATTTAATAGTAAATTTTAACCTTGTGTAGCTCTATTTGTGTTTAATTATCTTTTATTTTATTTCAGCTGGTTGAGGATATTCCAGAACAAGGTATATTATTATCTAAAGGTCGTTTAACATTTTCTATTAGCACTTGCTAATTTTGCAAATGCATAGCATGCTGTAATTTCAATCTGTGGTCCTTCATAGAATTTAGGGAAGGGCCTCACTAAAAAGGGCCGCCGACGCATTCATTTGGCGGTTGTTGTTTGTGCCTATTTCATATATATTGCGTATAATCAAATATTAGGATTACCAACTTGGCAACTCGATTGAGAAGTATAAGAAGTTAACAATATCTGTAACAATGTCTGCGTAAAATATAAAAATTCTCCAACTTCATTTTTAGGCACTTTTACATATTTAATAATAAAGAGTGTGTGTACTTACGCGTAAGAAGTAATACTTTTTGGCGTAGGGAAAAAACTAACTAAAATGCAGTAGTGATTAACTTAATTAAAATAAATAAATTATTAGTAAATACTACACCGTCGTATATGAAATTGATTTAAAAACACCAAAATAATATTTATTAATTCCCAATGTTTAATTGTACTCTGTTACGAAACACGTGTTCCAAATATAAGAATACTAGAATGTATAACTTGAACATAGTTATCGATTTCCATGCCACCTAGACCTAACTTTAAGATGTCGAATTTAGGTGTTGGTGCGCGCGCGCATCGAAAAATTCACTCTCATTTTTCTTCATCGCGCCAAAAGAACTTCAAAAAGACAATATTTAGTAGTACAGATTGGCAATTAAAAGCATTGTGAGAAAGGTTTTATTATATGCAGTCACATTCTTTCCATTATCATCTCTTTAGCGCGGCGTTCTACTGTGGCGTTGCGCGTAGTGACGCTGGGTTTGGAAGAGTCTACTTCAGTGATGCATCACCCCTCCATCAGTGCAAGATCTAGAAAATCCTTTAGATAAACATTTTATATTTTTATAAACCAAGAATCTTGTTTGGAGTTATTTGTACCTAGTTTATAGATTTTTTGTTTGAAATAAACTCTTTAAACACAAAACAGCTTTTTTTTAAAATTATTTTTGTGTTGTCTATTCCAGTTGACATTAATAAATATTACACGAATTCTAAAGAATATTTAGAAATCAAACATTATGTAGCAGTTACGACTATGATTCTATGTTTAAGCTCTAGTGTACAGGGTTTCTCCAAAATCATATTGGGAGACAATACTTGCTTATGGTAGGGGAGCCCACGATGCTAAATGGGGATTTACTCGAGCGTCGTGGAGACCTATTGGGTTGCAAAGCTTAGATGATAAGAAGAAAAACATGTTATATGATATATACCTTTTCATCGGTGGGGAAAGCGGCTATAGATGTTTAAATATGTAAAAAAAAACTGTTGCATGGACATACTCGAGCGCGTCAGATATTGATAGCATCAATGTCCTACGTATTTTTAATAATGTACGTATGTTAATCTGATCATTTGCATGATGGGGGTGGTTGTACGTAAGGGTTAAAAATGAAAAAAAAATTTTAATCGAGCGCGTCAGGTTTTCTAAGGGGGTGTTAAGTGCACCAAAAAAAAAAGCTCTCATTCAATAATCTGACGATTTCGATCTGACGCAAACTCGCAGCCATTATTATAATGTGCAAAAAAAAATCGCCATTTTGAAATACTCGAGCGCGTCAGATTAAGATATATATGGTTCAGATTTATATTCTAAACGTACTGTCTCATAATCTGACGATTATCTAGAGGGATTTGCCCGATCTGACAAAAAAAATATTAGAAAAACGGTTCACCCTAAAGGCCATGCCTGCAATTCCATTCCTGGGCGCTTAAAATTGTACTTATGAGCTCGCTGAGTTCAAAGAAATAATATTTCTATGCGTTTGAGTTCTCCCAGCTCGAAAGTCTGATAGAAGTTTCATAGAACACTATTTTTGAAATTTTCAAACCCCAATAACTTTTGAATGGATCAAGCAATTTTCCCGCGGTTGACGGCGATCGAAGCATTTTTAAGCTCTAATTATTTAATTTCATCAAAAACGATAATCCGATATGAAATGTCGAAGTTATGTGATAGAAACACTTTTTTCGGTTTTCTTTCGTTCACGATATCACTCGAACGAATCAACCGATTTTGACCAGTTTGGTGGCGATCGACGTCGTTTTTCAAGCTTAAAGATGGATTAGTTTTATGAAGTTGATGGATAAAGCCGTTTAAAAGTTATTGCAAAAAAACACTTTCAAAAAAACAAATTGTTATTTTTTTAGATTTTTCAAAATTTCTCAAAATCTATCGGTCCCCATCGGTTCAAATTCACATGAAATCTAATTTTGAGGGAAACGCGGAGAAGGAAATGTAGGCATCACGCAGCTGCACGCGTTTATCGCACGAACTTTATCGACGAAATTTTGTTATTTCGGCTTGCGGAAATCGTCAGATTATATATTTTTCAATATTCTTGAATTATTTCATTCAAAATAAAAAAAAAATTAGCTACGCTCGAGAATGTCAAGATGACGTTTTTTTTTACAACTTTGCTGCCCTCCCCTCTCTTTACGTCACTCTCAAATTGTCAGATTAGTGGAATATACACTTTTTAGGATGTGATTAACTCACACTACCTTAATCTGACGCGCTCGAGAATGTCTGATGATCAATTTTTTTTTACTAATCTGATCCTGTATCCTTCATGGGCGGCCTTATATATGGGCCTCATATTTGGTGGAGGTACTTAACCGGGTACAAGGTATATTAATCTGTATATTAATCTGCCGCGCTTGAGTAAATCCCGAAATCCCCTCTTGGGCTCCCCTACTATTAGGTTTAAGTAGAAAAAATACTAATTGTTTCTACAATCATTTATTCCCTTAAAAATTTGTCTTTTATAATAGCTATACCAAATGTGTTGGCAAGAAAAATAAATACTTATCAGGTGGGTTTTTAATATTATTGTCAACAGATTGCATTGTTGTTCAAATATAAATATATATCTATATATAAAACATTGGACAATTACTGGTACAGTCAGGTAAAATAACAAAAATATAGAGCAAAAAAATTTTTTAAGTACATGTTTTATACTGACTGTACTAACATGTTCAGAAATAAAATGTATATTTTATATGATATTAAATAAATAAAATACAAACTGATGTCCCTACCCAACTATATTCAGAAGGCACAGGAGCATATTTTTACAATAGCTGTGTTTGTAAAGATTGAATTAATTAATAATTTACCAGTCTTAAAATAGTTTCAGCTTGTGTTTGATAAGCCTACCAAATTAATGATACAGTAGTGAATTCACTTGAACTGAATTTTTTGCATTGAATGAGGTGTTGCTAATATTTAAATATTATTTTTTTCATGTGGATTGTAGTATATTCAGATATGTCTTATTTAAATACCAGCTCATGTGGTGTTTACAAAGATTGTCATGTTATATAGTATTCAAATTAAAAAAAATTGACAACTACTAGTTAAGGAACCATCATAATTGATTCAAAATATTTCTAATAAGAAATACAGGCCTATTCAAGTAGTAAAGACATTATTCACAATTACTTTGTAGACCATAAAATTCACTAAACACGTAAATTATTTATATAAATCTAGAACAGTGTAACAAACATACTTTAAACAAACATTTTATAAATACTTAATCATCATTTTTTATGTAGTTTGTACATTAGTTAGAAATTCGAAACAAGTTTACATTTTTCTCCAACATACTTTCGAGCCAGTGTTAATTAAAATCTAAATACGAATACTGTTTCAGTTGCCTTTGTCAGCAAAATTCTGTCATTGCCATAAAAACTTAAGTTCATTTCTCTAAATCTAAAAATTCATTGCTTTTATATAAAATTCATAACACTATTATTGCATCAAAATATTTAATCAAGGATTTCAAGGAAATAATTTATTTTTCAACTTTGGATAAGAGTGAACACAATGACAGTTATTTTTATAACCTACTATTAATTTAATTCTAACACTGTAACTGGACTTTCACAATTGCATTATAACCCTACTCAACATAAAGGACATAATGACTTGAATAAGAGCTACCCAAGCCAAAAAGCATAGGGAATTCAATTGAAACTAGTCCATGTACAGGCCTACCACATATCTCACTAAAACTTGTTTGTTGACACTTCATTTCACTACACAATCTTCGGTACTCACTTACTTCAAACAGTGCTAGAATATCAAAATGTCATAAATCAGGAAAACGTAAAGGATCTTCTACAAAGTCTTCTGGAACTACAAATAAATGGGGAGGATTGTTATCACGAAACTCAAAGCTTTGGAACGTTATCTTGGCTGTAACTGTAGGCAAAATTGGTATATCAATTTTTACAGGAAATCCTTTTGGTAACTTCATAGCAATAAACTGCCTTAATTTAGCAAAGTGTTTAAAAGGTGCTATAACCTCTAAAACATTAAGTAGCATGTCAACACTGAGTGGAAAGTCATCACTCATAGCAAGAGTGGCGCGGAAATTACGTGAAGATTCTTTATACACAAGTTCCCTACCTAAACTGGGATATTCACCTGGAGGTGATGATATGTATACATTCCAATCAACACCAGTTTCTGGAGGAGGGTTAAGGGAGGCTCGACGGACTGGCTCTCCATTAGTATCCAAATTCTGGGTGTTACCTCTAGTCCAACTCTCTATTATTGCTTTATTCTTTTGCAAGTCATCTGTTGACAAGTGTTCTCTTCTTTTCCTGGATTCTAATACTAGGCCTGTTATGGTATATACATCACTTTTATATATCCCTGCCACAGTTTCTTTTCGGTCTTCCCTAAATATCCAGCCTGACTGAGCTCTAGAAAATAAGATACCTTTGGTAGACATTTGAGCTGCTAAAATATCACTGGACATCAAAATGTCAACTTCATCTTCAATTTCATTTTCTGTCTCCTCATAGCGCACCTTCTGATACACCTTGGCTTTGTTGTCTAACACAGTAAGGGACTCACTTGTTGGTCTGTCTCCTTGAAATATAAAGGACAGATCTCCCCGTTCCCACTTCATATCAGTGAAATCAACTAATGTAGTATCTAATCTGATTCTAGATCCAGATTTATAGATTTTACAAATATCTGATGGTAAAATTCTGGAAACCAATGGTACCCAAGAATGAAAATCCCATTTAAGTTCCATGTAAAAATCTTGTATCTGTTCTAATGCCCTAATAAGATCAGGTCTCCTCAACTCCATTTGCTCTCGAGCTTGCTGTTTCAGTTTACGTACAAGTGATGAAATCGATTGACGATCGCCATAGCTAATTGCTTCAGCAAGGGGTGACCACCCAGCCAGATTTTTAACCTTCACAGGTGCCCCATGAGCTAGAAGCAGTTGCACGCAATCTTTTCGCCCCAGCATTACCGCCAAGTGCAGGGCTGTATTTCCATGCTTGTCCTTTTTGGTGACATCGTTAGTTCGTAGTAATGATGACAGTTTTCGAACATCGCCTCCGAAAACACATTCATGGAGAGGAAAAGTGTCTTCTTCAGCTTTGCAATTAGTTTCAGACATTGTATATTAGCTTTACTTCATTACTAGATATAGATAGTTATCAATCGTAGTAATATGTTAATGTAAAGATAAGATTAGATTTCTTCTAATATTTTACTCATCAGTTTAAGTTCTCAAATACTTTAAAAAGAATGGCAAGTATAACATATTTTAAATATTACTATAAATGATTAAGCAAATTTATTTGAGAGTAAAAATGATTTTTATTCCACGTCATTTTTTTTGTTAATGTTTAAATGTTATCACAGAACTTTTATGCACAGATCACACTGAAAATTTGTCATCTTTTAAATGTTGCCAAGAGTCAATCAATGTCTAACGTGAATGAAACAATCTTAATGTAAGTAGGTATATACGAAAAACTTAAGGATAGACAACGTCACTGGGTGGGATGAGCGCACTCAACCCCCTATTCAACGGCAACCTACCTCTCCGCACCAAGCTCGCGCTATACAAATTGTAGGTACTCCTTCACCTCATGTACGCGGCACCGGCGTGGTACTCCTACACAAAGGAGTGCCACCGCCAGAGACTGCGCGCCGTGCAAAACATCAACCTACGACGCTCAGTGGAGGCCACCCGCTACGTGAGGAATACCACCATAGCGCGAGACTTGCGGATGGAGTCCATCGACAAGTTCGTCGCGCGGCTCGCAGGGATGATTGATCGAGCGGACGCCTCTCAACACCACCGGACATGACAATAGGGCATCAACCACGGCTTCGACCGCTGGTCGCCTTACTGGGCCTCCCCGGGGCTACCGTGGATCTCACAGGGTGGAGCTTGACCGCTAGCCGCGTAGCTGCCCGATACCACCAACAACGACACCGGGTCAAGTTGAGACAACTCCTTGACCCCACACCACGCGCGCTGCAGCCCCAATCAAAGCCTATATTGTGCACTCCCGTACCGCCCTGTATCAGCAGCGCGCAAACACATACACCATCTGAAGGGGGCATTTGCCCCGAACGGGCCTAAGCATTCTCCTCGCGAAGGAGAATGTAACATTAACCACGACGAGACAAGATCACTCTACTACAATGAGAGCGGAGAAGCAATGATAAATATTTAATTTAATTCATTCTTGTTCTAGGAATCTTAGTAACTTAGTTTAAAGAAATGTCTAAAGTTATAACAAAACAACCATCTTGCGATTGACAGAAAAGGGCAATCCTATCTGCTATAAAAATATAAATTATATTTAAACTAGCTAACTATTGATTTAAAAAATGACAATGACAATGACAATTGACTTTTTAAGTTGTTCAAACTCGAATGTAAAACTTGATGTGCGTTGTATTATGTATTGTCCGCTAGTTTCAATTTTATTGTTGCTTGTTGATCTATAAACTATAATTGATATTTTTCTCAAAACGAGTTTCCTACCTTACCTTGAATTTTGAATTTTTCTCTAAAGATAAAAATGTTAAAATTTTGACGCAGCTAATTTTTAAGGATTTTTATTACGACTGATATTAAAACATCTGCCTGTGTGTGTTAGTGTCGAAATAAAACGTAAAGGAATTTTTTGCCGGTTGAGTGGTATTAAAGTGAATGTTTTCCTGTAATTAGGCTTGTTAAAACTTAATATTTACAAGTGACTATGTGAGTTAGTATTAAGAATAACGTTTCTTGCAAGAGCAGCTTTGATCGCCGAAATGTAAGTACCTCTTCCATCTTTTCATCAATAAACTTCTTTGTTGTGGTGAGGGATGTGTCCTGCCACTGACCATATTGAGTTTTAAAGCTGATATCACTAAGCAGTTATACTTGTAAGTATTTTTAAATACAGTAACTTATTGTTTTAACCATATTAAAATAATAAGATTAGCTGAGGCACTTTTTAATTCATCAACACATAATCTTAAATTATTTGTAAGGTAAGTTGATTGTATATAATGACATACTTGGTTTTATTGATTACTTAATACATAAAAACATAATCCCTGACATCATTTTGTATAATGTGGTGTAAAACAAGATTTGTTTTAATTGTAATGTTAAGATATTTGAAGATTAATGATATTTTTTAAAATCTTAAGTACAATTTATTTTATGTCTGTCATTTGACAATAATTTTAATATTTTTCATATTTGTTCAATACCTTTGTGGGTAATACCAAAATCTTATTTAGATTTAGTTTATTTAACTATAAAAATTATGTTAATTCACCTTGTCAATGTATAATTTTGTAACAATAAATAGCTAAAATTACTGCCATATATAAAAACAAGTTAAAGCAAAATTAATATCATTGATATGAAAACAGATTTATGGATTATTTTGTTTTAAAGCTTTGGTTCTAGAACTTAGAAAGTTTTATCTACACATGTCATTAATTTTATTGATAACAACTACAATATTCAAACATGGGAATAATAACATTATATGATAAGTTATTTTTATATTGTTTGTATTACTTGATAACATTTAGTATTAATAACTATATATATATTATAATAATTATTGTTATTCATTTGGACTGAGAGAATTCTATTAATAAAACACATGTTACATACTACTTCTGACAGAAGGTATTTAATAAAAGGAAAAAAACATTACTTGTTCTACGAACTTGTTGAAGCATGAAGATTCTTGATTTGTTTTGTTCTTTGTAGTTAATCTGAAACCATTGTTCATATGCTATATTGTTTACAAGTTTTATGTAAGCAATATGAATATTATACTATAATCTATTAAAAACATTGATTAAGAATAATATTGCCAATTGTAAAACAAATGTATAGTTAAAAGTTGAAGTTACATTAGTAAGTAAGTAAAAAAATCTTTTTAGCATTTTCAAACCACATCTCCGTTTGATTAGATTCCCATACATTTGACATAGGTAAGCCGTCCATAGCAGTGATTGAGAGGGTGATAGAAAAAAGGGTGAGTGAGGTGCGTTGGGCGCCGTCGCCATGCGCCGCCCATTCGCTCCGCGCGATCTAGAACAGTTGCACGCTTCCACCCAGTGAAGTTGCCGTGTGTGACATGCTGCAAATCAACGCTTTCAAATGTTATTCGGTTCGTTGCAAATATGCATGGACCACATTAGATGCTTCTGCACGCCATTAATCATTAAACATGATCAAGAAATTGTCATTTCATTTCTGGTAGAATAAGTGTATCGGTAGAATCATTCGTGTTTCATCTATCACGTAGATAAATGAGTTAAATAAAATGTGAATATTATATTTAGTGTAATTTTAGTACTAATACTTTGTTACTTAATAGACGCGAAGAATGTTGGTTTCATTATGAGGTTTAAATAAATTGATCAATTTGTGCATAGTATAGCTATTTTAAAATTAAATATGTTTTATTTACTTAAATGTTTGGTTGTGACTTAAGTCGTTTAATCTAGAAATATATATTTCTGTATAAATCATGGCTAAATCATACTATTAACGCTTCATCTTATGTGTCTACTGTGATGAGATATGATATACAAGGTGCGGTTATTCAATTAAATGAACTAATAAAATCGTACGTAGATAACAACGTATTTGTAGAATGAATGTTAGTTACCGTTCACAGGAAATTAACATGTCGTTTGATGTAGGCTCAGACCCCGAAGCATACAGTTCTAACGAGCTTATATTGATAGCTCTTCCGTTCAGTGAGTTGTATTGTAAAATAGGCACTTTATTGCATTTAGAATTGCTTACAAGGTCTCTTTAACAGATACCATCAAGTATCATTTTCTGTCTTATATCTAGGGACGGTTGATCAAGCAACTAAATTTTTTCCAATTCAAACATAGTATATCTTTGCGCATTTTTTTAAAATAGTGTATTAATGTTTTGTGACAGGGTGTTGTAGCCATTTTACGTGAATATGTGTATTCAATTATAGATCTATAATATAATGGACCTGTTTTCCTTTTTGAAGCAAAGATTGCTCTATGGCTCGGGGGTCATGGTCTCAGGGGGCCACAAAATCCCCTCTACCTTTGGTTTCAATGGCATCACGTTATGTTATCAATATAATCCATTTGAGAATTAGTTACGTATTCGATAGTTGTAGATATATACCCAAAGGACACATCTAGGTTATGTAATAATGCTTTTCTGTTTGTTTCCCTCCACCACCACTACTAAGTATTGTCATCTCAATCATAAAATTCACGAAATAGAATAAGCGTTACAAATTATTACAAATTTTACATATCTTTTTGAAACTAATGAATGTAATTTGTAACTCAAATGTGTATTTTTGGTTTTTATTTTAACGTTTCTCTTAAAGCCAGTTTCTATTAAAGAATAATCGATGGTTCATATTCTTATCTATTAAGAATAATATTTAGAAGGTAAATGCAGCTGAGCAGCCGAATTAACTGCATCTTTGAGCAAACTGATGCTTTAGACACAAGTCTACTAGAATTTGCGTAATTGGGGGCTATTGTTTGTTGATATTTTTTAGAATGTGAAGCGCGTGCACAGAGCTCGTTGCCAAGGTTACAGGGTGGGTGCGATCAGCTGGGCTTACGTAAGGCTGAGGGGTGCGGGAGGGGTTACTACCCCGCAGGCGGAGGTTAGGGCCGATCGATAACTGCTCGCCTCTCCCTGTCGCTCTGCCTTCAATGTTTTCACTTCAGTTTTAATTGCAAATAATCCATTTGAAAAAATAACTCTTCATGTCCCTTAGTATTTTAATGTCGTTTAAATTCTTAATATCGAGTTTAAAGTTTAAAGCATATTTCAAAGAAAAGCTATTATACATATTTACATGTACAGTTAATTACGAGCACGTTGTTAGTAAATTAGTTATACCGGAAAGTGGCTAGGTTCGTGATTTGGCATATGTTCTACACTCAGTTCCGAGTACGGGTAAATTAATGTGCCACCTCATGACCTTTCTGACCCGGCGACTTCATGTTTGAACTATACAATAGTTCGTAGGAGGGCATTCAAGAAAGTTGCACGCGAGTTGCAACGTTGGCAGACAGAACAGTCGGACGTTGCGCAATATGAGAGTGTCTTTAAATAATTTCCATAAGCTCTTATGAATTAATTATTCGTAAGTTTAAATAGTATTTTCTAGTTTAAAAATAGTTCACTTTTCTATCATTAAGCTTTGGTGTTTTTTTTAACACGAGGATTAAAAAAGTCAAATTTCAGAATTAGGTTTCACTAAATCGATAAGTACTTCTTCTTCTGTATTGAAATCACATATGAATGCATGAAATATTTGCTCTTCGATCCTATAATTTCTTATGAAATATAAGACAAAATATTGAAATACAATTAACAAGCAACTCTGTGGCCGTGGCGTTGCTAGTTTACCGCAACACCCTGATAGCTGATACATCTTAGGTCGTACATAGGTTCCGTTTTATTAATCTAACTTATCGACTTGCAATCTAGAATAATTTGCATTTAGATTTCACCGTAAAGAAATTACTTCTACATCATCAAAAACCCCAGATGGTATATATCAATTAAATTAGTCGTTCTTTGTCTTATTAATATGTAATTTTATATAATGGTGTTATAGAACGCCTTCATAAAATTTGTCTTAGTTATTTTATAGAACGTTAGAACTTTTTAATTATTTAAGCAAAGCTTAGTGTTACCACATTATATAACTAATATTTCCTAGTAAAAATTGTAATAGATAGTATCAGTAGAGGCGTGGATTGCTATTTATTTAATTTTATTTAGGACGGGACTTAGTGCAATTGTAATTTTAAATGGAAAAGCGCAGACGTGACGTTCGCTTTTAGAGAATCGATTTGCTTAGCTGTCCGCTTCTTTTGTATGATTTTAATATTCACTTAATACCATTATTAACTAATACTTTTTGAATAAATTTAATATAATACAGACATGCGAATAGAATTGATACAACTGCACGATTAAATAATTTTTATCCAAATTCAATTCTAGTCAAATTTAAGAACTGCGTCTTCTTCTTATAGTGCCATCTCCTTGCGAAGGTTGGCGATTATAATGGCAAACTGGCCAATTTTGGATGCCGCTTTTCTAGCTTTCCTGGTGCTTTGACCAAACCATCGTCTCAAGTTTTCCAGCGTTTTTTAAGTTATTCAGCAGTTTGCTATTAATAGCTATGCCATGTTGAGATCTAGGGCTTCTGAAAATATTGCATCGGCATACAATCTAAATGGTGATAAAAACCAACCTTGTACACCCCTCTGAATCTCGATATAATATGAATGTTTCTGTTTACCCTTATATTAACACTTTGCTTCCAATATAGGTGATTAATGAAACAGCAATATTTATAATATAAGCCAATTCTCTGTAGTAGAATGATTAAAAAAAGAAAACATATTACGTGTTTAGCTTTATGGCCTAATTCGTAATGATTTAAAGTACTGGTAAAAAATCTAATGAACATAGTTCCGCTCTAAGTCTCTGTTCTGAATCTTACCCTACGTTTTGTCACGTTAATTTATTTTCAAAGTAGCGCAACAGTGATAAGACCTAATACTTAACAGCATATGCGGCCACTAATAGTGTGTTTACATTACATAACTATTTGTCATGAATACCTTACTTACTACCTATATAAAAATATTCGTTCCAGTACACATTTTCCTAGCTGTTATTTACAACTGAAATGAAAAGTATTCCCTGCCCTCAGATCCTATCTTCTGGAATCTAGAGCATAAATTATTTAATTATAGTAAACTTTATAATAATAAGACGGTACTCTTATAATATTTTCATATAACTCGATTTCATATGTAATGCGAGAATTGCACACGTTATATTTCTGTACTTTGACATGTATAATGATTTATACGCACATTTTATTTTCATAGAACAGGGGGCATAAGGGCAGGAGGCTCACCTGATGTTAAGTGATACGGCCGCCCATGGACACTCTCAATGCCAGTGAGCTCGCGAGTGCGGTGCCGGCCTTTTAAGAAAATTCGTTAACCTTTCGTTAAAGGAAATTTTAAGAAAAACTAGGTTATGAACAAAATATACAATAGGAAGGAGCATATATATATCCACTTGACTATATACAACGAAGAGCGGTTCGAATCCGATATACAGCCATGTGAATTATTTGTACATAACGCGTTATGAGATCATACAACGCACTTCCTATAACGCCAATTCATTCTGCCGTGTTATAGAGGGGTGTGTGTGACTAAAGGTTGACGTTCATAGTTCATACTGTGAATTTGCTATCTTTTGACAAAGCAAGTGTTTCTGATTCCACTGTAAATATTCATTTTGAGTAATATTCTCGGCAACCAGCCGCGAGACACAAATGCATAATTAATTTTCACGCGCTCCTGCTTTATTCGTCCCACGTCTCAAGGAAGTTATTACGTTATCCGATGCCTGTGTTTTTGATTATTATTTCCTTAGAAGCGTTTCATAGCTCTATAGAGACTTAAACAAAGATTATTTTATAATAAATCCAATCTCATACAACTAGTATAAAGTTCCGTTTAAAACGATTTTTTAAATACATTTTACAAAAGAATGTTGCAAGGCAAAGGTGATTAAAATAGTTTAAATTTTATTGAATTACTTATCTGTATGTGTTTGTTTTGAAATTAAGTAAGTATGAATGATTTAACCGCCTGCAGTGCTCGCAATACTCGTTTCAAAGAGATTGCTAATAAATATTGTAAGGAGTATATTTTCTTTTACCGAAGTAACGACTTTATTTAAAAATAAATATTTAGTTTAATATTTATTAACCCCAAAGGATTTTATAGGGTGTTATTTTTAGGATATACGGTATTGTTATGCCGATCTAGGTGAAGCGTCAAAGAGTTTAAGAAATTAAGAAGAAATAAACCTTGTAGGATTCTATCGGTTTTGTGTTCATTTGTTTTTTCAAACAGGCAAGGAGGTGATCAGCCTTCTGTGCCTAGTTATAACTTGTGTTCTTTCTTTATTACGACTGATATATACTGTAAATATAACAAAAAGAAATTTAAAGTTTCTTTTTCTTTTCTTTGAACATATTATAGATAATTCTTGAAATTTGGAATTTTTGCAGTCGTGTGTGCGTAATGTACCTAAGTGGTAAAAAAAAATATTTAGTAAAAAAGTACTTTTGCACTCTTCATAAAGCATTGTCATGTAGTGCACTTTTTGGCTTAAAACATTGTTTTTATTAATAGCGCATGTTAATATTTTGCTAAGCCTTATTTTAGCCCGATTTCCTGATGTAAAGGCTACAGAATATTAAGGGTCTGTTTCACAATGTATGGATAAAATACCAAATAACTGTACAACATAAATTATTCGGAAGATAAAAGTTCTAAATAGCGCTATCTGACAGTCGTGATACGCAACACTAACGTTTATCCTACCAATAAGTAATAAATAGCTTATTTGGAACTCATCCGGATATTGTGAAACAGACCCTTAGTATTATGCAGTTATGTCTAAGATATAGTGATGCTGAAGTCTTGTTTATAAAGAAAATACTAGTACAGTCAAAATCTGTTATAACGACATCGAAGGGACTTCTCATATTTGGTCGTAAAACTGATAGTCAAAGCAGCTGATGACGTTATTATTAAGAACCTAATACAATATAATTCAGTCGAGTAACCTTTGATTTCAAAGGTTTTCATTTCATTTTGGTCAGTATAACCGATATGTTGTTCTAAACGATGTCGTCGTAAACGATTTTGACTGATACGTATAAATATTTGTTTGTTGTGTTATTTGAAATGTTTATTTCTACTGCTGATTTATTAGAAATTCACTCAAATTAAATCAAATCACGTGAGTCGTGACTTGAAAATTATAATGAATAGTTATGTTACTTAAGTTGACAAACTTCTAAGGCGCGACAATAATTTGCACTGTGTCGTATTTGTGTTTCTATTATATAACTTTTAAAGAAATCCAATTTTTATTTTCGCTTCTGTGAGCTTTTTATACCGCTTCGCTTGTTTATTTACTGCTTTAATTGGTTTGCAGCGCGAGTTTTAGTGCTGGTGTGATGTTAATCTGTGGCTGCTAAGTGACGATGTCGTCCCCTGCGCGTGCGCCGGCACCGCCCATACCAGCCGGCGCGGGCACACTCCCCCCAGGGCCCGGCCCTTCCCGCCAACGATCCCTCAAGGACAGACTCAAAGAGGGAATAACTGGACCCTTTCATTGGCAGTAAGTAATGCTATTTCAGGCGAAGAGTTCGAGCTACACGTACGTTTGCATGACCTTGCTTTAAAATTGCAGCTCTTGTAGAAAACATGCACCTCACATAAATAGATCAGTTACATTATTTAGAAATGAACAATACTGATGTCGAATCTGAACCATTTTAAAGAAGGATTACATTTTTTACACTCCACATTTTTGTAGTATATTGTGCCATGAATAAATTCTGAATATTCATCTGACTCCTATATTCAGGTTACTGGAACTATAACACAAAAAAATATAAACATATATTTAATATGAAAACTTTAAAACTTCCGCATCTAATTTACACGTAGCCTACGCGGTAGGCAAGCGTGCAAATATTTAAGTTGGTAACATTTCCTATCTCTACCCCACACTGCCTAGAAAGGCTGTTATTAAATTTAATAATAGTGTCTTAGCTGAACATTATAATATGGCGCATTCTGCAGTGTTTTACGTGAAACAAGAACCCATATATTTTATGACATTAAAATTAAGTGTATATATAGCAATGCACATTGTCTTTACTAGAAGTAGTATCTCTAAGAAGCTGATAGGTTTTATTAAGCATGTCAATGATGGGTTTCCTAATCTCGTCATCAGTCACTAGTGGTATATTCGCTTCTATGCTGCGACTGTTTAATAAAACGGTTCGGTTAAAGACTGACATTGACAAGAAAATGTTTTAATTTTTTTTAAAGTTCGAAAATCATCAAATACGCTATAAGGAAGCTTACTTCATACTCAGAGAGATAATGTCGTTTGTTATTTTCATAGCAATGACTGAATGGTTCAATTATGCGCAAACATAACACGTACGACCAGAGGTGAGGAAGCTTCGCAATCATCATCCTAAACACGTTGCAAAGAACACATGACAATAATATATATCCTATATTATAGTCAGAAAATTCAAATTCAGTCGGAATGCCAAATTTTATTATGTGAAAAATCTATAAATTTTTTATTTATTTATTTATTAACACTTCGTTACATTACAATATAAAAATTTAACATAATTAAGTGAAAAGGAGGGTAACTGGCGGCCTTATCGCTTTCGAGCGATTTCTTTCAGGCAACCACTCTTACGTTATACTACACGTATTTTTTTCGCACACCCGTATAAGTTCCGTGATAAGATGTGGTGATCAAAATCTTTAAAAAAAAGAAAGAAACTAAATTTGTCTACCCCATTTAGTATAAAAAGGGGAATACTGTTTTACAATACTAAGACTAGGTGGCATATACAACGTTTTACTACAATAAAATGTATTTGGATCTGAAATTTAATCTAAATTTCTCTTTGTATAAATCTCATTATGATAAAATGGAGGACATAACATCTGAATATTGCAGTTTTCCATTAGCAAATTTACTTTCTAAGAAACTCGTTATCATATCTTTTCTTAGATAAGGTAATGCAGCCTTGACCGATATAAAATGTTTAGGCTCCCAGCATTAACATAGTAGGTATATCTTTCCTATTGTTTCTTTTGTCCCATCTGTTATACCACAAATGAGATACGGCTCGGTTGTAAAATAAAGTAGGCCTTTTATTACTCTCGACAGCAATCTTCTACACTTTTAAATACATTGTGATGAGTTTCTTAATTATATTTCTGCTTGTATTTTTTTTCCTGCATAATTATTCTTACTTAACAGTTATTACAATACGATAAAAGAACACTATCTGAACCGATTATATAACAATAAAAAATACAAATAATTTGACACCTACTCATCTTATAACTAATAATATAACAAGCACCTCTTATGAACTGTGAGAATTCTGTGAGAGTAGGTATATTAAGGTATCATTTAACCCACTTGTTACTAAAATGAAAATCAGTATTTGGATCTTTTTAGCTATTGTACACATCGGTCTTGTTTCGGCATAAGCACTATTTAACAGAAAGAGACGAAACTTTAGGTGGTATTTTAGTTATAGCACTACAATTAGATTGATTTGTTTTTAAAATTTATTAAATGGTCGATTGTTTTATGAAACGAAAAATTGATGAGCTAAAGATAATTTCATATTTTTACATAGTTACATACTTAATTACATAGTTACATACTTAATTACATAAATTACAAAAATCTACTACTACTTACTAAGTATATTAAGAAAATTCTTTGGTAAATAATTATTAGTAATAATAATTTTGATATGATCTTGATTTTATTGTATATATTGTAACTCCTATGTGTTTTAAGACTTTCTCAAATCTATCTAGTGTGGGCAGTTGCACAGAAGGGCCTAGTACTGGAACAATTTGGCACTATAATTTTGACATACTAAAATAGAAATGACATAGCCTAGTGGCCTTTCTTTCAGCCTATAAAGTTATTGAATATTATTGATAATCGTGACCAAGTCGAGTACACGAGGCCGTAGCATATTGAACATGTAAACACGCTGTCACGCGCGACCTGCGCTCACAAAGCCCTATTCTTTATCATCAACATACCGCGACCAAGTCGATTTTATGCTTACTATCTGTATCTATTTTCCCTTTCTATATTTACATATCAATGTAAGATGACACTCTGATTAGATAAACATTATTCGCGTTACTTCGTAGGTTGTGATAAAATTTTTAAAAGGAAGCTGGCTGCGTATTTTGGTCTTAATTTTTAGTTATGTTAACGTCTAAGTCACAATATATCTAAATGAAACTTTTGATTGAGCACAGTTTACTTAAAATGTTTACACATTTGCTATATGTTAACTAAAATATACGAACATATACTAAATAACATATGTATTTATTACTTTGAAGCAAACCCCAGTTGAACCTATTTTCCGATTAACTATTTTAATACTAAAATGAAGGTAGGAAGGTAGGATTCTAAAATAATAGAGCACATTACTCCATAATACGTCATAGTTTGACTGTAAGCTCTCAGGATTACATTCTCACTCACAAATAACATTGTTTACATTTACAAGTATTTTCACATTTCTCTGAAATGCGCGTTTCATTATAATGACATGGAAATTTTCATCTCTTATCTGTTTACAAATTTTCACTGACATAATCTAAATTCTTATTTTCAATTCTTTGTTTTAGTGTGTTCTTGTTTCCAATGGGAACACTTTGTTTTACAACCTTAATATATTAATTCTAATGTAGTTGTGTGGCTTTACGTTTCCGCTTCTTGTTATTTGATAAGAGGCCAGAAAGCCACCATAATGTTCACTTATTAAAAGCTTTTGTGTAAACCAATGTGACTTGTAGGCAACAATATTCGGAAACTTTAATATTTATATATTAAAGTTCACCACATCATATAAAAAGCATTTTCTACAGTAAACGTTACACGATCACGATTATTGAAATGAGTTTTAATATAATTTGGCCATACAGTACATCGACTTCTCATTGCAGGATGAGACATTGATAAGGAGGACAGGTGATAAAGTAGTCGAGCCTCCCTTTTCTTGTTTGCCGCATATAACCTTCTCATTGTTTATTAGCAAAGCTACGGATAAGATTATTATGTTATGATCGGTAGCTACTTTGTACGATGTTTGCATTAAAACTTTTCAGTAGCCACTAAGCCTGTCTTTTTTATATATATAATTTTAGAATAGGACAATGATATTTGATTTGACTAATTTAGTAAGTAAGAATTTAAAATGTCATTCCTACTTCCTACAATGTGCACACTTGTAAAGGAAATTTATGTTTTTGTTTGATAAAATATCGTATACCTACTGAAATTTCATACTCAAAGGAAACCTAAGTTTATGACCACGCAACAACTATTAAAATTTACCTCGCCCACCATCAACTGACCTTAGTGCAGTTAATAAAATAAGTGGTTTACCAGCCATAGACAAATACTTGCATCTTAATAGCGGTCATTGTTTCTACTTTATTGGGCTCATAAAAGTTTGATTTATCTTATCGGTTTCTGATAGTTTCCGAGATAACATCGACAACTGTGAACTAAGTTTTTCTCTTGTTATTTTAAATAGCTTATAATGGACATATACTATGTTTTCTTTTCTCTATGTTGATTGTTTTCTGGACTGATTTGATAAACATCTTCAAACTATAAGTTATTATATATTAATTATATATTAATCGTCCAAGTAAAATCGCAAGCAGTAACAGTATTGCATATCTGTGTATCTGGTTCAAGTACATGGATTTAGGTACTGCGCTGCACACTGAGAAGTGCATAATTGAATGATTAGTGCCGGCGCCAGTTTGACACCCCTCGAGATGATGCTGGGCAGACGCATCCGTCCTTCATATTAAACGAGGTATGAGAACATCCGTTGCACTCGATTCGAACAAAATATTTTGCATTTACGTCAAACTAACATAGAGTGATCACTGTCCATTATAGAATAGAAGTATATTTAGATTTTGACAGGTGCAAAACCACGCAAATTTGCTACAAGAATGTAGACTAATGTTTTATGCCCAAAATACCAAAGATATATTCAATGGTATTTTTGTAAAACGCGTAGTTGTCATGACTATGTTTTTTTCATAGAAAAAAGCGATAGATCAGAGATACTCTTTTATCGTCTATTGGCCCTTCGTCATGATATAACATGTTTCTTTTAATACATTTTGAAAGGTTAATGACACTTTAGGATTTATATTTTCATATATGCCATAATCCAATACTTTAATTCAAACTAGTACCACGTATATTGTCATGATATCTATGTACATTTCGATTTCTATACAAAAAGTACTTCTATCAAACTTTCTTTGGTGCTTCAAGCATTTCTCCATTTATGTACTCAAAATGTCAGTTGACATATATTATCACTAAGCGAATTCTGATATCATCAGTCTCAATTTGGTTATTTGATAAAATATATCTCTCGATAAATATTAGTCGATATCTATGCTTATTGAAATGATGACATTTTTGTGTTTAAAATTAAAAAAATCATAGTAATTGACCGGTTTGTGCATACGATGAGTTTTCTGGATGAATTATTGTAAGTATTTTTATATCTAATTAACCTAATATTAAAATTGAAACTTTATCCACACGTAGGATATATATTAACATATTATTAGGTAGACTATCGTAACTTTAGTTTTGCTTAGTTTAAAATGTAATTTTAAAAATACCCTCATTTATACGAACGCAACAAAATATGCTGCCATAAAAATTGTCTACCATAACAAAACTTTCATATTTAATTATTCGTTATACTTAATAATTTTCAATCTGATGCTTCCAGTTGAGATTTTTATAACATGATAAATATATCGGGGTTTTATTACATAGATAGGCTGATAGGCATTTTAATTATATATAAAGCCAAAAGAAAAGCTATACCTATTTGTTTAATTAAATAAGCAAAATAACCTTTGATAATGTATAAAAAATATTGTGAGTGGAATTGTAGCATCTAAAACCCAGCGGTAGCTATACAAATTAAACGATTTTCAAAGTGGCCACTCGAATATCTCGACCTAAATAAGGAATGCTTGACATTTAAAGAAGTAAAATCAAATATGCTAGGAATACTCGAACAAGTAAACTACAAGCCAAACTATTTTAATGCAAAGTTTTGAACAGCTCGGATCTTGTCTGGTCTATGTATATTTCATAACTTATATTTAGTCTTTGCTTTGATAAATATTTTGTTACATCCTCATCTTATTACCTGTGGATAATAACTTTTGCTTGTCTCAATTAAGGATGGATGACTAAGTTATAATTGTATGAAATTAAAAGCCTCCTTTTTAACTTCAAAAAATTAGTATGAATTCGTGCATTATTTTTAATCTGCAAATATTTACTGTTCATTCCGTTTGATCCTACGTGCTTCAGGTAGGCTATTGTCCAACGAATACTGAATCCGCAGATCAATAATAAGTACTTCTCTCACCCAAATGCCATAACCTACTTTCGGAAAGATCTTCGATTTAACTCAAGTGTGAATCGAACTCTTATAGAAAATAGCTGTGAAAATGTCTTCAAATTTAAGTATTACAGACTATGAATAATGTTTAAAGAACTTTATTTCTCATTACAAAAACAGAAATATTTTATTTACATGAGAAACTTAATATTGATTTGTATATAGTATATACGAGCGAGATACACGTCGCCATTAGCCGTAACAATTTTAGTCAGCTATGTTCATTCTAACATGCATCTTTAATGCCTTTTTGAATTTGTCAAACACTCCAATATTGCGAATTTGAGATGGTAATTGGTTAAATAATTGCACACCCTCATACCTAATAGATTTCTTCAAATAATTTGTACGCGGCTTCGGTAAGATAAGCAAGCTCGCTCGACGAGTATTGCGTGTCGTTGTGTGTTTGATTTTTTTAAACGACAAGCAGCTATGGATAGAGTTATTTAAAATTTTTTTTATCAAAATACAGGTGCTATATACATACAGTTGTTTAATTGTCATAATTTTGGTTTCTTGGTAGATTTTATTAGTCGGTGTTAAAAAATTGTATCTAAATAATGATTTTATTAATTTATTTTGTAGTGTTTGTAAGTTAGAAATTATGTTTTTACATGCCGTACCCCATATTTCAATTAGATATATGAAATGTGGCTTGACTAAACAATTATAAATTAAATGACGTACGGATTGAGGAATACATTTTGATATTGACCAAAATCTGCCTATAAGTGATTTTAGTTTGGTAATTATGTGTGATATATGAAAGTTCCACTTTAAATATGTATCTATTCTAAGACCCAGATATTTTTCCCATTTTTTGTTAGTGATTTCAACGTCTTGAACTTTTAACGGTTGAAACATAGGAATGATTTTATTTTTTGCTCTGAATATTACATAAGATGTTTTTGAGATATTTATGGTTAGCAGATTTTGTTGAAACCAAGAATATAGAGAATTTAGGTCTGACTGAGCTCGAGCAACCATAGTCTGGATATTTATACCGAAATAAAATAAGCAGGTGTCATCAGCGTAGAGAGTGATTTGGCCATGTAAACCGAACTCGTGAATGTTATTAATATATATTAAAAATAACAGTGGACCCAGTATAGACCCTTGTGGGACGCCGCATGTTACTGGTATTTCTGAGCTTTGAGCATTACCTATTTTGACTATCTGGGTTCTGTTTGATAGATAAGATTTGAATAATTTTAGCGCACAACCTTTTATTCCTATACGATCTAATTTTTTAAGCAATAGATTGTGGCTTACGGTATCAAACGCTTTTTTCAAATCTATAAAGACACCCAGCGCCATTTTTTTAGAGTCAATGTTTTCCTTTATATGACAGATAAGATCGACTGTGGCTGATAAAGTGCTGCTTTTTGATCTAAAACCATATTGGCGTTTAAAAATAAAATTGTTAGTTTGTAAGTAAGTATCAAGTCTTGAATAAATAATTTTTTCTAATATTTTTGAAATTGAAGGTAGAATGGATATTGGTCTGTAATTGCCGGGGTCAGTTTTACTGCCTGATTTATAAATAGGAGTAACTTTGGCTTTCTTTAGAGAATCCGGAAATTCACCTTTTTGCAGCAGCTTATTAAAGCAGACCGAGAGATATTCAGAGAGATCATTGATAATGCATTTTATGGTTTTAGTATTGATTCCATCTATTCCAGTACTGCAATTTGTGTCTAGTGTTTTTATTATATTTGTTATTTCAAGTGTTGTGCATGGACTGAAGTTAGATAATTCAGCATTAAGACTTTGAGGAAGTGCTAATGTAAAATTAGTGTGAAATTGTGTTGGTATTTCATTAGCTAGTTTCAGCCCTATGGTAGAAAAGTATGTATTAAAAGCTGCACAAATATCGGTTGTTTGAGTTAACTCTTTGGTGTCTATTATAAGTTTTGAAGGTGTGCAATCTTTGTTTAATTTGTTACTAGCCAATTTATTTATTAGACTCCACATTTTTTTTGGGTTATTAGCGTATTTAACAAATTCGTTGGAGAAGTAATTATCTTTAGTTTCCTTTATCTTTCTTTTGACCTCGTCTCTTGCAGTAGTATATTGTGCTTGAACAACTATATTTGTAGGATCTTTTTTCAGTTCAGCCCATAATTGGTTTCTATAATTAATTGCATTAATAGCTTCTCCATTTATCCAATCTTTCTGAGGTGGATTAAGTATCTTTTTCTTCACTTGTTTACATTTCCTTACACAGTCCTTAATGGTCTCTTCTAGTAGAGAATAATCAAGTGTTGCTATATCTAAATTGTAGGTCTTGAATAATTTGTAAAATCTTGAATAATCAATGGCTTCATATTCAGAATATATCAATTGTGGGGCTTTGGATTTTTTTAATTCAATATAAAGTTGCCTATTTTTTTTTTTTTTTTTTTTTTTTATAGAACAGGGGGCAAACGGGCAGGAGGCTCACCTGATGTTAAGTGATACCGCCGCCCATGGACACCCTCAATGCCAGAGGGCTCGCGAGTGCGTTGCCGGCCTTTTAAGAATTGGTACGCTCTTTTCTTGAAGGACCCTAAGTCGAATTGGTTCGGAAATACTTCAGTTGGCAGCTGGTTCCACAGAGTGGTGGTGCGCGGCAAAAACTGCCTGGAAAAACGCGCAGTTGTGGAACGGCGGACGTCGAGGTGATACGGGTGGAATTTCGTATTCTGCCTCGACGTCCGATGATGAAACTCAGCTGCAGGTATTAATCCGAACAACTCCTCTGAACACTCTCCATGGTAAATGCGGTAGAAGATGCAGAGAGACCCCACATCTCTACGCAACGCCAAAGGATCAAGCCGCTTGGAGAGATTTTGGTCGTCAACGATTCGAACCGCTCTTCGTTGAATACGGTCAAGTGGAAGAAGCTGGTACTGGGGAGCACCCGCCCAAAGGTGGGAACAGTACTCCATGTGGGGCCGAATTTGAGCTTTATATAGTTGCAAGCGGTGGCCCGGAGTGAAGTACCGTCTCGCCCTGCTGAGCACACCAAGCTTTTTGGAGGCTAATTTTGCCTTTCCCTCCAAGTGACCGCGAAACTGAACGTCGTTCGATATGTCAACGCCAAGTATTCCAATGCTGGCTGTGGCTTTAAGGAGAGTGTTTTCGAAAAGAGGAGTAGCGACAAAGGGTGTTTTTTTAGCGGAAAACGCGCAAACTTGTGTCTTTTTGGGGTTAAATTGGACTAGGTTTAGTCTGCCCCAGTCAGAGACTCCACATAGTAGGGTTTCTACTTCAGACACAAGTTTGTTCCGGTACTCATCGACATCTGCCCGAGAAATACTTGCCCGGCCAGTGTAAAGAGTGTCCCCAGTGCTGTCATCCGCATAGCAGTGAATGTTGCTAAGTTGCAACATATCATTGATATGCAGAAGAAACAGGGTCGGGGATAAAACACAGCCTTGTGGGACCCCAGCGTTCACGGGTTTAAGGTCGGAACATGCTCCGTCGATGACGACCTTGATGCTCCGATCGGCCAGAAAGCTGGAGATCCAATCGCATAATTTCTCGGGAAGCCCGTAGGCTGGAAGCTTCGAGAGCAGTGCTCTGTGCCACACCCGATCGAAGGCTTTCGCTATGTCCAAACTAACCGCTAGAGCCTCCCCCTTGGACTCAATTGCCTCCGCCCATCTATGCGTAAGGTATACAAGAAGGTCACCAGCCGAACGACCACGACGAAAGCCGTACTGAGAGTCACTTATCAGCTGGTGGCCCTCCAGATACTCCAGGAGCTGGCAATTAATAATGGATTCCATTATTTTGGAGAACAAGGAGGTTATCGCTATTGGGCGATAGTTGGACGGATCGGAGCGATCGCCTTTTTTAGGGATCGGATGTATCGATGCGATCTTCCAGCACTCCGGGACAGTGCCAAGCGAGTACAGGTACCGGAAAAGGCGCGTTAAGACCGGAGCCAACTCAGGAGCACAAGTACGCAGCACAATTGGAGGAATACCATCCGGCCCGCTCGACTTATGTATGTCCAAGGAAGATAATGCTTTACGGACAGCACGTTGCCGGAATGTAACTTCCGGCATCGAAGAATCACACCGTGAAATGCTCGGTGGTGATCTCCCTTGGTCATCCAAAGTCGAGTTGGACGCGAAGAGACAGCCTAAAAGGTCGGCCTTCTCCTTCGCAGTGTGGGCCAGCGAGTCATCCTCCCTGTGCAATGGTGGAATGGAAGGCTGACAAAAATTCCCTAGGACAGCTTTGGCTAGAGACCAGAAGGCTCGAGTCCCCGAAGGGAGTTGGGCCAATCTCTCGCCAAATCTGGCAATGTGCTCTGACTTTGCTTTAGTGATTTCCCGTTTGAAGGACCTGGAGGCTGAGTTATATGCTTTTTTGAGTTCGCTGGTATTAGCATCACGAGATTTCGCCGCTTCTGCCCATGCCTTAAAGCATTCTCGCTTTCGACGCGAGGCTGTCTTGCAAGAACGCTTAAACCATGGCTGAGACTTGCCACCGGGTCGGGGATAAAACACAGCCTTGTGGGACCCCAGCGTTCACGGGTTTAAGGTCGGAACATGCTCCGTCGATGACGACCTTGATGCTCCGATCGGCCAGAAAGCTGGAGATCCAATCGCATAATTTCTCGGGAAGCCCGTAGGCTGGAAGCTTCGAGAGCAGTGCTCTGTGCCACACCCGATCGAAGGCTTTCGCTATGTCCAAACTAACCGCTAGAGCCTCCCCCTTGGACTCAATTGCCTCCGCCCATCTATGCGTAAGGTATACAAGAAGGTCACCAGCCGAACGACCACGACGAAAGCCGTACTGAGAGTCACTTATCAGCTGGTGGCCCTCCAGATACTCCAGGAGCTGGCAATTAATAATGGATTCCATTATTTTGGAGAACAAGGAGGTTATCGCTATTGGGCGATAGTTGGACGGATCGGAGCGATCGCCTTTTTTAGGGATCGGATGTATCGATGCGATCTTCCAGCACTCCGGGACAGTGCCAAGCGAGTACAGGTACCGGAAAAGGCGCGTTAAGACCGGAGCCAACTCAGGAGCACAAGTACGCAGCACAATTGGAGGAATACCATCCGGCCCGCTCGACTTATGTATGTCCAAGGAAGATAATGCTTTACGGACAGCACGTTGCCGGAATGTAACTTCCGGCATCGAAGAATCACACCGTGAAATGCTCGGTGGTGATCTCCCTTGGTCATCCAAAGTCGAGTTGGACGCGAAGAGACAGCCTAAAAGGTCGGCCTTCTCCTTCGCAGTGTGGGCCAGCGAGTCATCCTCCCTGTGCAATGGTGGAATGGAAGGCTGACAAAAATTCCCTAGGACAGCTTTGGCTAGAGACCAGAAGGCTCGAGTCCCCGAAGGGAGTTGGGCCAATCTCTCGCCAAATCTGGCAATGTGCTCTGACTTTGCTTTAGTGATTTCCCGTTTGAAGGACCTGGAGGCTGAGTTATATGCTTTTTTGAGTTCGCTGGTATTAGCATCACGAGATTTCGCCGCTTCTGCCCATGCCTTAAAGCATTCTCGCTTTCGACGCGAGGCTGTCTTGCAAGAACGCTTAAACCATGGCTGAGACTTGCCACCGATCGGCACCGCAGAAAAAGGAATAAAGAGTTCCATTCCCTGCAGAACCACTTCGGCGACAGAGGCAGCGACGGAATCTGGAGCTTCAGACGAAAAGCAAATAGGCCCCCAAGGGTAGGACGCAAAGAAAGACCGCATCCCGTCCCAATCTGCTGACTTGTAGTGCCAAATACGGCGAAAACCCAAAAAGCGCGACCGCGAAGGGCGCGTAGATGGCACAGTACTCCGGACCACACAATGATCCGATGAACCCAATGGCGGGTCAACGGAGACTTGATAGTTCTCCGGATGCGAAGTCAGCAGAAGGTCCAACAAAGAGGGTTTATGACCGTCCACATCTGGTATTCGCGTAATCGCAGGGACCATTTGTGTCAGGTCGTAGGCTAAAGCAAAGTCGTGAAAGGATCTTCCCGCGTGATCGGTGGTTTCAGAGCCGAGCCAATCGGCATGGTGGGCGTTAAAATCGCCAAGTATCACGATTTCGGCGGTAGGAACCCTTTCAAGCAGGGAATCTGTAGCCATTTGGATGTGCTCGATGAGTCGGTCAGTTTCGTCATTTCCGCTATGGGACCTATACAGGCACGCATAGAATCGCGGATGGTCATCGCAGTCTATGCGGAGCCAGAGGTTAGATAGGTCCCTTCCTTCAAGCGTCCCAAGGCGACGAGAACAGATATCCTCTCTGACGTACACGCAAACTCCCGCCCGCGGCACAAATGAATGTTCCAATTTGTACCCCGGGTAGGAGAGGTAAGAAGTATCAGCCGGGGAGGATATCTGAGTCTCAGTGAGGAAGAATAAGGCCGGCTTCGCAGATTCAAGGTGAAAGTGAACCGCGCGCCTATGGTCAGACATTCCAGTCTCAATAAATGCCATATGAAAACAGTCATCTCTTAGATTTGTACATACGTGGTCGATTATTGATTTTCGTGTTTTCGAGTCACGTGTACAATATTTTTTCTGAATTTTGTTTATGATGCTATATCCAGCCTCGTCCATTACATCCATATATTGCTTAGTTTGTTTATCACTCTTTTTCACTAAATCTATATTAAAATCCCCGAAAACTACAGCCCTCTTTCTTTGTACTAGTTGCGATCGAAGATCTTCTAAAAACTTTAGGAAGTTTGTATCTCCAGGATTATATACAAGTCCAATTTCGGTGGCATATCTGTCTAATTTGACCCACAGGTAGTTGTTGCCGTCTTTATATGTTGACTCAGACAAACTATGTCTTATACTGTTATGGACATAAGTTGAGACTCCACCACCTCTAAAATCCGATCTGTAATTGAAATAATGAGTGTAGTTTGGTAGATTCATCTCTTGGGCCTGAGTTTCATTAGTGATCCATGTTTCTGTTATGAGTACGATATGAACAGTTTTAGAAATTGTTTTTAAAATGCATTTGAGTTCATCAAATTTGCCTTTCACTCGGATACTCCTAGCATTAAGGTATAAGAACGATAAGCGTGACTTGTGCGGCTGTAGCTGATTATGGTTTTCTAAGACTTCATAGGTATTCGTATCTGTGTTGAGATGTTTGATTGTGTTTGTTACTTCGAGTTTTTTGAAAACATTTTGGTAATAGTGGGTATTCCAGATCTGTATTTAATAGTGATGTCAGTATCTCCCGCAGCCTGACGTCGCACTAGTTCATCGTTTAAATTTTGCAGATATTTTTGCTGAGCTGGAGTTAAGTCTGAATAAATTTTAATGGCTTCTGGAAATTTAGACTTGTTACGTAATAAGAATTTAGCCGTACTATTTGTTTCGTAACAAACTTTGATTCTACGGTTTTTGCCTGGATTAAACTTTCCTATACGAAAGACCTTAAGGGGTTTTGGTAGATTTGGGTTTATAGTGGAAATCATTTGTATTATCTTATCTTCATCCTTAAACTTTCTTTCCTCTGCGTTAATGGTTATTTGTTCAGGTATACCTGCAATAATAACGTGTTTCTCCCTTTGATTGCGATCTCTAATCTCATTGATCAGAGTTTCATTAGAAAGATGCTTGTCGGTCAAATCGTTTGGCAACAATTCATTATTGGGCGATTTTTCTTCCACTTTCAAGAGTCTGCATTCCCAGGTATTCATACGGGCTTCAAGTGAGATTATGTCATCCCTGAATTTCCGCATCACCTCGAGAATAGCAGCGTTGAGGTCTTCCCGCCATTGCTGCCTCAGATCTGCCAGTTTACTATCCATATATTTGGTCAGTATCTCAGTGTCGACGTTTAATGAGGATGCCAAACCTGTTTTTGGTGACACCGATGAAGTAGGAGTAATCTTTTTGCTCTTGCAGGCCGAGCACTTCCACTTTTTCCTATTCATTGGAAGAATTCTTTTAAAATCCGTTTCAGAAAGATCAGCGCAGAAGAAATGCAACACAGTGAGACAAGATGTGCATTTAATCATTTCAGCATCAGAGGCATGTTTTAGGCATTTGCCACAATCCATCTTGTATTATTCAAAAAATAAAACCAATAATAATTAAATAATACCAAAAGAAATAAAAAAAAAAAAAAAAAAAATGTAATGGTTGACGAGCAGTTTTGATCTCGCGTCGTATTGATTGTGAGTACCACGACGAGAACGTTGCGCCACTACGGCGTTGATTTCACAGGCGAATAAATAGTACAGTTCCTTGAGATACTATAACACTGTTACGTGACTAATGTATGATTAATTACAAGTCACGTATACACTTCACATCAAATCCCAGAAGTTTTGGTAAATAAGAACCGTTTCTCTCAGCAAATAGCACAGTTAACAAGAACTCCACTATTACATCTGGATAAGCACTTTTGACTTCGTATTTTTAAGGAAAACTATTTATTTGGTATTTTATTGCGAGGACACAACGTTCGCACCGCGACTACCCGTAATTACTCTAAAAATAAAAGAATATTAATGAATAAGTTTGTCGGTTCGCGACACTAACTGCGTTTTTCGAGATATAACAAATTCTAAAATACCAATTTTTTTTACATTTTACTACGTATTTACTATAGTCATTGTGAACTATTGATAATCGTTGACTGTTGTCATCAGTCATAGTTGTGTGTTGTTATTAGTATGTTGACCTATGGAGCAACGATTATCTTTATATATTGCAGATAGGCTACAGTGTGCCCAGAAAAAAATATGCTATTAAGAAAAATCTTTGTTTATAAAAATAACTAATTCATACCAGATTATATCTATATGAATTTTAGGTAGAGTGAGTAACAATTCGGTCTCTGTTATAGTCGGTAAGTGTTAGTAAACAAAAAAAATCGTTTAGTGCGGCACAGACAGCATACCAACTCTTTAATGTATGCGTGTTCTTTCTAATAAACACATGCAGGTTACCATTGCCTAACACGATGCATCATCCTTTATCGCCTGATGGTATTAAAACCAGCAGTTCAGGTCTCGGAAAATATACCTGACGCACTGCAGAACTTCGACAAGCCCATTAGCAACCTAAATCTGTTGTTACCTGAAATCGGAGCGTATTCAGTATCGCCCAAACCCAATAACTGAGATAGACATCAATCCAAATATTGATAAAAGTAATTTTTAAATAACCAATCGACGGATTGTAATAGCCATCTGTCGTTACAAGCTATCCATGGTAGATCGGGTCGGTGTATGTGGATGGACCTTTGTATGAAAATGACAGTTCAACTGTGCCAATATCCTATTTTAAGATTTTAACGTACACCAGTTTTTAAATAATTAAAAAACTATTTGCTATGTTTTAAACACTGACATGTATATTTTAATATTATTTGTACGGTTTTATTTACTTTATTTGGTTTATATTGATTATATATGAGTGTAAAGAGCGAAGAGTCTTCGTAGGGTTTGATTATTGGGATGCAGATAGGAGATCGATCGATTGTCACGGTCAGATCGAAAACAATCTGAGATTTTGAATACATTATTGGTAAAACGGGCACAAACTACACTAGGCTGTGACTACAAACGACTGATGACAATGCTTGCTTATTGGATGTTAAAGTGTTATTACACCTATATTTTACGCTTAATATGGCTGCGTAATTATATGTTACACTAGATGACCCGGTGAACTTCTTACTGCTTAACAGTTCATGAATGTCAGTGCAGATTAGCTGAACTTAATTTATGATCTTATTAAAGTGAAATAATAAATACAAAATAAATATAAAGTTCACTAGGTACTATTACCAGACTGGAATACTCAAAATTACAATGTGCTTTGATATGCTGTGTATTTAAGAAGCTTCGTCATGACTCGGAGTTTTATCTGTTCTAAGTTTTCTGATATGCTTGAAGACTTACTTTTGATGTGCACGCAAACGTCATGAAATACAAGAAATCGTTTTACATACATATTACAATTACCTGTAATACTTTGTGATATTTATTTTCTGGTTCGTGTTTTTTAGTATTAGATCGGATAGGTTTTGGATCATTTTATTATGTTCGTTTAAATTCTTGTGGGCTTTTTACAACCTGTGTCTTTCTCTGTAGTCTTGGTCGTAGTTCTTGGTCCTTGCTTTATTTCTTTAGTTTTTTGTTTCTTTTACAAAGCTCAGTGCGCCTTGTAAGAAGTGGTCTTTACTTAGTATATTGGTTGTTTATTTTTTAAGTCTGTAAGCAACTATGGTGATATTGATGCTAATTTGTTATAAAAAAAATTAAATATCTTCTTCTTGGGTTTCCAATTGATGCTTGTTGTCAGAGGGTTTGTCTCAAGGGTATTAAAGTATGACATAAGTCCCTGCCTGCCCTAAATGGCTTAGGTTGCGCTTTGAACGATGATCGACCTTTCTTTCTCGTTCAAGCATATGCGTAGCTCTAAGTAAGCGGTTATCAGATCTGTATCAAAAGCCATGTAGTATTTATTTTTATTAGATATTTTCGGGCTTTGAAAAGGCAGTTCATAATTATCAGTTTGTGTATAAATTCGTATTTAATAAGTTCCTCTCCTCTATCATTTCTGTCTTCAAATTTTCCAGATCTAAATAATCACTGCCTTCTGTTTTTAGTTGTCCGACTTTTGCACTAAAATCACCGATAACGATAACGTGTTTTAAGGAGATATCTTGCCTCATAATTTCCAAGCAATTTTATATAACATCGTATATTTTGGTATACATATAAGATAAATTTCTCGCAAACTATGTTTCTTATCACGGGTAGCAGGTAAACATCGATAAGATACAGTTCATATTAAACTTTGGTCGCTATTACACAAAAGTCAATCTTTAAAATATTCATTATTATTATTAATTATACCCATGTCTGAAATATGATTAAGTTGAAATTCACTAAGGTTAAATTTAATATTTAATTTTGAGCATTAAATTTAATTGCGTTGATGTATGTTGCAAAATGTTACATCGAAAAACACAAAAGTTTTTAAAACATAGCATGTCCGTATATGTTAATTTAAATCAAGCCATAATGTGTGAATCATTGACAACACTTCCGTCTTCGGTATGGTCTTAATTATAGGAAATAGAATAAAATATAAATATTTAAATAATATTCTGTAATCACCCACGTGCTGTTTCAAATCAGTGGGCAGAACCAAAGAGTATAAATGAAATTGCTTATCCAAATTATGGCACGGATTAATTTAAATCGCCTTCGTTAACCGAATCCCTCTTGACCGGTTCTTCATTCGTTGGCTACTGCGCGTCGGACGTGACTTATTACTCAAGCGATATATCTTAAAAATCGATCTTTCTCATGGACATGAGTTAACTGTCCACAATTTCACGTTTATGAAGGTCAGGTACAGAAATAACTCTCTTAAAGGACAGTTTAGGTGTAAATGTATTTTGAATCAATACATTTTTGCGCTAATACGATGGGGTTTCAGTTGGTGATCTTTTGGAGTAGTTAGAAGCTAGGAAAGTTATATTTGGAAACTTTTCAGTTTTTATTTATTTTTCTTCGAAGGAAGTAGATGAAGACTGGTGGTGGATAATAGCAAGACACATGATTTTCGCTTTGATAGCAGATGCCTTACGTCGGATTTGGGATGTTCTGAACATCCATGCATAATTCAAAATGCATATAAATATAATTATAATATATATATATATATATATATATATATATATATATATATATATATAAAGGCAATACAGTTTTCTCTGGCTTAGGCTGATGTTGATGAATCGCCTGTAGCTTCATAAAAAAAAAATATCGTGTATAACATATATCGAATTGATTCGGAAATACTGCAGTGGGCAGCTAGCTGGTTTCAAATAGAGGTGGTACGCGGAAAAAAATGCCTTAAAAAACTATCAGTTGTGAACCGACGGACGTCGATGTGATACAGGTGGTACAAGGTATTTTGCATTCTGTCTCAACGTCCGATGACGAAACTCAACTGCAGGCATCCGGACGAAGCTGATAAGATTACGTAGTCTTTGATGAATATACATTTATTTGATACACATATTATAACGTCCTTGAGACAAGTAGATCATTACCTATACCTTGTATTAATTGGTAAACAAATGCATCGGAGGCATGATTCGTATCGCTAGACAATGTTTAATAAACATCATTGTCTTTTATTAGCGTTTGTACGTTTGCTTACTTGCATATCAATTAATGTATAACGATTAAATTAAGGTGCGTAAGTTGTGCGTGTGTCTTTTAAAGTACGCATTAACCAAGGCAGGAACGGTTTCAGTCAGAAAACAAACGACTTCATTACGGAATTAATCAGAACCATATTAAAAATACAAGTAATTTTGGCCTAGTGGCTTCAGTGTGTGACTCTCTTTCCAGTTGTGGTTGTGAACCAATAGACTTTCTGTCTGAAACATACATGCCTTAGACTAAAACAAAAGTCAACAGTGATGAGAAGGCTGATAAACTTACAATCAAATTACGCAGGTTATTAAAATAATACATAAAAGGAATATACTTAATTTAATACTATGTATTTCGAATATTTTGGATATGTATTCTTAAATAGTCTTCAAGTTTAGACCACGAAAGTTATTTATTGCTTCATATATGTATGCAACAGCTATCGTAACGCGATTTTTAAATATTTAAACAGATTAAATTTAACCAATGATTAATTAGATACACTCTTACTAGATGCTAGTATTGTTTACTTGCAAAGTTCAAATCACATAAGAACTTAAAGAATCTACTTAAATTTATGTATTTAATTATAAGAAATCTAACAGCTTATACTTATAAATATTATAAGACAAAACTCTAATACAATACAGAAAGCCAAAACAGATTACATAGATAAACAATATCTGTATATAAAACAGATACAAGTATTATATAAATGTTGTATTTGTTTTCTTAGGTCTGGATCAAACTTCTACCTTTTTAGGCCCTGTGCTCTAATGCATACAGTATATGCCAAGACATAGCTTCAACCAGTTTATAGGTACGAATAGAATCATGTATAGCAAACTTATTAGCATCCAACAAGTTGTTTTTGTCATCAATGTTTGACCGTTTATATTTTCTAGTCACGATTAATCTAGATGTAATAAATATGTCAAACTAAATCAGACCTTTTCGCATAAGACATTGAATTTAAGATTCAATTCAGGAGTGTTTTGTCTTGCGTTTTTTATGTTAATCAAAAATTTTAATTGAATTGATATGTTGACGTACAAAGAAATTGTTGTAATTACGACTTAGTTGTTCATTTTGACCTCGTTTGCTCAAGCTTAGTTATAAGAATACCGTTGCAGATGGTTTCCTGCACTGGTTGGCCTCTCATTCATCGGACACAATACAACAAATAATCATTTTTAGGTGACCTTCATTGCGCTGTATCTTTGGTATTTATGTCATATGATTGAACTGGTTGACATAGAAGTCACGCCGTAATAGGGCCGGATTTTGCCAAATCCCTGTCGGCTACTACCTTCAGCTCTCAAAGCGTACCTACGACGTAGAGTGAGATTCATTAGTGCGAACTATAACTTTCGACAAATTCATTACGTTCTTGAAATTCAGGAGTCATGTCTGGTTTCTTCGTATCACTCCTAAGAGTCTAGGAGTGATACGAGTCAAAAACGCATGTGAAGGTTCCATTTCTAAACGCACCACTTTTTAGCACGTACTTCAAAAGAGATTAAACATAAAAAGTTCTTAATGGCCAGAAGAGAAAACCTCTTATAGTTTCGCTGTCACAAATGGTTTCATGTAACAAATTTCTAAAAAAGGTTGATTGTCTAAGAAAGCAAAAAGCAGAAAGTAATAATTTATTAGTTTTTTTATGCTGTAATTTACTTATTTCAATTGTTTTTGCCCTTGAGTTTTTAAATGATGACTCATATCGGTTTCTATTTATTAATATAGAAATTGTATGAGGGATTATAATACTGGCAATAACATAGGTAGGTAGGTTAGGTGGGTTTGGCATTGATTTAATTCTTGAGTTGCATTATGATTTTATTACAATAGAACTCAACACCTTCTGTAATAAGTATCGCTTCTACAAGTATAAAACGAAGGCTGTATATAATAATAACAAAGTGATACAAATTAATCATGTCTATTTTTTAATATGAAAAATATTCGGGGCTGTATAAAAGTTTAAACAAAGATTGTAAACAATGTGACAAGATAAATATTGGGGGTACCGAGTCGCTGGAGTATTTCGAGCGGTTATCAGGTGATGAAGATACGACATCCAGGCCAGCGGCCCCACCAACGGCCATTGAATCAACTCAGTAGCATTCAAAGCGCCGCGAGGTTCGCACGCCAGCGTATGCGCAAGTGAAAGTCAACGCAGATTCCGCGATTTCGTGTTCCGACATCTTCGGCTAGTTAATTTAAGTTGCGCCAGTGCAAGGCGAAAGGAGGTCGCAGATCGTACGTGGCCCGAAAGGCTACATACTTGTAAGACTGTGTTTTGTGCATTTGGAAAACTTCAAGCGCTTTTGTGGTATTTTTTTATAAATAATAATTACAATTTTATAAAACATTTTAATTATGCATTGACAATTGACAACATTGAATTAAAAGAAAATATTTGTCACAAATACTTGCGAATTTATACTAAAGACCAAAGTTGTAAAATAGCGTTTTGAGCATTTGGATAGTTTTCAAGCGTTTCTGTGGTATTTTTATAGATAATAATTACAATTTTATAAAACATTTTAATTGTGCATGGACAATTGACAATATTGAATCAAAACCTTAAAGTACATTTAATAATAGCATTAAATAACGACATAGGACCAACTAACAAATACATAAAAACTGCTAAAGAAGAAATAAAAATACCTCTTCAGTATTATTAAACAATTGTGATTTTCGTAATATTAGTAACACAGTTGTTCTCATTAATTCTGACTTTGTGTCTCATGTCACGTATACGCACCAATATCTATGAGTAATCGGTTGCTCTTATTGAAATTATCAGCTAGCTCTATTGTTTAGCAAATGAAAAATAATATTCAAATCGTTTAAGATTACAAATATTGTATTTTAACTTGCATTTTCGCTACGAACATATTTTGATTCTACGACGTAGGCGCTTAGCTGCTTTTGAAAAACAAATCTTTGATTATTTTAATATTCTAAGAAAAATTACCTTGAAACAAAAAACGTCGATTTTTTTACGCTTGATAATTCAATTTAATTTACAAAATTGTAAGCCCATGAATAGATTTTTAAATATAAGCCTGCTATTTAGCTGTAACCAAAGTCTTAGTATGTATAAGGAACCAAATTCCCATTCTATATTAGGTGCATATCGCAACAGTGACTCAATGAAACATGATTATCATTAATACTTATCAAATTCCTTATCATTCGCTATAGATTTAATTATGAATTGTTGCAGATTCAATTTATTGATACTTATACGATAGATCTAACCGAACGACAATCTAACATTATCCACAGTTTAATTACCCAAAATGATGATGGCTTGTCAATTATTGAATTTCTACATCAATCCAGAACAGACCCCTGATGCACCAACCTTTTTAAGTTCTGGTCTAATGTTCTTTCCATTTTTTTATATCAAGAGGTAGATAAAGCTTGTGTGACTGATACACGCCGTCGACTTTTTTGATTTAATTCACTGTATAAGCCAGTATAAGGTAGACGATTACATGAGCTTGAGCTATGAGCTTTAGCTCATAGGTGCAATGCCGGGATCATTCGCTTGCAAAAGCCACCGTGCCAACAGTGCTTTTATATCATTCTATATTTTAAAAAAATATTTTAATTCTGCCATCTAACGGCTTAATCCGCACTGATGGGATAATATGCTAAAAGCTCTTACGTATCTTCGCTATGAGGTATATTTTCTAATATGCAATGACATTTCAAGACCACATCGGTGATAAATTGAGATAAATAAAGATTTCCTATAGGAGTTTGCCGCATAAAAAAGTTCACAGTACAACATATGACCTAGTCGCCCAACTAAGGTGGCAAGTATGTGTAATGTAGTTCTCAATGTCAGTGTGGCGAATGGTTGTCTGTTGCAAGTCCCAGGTGCACTTTGATATAAGATACACCGTATTTTTCTAACAAAACGAAATTTGATACGTCTATGTGAATGTTTCGAAATGTTTCGCAATTTTCACTGGAATCGTTTTTCTTTTGTTAACGATGCCATTTTGTTTATGTATATATTTCTGTTGTTTTATATATAGAAATTTTTGACATTTATTTTTAATGAATTAATGATTGTTTTAAAGATAGTCGGTGAGAAAATTATTGTTTTAAGGTAGTTAAGAGTTCAGAAATATAACTCATTGAAACGGTGGTATGATAATGTTTTTATCATCGATGGCATTTGGGGATGGGATTAAGACATAGCGTACTTAATTTAATAATTAACAAAGAAATATAAATCTATATAAATAGCTTAATAGTGATACAGTTAAAGAAAAACTAGCTCGGTCATATAAAACACAAGGTAACTTAGTTGCAATGAAGTTTTTAATTACCATAGAGTACCTACAGTGAACAGTCTAGAAAATATATCAGAGCGTTTAGCAATATAAATTTCTTATATAAAAAAAATAATTAATCATTGTTTTGTTAACAAGCACAATAACCCTGATATGGACTAGTATTTATATCCTTTGCAAATCATTGAATAATGGGTCAATTAGTAGATTATACAGCCTTCATTATATGATCTATTTATGTGACAAGATAATGAAAGAAAAGTATAGTTTGTATGTTATAGGTACATCAACATACTACGTGATAGATCACCTATTACTTTTGCTTAAGTCATCTAAAAGCGTTTTATTTTAAATTTCCCGTCAACAGACTGATTTGTGATAAACGTCACTTAAAATCAATGTTTCTCCATGTTTTCGTGAATAATTTAAGAAATTCACACATAATTATCTGATTATATGTAGGTATAGATACTAAACTTACTTTTTTTTGCAAATAAAAGATTTATTATTATGTAAAAATTTACGCTGTCCATATACTCAACGTATGAACACGTTTTTTATGCGGTGTTTCTATTATATTGTGTTTTCAGTCTAATTAAAATGACATATACTCATGTTATTGTTAGGAACATTTCATTTGCACAGATTTATATGGCTGCACGTTGAATAGGAGTCTTTTAGTGTATTTTCTTTTATGCGGCATATATTTTAGGTTTATTTTGTTGTGTGGAATGGGAGCGACTCATGAAGAGCGTCATTTCGGAGTTTTATTTGTGGCACATGCAAATTTGGGAATATTTCCAACATATTTGCCACGTATTTGTGTTGGTACTTATAATTATTGCACTCGAGATCTTAATGCAGTATTTAAAGAGTTTATTTTGGAAATTAAATCGGGAACATGTCAGGATTTGTCGAAACTTTTGAATTGTTTTATACTTTATGTGATGTAGATAATGCAATACTTTATTTTGGAATCTGTAACTAGGGCATTAGAGAATTTTGCATTAATTATTATTTAGACTAATTAATGCTATCTTTCACTTTATATCGTGTGATAACATTATTATAAAAAAATATTCTGTAACACATAACGTAGATAATACAATACTTAAACGGTCAAAATTTAGTACTCGATAGTATTGATAAGGGAAAGTAGAGTATTGTTTGTCATGATATAAGTGTTTTTGTCTATGCTTTGTATACGAGTATGTTCTGTCGAGATTTTTTTTCGGAGATTTGTTAGCTTAAGACTGTAGTCGCCTAAATATTTTCGTAACATCTTAAAAGTTAAACATGTCTTGGAGATAAGATAGATATTATCTTTTTTGATACTTCGTAACATGTTTACTTGACATGTGCGTTGTAAATATTACTGTATATTATATAAATAAGTCTGACATCTATTTTTATATTGTTTCGTTTCTAATGAAGAAACAGAGAAAGGTAAATTGGTTTTTCATTTAATTGGAGTTGATAAGTGAAATGTAACATAACATGTGTGTTTTTTGTTAGATTGTTTTTTCTTTATCGCGCGTGTACGCACGTTTTATGTTTCTCTTTGAATAGTACGTTGTATTGCGTTTGAATAACTTATTTTATGACACTTAAAAAATGTATGTAACGATTGTAATGCATTATTTTATTACTTATAGTCTACAGCAGTTGCGGTCAGCGACAGCTTCTTGTTTCTATCCGTTAAATCTCACTTTAACATTACATTGATGATTTGCTTTTTTAAAAGAGTACCGAGAGTTTTTTTCACTCCGGCTTTTTTACTCGATCTACACCCTCTGTCTTCTTTGCCGATGAGTAGGGATGCCTACAGGTTCAAATATAATTAACGAATTTTGTCTCGTCCTCTTGAAACTTGATGATCTTACGTTCCAAAATAAACGTATTTTTTTACATATCAACTTAAGAATTCCTAACTATTAATGAGATGATTGTATCGTTTTTTTGTCCAGCGTGCGTGCATTAGGCAAACGCACGCGTTAGATTCGTCACCGTTACATTAAAGTTTTATCTTTGTCACCTCTTATTACTGAAGTGCGCTCACGGTGACCGTGACAGAAGTTTCTTTTAATCGAAGCGTCATTTACAGAATAGATGGTATCTCTATATAATATACCTTCTTCATATAAAATATGCATTTATTATTGTTTATACATTGCTGTTGTATACAATTAAAACATTTGTAGATGATTTGAGTCATGGGTTGATCCGAAGGACTGCTCACGATATGTTATAGTAATCGATTTGTTTACGCTTTATGAGCAGTATTGGCCTAGTGGCTGAACCATGCAACTGTCATCCCTGAGATTGTAGGCCGTCTTGCCTTAGCTCCAAAAATCCACTCAGAGGCTGATAACCTACTTGCCTGTTAGATTGGCAAATGATCATACAGAAATCTAAGGCTCATTCCTAAAAAGGTTGTAAATCCACTGATTTATTATTATTTTCGATTATTTTAATCATACCATAATGTACAGAGGTAATGTTTTGCTACTGAATCCTTATCTACCTACACTACGCTATAACTATCTTAGATTTATTTTGTATGATAAAAGTTTATATAATACATTTTGATGTATTTAAATTATTTAGTTGATTTTACGCAATAATCTTTAGTCTTTGGTTCCATAGGGTACGTAAGAAAAAGCCTTGGAAATAGTGAACGTTGTAAAAAGCAATACAGTAATGTCTAAATGCGTAGTTGCAACGTTAGGACGTGATATTACTATGAACTGACAAGGTACTAACCATTGTGCGTGCTTTATCTTTATACAGACCATTACTTGCCTATTAACATAATCTGTGGATCGGCAAAATATGATTTTATTACTTAGATTTGTTTACAGATTCATAACGTACAATGACTTACGATTTACTAAATTCCGATTTAATTGTACATGTATTTTTTGGTGAAGTTAATTTTCATAGTTTTATTAACATATGGTATTTGAAATCGGCTTAAAAAGGCTGTCACTTATACTTGACATTTGAGAGATCTGCGCTGATTATCATGATTTCGAGTAGTTTATAAATGATAATTCATGAGGACGAGACAAAATTCGTTTAAAGTAACTGGCACAAATGGTGTGAAAAATTATTTAAATATAAATTAGTTTATGCTGTGGTGAAAATATTTCACAAATTAAGCGTCAGGAGATGTTAAGTAAATTTTCACAAATTGATATAGCAGTCACCGCCATTACAAAATCTTTATAAAAACAGGCTTTGAGGTTTTTCACAAGACTGGCGAATTTTACGTCCAAACTGATAAACGTTGATTTAAAGTTACTACTTTAGACTGTTTACGTAAAATGATTTAGTGTCGATCAATGCGGATATAGTAGCGATGTAAACACATTAGAAATCAAAACAAGAGATTCTTTTAAATTCTACAGATGTCTGATTGATGAAAACGTTGATTATACTATGATTTATTCAACTTTGTTTTTCACTGATGTTAAACTCTTTTGATTAAACAAATATTTGTTTTATACATTAAAGCTTTTATATCTTTGAAACATACCAACGTTACATTGACAATATATATTTGTATAGTCAAAGTCAAAAATCATTTATTCATGTAGATAACACAATGTACACATATGAACGTAAAAAAAGAAATATACTTCTAATTATACATTTACTATCAGTTTTCAAATCAGGGCGTAGAACGGAAGAGAAGAACTGGCAACAAACTCTCCGCCATTTATACGTTTATGACATTAATTAAAGCACATGATTATGACTGATATTTTTCTATTTCATGTAATTAAAAATAATATTTATATTAATGAATGCGCTTTACGCAACGAGTGACAATTAATGAAACTGAATTGAAGCACGGCCTTGGCTGAATAAGTCGTAACTGATTGTTTTTCTAGCTATTTCAGTCGAGCACATGTCATAGTTGTTAATATTAATATCTACACGTCATTTGCGTTCTGTTTGGGCGTCAACCTCAGCGACCCGCCTTTGTAGCGTTTTGTTTACTTTATGTCTTGCTTTGACTACTTAGTAATAGTAGATGCAAGTAATAGTAAAATTACTATTACCTTAAAATACACATACTTATATAAAACTACACACGTTACACACGATTCCTCACAAAAAAATATCTTATAATGTCAACTAATCTCGTCTTCACTTTAACACGTAATTTTTTTTTTATCAAAATCTGTCCGGCCGTTTAGGAGTTTCATTACGAACACATACACAGAAGACTTATATATACCAGCTGTTTATATGCTGTATATATAATCTAGACAACGACTGCTGTGCCATCTGCCCGGATGATTTGTGAGTTACCAACCAGCGCGCAAACGCATACAAAAATTATCATTCGAATTGGTCTAGCCGTTTGAGAAAAGTTCAGTGACATACACACGTACAGTTGAATTATGTATAAAGACGATAATAATAACAACGCCCGTTTATTTTAAATCTACAAATGTTGAATATGCAATTTGGACCTGTTATATATACATTTTCTTTTTATCCCCATATCAAAACGTCCTTCAGTACAACTGACATATGAAATGTGTAAAAGATTATAAACCGTTTAGTAAGAGACAGTTAATCATTTAACATTACATACGAGTCAACTTTCCCCTGTGCGAGTCGCGATGACGACTATTTAGTTACGAAAGCTGCACCTGTTTATACCTATATGGTATGGTATCTATTCTTGTTCTATGACTTACAAGATACTGAATATAGCTGTACTGATGAATGTTTTCTATTTTGTGTTTAAGTATTTTAAACATTGAACGTAAATGTTTAACTAAAAAAACAAGTGAAGTTAATAAATTGTAGTGTTGATAGATATATATATATCGTATACGGTATCCATAGTACAAAGACACATATCGTATTCCAACCTGTTCCTACTTCAATATTGTCAATTGTCCCAGGTTACAAGGTCTCAATTAAGGCTAATGTCAAGGTAGTTTCGAATAATCTTGTTACAATTGTTGAAATGCCACAGAAACGTTTGTAATTAAAGTGAAAAATTTGCTATATTATTTTGCAGACGACTTTCCTATACGTGAAAATGTGTTTTGTAAACGGATAGAGCTTGTGCTCCAGTTTCCAGTGAGTGGTAAAGTGACGTAAGTGACAAAAGTTTTCATAATGAGTGCTAGTGAGCCGACACTAACGGAATCCCCGGTTCCCTTGGCCCTAGCTCGCCTGCAGGGCCGCTCGAACCGAATGCCCCGCGGCCTGCGCACACATCGGCCCAGTTTGCCTCTCGCCAGCTTACAAGAAGCAGCCGATGAAGGTCCTAGACGCTTCAGTGATGAAACCTTCAATCGTGATATAGATGACGATGAGGCTTTTGTCGAAACGGATGTCATAAAACCCTCAGCTTCAAATAGACGCAGAGCTTCGGATGCAACATTTGCTGAGCGTTATAGAAAGCTGAACGAGTTCGATGGACCACCAACAGATATGCCCCGTCGTGCCTCCCTGGCCATGCCCGTTGGTGACGGCTACGGACCCAGTGAGAAAGGACGGAGACGATCCTGGGCAGCGAAATTGCAACTCGAACGTAAAAAGAGACGAAAGTCGGGTGGCAATGATACAGACGAGGAAGGCGAGACGATATACATTCGCCAAAAACGTCCATCTTGGTGGAATGTTTTTGTGCCAGATAATATGCTCAAACACAGGTACAGTTTTTTTTAGATTTAATGTCAAATTTGGTCGTTAATCTGTATTAATGTCTGTTTAATATAAATAATTTGAACGATATATGTATTTGGTCTGCTTTACTCTGTTTTGACAGATTTTAAAATGGATTCTGTCTTAACAGTTTGTTCTTAAGAGCAACTATTTGTTTTTAGTAATAATAGGGAATTAGGATGGAAGTATGCATATGTAAACTTGATTTCCTTGACCTAGTCTCTGCTTAGTGACAAGTATTAAAATGTCTATCTCAAAAGGCCGGCAACGCACTCGCGAGCCCTCTGGCATTGAGAGTGTCCATGGGGGTTTTCACTTTAGATCAGATGATCCCCCCGCCGATAGCGTGAGGGTGTTTAAAAAAAACAATTAGTGAAAAAATATTTTAACCGAAAAAAAAACACAATAGAGTATCTTGCAAAGCGAAACGAAATATCTTTTAGAATACTATTGTTGTAAGTAATGCGTTATGTGTTCTTACTCATTTCGAAAAATGGAAGGAACTTACGTAACCGCTAACGACTGTTTTTATTTCATGATTTATTAAATATATAAGCAAAAATAATGTTTACGTAGACGAAATTTATAACAGCGAATCTGCTTTCCTTTAAATTGGATTTTTAAAAATAGCTAAACATTTTTCACCCATTTAAATAAAGAAAATATTAATAGATTCTACGTGATTTTAAACTACAATATCGAAAAAAAGATATAGATTACACGTACTTAAGATATACATATTATAATCATTATGATCAACGTATAATTCTACTTGAGCCAAATAATAGGTCAAGTTATATATCCTAGTGGTTCTAATGGTATGAGAGTCAGATGACATTGAGACATTCGCTTCCTTGCTACATGGAATGTGGGCGGGTACCAATGATCTTGTAGATCTCAATTGAACGGAAATTAAACACATTATCGGGTATATTGACAGGTATTTATGGTAGTATTTAAATTAATAAGTAGCTATATTCATTTCGGTTGCGTATATTAAAATGACAGATGATGCAACCTTCAATTAACTGTGATATGATTATTTTTAATCTGCGTAAGAATTCATTGACTAAACTATTCACTTTTTAAAGATTTGACACCATTAGATAATTATTATATAAAATTGTTATTGTAAATATATACATACACTAATTTTATGTACTAATTCGTTTAGCATTTTCGTCGTAATATATTATAAAAAGCATTTTGTACCGTTCACGATTTCTTTTCACAGTATCGATTGAAACGTGTTTAGCTTTTTAACGAATGATTCGTTTCACACTTATTGGAGTAATTATTTTGGCTTATTTCTTTAATACTTCACACGTAGTTAAGAATTGTCTATTCTCTCAAATAAATGTTGGGCGTGTACTGTGACAATTTTTATAAACTTCAACAAACCGTTGACGGATGAGTTTTAACAGGAATCTTTACTGTGCTTCTCGTATTTACGTGTTATGTTTTTTTTTGTTTAATTTTTCTCTACTTCCTACTCGTGTCCAGGGACTTTATATATCTCACAATTTTATGTGTTATGTTGCATAAATGCTATTTTAACTCTCAAGTATTTGAAACTATATTTTGATTTTATTACATTTAAATCCGGATAACTCAGCACGGTGAAGGTCGTAGGGGTATAATAATCTTATATTTGCTCGCAATTTGCATAAAGCGACGCCTACATACTAAACTCATTTCCGCAAATAACTAGGGTTCGATTTATAAATACATAATATATTAACATACTTTAAAGTATGAGATAACAAAAATTCATCTATGTTTTTGTGTAACATTAATTTTAAATTAATTATTTTTAGTACAGTTTAAGGTTAATGCGAAAAGGTAATTACATACTTTGTTTGCATTGGATTGTAGTTAATTTAAACAAAGTCTTTAAGAAATTAAGCAGACGCTTAGTGGACCTCGATATTGTGGCGCTACTGTTTTTTTTAAATTCTTCAATAACACTACATACTATCATCATTATCAATGGATATACCTTGTGGGCCTTAGTCTGCGCAATTATAGGCCACCAAGGCAGCCTCGGCTTTTTGGCTTTTTCTCTTGTCACCAGGCGAGTTCAATAAGAGCCTCGGGGTTCTGTCATCCGCCATTCGCTGCACATGTCCCAAATACTCGAGCCGGTTGCAGTTTATGAATTGGACGATGTTTTGAAAGATTCCTCCTATTCGATTGAAAGATTCCACGAAGAATTGTTGTCCCTTTTTGCGGTGACAGTGTTTGACGTATTCGCTATAATCAAGAACATTACACCATAATTAACGTAGCGAATACCTCAAACACCGTCACCGCGAACAGGGCCATAAAGTCTTCGAGGAATCTTTCTATCGAAAATAAGGCGAGAACTCTACGTATCAACCAGTTATATAGTTGTACATGCGCTGCAGTTATTCGATTGTATCTGTAGGTCCTATAGCTGCGTCACGGAGTGGTTTCATCATAATATGGCCTCACTTGTTTCCGCAATCGTACATTCACCTTTGTCTCTTTGTGTACTGGTACCATATTGTTTAAAGACCCTTCTTTTTTATATCTGGGAGTCAAAAATAAAAAAACTAACCTAGAAATCTCCTACACGATAATTTCGTTTTCTTAACTAAGTTTGTTTCTGTATCTATTCCAATTCTGGCCGCAAATTTTACCTGATTTCAACTTTAAAATAAAAATTATGCCATCGTACAAATAAAGGCTGCGAGGGTGGGTGATTTAATAGTGACGCAATAATATTCTTTCCCCTGTTGAATATTGATGATCTGGCGCATGATTCACTTAAACGATATTTACGTTATCTGGGTCACGTATTCCGTTAACACATTAATTGTATTCGTTTCATAAATCTTTTGCTCGTTTTGCGTTATGATTGTTATTGTGCAAGTCTAATTGCTTGTTTACAAAATAGAATTCTTCGTGTTTATCAGAACTTGGCATAATGCCGCACTTCGCGTATTCTCTTACTGACGAATAGTTCCTAATGTAGGAGTGTAGTAGTAACTAATGGATTATTATGAGTTAGTAATCTATGTAGTAGCTCATTTTGTGTCATTATTAAATCAGACCTGACATCTCTCATAGAACATAGAACCCATAGAACCCTTCTTTCTAAATTTTGTTCATCTTTTTGGTTGTGATAAAATGATCAATGATAGAGGACAAAATTTTGTTTTTAATTTATTTTATTATTATTTATTACTTGGTGATTGAAAAGAGTTTAATGTCAGTTCATCTCTTTCGTTCTACGCCCTTGATTTGAGAATTGGCACTAACTGTAAAATTAGAAGCATTTAACGTATTTCTTTTTTGACGTTCAGTGTACATTGTGTTACCTACATGATTAAATGATTTTTGATTTGATTTGATTTGAAAGAAATTTTAACAAAACGCTTTCACTCGGAAGTCGGGGTCATGAACAATAGAATTAATAATAACGGTTCTCTTTCCTACGGCGTTAAAGTGTGTAACTAGTAGAGCAAACAAATCTTTGTAACAAGATACTGTGGCCTTTCTTTGCAAGCTTTGCAATAAATATCTTGCTGCACCTTTAATTAAATTGTACCCGAACAATTTATTATTATCTTCATTAGCCTTGCCCTTTCGGCTTTGCTGACCGCATTGACCACTGATATATACCAAAAAAATCTATACATATTCTAATTAGACTTTTTTATTGAAGAGTTATGTAACCGATCCACTTTCACCGCTCAAGCCTAGTTGTACGGCACGTGATTTTATCAGTATAGGAAGTATTTAAGACAATACAAGTAATTAGGTAAATAAAATTATATTTGCAATGAAGCAATCGTGATTCTATTACCAACTGTTTTATTTGCGGAAGATAACGTGTACACGACTATCATTTTATTTACTTTAATAAGCTACATATGAAGAAACGGAAACATTAGCAAGCTATTTATATTACAAGTTTAAATGCTTCCTTCCGAATGCGGATTGACCCATTTGCCTGTGGTCACAACTAGCAAGGACAGCCGCATTCTGGTTCTCGTTATGTGAGTAGTCACACACGGGTTTCATTAACCGTAAGTCATGATATGACATTTTATAAGGTATACACGATTAGTAATCGGAAATCCTAGTCAGTGAAACATTTCAATTACAAGCGTCATCGATTGTTAATAGCGACTTCATTTTAAATGAGGAAAACGTTTCTATTGTTGCGTTGCCTGGATTTGATTGACGCAATTTAAAAATGATAGATTTTTATTAATGTGTTTATTATATATTTAGATGAACATGTGCCAGGAGCAGAGTAGAGTTGGCCTAGAATTCTGCGTGCGTGATCTCTGAGATCGTAGGTTCAACCTCGGTTGTGCACCGATGGGCTTTATGTCTATGCGCACATTTCACACGTGCCCGTACGATGAAGAAAAACATCGTGAGGAAACTGGGTCTAGTCTGAAAAAGTCGACGTTGTGTCTCAGGCACAGAAGGTTGGTCACCTACATGCCTATTAGAAAAGATCAAGGAATAGATATAGAAATTCGAGACCGAGGCCAGAAAATAAAAATGCAAAATGTAGCCAAATTGGACGATAAAGCCTAGTTAGCGGTGGCAAGCGCCATTGGAGGAGAACGTGATTTCGTATAGGTGAATTAAACGAAATACATATTACGTCGTCTCGTATAGAAGTTCATTTCCTCTATGTCATCAATTGGGCGAGTTTGCGGACGACACGGGGCTAATTGCGAAGCTCCGCAATTAGCTGGCTGATGGATGAGCTAGCATCATGACATTCGTCAATGCCACTCATTCATGATAAAAAAATTAAAGTCTAATCAGTTACTGTTATCACGATTTCGTATGATGTTAGCCGTGACGTTATATACATGGCTAACGCAGTCTAGATTTAAGTCTAAAAACGAAAATCCGTCTCCATAAAACGGTAATGCTGTTCGTCAATCGTTAGTCTTGCTAAAAGTTGAAAATCTTATAATATTTGTGGAATTTCAGGGAAGGTTTAATTGGTGGAAAACATAAATAATAATTAAAGAAAAATCCTAAAAACGACAGTTGAATTTGCTAATAAAAACTGTTACTAGCTGGGAAATATTTGATATCTTCTGTTTTTTTTTGGAAATTAAGTAGCGATTATAAGGTGCGATCTCTTTTTATTATAGAACAGGGGGCACAGGGGCAGGAGGCTCACCTGATGTTAAGTGATATGGTTTAAATAATCTAAAAGAAATATGTTCTTCACCTCATAATATTTCTACACCCAACACATCAAGAAGCAAAATAAAAATGTTACAAATATAATATGTAGGTGATACGAAGTTCACCGGAACATCTAGTTTTAAGTAATTTTGTACACGTTCTTGTTAAGAACTTAAATATTGAATAAGGCGTGAACCTTTTTGCACGGTGTTTAAGAATAAAACTTTCGTTGTCATGGCAACGATTCTTGTGCAATAACGTGTATAATCTGTGTTTGGTTTTATGTCATTAGGTTTTCCTTATAAGCTTTTGTTATGAGGATATTCGAATACAAAAATCTATCCTCGTTAGTTGATGCGATTCAGTATAGTTTTCAAACTCCTGAGTTAATGTGTTTTTTATGAATATGCCACGAAGAAAAGGCTTAACGGACTATTTAGTGTCTTTCAACTCGTGCTCGTGTATGGTGAAAATAGTTCCGTTGGATAATGTGTATGTCGATTATTTATTATATTGCTTATAAGAAAGATCAGAGATGAAAGTATATAGCGATCTATTTTATGTGTGCAATTGCGTTTTATTTATTTTCAAACATTGAGTACTCGCTTTTAACCTAATTAAAACAGCAGGAGGTTATGAATTCGTTGTTATTTGAATAATATTCTACATATTATACTAACTAAAAGATTCTTTCTGCAGAAACCCTACATCTTTCAGTCGATACCAACTCTGGGGAAATAAATACAGATAATACAACATTTTCTACAGCTGTGATACTTTTTGACATTTAACATCTTTGTCTTCAGTCAACGTGACCACGCACGCTGTAAAGCACGCGAAACGTCGTTTAAATTTAAATTATGTTTAAATAATTATAAGTTTATAATAATACATAACTTTAACCCGTTAAAAAATATAACTATGTATTTGGAGCGTTTGAATTGATGTTTGATTCATCACTACCTTATTTAATTGAAAAGTTGCATTTTGGATCGTTTACAGTTATACGAATGTGCTCTGAAAATATAACTCATTGCGGTATTTTAAAATATCGGAATACGTCATTAAACGCGCGAATTGATAACCTCAAAGTTTATTTTAATTTGTAAATTAACACTTGTTGTATCTAAGCAATGCTAGAAAGACTAAATACGCTTACTAACTCGGCTTATATTAACAGTCGTTATTTTTACAGACCGTAGATTTTATTTATATGACACGTTGCAAAAATTTAGAATGTTTAAATCATATGGCACCAAGCGGCCTTATCACTATTGAGCGATATCCTTACTAATATAAGAAAAAGTATAATGAAGGAAGGTGAGCGAACTGCATATGTGCAAGAGTTGTGTAATAAATAAAAGAGCAAAGCATTTTATACATATACTTATATTTTTATTATTACACATAATGAAAATACCGTATACTGAAAATAAAAATTACGTAGTGCAACGGTTAGCCAACTTAAAAGTTGTATCTTTTCTATGGGACAAAAGGCAAATGAGCAGTCGGGTCACTTTTAAGAGTGTTAAACGTCGTGGACACCAGAGGGTTTGCGGGTCCATGACTGTTGATGGAATGGTACTCTCGTTTCTTGAAGGCCCCTAGGTAACAGCTGGTTTCACTGTTGGCGCGGGACAGAAGGCAGCTTAAGGTGTTGATATGGAGAGGATGAATTGGCATTCCACGACAGAAGTAACAAACAGTTTTTTTCTTCTCATGTCTGTGAACTTGGCCTCTTTCAACAGAATTGTTGTAATACCTTGCTCTACTAACTTTCGCATAGATTACACAATGATCATGTTAGTTTTATTGCTTTAATTTTAAGTTAAGGCGTACTTGTTCCGCCTCGATTATTGTGTACGCAAATTAGTATGTTCATAATGAAATTTATACATTTGACCGTTAAGTAATATTCGGCTACTACTTAAAATGTTGGGTTTTATATTTGGACTGCTTTATAATGATTGATACAATATTTATCATTTATTATACGGATCTCTTCCATAAAATTTATAGACGATATTGGAGGCGGCAATATCTTCTTACTACATAAATATTTCTTATTAAAACATCTATGTAGCTGACACACAAAGTTAAAAGATGCTTTAAAAATTTAATAACACGCTGTTTATAAATACAGCTATAAATAGATATAATTCAAATGAAATTATGAAAAGATCATTATTAAAATTAACACTAAAATAAATTGATTATAAACAAGACAATAAACAGTTTGTATTATCTCTTCGATATATGAACTATTTAAATTGTATTATTCTACTTATTCTTAGTATTGCGTGAGACTGGTCAATTTATTTCTTATGCAATTGATTTTTAATTATTGCATTGTCTCTCTAGGATCATTCCATAAAAAGTTCAAACCTTGAAGTTCTGGTATATTTAATCGTGGATATTTTAGAGATATTGTTGTTGCGTCAAAAAGAAGGGATGCCAGCATCCTGCTCAGCATTGGACCCGATTTCCAGCTTTAAATCTAGGGCGAATGGGCCGATGTGAGTTTGTTTGTCAAGGTCTATCTCACATCGTTAATGGCCGCGGGATGCGGACAAGGTTACGCTGTTACCGTGTCCCGTCTCGATGATTTAGTGGGTGTGCACAGTAGCGAGTCCCACAAAACTCTTTTACTCAAAGCAGTCGCGCTGCGGGAGGGCGTATCACATATCGCCACAGAAATAATAAAATAGTTTTTATTCATACACACACAATAATAAGAGTGTATATTATGTGCTTTTTATTTAAAACAGCACCTCGGCTCTGAAACAGTTAAAAATTATTATTAACAAGGAGATTATATAAGGTATTTTATTACATTTATTGCGAAATAAGTAGTCTTACACTAAATTAAAACGTTTTGATGCCTGAGTTTTTCTTAGAGGTATTGTTGTTCAATTGGAAAACGCTGCATAGAATGTTTATAAGAGCGAGAAGTGGAAGGTAGTACATAAATCTCTTTCGCCTCTTTCGATAGCCTTTACAAAGCTATAAGACCCAACCAACGCTGAAGCCCTTAGCTCGGTACTTAATTAAAGTGGTCTCAAAAAGCACATATTTATTTGGTTTATTTCTATGTTCGCCAATATTTACGATGCGCTAACATTTTACTCGCTTAGTACCTGAATATCCAATGCTTAGCATTCTAATGTTCCCAAACAATGAATTAATGGCATATTCTGATGAAGTTTACTCGTGGAATAGCGTAAACAATGGCATATTTCATTGATGTATACACTAATACAGGAGTGCAATAGGAAACTTGGTTTCGTATTATATCGGACCTGCCATTAATATGCAGTTATGCTATCCGCGCCTATCATCTTACATGTAAACAGATATTTGTAATAACAAGACAATTATGCGGTCGGTATGTGGCATTTACATATAAAATTTCATTAGTTTTCATTTTGATATTAGAGTTGGTAATGGATGTTTTTGCTAACGCTTCTTATTTGATGATTCCGTTAATATGTATGTGAAATTCATCAAAGATAGTAGAGTTATCTCTGTATTTTTTTATCTCTTTGTCCCTCGAAAAATTAGTTGACAACAATATGTCATGTTATTTTGGGATTGCAGTTTATGATAATACTGAAACCTTAGCAAATTACTGAATATTAGCAAAATTTATCAGACGGAGCATGTATGGGTGAGGCAAATATAGGAAGGAAATATTTAACTCAAGAAAAAAGCGTTCCGTTCATGAAGGGTCGGTAACAGACCCGCTAACCCCAGGCGTCGAATGTGGCCACAAGCAAAAGATTTAAAGTGATCCGCCTGCTCGTTTGCTTCTCTTTATATTATGCAGATATATATGTCTGTAATGAAATTATTTATGCTGCCACACTATCCAGTGATAGTTTTTAATGCTAAAAACAAAGAACGTAAAGTAACGAACGTTAAACGTTTAACGTAATTTATTTCGTATGAAGTAATTATGTAAACAATTTATATATGTATTTTAAAATATGATTTTTTCTCGGCACTTGCTCTTAAAACTGACTATTTATAACAATTTATTAGGCACTCATACATTATTATAATAGCTGTTTATGTACGTTATCCATTTTTATATTGTTCAAAGATCTTGGGCAGATATGGGAAAATTATTTTAATTTATTTTGCAGTTTTCTTTGTGCGAAACCTGTCCGTCTGTCCTTCATAGGCTCAGAAATAAGCTCATTATGTCTTGCATGGTTTTTACTTGTCAATTGAGTACTTACAAGAAAGAGTATATAAATAGCTGACGTAACGTATAAATTGTACGGTAAAGACCTGTAGAACTTGTTTGGCGGTCATGGCGGCCGCTGAATGCGAAAGTGTAAGGAAAACTATTACTACTTATTAATAATAATAATTCAGTGACACGATATCACTCGTAGCCTTTAAGATCCGTTTCCGTAAGAAATTTCCGTCCATTAGTTGTCGATGATCTGCGAGTTTTCTCGCAATCTACCTATACAGCTTGCTAGAGCAGTGGAATGTGTGTTTAAAATTCGATCGATTTCGATTCGATCCCGGGCTGTGCACCAATGGACTTTCTTTCTATGAGCGCATTTAACATTTGCTCGAACGGTTAAGGAAAATATCGTGAGGAAACCAACTTCTCTTAGACCCAAAAAGTCGACGACGTGTGTCAGGCACTGGAGGCTGATCACCTACTTGCCTATTAGATTTATAAATTATCATGAAACAGTTGGTGCATGAACTAATGAGGATTATCTTGAAGCTAACGGGCAGGCTCACCACGATAATTAAGGGCTTGAAGAGGCACTTCTGGAGGAAGCGAGAAATGAATACCTTTAACGTGTTAATTGTACTTAGATAACGATATCCGTTGAAAGTCCGACCTCGGAGTGCAGTGTCGCACGCTTAACCTCTAGGACAGTTCTCTCTTATGTAGTGTAAGCATCAATCGACCATTACGTCTTCTGTTATTATGAGAATATATTTAACTAAGCATTTTTTAACTTAAATCTTTTAAGTACTTTTATGAAGTAATATTATCAAATTTGGGAGGTTGTTGGGTTATGTTTGGATCTACTGAAACAATTTAAATTTTTTTTTAAATAAGCAGTTAAGATAATTATTGTGAGTGAGTAACTTAATATACGCAAATTATGTCAGAAAAAAATGATCGAACGAAATTCGACATTCTTACGAATGCTGCATTAATGACAGATATATGATTGATTTTTAGAGACAAGTTGTGGAAGTTGATTATTGTGTAATGTTTTAATGTTTCTTATTATATTAAAAGAATTCCTTTGCCGCTTGTTTTAGTTATGTTCTCTCAGAAGCTTCTGCATAGAATTTATTGTTTATGCCTATATTTGTATATTTTTTTCATAGTGGTCGCCTGGGAGAGATCGCTCGAAAGCGTTAAGGCCGCCAGTTGCCCTCCTTTTTATGTAATTATTTAAACTGTATTATGTTTTTGCAATGTTAATAAATAAATAAATATAGAATTGTTCATGGAGTCGGTTTGGGTATATAATTTTGCTCTAGGTTTACCGTTGCCCGTGCAAGTATGAAACATTTTGCAATCACAACCTCGGCGGATATTTGGACATGATTAATTTAGCAATTATTTTAAGACAAACTATTAATCATGAATATGTTTTTGGACCTTGCTATAATCGTTAATAGTGCATTTAACTCGGGGTCAAATGCGCTTTTCATCCACCCGTGTTTATCTCACGTGGCTCCCAATGTAACAAGAGCTCTTATTAATCGCGTAGAATTCATTTCTGATTGACGTAAACAATATATCGTAGGTCTTCTTTAATTGGTCAATAAGCTGGACCTGGTCAAGGCCTTAGGGTTTGTTATCTCTTGTTTAAATCACGTGTACAATCATAAATTTAATGTATTTCTCAATCTAATGATCAGTTTCTAATATGTGCTGTCTGCAGCTCATTTTATTTAAATATTGTTTTGTGAGGCTGTGTTATAAAATTGTTTGGTAATTATAATTTTAAAATTTTGGATTCAATGATTTTTTTACAAGGGTTTAAATATATTGTCATTGGGAATCGCTTATCAACTGACCTTACACTTCATTGGTTAATTCTTAACCCTATACAAAACGTCATTTCAAACTTTATCATATTAGGACATAGCGTATAAAATATATGTCCCCTTATTTAAATAAATTAAACTAATTACCTTCAACATTTATTTGTCAAATTTGATTGATTTACTTTGAAAGAACTGACATGCTTCAGTAAATATATAAAAAGAATGATTAATTTTGTTCGAATAGGGGAGACAGTTGAGTACTTAGTGTAACAACTTGTACGTATACTTGTAATTAAATGTAAATTGTTGCAAGCTAATTAGTCATCACTTACTAAATGTTACTTAGATAAATATAATCTATGTTGATAATTTATTCTGGTTCACAAGAAACAATGAGACAAGAACTTATTAAATTATTAGAAGTATTAGATTTTTTGCACAATCTAAGTGACATTTGTAGTATGCATGCACTGCTTGTGTTTAGCTCGTGTTTTGTTGCATGCAGGTCTAGAAGGGCGTCTCAGCAGCTGTCCAGGAGCGCTGAAAGTATTGATCAGTCATACAAAAGGTATGTGCCTTACATATAAATACCATACAAATAGTCCAATATTTTTATATGTAGGTTGTTGTCTGTTATGAATTAAACTATGTGCATTAGTACTTTAGCTAGTGAAAACATAGTGTATTTATAAATAAATAAATAAATTAAAAAATTGACCGGTCGAAATGTTTTCTTGTTGACGACCCTCAGACATGAGCTATCAAAGGAAGACATAGTTAAAATAGTAATTAAGAATATTTATGGCTAATTTGAAAAAAAAAAACTATTTAAAAGAATACGAATATCTTAAAATTTATTGCAACTGAAGTTCCGTATAATGGAACTGATTCGATTATTCCGGTTTATTTAGGTTATTTAAGGACAGTTTTAAATATAGAATTAAATTTGTTTTCAGGTCCAAGAGCCGATCTGTGGACCATGGCTTCGCGCCGCCCTTCGACCTGGATTCCCTGCGATCGAAGGTTGAGAGTCGATTTGATGCTGTACAGAAAGGTATTTTTAATTATACACTTAAAATAGGTATATAAAGAATATTTTTGTTGAATTGGTTGCTTTCCTACCATGATTGGCTGAAATCAGGAAAGCGTTTCATTATAAACTCAAAAACAATAAACAATTCAGAAATCCTTTCTTATTTATATTTAGTTCAGCCATATCAGATTTCCCACTCGAATTGAATTTTATTTCGCCGACGTCTCACTCACAGCATCCAGGTTATGCACTCTAAAGCATGAAAAGATAGTCAATAAGCCATATAGGCTTCTTAGAAAATGTAAAATTGTAATTTTGAATGTATTCAGAACCGAACCGGAACGGCCCCAACATGTTGTTTATAAATGGATCGTAGGGAAATTCTTATTTATTCATATCAATGTCACTGGAGCTTGTTATCTCGGCGCGGAGCGGATTCTGGCACAGTCTTCTAAATAAATATGCCACTCATTAAAACAAGTATCCGGCAGATAACGTAAACTATATTAATAAATTCGTCCAAAATATTTACATAAGACAACCGACGGTTTTATGGTTTATTTGGTTAAGAGTAATAAAATTATGGTTTTTTCGTAACAGTTCATAATTACTTTGGAGCCATAGTAAATACTAATTTAATAGATGATGATGATTCTGGCTTTGTTGATAGGAATTGTCTAATAGTCCACATATTTATTATTAATTACTTAATTATCACAATTATTTCAATTTAAAATACTTAATCTAAATAACAAAAATGCGATAGACAGGAAATATTGGAAAACAGTAGGATAGTAGAAAATTAGGAGGAGGCCTTTAGTCGGTGGGACATCGAGAATTATATATAATATTGAATTCAAATATAATAATAATATAAACAATGTTATTTTAACTATAGTACTGAAATTTAGGGATATTTTAATTTAATCTAAAAACCAGGAGGTTGAGAATGCAGAAAAAATCATGATGTCGCGTTTCATGGATGAATCCTTAGTCGAATCACAGACAAGCGATACGATCCCGGTTTATTTTTAGTAATTTCTAATATATCTCAGCATCTGACCTCTTAACAAGGTATTCAAATTTAAAGCTTTTTTCTGCGCGACTTTAACAAGGCCCTTCTGCAAGTCCTCTGATGCAAAAATTTTAAAGCTATAACACAAAATTACCTACAATTACTAGCTTAACATTTTAAGATATGAACCGTACCAGTTTAATTAGTGTGGTTTTTCAAAACAAAAGTGGTTTTAATGTTCAAGAACAAGCTTTACAATTAAAATTGTATTGTGTTTGTGATTAACGAAACTGTGAATAAGCTCTCGTCAAAACCTTACGGACGCTTGTAATTAATCATTCTTTATTTTTTGTTTTCGTTATTTTAAACTTCGAATAACACGAATTGTACAATAACAGTTGTGGGCGGATGCATTGGGGTAAAGACTTTCATTTTGGTATAAAAATTTTATATATGTAGTTATAAATTTATATGTCATTTAGAGATTTTTATAATCAGGTTTACCCGAAACATAGCTCGTGGATATGTCAATTTTCTGAAGAACTTCTTCGTCCTTAAAGAAAAAAGAGTATTCATTCCTAATAAGTCAGCCGCGCACTGGGAGATCTCTGATATATAAAAAAACAAGTAATATTATAATATAAACACACCTTTTTTTTATATTCGAGGTGAAAATGTATTTGCGCATGCCCTAAAACGATGCAGGGGTATGTGGGACTCAACCCACACCAAAATCTGTGTTATTCAGAGATTGGGTGATCAATGCCCACTAAAACCACCTCGAGAAGTTCCATCAAAGCCTACAGAGGCTCCGGGGTCGCTGTCGGATTCTACCGGGAGATATAAACATATCTAGATAGCATCCCCATAAATTGACAGGACCCGTAACGACTAACATTGCAATCGTATAAAATAAGACTGCTATAAAATTACACTGTGGATATTTACAGGTCTTAAAACTACATTGATTTAAAAGTGGTAAACCAGTGAATTATTTCATTTTAACATCTGTTACAGCAGATTTGTTTTAATTATCAATATACGGAGATGATTTATGAGTCGCGTATTCCAGACAGCTGACGTCATTCATCTTAATTACATTATTGTATAGGTAAACCGCCCGACTTCGCTTTTCTCAACACAGTTCCATTAATCGAAATATACAACTGAAAAAATGTTGACAATTTAAGACTTTGAGCTAACTGTATCCAGTATGTCAAAATCCCATGACATTTAACTTCAATTTGTCGAAGTGATATGTTGAAATCAACATTAAATTTTATTATATTCCTTTCGCCATCGTAAAGTAATATTTTTCTCTATTATTATTTGTTTTAGTATTTATTTTATAATATACATGAATAAAGCACGTTTTATAGCACTGTATAGGAAGGACATATCGCCACATAAAAAAAATAATCAGAACTAGGGTCAACTGAAAATTAATTCTAGTCGCCAATGTGTAAATGAAAACACTTAAATGAGTGTTATTTATGGGTACTACTGTTTTGCTGCGCAGTGACAACTAGTTTAATAGCGTTGGCAATATTTTCTAAGCAAAAACGAGTTGTCTTTAATTATGACGGTTTTTTATACAATTTTAATGTTTATTTCTGTTCTTTAACAAGATAGATGTATGTCTCTTTTAACAGAATCTATTACGATTCTTCAAATATTTCATAAGAATTTTGCTTAGTATTTTTGCCGTGATATTTGTCTATAAATGCTTGTCACGTTAAGGGCCTGTTTCACAATGCCCGGATAAGTTCCAAAAAAAAAAAACATGTGTGGAATTCACACGTGGTAGAAGTGAAACCTTCAAACACAAAATTTTTATAATTAATCATATATAAATTAGACTTTTTTCACTATCTAAATGTAATAAACTTTTTCTTTAAAACCGTATATTTTATTGATAAATTGTAATTTATAGATTTAATATCAATCTTTAATTTGGCAAAATCTAAAATATCGAAAGCTTGACATTCGATAAAATTAAAAAGCGGCAGTAAAAAGAGTCTGTATAATGCCTCCTATCCCATTTTCTCCCATGTTACAATAAATCTTATGAATTGATGTTTCTGTCTCTCTTTACCGCTGCATCCGGTTTGAAATCACGACGATTCTAAAGAAGTTTATCTATCTCATTTTCTCCCACGTTAAATCATATGAATTAATGTTTCTGTCTCTTTTTACTGTCGCTTTTCCGTTGCATCCGGTTTGAAATCACAACGATTCTAAAGAAGTTTCACTTCAATAAGCTATTTATTATTGGTAGGATAAACAGTATTTTTGCGTTTCACGACTGTCAGATAGCGCTATTCGCCATGAAACGCGAAGTATATTATTCGGAACTTTTATCTTTCGAATAATTTATGTGTTGCATAGCTATTTGGGACTTTATCCATACATTGTGAAACAGGCCCTTAAACTTGTATTTTGTTCTTAGATAAAATATATTAATCAAAAATTTACGGACGTACAATAGTTGTAGAATAAGAAAACTTCCTTACGTTTGTTGTTTACTGTACACTATTATGCGGTGTGTTTTGCAATAAAGGTCGCAAATTATTCTTTGAATATATTTGGTACTTTTTCCAAAACTTGATGATCACATAAAGGTGCATAAGCGTTTCTCTGTTGCACTGCTGGAAGTTTGCCAAAATATTAATCGCATCGCTACTGCGTTTTATTACTCTGCACTTAATGTGCTTGCAATCTCTGTGAACTCATTCGTTTAGGGATTAATTTTGTAAACAAATTTATTTCACTCTCACAAGTTGTGGTGTGCTTAATATTGTTTCAAAATAGTCGGAAATTTTTAATATAGATGAATGAAAACGCAGAATTCCGATGAAAATAGTCCACTGGTTACTCGATGGCGATTCTTGACCCTGAGGTCAGGAAGAAATAAATCTTTTATACGGAGCTACGGGTCGCTTATCTCGCTTTTCTTATCTCTTACAATGAAATTACTAATTTTAATAAAAATATTGATATATTTCACAAAAATCTTCCTTGTTATCGTTTATTACTTTTGTTCATTACGGTTTTAATTAGATTTAAGTTTCCATAACATCAGGCCTCTTTGTCTGTATTTTTTCTTTGCTAGTTTGTCATTTTTTCTCTTATAATATAATTTATGTATGTGTGTAAAATTAGTATAGTCTATTTTCTTGTATGCCTTGTTCTATGCACGCTCCTCACTTAGTTCGTAAGAAAACATCGTGAGTGGGCATGACTTAGACACAAAACTGGACGGCACAAGGCACTGAAGGCTGACCAGTGTCTATAAAAAGATAAATTAAACAGATACAAAGGCCCAGATCCAAAAAGGGTTGTACGATGGGAGTATGAAAAATCATATTTCCGCACACACATGGCATTGACACCATCTCTGTTCACTGTTGCTCGCTTTTTGCGTCAACATCTGCAGCTACATATCGGCGTTAAACGCACGTATAATATGATATCGTTAAACGACCGACGAGTCTTGTAAACGGGTACATAATAAAATTTGATGGCAATGTTTTGCATTACGGCTTCATGACAGAATATTAAGATGACCATGATTTTTGAATGTTGCATATTGTTTTCGGTATCTATCATCAACGAATCTATCGCATTGAGTGTCCACGTGTTACGGTATCATTTAATGACAGATGAGCCTTCAGCGCGTTGCCCCCTGGTCTAGGCATCTTGGTGATGCTAATATTTATTATTATTGCCTTTCATCTATAAATTTTTTACCCTCATACGCCTAAAGAAGTTTCTCCTCAAAAACATCTCGAAATGGCACTTAATTATATTGTGGATAAACGGAAAGAAGACTCACCTAAGTGTCGTCTCGGAGAACTAATAATTATTATTTGTTGTGTTTTGAGAAAAACAAATGACTTGCACTTATCGAGTTAAACTGTTCTATACTAAGAGCATTCGTTGCTTTTGGCATATAGTTCCTACACCTGGGGCTGGACACTAAATTCCTTTTTATCAGGCATAGGTGTGTCCTACGCTATAGGAATTTGTATGTTGTATACACCATTTTCATACAAATTCGTTTGACGTTAGTGAAGTGAAGGTTACCATGTGGATTTTTATTGAACTGAATCATACGTAAGTTACAAACAACTCTGTTATTGACCTAAAGTTTCTAAAAAATAAATAAAATATCCACAAAAAGGTCCTACTATTTTCTATCTCTATCTAACCATTTTCTGATTAAATTGATTTTTGTATAGTGTTTGCAATGTGTATATACCTGCTAGTAAATAATTTAATCACTAAAGAATAGCGACCTTGCAACACTACAACAATTCCTATGTTGGCTAAAAAGTAAGTGGATAATGGGATTACTGACGTAGCCTCCCAGCTCGCAGTGAGCGACGTATCTTGAGCGAAACAGTCAAGTTCAGCTATTGATTTCTCTGTCAAAGCCAGTTTCACGAATTCACACAAACACGCATTTATCAATTCAACCCCAAATTGATGGTTAACGTCCCGCGGTGCCCTTTGTTTAAAATGTAATTCACGTGAAAACGGTGTGATTTATGAATTTAATTTGTGAAGCACAGATTAATGATGGATGAAGGTATGGACTTGGTGTTGTGTTAAATTATTTTTAATGGTGGTTTTATAAGGAATCTAGCACAGGTGTTTAACTAAACTAAAACCTATATAATAAGGTGACGAAAGTATATACGTTTATAATTAAGTCCTTAATCACTATTGTGATATTTCACGCTTTATATAATCATGTTAAATGTCAACGAGTTTTTCTCATGTAAATAAAATGCATAAATCTTTTCAGACGAGGATGAGCAGGCCAAGAGGCTACCACCCCCGCCCCCTATTAAGACTATGACGTACACGGTAAGCGTTTAATTGTATTTGTTTTATAGTCTTTGTATTAAGCTATACATATCTGATTTTAAGGTCGACAGTTAAACTATGTGATTTAACATAGAGTTTATGAATATATTGCTGACTTTCAGGCGTTCATATAAGTCTCATAAAGCCCACAGACAAATTTAATTAATAACATTTAAAATGTTAATTTGTAAGAATTGTTTGTGGCGTAAGGAATATGTTCCTTTCCCGTGTCGTTGTTTTGCGTATTCATATTGTGGGAGTGTTTATAGATTTTTCACATGCTTCTTATCATATAACAAAACACATTAATGTTTGAATTTTTGTTTTCATTACAGCTTTTAGTTTGCAAACTGATTGATTCTCTATTCAATTTAATAATAAACTTTAAAAGCATTTGGAGCATTTAAAGAGCTTCGTCCTTGATTTGTCCTTCTTAAGCCTCTAACAAAAACGACAAATGGAGTCGCTTAAATATTTTCTCTGATTTAGTTTGTGAGTAAAATTGAAAAGTAACAAATTTAATTTAAGCTGATTTGCTTATGATAAATATGATGATTTTGTTCTAATTTTTTCCACTTATGTTATTAAATGTAGGGATTTTTTGAAATGCAATTTTATCTGCGTCAGGTTCGTGACCGGGACACTCTGACGTCATTGGCTGCTCGCTTCGACACCACGCCCTCCGAGCTGACCAAACTTAATCGACTGGCCACGCAATTCATCTTCCCAGGACAAACACTTCTCGTCCCGGACAAAAGAAAAGGTATTTACAAAAAACTAGAAAACCTTTATTTTTAAAGACAAGGCACAGATGAGTGCCTTCTTAATATACAAAAATATTTAATTTGTCTAAACTCCCATAGACTTAATTTCCGTACAATTTGTCTATTAAAAACGAGCAAATGTTAAAGATTCCAGAACGTTGAATGAGTGACCTTAAACGGTTCAAGTTTTAACATATATCAAGGACTATAAATCATAAAAGCAATAAAAATGCTACAAAGTGTCACAGCATACAAGTATATTGTTTTTTTTTTATACTGAAAAAATATATACTATATTTAACAAGCTTCTTATATTTTTACCCTCATAACTAATTAAAAGACCGTTTTTATACATTTTACACAATACTATTGTATATTGTATTATTCGGGTCTTAAACATAGTCATTAAAAACCTTTAATTTTCACCGATAAATCGATTTTTTTGTAATAGTAATTTATATTTTATTCATGAAAATATGGTTGTGACAAAATTGATCTAGGGCTCGTAGCCATACTTGGGAGCCCCTGTGTTTTGGATTACCGGCGATGTATTTATTTTATTACCGAAATATGCAATTGATAAAATGTATATGGCAACACTACGGTAGATGGTACATCCTGCATAGTATAGACATTTCGATGCTGCTGTAGTATTTGCGCCTGTTATATTTAAAGATAAACATTGCTCACTAGTTTCTCTAGGATTTATAATTGACTCAAGTTCATTCTAAAATACTTTAGGGTATTAAATTAGATTAATTTAGAAATAAGTTATTCGGTGTTATAGTTAATATCCTAATTAAATGCACTCCAGGCTGTATAAGTACTATATCTCTTTGATCTAATAAATAACTACTTTGAAAAAATCATCGATTTCCATACACTGTTCCATTAGGTAGAGGATTTTCAAATTACTAGAGTTTGAACTTAAATATTCATAACGCTATTTCGAAAAAAAAAACAACTACAGTAATATTAATAATTTACCAAAATAGATTCTGTAATCAAATCAGCGTCGTTATCTAATTGAGATATAATCGTACACAGTATCATTTTTGTTCAATCAATTGCTTATATAAAACGAACCGATTCGTTCAATTTCTTTTGAAAGAATTTGATTTCATTATTCAATATATATATACATCGTTTTCATAAAAAAATCGATACCATTGTTACTGTATGGTTTGTTGTTCTTCAAAAGAGGCTTTACTGTCGGCGACTACCTATTCATCAGCGCAAATTTTCTGGCCAATGAGCATTCTTTTGTGATCAGGAAAAATCAGTAGAATATGGTGAGATTCTATTCGAAACCCAATTCGTTTAAAATACGTTTTTTTAATTATTGAAAGTTACCTTAGTTTTTATCAACAATTACAATTAAAACAAGTATGACGCATTATTCACTATTTTAATTAATGTCATTTGACAGAATATCGTTGCCTGCGTGTGCGCAGAATTTTATCTTCATAGGGCCGTTGACCAATCGTGACAAACTGTCGTTTTACTAAACCGTGACGATTCAAACAAGAAACCCATTTACGTAAGTGGCCTTCACAAGTAGCTATAGTGAAAATTGCTATAGCTTTCACGTCGTTTCTAGAAAATTATTTGTCTAATACATTTCGCTGCCCATGATTCAATTAATAATCAAACTTTTCAATGTAAATAATTACTGCATTAACACAAGTTAAATTCTAACTGAATTTAACTTGTGTTAATTTTGAACAAAAAAATTTTTTTATATATCAGACAGGGGACAGGAGGCTTCCTAATGTTAAGTGATACCGCCCATGGACACTCACATTGCGAGAAGCCTCACAAGTGCGTCGCCGGCCTTTTAAGTATGGGTACGGTCTTTTCTTGAAGGACCCTAAATTTATCATTCTTACATTAGAACTTAGAATCACGATATTGCTCTAGTCGAAATCTTACAAGTCATTTCGCATGCGCATGATTTTGGATGTTTTAACTATCCAAGGAGCATTTTATTGAGCTGTGAGTCATTTGTAATGCATAATATAATTCCATTCGAGAAAGTGTAACTGTCCATACCCTTGACAAAAACAGATGTTTGCCTTCATAAATAAACTGAAGCGGAAGTTTTTAGTGCAATTAATAATAATTATGCGCACTTGGTTTTTCATATCGACATTGATCGGTATTGATATGGTTTGCTAAATGATTGTGGTTCCGATTTTGAATTCGGTTGATTTTTCTTCGTAATGAACGACGTTCCAGTATTTTTATCTTGTAAACGTTGCTGTTGCTATTACTATATTATGGTGTAGATATAATACAAAATATATATTACAGAGATAGATTAGATATTACAAAATGATTTTTATACTTTAATCCTACTATCTATATATAGTATCTATGATGTATACAGACATATAAATTGTTTATTCTGGAATACTTTTTACACCGAAATTTTTCAAAATGAATTTGAAATTACACTTGAAGAAAATATGATGTTAAAGTTATGTTTGGCTTTACATTATTTAGCGTATTAGATAGATTTCAGACATTTGAATTTTTGTCGTAATTGCGCAAACTAACAATTAAATGAATTGTGTTTAATTACACAATTTTGTACAAAGTCAAAATGACTCCGTAATTATTTGTTCAGAGTGTTTCATATTTAAAAAGCATGATTGTTGCTAAATAAAAGTGTATATGAGATATTCTTAATAATTGGATCAAGCAATGACTAAAATTTAAGCTTGTATGGTAAAAAAATGCAAATTAGTATATTTACTTAATAATTATGAGAGATACGACAGATCTGCTATTTATGGGATGCGGACAAGGCTACACTGTTACCATGTCTCGTTTCGGAGGTGAGCCGGAGGATTTTAGGGATAATAAAAAATAGCGAATCCCACGTACACTTGAGGTCAAAGCAGTGCGTAGCGGGAGGGTACCTCACAAAAATCTCTGCGACTTATATGAAAATAACTTGAGATTCCAAGAATTGTATCTATTTGAAGCTGCCAGCTATTTATTATTTATACCATAAAATTTGTTAATCACGGATTTATGCTTTAATTTCCGTTTTTCGCCACTTTAAATAATTGTCCTTGTTCCAAGCGGATGTTTACATCATAAATGGCACATTTTCCTGTGCGTATTAATTTTGAAATATATCGCACGTTGAAAATACGATTCCCGCATTCAAAATCTGTTGAGTTAATTATAATAAATAGTTCGCGTTATAGCGGTTCTTGGCGTGACCGACCCCTTTTATCATGTGGCCACAGGCTTCCAAACGATCAGAAATTCTCAGAGCATCGCTCCGTGAAGCCAGCGAAGTGCCCAGGAAAGTTTTGAGGTTTTGGAAGGAGCTAGGCTGGCTCAATTAGCCAATGATTAAGGCATAATAAACCAAATGTTCACCTAAGTGCGGAAACTGAGTCTACACTACACTGCAAGACAAACAGAATTGTATATTTAATGTATACATTAGCTAGTAACAGTTTTATGTAGCTTACGTAAGTCGTCACCGCTTATCAGTTGTAAATTAGTTTTAAAATGTTAAAACCTCCTTAACAAGTTTTAAATCACAATTAAATGGCATGCTACGTGAAATTTTCCGCGTCGATAAAATTCCAGCAAGACACCATAATGGTCAGTGTTGAGTTATTAACGTACGCTGTAGGTCATGGTCGCTGCAACAATGCAACTCGTTTTGACGAGATAAAAATTTAAACAAAAAAAGATAATTTTGCAGCGAATCTAATCAGATAAAACTTTGTAGGCATTGGTTCGCGTGACGTCGACCTTTTTTTTTTTTCAATTTGTAAGCTGTTGAAACAGTTGCGTCGTGGCGGAGTTCGCCTGTAAACGCGCCAGCGTCGCGCGTATTATCAATTAATCGTTGTTCCATTTAAAACTACGTTGACGATATGGACTTTATCGCTCGATAATACCATTGATATTTGAAGAATGTTCCAATTTGAATTTCTGAAACGCTGGTACCATGGTGTGTATGGTGGGAAATGGTGTAAATTTCAGTGCACACTGAATAATTGTTGGTTATGTGTCTTCAGATGGCGATAAGGAGTCTGATGGCCCTTCAGAAAGCGGCGATAACACGTTGGAATCCACTCAAGGGGCATCGAGCGAACCAGCGCAGGAGAAAGGTACTGGAATTGTCAATTAATTGTTAATTACGTAAAAAGTAATTATGCGAAACTAAATAATAGCGAGATAATTAGGATCCAATGCCGTGGCTTTAGTGCTCTGCAAATTGCGCGCAATGACATTTAGATTATATTTTTGTTATTACGTTTTCACTGGGGTCTTTTAAAAATTTGTTTTATAATTTCATACGAAAACCATGACATACTGAAAACACAATAACAAGGTTTATTTGCTCAAGGTCTCGTCCGCCGTCTGTTTGTGAGTTACTGATAAAACGTAGCTTTATTTTTCTAGAGGACAAATCTTTGTTTTTAAGTTATTTTATTATTATTTATTACTTAAGATGTCATGATGAACATGGTGTAATGGTTGCAACTCCTTAGAAACGTTGTGTAAAACAAAGACTTGCCGATAAAAAAGAGTGGCGGAGAGTTTATTGCCAGTTCTTCTTTTCCGTGCTACGCCCTTGATTTGAGAACTGGCAGTAAATGTAAAATTAAAAGCATCAGAAAAGAAATATATATGAAATATATATGAAAAGACGTTCAAAAGTGTACATTGTGTTACCTATATGAATAAATGAATTTGAATTAATTGATTATTATTGTGGATGCATGTCGAAGTACTAACGAAAGTTAAGATTCGTTGTTAGAAACGGTACGACTTAACGAAAACGTCCTAGAGCTCGATTCTAGAAGCAATGGGTGTTTTGTACAGAATGTACTAGATTTTTACTGAAATGTGTGTGTGAGTCTCTCTCGTATCTGATACGTTTATAAACTAGCCAACGCACTCGTGAATCTTCTGGCAGTGTCCATGGGCGGCGATGTCATTTAACAACGTTTACTTTAAAAAAATAAGCATGTATTTTAATTCTTTAAATTAAGATGATAAATCAAAAATGAAATTATGAAAGAACGACTTTTTTTAAATTTACTATTAAGTTTGTTATGCAAGAGCTGAGATCGTGCCGCAGGTATTTTTTACTTAAAAGAGTTCTCAAATCTTATACGTTGTAATGGATAAACACATTTATATTTTTATATAGTTTATAAATGTTAATTATATAAAATGCCATATGTTGAAGAGAAATTAAATTACGACATAACCTATTGTTGTTTTGTTATCGCTATGCGTGAAGGAAAGTTATCGCCGCTTTCTCACCATAAACCTCTATAGTGTTGCATGTGAAATATGGAATTTTAATCAGTTTTTAAATGAAAATTTTGTATTCATATATATTTCATATCTTAGTTTACATAAATGTTATGGTCAGTAAAATTCCCATTATACTATACTCTACAATAAGCGATATTAAAATTATATATAAGTTTTAGTCGAAATTTAGCTATTGCTAATGTTACGTAGTTTACAATAAAAATGAAAATAGCCTTTATTTCGGACAAGTTCCCATTTTCTTACATATAATAAATTTACTGGAATAAATTAATTAAAAACAAAATTCTGTCCGTTTCCTTCAGATGATGGATGAGAATGGATGGGCCATTCTGCCCTTGCTCGCGCCACTCTTGACCAAAACTCTCCTGTAAATTATTTCATCGTCCCATGTCTTTTACTGTTCGCCTTCTTTATTATTTTCTGTACTTCTCAGCTTCTAGTAGTAGTAGGTGTGACCTGTCCATCTCCACTTCTTTTGTCCTTTCGAATACTCTTTGTGATGACGTGAAAAAGAATACCTATAGGTATTTGTCGTGTAAATATGTATTCAAATTCAAAAATAATTTATTCGTGTAGGTAACATAATGTACACTTATGAACGTCAAAAAAAGAAATATACATTAAATGCTTCTAATTTTGCATTTACTGCCAGCTCTCAAATCAAGGGCGTAGAACGGAAGAGAAGAACTGGCAATAAACTCTCCGCCACTCTTTAATCGCCAAGTTTTTATAGCCCTATACGTTACGTTTTGTTTTTATTTCGTAAACTATGTTTTAAAGTTTTAATCAAATTAAATATTCGATGTGTCTCAATTTTCAGAATTGTTGGACAATTTGAGGCCAGGTTCACCCGAGGCGCCGGCAAGCACCTCCCCTCAGAGATTCTTGAAGATTAATGTTCGACACATTACTGATGGACAGGTATATTTTTCTTCGCATGTCTCTTGAATATGATGTTAACATTATTTTCATAATATTCTATAGGGGTGACCGTAGACTGTAATTCTAAAGAATTATTTGTCTATTGAAAAGTGCGTTGAACATTCCTTTAATATATATTGGTTTAAACTCTGCTCGATTCCTGGTGTAAAAATAACCAATTGGGAGTTTTTTTTGCCCAGAAGGCCTGAATGTGCTTGTCTTACAACAAAATCATCAATCATTCTTTGCTTACAACAATTTAATCAATAACTAATTTTATATACAGGGAGTTGTATCCGGAGTGCTCCTTGTCACACCAAATGCAGTTATGTTCGATCCAAACGTTTCCGATACTCTGGTGATGGAACACGGCCCCGAATCGTACGGTGTGATTGCGCCAATGGAGTACGTTGTGAATGCGGCCATATTTTATGATATTGCACATATGCGCACGCACGGGCCAGATCATAATGCGCACAAGTAAGTATTAATTTAATAACTATATTTGTTATTTAATTAATTATAATAGATTCACTCCAAATATGAACTTCTTCAATTAAATATGCATATATTATAGTTTCCAGCGGTCACGTTATAAAATACACTTTATTTCTAAGCAATAAAGATTTAATTATAATTTATTAAAAATTTCTGCACTATCTGATGATAGTGATCGTGGCGCATTTTGTGTGCAAACCAGAAAAATTATATTATTGTTGCCTCATTATGAACACCGTTTGTTAATCGAATTTCACGCTTATGTACCATTGTTTTTGCAATAACATTATATAAATACCCGTATTGCAGAGTGGAGCAAGCTGAAATATATTATATGAATAAACCCGAGCACTCACCTGGCAAGGACTCGCTTCTAGTCAAAGTAAGTTCTTCTTCAATATCTACTTGTAAAAATAGTAGTAGGACAACCTTATTTGGGGCCCCGCTACAGATTTTTGTATTTTTTTTCATGATCACTTGTTTTTTTTCCTAATCGACAAGTGGGCGTCTGTGGCTGACACACGCCGTCCCGTTTTTTAGGTTTAAGGCATGGCGGTTTCCTCACGATGGTTTTCTTCACAGTAAGGGCGAGTGGTGCACAGCCGGAATTCGAACCTACGACTTCAGCCACCCGAGAGTCAGACGCTGAAACCACTCAAAGTTATCTCTTCATAGTTTACTAGCCTTTCTCTTCTGTCTCTAAAGTCTCCATGTTTCACTTGATGCAAATGCTCAAAGAATTAAGAATTTTTATCCTGTTTTTCACTCAAATCAGCATTTTTCTTTGTCGTTCAAACGCTGTAACTAATTGATGTTTATAAAACATTTGAAGTACTTAAAGGTCGTTTAATCTTTAACCACATAGTGAAATTATGTACATGGTTCAGGATGAAACGTTCCCCGAGCTGCAGGCAGCCAGCGGGGACGGTGAAGGGGGGGAAGAACGACCTGCTTCCACTGAGGAAGAGAGAGGGGGGGCAGCCTTCCCGAAAGCCTTTGAGAGGGAGTTGGTCACACCCACTTTACAGGTAAAGAGGAGTACTGCGTTTTAGAATTTATAGAAAGATTTTATGTATATTGTTTCGTTACTAATGAATTTCAAATATTTATTTGTTAAATTTAATAATATAATTTTTTGTATTACGTAGGTGTTTATTATATTTTTCATTTTATTAGCACCAAACAGCCGAAGAGAGGCGGAAGTCTTTGCTAGACCACCACTGGGCTATCCCGAGTAAAGATAGAACGTCTATTGATCAGGGAAGTGAGGTTAGTATATACTATAATCCTTATACTTATCTAGACCTTGATATATTCGGTAGTGATCTACCGATCAATTAAAAGATAATAGAAGTGTAGTTTTTATTTATTTTTATTTCATTATTACATTTATGTTTTCCATAATTGTCATGTATTTTATAAAAGATAGCTGGCAGCGGCTGGCTTTTACAAGGCAATTGATGGCATAGAATTCTTAAATAAAGGTTTTTTTTGTCCATATTAGCCAGTGACATTTTACCTTATGGAACAATAAACTCGAAATGAAGAGTTTTTCCATTAAATTGCTCAAAAATAAAAATACATAATTTGTTAAACAGAATTCTGACATTATTACTAGTTTTTAACACTACATACTGAATTTATATATGTTATACAAAATTTGCTAATTGTCAAATAATTTGAAGGTATCATCAAGCGCTGACCATGGCAAAGAAGAGAGTTTGGAAGTATCAATGGCAGAAGGAGTGGAGGGTGCTGAAGGCTCCGATGTTGACCGTGCGGCCTCTGCCGAAGGAGATGATGCCGCTCATCTTGTCAAACTGTCCTACCACGATTCAGGGATTGATATACGCGATCCAATACTGCATGTGACACCAGCTAATGCTAAAAAGGTATTTTTCTTAGGAAGTTTGTTAGTATGAGAATCTATATCTAATCCACTAATATTGGTGAGCACATATACAAGAATGTTTCAAATAACCTAAGAAGATAATTTGACATGCAGTAGCTAACAAGCTACTAATTACAACGTCACATAACGAAAATATATTTCTGGAAAGGTAATTATCGCTAACACATTCTGATAATTCAAGAAACTATTTATTTGATTAATTATATAGAGATTATTGTAGAGCTATTTAAATTACTTACTTAAAATTATTCTGTGGCTGTTAAATTAAATGAAAAAAAAACGTTTATTTGATTAGGTGATTGCACTTTAGATATTTATAATTGTACCTCAATGTTAATAAGCTAGCATATTTGTATAATACACATATTTAACCCTGACCTTTGACTTTGTCCCTCTTTACCTAACCCTACCAAATACATAGTAGGATGAAAGGTATTCTGAATATTTCTAGGATGGTATTGATGAAGAATATTATCACGAAATAGAGACAATATATGAGACCCCGGAAGAGTCGCTTCAGGACATTCATTGTGATGTCACGTACGAAGCGAATTTCTTGAAGTGTTTTCTTGAACACGATTCTGATTTATCACATTCCACTGGTGAGGTGAGGAATACGTTTCTTCAGCTGGTGGCTGGGTCAGGATATCTTCTAATTCACCCTTTCTATTTCTCTCTCGTCTGTCAGCTGTTTTTGGTCCTTCGGCAAAAGCAGTGTTTCCGTATTTCTATTTGTGGTTTTGGCAATTTAGGGTTCTTTTGTTGGTTCTTCCTATGATCGTTTATTGTTTTTCGTTCAAAATTTGTTACGTTTATTCTAGTTATAAGTGATCGATATAATTATAGAATTCAATTGAATTATAAAATAGCCGCGTGTCTCATTATGATTCTACCGTGGCATTTATAAATAAAACATATTTGTTTGTTTGTGATAAATGTTTTTATTATTTTAATTAAAAAATATTTTTCTTAAAGAATTTTGAGCTCAATAGAACTCAATGTGTACAAGAAACGGACGTACCGTTATTATCTACATTACCAATACATATAAATAACTGCAGGTATACAGCGACGCCGATATAGTACTATCTGCTGACTGGGTCCCACCGGTGTGTATACCGCGCACCGAGCCGCCCCTTTCCGCCCCACCTCTCGGTGAGAACGACCGCGCACAACGCAAACCAGCAGCTGTCTCTTTCTCGCTTGACGGAAATCAGAAGGATGATCTTTCTAAGCCGGATAAAAAGAACAAGGTTTGTTTAGTACTTGATGAGTTTCACCATTTTAACAAAGGCACCCTGTCTTTCTGTATATTTTTTTTAAACTCAAGATACTGATGATAAAATATAGATTTATAATATAAATTTGTTTTGTACTTTTAGATGTTAAAGCGTCTATCTTACCCGCTGTCCTGGGTGGAAGGTTTGACTGGTGAAGGACAGCCCACAGGTCCGGGCTCTCAAGGCGACTCGTTGCCAACGTCTGCTGACAGCCAACAGTCCACCAGCGTATTCTCCAAAGTATTTAACAGGTATATTGAGTTACATATGTAAAAATGTACCCTAATAATGCAGTTTCTTATTATAGATTATGCGATCGCCATAAGTGGTACAGAATATTAAGCCAATTAAAGTTTACAACAAATCATTTAACTTCTAATGCTAATACAATGTATGGTGTTAATGTAAGTAATTAATACTTTCCTTAACCGATCGCATGAGTCGATTAATTGCGGCGGATTATTGGCTCTGTGCCGATTGATGTAAATTAATATGGCAATTCAAAATTTTTCCCTTGCTACCGTGGATGCTAACCGGGATCTTGTGAACTCCGCTCCGTTCATTGGTAGTTCGCCAATGAACCTAGTGGAGTTTGGTACTGGTTTGTTCCTGAATAAAACTCCATCGGAAGAGGCGCCGCATGAGGCGCTGTCTGGGTATGTGCCCGCGCCAATATGTGTTGCCTTCTAACCCCTAGACCATAGTGACACGCTCCTTGACAGCTTTCGACCTTAGCATCCAAGCCCTTAGCTCTTAGCCTATATTTCGAGGTTGTTCAATCAATGTTGAATTAGCTCTTAGACTAATCGGCTGTCATACTCGATGTTTATCTATGTAAGCTTAACGTGTCAGTGTGGTCAAAGAAGCGTCTTGTTCGTGACTTCACTTTCTTCACGTCTTTCGTCTCGTGTTGTGAATTTTGAAACACGCTATTCTGCTCTTTAAAGTAATGGGAATAATGAACAAAATAGCGTGGATTCAAGGTGATCTGTGCTTATCTTTACGTAAACTGCTATATAGCATGCGGTATTTGTGTTAGGCGTTAAAGAATAGAAAAATTTAGATCGTATTGTTTTGTCGAGCACTGTAGCGGTCTGCCGATATCACGCCTTTAATTATTATGGTATTTGTAATTTTCCTGTTACCGAAAATGTATGAATCCCGTCAATGTTTATGTTTTAAAATATGAACTATTAGTACATATATATTTTAATTATATTTTTGAATGAAGATGTAATATTAGACTTTCGGTGACTACATTCGTTGAGCTAGTTTAGTGTTAGACCGAATTTTACTATTTTACTAAATAGCAAATTTGCTGAACTATGTGAACCGTTTTGGTTAATTATTGATCTATATAGATTTTACTTTTATTTTTTTTACTGGCTGTTATTTCACACATTTTCGGTAATGCATGGCACCAATTTGAGCTATTGAATTATTCAAAATTTCGCTCTGGCGTGATTTCTCGGCCTACTGCTATTCCAGTAAACTGTTTCATTAAAGTTACCTCTTGAATAGTCTTCATCATACACCTGTCTACCACATTGGCACTTTATGTTTCGTTAAAGAGAGCATGGGATGTTATATAAGGTATAATGTTATTTTTTACAGGAACTAATAATTTTTATCAGCATTCCTAACATATTTTGGTAAAGAACTTTTTTCCGACTTATAAATGTACTTCAAGTTGCTAGTGTATATTATGCCCTTTCTTAATATGAATAATAATAAATAAAAATCGTGACAAAATATAAATTATGCGTTCATTGATAAAATCGAAATCTATGTAATGAAAATGTCTTAAATAAAATCTTAAGTATCGTAATAGTAATACTATTTCTTAAAAAATATTATGTTTGTGTAATGATGACTTGTGTTTTCCTGTCTTCAAAATCCTTATATAATTTTAAAATAAAATACATGAAAATACATTTATATGAAACGTCACTTGAAATTGGGATATATCCTATTCATATATATTCAAGGATATAATTTACAAATACGCTTGTAAATATAGGCGCAGCTCCTTGGGCGGTTTTGGACGTTCTCACACCAAAGCGAACATTTTGCCTCAACCGAAACTCGACTACCGAAGCATGGTCTCCGTTGATGATATGCCAGATCTATTTGCGTCTTTCGATAGTATGTATTTACTCGTGTTTGTTCTCCCTAAAGTGCAGTTGGCATATTGTAAACAAATAGTTTATCAAATCTAACATTAATTATGATTTATTCTGTGACTGCGACGTTTATCCAATCGCAAAACCAGTGGCGTTTTTAAGGTCTGAGGCTCAGTTTTGTGTATCTGTTTTATGATCATTTGTCAATCGAATAGGCAAGTAGGTGATCAGCTTTCTGTGCCTGACACAGGCCATCGACTTTTTTAAGCCACTAGACGCAGCTCTGACGTCACGTTTTGTAATATCTTCCGTAATATCAACACTACCTCGTCAAATAGGTGATCAGCCTGAACCTTAATCAATCTAATAGAACTATTTTCCAACTGAGATAGATTTTACCGGTGAGATGTTTTATGTTATTGAACTTTTCTAATCTATTCTATTTATACAGAATTGATCCCGCGACCAGCTCGCCCAAGCGATGACCCACCATTGTATCTCCGCTTGCGCATGGGCAAACCAGCAGGACGCCCATTGCCACGATCAACACCGCTTATGTCCTACGGCCGGAAGCGTATGAAGCCGGAATACTGGTTCGGTGTGCCCCGAAATAGGTAATATAAAAGTAACATGTTATATTGCCTACAACAACGTTTAATGTCATAGAAACTGCAATCTAAAATATGTCCGTCTGAAATAGGAACACAAGAAATCATTTTATCACTTTCAAAGGTTGTTATGTACTTTATTAATTTTTCAAACTTTAACCTCACAGCTTCGTATGTAATTTTAATTATTTCATTATTATATTAATTTATTATTTTATTATTAAATAAGGAATGGAGTCCGTAGTATTAATTGCGACCAATTTGTTTTTCATCACCTATATTTCTGTATTCGTAAGTCGTGCGAATGAATTTGAATCTTATCTGGGCTATCTATATTGAAGATATTATGTCTACATAGACATAATATTACCGTGCTTGAGTCTCCACAGAATACTATTATATTATTTGATATACCTACATTGATAGTAAAATGTAAATTCCAGTTCCGGATACAAAGCATGTCAGTTTCGAAGCCACATAACTACTACTATATTTTGCTTACAATGCCTCAGAATAACATATTTTTTTTTATAAATAGAACCCAACAAACGAATTTGTTTAAAATACTTTGAGTAAGAAGACATTGAGTAACATCGATGTTTATTCTTATGACGCATTAATAAACGACTTCGCAATTCCTTAATAACTTCGTTAGTGCAATCATAAAAGGATGATGATAATTGTAACTAATTGGTCGGTGGTCACGTGTAAATTGTGTAGGCTTATAGGTTCAATATAGCATCAATGTTTTGTATTAAATATTTTAATGCGAGCAAAAACTTTCCTTAGAATAACGTAAACTATAAAAAACGCTAATATTTTTTGGACATTTATTTAATACATTTGTAATTTTTTGCCATAACATTAGGAATACTTGATCTTTAAATCTTTTTTCCCTTAGGCCTTCATTAACTTGACAAATTGGCGATTATTAAACATTAAAATTCAAGTTGTATAATTTATAAGCCTATTATATATGTTAAAACCCGCATGTGGCTTCTAATGACAGCTATGTTTTTCCATTCTATAAAAGACTGTCTACTAGAGGCGATGTTTAAAACTATTTAATTTCTTATATATATTTGTTCAATTATTTTATTAGAACTAAGAGGTTGTTATCTTTCAGGGTGGACGACTTATTCAAATTCCTAACACATTGGGTCCCAGACCGATACGGGCCCCTTGGTGACGTGGCTGCTAAAGGCTACGAGCTCATAGACAGCGACACCGAGTGGGATGATGATGAAACCAAGCCAGGACAGAAGGTAAAGGTTGAAATACAGCTCCTTTTATTCAGAGTAGATACTTAACGATGTGCATGTTCTTCGTTTGACAAAAAACGTAATGGATTTTCATTTTCGTCATATTTGGGGCTGTTTCAACTGAATTTTGCCTCTAGCGTTATAAATGTTGTTGTAAATATGATGCAAATTTGAATGCCCTAAGAAGTTGGTGTAAGACACCAGTCCCTCAAATGATACATCCATCACATGTGTTTATGAATTAGATTAGTGTTATAAATTAGAGAGCGCACCTGTTGCGCATACGCTTCTTAATATCTCCCAGGGCAGTATTAAACGAGATTAATTGTGGCCGAGTCATGTAGTACATTATTTTTTTTTTGCGTTTGAGTCGCAAACTACTGTCGTGGTCTCTGGCAGAGTGGCTAGCGTTGAAGAACACGTCTGCTCCGTGTTTGATTTTTCTGTGTGTGTGTTTCGTTAGTAATAAATGTATGTCTATGTATATGTAAGCTATACGTAAATAAAACATTCAATAAACTTAATATATTAATGTGGCGATCGCAAAATATTTTTTTCAAACAAAAATTATACATTATGTAATATAATAGAAAAGCACTCGAAATAGATCGTTTAACACGAAAGGTGTTTAAGAAGATTAACCGTCTGTATAAAATGAAACATACGCGCTATTCAACGTTTGCGTTGATGTACGTTTTTCACCGGTTTCTTTAAATACGAATTTTGCTAAAACTGCTTGTATCTTGTTCTATGAGTGAGTTGCGTTGTTTATGGAATCTGTACAAAATATGTTACATAGAGTTTTTAAAGGTTAATTATATTGAGTGGTTTTATATTTTATTGAGATGTTAAATGAATAACTTTGTTTGGAACTGCGTGTCAACTGAATTGAGTCGTTTAAATTATGAGTTAATAACTAACATTATATGAGGCATAGCGGGGTTATGATTAATTTATTTATTTATAAAAACACTCCTGCCTTTACAGGTGACACTAAATTGACAGTGTACAATAAGTAATATACTTTACAGACGAACCTAACCTAACCTAACACATAGGATAACCAGATATTAGTGGATCAGGAAATAAATTAGGGCTTACAAAAAATAATTACATTTTATGAGTGTTTTAAAACATTGTGCTTACGTTTGTTTACGCTTCCAATAAAGTTAGAAATTAATATTAGGTTACATAACTCTGTTTTTAATAAAAATTATCGTTTTGGTACCACAGTTATGTAATAAGTAAAAATTTGATTTTTTTTATCAATCTTTACAAGAACATGTGCCTAGCTAATTCTATCTTGTTAAATCAACAGTAAACTGACACGCCACTTATCGCGACATCACTCATCAAGATAACTCACGATATTTATGTCTTGATTGTTCATTAATATTTCTTATAATAAGTCCTTAAAACTATACCATACGCGTGGTGTATAGAATAAAAATAGCCTGTCTTAGAGCACAATAAAGGATTACATTAGGTTTGTTTATTGTTGCGCCCTCCGACAAATTCTTCCATTTGTCTCTCATCTTCGCTACTGTTTTCCAAACCTTTCCCGCTCTCTCATCTTCTGAGGTTTCTGGTGAGCGTCCTATCTCGTTTTTATTCTCACTGGCTCATTCCAAGTACGCATAGTACATAGTAAATTTATTTAATAATGCGTCAATTTGGTGTATTTTAATAGTTTGCTTTTTTTTAGGAACGAACTGGAAGTAGTGGCGATGTGTCTGACCTTACAAGGGAATCATGGGAGGTGAGCATATCTTATATTTATTATCCTACTAACCGACTATTATTATTTAACAAATAACGCTTTAACACGTCATGTCACATTCCACATTACAATATAACACAATATTTCATTTATATATTTGGATGATTTTATTATTGAGCGTTTTTGCATATTTTTCACTAATTGCGTACGGACAACGCATTTTGGGGGTTATTTTTAGATATGTTAAATTGAATTGGATAATATTTTCGGCTTATTCTTGCTTATTATCTTTTTAAAATAAATATAACAAAGGGCACTTTATTGCAATAAATTATTACATGATTGAAACCTTTGTGTAATAAATAGGTCGCGCATAAATCGATATAACTGTAAAACAAACATTGATAAGATTATAATTTAATTGTTACCGAGCGCTCCCTTTGTTGTTTGATAAAAAAAATATTACAAAGATATTTTGACACGGTATCACAGATTTTAAACATCAACACAGTTTTACTCTAAAACAAGCTGACAAATGCACTTATTATTAAGTTAGATTGTTACCCACGATTGGGACTATAACATCTGTAATAGACATTTGTAGTAGAGTTTGCCATTGTAATTGATATACAATTTACACCGGAACTATGCGTAGCTGCTCAAGGCGCCCTACGTGAAAATATATTCGATAATGAAGAGCCAAGCCGAAGCGCTGGGCGACTCACTCGGAGAAGAACCTCAGCCAGAGGTATTGCCCTGGCAAAAATCGCTCATTGTGTTTGCACCATTTAAAAATCAATTACATACAGATACCGGCAAACTTCTTGAGTATTAAACAATGGAGTGGGGGGAAGTTTGCGCAGCGCGGGACACAAATGACAACTGATTTACCAATCACGCGATCGATACGTCATGCTTCCGCCGCCCCCTCCAATGATACCTAAAAATCACTAGCGCGTTGTCATTTGTTCAAGATGTTTGCCGGTATCTGTAATACAGATGATTTTTGTTAGTTTTCAGTCAGTGAGCGTTTTTAGTCTATGGGTACATTAGCTTCCGCTAGATCTATGTTAGTCACGAAATATGCACGATTGAAAATCGTTCGGAATGCGATAGCATGTTTTCGAGCACGTCAGCAAGTCAGGGAATCTTTTTGTTCTAACGTCATAGTAACCTCTTAAGGCGACCATTGAGGTAATTACGTTGTAAATATTAATATTGAATTAATTTTATTGCCGCTCCGTGCGCCGACGCACGTGCGCCTTGACTTGCTCGATGTTATAGATTATGCACATTAGTAAGGTCCCTGTAGATGCAAGATAACCCCTCACGTTTTACTATCTTTAAGTCTATCTATCTGATGTGTTATTATTACGTTTTTACACGTTCAAAGTTAGTTAATAAAAAAATAATGCGTGCGTACAAAGTAACTCATGTTAGAAGTGAAACTATATTAATTATTACTAAGGTAAATGACCCAATAGATGATCATGTACCAGTATATGATCACTCCATGTATTTGTATATCTGTATTCACGCTGTTTACACACTGTAAACGTGCTAATGCTAATATAAATAAATCAAAATCTGCGTTTACTGCACAAGACGTCATGTTCTAATATGTATCCATCTAAAGTTCTAATATGTAAATACCTAACATCAACCAATTGCGTGTATTTTTCTCGATCTCCCTTTCTCACTCTCTCTTAATCGGTCCCAATCGCTTTCTCCCTTATCTTCGAAAAAACGCTGCACATTTTCGTGACGTTCCGTAAAAATTTTACTCTCATGCGCCTAAAGAAGTTTCACTTCAAAAAGTTGTGGTAATCGTGTTGTTTATAAATGTCATGTAGACAGTAATTGGTACAAATGTCTTTTTAAACAGCTTCGTTGGGATTATTATCGGCGAAAATATTGAGCAAATCTGACAGGTACTCCATGTCCGGGGGTGTAATGAGACTAAAGACATCGCTTACAATTCCTCAAAATGTTATGTTACTGTTATTTCATTATTTATCTATGTAAATATTATCTGTGGCTTAAAAGCAAATATTGAAGCATAAAACTTGGTGAAGGCATAAACAGATTGTGTTTGTTCGCAAAAGGAAGTGCTATTTACGACTTGTTAAATATAAATTGGCGATTAATTGCGTTCCATTGCGACTAAATGTATACCCGAGGTATTTTCAAAAACGTACAAAATAACGATTAATTATATAACTGCAAACGATTTGATTTGTAACCTTTAAACCCAATGGATCATTATTCTCTTCATTACAGTTCAGCTTTCTGTACTTTATAAAAATAAAATTAGCATCTATTACGTCCCATAGATTAACTCTCATTATTTTTACGTATGTACCATAGAGTAAGATAATGGCCAGTCCTGTATCTGACAACATAATGTCAGACGAATGAGTGGAAATTGCGAGTTGGAAAATACCGGAACTAATGTGATTTTATTGTGTATGTAGTTTTGATAAATAGCTTATTAACGTTTCTATTCAGGTAAATACACGTGAGTTTTTGTACTGATAGATGCACCATTTCACATTTTACATACGATGGAATCACTTCCATATATGTATTTATTACATATTTAGACCATACATATTTTAAATATGGGAATTACCAACCATAATATATTCAAATCAAAGTAACATATAATTTATTCTTATTGGTAACTTAATGTAGGTACACATATGAATACATTGACTTACTAGTTCTTAAATCATGGGCGTAGAACGGAAGAGAAGAACTGGCAATAAATCCTCCGAATCATAAATATAATGCCAAAACAATTTTTCAAATGAAATTTATTCAGTCTTAAATCTTAATATCTATTAAAAAAGGAAGATCTAAATTTATATTCACTACCAGTTCCCAAATCAAGGGCGAACGGGCGAAAAGAACCGGAAGGGCACTGTTATATATCGTTTTTTAACTGCTATTTATTATTTTGTTAAAACAAGCTATAAAGAGTCACGAATGTCCTTTGGGACCTAATACAAACCGGTAGACGCTGGACGACCTTGCCCTTCAACTCTTGGGTTATTCCACCGAAACGAGCATCCTAAGTTTATCGTAATTGACTGTTATTTCTTCATCAAAACAAAAGGTTATTTAACCCTTATATTAATAATTAATTAAAAAATGTAATTTGATTAATATGCGACGTATATTGTTGAGGTAATTTTAGTTACTAAAAGTAATCTAAACAAAATGATAATAATCCTGTCATATATTGTCACAACCGTTGTGTAACGCGCATAAGGACACTGGGTTTCCTAAAAAAATATCTTATATCCACTGAAATACTAATCAAAATAAATTATATAAATATAATAATATAGCATAGGCAGTTTGACTACCTGGCTTAGTAGTCATCATCAAAAAAACATATGCTGATTACGATAACCACTAAAATTATTGTTTCAATAAAAAAAATATGAAGAATTTGAGAGCGAACTTGAAACAGTATTTGATTGAAACTTTTTGTGTATGTATAAAAATATGTCACACAATAAAGACACAATATTTGTATAAATGTGTCGAATCACGACTCCACTTAAAACAGCTCCAATTTGTTTGTACATATTTTCATCATTCGGCAATGGTGATCCATGCAATAATGTAGTGTTGCAAGTTGATCCCAAACGCTACTTTGATCTAAAAATCTAACCTAACCTCCACTCGGAACTGAGACAATTTAATTATCAGTTCTTTAAGGGCTCCAATGCCGTGCCTTTATTATTTTAATATACATATACTTATAAGTACAATTATTATACATATACATAGTTAAATTGATTTTTAAAAGTAAATGTGTCTGCGAGGTCTCCACGGCCACAGGCAGAGCATTACATAATCGAATTTTATATACTACATACTTGGGTTTAATTAAAAATATCATGTTACATATTTAATGAAACTGGGTAGATTTAATCGCATCCAGTGAGATCGGCTTAATTTTATGGTGCACTTTAATAAGTCACGTTTTATTGTAAGATATATGTGCAGTGGAATGTGATCTACATAACGCACTGTACTAGTAACTGCAATATATAATTACGGATTAAAGACATTGGAATGCTTTGAGAATGGACGTACCTATCAACGATAAAGTACATTAACTCGATACATCTTTAATTTAATTAATTCATACAATATACAATTATTTAATATTGTAGTTACGCTTTATGATCTCCTCTACAATGAAAATGGTTAAATTTCAGACATTTAACATATATATAATTAATTTTACACGTAAATCACAGGAGGAATCTTAGTTCATGCGAAAATAAAAACGCCTGGGTACTTCGCATTGATATATGGCCGGTTCCAATTACGACATTATGGCGCTTCTAAACGGGCCATGTTTTGCTGCAATTGATGGCTGCAACACATGGCCCGGCAACATTGCAAACAATGTCAGCCACACTATGCAATGTTGCAGTAATGTCCCGGCCATATAGCCAAACATGTTTTGTGTAGCCACTTATGGCCGATATGGCCCCGATGGGTTGCCGAACGATCGCTAGGCTATCGAATTCAACTGCAATATTGCACAGCCAGTTCTATTGTTGTTTCAGTCACTCTCTTTGTTATGGCATAGTGTATCCTTTTCTACGCGACATGAAGTTTGCTATGAGTGAAGTGTGCCTGTTGCTATATTCTGTGTTTTGCGATCAGCTGGATTTTGACAACTACGTAAAAATGGTTACTGGTCTAACAAGACAATTACTGATTTTATTGAAGAAATACATTTGCACCCCGAGTTGTGGGATATAAAAACCGGCTCATAAAAAGATGGAAATTCTAAAAAAGATGCATGGAATGAAATCGCTGAAAAGTTTGGCATAACAAGTAACGTGGCTTACAAAAAATTCAGAAGCCTAAGAACTTACGCAAATAATGAGGAGAAAAAGAAGGAAAGTGGTAGTGCTGGCGGTAAAACAGTAAAGTGGTTTGCTTAAGATGCGATATCGTTTCTCTTTACTCAAAATACCACGAATATAGGATTACATAGTGAAAATGAAAACTTCTAACGTAAGTATCTTTAATAAAATATTTTAGTCATTATAAATGTACATATCTCTGTATTACGTATGTTATATATCGATTGATAAATTGAACTTCTTCCCTCGAAATCTTTTGCAACTTGTTTCCATTCTGTTACTCCTGACGGCATCTGAAAGGCTTAAAGATATACTAAAAATTTTATGCATTCACAGGCGACTGAAACTACATACTCACATCAGTGCTGACCCACGTGAAGTCGTAGAATCAGAAACAACCGACACTTTGGAAGCCGTCGATACTACTCCAAAACCACGTACTAAAAGGCTCAAATTATTATACGCGATGCTGGCGAAAATAAAAACAAATATGCTGCTACTAGATACCTATTATTATTAAATTTAAAAAGTACATAATAGTTACTACCTATGCGTAACATATTTAATAAACCTATGTTAACTTACCTTGATGTATTATTTTAATCCTTCTATAATAGCTGTACACACCTCTTGTATAAAAGTTGAAATCTAACACTCGGAACAGGTACATAAAACTTTTAAATGAATCTCCTGTTGCCAAAAACCGTAGAGTTATCGCAAATCTCGTGATGGCGATGAAACAGGTATTGCTGTTCTCATGTTTGTATCATTTCTTTTTATTTTTGGTCCAATTTTGTTTAAGAGAAAGTCAAAGTCGCCTTTTGAAATTCTAGCCAAGTTCTTGAATAATTTATTATCAAGGCTTATTACTGCTAGACTCAAATTGTCTACAGTTTCACGCCTATTTAAATAAGGTCGAATCCTTAATCTCTTCTTTTTCTGTTCTTTTAAAATTAATATCAGCTGCTGCGACAAGTGTGATTTCATCAGCCATTGTTGCCGGTATGTGTGGCCCGTTTAGGAGTCTGCATCATGGGCCATACTATTGCTGACATATTGCAACACATGGCCCGGCCATAGATTGCTCGGCCATCATCTGCATTAAAACATTTTTGTGATGGCCGGACAATTAATTGCCAATAGTGCAGCCATCAATTGCAGAAAAACATGGCCCGTTTAGAAGCCCCATTATCGTAAGATACTTAGCATAATATATTACTTATAATAGTAATTAAAGGTTTTTCTTGCACAGTATTAAGCAATATATATAAAAATAATAATTTATTTTAATGAGACATAAGTCCATATTGATTTTATTGTGCTAGTTACAGTTTTGTCTTAAATATTATATCAGTATTTTAGCTTAGAGTATAATAAATCATACAATTATAAAGGGACACATGCAGTTCAACTAAATGTACCCCTGTAAGGGCAAGCATTCCGGCTGTTACCGCCAGCATGCTGTAAGGGCTCTCACGGGCGCAGCATGCTGTAAGGGTTCCCACGGGGGCAGCATACTGTTACGGCACGTACCTTAGCAGAGATACTGCTCACTTGCGTGTCGTAAGAACAGCCCATATATATAAGTTAAGAGGAATGTTTAATATGTAACTAACATACTTTAACATATTGCAATTATTTATCAGTAAAGGTGCTTCTGATAAAGCATAAAGGAAAAGATACACAATAAATATTGAACGAAACAGATCAGTGAACTGTGAACAGTGCTACCACATTTGCATTGTAAAGTGATATGTCTGTAACATATATGGGATAAAAGAATAAGGGTCGGGTTACATTTAATACTGTGGCGTGGATAGGCCTGTAAACTGATTTGAAAGTCTCAACAATTGTGTCATGTTTCCTTTTCACATTGGAAGTTAAGGATGTTGTAAATTGGTGTATAATCGTTCGTATGAGTCGAAACCTATAGGGCAATAGAAATTCCAACTTTTCACTTTTCTTAATTAACCATATCTATTCTGTTTATTTATCATGTTTAAAGAAAACGTTTAAAGATAGAGTATACTCCTCCCTCAAAGGCCGGCAACTCACTCAATAAAATGGGCGTCCATTAGTTGCGACGTCTGCCCCTTCGGGCGTTTGCCCCCCTATCCTATAAAAACACTAAAATAATAACAATAATACATTTAAAGGTTTGCAGTTATCTCTTACAGTTCACTGATATGTTTATATTTATCATTATCATTTATATCAAAGCGTACAATACCCTACATCATTGTTAGTACAGTAGTTAAACAATCCTTAACCCTGAGTTCATGCATTTCCAAATCGTACCTTCGTTGTATTACGCATAGCAGGCTGATGACATCAATAAGATAGATTTATGAAATAACTGAGTTTTATAGGTGATGTCTAAGACGATGTATGTCTAAGATTGAAAATTGGAATTTAACTTCTAAGCAGCGTTGTCTTGGCTTCTGTTAATCTCGCATAATCTCGTTTTTAAATGAAGACTCTAGATTTGGGTCATGAATTATCTGTATTCTTTAGCTTAGAATATATTGTTCAAATTAGGGCTGGCGCAAGTGACCCATATTTTACAAAAAAATATTTGCAATTGTTAAATGGGCATTGTATAGATGGTCGTTTTTTGATACTGAAATTATGAAACTCGTAACTACTTATTATGTAATCAGGCTTATAAGTATGATAAGAGCTGTATTGTATTATCTTTCGTTTACAAAGTATTACGAGACCCAATAAATCTCTACACGTTGATATACGGGATAATAAATTGTGCGGTAGCCGCTGTCTGTTGTCAAGAACACTACCATAATATGAGTATAAATCCACTAGAAATGATACTTCCTCGTTTACGTATAACGACTTCTAATTAAAAACTTGAAGTTGTAATTAGGTGTTTTATAGCGCAGCGTGAAACCTTTTTTTGTCGTGACAGTTGACACAAAAGAAGATGATAGATGTTTCCGACGTCTTGTACAGCTTCCGTCTGTTGTTTCAAATGCTGCTGAAAAAGTGCATTTAAACCTTCTCGACTGTTCATCAATAAATAATTCTTACGCACAAACACTTGATTCACAAATGATTTTTATTATGAAAGTAAAAACCTATCGTAAAAATAGTAGTAATAGTACAGAATTAACATTTTTTCTATAAATATCAAAGAAACGCATTCGTTTCTTTGATATTTATATACTGCATTCAGTCTTAAAGGACATATAAATGCCACTGACTTGAACCAGTAATACATTATATACTTGGGCATCCATTTCGAAATGTCTTAACGAATGTTTAATGGAGATTTTTTATTTCACTTTATTACATAAAAAAATGTTTTTAAACAGTATTAACAAATAATTGTTAAATGTGTTTAAATACATATACGAGGTAAATATACATCCGAATCAGACTGATTTGACTGAAACGAATGTATTATTTGGTTGATGCAGTTTCATGTCCGGAACTTGTTACCTTCGATCGTATGTCAATTGTCAGCCGGTCACTAGCCATTGTGCATTACAATTTCGTCACGCGTCACGTACAATATCGTCATTCATTGCCCATATTTTTATAGGTATCAGCTTCTCACAAAGATTTTTAACTTGCAGTATGTAAACTGCAATATTGTGAAGAAGAAAATAAACTTTATTATTATTATTATTTTCTTGTCTGATATCGGTTCGTGTGTTATCTGTGAGGTCAATATTTTATTACATTGTTTATATTACGACTATCAAGGATTTTTTAAATATATTTGTTTATAGTTTAAAAGTTATTGAGACGATGTATACGATGAATTAATTTGCTTGCCAATGCTCGAGTCGGCGAGCGTGCATTTTTTGTCGTCATAGTGGCGGGGTCGCGAGTGCCGCGATTCTTTCTTTAGCCTCTAGCTACTAGCTAGTACCCAACTCGCTCTGGTGCGCCATACTCGCCTTTCGGTCGTGTTACGAGCATTCTTTAAATATCCTCACGTTGATACAAACGGCAGTGAACACAAAACGACAAAAACGTTGTTTATAAGCAAATCGGGCGTGCAAATCTCGATACAAAACATTATTTGAACACGCATCGTCCCGGACGTGGGTGTATGTTGTTTTTGTGATATTCGTGTGCGTTTTATATGAGGAAATCCGTTTAAATGCAGACTATGAAGTTGATAGAGATGGTGCGGCTCGGGCCAACATCGCCAGATAAGCCGCCCACGTACGACGCCGAAAAGGTGAGGCCAAAAGAAAGTGTTCAAAACTTTCTTATCGCACTATTGAAGCGATGTTACTTCGCTAATAACAGTTGCCAACGTTACGAATTCCTCGTATAGTAATTATTACTATCATTCGTTAAAAAGGAACTTTAAACAACCTTAAGCTTTGAATGTCATTCTGGTCTTCCGTGGTGTGGACAAAAATAATGTAACCTACTGCTTAATTAGCTTTAACAAAATTTTACCTACATTTCCTGTACGTAAGAATTAAGTGCAAATTGCAGTCACTGTGTGTAACTGGTTTAAGTTGTCGACGTAATTGCAAAATAATTGGTATATTATAATACCAGAATAACTTGTAACGATGGGGTCAATTTCGGTAATTAATGTTTTTGTACTACATATTAGAATGCTTAATGTGCATTATCACCGTATTGTCTCTAAAATATTGCACAGTATTTCATAGTATCACAGTGTTGGGTAAAAAAAATCTTGTCACATTGTATGTGTGATGTACGATGTATCGTTTCTTAAATTACTGTACTAAAGTAAAACTCTGCAATACAAGCACTTCTTAAGGCCGTATAAGTAATTCGTAAAAGACTGGCAAAGCACTAGCCGTCTGGCATTAAAAGTTCACTTAACATCAGATGTTCTTACACATGTATATTTTTAATGAATGAGAAAATCCAGAAATATTAACTTATTGCATTACTTCCGCAGAAATCTAGTTTCGAAGTGTCTTCAGGCATTGTCTTGATAATCCGTATTAATCGTGATGTATTGTGTTCAACAATTCTGAGAACAACTTCAAATAATTACAAGTCAAGTAAAGTCGCCTACATTACTGCGAGAACAATCGAAAATTCTCGAAAACGTAGGGCTCTACACATATAAATTTACTTTGCTATTTATCTTCTTCTTCTTCAAGTGCCTCTCCATTACTGGAGGTTGGCCGTCAGTTTCCTGAAACGCGTCTCGACCTGCGACAGATGTAGCAACTCTTCCGCATTTGCAATACCCGGTCCACTCCCTAACATTGCGAAGCCATGACTTCTTCCTTCGACCATCACGCCGTTTACCCTGGATTTTACCCATTATTATTAGTTGAAGGAGGTGGTAGCGGTCATGACGCAACACGTGGCCCAGGTACGCAAATTTCCGCTGCTTAATATTCTGCATAATTTTTTGACCATTCTAACTCGTTTCAGAACTATTTATCTTATCACTGAGTTATTTCGGGGTAACTGTAACAATAAACAAAATTTTGTATCGAATTGTTGCAACCTATGAAGCTTTAAGCTTATAAAGATAACATAAAATATTGTAGGATTACAGACTAAAGAAGCGGCTAATCCTTTTGTGATAAATGTGTTACACTAGTCGCGAATTATTTGCACCAGATAACAACTGATACCAACAAAGTGAATTGTCAGTCGCAGTTCTGCCATTGATCCTAGCTACTGAAGACATACTATACCAATATGTATTTGGTTTAAAGGTGTAATAGTTTTGTAGTTATTTTATAAAAGTGCTCCACTAGGAGTTAATCCAAAATGCTTGGAAAGTTAGCGAAAAAGCTCGCGGAAAAAGTAGAGAAGGCGGATTCGTTGATACTTAAAATAAAAATTAAGAAATCTAAAAAGCCAGCGATATGCTCCTCTAGCAGGAGAGGCACGTTGACATGTCTTCGTGAGGTGAGATTTATCTTTTTTTTTAATTGACCTCTATCATTTACCTTCTACTCTTCAATAGCCGAGATTTATATCGTACATAAAAAAATATTTAGATCTAAATAATGGTTTACAAGATGATGTAAGCATATGCTTAAGATTTTGTTGACTAACTTGGTCGAGGTTAAAACGACCACGCGACGCATACACCCGCGTCATCATTTCTTATACATATTTTTTGTAGTATTTTCATTAGCTGTGGTATTTTTATTTTCTTCGGTGTTCAGGGTGAGTAACTGGATGAATTGTTTAAATGTACATAGTATTATGGCACTATAAATAATGCGCACAATGTTTAATTATTCAGTCCTTATATGGACGTTGAATTTATTATTTCACTTGGCTGGTTGTTAGAGGAAATAGTTTGAAACACTTTAATATGAGCAGTAGTGTTCGGAATGTGCTCTCATTAGTGCATCTTGTCATTTTCATTCATACGAGTTTTTCACATTCATTAATAATATCATTTGGTAAATTATACATGTATCGTACAATTTCTTTATGGCATGACGCACAATGTTAGGCATGATTGGAAATTAATTTTTTAACATTTTGGAGCAACCAAAAGGTAAATATTGAGTTTCCTATGTAATCCAGAGGTCAGTCACCCTTATATAAGACAGAGTATTTAGATCAATCGAGTAACACCTGCTGTTTCATTTAAAATGTGAAGCGATAATGGACTTGCTTTTAATTAAAACTATATCAATTCGACACAAACCTTTTAAGACAATATTAAATGTTTCTAGTATAACGAAATATCCGGTACTATCCAAATTTAGACATTCCATGTTTCAATATGTAAATTGCCGGATTATTGCTAGGACTGGTTTGAACAGTCTTATTGGTTATTTCAATTCAATAATACGTTTATAGGTACTGTCGATGAGCGATGAGTTACGCCGGGCATTGTATTCGTCGAGCGCCTCTGTTGACATGGAGTTTTCGCCACCAGATCTCATCGGTACATCGGAGATATTCACCATGGAACACAGGTAAAAAATCAGACTATAATTTATTGATTTATTCACATTTCATTGCTAGAAAGAAACACAAATAACACAATATATATAAATTACAAGGGATGCCGTTATGTCAACTTCAAATCATTATTAAGAGTCGCTTAATTGCAGGTTAGTTATGTTTCACTTGTAGTTAAACACATAATATTTCTATACGTTTATTTGCAAACTGTATGCGCACGGCACGCTTTTAATGAAGCAAAAAGGTAGAATCTCTCTTTAATTGCAAGCTTTGAAATTTCACGTGGCGAATAACGGTAAACGAATAAGATTGTCGTGACTTTGCGCAAAGAAGGACTCCCTTACGTCAAAAACGGGTTTTGACATACAGGAGTCATGTACACACGGCTAATACATTACATAATTCAAAGTAAATAAAACTTGTCAAACTGACCATAGTGCAGGCCCTACTTGTTAAATTCTCAACAAAGCTAGTGAAGTTTGTTATAAGTTTGCTAATAAATAAAGGCTGTTGTGGGTAAATTAGAAATAGCCCGATAGATAACATTTGTTATTTATGTTCGTGAATCGTTGTACGTGCGCTGTTCTGGTCTATGGATTTTAAACTAAAACAAAACAAAGAGAATTTAAATTGTGAATTATTAATAAATAAAAGTATTAAGATAAAATGTTCTTAAACGATAGCAAAATGTTAAACAAAAACTGATTTTTTTCGCATCTTCAAGACACGTAATAAATTGTGTGTAATATAGGTTGGTATATTCTAGAATCGGACGTTTAGCGTCCTTCAATTCGTAAATATCGTAAACAATTATGAATTAATCCATCGCGCCTGCGTAGGTACGTGGAGCAGGTTTATGCGTCTTAGATGTCTGTATCTATTTATCTTATAATATTTATTTAATTTTACTATGTACTTAAGTATGTAGTTACAAGCTGATTTTCTAATTTAATTTTCTCTTTACCGCAAATACTTTCCCACTAAATCATGGAACTTTCTTTTTTATTAAATTACACAAATGTGTAGAGCCGAGGTACCATTCGTTATCAGTCCAACGCATCCTTTGCTTAAAGCTGCTGTTTATTATAAAATTATATTCGATAATATATTTATATATATATATATATATATTATTCATACTTTTCAGAGAGAAGCTATGCAGCGTCTTACCGGCGCGTGCGCAGGGATACATGTGGTCGCTGGCATTTAGTACCAGCCAACATGGGTTTTCACTTGCCTCCATGTACCGTAAAATGCAGAGAGTTGACAGCCCCGTGTTACTTGTCATTCAGGACACCGATAATAATGTAAGTTGAAGATTTTGTAAAGTATTTAGATAATTAACACGAAAACCATGACGGACTAATGATGGCAGATCCTTGCAACCTGCTTTTCGAAGTAAAAACTTTTTTTATTAAATTCTCTCTTTACTGAGACACCTTGGATACAGTCTCTTAAGGGAAGACATGTTCTGGTCTACTGTTTCACTTACCACTGTTTAGTACATAAGACTAACGCCAATGAAATGGTACTCACCTTTTCAATGTTCAAGAATTATATTTTTTAATTAAACGGCTGGTAATTTTACTAATTACTATGAATTCTTTTATAATTAATTTTTGTTTATCATGTAATTATTGTTTCTTTTTTGAATCGAACAATCCTTTTCGATGCCCAGGGTCTCGACTTTGGTTCAAGACAAATATATGATTCAAAACCCTGTCCCGTAAAACAAACCTAGAAATTTCTTTCACTATTCTCTATTTACAGCGAAGTTAAAACACGAATAATAATTAACAACACTTTCTTTAATGTTGTTCAATTACCGCGTTATATATTTTACACAGTAAATTATAATACACAAACGGTATTTTCTTTTTCGTGTATAAAATTTTCTTTATAATAAATCAAATATAAACACGTGTTGAATTGTAAAATCTTAATACAGAGAGTGAGTACAATTTATAATGTTAAATTCTTGTATACGAATAAATGCATAGATAAATACGAGATTAGACGCTTTTAATTATTACTCTCTAATTAGAGTTAATTAAATTTTTATGTAGGTATATACAGTATCAAAATTAACAAAACAATGTAGGTATAATTAAATATTTTTTAGTATTATTATCATGTTAATATATTCTATGTACTAAACCAGTCTAACATGCTTGTGTCACTCAACTCAGATGTAATTAGCTCAATAAAATGGTTGAACTTTCTGACCTACTGCTTAGACCATAACTATACAGTTAGATAATAAAATCAAAATGCCAACAGTAGACTTACAAGATCTGCATGATAATAATTATTGATAAGCGTTAAAACAATATTGTGTATAATGTTATGCAATAATTTAAAACACAAAATTAGCATAAAGAATTGTTGTAAGCTACTTAAACCCGACACATATAGGTACAACATAATATGCTAATATGTTGCCAATCGTAGAATTGCTTTTCGGATTTGATAGCCTGTTTTTGCAGGAACGGTCCATTCGTTAGGTTAGAATATAACATATTCTCCTGTAATTTTCGTCCTTAATAATACTTCGCAAATATCCATGAGGCCAAAAGATCAATGAATGATATAAATTCAATGTGACGAAAAAAACAAAACGGAAATATATAATATAAGTATATATTATATCGAGTAAGTTATTCGGAAGTACATATTCACGCGATAAAATCATTATCTACGCGTTAATTATAAAAAAAGACTAGTTTAGCTTGGTGCTATTACGTTGTAACTCTCAGAACGACTTAAACTTTTTTATGGGTGAAGTCGCAAGAGGTCAGATACAGACGCAAGATGTGTTTTTTGTGTTTAGCCAGGTTGTTGTGTGTTGTTGGTACAGCGTATTAAACTTATCAAAACTGGAAAGTAATATATTCTGCATTTTAACCGCTTTTACCACGGTGACTGTGTTCGAAGGAGTTGTTCGAATTAATACCTACAGCTGAGTTTCATCATCGAGGCAGAACATGAAATTCCTCTCGTATCACCTGGACGTCCGACAACTGAGAGTTTTTTATGCGAAAAAAATCTGAACGTTGAATTAATATAGAGATAGCTGAAACTGTTTCCAAATGCGGTCATGATACAATTAGGTATGTGATTCTTTCAGGTATTCGGAGCGTTGACATCATGCGCATTGCGTCCTTCAGAGCATTTCTACGGAACTGGGGAGTCTCTGCTGTTCTCTTTCCAACGAATCGATGAGCCACAAACTTCCGAGAAGGGAGACGACATCAAGGACAAAGATACTGATGTTAAAGAGAAGAAAGATGAGGGGAAAGAAGAAAAGGAAGGTGAGAACTAACGATAAATATGATTCCGACATCCCTGTTCATTTAAAAGCACGTTGGAGTTTCACATCTTTGTTGTCGACATCGCCGCTCGTTACGATTTGGTTCGGCGTTTCTTATAAAAACAGCAAAGAGTGAAATCCCTTCCATCTGCGCTAGACAGTATAATATCGGTTCACTTAATCGGCAGGTAAAAAGGCATCTTCTGGATAGGCGTGCCCTCATATAGGCCACATCTCACTTACTCATCTCGTTAGGCAACTGATGTTATACATGGCTATATTAAATTTATTTATCAGTAAATTCTCAACAGTCCATTTTATCTGCCATAAAAAACGATGATTTTCGATACTTGACAGTTGACGTTTCGTAAATCATCACATTGGTATATTGAAATCACTAAGTGGTTTAAACTTACTAAATATCACAGCGATCCTATCATATCGATCGTTTTTGGTCCGTCAGTTATAGTTTGTCTATGTCAGAGTGTTACTTTGTTTTAATTCGGTCAAGTCTGAATATTAATTCAAGAATTTAGAAACTAATTGCTACAAACACGTAAGTAAACTATCAAAATCATTTTGCCTAATTCATATTATAATTTGTTTACGGAAGGTTCTTTCGAAAGACAAGGCTCAATGGAATTTTTGAAAAGTGTTTCTAAATTTATTTTGAAATTGAGATTGGTTTTGACCCGCCGTAATGTATAAAATATGCAAATGAATAACGTCATTACCATTAATATTTATAAATGTCCCTTGTCTTGTGAGGTTTGAGATTTTTGACATGTTTAAAATTACCCGTCACAGGGAGACGGGCAGGATTGATTATTGTTTATTTTATGACTTGTCCATATTAATAGATTATAATTAAAAAATAAAACTGTTAGCGTCATTAAATATCCTATAAATATGAGATTTATTTTTTTATTTATGCATTTAATTAACATTCAATACCGTATTTATAATTAAGTTGTCTTTATAAATGTTTCTATTGGTACATTTTTTTTAATCAATAATTCAAATTGTTTCCTTATTAATCATTACTATATCAAAATGGATTGTATACACATTTAGCCTTTAGGTGACCTGACGAGACCATTCCAAAACATATCTTAAATAGCAATATTATTCCGTGATTACGTAATTTATTTTAAGATATGGTTAATTATTCTTGAATTAAATACCATTTATCCATTTTCTACGATTTATCATGAAGCATTGAGAAGTTATTTTGCCATAAATTGTAATAAGGATTTTTTTTTCTTATTGGATTAAAATTATTTTTTTAGAATCGCCCGCAGCATTCAAAACTAAATTCAAATATTGGGGTTGGACCGGAGACAATATGTACTTTATACGTGGGAGCAACGATAACATATCTATTGGCGCTGGAGAGTAAGTTTTTTAAGCATTTATTATTTTTAATCTTCAAATACATTATACAATCTGTGACATGCAAAATTATTCCTTATTATTAATAAGAATTGTAATATTAAGAAAATAAAGGAAAGTTATTCAAGTCATTGTTGCAAGTAAGATTCGTTGTCAGGATGAAGACTATTTTTTTAATTTTGAAAAGAATTATTTCTTATTTAATATTGTATCAATAAGTAAGGAGGTGAGATAGTTATGTCGATATTTTGAATTTAAAAGTTAATGATAATTGACATACATCGAAAGAAGTAAAGTTAATTTGCAAAGCCTTATGTATGTCTATTTTGCAGCGGCAAGTTCGGATTATGGTTGGACGGAGATCTTTACTTGGGCCGCACTCAGCGCTGTACGACTTACGGTAATGAGCCACTCAGTACACGCGAGGACTTCATCGTCAAAATCATGGAGTGTTGGACCTTCATCTGAGCGACCAAAGCAGCTTTACTATTGTCTTATGAAATTTGCTACGACAATTTGACACTTTTACAAGTCGACTTTTACTTGGCACCCGCGCCCCGCGTATCTCTAGTCAAAAGTACTGAACTCGACCAATGTTTTCGATTTACATTCGCGGAACGCGCCCGTGCGTCAATCCTAGTCAATTGTCATTCGTTTGTAAGGTTTTTGAGGCGATGGCACCCGAAAGGGACCGGCTGACTGTCAATTCAACGCGTTGTTATTACGTATCAACGTTATGTAGTAATATGTAGTGGGCCTCTCGGGAAAAGGTAGTAAACGCCTTTTCTCATTGGTCGTAGAAAAATTGTTTAGAAGCTGTGTCTCGGTGTTACCCCCAGTTAATTATATCGTTGTTTTGATGTTTGCATTGTTGTAGTACTGCATCTGGCAACACTGTGACTTGCCAACCGTGACTTGTGTACAGATTCATCTGTGACATAATCCTATCTGCCCTGACGAAGGCAATTACCATAGCTGTCTTGCTTAACACAGGATAGATAAGTCTATGTCGCTAATAAGCTACGTTGCGATCAGTATGAATAGGTTTAGTTTGCGTAGAGTGTTTGTTTTCATGTTGGTAATGTAGTCATAATTTTAAGTTAGCATAAATTTATGTTTACACTTCACTGTGATTTGATCGATATGGCATTTTATTGTATAATTAGAGTTGTTATATCATTATCTTTTTATTTAGTTTCATCGGTACTTTCGAATGTGTCATTACATTCATAAGTATTTAAATTACGTTAAACTTAAACTATTTTTATGATGTTATCTCTTGAGTACATGAGTAGTAAATATATTTAGACAAATATTATTATATTAGAAAGCTTTATGGATGTAATTGTTGTGCTTAGTAATTGTATCACTTCGCATGATGTTTACTCAGAATTTTGGGCTATAGCCAAATTAATTTTTCTGAAGTGTGACCCATTGTCGGTGACTATGGCGATGACATAAGTTGACATGCTGAGATCAAATTGTAATTTTTCATAAAAATTCTGCATGTGCACATCATTCACACAATATTATGTCTCTTAACTTAGCTAGTATGTTGCTATTAACAGCTGCATGTAACTGTTCAGTAGTTTGTGAAAATTGTGCAATATTTGTAGTAATAACCTTATGTGAACAGTGCAACAAGATGTCAACCATATTGACATCAATCTTGTTCATCAGCTTTTAGCAAAGTGTCAATTATTCGCATTTTAAGCCATAAACTTTGTGCTAGTAGCCAACTACTGAAGGATCCTAGTTTGTTTCATTATGGTCTAAAATAAGCTATGAGATTAATTAAAATATATTTTTATGAAGTAATAAATTGTTCATAGTAGCGTCAGATTGTTGAGCACATTTATTTGCTAGTGCATCTGTCCATGCAGTACTATTATATATTGTTATAATTATCATATTGACAGAACTACCTATGAATATATATCGGCATAATACATTGTTAAGAATTTTAGTTATAGTTACTATTGTTGAGTAGCAGTGAGATATGTACATTATTTATTTTAATTTCAAAATGCTGTAGCTGTATTATTTCAGGTGATCTATAAGTTGTTAATGTAAATCAAGCCATAATAATTGAGAAATATATTCTTTTGAAAACTTTTTATTCTTTAATTTGCAACAAAAACATTACATATAATTATCTATGTCTTCTTTGAAAACGGTCCCTATTATTCTGATTGTCACTTTGTTCGTAGTCATTGTATCCTCTTCTATAGCCTCTGTTAAATCCTTCATCTCTTCTTCCTTGGTACCCTCTGTCTCTATTATACCTATGTCTGTCATATGGTGAAAATCTTCCACCTGATCTATTGGAAATGTACCAATTTTCAATTATTGGAGGAATAGAGGGTTCTGCATTTAAAACTTTCATAAATTCTTCATCATTTTCTGTGTATCTATCTTTAAACTCTTCTTCACATGCGGCTAAGAAAGCCTTGTCTTCAACTGATAATTCAAATGTCATTTTAGTCATGTAACAATCCAATTATTATTGAGTTTAAAACTAAAATAACATAAAATGAGTTAAATTAACTGACACAATACTGAAAATATACATTGCATCATCAAATAATCAAAAAGTTATAAAAATAGATAAAGGAATGTTTTTAATTAATTTTATTTTGTCAACCACACTAAGTAGAAAAAATATAAGTTCAAAATAATTGTGATGCTCCTATTAAAACCAAGGTTAACTTAACTTACACTTCTGGCTAACCAGATTTGGTAATATAAGTGCATAAAATTGACCTCTCGCTTCATAAACTGAATTATTTGATCCTAGAGGATTATATTTTTCAAATAACCAGCCAACTAATACTCCACAGTCAGGACAGAGGCAGGGTCTCCATCGATATCCAGAAAACCACAATTCCTCGTCTTCTTCCCACTACAAATGTATTCATAAATAAATCTTTTGCTTTTAGCAACAACAACAAACCCTATGAGCTGTGTAATAAACATAAAGGCTTTTTGGTAGAAAGCTTTCTGAGTAGTTATAATAAATAACAATGATTTAACCAGGCTGGTTTAGAGTTTAAAATAGTAAAGATTTTTTATATAAAAACAAGACATCAAAATTAAGGCAATAGGTGAAACAGAGTTGTCATAATATTACAATTTTTAAAATACATACCTCACCCAAACTAATGCAATTTGAATGATTGGTAATTATAATGGGAAAACGGAAAATAACGTCCTTTGTTAAAATCTGTACTGTAACATTTTCACTACTGAACAATGTGTCATTAAAAGTCTTCAAAGATAATGAACTTTTTTTCTCTATAATAGCATTTGAATGTGCAATAGTATTCCCACAGGTCCGGCACAATATTACATCTGAAATAAAAGTATGAATTTATAATAATAACATTAAATAATGAGCCAAATATTTTTATTGAAAAATACCGTTTAATTGTAATGCACTCGTATTGATAGTAAAACTAAAAAAGCAAATTAAAATAAATATGGAAAACATCACAATATTTCACACAAGTGTCTGATGTGTTTATTATTGTATGCATCTTCGTTACTTACTTTTATCATAATATCAGTGATGTCGTGTACTTGTTTTATAGGATAATGAGAAAACGTACAATCGTGTTTATTATCTAAAGAAAAAAATGACGTCCGAGTTCTGAATTTCTAAAGGCATAGGATAGTCATATACGTGGTATAAAATATAAATTAATACTTAACCAGCAAATTTGATATTACAATATTTAAAGCAATAGTCACTGTCAAGTGTCAGTTGTCAAACCATATACAAATTTGATCCACAGTGAGACGAGAATCCACCGAGATTTACCTTAAGCAAAAATATTCTTAATTTCTTTTCATGAATTGAGTCTTAAAACCATGTGATTTCATAATGGCTATGTCTTCCAAACTCGTACGAGTAACTATTAAATGTTATTGAGAGTAAATTATGTTCTTAACTGTTTCATTTGGTCATTTTGAAACATACCTAAGACATTATAAACTTATGACATTTACATTTAAAAACCTCGCGAGTCGCGCGCATTTAGTATTTGTCAAAGTTGTTTACGATTAGGTTATATTTTTAGCAATTTTATACATCAAGATTTCATATATTTTATCGTTTATTCTTTTAAAAACTCTGACATAAGTAACTTAAACATGAAAGCAGCTATCGCGTTAGATGATTAAAATTGCAACCACCTAGATTTTCTGGATAGATGTCAAAAATAAAGCGAACTATTCAAATTAAGCGTATTTGCATAATGTTCACACAAAATGTATGAAGATGATAATATAACTTCTACTCCTAAACGTTGCGCGCTGAGTGAAGTCACTAATTCTTCAAATTATGTTTCTCCAACTGCGAACTTAAAACTACTAACTAATGTGGCTTTACAATACCCCACGCCGCCACCGAGTACAGTTCACCGGAAGGAAAAATCCCTGCAGATATTATGTGACAAGTGAGTAATTCATATTGTTTCTAAATTTTAGTGTTACAACATAAATTTGATGAGTATAATGAAACATATTTTTTACTTCAGATTTTTAGATCTTTTTCCACTTTATGGAAATGGTCCTGTAGAACTGCAACTAGATGGAACTGCCGCTCGTTTAGGTGTAGAAAAACGGCGCATGTATGACATTATTAATATATTGGAAGCTATGCAATGTGCAATACATAAAAGAAAGAATACTTATCTATGGCATGGAGCGTCAAGATTACATTCTTTTTTAAAGATGTTAAAAAAGCAGGGAGAAAATTTAAGACTGTCAGAAGTGCTTCGAGGAAAAGCTCCCAAGCCACCGGCTCCAAAACATAAGACTCTTGGTGTCTTAGCTCAAAGATTTCTCATGCTCTTCTTGGTAGAGCCACCTGTAAGTAGTTTATCTATAATGTGTGCCTATTTGTTTTTCACTAGTTCTTTACACTGAATCATATTTGTCTTGTTTTCAGAATAGACTGATTAATTTAGAAATGGCCGTAAGTGTTCTCATAGAGACAAATTCAAAAAATAAGTCTATTGTATCCCCTGAGCAAATGGATCGTCAACATAAGTCCAAAGTGAGGAGACTCTATGATATTGCAAATGTTCTTATTTCAATTGGTCTCATAGAAAAAGTTAATGGTAATTCAATATTGAAGAAGCCTGTCTTCAGATATGTTGGGGTTAAAATGAATAAACTTGAGAAGAACTTACTTACCCCATCTCCAATCACACCCATCACTGCCTTGCATGGTTCTCAGCAGCTTGCTCCATGTCATGTGTTTGCTGGTAAGTCCAAAAGAAAGTTGGAATTCACTACACCTACAACTAGTATTGAAAAGTTTGGTATAACAACACCTCCACACACCCCTTCCCATAAATGGGATGAAATTTTACTTGTTGCTGATATGGAATTAAGTAGAATCAATAACTCAGTAACTCTGTGACTAGTTATTAATTATTTATATTTAAGGGCTGTAATTTTTGACATTATGTATATTGATAGAAATAGACATGCCACATAAGCCTTTTGCATTTATAGATAGTAGCTAAAATCAAATTATATGAAATTTTTAATTTTGGTGGTTATTACCATATGCCATGAAATTAGATATAACAAAAAAAAATAGATTTTAGATAATAAAATTGTATGTTACAAATTTTTTTTATCCCAAGTACTTGCCAGTGCTAAAGGAGAAATTGATAGGTAGATTTTGAAACAGTCACCTGTACTCCTCATAAAAGTAAAAAGTTTAAAGGATTTGCAATTTATTGAAAATAAGAATGCAAATTTAATACAATGTATAAGAGAAGTTATTATGCTTAATTATATTGTTAATTTACTATAGAGAATATTATGTAAAACTTACTTTCACATAGATTGGTGTTCTAGTCTTCATTAATATGAATAAATCAATAATTCATGATTAATGTTATCTTGAACTTTTGCACTGTCTATATTTTTTTATAAATTAAAGATATTTAAATGTTGAAGTAAATGGGTAAGATAATATATTTATTGTAAAAATTGCAAATGTCTTCCCCAGAGTATATTTAAGCAATTCAGAATGCAATTGTTCTTATTTTAAAATTTTATCAAATTGTTATCTTAAAAAGATTTCTTTTTGTCACAACTAAATATTTTAATATTCATAACAGATACATACATTCAAATTGACTAGCATTGTAAGGGAACAACTAATAGTTTTCCTGTTTTTATTTACTTACATATGTTTCAATACAATACTATATAAATTGTTATATATTATTTATGTTAAAATTTAATAGTAGGTATGCATTTCTATCTGCCTTCGGATACATTACTGTTTTACTTATATTTGCAATTTAAATATTGCCTATTATAATATATAATAGAAATTGACTGAGAATCCTTAATAGACTAATGAACTGTTTGTATAATTAAATTCATTTAAAAGTTACTACATATTATAATGACATGTTATTTAAAAAGGAACAGGTATTTGTAAAGACCTTTATGATTGTATTGTTTGACAATTATAATACTGAAACATACACGACTTTTCTATGAAATAAATTGGGCATACACTCAAACTACAATTAGTTAAAAATATAATTTTATTAAAATATATAATAGGATTCATAATATGTTATTCTTTATATCTAAACTAAGAATTAATATAAAAAATTGCCTTGAAAGAGACACTACTCATCGTTAACTTGATTAATATTATAAGGTATGTGATTTCTTTTTTAATTTTATCCAAAGTTATATTAGTTAGGACTTATATTGAGACAAAACTTATGAAGGTCATTAAGTTGAGGGCTGGTGCAATGTATACTCTAATATATATTGTATACTAAAAAAATTAAAAGTAAAATCCAGTCAAAAAAAATACAAATGTGCTTCCTTCAGGTATCCAAATGGTGGGCAGATCGTTTAGGTATATATAGGGGTAACTCGCATTGTCAAACCTGCTCTATCATAGGAAACTGATCAGGGTCATCAGATAACACTAAGTTTTCGGCATCAAAGAAACTTGCATGCAGAGCCACAACAGTTACTGTTGCACCTAAAAAAAGAGGATTAATAATTATTATTCTTTTAACCATTCAGAGTGGTCTAATTCAGAATCAGATATTATCAGTTGAGTTCTATTTATTACTACTTATAATTATAAACATTACCTAGAACCCAAAAGAGAACTGCACCAGCTCCTGCAAACCACATAATCAGTGTAGAACAGCCTACAGCTGCAACATATTGTTGTGTTTTTGTGAGTTCCCAGTTGCCAACCTGTAAGGATTGTTACTTAAAATATGATGTGTCTTTTTACAGCCGTAAGTTCATCCAGTAAAAACTTTTTATTATATCAATTGAAAGTTTCTAATTTAAGATTTTTTAAATAAATATACAAATGTGTAACTTACTTTAGGCTGCAATTTGTTTATATAATTTAAATATCAGCTTCTAATTCATGACAAAGAGTCTACCTAAGAATTGTGACTAAATTATTTGACCTTCTGATATAATTTATGTTACTTACTTTCCAAGTGTTAGGTCCTGATGTGAGTTTCTTATATCCAAAAAAACTAGCAGCCATAGCAATCAATAGCAATGGTGTTGTTATTCTGTAACCAATTATAACATTGGTATTAAAAATAAATAATAAAACATAAGTTAACAACTTAGTATCTCATTGCATCACTATATAACTATTTTGTAGTTTTATCTTCATAGCATTTCAGGGAGAAAACATCACTTGTCAATTACATAAAATGTTTCATTAATAAACCATAACTTACAAGCAATATGCAAAAAGTCCCAGGAATATCATTAAATAATTTGCTTGAAAATGTTCAATGTTTTTGTAAAATCTACGAGACAATCTTGGAATCGAAGCAGGTGCCTAAAAATTAGAAGGACAGGGTATTATAAAGTCTATAATTTTAAAAATAAGTTAACAGACCACCACTCTGGATTTGATTAAAAATGTTGTTAAGATATACTTACTTTAAAATTTTCAGTAGCTACAAATTGGGTCCATGGACGTCGAGAAGATAGAACTCCCATTACCAATGCTGGTGCTGCTCCACTCCGCACATGTTGTAGTAGTCTAAAATATGTCGAATATTTCTAAAATATATTTCCTACTTTATAAACAATGGTAAAATGGACTAAATATCCAGGCGCTCATGCTTCAGAGCTCAAACATAACATATAGCTAAACGCCCTTGGGCAATAATTATATACAGATTATTTAAAAAAAACAAATGGGTGCAGAATTTACTAATACTACAACGAGCTTATTAATAAAAATTCTACTCTATTGAATTAGTATTTATAATATGCGTATCATTAAGGTTGCCAACGAAAAATGTTAATACTTAGATTAAAATATACATATATCCACGCTTGAAGGAATATGATAAGAGATCAGAGAAGTAGTGATTGATTCGTCATAGATCAAGAATAACATTGTATTGTTAGTTTGTTAGTAAACTTACAAATCCAAATCATTGACATACTTTTGAAATCCCTTTTTTTCTGTTGTAGCGTTAATTTCTCCAGCTAAATCTATATTAACATTTTCAGACATTTTTCTAAAAACCGCTAGTTTTTCTAAAAATTTGTTTGTATTAGTATTTATACTCCTTTTTTTTTACTCCTATTTACTACTTTATTTTAGTAGTCACTACCTAGTACCTACTGACAATATCACTTCACAGTTCACTTTTCACCGTAGACAGACTATGTTATATGGTTCTAACTTCTATACTCTATCAGCTATCTACGCTTTTCACCAAAAGTATCATTTTTTTGGAGAAGCACAAAGGAGATTAATCGGTGAGAATAAGAATAATTATTATGCACCTAAAAAAAAAAGTAGAAATTCGATTGTTAGTTTAAAGACAGAAAATTTTTTGAAGTATAAGTATATATAATAAGAATTACATTAAACACTATTTTCAACTTCCACTTTTATTTTATTACTTTCTATATATTTACATAAAAATCTACAATATGGACTGAACACAAACAAAGGAGGGGGGCTTTAGGGGGAAGAACGTCATAGAGGCGATATGTTAGTTTGGAACTATTAAATAGTATGTAAGTGAGATACAGTGCCTTCATCCAAGCCACACAGATAGAGTGATCCCTTATATGATAGAATGACCAAGACGCAGACGTGAGATTGTGTATGTAATTTGGCGATTTGCATTCCGATAATGACAAAACCAGGGTTGTCTTGGTAAGTTTGGTACCAACAGTACCATTTATAAACGTTTAACGTTACCTTAAGGCTTCACTTAATCTGTTATATTGTGTATATACTGTTTGTGACCACAGATGTTCGTATATTTTATCTGCGAGCCGATTCAATCGATTTGTGGGGGTCTAGCCGTATTTCTTTCAAAAAAATTTCTTCATACATAACCACTTTTCCAAAAGTGTATTGTGAGAACGCATCATTCGCAGCCATGTAGCTCCGAACTGCTTTCTTCAATTCAAATAGAATTTCAAAGACTAACATAAAATATACATAGCGTTAAAAGATATACAATACAACTAAGATGTGCAAATATCAGAAAACTAGAAAGAAAGAAATATTTTCCTGTAAACTAAAAACTCCCAATTAAAAAAATATTAAATCTTGTTTCGAGCATTACAATTTTACGAGAAACTTTAAAACAGCAGAGAAAATGATAAATACGATTATTTATTAACATATACATAGAGGTTGCCCGAAAGAGATCGCTCGAAAGTGATAAGTTATCCTTTTCATTTAATTATGTTCAATTTTTATATTGTAATGTAAGTTGTAATGAAATGTTAATAAATAAATATTTGTTAACACGACAAAAATATAACATGTATTTAAAACAATAGCCATTAATGATGGTGACAGTGGTCCCGAATTATACCAACAAACTGCACATTTAATTTTTTGCATTGTTTTCTTTGTTATGAATCCAAATTTAACTTTATTTACAAATTTAATCTTCGCCTTTTTAACCGACTTAGAAAAAAGTCAAAAGGAGGTTATAATTTAGAAGCAATCGTGTAATTTTTTTCTTTATCTAAATTTTTAAGATGTTAAAAAATTCGATAAACACTTAAAATATAAGTGCTTATCGAAAAACTAACAGTTTGGTTTCACAAAATACAGATGAGTTTGTACTTAGTATGTTCTGTGCACAGTTTATTGTAGAAATTTGTACAAGTATCCTGTGACCTGTGCCATTCAATTTAGCTTGGCCAATGGTTTTTAGTTTTTAAAATAATTAAACAATGATAGTGTATCGTTTTTCAATTTTGATGGGTAAAAAGCATGCAGTAATTTATTTTGATATTTGCTTGTAAAGAGAAACTATGTAAATCTTCTTTATTAAATATTGTTGATGGATATCTGCAATATCAAAATGAACGACGGGGATTGGATATGCAGTGATCCAAATTGTGGAAATATAAACTTTTGCCGAAGAAAATCTTGCTATCGATGTAACAAGGAACGCCAGAATGGTGGGCCGTCATTTAAAAAGAAATTAGGTACAGAAATAGGAAAGTCTGCGGCAGAGAAATCTCGCGGCTTGTTCAATGCCGACGATTGGCAATGTAATAAGTGTGCAAATGTCAACTGGGCCCGGCGACCAACATGTAATGTTTGTCATTCGCCAAAATTTGGAGAAGTACGTATTCTAGATATCTAATATTTTTTCGTATTAAATAATTATAATAATATATAATTATTCCAATTTTAGGTAGAAGCCCGAACAGGTTACGGAGGCGGCTATAATGAACGGGGAATTGTTGAGTATCGTAAGAAGGATTCGTCATCTGACGACGAATATGATGAGTTTGGGAGAAAAAAAAGGAAACGCAAATCAGATGCTTCCGACATGGTAAGAGTCTTTTTTTTGTTAATTTTTTAATCTTTTCCTACTGTATATATACAGTACCTAATATGCGGTTTATCAATGATTCTGTGAATTATCAAATACTTTTTATAATTTTGTATAGCAGTCGGTACGTGAATACTCACCATTTCTCTTCCTTTTTACTGCATTTGAATATAACAGACAAAGGATGTTTGAAGCTAAGAAGAGTCGATGTGTTAGACTAGGATTATGACATAAATTTTTCAAGCACATCATTACTAAATTGGAGATAATTTTTCCTGCCTTCAGGTTGGCAGTCATCAAGTAATCACTGATGGACCTGTTATGAAAATATTTCCATCAGCGAGGCAGAAGGGAATAAGAGGAAACGAAACAGTAACAGGAAGTCTAAGCGATGGTTCTAACTGTGATGTAGCTGTTACATCTATATATCAGACAAAAGTACAAAACCATATAAATAATAAAAAAAACCATACACACCCTTCATTAAATAGTGCAAATCAACGTAAACGCTATACTAGTGTGAGTGATAAAGACCAGTCTGGTTCTTCGAGTCATGAAGGTTATGTTAAAAGCAATCCTGTTATGGAAAACAGAGTTTCATCCACTAATAATGATGTGGTTTATAAATTTAGTGGACCATCTTCTTCAGATGTATTTGAAGTGACATACACCATTGAGGAAAGAGTTAAAGCTGCAGCTTTTGCTATTGTTTACAATAATTGTAAAATAAGCACAGATAAATTTGAAAATTTGTATGATAAACCAGCTCCTGATTTCAAAACAATTTTTGCCTGGAGGCAAAAATTACTTAGTACTGGTTGTTTAGTTGACAATCATGTTGAGAAAGTGGTTCAGAATTTAGTAAGTAAGAATAATGTAACATCAAAAAAAGCACCTATAAGGCTTTCCAATCCAGAAGAAATTCCTATCAACTTCGATAGTGATGAAGAAACTGATAAGCATGTTGAAAATGCAACCTTATGTACTCATAATAGAAGTGGCAGTACAGAAACATTGTTGATTGACAAAGAACAAAAACCACCATCTTGTGCTGGAAGTGTTGTAGAGGATAGACACAAAAGTCAAACCTCATCAAGAACATCAAGATCCAGTTCAAGAGACAGTAGAGATTCCAAATCATCTGATTCAGATGTTGAACTTGTGGAGCCAGAAGAAACAATAAATGCCAGAAATAATACCGGCAATGTTTCTAATCAGCCAGATAGTGATTCAGATTCAGTATCATATAGTAGTGAGAAAATAGACTTTCGATCCAGAGTTTTTGCTGACAAAAAATCAATATGCAGAACAAAAAAAGTAGCTTGCAGTAAAAGTGACACTCCTTGCTCTAACACAAATCCAAATTTCCAAGGCTACACGACTCAGAAACAAATTGAGAAGTCTCCTTTAGCAACTGGTAATATCTACTTGCCAAGTTTTCGTAATATGAATGTTAGGAATCAAGACAATGTTGGTGATAATGATGGATTATCTGCTGAATATGTACCAACAATGATGGCAGCAACTGCTAAAAAACATTATCAAGACTTCAAAAACATTGTTAAAAAGAAAGGATACTGGGCAAAGGGTAATGGGAGCTCTCTAAATAGAAATGCTTCAGTCCCATTACATGATGGAATTGTAAAGGCAACTCCAGCAAGAAGCTATTCTTCTACTCAACCAATTCAAATGTACAATAAGCCACCACCAACATTGCCAAATCATACATCAAACTTTGAAATACCAGGTTTGAATTGTAGAAATGTTAAGAATGATTATAGCACAAATACATCGAAACCATATGAGTCAATATTAAACTTACCTCCTCCCAAGCAAGATTATTCCTTGTCTCAAAATACAGATGATGCAATGTGTGCGGACTTCACTAAGGATAAGCTAGATAGTTCAACTGTCCTTGACAACTATATCTCCTTTGGACCACCTATAGGATCCACTCCTAGTAAGATAAAACCAGTGGAAACTAATACACGTGTTTTTGATATTGCGCAAACAAATTCCATAAGTAAAAATAAAAATATAATGGACATATTTAACACTGAAAGAGAACAAAGTCCTGAAACTAACAACATAGATAAGTATGATGAGTTGAGAAAAAATTTAGAAAATACTTGGAATGTTGATGATGACGATCTCTATAAAGATACTGAAGAAGAGTCTAATCTAAAAGATTTGGTTACCAACAATTTGAGCCCAACATCAAATACTTTATATAACTCAACTGATAGTAAGCTTGATTTTACAACAATTGTAGAAAAACGCAACGAGATGCTTGACGTATTAAATGACTTGCAAGGTAATGATTGTACAACCTTGCCGAGTCATAATAATTGTAAAAAACTAGGTTCTGAGGAGACTGAAACTCAAATGTTCTCACATAGCATAACAAACATTCCATTGCCTGATGATTCCATTCATGCTTTAAAAGATTGTTTAGATACTGCTGACTCTTTAGAGAAGTCTAACACAGTAAGAAATATAAGTCCCTTGAAAAAAGTACATGTTTTAGAATCAGTTACAATCAAACCCAAAGATCCTGTGCCAGCCACAACTGTGGGAAATGAAATAAGTTTGCCAAAAGAAATTGAAACCATCAGTGACGTGCCTAAAAAACCGGACAATCAAAATCACTCTACACTGGATTTATCTAACATTCTAAATAATATTAACACTGACACACTGCTGTTGGCCCTCAAAAATTTGCAACAGCTCTCTCAACCACAACAAGTAACAGAAACAACAGAGGACACAAAACAAGATACTAATGTTGAGACTATAAACTTAACTAATGATGAATGGGAACTGGAATCTGTCCAACATGAAAGTATTGAGAGGGAACTACAAATGTTGGATGGCAACAAAGGTGATACGCCTTTCTTGAGTGATATTTTTGATCCCGGCCCAATCACTATGCCACTTAACATTAAGCTTAACTTGAATTGTAAAAGTTTGGAAGAGAAATCGAAATGCTTAGATGAAAATGGACCTGTTATCGGCAATTTTAAAAGCTTTGCACTGCCTAAACCATTAATTTTAAACAGACCTAAATTGACAGTCAAGCAACCGGAGAGAAAAAAAGGTGAAGGGAAAAGAATGAAGAAAAAGAAAAAGGTTTGTATCAATCATAGTTAATAAAACCGAGATATTACGGCACCTGACTTGGCCATAAATTGCATGGTGAGGGAAAAATTAATCATGTACTTTTTAGTCAGAAAAACTTTGAAAACAACTTCTGGCACCGGCCAATTTAAAATAATACAGTAAAGTAGTACTTGGTAAATTGAGGCGCACACTCCGATCCTTTGTTTTATTGTTTGTAGTCATTTAAAAATGATTCAATTACATTTTTTTAAATAACTTTTTACAGTAACTTTGAATTTCTATCCCGTTATTTCGTCTTTATTGTAGTGTATTTTACAATTTATGTTATTACTGTCATGGTAAGCTAATTTTTTTAGTGTTATAAATATAACTTTGCTTACTCCCTATTGTTTCAGGCATCAACATCAGCGGAAGGAAGGAAGGAAGGCGATGATGGCGCCGAAGAGGATGATGAGGAGGAATCTGGTGATGAGGCTGACCTGTCCAAATATGACCTTTGGGGCAGTGACGAAGAGAAGGCAAATTCCCAAAATGGTATGATTAAGTGGTTTTTCTTTATAGTAGTAAGGTTGAGTTTGCAACATATTTTATTAAAATTGTATAGCCAATAGACGAATTGCATTTATGTTTCCCCAAGATCCGATAATGTTGCATAGGGCAAACATAAGTTAATTTCATTGAATTGAATTCAATTTTTACATAATCAATATTTTGAGTATAATTAAGTATATGTCGCAGCCAACTAGCTTAATTACCCGTTCAATTAACAGCCTAGCCTTTTATTTAAAGGCGCTGTTTAACTAACCGCCTAAAATATGTTCAGCCAGTTAATCAAACAGCTAGGCTAGGTGATTTCCAAAGTTTCATGAACAAGTACAATAGAAGAGTGTAGTGAATATAATAATGTGAATTTAACTGAAGCAATTTAACTTTAAAAGAAATGTTAACAAACTTTGTCATATTTTTTATTTCTGCAAATGGCCTAAGCCTTAGCCAGCCAGTTTAATTAAATGTTGTATAATTTCGGCACGTACCTTGGCAAGAGTCGTTAGATGCGCAGAAGTCGTTTTTTAGGTCTCTTTGGTGGTGAAGCGGGACGCGGGGTATGACGTAGCGCCGATCACAGCGCGCTATTGGTGCGTTAGTCGACCCTTGCCTCCCGCACCGCGTTCACATTTCGATTACACTTGCCGGCACGAAAGTTGTACCATTTGTTTTGTTGACTTTTTGGTACGAGTTCAGTTTTAAATTAAGTTTTTGTAACGTTTATTACAATGCCAGGACCAAATACCGTTTTACGCAGACATGCCAGAAAAATCTAATTAAAATACTAATTATATATTATTAAAATAATTTTTAATAATAATATTTTTATTACTTAATTAAAAAATGCATATTATGTTTTATTTATAACACCTAATAAATGTCACGAATTCCTCTGCTTTGTTTATAAACAAGATTAAAAATAAATGATGGCAATAACCATAATGACAATCAGTAAAAGTGAACAGTTTTTGTTCCACTAAGTGTACGATGCGCGAACTTGCCCCCACTACGCCAAAACTTTGCCAACTAACGTGCCGGGGACTATAACAAACGCTACGGCGAACATCTTTCAGGCCGCTAGTTAAACGGCGCTGTTTAGTTAAAAGGCTGGGATGATAATGGAACAGCTTATTATTGTAGTTGGCTGCAAAATGTATATAGTAATGAATTTGCTTTATATCCGGTATCGAAGTTTTATTTCATTATGTTATGTAACTTTAGCGAATATTATTTCTTAGATTTTTTTTGTCAAAGACATAAAATGCTTCTTTTTTAAAACATCAGTCAGACGCTTTGTCAATGTACAAATATGTATATCTATGTTATTTTTTATAGAAAATGCTGATAAAAATATCGCTTCTGAAAACACGGAGACAGCACCTGTGGATGACAGAAAGTCGCCAGTAGAAAGAAAACGAAAGAGGTATATTAGTTTATTATAATGTTGTTTGTAAACTATTTATGATAAATCTTATTATAATTACTGTGTGTATGCATTGTTGCCAAGTTTAAAGCAAAAAAAATCTACTACATTCTCAATAAAATATGTGAGGTACTGAATTTTAATTTATTTACACTTAAAATATATATATAAAAATTGAACATAATTAAATGATAAGGAGGGCAACTGTCGGCCTTATCACTTGCGAGCTATCTCTTCCAGGCTGTCTATATCTATATATAATATACTTACAGGTCAAGATCAAAGTCAAGATCCAGGTCTAGAAGCTCTTCATCGTCGTCAAGTTCGTCTTCGAGCTCTAGTTCTAGTCACAGCTCCAATGGACAAACGCCAAAAAACAAGTAATTTTTTTACATATTTCAAAATAACATGTAACGGCTACACATTTTTTCGATTTAGTTTTTGTTCTTGTGAGTATATTTTCCAACTAAGGGAACAGTCTTTGTTTCTTCAAAATCACGTTTTCGGGTTATTACGCAATTCTTGAAGGACTATATATATATGTATAGCTATCAATAGTTAATTGGATTATTATTAATTTGGTCTGATAACTTATTATAATTTTTTTTTTTCAATTTATCCCTAATGGGAAAGGCAAAGGACTTTAGTCCATAGAGCCATGATAACTTATTAGTCATTGGTGACTTAGTTTGTTTTTTTATAACCGACTTGTTTTTGAGTTTTTATAAAATGCGCCATCGTTTTTTTAATTTTATATTTCAGGTTTGACGATTTCAATTTGAACAGCGAGCGGGAGTCCCCGAGCGACTCGCCCAAAGATCGTAAAGAGACGAGATCTCGTTCGCCAAGGTCGCGTTCTTCGAGTGCGCCGGGCCGACGCCGCTCTAGGGATAGTCGATCTGCTGGAGAGACCAGGTAAAGAATTTCTTTATTCTATTATATATTCTATTCTATTATATATTCTATTCTATTAAGTATCTTTAAGATACTTTGTACTATTACTTTTTAAATGTGTGTAATGTGTAACGCAAAAAGCGATGTATAATTCTTATTTGCTACGCGTCATTTCATTTATTTACAAAAATTATTTACTTTACATTTTGTATTAAAATTATTAATGTTGAAATATAATGACGAAACTGTGTCTGTGTTTAGTTTTTTTTCTGTTATATTTATTGTATAAATGTGTATGCCATTTCTAGTTATATTTTTAGTATAATTTTTGTTTAATACATTTTGGAATACAAATGTTATAAATTGAACGTTTTAACGTAGTATTTAAAAAAAAATCAGTGGCGCTACAACGTTTTCCTTCAGCGTTCGAGCAAATGTTAAATGCGCACATAGAAAGTCCATTGGTGCACAGCCGGGGATCGAACCTACGACCTCAGGTATGAGAGTCGCACGCTGAAGCCACTAGGCCACTGCTAACGTAGTATTTACATTATAATAAATCCACATCATGTAACACAATGGAAATTTTAACTACAACAGAAAATTACTAATTCCAGGTCGTCTCGAGACAAAGAATGGTCCCGGGACCGAGAAAGGCGGGACAAATCACGCGGAAGTCGGGACAAAAAGGCCCGTCGATATAGCAGAGAGGGCTCCGGAAACCATTATGGCGCTCATGGGAGACATCGTTAATTATCTTTAGTACTTTTTTTAATTTGTTTAAATTATTTGTGCCCAACAAGTTGTGTGTGTTTGAGATTCACAAAATGACGGTACTTTGCAATTTGGAATGTGTGTACATTGTAGAAATTAACATCAATATGAATTCCCGGTCTCGATGCATTAGCACAAACTTTCGATACTTTATCGAATCGATAGATCGAATTCGATTCGATTATTCCATAATTATTATCCGTATTGGCAGTGCTAATACAGTGTAAATTTTCTTATGCATAAAAAACTATAAGTGTAATTGCACTCTTTAAGTACTCATTGGTCTCTTTTTATAACAGCGTAAACCCAATTTGACAGAAAGAGACGAAAGTACGTTTTTTTATTACACTGATTTTTATGAATTTTGTATGTACAAAGAATGCTATTAATGCATCATTGAAAGATCTAAGCAATTGAATAAAAATATAAATATATTTAATTCTATAGATAGTTGCGAACCAAGTCAAAGTCAACTAAGGCAAACCAACCAAATTCCAGTAATTCCAACATTTTAGGGAATGTGACGTTAAATCGAGTGAATTTATATAAAGTTTACACTATAATAGCATTGACTAGCGAATGTTTCGAGAGTTTGTTTCCTAAGAGAACTTTTTTTGGCTTGTGAGGTAAAACGCCTTGTACAAATTTGTGTAAAGAAGTAATAGTCGAAATACCGTAGAACATTCATACTTTCCATATTTTTGGCTCAAAATTATAATTCCTAATTTTCTTAGTTTAGTTAAAAACTTGTACAGTATTTCAATTCTTGCGCTAGTTGTAATATGATCCTTAATGGAGTAAGGATAAGATACATTTTGTCTTGAGCTGTGTATAGATTTAGGTTAACTTTCGCTTACAGTGAAACCGCTTTTTAGAAATAACGCCATAATCCTCGCTTTTTATGTTATGTTCAAATCCTGAGTTATTTCTAACGGCCCGTTTTCTTTGAAAACGTTTAAAACGGACCAATGAACAAAGAACATCGGTCGGTCTGTATTAGAATATTTCTGTAAATAATTATTAGTAAACGAATTTTGAGGGTATTAAGAAAATATTTTTATAACATTTTCAGCGTTTTGAAACTAGATGGCGTTGTGTTCAATTAAACGCAATAATAATTGATTTTTTTTAACAAATTAGCTAGCTAGCTAGCTTGAACTTTTACTGTAATTATAAGAATATAAAACGTGTAAAGAAAAAGCTTCTACATAGAAGTTATGAATTAGAACTTTGATAATTTTTCAAAGATATGATATGACCCTAATTTGTACCAATTTCTTTAATTTTCTTCAAGCGTTTAGGTTTAACTTAATAATAGGGTTATACTCAGGCATTCTCTTGTTTTAAACGGCTATGGTTCATAAAAATTATTTTTATTAAAAATATTTAATAACATATTGATTCAGTTCTTGGATCATATTTTAATATATTTTTTATTTTCAACTATACCGTTAATTTTTCTGTCAGATCAGAGGATGAACCACAAACCAATTGCAATAAAGCTCTAGAAGTCTGACACAATAACTGCTTTTGGTATAGAATATATGAAAAATCTTTTTGTGCGTAAAACGACTGGTATTGACAAAAACTAAATCCCTCTGCCCGGAGCTTGCAGGTTCATGGCCTCATACAAAAAGATTTACGTTCAGGCTGGTATTAACGATAAATGATAGTTATTGTTGATTAAATTTATAGAACCTTATAAGTAGACTAAGTTTAAATGTAAGGTAATGATTTACCAATAAAGTGATATGAATAATAACATTTTTAATTATTTTTATTATTACCCCTCTGCCACTCTGAATTTGGAATTCTTATTGAAATAATCAGGAATTTAAAAAAAATTGACTAAGTTTTTTTAAAATTTTTAATCACTTGCAGTTAAGTCCTAACCTTGAATGAGAGCAATATGTCTATCGAATATGTACATATAATAATTTAATATAAATTAACTGTCGTAAAAACATAGGCGAATAGAATTGTAAACTTGTTTTCGAGAGTCTGTTAATCATTTCTTGTTGAAATAAAAAGAGTAATTATTAAATAAAATAATTTGATTATTGGCAATAGCTATTAAAACAATTATTATAGAAATTAAATGGATGTAATTTTCACCCCTTAGCGCCACGATCTGTAATAAAAGAGTTATAGATAAGTATTATTTATAATTATACACAAGATTAGTAGCTTTTTGTTATATTACCTCCTTCGAGACAGCGGCATTCCTGAAAGAAAAATATAGTTAGTTTCGATGCAATTAGTTTTTTCGAGATGATAAAGTTGATACAAAGTGTATAAAGTAATACACAGGAAATAAATATGAAATTTGAATAAGATTTGTTTTCAGTTTTAAAATACGAGTGTATGTTTAGGATTGAACAAAATAAATTAATGGCGCGCAAAATATATCCATAGTCTATTGCTACATAATAGTATGAACCTATGCATGTCATAAATTCTTCAAAATATAAAGACCTATAGACAAAGCTATAATAATTAACTTACGGGATTGACAATAGCTGGCTTCTGTGGCGACTTTGGTGTCGACGGGTCTAGCTTCTTCATCCTTGGGGTACAAGAGGCGTCTATTGCTCCACCTATATTAAAATGGTTTAAAAAATGTTCTTAGGAATATAAGTTACTACGACATTTACTTCACTTAGGGCCTGTTTCACAATGTCCGGATAAGTTCCAAATAAGCTATTTATTACTTATTGGTAGGATAAACAGTATTTTTGCGTTTCACGACTGTCAGATAGCGCTATTCGTCATGAAATGCCAAGTATCTTATTTGAAACTTTTATCTTTCGAATAATTTATGTGTTGCATAGCTATTTCGTACTTTATCCATACATTGTGAAACAGGCCCTTAAAGTACCTAAAGTAATTTCATTACGGTCTAGGTACCAAATGTATATAACTTAACCATGTTTATTGTTTATTACTGATTATTAAATCACCTGGTCCTACATTTGCTCCTTCGGCAGTAGCTACTTTGTACATCTGAAAAGAAAAAATACTATAATTTCGCTCGCTCGTATGTGCTTTGATATTTTGCATAGTGGTTCTTGCGTGAATTGTAATACGACTACGAAAAGCCCTTGTGAATTGAGGTGTTGTTTATTAGACTCAATTTTTAATAAAATGGTCACGTTTATTAATTTCCAAGACGCAATAAAAGTGACAAGGAAAAATCAAATACTTAAAGCATTGGTGTACTTTAGAAGATATTCAAAATTAAAATTGATACAAAGATTGAGGGTCGAGTTGAAGCACATACCCTTCCATCGTCGCCAGCAGCCAGGCCAGAAGACAGTGGCACTACATCTGGTCCCCACTGCTTCATGAAGTGCCCAAGACGTGCTACGCGTTGAGCAGCTGTCGTTGTTGTGTGCGAACCACCACAATAACGGTTGCATAGATGTTTGTCCGATTCCGATCTGTTATAACATGAATGTAGGATTCAGAATCGAGATTTAGCTAAGTTTGACGCCAGCGTATCATACATAGAACTGGATCAATGGTAGCTAGTTTAAAATAAGTGCTTCTTCCAAAGGTTTGCAAATAATATATACTTAGGTTTGGGCGGGATTTTCTTTTGGTCCATTTGTTTTTCGATGTTCTCCCAATCTTTCATATTCCGTTGCGGTAGGTTGGTGGCTTGGGTCTTGCGAATTGCGTCTGGTAAATTATAATAAACATTGTATTAGAAGCTTTAGTAACAAACTATGTATAGATAAATACGTCAAAATAATCTAAACATAAAATATATAATAATAATGTTTGTGATTATATGCTTTTAAACATAAAAGCTCCATGTAATTGCACAGTTAAATATATTCTAAAAGTATATTTTCTTGCAGTATTTGTTTGGTTGGGAAATTTATTTTGTGAAAAGTTATTCTAAGATAACAAAGAAACGACATTTCTTACGTACCTAATTCATAGCTTAAATACGGTTTCATAGAAAGATTGGCTGGCATCGGTTTGCTGACTGGCACATTAGAGGCTGCCTCCATTGACATAACGGCTCTTGCATCGCATGATATGCAGTTTACGTCTCTGGAAGAAGAATTAGTTTTGTGTAAGAGCAATTCATCCTTACAATAAAGTGTTAAAACCCACTCATTCAAGAACAAAAATTTTACTAACATAGTTATAAGTTTTACTATACTAACAACATATGGACTTATTAATTGGTCTGAAATAAATGATTTTATTTTATTTATAAAAAGAAAATAGGTTGAGAAGATTTGAGATCTGTCTCAGGCGTCTCAGAAAAATTATCTTTCGTCCTGATAGGACACAAGTTTGGGGCTAGTGTTGCGATCAAACCGTGAAGATACAAGACTATCTAGCACTCGTATTTTTTGATGTGTCTTGGCTATGAAATTAAAAGCAAGGGTTTAATACCCTTATTCGGGACATTCCGTTTCAAATGGCTATGAATATTTTGCTTATAATTTAATACAATTTTACTGTTCATCACCTTAACAGTTTTCTCTTGGTGCCTGCAGCTTCAGCTTCTCTTCGTAACGCAGCCATTTGTTTGAGATTTTCTTGAAGTTGTCTTAGTTTGTTGTTGAAGAAGTCTTTCACTGGTGATAGTTCCATCTTATCTAGCTTCATCTCGATCTCCCGTTGAATATCGTCCAGAGCTTGTTGCCATAATGATTCCTTCAATTATAATAAAGGTATATTTATTTAATTTCTAACTTCTGATTGGTTCGACAACCTGGATTGGGACAAAGGATCAGATAAAAAAAAATTCAGTAGAGCGATCTGCTATTATAAAACATAAAATTGCAGTTTTTGTGACTTCTTGTCATTCGCGTCCACTTAAAAGATATCACAAAAAGGGCTTAGATCAAGCTATATCGCAGAGGTCTGTGTGATTGTTGTTTTTTCAGATTTCAGATTGCGATGTTGATTCAGATTAAATTCTAACGCTTAACAATCAATATTTTTTTAAAGAATAGTCAAGTTAAGTAATCTTACTTAACCTTGGGCTTACTAAACGCACCAACCTCTCAATCAAGCAACGCGAAAAAGTTTTCGTGCAAATTCATTATAATTTTAAAATGTAATATGTATGATTTGTATGACCTTGATTTGAGAACTAGCAGTTAATGTAAAACGAGAAGCATTTAATATGTACTTCTTTATTGTCGTTCATAAGAGTACATCGTGTTACCTAAATGAATAAATTATTTTTCAATTATGATATTAAATTAGCATTAAATTAAAAGGACGCGGTTTATTGAGCATATTATATGGAACATCCCATTTTCTATACATTATCGCTCGTAAATAATAAATAAATAAAAATCTGTTTAGTCGTTAAAAGTAAATGCATAACAATTTTAACCCCTAAGTAAAATACTTGTGTCAGGATTCCCAGCTCTATCATAATAATTTTCCTAAATACCCGTTCGATTAAATTGTAACTGTCACACTTCTGCATTAAGTTCATTAATTATTTTTCTTTGATTAATTATCTTACAAAGTTCTTTGATGATGATGATGTTCGTAGTATGAGCGTAGTTTTGAAGTTTCAATAACACATATCATAGTCGCCCACGCTCAACTCTTTTTTTAACTTCTATCAGGTAAACATCGTCTCTATATACCTGCAAAGTAAGTTTTCCAAGTGCGTGCTCCAACCCACGAGATAGATCATCGCACGCAAGCTCGAATTGGTCGCGTGAAACTTTGCGCGCGAGCATACGCAGGTCCGCCTTATCCGCCATCGCTTCTACCATGTCTTCTCGGTCCAGTTTAATCGTTTTAAGCAATTCTATTTGCTCTAATAGTGCCTGGAAGAAGTAATTTAGATTGCACCGTCAATAACCATTACAAACTACTGTGAGACACGCTAAAAGAATATTTCGGGGAACCAGGTACAATTTCCAAAATTTTCGTTAGTAGATATAGAAAGTTGATTAAAATAACTAGTTGAAAATTTAGTTAGTAATTGAACCAAGTGGTATATATCAGTTCTATTCGTTTCTTTAGTTACATTTATGTATTACATATTGATAACAAAACATGTATGTTTATTTCAATTGTGATATTTTTTTTAGGATCCGTCTTTTATTAGCAACACTACTAATTCGTTTTTCAACCATTTCTTACATTCATATTGTGTAGTCTATCTTCTTTTTCAGAAGCTAGCTGCAAAGCTGTCTCGTGCACTTGCTTCAATTGTTCTTGCATTTCTTGTACCGTTTGGAACAGTGACATCAAACCTGTTAAAATAATCTAATTCATATATTTATTTTTATACTAAGCTGTACAGGTGTTCGGCCACAACCGCACCTGATATTGTGATGTGGCCTATTGAAGGGCACCATTGTCTAGGACGCCTATTTTACCGCTGCTTTAATGACCCCATATTATACTGTCCAGGGAGGTTGAAAGGGGCAGGGAGTCCCATTCCTTCGCTGATATCATAACGATACAAACCATGTCGTGTGCACATGGGTATCATGAAACAGATTAGCCCAGAAACCACAGCTAATTCATGTAAATAGATTTAAATTCAAACTCTTTTAAGTCAATCCTTTGTATTTATGTTCGGTATTTTAGATCTAATCTTGTTTTTTAGTCATATATTTTTGTTACCTTGTATGTTTTTAAACAAATCCGGGGACAGAGCATTTGATTCTTGACTGCGCGCTAATGCAGCGATTTGCTTTGACAAATATTCGATTTGATCTTGGAACGAGTTTATCTATGAAGATGAAATAATCATTAACTTTCCAATACAGCATAAATATTTTTGTGCTAAGTACGATGCAAAACCTCAAAGTTAGCTACTGTTGAATATTAAACGTATATAATAAATAGTGCTTGTAAGTTGCTGCTCGGTGCTTATAAATTAATTGCGCTTTTGATCTCTTATCTTATCTCCCTTTCCAATCTTACCTGATCTTGCATGACACCATCTTTCTTCCCGAGAGTATCACAACACTCTTGCAGTCGCTTTTCCAAATCGTTCAGTCTTTCCATCAGTCCAGCTGTGAGTTGTGAGAATGATTGGCGAGGCGGTTCTGTTACTCGTCGAACTAAAACATCAACACAGAATTAACGTGACTAAAAAAAAATGTATTCTATAATTAATTGTAATCCTATATATAAAATTCTCGTGTCGCGGTGTTTGTGGTTAAACTCCTCCGAAACGGCTTGACTGATTTTCATGAAATTTTGTGTGCATATTGGGTATGTCTGAGAATTGGACAACATCTATTTTTCATTCCCCTGAATGTTAAGGGTAGTCCGTAATATTTTTTTAAAGTTTTAGATAAATTTTTATTTTTTTATCAACTGTATCAACAGCATTAAAAATACATACAACCCTAAATTTTCAATCCTCTACGATCAACCCCTATTGTTTATTATAAATGATATACATGGCAAAACGTCGTTTGCCAGGTCAGCTAGTAGTTAATAATAGTAAAAAATACTTAATATATAATATTAATATTTTGTAATCTACTAATAAAATACTTCCAAATCAATTGGTTGCAATATGACATACCAGGAGGTGGAGGTTCGGGCGAGGGTGCAGGCGGCGGTTGCATAGCTGTAATAACATTCTAATCAGCGTTAACATCATTAGGATCGTTTTCATCATTGAAGAAAGACATAATAAGCAGGAAATTGATATCTTCTTGAGAGTTAAGTTGTGGATCATTCTGCTCGGAATTAACAAATTATGGATATCTATATGTAGGACTAAGATATATAATAGAATAAGAAGGATTACCTAATCCCGCTTGAATGTCAGCCATAGCAGTATTAAAGGAATTCGCCAAATTGTCGAGATCTGTTTTCATTCTTGCTAAACGCTGTTGAAGCGTTGCAAGATCGTCTTTCGATGCAACGTTATCAATTGGCGGAGGAGGCGCAACGATGGTTTGTATTTGGGGTTCTCTGTAAGAATATATTAAGTAAACAGTTATATATACAGTTACCGAATAGTTTTATAAACTATTTCGGTGTAAAGTGTATATTACAGATACTTTTACATTTTTTTTAAATCAAAATGTCTGAAAGTACAAGTGTCTAATATCAAATTATGGAATAGGTATTTTTACCTTTAAATTGTAATTATTTTGTTATTCCTACTCCTTTAGATACAGTCCTCACTACATAATGAACATGGGATATGTTTTTTTATGTAACTAATGGCAATTTATTATTATTATTATTTAGTCATGATATCTTCATGACACCTTCTTAAAGTACGGCAATTATTAAAACTATAAATATTTGTAAAGTACTGAAAATATATGAATTTTTTACACAAAACCTGAACCACACAGAGCAAGTATAATTGGCTGAAAAAATCTATACTAGGCTATACCCACCTAGACACTTTACGGGCGTTTATAGCATCTTGGAGGCCAGCTGTATCAGATATAATATCCTGGACCAAGGAACTAAGCTTCGCTATCCCCGCCTCAGCTGCCTCCAATCGGGAAGACACGTTGAGCGATGTCCACATATCAGTTATGGCTTTGAGATTCGTTTGTGACCTAAGTTTGATCGAAACTCAGAATAATCCTTAAAGTTGATATAGTGGTGTTAATTACATTTATGATTTTATTAACAATTTGTACCAGTTGTAAATGTAATTAATATTATATTATTGTAATGACTCTTCAGTGGTGGGAAAATTGTGACCAATTTGTGTTCCATCGACACATACATAAAAAAAATAAAGACTTTCTATGGACAACACGGCCATCGGATTATTTTAGCTATTTTCGTAATAGGATTCCCAAATAATATTCTTACCGAACTTCTTCCAAGATTTCCTCATTCTTAGGCATGCTCCCGTATACACGACTCTTCAGGTCCTCAACCGTGGTTTCTAAAAGGTTGAATTTACTCATGGTGACGAGGGATAGCTTTTCTGTTGAAGGCATCCTTTGAGGACCCGGAGAGGGTGCGCTTGGTGGAGGCGAATGAGTTCGAGGTGGACTCCGAGCTAACAATAAAATGTTATTCTTAATACATATATTGTAATTCTGTAACACTTATCGCAGAAAGGGAAAGATTGATCACTTACATGGTGAGTCCACTTTTTTAACACGTTCCACTGTAATAAAAAATAAATATTAATTCTAGTTCCATAAATTGATGTTGTTATTTCATTAACAACTAATCTATTGTCAACCAAGTGCTGTGACAGAAATTTCAAAAAAATACATTTATACTATGTGAAAATTAGGAGAAAGGTATTTTCATACATAATTAGTTTGATGTCTTACCGACTAAAATAGTTTCTGGTTCCGATGGAGGAACTGTAAAAATATTTATATATAAAGTATATCGATTTCTAGCAATATTATAAAGATTCGTATTTATATTAAATTACTTATACTAAAATATGGTAATATATGACACCCAAATACAGTGTATTTACAATATATTACAGTTGTTTTGTTTCTTTATAATAAAAATGACTCCAAAGATACAAAAATTTAAATTATTTCACAAAAAAAAAATAACTCACGCACTTCCTCCTTAACAGTTTTTTCTTGTGTATCCTGTAACAAGACGAGTTTAATATAACCTGTATAATTCTAAACATTATATAGTCAATTCAATAGTCTGCACCATATGCAATAAAGTTAGCTTATAGTTTTATAAACTAGTTCAAATCAACATTAAAAAAGTGTGAGTAATTTATTGATCGTTCTTAAATATCATTGATTAGGAAAAAGATATGAAAATTTCCAATGTTAATAAATATTTTTTAAATAAAACATTTAATATGTCTAGTAAAATTATGAATAAAAGTGACCAATATACTTCCATGGTTCTGTTTTTGAACACATTTTTGGATCTTCCACTTTCCTTTACACAAAAGTTCTAATCAAGTGATATAGATAATAGTTTTGAGGCTAGGGCAGGACCTTATCTGTGTCAACAAGAAACTCGCTGACAGCAATAGTTTGCGAATTTGACCTCCCGAGGGGTAGGGCTGCGACACTACCACGCAACTCGACATTCTTGCCAAGCACACGTAGCTGCTGTGCAAGGCAATGCAGTACTGTTTGGAGCATGCAGAAGTCCACTACTCCAATCTAGAAAAAAAAATATTTTTTTTTGGCCAGTGTTACCTGTGACCTTAAGGTTAGCTAAAGCAGGTTTGTTTTGTAAAATGGACGGTGAACTAAGTTTCAAAAGCAACAAAAGTATTATAATAACGACAAATGCTTTTTTAAAAGAAGATGAATCAACTTATTATACCTAAAACTAAAAAAATAGATGCTAATGTATCTCTGTAAGGACTAGAGCCGATCTCCCCCAGCACTATATACCAGGGCTGGGATGATTTGATTTTGTTTTATCAAGTCATTACAAATCATTCTTTCAGAGAACGAACGATGAACGGCAGATCACGTGGCAGGACGGGGAGAATTCCGCTGTGACCGTGGTCCTTCTAAAGCATTGGTGGCCCCGTAGGGTTTTACTGGTTATTAAACCTGAGAATAGCCTTGACAACGGTCGAAACATGGTCTTCGTTAAACTAAAACACTTACTAATAATGCAGTGTTTATGGGACAAGAAGTCTATTTTAGGATAATCTTTTGACATTATAAAATAGTCAAGATTAATTCCACTACAAAATGTATTTCTTTTTCTTTCTTTTCTTTCATTAACAAATTACCTCAGGGGTCCCGATGGCCAAGTCAATCATGTCGCCCAGGTTTAAATATACCGCTGTTTCGTCTGAAATAAATAAATTCATAAACGTAAAATTCATAAAGCCTTTAAGGCTGTATAATATGGAATGATGTGGTTTTCATGTTTTTGCAAATAAAATTATTTAACAAATATCATTATTTGTATTTAAAATATAGTTTAGACAAATACACTTATACAAAGATCGACCGTACCGTTAAAAGAGTACTTTTTGTCTCAAATAAACTTTAAAAATATTTTGATTTCCATATAACTTGCAGAACTAAGGCCATCGACGAACATATATAGTTAGGACAACATATATTGATAGCTTAATCACGATCACGCAAAATCCACTTTTTTAAAGCTAGTTTAACATATTTATCACAATTATTATTCCGTCAAATTGTCCAGATCTGAGTTATTGAAATACATTTAAATTGGAATGATTTACTTTTTATGAATGAAATATTACGTAATATTACTCGGATTGCTGTTTTTGTATTTATTTGTTATAACTATGAGTCGTAGACGTCATACTATTCATGAGAAAACGGCAAGAAAGGAAACATTACCTGACATGGTGGTAAAAGTATTCTAAATCTGTTAATACTGATATAATAAACTAAGTCGAAAAATAATTAACAAATCATCTAGAAAATATTTATAAACATTTTGGTGATTTTATTCAAAACAGCTGTCAAAAGTTGTTGACGAAATGTGTGAATATGTCAAAACGTTTTTTTTTTCACTTTTTCGCAGCTGTAAATAGTTAGGTTTTATAAATTATTTATATAAAACTTCGTTGGCGAAGAAAAAATCTGCCAAATAGGGTTCGTGTAAAACGCACTGCGTTCAGCTCTGCTCGGCCAAAAATTTTAATGTAATTTTTTTTTTACGAAATATACAAAAAAGAAACCTGACTACTCTTAGTATGAATTTTTAGCAAGGAGGTCAGACTTGCCTGATATTGGCTGTTTGGTGTTTCAGATTTCGGTTTCTTCATAAGGTTTTCGTGTGAGCGAGTGTTATGTGAGTGAAATGCGCATAGAAGTCTATGTGTAGAGTTTCGTGATTAGAAGGCACGACCGGGTTTACTAGGGCATCACTAAACGCTTTAGTAAAGTCTTCAATCCAGGCCTTTGATCGAATACAAGTATATAAGAAAAAAACTTTGAATGCATAAATAATGCATACAATTCTTTTTCTTCTGAATATTATTTTGCATCTGCTGCATTCAATTCAGTGCATATGAAATGAAGGCTTGGACGCGTGTAACAAAAACGTAAACAACCTCAAATTTGTTTTGTATTAGCACCTGGTGCATAGCGCATTTGGATGATATGATGCAATATGGTTTATTATTTAGATAGCAGTGGTAGGTACATTCTTTTAAGAACGTGTGATAAACCTATTTAAGTGTAGTCTTAAGAATCAAACCATTTTTGGTATTAAATTTGACGAAATTCAACAGTGGTCAAAAGAAGATTGTGACCTCAGGTACGAATTACTATATGGGGCCTACGAGCAACATTCAGAGACTAGCAAAGAGACTGCCATACATAAAAAAAATATTAAATTTGAAACACAAGAGTTTGACTAAGTCTCGCTACGAACCTACGGCATTCAGGCCCAGAGAGATCACACAAAGATAAATAATATCTAAATTAAACAGATGTGGAAATTTATAGCCAAAGAATTCAAAGGCTCTATTGTGTTTATGTAATTCGCACGGCTTTGTGTAATAGGCCGAGGACGAACATCTAAGGCGTTGTGGGTTCACGGATGGCACTTAAGATAGGGTCAGGTTCTTTTCCTCCGGGCAGACATAACAAATCTAGTACGACAAGCTATTCTCAACTATGTGACAGTATATGTAAGGTTATGAAACTATGGTGTTTATTAAAACTAGAAATAAATGATCTTTAATATATGCCCAGATGCACCCTGGCCCACCCATAACACAAAAGCTCCTGCATACGTATATGTTAATAGTAAATACTTGACTACGCACTCAACTTTTCATTCTTTCCCTTTAAAATAAAGTTCAAAATGCACCTCGTGTGTAAGCACCTTTATTAAGACAAACATAATAGAATTAAATTCAGGGTTGCAGAAAGGGTTTCGGTTGCTCCATAATAAATTTAAGACCAAATCCTTTGTCGGACATCCTTGCAGTCTTGATGTAGTATGTACTACATAATCTATTATAATTTCTATTTCGTGGAATTTTGATATTTAATAAGTGTTGCTATTACAAGAGTTCTTCACCGAAAAAGGGACAAACTAGAGCCATTTTAGGGCAATAAAAAATAATATTCTTCGTATTTTTCGTTTATATGTTTACCTACAAAAAGGTAAATCTAAGAAATTACTTACTTAAGTGACCTAATACAAAAATAACAAATATTTCAATCATCACGAACAATATATCGAATTAACTTAAATGACTTTATTTTATTCCATAGCTTGCATCACTGCCTACTAATTTCAGGTTTAGTAAATCCTTAAACAAAAAATTATCTTGCATGTGCGTTCGGAATGAAAAGAGACGTAAATATCACTCCCACTTTTAATGTGGAGCACCGCACTTATTAAAATGGATACATATACTAACAAATAAAACGTGTAAACTCAGTTGTTCAGACTAGTATTGAAATTGAAAAATGTGCCCGGCCAAAAAAGGTTTGCCATCTCTGACATGTAAAAAAATGATGGCTGTCAGAATTCGACACAATTAAAAATCTGAGTATAAAAAGATTTTTTTTTCATTATTATTCATATATGTATTTTCTTTTTAGCTTTCTATCACGTCATTCTTTGTACACGACTCTATAGCAAAGGCACTGAAGACAATATGACTAAACAAGATATGAAACATCTAGCAGTTTTTTTTTTTGAGTTTGAGTTAGCACACCATATTTTAGTGAACCATATAAACCACAGAGTGTATTTCTCTATAGCGAATCCAAAACGACGAAGCAAGTAGACAGATGAGCTGTGCGGTCGCGTTGCTCGTTCATTTTTATTTTCCACTCCGCAACACAAAAGCAGGAAGTGAATTGCACGAAATAATGATGTTTTCTTACTTAACAAAACATTGTGTGCAACTGGGGCTTGAAACCGCTTCATCTAAATATATTAATATTTAAAATAAATAATTTTAAATACAATCATACACTCGATTTTCATTTTTTTAATTTGTTGCATAGGTTCTGTTCGAATGGCAGAATAAAAATACCGGAAAAATAAACGAAAGTCTCCTTTTACATTAAATAACGAATACATATAAAGGTTTAACCCAAAATGTTTGGATAATGCCGTATATTAGATTTTAAATGTAAAATAATTTCAGTAATGTAAAAGATTTAACTTACATATTGGTAGTCAAATATTTTTACGTGTGCTCAGAAAGTTATTTTCAGTAAACTAAGGAAAACGAATCAACGTGTGTACGTACTTAAATATACAAAAAATTAAGAAACATTGTAACGTTGTGTATTGCCATTCAGTTATATTAGTGAACTTAATATTTATTTCGTGTTCATTGAATTACTTTCATAAATTCATAAATAAAGATCAGCTTATCTGTAACATGAAGTTCAGTGACGGGTAGGCGGTACGAAGTTATTAAATGCTCATCATTAAAACAACTATGCAAAAATCTAACCGTTTGCAACAGTCGTACCTTTTCATGACAAGTAATCAATTATTTGTCTTGAAAAGGTACGGAAGGAAGATATGTTATTAAATAAACGTTTATATATAACTTTTTGTCCAATGTGTTGTATGCTTTATATTCTTTATAAATATAATTAATTAATTAAATTACTTTATTAATGAAACATTAATCGGATAAGGGACTCTTAATTTACTCCCTAATATGTCAAAAACGTTAACGTGGATATGGAATCATAGTTCGCGCTAAATATTAATTCTGTGAGGAGATTACACACGACTTACCGCTAAGTGTGACTTCAGTAGGTCAAAATGGTATTGGATCTTGACATACATGTTATAATGCGTATGTCTGGACACTGAATCTGACCCTTAAGGTCACCCTTTGACTCTTTGAGAGCATGTTAGACAAGACACATACGTTTAATAATAATAATTTTTTATTTCGTATATTTCAATGCATACTTACATTAGGTATCTGAGTGCCCTTTTTTGGCAAAAGCATCCTCCAAATCTCGTCATTTCTGTCTTCACTGTGCCACTCTCTGCCATTTAGCCAGTTGTTTCCTAAATCTAGTCTATCCAGTATTAATGCTTTTAATCAATCCTTTATATTTCTCAGCAAGATATTATATATCCAAGTCAAGGAAGATGTAACTTGTAAACCAAACAATTAAGCATTTACCTTGCAAGGTCAAACATAAATCCCTACTATTATGTTTGCACATATCGTTATATCATATATCGTAATCATGTGTAAGTACTCCTCATTAGGTTTCTAAGAACCTCTAACAATGCATATTTATAGACATTACGTAAACCAAATTGGTTTAACGGTATTTTAAAGAAAGATTTTGATCACTAATCAAATTGCATGAGCAATTTGGTTTTATAAATTATTTATATAAAACTATATGATGATGCGCATGAGGGTAACAATTTTAACGCAACGTCACGAGGATTGGCAGCGTTTTAGTCGTAGAAAAGGGAGAGAGCGATTGAGACCGATTGAGAGAGAGTGAGAAAGGGAGATCGAGAAAATATATACGCTATTGGTTGATGTATTCGTTTAATAGCAACATATTAGAACTTTAGATGGAAATTCTGTCGCAACGTCTGGTGCAGTTTTTTATTTATTTATATTGTCATTAGCACGTATACAGTGTGTAAATGTATGTAAATGGCGGAGCTAAAATAAAAATTTTCCACGTGTTATACCTGGAAATAAAGTAATAATAATATAATCAGTTTATATATAACATACAATAACAGAAACAGAAGTAAAACAAAAATAGGAAGTAGTCTTTCTACTAAACAGTCTAAGTCAAAAGAACTAAAAAGTCGTATGTACTGAAAAATTAAGTTTGCCATTGTTACTCATTTAAATGAATGATTCATAGGTTCTTTGTAAGAAGATTATTTAAATAAAGCATACGTTGTCCTTGACAAATATTACTCTTAAAATTTACAGGTTTAAAAACTATAAAAACTACGCGACACATTATCTTCGCGTCTATAAATTACATCATTGTTGAGAAAAATCTTAGCCGCGTTTATCTAAGGATTTAAAAGTCGGTCTGCGGCTTTGAACTTTGATTTTATTTTAAGCTCTTGAAAGTGCTTTGTCGTGTCCTTTACAGCTTTAAACCAGGAGAAATCCCTAAGCACTCATCCTATATTTCAGGGCCAACATAAATAGATAAGCATTTTTATTCTAGTAAACCTTAATTAAGGTACCTGATACTAATAACACATAAGTAAATTGGATTAAACGCGTTATATTTACTGTTACTTTGTGTGTCTTCCATGATCACGAGTTGAAATATAAGTTTAAATTGACACAATTTAGTTATGTTTTAATGTAAAAACAGTTTATTAAAAGGAATTGGTGTATTAAACGCTATTAATTGTCTCAATATTAATGTAATGTACACGAAAGTTTTCAATTTTTAATGTACCTATGTGTAATGAATTTATTTATTAGATACTTCTATAAAAATTATATTTTAGTTTTAATAATTATATCCCAGATAAGTATTTACACATGTTTATAGGATAATTATTTGTAAATATTTTTTTGAATTTGCATATTATCTAAGTAAAGAATCATCAAAATGATACTACTCTATAGTGAAGAACTATGTAGATCAGGAATGGAGTGCTTTAATTCCATAAAAAATGTACAGGTATATTCAAACATTCTTGATACAGGGTGGTAGCGACAGTAACCAGTTTTAACATTCTCCAATGGGGTGTGTAAACAAAACAGAGGAGTTACTCGTTCAATATTGACCTAGGATAGGTTCCACAGATTGGACGCTAAAATGCTTCACATATTCAAGGCTTCAATAGGTCATTGTGCTCCCAGCAAAGCAATTTACAACATCTCAAATGATAGATAAATGCATCCAAATTATAGTCTGTTGCGTGCGAACGTGGGTAAACTGTGCCTGATCAGTAGCAGGATTTTTACTGAATAGCGGAGTCTTTAATGCTTTGACATAAGGTGTATTTTCTAATGAACCAACATTTAAATGCCTTTAACGGTCACGGTAATAATTTCATGCATAGGGTATTTTTTGAATTTGCGTTTTGTTTTATATTTCTTAAATTATGATTGCTTAATTTTATGAGTACTTAAAAACTTAACGATTAATCAATATTAAAATATTATAATTATTTATTTATTTATTACAGCTATGTATTTATTATTTATGTGACTTTAAGACACACGAGTTATTTGTGTATACATCAGACGGTTTTGTTCTTCGAAATTGTATTATCTGCTGCTGAACAATCTATAGAATTTTTAAACTTAAATGTTAGTTGAACAGTATTGTGTCCTATCAAGTTTTTCTTTTGAATAAACTACCTTGTACGTAATTTCGGCGAAATGTGATATTTTTTACCGGGCAGGTGACTGCGCGAGCGGGATGGAAGAAAGCTCGGGAGAGAACATCGGATTGAGGAATGAGGATTCAAATGACAGTCTTGTGCCGAGTGCCGACGCGGATAGCGGTCGACCGCGTTACGTGAGACAGTTCGCACGTCAGAAACTTTACGTGTATGATAACAAAGTTAAAGCTTTGTTAGCTATAATATTAAAATAATTTGTGTCTTTGTTTTAGTGAAAATTATTCAGTGCAATATAAGCTTTATTGTGGTAAGTGAAATTTAGTTTTAGGGGTAAGTCCGCACGGTCAGTGGCAGACTAGTCGTCGCTGTCTCCGATTTTATCTTTGCTGATAAGAAGTTATTTATGCTGCAATATAAATATTGAGAAATAGTGGCGTTATTAATAATGTAGTAGTAAAATGATGGCGATTTTTCGTGGTCCCGTATTAAGTTCGTACGTAAGTTCCGTAAAGGGAATGACGCTTTAGTGATTAGTCTGTGCATTGCTCATTAGATAAGTTTGAAGAACAGCTTTCTGTGGGTGACGAAAAACATATTATTGCTCATAGAATAGAGTTTCATGTAGAAGAGAAATAAATGTGTTTTGTAATTTACATAATATATATTTACGACATCTTGAAATAACTACGTACACAAATCTTGAATCTCTCTTAAAAGTTTTCGTAGCAATAAAAAACACCTCGTTTCCTCTTCCTACAAATTTTCGCATCGAAATTTTGCTGAGACGTCTACGGTACAAAAACACTGTTATATTATGTCCTGCTATATTGTTGCATATAGTAATGATATTGGAAAATTGTATCTGCCTATTAAAATTAAATTTAATTAATATTTTAAAAGAGCATTACATAAAGTTATCGCTACCATAAAATACTAAGGACATAAATTTATCTTTATACAGTAATACCTACCTACGTTAGAAGAATTATCGTGTTTCACACACATTTAATGGTTTAGAATACATACGAAGGAATAGATTTTTTTTTAATCTGAGGTGCCACAGATTTGAAGACGACAGTATGAGAGTATGTGGAATGAAAGTAGTAACTATGTGGAATATGTAGTCTATTAGTCTAGTTATTCAAAGGGGACACGCTGCCAGTATCTTCGGAACCTTGCCTAAAGGGACTCCTTTTAATTATATATTTTAAGGTTAGTTTAATTTATTATGTTGTTTAATTCAGAACTATTAAATATTGATTCTAAATTCAAATTTAATTGCAGAGTAAAGCCCGTTTTTGGTCCTAAATAACAGAAAATATGCTCTTAACAAACCCCTGCCTTAGCTATAAAACCTGGAGCGTCTACATAATATTACCTAGGTACCTACTTAATGGTCCTATGGTCTGGCAAGCTAGGGTTTTGTAAACTTCAAAGTACTTAATTTAAAAATTCTAATAGTAGTTCATAAATAAAATAATTAAAAAAGCCGCATATCTATTATAAATGTATTTAAAATATTTTGTATATATTGATATACTAAGCATAAATAATATAGTTTCAATTTTAGCCTACCTTTTAGTCTTCTATAGATTGCACTTATGGAGCGCGCAAATATATGATGTTTCATCCCTTCGATTTGCAGGTCAAAAATGCAAATCTCGTCTTAAGATTGCATAGTTCATTTAAAGTTAAATTTAGTTCGTTATTGTTAAACCTTTCGAAAAATTATAACTTTAGATTGTATCTGTTTTAATAAGTTTTTTAAAAAGCAATACGGCTTAAAAAACGTGTATAGTTATATGTTTGTTACATTCAAGGAAATTAATGTACACTGTACACATGTAGCACTATTCATTGTTGTTGATCATAATAAAGAATCTTTGAAATTGAATTGATTGATTCTGGCCAAACGTCCAGTTCTGGCTAAAACTGTTAAAATATTTTATACTTACATAAAAATGAAGAGATGGTAATTTGCATTCAGCTATAGCTGTGGATTCCCCTATAGGAACACTCCTAAAGCTAAAGCTGTGTAGCGCTTTAAGGAGTTTTTAGTACTCTTGAGTGTTTAGAGGAGTTAATAGGATTAACTCAGTTTTATCATCGGACGTCAAGCCAGAATAAAATACCATCCGTATCAACTCGACGTCCGTCGTTCCACAATTGAGCGTTTCTTAACGCAGTTTTTGTAGCGCTTCACTACTAAAACTGCCCGCTGTAGTATTTCCGGATCAAATTTTTAAAAGGCCGGCAACACACTTGCGAGCCTTCCGACAATATGAGTGTCCATTGCGGTACCACTTAATAAAACGTTTGCCCCCTGTTACATAAAAAATTATAATTGTTATGAAATAAATAAATAAACTAACTCATGTTTATATCTTTTGTAATTTAAATATATCTCATAGAAAACACGCATTATTTTGCAGGGGTGTGAGATTTAAACATGAATAAATTTGATATATTTGAACAGGCAACCCTAAATTATCTGAACTTTATGTATCGAAACGTACCTTGCATTCAAGCTCGGAATAGTAATGTCGATAACCTGAACCTTTTGTCAAAATAGGGTTTCAATTCAGTCCTTTGTTAATATTTAGGTTATCTGTATGGACAACTTTTTTATAATCAATTAAAGCCCCGAAAGAAGTCTGTAATGACTGAATTAGTTATGTGTAATGTAAGACTAAAAGCATTTATTCGTGGAGCTATTTTAAAAACGTGTATACTACTTATGTACACGCGTTAGAAGTTAAACTTCTTTGGCGTGATAAGATAAAACCCTTTCAAAAAACCTTTGGCCTTATTATACGTTTGTAGAAAAATCTACACGACCAATAGAAAAAAATATTCTCATAATTTATTCCTTAATGCGCCAAAAGAGTTATATATAAGGGTTATAACTTCAAAAACACAAACTACAAACACTTCTAATTTCTTGACTATCCATAACTTCAGGATGTCGATTTTTTGTGACGGTGTGCGCGCATATCGTAGAAATTTACTCTCATCATTTTTCCCTAAAATAACAAAAACTATCTTATGAAGTCCGATATTGTCAAAGATTAAAATGATAGCTTGTTTTATTAAAATGATAGCATGTTTTATAAATTAAAATCGAATTAATACCTACGTTGTTGCTGTTTATATGATTGTAGAACAAAATTGCTTACGATATAAAATGCTAGTGACTCAACCACGTCGTGACTTCTTTAGAACTTTTAGATGAACAAGTCCGTAACTCGAAGCTCTCAGTAAGGTGATTTTTATCCTTTATTTTTTAAATTCTGAGACATGCTCCTTCGAAAGCATAACGTTATACGTTACTCGCAAATATAACGTATACCCGTGGAGGATTGTTTTTTGATCGCTTGACTAGGATTTATCCGTTAAGCGAAAAAATATTAGGATTACATATTAACTCAGTCAGTGCTTCTTACAATTAGTCATTTGCTGATTGGTCTTATACGTTTATTATTTATATTCCTAGTGTCCCGTTTTTATTTTGTCACTGTCATATATTACATACCATGACCTACTATACTATTTTTGTAATTATCAGAATTTAAAGCATTGACGCGTGTCTCCCGGGATGGTCGATGGACAACCGACAAAGACCGTGGGACAATGGGACGATTGAATGACAAAAGCCGCTCCGGTCCACTGCAACTTGCTCCACCATAGCATAAAAACCGGTCAAGACCGAGCCGGCAACGGCTTTGTGTCAAAATCATGTTTAAACCTCGAATTCTGTTATAACTGGCCAGTTTTAAAGTATGCTACTAAGACGGAATTCGCAATCGCATATTTAAAGAATGTAGAAATTTAAATATGGAAGCCGACAAATCGTTAGGGCAATCAGAAAATTTATATAATATCGTCAGTCATACAAACCGTAATTTTGTTGCGTTTATCACAGGACTGCATTCGTATATGTCTTTAGTTTTTATTGTTAGGATTGCATGTTATTTATCTATACTTTTACGTTTACTAAATTAGTTAAAATTAAAAAATAACGTGTCCAAAGAGACGCCGAATTTTAACAGTAATAACATTAAACGTTCGTAATGAAATGAAGTCAGAATTTATAACAAATTCGTTCCCTAGAGAAATAACGAGATATACAGTTACTCGTATATTGATTAATCAAAACGGAACGGAATGAAAATATAAGAGAATATACTATACTGTACAAACATACAATCAATGTATGGAAATTATAATCGATAAAAGCATGACAATAATGTTGCCTTATATTATAAAAATAATAAGAGATTAAATATCAACTGAATTAATGATACATTGTTGTGAAACACTTGTAATACGTTTTAAATCAAATGTCAGACCAATTTTGTCAAAAAGAATTGTAATAAGTACAATTGTTGTTCATTGACTATTATTATAGACTATCGTTACCAATGTCATAGATTACAGGTTCAGACCAAAAACATAGAGCAAGCTATAGACTATTAACGTTAAAATTAATTTCTTAAATCAATGATCAATTGGCTTATTCCGTGTAATAAATTTGTATATATCGGACATAAAAGAATCCGCCATCCGGAAATCTGGGCATTCACCTTGTCTGATTTTATAGTTATTTAACTGTATAGCTTAATTTCATAAATCATTTCTAATTCTTTCACTTTATAGAAACGAATCTCATGTTCAATGCGAACACGAAAAGGAAAAAGAGTAATTATTCGCTAGTCATTATAGCTTATTAGCGTTTCTGAATTGACGTTTCCACATTTATGCATAAATGAATTATAAGATGCGTTCTATCAGAGGAAAGTGAAGATTCATCTTGTATACAGCGGGCTTACCGCGTAATATTAGCTATATTTAATATTAAGGTTTCGTACAATGTAATAGCGATTTTGCTATTATTAATATAGGCTTTGTATATAGAAGGTGTTTTCATAATTTGTATTCCGATCTATTGAGCGGCTCTGCTTAACGATTTACTGCCGTCCTCAGATTCGGCAGTCATGAGTAAGTATATGGCGAGAGAACTTTGCGGTATTTGCTACCGCGGCTAATAAATAGTCCACCCAATCACATAACAAATAGCCTAACAATAACCAACATAAATTTTAAATTAAAAAACGACTTAAAAGTATTTTAAGTAGACTACACATGCATTTGTCGCACTCCTAAACAAGACTGCTATGGTTACATTATTACTAACCACAGCGGTTTTCTAATGTAACAGATTGTAATATATGTACTATATTATTTTGTAAAATAAAGAGTAAAAAAAATTCGGCTTATTAGTAAATATATATAATAAATAGTTTATATAAAATCCGGCAAAGTCATAGCTGTATTGAACAAGTAATGGATGGAAATGTCGAAAAACAAAGATGAATGGGATAAGCTATAGGAGGTCTATACCCAAGATGGAATTTCGACCCGACAATCAAAGGCCAATCACTTTATATAATGTAATTACATTCTTAATAAATGTTGTATTCGTGTTGCGATGTAAATTTTATTTGTATATGTAAATAAATAACTTAGAATAATACAAAAATCCCTTCGGATCCAATTTTTCGACAGTTCTTTTGACTGACCTTTGATTTCAATGGCAAATGGCATGTAAACTTGGAAGCATATTTTTTTCTGACGTTTATAAGTGTACGCATTAAATAATAATAAATTATATTTAGTTTTTTTTTAATAAATGTTTCACTGCCCTATGCATTTATAAATCAGTCCCTAACTTAACGATAAAAATTGCAGCGGAACCACACCTTTGATATATTATCTGTGATTTGAGGTGACTAAATAGAAAGAATTGAAATAACATATTGATTTCTATAAACATTTTGAGGCACACGTGCAAAAACTTATAAGGACAAAGACAATTCCATGACATTTAATATTCAGATAAACAAAACACGGTTTTTGACTGTTTTCTATTGTACGTTATAATATTAAGTCTCGATAACGACTGTTTAGTAATTGTTCATTATATGACCTTTTTAATGTTCAGAAATGAAACTGGTTTGAAAAATATCTCAATTAATTTATGTTCTGTCCCACTTTTACACAGATTACATGTCACGGTCGATAACTATGCTATTAAGTATGTTATATTAGTGTTATGATAACAGTTACAAATATTTAAAGCTTGAAACATTTTTAACTTAACATTCAATTTCATACGACTTTAATAATTAACGGGTAGTCCGAAAAGTAATAAAAGTCACCTCAATTATTATTGGAAATAAAAAAGCTACTTTTTGCAAAGCGGAGAACTTCTCTGCAGTTTAGCTGTCCCTGGTGCCAGGTGTTAGAGAGGGGCTATAAAAAAGAAAATGAAAAATTAAACAGCAAAATTTTTTTATATGTATTTCATAATATTTATATATTTTTGCAGTCGAAATATGTGTGTATCAGCCAATTACTTATATAGAAATATATCAAAAAGCGGGGCACGTACGTATGGTGTTTTTATTAACTTACTATAATAAAATAATCTGCGGCGTTGCGCTGTGTCGAAGGTATGTAATAGGTTATTCTCGGTATCAATATACCTGTGTACAGAACGCGTACAATATTACATAAATTATCTTATTACGCTCGGGGTCATTGTGTTTGCGACTTTGTATCTATTACAAGATACATATATACATACCAAATACCTATTTCACACAAAATCAATAATTTTTATTAAGTTTTTTTTTGTTTTAAATGCGAGGTCTTAAAACGAATGGGTGGAGTGCATCCTTTGGGTTCGGGGTGAACATTCTATTGTCTCTTAACTATTCTTCTTTAAAGGAATGTGGTCAGGTCAGTCTGTGACGATAGCCATATTTTTATGTGCATCTCTGGCATTTAAACCCCGTTCGACCATTTACCATAAATAATTAGATTTCAGTACTAAAACTTTCATATGATAATCATAATTAAATCTTTAAATTGGGATGTTGATACTATTTATTTCCGTTACATTGACTGCAGGTTATATACAGCATCATAATAAACCATATTTTACTCAAGCGATTGTGTCACTGTCATAGATAATGTCTTGCAGCTATTAGTCTGTGGCAACTGGTAAGTGATGTCAAAGAAGTCAAACCTTATCTGTGGAGGCACTCCCGCAACTAAGCCCTTTACTTGGTCAATGCCATAAGAATTAAAGTAACTAAATCTTTTGCGGAATATAGTATTAAGAAGTATTATGTCGTAAAATATTCATAACACTAATAAAATAAGAACAAATAACTGCCCTAAACGGGCCCTAAATGTCCCTTAAAGCAGCAAGTATAGACTGTCAACGGGTTTGAATGGAAAAAAATATATAAATAAAGAATATACTTTATTCCATACAGTATAAACATTTTATGAGAAAAATGTGATTCTATCGTAATACCAAACTCGGAGGGTTGTCTCAGACTGGTGAATACCACATTTCTATTAGTAGGCATAGTTTTTTAGTTCCTGTACTATAGTTGGAAATCGCAAGAACATAATTTTATGTATTATTTTTTGCACTTGAAGGGCATTAAAATAAACAGTTTCTTTAATACTTGGAATTGTTAATTATGTAACGCTAGTATCAAAACGAAATAATTGTAAAATATTCAGAAATAATGGAGCCAGTGTATTCCGAATGAAAACTTACTTTCCACAAGCCTATAAAGTTTACCTATGTGTATATAACCTTAGTTTCATTATAATGTTTCTTTGCTTTCGACATTAGGATCAAATTAAATAAAGTCTTAATAATCTCATCCTCTGCTTTTCTCCGTAACAAACTTAAACAATTCAACAAAAATCCAATTACGATAGCATTGTAAGTAAGCCCTTTAATGAGACAGGACGTTAACAAGACCATAATACCAGGTGTCGGCAATATAAAAGGTGCCATATTAAAACATTGTAATTACTATCCCATTGAAACTGTTCGTGGAATCTTCAGAAACGGTTAAACTTGTCCCTGGAGACAGTCGGAATGACTGTCTGAGAACGTAACACAATCTGCCTTTTGTTTTTACTTCTAGTTTCTGTCTTTTTAGTAATATTATCCTTGTTGCGTATATTTTGGTGTTGAATTTAGGTTATTTACACAATATGCATACGACGGCTTTGGTATGCGATAAGCAAAGAAAAAAGTTGCCGAATTTTTTACCAAAATATATACTTTTTTATTACATTTTAAAAAAGGTACACATAACTTGCTATAAAGATCAACAATAAAAATATTAACTGAATTCACACACACATAAGGCGAAGAGGAAGAATCGCTTGTAATTTCTAATTAAGATAAATTAAATATACATTACATTACATTTAAACTTTGAGTAGTTTACGGTAAGTATACTACTTACTTACTTAATTCTCGAGAAAGATGATGCATAAAATTACGAAAATTCACTATTAATATCCGTTAAATAGATTTTTTTATTTTATAATAAATACATATTTTTATGTCATGAATAAAATCGTTTTAATATCCATTCATCATTTTAACAAGCGTTAAAGTAGAACTTCTCTAATAATTACAGAGATCCTAATCTCGATCCAGTTTAGGTGTGAAGTGTCTCCGCCTTTTTATGACACTCGTAGCCCGCGGTGAATCTTCACAAAAGAATGTTGAAGTTATTAATGACTAGCATTCTTCGTTCCAGCCATTCATTCACGGATCCTAGAAGAATGGTTTATTTTAATCATAAAAATAGTCTTGTGACAAATTTGTAACAATGCTATTGTCTCATTCAAATATTTAAGCCGCAATTTAATAATGTGATACTATTTGTTTCTTTCCGTATCAAGAATATTAAAATATTTTGTTCGTTTTCATTTGTTTTGATACGTAGGTATACACAATAGTGAAATATACACTGTTTATAATTTGACGCGCTCGGGAATTTCTAATGATTAAGTTTTTTACTAATCAGATCCTTTATTCTTGATGAGCGGCCATATTTGGTGGTGGTTCTTAAGCGGCTACAATCTATAACACTTTATATTAATCTGCCACGCTTACGCACGGCTTGCGTTACCCATGGCGAAATAAAAGTACAATTTCTAGACTTTCATTTAATCTTCACGGTAGATTAAATAAAATAAAATATATTTATGGAAAAAACAATTTAAATATATCCTCTAATTCATCACTTGCGTGCTCAAAGTACATTCAACACATAAAAGAAATAGCTCATATAATAACTTAGGTATGTGATTTCAAACGAAGCTACATACACATCGAAGTAAATGAAGATATTCCAGCTCATATTACTTTTATTCTGTCCTTTAAATGTGGTTTTTCCATTCCACCAGCTTCTAGGAATGTACTTTTTTTAGTACAATCAGGATCGGCTGATCGGCTGATTACGAAAAAGGATGCGGGCTGCCAAATAGGGTAGGGTTTCTATTCCGATGATAGACATCGGATCGTAGATTAAAAAGGGATAATTATTCTTTAGCGTATACATAATAGATGATGAGCAACGTCTTACATGAAATAGCTGGCTAAATTAGGCGATAGAAAATATATATACTGCAAATTAATTATAATTGGTTATTGGAAAATAGTTATATAAGACATAACGGTATTGGATGTTGTATTCGATTGTGGATGGAGAATGATAATGTTTGTTGACCTGGAAGGCTTAAAGGAATAGGACTCTGTTGAGGAGCATTCAACTCCGGGCACCAATAGATTCTTCTCTGTCCTTGCATTTGCTTGTTTCGTTTTTCTTAAAATATTTTTTAAATATGTTTTTTTAACTACAAAATATTGGTGATCCTATCGTATCACGTCATTTAAGTAAATGCCATGTTTCTATAGAATAGGGGCCAAACGCCAATAAGGGACGGGCAAAAAGGGCAGTCATCGCAGCCCATAGACACTCATTCAGCATTCTAGTGGGTTCACTGCCGGTCTAATCACTTATTCTATTTTGGTAATGTTTTAAAATCTGTTATAATACAATTTGATATATTTTTTAGCTTCAGTATTTTGAATATATGGCCTTATAAACTGTATTATTATTTATATTATTTATTAAAATATCTTAAGTAAAGGTTTTTTTTTTCTGCGGTAAATTGCAAGGCTAAGGGTATGAGCGAATTTATTCTGTGGTACTCTTAAATGTAAACAAGATTTAAAAAAAAAAGATAATAGATTCGTTGCTATCGAAGATGATGTCAAATACCCTAAAATAAATTTCTTGTAAGGTCATTCGATTGAATATTAATCCTATACTTTAACAAATTAGTATTCAATCTTTCCACAATAATTTGTATAATCTATCTAGTATATCAAGAATATACTTTATAAAAAAAGTTGTCGAACAACATAATTAAGTGACTTAAATATATTATTTTTAGTAATAAATTTAAATCAACGTATTACTTACGCATTTTTAATCGTAGATTTTTTACTTTTCTAGATTTCTTAAATATAATTTATGCTTCGAAAATATTTAAGAAAATATATATTAATGTTTCGATATACACATTAGAATGTCGATGGAGTCAGCAAGTCTTTTTATTTATGCTCAATATTTAGATAATATATAGATAGGATAGATGGCCCCCATTTGCTTTCGTTAATTTCTCTTAGAATCCCTCACCCGTATGCGGCAAGATACAATTATTCCATGTACCTCGCACGAACACGAATTAAATGCACAATTTGCCAATTATCTATGACGCTACTTATGAAAATATTGATATTTATCACGTCGCCAAAGAGGATGTGAGGAAATATTTGTAGAGGCGGGAAGATTTTGACTTTCTTTAGCAGTAACAATCTAGTTTTTTCTTTGAAACATTAATTACTAATGGTTTATACGTAATTTCAGTTTTATATATATATATATTTTGCTTTTGTGTAAATACACAATGATAATACGTACTTATGTTTTCTGTTTCTGTTAATCTGTGTAATCTGTTTGGCTTTGTCTTTTGTCTAAGTGTTTTGTTTTATAGATATGTCAAAAGCTGTTAAAAGCGAAGAGACTGCTTGTATTTGGTCGTAAAAACCGATAGTTACAATAGCCGATGACGTTGTTATTAGTTTATAAACATTTGTGTTATTATAGGGTATTATTTTATACTAATATTTGTTTAACTATACTGTGGACGTTTTTTGCTTTACCTAACTTTTACTCCTTATACAATTTTGCGTGGTTGTATCGAAAATACTGTTTTTTCTTTTTGTAAACGATATCCCAAGAATCTACTACTATTTTAATATGGAATTTAAATGTGGTATTTAAATAAATACAATAAAATAATATAAGCAACTCGTTAAAAGTGTATGTAATTATTATTGCAGACAAATATCTATGTTGATAATCTCGACTTCATTATTGTATTTAAAAAGTAATTGTACATCGTTTAATAATTTTTATTTTCATAAAAAAAAATTAAAATAAGATATATTAAAATTTAAAGAAATACTGACGACATTAAAAATTAAATCTGGAATATCTTGTTATTTTTTTTAACGAGCCAGCAATCGTAAAGATTATGAGCACCAAGCGGTCAAAATCCAAAGAGGTTGTCAATACTTTACTGGTTGGTACATATAAGTTCATAGTACTAAAAACATAAACCACAGGCAAGTATATTTATGTAAATCGATACCATTACATAAGAGGGCGCGTAAGTACCGACTCCCTACTTACTGTGCGTTATGGGTAACTGTTATCCTTGCTAGCTTTCACTTTATCTACCATGCCCTTAAAATATTTTCTCAGATATTCGTAAAATTATTCCGTTACTAAGATATATATATATACGGAGATTGCCATCCTCACTTATTCCAAGCACATTGGAAATGTAGTTTTTTTTTGTTTTCACGAAGTAGGAATCTCTACAAACAGAATTTGTCTGGTGCGTGACTTGAAACTTGATTTTAATGATTTTATTAATTCCCAACTTAAGGATTGAATACACTTAACAAAAGCATTGACAATTAACAAAAAAAGCGTTCGTACAAAGTACACATGTCAGAAGTGAAACTTCTTTGTAAATTAAATATTACTTATAATTAATTATTAAGGTAAAAGCCCTAATAGATAATCAACCAGTATCTGATCACTCCGTATATTTGTATATCTATGTATATTCATACTGTTTACACATTGTATTCGTACTAATGATGCTATGAACTTATGAAGAAATGAATCTGCGTTTACTACACAATACGGCGTTTTGCGACAAAATTCCCATCTAAAGTTCTAATAACTACTCAACGATAACATGAACCAATAGTGTGAATTTTTTTTCCGATCTCCCTTTCTCACTCTCTCTCAATCAGTCTCAATCGCTTTCTCCCTTTACTTCGACAGAAACGGTGCACTTCGTGACGCTAATATTATTGTTATTGCGTTTCATTCATAAAAAATTACTCATGTCCCTAAAGAAGTTTCACTTCAAAAAAGTAGAATGTTTTCTAGTGCGTGTTAAACTTCCTTGGAGTCTTCTCGGCGATATAATTATTGTCATACCACTTTCTAGCGCATTTATGAACGAGACAATTTAATTAAGAGACCAAAACATATTCACAATACTAGACAAACTGTAATTATATTTAAACTAGCTGACCTGGCGAACTTTGTTCCGCCTTAATGGCAATAAATAAGCAGTTTGGGTTTTTTTATTGGAAAATATACAAAAAAATTAAATACCTACATTAATCATTCATTATTATTTCTGTATTTTAGTACATAGGTTGCTCTTCACTTAAGTACCTTGTGATACACATTTTTTCATTTTTTGTTTTATTATCAGGCGCTAAAACAAACAACGCTGATGGTCTTCCGACCCGTGAACATGCCACGTATAATTGACCATGGGAAAAACATGAATGTTCTAGATTTAAACCACAAACTTTTAAGGATTGGCCTTGTGATTTGTTGATGGTCATGGCAAATGCAAGACGTATCGGAAATTGAAGTCTTTTAAATTCAAACGGCATATCGGTTGGGATCATCGGGATCCTCGGAATAAGAACTTCCTCACCTTTGAATTTTCCTATCATTATCGTAGCGTAAATTACATTGTTCTTCAATTTTCTAACCACCAAACGCATACCATTATGATGTTCAGGTCATCTACATCTTTATTCTTTTTCTTCTTTTTTATCAGTAAGCAATGTAACTCTCATGTTTGTTGTCAGCTGCAGTTTCGTCACATAGCGCCATAGATTTGACGATTTGAGGCAAGCGTTTATTTCGTCGACAGCCGTAGATCTTGGAATTACTGGCAGTATTTGGCGGAAATCGCCAGACAGTAAAATCATTGCTCCTCCAAAACATCTCGATTCATTGCGTAAATCTTTTAATGTTCGGTTAAGTGCTTCCAATGCACGTTTATGCGCCATTGTGCATTCGTCCCAGATGATGATTTTCGATGCCGCTAAAACTTTGGCCATTGCTGAGTGTTTTGCAATATTACACGTTGGTTCTCCAATAGTTTGAAGATTTAACGGTAATTTTAATTCTGAATGAGCCGTACGGCATCCTTCTAACAATGTGGCTGCTATTTCAGAAGAAGCAACTGCAACCGCTATGTTGGATCTCGCCCGAACAGTTGCTAAAACTAATGACATGAGGAATGTCTTGCCAGTTCCACCAAGGGCATCTAGGAAATATAAACCACCATTTTCATCATCGTTTGCCTTCATTAAAGTATCATAAACTTCCTTTTGTTGGTATTTCAACAGGGGTACATTCGTTTGAACTACTAAATTTAATTCCTGGTGATCATATTCACGTTCCCGTTCCAATACTCGATTAAATGCGTCATTCGACAACAACAACAAATAGAAACATTCATCATTCTTTGGATGAACTGTATACATACGACAATACCGAGTTTTATAGTTCTCTTCACTGTTTATACGAATGGGCAATAGCACTATCATTATAATTAAATTGTAAATTGTAAAAATAATTAAACGTATTTATTTAATAGAAATATTTTGAATATTGATTTCTTACAAATATCAAATTGTCATATATACGTCATTACACAGCTGTCATTATACGTCAATTACATAGCTATCATTTGCGTTTTATTATTCCAAGTCTGATTCTTATTTGTTATACCACTTTTTATAGTGACTGACGTTTCATGTCAAGTCCCACGGGAACGCTGTCGAACGGGATAAAAAGTATCCTATGTCCGTCTCCTGGCTCTAAGCTACCTCCATACCAATTTTCACTCAAATCTGTTCTTTCGTTCTTGAGTTATAAGTGGTGTAACTAACACGACTTTCTTTTATATATATAGAAAATCGTTCACGAACAGTTATTACGTATTGTGTTGAAGATCACATATCTCTTTTTACCATGTATAGACAACAAAGTGAATCTTAGAAAATTGTATCATTGTTGTGTGTAAATATGGGAAAATTTAAAGTACACGTTAATCGAGATAAGTACTATTAAGAGTCTTCATTGACGTCAGAGGCATGTCGATATTCTGGGTCTAAAACATTACGATTTCTTCTAAAGTACATACGTAGTTATAGTTATTTAATTGATTTGTACTCGATGATCACTAAGATATAGTACCTTTTATAGATATCCTTTTCCTTTTATTCATGAGTTAATTAATATCCAGAAGAACGCTAGAATTGCGTCGACTTGCTGCCTCCACACCTCTCTATCCTGAGCTTGTCTCATTGCAGTAAGGGATGTTGAGAGTCATAATTATTTTAATTTGGTTAGAATAACGGGTAGGCGATATTAATTTAAAATATAGCAATATTTATGAACTTTCATTGGCAAAACGTGATCGAAACATTTAAATCTGGTTCCGCCAAGAATGAATTCGGTTCTTCCAAATCCAAGATATAAATGATCAATACCTCGAGCTCTCTTTCTCTAATATGGATTTCCGATTTATTTATTAACGAAATAAATAAATACTCAGAAAAAAGTCTTCATTTTGCATTATGAAAATATTAAATTATAATCACGAAGTCCTCGATTTGAGGATTAACTTTAAGCCTATATAAGCTATTTTAATCCTGTAAAATCTTGTCTTGAAATTTTAACGCTATCAGCTAAATGGAATCTACTAAGAGGATAAGATGACTTCTCATAGCTGGACTGGTTTATGCATGGATTTGACACGTTTGCCTTCGAGGACTGTCGCATTATGCATTTTCTCAGTGTGCGTATGAGATATGGAGATTATTCCTACTGGTTTATATTGCATATATAATAAATTTACGGAAATAAGAATTCCTCTGCATACGAAAAAGAAAATTCGATGTGAAAGTAATGTGAAAAATGAGTTGTTCGTTGTCGTATCTATAATTCTTGGATTTGGAAACTATTTGAGTAAGAATAAGTATCGCAATACAACGAGAAAATGCTGCCAGGGTTAAAAGTACCCTGCTACAGGATCCAAACTTTTTAATTTGTTTTAATTTTCGTATTATTAATTTATGGAGTTTAGGCTATGATTACTAATAAAATTTGAGTATGATGATTTGTGCTTTCAAGCAAGTGTCCTACATTTCGTTTATGTTAGTGTTAAAATATATTCTAGAATAATTGTGTGTGTGAATTTTGTGATTTGCACCGAATTCGAAACCAATTTTAGCTGTTATTTTTCACATATTTCAAGAATGTTATTATCGCACTACATTTATTTTTTATGCATAAAATAAATTTACTATTTATATTTTTCATCTATATTCTACCAACACTACTCTTCATTTTTATTGGTAATTTATAAGCAAATCAAGATTGGCCTGTCTCAGATAAAAAGATCTTGTTTCTATCGAATTTATTTATATTTTAATTAGATGCTGATTTCGAATTGATATTACATTGTTGACGAAGAAAAATCATAATTTTGGAAAAGTATTAATTAATCTTTACAATTCCTTATAATTAGTATTTAGCGCGAATTACGAATTCCGCATATCATGAATTGGTTAAAATTTTACGTCACAGGCTACGTTGTGACAACTTTAAAAAAATACTTATTTAAAGTAAAAAAAAATTTAAAGTGTCAAATACCTCAATGTTTCTGTCGCACTTAAAAGAAAGCCTTTTTTAACATTGGCTAAAGCTTTTCTCTTTAAAACATCTGTCATAGTGTAGTACTATGACTATGAAGTAGGCGTAACTTAAAGCCTCTAATAAAAGCTGAGAAATTTGAAAGCCAGCCGCGAATTATACATAGACTAGGCGAGTGACCCTTCTTGGCACGCCAAAAACGGTCTTCGTATTCACAATCAAGATAGAAACTGGTTTCGCTGTGGGCTCGTCTCGATTCATGATTTTGCTTTCTACGAAAGGGCAGTTATATACTCTTATTGTATTTAACATTTATAAGCTGTTTATCGTATAAAGGGTCTTATTTCCAGTAATAGTAAACTATAAAATAGTCTTTAGATATATTTGTACTATTAACATTGGCTACATACTGTTATATTCAAAAACAGTATTTATTTGAAATCTGTGAATTATTCAAATAAAGCAAATAGTAATGAGCGATTGTTTGTTTCCTTAAAAATGTAATATAATGTAACAAAATCTTGACACTAAATAAGAATCATTTAAATTTCAAACTTATACAAGATATAAACGCCGTTGTACCTAATTAAAAAACAATTTCATTGTATAATTTAAAAGTTAAAAGGAGATATTCCAAACGATTTCAAGAAATCTGAGTAAAAAAAACAGTAACGCTAATATTTGAATTTGGTTCTCTGAAATCAGTTTCATGATCATTTATGTTTTTAATATGTAAGAAGATCAGCCATCTGTGCCTGACACACACTGTCGAGTATGCATGCCGTTTTTCTCACGATGTGTTTCTTTAAAGTAAGCGAGTTATATGCGCACATAGAAAGTCGATTGCACAGTCGGGGATCGATCCTACGACCTCATGAGAGTGTCATACTAAAAGCACTAAGGCCAACACTGGTTCCTGAGTAATATACTTAGTAATTCTATCACAATTATGACACACAAATTTCATGTTAGATAGTATCAAAATTTGCTGGCGTTAATAATGTGTCAAACAAAGGTGCGGCTAATTTGATGTTTATGAAATTCTTAAGATATTTCTAATAATAGTTAAACATTTGTAAACGTATTGTCGGTTACGTATATGCTGAAGGAAGAATCGATTCGCGAAGATAACTGTAATGTTCAGATTTACCTAGTAGAGTGCCAGATGATATACTGACTTAGAATTTTGAACACAATTTTTAATAAATACAATTACTACCAATTCACTTACCAAAGCAAATCGATAAGAACACACTTTGCCAGAATAATATAAATGAACTTACTTAATGATTCAGACTGACTTGACATTATAAATGATAACTAGAAATTATAGTCCTTAGCGTAAGATTTTGTGTATTTGCCTTTGATCGTCTTTACCGGAGCTGAAGCAGACAACTGCCTTTGAATTTTAAGTCTTAGACGTGCTGATACGATGTTTTGCTACTGAGCAAGTAGATACTAATTGCGCGAGTAGATGTGATTGATGTACGGGGTTTTACCGCACGGTTAAGAATCTCTCGTTTAAACACTAGGGTAACTCGTATAAATACTACAGCTACTGCTAGGTAAAGCTGGCTTTATTTCGGTAGGAAAACCTCTGAAATTTTTGAGGTAAAACAATATCCCGTCAGCTTAAACAAAAACGAAATTTATGCTAACAAGATGTGTCTACAAGCGACACGTTTCACAGGTTTTACAAAACAAAAACTCATACAATGCAGAAAATTTAGGTGTCAAGGCACACATTTTGAGAGGTTTCATAATTGCGCTAAATGTCGGTTTATTTTCATGACAGTGACGTGTTATTTTACGTGAAAATCGTAATTGAACTCACCGTTTTATTATCTGTCATGTTAGGTGTATACATATTATTTGTGAAAAACCGTGTAAATGCCCATGTGACCCATTATTACTGATTTGAGGCCCGCGGCAGTTTTATACTAATTGGGTTACGTTTAAATATTTACTAAACTTATTTAAACCTTTAGGTACTAAAGAAGTGCGAAACAGTATAGTGTTTGTTTAGTATTGAAAAATCCTATGGAAACTCAATGATAATTTAAGATAATTACATATTCTAGAAAATTAGAGGTAATATTAATAATTTGCACGCTACAATGTATTTTAATAATTTTTTTTAATAAATTTAAGAAATGTATTAAAGAAAAGCTGTGTAAAAAAGCTTACTATAAAGTTATTGATTATCTAGTTGATAAAAGGGCCTGGGACTAATGCTGGGCAGGCTACCTCTAATTAATTTGATATATTTGTTTTAAATATTGTTTGATGATTTGCTTTTTCAAAGAGTACCGAGAGTTTTTTACGCCGGCTTTTTCTCTCGGCCTACACCCTCTGTCTTCTTTGCCGATGAGTAGGGATGCCTACAAGCTTGAATTGATTGACGTGGAATAAGTGATACCTAGATGATCTTATGTTCCAAAATAAACGTATTTTATTTTTTTATTTATTTTATTTTGTTTCCAATATTGTACGTCATCTTAATGTCATTGTATTCTTTGCCAACAATAATATTGACGTAATGTTAAATCTGTACTTCGCCCATCCTAGTGAATATCTATATATATAAAAGAAAGTCGTGTTAGTTACACCACTTATAACTCAAGAACGAAAGAACAGATTTGAGTGAAAATTGGTATGGAGGTAGCTTAGAGCCAGGAGACGGACATAGGATACTTTTTATCCCGTTCGACAGCGTTCCCGTGGGACTTGACATGAAACGTCAGTTACTATAAAAAGTGGTATAACAAATAAGAATCAGACTTGGAATAATAAAACGCAAATGATAGCTATGTAATTGACGTATAATGACAGCTATGTAATGACGTATATATGACAATTTGATATTTGTAAGAAATCAATATTCAAAATATTTCTATTAAATAAATACGTTTAATTATTTTTACAATTTAATTATAATGATAGTGCTATTGCCCATTCGTATAAACAGTGAAGAGAACTATAAAACTCGGTATTGTCGTATGTATACAGTTCATCCAAAGAATGATGAATGTTTCTATTTGTTGTTGTTGTCGTATGACGCATTTAATCGAGTATTGGAACGGGAACGTGAATATGATCACCAGGAATTAGATTTAGTAGTTCAAACGAATGTACCCCTGTTGAAATACCAACAAAAGGAAGTTTATGATACTTTAATGAAGGCAAACGATGATGAAAATGGTGGTTTATATTTCCTAGATGCCCTTGGTGGAACTGGCAAGACATTCCTGATGTCATTAGTTTTAGCAACTGTTCGGGCGAGATCCAACATAGCGGTTGCAGTTGCTTCTTCTGAAATAGCAGCCACATTGTTAGAAGGATGCCGTACGGCTCATTCAGAATTAAAATTACCGTTAAATCTTCAAACTATTGGAGAACCAACGTGTCATATTGCAAAACACTCAGCAATGGCCAAAGTTTTAGCGGCATCGAAAATCATCATCTGGGACGAATGCACAATGGCGCATAAACGTGCATTGGAAGCACTTAACCGAACATTAAAAGATTTACGCAATGAATCGAGATGTTTTGGAGGAGCAATGATTTTACTGTCTGGCGATTTCCGCCAAATACTGCCAGTAATTCCAAGATCTACGGCTGTCGACGAAATAAACGCTTGCCTCAAATCGTCAAATCTATGGCGCTATGTGACGAAACTGCAGCTGACAACAAACATGAGAGTTACATTGCTTACTGATAAAAAAGAAGAAAAAGAATAAAGATGTAGATGACCTGAACTACATAATGGTATGCGTTTGGTGGTTAGAAAATTGAAGAACAATGTAATTTACGCTACGATAATGATAGGAAAATTCAAAGGTGAGGAAGTTCTTATTCCGAGGATCCCGATGATCCCAACCGATATGCCGTTTGAATTTAAAAGACTTCAATTTCCGATACGTCTTGCATTTGCCATGACCATCAACAAATCACAAGGCCAATCCTTAAAAGTTTGTGGTTTAAATCTAGAACATTCATGTTTTTCCCATGGTCAATTATACGTGGCATGTTCACGGGTCGGAAGACCATCAGCGTTGTTTGTTTTTGCGCCTGATAATAAAACAAAAAATGAAAAAATGTGTATCACAAGGTACTTAAGTGAAGAGCAACCTATGTACTAAAATACAGAAATAATAATGAATGATTAATGTAGGTATTTAATTTTTTTGTATTTTTTCCAATAAAAAAACCCAAACTGCTTATTTATTGCCATTAAGGCGGAACAAAGTTCGCCAGGTCAGCTAGTTCTATAATAAATATAGTAAAAATTGTATTTATATCTTTCAAAACCCTGTAAGTCAACCATCCACTCACACTCCACACAAGCCACCACTATTTAAATTAAATTGGATATTGTTTCTTGCCGTGTTTTCTATAGAGATAGGTAACCATGGTAACAAACAAATCCACGTTTTACAACCATTTCATGTAAGTGGACTGTACATTTATCAGAAGTGAAACTCAAACAAAGCTTCGAAATTTAAATTCCACTGAAATATTCGGACCGGAGTTTATGTTAAGTAAATATTTGATGTAACGATACCCAAGCATACATTAGCGAAACCCTTGTGAAATGGGGCTTCCGAGCGATCCTTTTGCGAAATTTAAGACAATATTTTAAGCTGTATTGAATTACCTATAAACAAACTATTAAATTTAACCATGAGGGTTTCAATTTCCATATTAATAGTGTAAAATTATATACACCTCCCGTAGTCGTTCTTTGTGGTTTGCTTAGTTATATCACATTCAACAAAATTTATATATGTATATGCACCTGCCTCCTTACTCTGTAAATATAATTTATTGTTATCGCATACTCACTTTGATTAAAACTATACGTTGAACAATCACTTGGTGAAATCCAAATCCGTCTAAGTTCAGTGCCCGATCCATGTAAGTGGACTGTTTATTTTATATATTATATAAATATGTGTGTAATTTTATAGTTAAGAAAATAACGTATTTCTTTATACTAGGTATTCCCATTTGTTTAGGCGACCTGAATAATTCATATGTTAGTTTCCATTGTGAATGTAATGTAAGTTATAATTTCGTAGGCTCAGGGAGAAATTATTACTGACGTGATGTTGGCAGCATTGCTTGGTACCGTGAGAACATTAAACTAAGCAATGTCAGAAAGTTGTTAATAAAGTTATGTTGTTTAACTATTAAAAAACTTTTCATTTATATCACATACAAAATACACTTAGGATAAAAAAACAACATATAATTAAACAGTAATAGATGAAAATATTAACAAAAAACAATTACATGCAGTATTTATTTAATTTTACATAACCTTAAAACACAAACCGTGGTGGAAACACAAACCGGAAACTAGTAGTAGTACTGGCAGTAAATGTAAAATTAGAAGCATTTAATGTCTATTTCTTTTTTTTGACGCTCATAAGTGTACATTATGTTACCTATATGATAAAATGAAATTTTCAATATAAAGTGATATTAGTGTCCGCTTCTAAATTCTGTTTTGGTAACAAATTTTAACATTGATGTTAGGGAGCATAAGTACAATGAGAGTCCAAGGCCGCAAAAGATAGAGCATGTTAGAAATTAAACAACAATCTAAATGGAATGTTTAAATGGCCAGTGCATTAGAGTTGTCGCATTTGCAGTTCCCGGAGTAAATTCGTTGCTGACATCAACTCGTATTTGAGTTCGTCTAATATTAGCTAAATGTAAGCGAGTAATTTCTGTTCTGAGCTCATAAAATCTACGAAACAATGAAATGTTCCTTTATTTCATGAATTCGAGTTACTCTTAGGTTTGTAATGTAATAAAGGCCATTAAATTCTAATGAAAACGTGCAGGTTTATTATTATTGTGGCTTGCGCGTATGTAGGTAGAACCTGTTTTTCGTTTAAGTATTTCTGAATCAATTCGACTTAGGGACCTTCAAGAAAAGAGCGTACAAATTCTTAAAAGGCCGGCAACGCACTCGCGAGCCCTCTGACATTGAGTGTCCTTGGGCGGCGTTATCACTTAACATGAGGTTAGCTCGTTTGCCCCCTGTTCTATTTAAAAAAAATATTGCATTAATATACGGATTATCTATACGAAAATTGAACCCAAGACATCGTGATCTGCAGACCAAAATGCTGCAAAAAAATCTATGTTTGTATGTTGAGTTCTCCTAAAGTGGTCCCCATTGAGAATTAGTGTTTTTTGATCGTCGTAACTTTACCGGGTTACCGCTATAAATTTTTGGGGTAGTTTTGGTAGTTTCAGATGTTTTACGGTTTGTATAACGGCAAAATTTGAAGTCAGAAATGTGAGAGACCAGGAATATTGGGAAATACATTTTTTGAAAATCTTTTTTCAAAAAATACAAAAAAACAATGTAAACAATTTAAAAAATTCTAATCTCATTAATAATTTGAACTCAAAAATATTATAATATGGGGATCAAGTGCCCAGGTGTTACGCTGCAGATAACCCAAGAACTGATGCTTTCCTCGCTCAACCAAGAAGTGTCGCAATACAGCGACCAATGTTTTAAATTTGTTTTAATTTAAATTATTATTGTTATTGCTTTATTATGTCCTATACGTACGCGAGCAAAAACATAAATACTTATTGCTGATTACATTTAACAATAATTTGATGTCTAAATTCTTACATGTCAGCACTTGACCAAAATCAAGCAACGGTACAGCGGTTTCTGACAGAAATGAGTGTAATTGGGATATTAAGATGACATTAAAACATAGGAAGTGTATTTTATTAGTTATTATTCAACCATCTATATATAAAAGAAAGTCGTGTTAGTTACACCACTTATAACTCAAGAACGGCAGAACAGATTTGGGTGAAAATTGGCATGGAGGTAGCTTAGAGCCAGGAGACGGACAAACTATTTCTATTAAATAAATAATTAACAATTATAATGTCATGATAGTGGCATTGCCCATTCGTATAATGAATGATTAATGTAGGTATTTAATTTTTTTTTAATTTTCCATAAAAAAATCTGCTTATTAATTGCCATTAAGGCGGAACAAAGTTCGCCGGGTCAGCTAGTAATTTGTTAAAAACTTCAAGTTATAACTTAATTGCTTCGCATCAACGTGTTGATTTGGCCCCAGCGACTTTTTTATATTCTCAGGCCTAAAAGAATGGTCGCTAGACAGAAATTTTGCGGTAAGGAAGAGGTAATCATTTTTATCACTATATGAAATTCTATAAAAAAAATGTTTTTTTTTTATGTTAGTCTACAAACTTTACAGCCCACCTTATGAGCAAGGGTCGTGAAACACACACTCAACACCAGATAACATTTAAAGAATAAGAATAATTAGTAAACGTAGATAAGTTGTGATCATAGGTTTAAATGTTTAACAGTTTAATAATTACACTTTTAACTGTGTTCTATTATTTTCTATGGGATAGCATTTCTAACAATATTACATACATATTGGTCACACTCAGTTAAAAATACATGAAACCATTTACATTAATAATAATGCAAAGATATTTCGTTGATATTGTTGATAGCAATAAATTTTCTAAACTATTGCATTAATAGTTATCGTGTAGTAACACTAGGACTAACTTAGTTGACTATTTATTCTCAGGTCCAACAACGACATGTATTTCGTGAACAAGTGGATCGTGTCACATGGACCATGTTTTGGTCTTAGTTAATACCGGATAATGTTCAGTCTCAGTGCTGTTTATGTGTTTTGATATATATTTGGGAATGTCCAACACCCAAAACAGAGTATTTTATAGTTTTCAACAATGTTAAGCAACATATTTTAAATCCGTATGCTGAAACCGATATCATTTTCGTGCAATAGTAGTTTTATTATAAAAGTACAAGTATCTAAAATCATTAATATGTCAAATGCTACCCACGGTGCAGGGAATCCTTGTGACCTTGTGCACTTTCTCTTTCACTTCCACGCCGTTATTATTTGTATTTTTTTTTCTTTTTATTCCTTACCTTGTAACTTATATAATAGTTATCGATGTTCAATATATATATTAAGGATTTAGATTAAGTATAAAAAAACTACATATAATAAAAACGCTGAAGTACTGAGAGTAAAACAAAAATAATTCCTCTTAGAGACGAACTTCGTCTATAGAAGTGGATAAAACTAATGGGTCCGATGCATTTCTTTTGTGACTTGATAGTCAGCCAGAACATACTATAAATGTTACTATTTTGCTGTAATCGACAGCTCTACTGCTATTTTTTATTGGGTTATCTGTGCTTTTGTATGATTTCTTTTTATTAAGTTCTTTTTGTTCAATGTGTTCTGTTGCGTTCAGGCAGTGAACGTCTTGTTTGTGTTTTAATTCATTTATTAAACTCGTATGCATATTTGTATAGAAATTCTTAAAGCACTCATAAACATTTTTTGTATATTTCTGCGTGGTGTACGTGAGAGGTTATTTGCCAAACTCATAACATTTGAACGTTTACTTGTGGCTACACTAATTCTATTGAAGAGCATATGCGATCCGCTAACAAATCAAACCAATATTATGGGACACGTGTTCGATGCCTCATTTATCATTGTTTAGTCTGAATATGACGCAAATTGCCTGAGAATATATCGCCTTTATTTTCTTAAAATCCTTCATATAATTTGGTTATGTATAAATTATTGCTTATATTGATTATCGAATATGAGTGTAAAGAGCGAAGAGATTTCATTCTATGCGTCTCCAAAAATGGATTGTCTTCGTAGGGTTTAGTTTGTCTTGAAAACAATCTGAGATTGTGGATTAATTATTGGGTTCCGGCGATATATAATGCAATGTATGTGTTGTTTTAGTATTAAACGTATATAGTTAAGGAACAACATGTATAAACATTATCAAATTAACGTGCATAGATTTCAGACACGCCATATGGTTTGTTCTGCGTACGAGTCGTGGGAATTTATTTCAACAACATATAGTTTATTTTAATAGTCTTAAATATGCAATTCGTGTGCTGGTTTCAATCAGTGGCGAATGCAAATATTTAGATTACCAAATGTCAACAAATCATAGGTTTGACAGCATTTACCTGGATTCGTGTTAAATTATTCAAACGTTTTAACCTATTTTAACTAGACATGTATTTACTGAGGTCCGTGTTTGTGTTTATCTATGAGTTATTTAATTAAATTGTTGTGGTTGCATATTCAACAACAAAAATCATTTGATATGAAATTTCATGAAAACCAATACATATTAAAAATATTTTTATAAGATTTACATTTAAGTAAAAAAAAATCTCTTCGGATTGAAAGAATGACATTAAATATTTGAAGGCTGAATCTCTTCTGAAATAATTTAGTATCCCGTTGCTGTCAATGCGCTTTGACTATAATGACCGTAATATAAGTGAGAGTGAGTACAATCATGCCATCAAATATCCATAATATATTAAAAATTGTCGTAAAATAAAGATCATTTAAAATTACCGTTACACTGACTTATACACAATTATTTGAACTATTTATTTTATTGTTGTCCTTAAATTTACTTCAAGTTGATATTTCATGCACGTTATATGAAGAATTATATGGAAAATATATAGTAACATGTTAAAGGAGGCCATCTAAGGTTTAAAATAAAACTAAAATATCCCTGAAACATCAAATGACGCTACATAGAAAATTAACTTATGCTCAACTTTAAGTGAACACAAAACTAAAATAAAATAAGCAAAAAAAATGTGTGTACTTTTATGCGTTAGACGATATACTTCTTTGGCGTAACCAGATAAAAAAAAAATTCTAGGTTTGTAGAAAAACGACAGTAATAATAGAAAAAAAGTACTGAATACATTGAAAGTTTTACTATAACTCATTATCACAAAAAAGTAAAAGTTGACCAAAGCTATCTTTAGGGTGGCGGTTTTTTGTGACGGTGCGTGCTCGCTTCGTAATAATTTATTCGCCAAACGAAGTATATCTTTAAAAACTACTTCAGATAATAACAGATGATAACAGAACGACCACACCTATGAATTATCTCAGCATTTATGTCCGTTCCATCCAGTCGTTATTAAGATCGAAACGACGAGTATAGTTCTTTGGTGCCTAGTTCCTGTACAACATGAAATGTAGAGCCACCGAAGTGGGGACGAAAGCGTGATCACCGCCAAATCCTGCTTCTAATCATTACGTCAAAATTATTTGTATTGACTTAGCCGTTTGGGAAATGGACATTATATTGCTTGCTTTTTTTTCAGTTCAACTGAAACTGAACGATACATTAGCGCCTCATCATCCAAGGAAGTTATATATAAGCGCGTGTGAGCATGCTCGTCCTTTAATCTCCATTTAAACATTAAATCATACTTCGGTGTAGGGTTGACAGCGTTGAATAATGATTAAAATCTTTAATTTATAGCTCATTGTTGTGTAATTATCAAACCTGTTTTATGTATCGTTTAAAAAGTATTTGTACTTGTCGCAGAGTAAATTGTTACTATGCGCACGCCCACCGTTACAGACAACCGACACCAAGTTACATATAGTTAACTTTATTTAACTAGATAATGCGTTATAGTAATTTCAATGTATTAAATAACTTTTTTATATTTTAAGTGTCGTTTTTTCTATAAACGTAGAATACAATGTTTGAAAACATTTTTATCTTGTTACGGCAAGGAAGTATAACTTCTAACGCGTGTGCGTAACTACACACACCTTTTTCGTTATAATTACATATTATAATACATAATTACATATGTGGTATATAAAATTACATTTATTTCTATATTAATATATACATAAATAATAATAAGTCCTTCTTTTGAATAGACATAATGCAAGCCTTAATTGTCGTGAAACGTAGATTTTAAGAAATGTTTTAATTATTGGAAAATAATAATACACGTCTTCCATCCCTAGTATAGAATAATAATACAAAATACCTATTGAGAGTAAAATAAGGTAACAAGCAGAGCATAAATAATTATCAACAAAAAGTAATTAAAAAAAAAAAAAAATATTTTTATAATTACATATACCTACTTCAAGTAAGAAAAATTCAGTGGCCTTGTATTTTTTCAGCCCTATATACAACAACGGTACAACTTACTTTCTGCAATAAGAATAACTCCACTGACTTCAAGCCCAACGAAGCAGGCAACTAACACTTAGATATGAAATTACTAACATAACAGCATATAAATGGGTAGAAATGAACTCGTTATATTTTAGTACAAATGTGCAAAACGTCCGCCAATACCCATTGGGTAACGAACCATAAATACACTGACAGCCCTTAAGCTGAAGGCTGCTTTGAATGTTCATTTTGCATATCATAAGTAAACCTCTTAACGAATTATTTATTGAGCGCAACAATGTTCTCATTTCAAATACGACTAAGTGTTACCCTATTTATACAAATCTTTTAATTTATTAAAGCTAATATAATTGACAAAATTATATATATATATATATATATAATTTATAAATAAAACGTGTGCACACATTCAAAATTTGGGTTTCAAGATAATGAACTTGATTTTTTTTAATTTTTAAACAAAGAATTTAATTTTAATTTTTTAAGCTTTATATCGATTGTTAATTTTGATAAAAGCTACAATTATCAAAAAACTTTTATAAATAAGAGTTTTCTCAAAACTATCGTTTATTTTAATTTTTTTATTTTAGAAATTTTTAAATTTAATATAAGTATATGTATATTTTTATAAAAAAAACTAAAATAATGAATGTTTGAAATTTGATGAAACGAAAAGCAACAATAAAAAGAGACACACATAATTCAAAAGATTTAATGTCTGATAAAATGAAATATTAAGCATATTAAATCAAATGAGATTATAAGTATCAAAATTTAGTTAAAGAACTAATATTTTTCGAGCAAAGTTGATACTATGTTTCTTCTTTTTTAAGCTCCTTTTACAATCGTTGTTGTACGTATTATAAATTCGTTATATTTTCATGCCCTTATTCTTATTATTTTTATTTGTTACTCACAGTTATAGAAAAAAGTCTTATCTGTGAAGGACACTTCTACGATTTAAATTGTTTCTATTTCTTTACATATGTATCTTGTACTTGTCATGTCTCCTTATTGAAAAATAAATAGACGAAAAATATCAAGAAACTAATACTACTGGTTTTGTTTTAATTAAATGCGTAATACTCGTGAATGAACCAAGAATTAAACATGCATTATCGTTAAACACACTAAACCTCAATTCTATTGACTGTTTTGTCTTATGATTGCGGCGTTGTTCCGCAAATAAATAAACGTGACTTAACATTATTTACCTAATTAAATAGTACATAAATGCCGTTAAACACAAACGCATCATATACGCCAAATATTTAAACGAAAAATTGTTTACCGTGAGACATGGTTTGTTCGCGTAACTCGATGCTGGCAAACTTAGAAACGTCAAAAAAAAAAGAAATATACATAAAATAATTCTAATTTTACATTTACTGCCAGTTATCAAATCAAGGGCGTAGAACGGAAGAGAAGAACTGGCAATAAACTCTCCGCCACTTTTTTAATCGCCAAGTTTTTTTTACACAATGTTTGTAAGGAGCTGCATTACACCATGTTCCATATGACATCTTGAGTGATTAAGAATAATAAAATAAATTAAAAACAAAGATTTGTCCGCTATCAGCAGGAGGCATACTTAGTAATATCTTAAAGCTGTGTTCTATATTTTATAAAATCTTAGTGAACACAAAAATTAGACGCAAATAGAAGCGTCTTGGTAAAAGTCCTATAAAAATAATACAGTGGTGCTAAAACCCTATTTGAGTGCCTCATGTTGCATCCGTTTCTTTGATAATTTCTTTTTTCATATATCAAAAGTCAAATAGAGCTGACTTACGTCGTCGATTTTGTGATTTAAGGTTTTGGTTTCATCACGATCTTTTCCAACATTGTGCGAGCTTAGGTTATATAGAAAGGCCATTGGTGCACCACCAGGGTTCGAACTTGGGACCTCGGATGAAAGTCACATTTCACTAGGCCATCCAACATTGCTTGCTAAAGTCATATATGTGGACAATGAGTTTGATATTATAGACCAGTTTTTGCTCAAGTTTATAAATAAAAAAAGGCATATTCGTTCAATAAATCACATAAGCTTGTAAAAATCAATAAATAAGGATAAAAATGGAACAGCAACCATCCGAGTGTAATTAACTTTATGAACTTTGATATTTTTAAATCATTTTAAATTGAGATACGATAAATAAAAGTCGCTTAATGTGAAAGAATTGCTTGAATTTAATTTTTTGTGTTACCTTTTGTTTAGTTTAGTAACTTACAGTGAAGTTTTTGTAATTATTTCAAAAACCTTCTTTTTCGTTTAAAGTATTCATCGATTTTTCGAACAGAAGACACGATTACTTTATTGTATGAGCAAATGTAGTGATTTTTCACTTTCTAGGCCTGCACGGTTTTTTAAAAGCCAGCCATGCAAAAATCGTTAGGAAGTGTGAAAAATTTATATATATTTCAGGATTCAAGGTTTTCTGCTACTAACATTTTCCACCAAAAATGTCACTGTTCTTTCAAAAAAAGGTTTTGTTATACGAAGTTAGGGTAAGCTTAATTAAAAATTCATAGCATTATACGACTATGCGAAGCGCGCATCATCGCCATCACGAAACCATAGTCAAAACTATCATGCTGCTGTTTTGCCACGTCAATTAAAAAAAAATTGCGCTACAACCTTTATAGATTTGAGATTTCTGTATATGTTTTTCATACCAATAGGTAAATCTAATATTTCAGTATTGTGATCAGCCTCCAGTGAGTGACACACATTTTGGGTCAAAGTCAAGCCGGTTGCCTTTCAATGTTTTCTTTCACCGTTCGAGCGAATTTTTAGAAAACAAAAATCCATTCGTGCACAGCCGGGAATCGAAGCTACGACCACAGAAATCGCACGCTGAAGCCTATAGGCCGACACTGCTCTCCAATTGTACCCGACTAAAAACAAACGATATTTTAAATACGACGTTTGTGTTAACTTTTTAGCAACACCTTTGAATTTTTTTTTCTTTAAAAAAAACATTTTGATTCTAAATTTCGCAAATTCTAATGCTTACATTCTACAATAACCGTTAACCCTAAATGAACGAACATAAAGCTAGCTCCAATTTAAATACCCATGCAAAGTTGATAAGTGAACAAATAAAATTCGACGTTATTTGAGTCCAGTGCTCGTTACTTACACTAATTCAGTGTGTCACACGATGCGCTTGCGTTAATCAACTTTAGAGTCAACAGCACATCCAATAATTGGAATGATAGCTACAAATTATATCTTTAACATGCTTTTAATGACACTGTTGGTAACTATTCTGGTATGACATATTAATCTGTGTCACAATAATATTGTCTTTCATGTTTTTCAAGTGAAACTTCTTTACGCATGAGGGTAAAGTATGTAAGGATGAAGCGCATTAATAATAATATTAGCGTCACGAAGATATGCAGCGTTTTTGTCGGAAAAATGTGAGGATAGCTGTTGAGACCGATTGAGAGAGAAAGAAAGGGCGAACCAAACATGAAGCAAATAGCCATCGAGAGAGCTAAAGTGAGAGAGATTGAGAGAGAGAGAGAGTAAAGGAGATCGAGACAAAATACACGCTATTGGTTGATGTATTCATTTAGTAGTTACATATTAGAACTTTAGATTGAAATTCTGTCGCATAGCGTCTTATTCAGTAAACGCAGATTTTTTATTTATTTATAATATCATTAGCACGTATAAGGTGTGTAAACAGTGTGAATATAAATTTACAAAGACATGCAGTGAACATATATTATTGCATGATCATCTATTGGGCCTTTACCTTAGTAATAATTCATTTACAAAGAAGTTGCAGTTCTGACATGTGTACTTTGTACTCGCACTTTTTTATTTTTATAATTGCTTAAATCTTATACATCAACAAATATTACTTATAAGTGCAAAAAACAATTAAAGCCTTTACCGTAATACAATTTCCTTTAAATTACTTAAGAACTAAATACTTAAAAAACAGACAAACACAGATAAAAACACGTTGATTTTCATAATATTAAAAAACAAAGTTTGTATATATCATATAATATACAAAAATTCATTAGTCTGGGTTGGCATTTTATGATGGATAACAGCTCATTAAAAAGTATATTCAGTTTGTAAATTGCGCAAGAAACGAGGGCTTTTAATTATAAATTTATGTAAGCTCACGGAATTTGCACCCGCTATCCTTAGAAAGCATTAATTCCTTTGTCTTCAAATTTCCTTCTAAGTATTCGTGATACATCGGCTATGAAGCCAATCTTGTGCCGGCGGAAATGCGTTTAAGCTTTGCTATACATGACGCTTTATACTTCTAGTGGACGGAAAAAATGTCCTTGATAAGTGCAAAATAAATTACAATAACAATTTTAAACTTGTGGAGCAGTGTTGGTCTAGTGGCTTCAGCGTGCGACTGTCATACCTGCGGTCGAAGGATCGATCCCCGGCTGTGCACCATGGACTTTCTTTCTATGTGCGCATTTAACATTTGCTCGAACGGTGAAGGAAAACATCGTGAAGAAACCGACAGGTCTTGTCCAAAAAGTCGACGACGTGTGTCAGGCACTGGAGGCTGATACTTGCCTATTAGATTTAAAAATGATCATGAAACAGATTCAGAAATCTGAGGCCAGGATCTAAAGAGGTTGTAGTGCCACTGATTTATTTTTTTAACAATTTTAAACCCTACTAATGAGACTTCATCTACCAACCCGAAACGAGTTTCGCTGGGAATCTATTAAGATCTAGATATCTAAGACCGGAAGAACCCGGCAGCATTTAATACAAATTCACAGAGTCTGTGAAAGTACACAGTGAATAAATGAAAATAGATTATAGAACGAGTTCTGTTTCAATATATCTACCTTATATCGAAGTATTGACTCACTTGAGGCTATATCCTCAAGCCTTGGGCAGTTCTTCTAACTTCACTCCATGTTATTCCAGATGTTTTGGCTTCTACAATTGGGCTTCGTTGCCAGGTCTGTTTTGGGCGGCCACGTATCCTTTTGACTTGAGGATTCTAGTCGAATGAGCACATAGTCCACCGACTTTCCCTTTCATGTTATAGTCCTGTCAATTGGCAGTTGGTATCGCCAGAATATGCAGAGGATTTGACAAAGGCCGTGGTTCACGAAGACCTGGAGTTGTTGCATGGTACTCTTTGTAACTTTCCACGTTTCAGAACCATACTGCAACACGCTCTTCATATTTGATCGAACAATTGTATATATTGATATCATGCATTGAAATAAAATACTTTTCTTGTCTGTCTTGCATTATATGATTTAAAGGAGCAAAATGTATGCTTTAGTTAAAAGTTAATTTTAGTGGCTCAGTGATTTAGATTTATACATAATGTCAAACTCAAATATTTTAATATAAATGTGTTATATTAAAATATTTGAGTACATAGTGAATTGGAAAATCTTAAACGTCAAATAAAGTTAATCTCCAAATGTTTCTTTTATAACATTTGTTCCAAAATATATGCTCAGAAAATCGTAGCATTTTGTAATACATATTACGCTATATTATAATAATATAATAATAATAAGTCTTTATTCATTTAAGTTGGTACATTCTTCTTTTTATAGTGTAAGATTTGGTAACCCTTTTAAGTAAATATACCTGTGTTAGGGTTCCCAGCTCTTCCATAACAAAGTTAATTACATAAAATAATTAAGCCAGTTCATTTCCTTTTTATTTTTTACTTGTTACCGTTATCATCACACCTGATTGTGTGCATGAGTGTGTGAGAGAGTGAATGAGTGAGTGAGTAGGTGAGTGAATGAGTAACGTAGCTACACGTTTAAATCATGGGTCTCAAAAGCAGTTCTAATACTGCATAAAGCGTGATCATAAGCCAGTCTTTTATTCGGGTTTTTAGGTTGTAGGCGGTGAGAGGGTAGATGTTAAGCAGCCTATTTAATTTATTATATAAATAGGCTGCTTGCATATTGACATCAAATGTGACAAAGAGTTTTTCACTGTCACAAAGAGTATGTGTAAAATGACCTATGTTTTTTTGGCTTACTGATACGGTTTCTTCGATTTAATTAAGCTTGAAAAGCCACAACCTTAACGCTTCGTTAATTCAGAGAATAACATTAGTCATTATGGAGATTTACATAGAACTTGACGGGAAAACTTCGTCGGGCGGTGATTAACTTCTAATTTATAATGATCGTTAACCGTAACTTGAGATTTTCGCGAGAAGTTTCACTTAAAATTCCAGCTATGTTCACAAAGTTTATTTTACCTCGTCTTTTACTACATATTATGTAATAAAATTGTATGTCTCAAGCACAAATACCTTTGATATATAGAAAGTTTTGTACTGAAGTGAATTAATATATAATTTAGATTATTAAAATGTCTGTAAATATATGTCTGTAATAAATATTATGCAAAAAAGTATCGTGTTGAAAGTGAAAAGATGTGTGGGTTTATTGTTTGTATTAATAACGACAGATATTTAGGATAGGAAGCGGCGGGGCGGTGAGATTGTGACTTGACATCTATCCAGTTCTGTATACAAAAAAATCTTGTATTTTTGTGTCAAAAATAAAAAAAAGTGTCAGGTACTAGAGAACACCAAGCTTCGTTTTTACATGCACAGCATGAAGGTCGCATATACAAAGAATAATATGCATATTGAAATGCGTTCGTTTATAATGGTTCTGCACTAATTATTTATACAGAAAAATGTCGTTCTAATAAACCCCACGCAAATCTTTTCGTATTGATATACAACTATCACGTCCCATATTTCCATATGTCCCATATGAAATTAAGTATAACACTAGTTAATAATTAATAGATTCATTATAATTTTCTACTAGTAATTATTCCAGGGTTCAATGAACTTTCGTTAAAATGAGCCGATGTTTTGCTAGATCAGAAATAGGATTAGCCTTAGCTAATATCGTCTTAGCATAAACATAAACAACATTTCATAAAACAATATACCTTTGTTTACGGTTTCAGAGAGTCTAGAGTAGAAACTGTTTTTGTTCCTCGGTTTAAAATTATATCTGTAAACATATGCGAATTTGGCTTGCAAATATATAAACCTAGATGTAATTGCTCTTTCATTTTATAATAAATCTTTTCTGATTATATTATGTTGAAAATAAATATGGCCTATCTTATTCAGCAGCAATCGGCTCTCATCCTAAAGATCGTAGGTTCGATGACCGTCTGTGCACCAATGTAGACTTTGTCTATGGGCATTTAACACTCGCTTGTTCGGTGAAGGAAATCATTGTAAATTAAGCTTATACTAAACGCTTATACGCGCTACTATTACCTTACTGCGGCCTACTTAAAAAAATTGTTTTTTTACTAATTTGCAAACCAAATCAAAAAATTATTATTCACTGTTTTTTACATATTATTCAATGTAAGTGTTTTAATTTTTGTAATCCGTCTAACATGTTAATAAATCTTGCTAACAACACGATACTTAAATTACTGCAATACTAACAGTATGTTCTAAGGCCGTGGAAAGATTAGTTTTATAAAAAGAAAATGCAAAGCACATTTTAAATCAAAGTAAATAATCCTGTAAATACGTTTTAGGAATGAACGGGAAAGGAAATTACTTAGTTCGCTTAGGAGTGTACTCGTTACTACTCAAAGTTTTAATTTACTTGAAAGCAATCCCTGATTGACCCTCCGATTGCCATAAAGCTTTCCTCTCAATTCTCCTGATATTGAATGGCGTGGATAATAAATAGGACTCGCTTTGCATAATTTCCTTTAACGGTAAATTACGATGTATATATATATTATGTAATATAAAACAATATAAACATAATATAAATATTTAAAACATAATAAAGTGGAAATATTATAAATTGCGGGAACTATAATTGCTACAGGTAGAAATTTTGATAACATTTTTCCGCATCATTTGTGATGTTATCACAGTATTGTCAAATTTTAATACGATGAGAGACCGCTCGCGATTGACTTTTTTCTGTTTATTCAAAACCTATCTTTCGATAAAATTAAAATTTATTGTAAATTTATCGGAGTCAGTTTTCATTAACTAATAAGTCTTTTGCTTTTGGTTTCAGGTAAAAACTCAAAATGAGGCTAGAATTCAAAAAATTCTATTGGCAGTCTCAATCTATGACAACATGAAGATTTAACACCAGCCTTAATAATATAGACAAACCAATATCTTCCATAGAGGAATTAAATATGAATTTCAAAATAATATCCATCCTACTTACATGGAATTTCCTCTTGATTTCTGCGAAGAGAGATTCCCTTGAAGATGACACGTCAAGGGCCAGAGAGTTAAGAAATAAAGAAAACAATAGAAACCGTACTACATTTAATGGGACGTTAACAGATTTACCTGAAAGAAGGTACCTGAGACACAGAAATAGTTCAAGGTTCCGTGGAGACAGGCGTAGATTTTGGGATCAAGAAGTGAGACGCGATCGCCGAAAGGGCTCAGACTCTATCGAGGATGCCAACAGAACAGATCCCTTCAACCTTAAAAATGAGAAAAGAAAAGAGAAACACGCGAAAGCCACAACCGAAAAGGCTTCAGACAGGCGCAAACCACTCCACAAAACCCCAGAGAGAACGCCGCCAAGAGAAAACACCACGCGATTCAAACAAAAATCTGCAAATAAATGGCAAAACGGCGGTTTTATTCCATACCCACAGCCGAGAGAGAAAAAGCCTAATATCATTTTAATTCTGACTGATGATCAAGATGTGGAGCTCGGCAGTTTAAATTTTATGCCACGTACAATGAAAGCAATAAGAAGTGCCGGAGCGGAGTTTCGTCACGCCTACACGACTACGCCAATGTGCTGTCCATCACGGTATGTTATTTCTAAATAGATATTTAAACATTCTTACTCTTTTGCAGTAGCAATTGCGAACCGATTATTTTAACCCACTCATTAAAATAAATGTTTTTCTAAATCATATCATTCATCATAATCATATCATCTATTTATTTGGTCTGGTTTTCAACAATTGTTTCAGTTTCTGTTATATACTCTGTATACAGAATATATATACTATTTTCAGTTTCTGTCTTACGCATAATAAGGTAAATCTAAAGATGCAATGATTTTGTGTTTTGTTTGATTATAATTAATCTAGGCCAATCACAGATACGGCACGATCCTATCGTGCTATATTATATATAAAATAAATGACGTGGAATAAGTGATACCTATATCTTATGATCCATAATAAATATTTTTTATTTTATTTTAAACGCCTATTTCTTTATCTGCAGGAGTTCCCTGCTCACTGGAATTTACGTCCATAACCACAACGTTTTTACCAACAATGACAACTGTTCTTCTCCGATGTGGCAAGCCAAGCATGAAACTAACACCTTCGCTACCTACCTGTCCAATGCTGGTTATCGAACAGGTCAGTGTTAGAAATTAAGTTATAAGTATATTAATATACGTTATCTACTAATATCGTACTGTTACGACTATCGGTTTTTACGACCAAATATGAGTAGTCCCTTCGATGTCATTATAAAAGATTTTGACTGTATAAACAAACCAACCGCGGTTTCTTGAATTTGTAGGTTTTTGGCTCTATTCCAATGTGGACTACGTATTCAGCTCTCACGACATAAATAATCCTTTGAAGTCTCTAATATATAATTAGACATACTTAAAAACAAATGTCAAAGGACTTCGATATTTGGGAGGTTTCCTGTCGTTTAAGCACCTTTTTGGCTCGGGCGTACTTCCGTATCAGGAGTGATGTTAAGCCGACAAAAATCTTTTTCGTGTTCATACTCTTTTCAAACTGGCTATCAAGAAAAAAATCTTATAAACGGTGTTCCAAAATTACTATTTACCAACGGATGGTAACTTTCTTGTTTAGTTAAGGTTTGTAAACTCTTCGCAAAATATGTATATTGTACAGACGGCGATATGAACTTGGTAAAATTTGTAAGTCCGGAGTTTTTTTTCTATTACAAGTGCTTCAACATGTAAACCGATGCTGGTATTTCCTGGAACATGTCATTGCATCAATTCCGATTATGAATTGAATTGTAATATAAGTGGTTACGTGATAGCGGACACCTGAGAATTCTATTGGCAATATGATTTATCGATGGAATTTAAAGAACGCATGCATTTGAAAGCGATCTTTAATAGATATTAGCTATTACAAGCATCAGTGAATAAATGTACTGGTTATATCAGAAACTTCAGGGTGCTATCATCCCTAAGGTCGAGGATCTAATGAAGTAATGAACTTTCTTTTTTTGTGCGCATTTATTCTAGTCCATGTGTGGAATGAATAAATAAAAAAACATTCGCTGGAACGCTGTAAGAAAACATCAGCTTGACTTAGACCCAAAAATTCGACAGCGTGTGTCACAAGAGGGTGATAATTGTCTATTACATTTTATAAATGATCATATAACATTTTATACATAAATCTGAGGCCGAGACCGAATAAGGTTGTAGCGCCATTGTTGTTTTTTATTTTTGTATAACAAACATTTTAAGTAATCTTTCTTCTCTAATAGTGTACCACCGAGATAAAGGAGGCATATTCGTAGCTTAGAAGCACTCTGGATGATTATACACCATAACCATGTTCTCATATATTTTCAAGAGTTTTAGTCCACAGATCGTGGGGCACAAAACCACCACCATATCCACATATTATTGGAATAAAAACCGTCTATGTAACAACATCCAATAAATTGCTAGCTCAAGCAAGAACTCAACCCTCGCAGTCTCACTCCACATTCAAATGTGTATCCGACATATTATAACTTTCACGCACTTAATTTTATTTCCACATCAATACTTAAATATATTTACAACTACAGCTATATGAGATGTTATCATCTTTTTACATAGAGCGTCGTAAGATGCAAGGTCAATTGCTTTGAAATGTCAAGGAAGCAAGCGTTAACAGGTGTTTTTCTTGAAGTTTTGACAGCACTCTTCGCACATAGTATAGCAGTTCATATATAGTTAGTATATGTTAGTTATGTGAGTATTGATCCTCCTTCCCGTTTGCCCCCTGTTCTATAAACAAAATAGAGAATAGTGTCAGTGTGAGAAAAGCCTATAACTTTTTTATCTGTTAAATTATTTGATTTATTCTTTACAATAGTTTTCATCATATTATTCGACAATTATGAATGCTATTTAGCAACAAAAGCCTTTATGAAATTTACAAAATATTGTTGCTTTGTTATATCCAATGAAATCTTTAAAACCTGTTTAATAATATTATAATAATTTACTATCATTATTATAAGTTGTAGGTACTAAACTACATGATATAATTTCTTGTACAAAATGCAATCATGTTATAGAACAGCCGTGTCAGGTATCTTCATAAAAAGTAATTGCCTTTTTTGCTTGCATAAATATATTTTAGGTACTAGATTTTATTACTGGTTATTTTTCAAAGTAAAATTATTCCGATGGTAATCAATTGTGTACCATATCATAAGAATCTCTCTTCCAAATATTTGACTCTTTTATTTTTCTGGTAATAGAATCCTTTTGTTACAACACACAAATTTATTTTATTTATTTATATATTAACACTTCGTTACATTAGAATATAAAAATAGAACATAATTAAATGAAAAGGAGGGCAACTGGCGGCCTTATCGCTTTCGAGCGATTTCTCCCAGGCAGCCACTGTGAGTAAAGGAAAAATGAATTAAATTACATAAGTTAGGCAAATATACAGTATTTACAATATTTTTAACCAACTTAAAGCTTAATGCACTTTAAACCCACGGCCCAAGAGTCTCTACAAAGTACAAAGGACGTTACGTTACGTCTTACGTTTCGATCTTACGTTAAACCCGTTTTACAATTGGTCACCTCTTTACTTTTGGATGGAAGTGAACTTAAATATGTTCCATAAACAATAAATATTGAAGGAATACTTTATTTAATACGTATAACACCAATAAGCCCATTAATGAGTTTACATTCGCTCAGACGAGTCCCGTGTAATGACGCAATAAAATCGGGATCGCAATAACTTGACTCATAATTTTACCGTTTCACAGTTTAATATCATAGCAATTACGGACGCTTCGTAAAATGTGGCCAGTATTTTTGTACTAATAAAACACAGTTTTAAATTGCAAGATGTATTAACAGGGGGACAGTTAGATATATTATAATACTGGCATTAAAATCGCCGATCCTATCGGACAATTCATGAGACAATATTAATATAACCCAATAAAATTGGTATCTTCTAAAAATAATGTGGTGTGAAGTTTTTCATTCAACAAGAATTAAAAAAAGAAAAACAATTTATAATTGATTTGTCTTCGACATGTCATTTTTTTGCTTATAAAAAAAACGACGCGTGCCCATGGGACTTCAGTCATTCAACTTTAAAATTAAAACATTTGTAGTCTTATAGTTGAATCTATTTATAACCAGATTCCAGATGCATAATATAAGATATAAGACGGATACATGCATAATTCTTTTTTAGAACAAATTTATAAATATACTTTCAATATACGATTAAAAGTTATAAAAATATTTTGATACTAAAGGTAAAAGTAAAATTGGTTTAAAATTAATTCAGAAGCAAAATATTAACAATCATATTTCCTGAAAAATTTACGTAATACTTATACATTTACGTTTTTAAATAAAAACATATTAATATATAAAATTAAATAAAACTATTCACACCAACGCTACTAACGTTCTATACCAAATATAAAGTGACCTCTCGAAAAGGGCACATATATATGGAAATAATTAATGAACTGCATAGATTACAGACTATAAGAAATGGTCTGTTTTTTATTATTTATTACTGTGCGTGTGTTTATTGCTTTGTTTTTGATGTTAATGGAAGTAGTTATCGTGTTAGCCTTATCTTTAATGACTAGCTTTAATAGCTTATTTGTTACATAAATAAATAAGTCATCCATCCTGTATTGTTAAGTCATAATGTTTCTGAAAACAGTGCGCAATCGTAAGCTGAAAGACACAGGTTCATAAATCAATAGTTGTACAGTCGATCTAGGATTTGTTCAAAACATAATCGTTTGAACGTGGGCACACGTGGGCTGGCGGACGTTGGTCATTTGATCATCACACTATACAAATATTCATAGAAATGTCCTTGCCGGTATTTGGGGTGACCGAATGGATCCGGCGATGTCTTAGCCCAACGGAAGGAATCACTTGCATTCAATGTAATCAGAGTGAATTGTCTGGATTGACATAGGAATTTATGGCACGCGATCCTTATCAATTGCATTAAGAGAAAATCGTTATTTATAAGATCTTTATATTCGCTAAACCTGTATAATGGGTCATACAATGTTATGGTTCATTCATGGTCATAAAAGAGCTTGGTATCATGTAAACAGGTTGTACTACGTCTCGGTGTGATAATTGCAGCAACAGATAAAATAGTTGGCGATTTCAGAGTGGTGGGGATTTTCTTTACAGTTCTTCTTGTTTATTCTTGTTCAAACCGTTAGTATTTAGAGAAGAGAAGAGAAGACTAGTAGGTTGCCCCAGATACTGCGGGATCGTTAGAGTGGAGGAGGCCCTAAAGTAGCTAAAAGCCAGCAATTGGCGGGAGGTGGCACAGGACAGAAAGCGTTGAAACTATCTCGATTCCGAGGCCAAGTGTGTGATAAGTGTACAAATTTTAGCTTATTAATAAATTAATTATGACATTGATATTATACTGAATAATTTAAAAATAAGTAGCAAATTAAAATAAAGACAAAAAATTTAAGCAATCAATCAATGTATCGATCACAATTTTATGTAATTGGCTATTTACGGTTGCTGCAGCTGCGTTCCTGTATTTAACCTAATAAATTATTGAGATTTGATCCAATGTATGAAAAGTGTTCAGAATAGTAAGAGTATTAGTACCGACGCCTGTACGACTTTACTGGTGCGTGTGCTGGAAGGCTCTAACATCATTCTGGGTACCCTCACATGGGCCACTGCAATGGTCTGCATGTGCCTACATGGTAAAAATACTGTTTTGTTGCGGTGACTTACGAAGTTTTAAAGACAGTATGCCATAAAGCTAACCTACTAATATAATATTTATGATAATATTTTAATTAATACCATATTCACCATATGTTATATAAATAAATGATTATAATTTTAAACTAAAGGAGGACAATAACCATTACATTATATATTTATTGATTTTTGTACTAAGAATTGACTTACAAAAATACGATCTGCTTACGTACATCGATAAATTAATTATTGTTTAATAACTTTATTATATTACAAGGCCATATATAAAAATAAGAAGCATCAATAATTTTAGTGCTTTGCAGTCGATTTATGTCGGAAATCAGATATTTACTCATTGACGTTTATCGTATTTTGACACAATTGTGACAGTACCCTATGTGACAAGAGGCACGTGTCGACGATTTATCACATTTAAGAGTCCATTTAGTTTGTAAATTTATGTTACAAACGAGCTGCAATAAATTCGCCCTATCCCTTGTGGGCGAAGGGTCATCCCACATGTGGGTATTTAGATTCTTCAATCTAATCACAGATTGCTTCTTCCGTTAACAGAAAGTGTGTGGGTGTCGGTTTCAAGTGTTGCATGTTACGTGAATGGAATGCTAGATGGAATTGACAATTCAAAAGCGACATGATTATTCATAGGATTTGTCACGGAAATTTGTCGAAAATTTTTTCATACTTTGACATTCCGTAATTAAATTTAGAAGGGTATAATATTATTCGACAGTTCTTCTTCTAGTTCTTCTAATTTAAAATTAAGAATAGAAATGGCTTTGGATTTGTTTTATCAAAAAAAGCCGGTTACACTACAACCTTTTCTGTCTGGGCCTCAAGAGATCTGTATCGTGATCATTTGTTTTTCTATTAGGCAAAGGTAATCAGCCTTCTGTCCCGAAAATCGTGGACTTTTTGAGTCTAACATTATCAGGCTACCCCACGATGTTTTCTCCACTGTACGAGCGACTGTCAAATGCGCACCGAGACAGAAGGTCTATTGGTCTATTGGTGTAACTCATGCTATAGGCTGTATCAGGCTTTTTGTCCTTATAGTGGAATAAACGATGAGAGTAAAGATTCACTCTTTATTTAACTAGTATTATTTTGTATGTTCCTTTCAAAAATGTGTTCACGCTGTGATGAAGAGATTTGTAAGAATAGTTTAAAAAATTCACACCCCTTTCACATATTCACACATACAAAACCACAGCGTTATTTATATATTGTTTGTTATTTAAGTTTAGTTATAGTATGTTCTATCAGCAATTGATGGCTGGTGACTTGACTGGTGTTACCACAGGACTTCTATAGTGCCATAATATGCCTAGAGAGGGTCAATACCTGCAGCATATAAACCCGTAAAGGCAATATTATAAAGAGGAAAATACACCTACTACCATATAATTGTGTGTTAATTTACTTAACAAGATACATAAGATAGCGAACCTTTTTCATTGTCCGTTCAGTGAGCTGGCAAAAGTTATATTATTTTTTATTTGTACAGTTAGTTAGTAAGTTTCTTGTATTTTTTATTTTGTTATTTAATATGTTTTTTTTTGTGTTTCGTCTGTAAAGTGTATTATTATTGTTCATTCGTGTCAATTTAGTCACCTGTTAAGGCAGGAGTGTTTATGTATAAAAATATATTATATTAAATATTTGTTGAGGTCGATACAATAAGGTTTGTGTGTGTCATACAAAAATTTACGAGTACGATTACGTCATATATTCACAGTTTCGTATTATCCTTGCACAGCCTAGACAAAAGTGATATCTTAAACGACTGAACATAACCATAAAGTTAGCCATAGAGAATCTAGGCTAACTATTATGGAATATTTATGTGCTTTAAATCTATATTGTTTTGCACAAGGTGCTAAACATTGCAATATCAGTAATAATTATCCCAGCGAAGGTAAACCTACAATGTATGGCATTTGTGAATGCCACATACAAACAGTTAAATATCTTATTATTTCGACATGTATGACATTTTACAAATAACCTACAGACTACGTAATCAGGCATAAATTATTATAATACTTTTAAGTCAACGACTTAAGTTGTTTTCCAGATAAGTAATTTGATCGTAAATATTAATAGATATATTAACAATTAAGTTGTATAAGAACAGTCGAGAAAGTTGATGAACAATGATTTCTTCTCTTTTTTTAATAAGTGACTTAAGAACCTGTACAAATTTTCATTTTAAATTCTAAAGTTGTTTTGTCAACTTTGGAACACTGTAACAGCCTTTTAAATTCTCAAAATTAAAAAAAATAGTAAAGAAAAATCTTGCAAAAGAGATCCTCTACACAATTGTACTGACATAGCTTTTGATAAAATCAAAAGAATTACAGTTATTAAGCAAAAAAGAATATTTATAATTAAATTTGTTCACTTTTTTACTTATAACTTTTCTGATAAATGTGCTATGTCTTTTCAATTTTTTTTTGAACGATGGACAGTTAATGAGATATAGCAACGTGCTTTCACCCCTTTTTCCAAAATGGCGACCGGGGGACAAGGACGCCAACTTGGGTTTAACCTGGTGTTACCCCCTACATGTCCCATAAATAAAATTGCATCATCTAAAAAATTTCAGCCGATGTAACATTTCAATAGACTACTTGACATCGGACACGTAATAATACCTAGGTTATAACAAGAAGTATTAATGATATACGTATCGCGTGGTGAGGAAATCATACTAACCGCTAACGTAGCGAATAAACTTGATTCTGACGTCATGATGTTTAATTTTATGCTTCCAATTTCTTGCCTAATCTTTAAATATTTCAAACCTTTAACTAATTACCTAATAGCCGTACAAACTTGAAACACCAATGGTTTATGCGTGGGTGCCGACGCCAGACCGTCTACGCATTTTACACAGCACCTACGCAGACAGAATAAAAATTATTTTATTACTAACGCCTTTAATTCACTCGGAAGTCAATTAAAGTGAACAATTATAATTTAATAAATTTGTAAAAAATACGCAGATGTTATCGCTACGAGTTATATTTTCGACATATAACCAAAGATCATTTAAAATTTAGTTGGAAGAAAAGAAAACTTTAAAATTTACGTAACACAGAGGCACGTCTTGGTTGCAGAAATGTAGACAATGGTTTGGTCAATTACTGAGGCATTGTTCGGAAGCACAGTATCCAATATTTTACTAGCCATGACAATCACCTATCTTGGATAGGCGACGGCCCTATGAGAAAACCATTTTTTCTTTAATTTCATGTATTGGTGGTAACCACTAATACACATTCTATTATATAAAACAAACATGATTTTTTGATGTAACTAAAGATCTATTTATAAAGTCATTCACGGTCAAAATTTAATTAATTTTTCTTAATCTTATTTATAATATTACCTAGATAGTAATAATAATTTAGTATGGATTTATTGGAAACTGAAATAAATTTGGAAAAAAAATTTTCCCTATCGTGTTCCTGCAGCATATCCTCGATGTATTGCGATACTTAATTATTACACCAAGAAAACACCAGCTCTGGGGCGTCGGTACTAGCCTGCGCACTCCAAGAGTCTCTTCTATAAGACACAATATCATAGTTGCAGTAAAACATTCTTATTTATACTTTTGGTTAATGTTAATATATTTCTTTCAAATTACTGAATATATAAGGGAAAATATTTTTGTATGAAAATTGCTATTGAAAGGTTTTGGGTGCTTTTGTCACGGGTATCTGCAGTTGAAATACCCTCTCCAAACTTCGATTCATAATTTTTTTATGTTTTAGTTAGAAATAAATATATTTTTATTATTATTCTTAGTTTTCTTATACATAGAACAAACGGCGAAAAGGTTCCCTTCACTTTCCCGATTTAAAGAACTATCCAACTCACATGATAAAAGCAAGTGCGCTCCAATTTCTTACAAGAGCTGTCAATTTAAAATCTCTTCTTCTATTCGTACTACACCTATATATTTGATTTACTTATTAAAAAAATATTTGTTCTGGCAATACAAATACTGTGGCCTGTGCTCGAGGGCTCAAGGGAATCGGGAGCGGAAAAAGTAAATATTTTAACAGTATGATAAACTTCGAAGAGCACTTCTCCAAACACCAAGTTTCTTTTTTATTTTTAAGCAAGCACATCCCGAGAACAAAGAAAACCGAAGCTGTATTTTATATTTATATTTGTAATTATGCAACACTTAGGTGTCTAATTTTTTTGCTTCCTTTAGTAGAATCGATCCCCTTCACGAGATTGATTCCTTCTCCAGATTTTTCCAAATATCCTTGTCCAAGGCTTCCTTTCTCAAATCACTCCCTGCTTACGCTATTTTTTCTTTTAAGAACCTTTTTTGGGGCGCCCACTTTTCCTTCTTCTCCTTGGTAATTTCCATAGTTGTTTTAAATATCCACATTTAATCTGAGCTAGCTTTATGCCATAAAATAGGGCGTATATAAGACATCTATTACTTTTCTCTTTCGTCTTATTTTTTCGCTTTTTATTTGTGTACTTATTTTTTTAAGTACGCTTCGTTCCATTGCATTGGAAATGAAAACATTATTAACCCATTAATAATCCCGAGATCGTGTTTAAAACATGTGTTAGTTGATCAAAAATGTATTACATTTGACATACGGAAGTCATATTATGAAGCGCTAAGTCTCGATTCTGTATTATAGTTTTAAGCAGGCTTGGCCTCGATTTTCTGAGAAAGGAATGCAAAGATTCGAAAAGTTCATCTACTTTCTTAAGGAATTATAAATGTATAAAATATTTTAAATCTTTAGGTACTTGCTTTCACATTAATTTAGTAAGAGAAAGTGGATTCCGCTAATTGCCTCTAATATGCGACCTTTACCAACACCATAAACGTGTTGTCAAGTCTTCGACTGTTGCAATCCACATACCTCACTACCGGTTTTAACCATTGGTTAAAAGTTACCACAAATAAACTACATTCAAAAATTTAACTTGACAAAAGAAAGGCAGACTTAAAAAACAAAATGCATCGAAGGACATAGACTACTTTGGCACTATAATATGGTGTCATGGCAACTTATTAAGCGAAATGGAGTCTATGGCAATGTATTCTATATTTTTGGATATTTAATTTAATGTATTGAATAATTTTATTAAACGACACTTGTCTTCCGAGTTATCAAAACCAATTTGTTTTCCACTCTATAGGATTGGATAGAAATCTCTTATTACTTACTTATTATTTCTCGTCTAGTCCACGATTAATATAAATATTTATATAAATAGACTAGACACCAGTACCAAATTATATGTCTAGCGGTTGTATAACGCTACGGGGCGACACTGAAATTGCTTCCACATCTCTCATTCAAGCCAGCGCAATGAGACTCTTAAAATATCACTCTTGTAATGACTGAAAAACTAAAAATACTCTCGGAGGGCAAGAAGTAATGTTTATTTTGAGACGTCCGTGAACTTTAACAAGCAATTTGTATATGTGTTTTGAAGATATTTACGTAAAGAAATCTTTATACCTACCTTTGAATTGATTTTATTTAAAGTTGCAAATGCATAATATTTCACTTTTATAAATGAAATCACTAGTGTTTAAAGAAACTTTATTATATTTAAGACACATATTTGTACAATTCTGCTTACTAAATATAAAAATATATTTTCTTGCTATAACCAAAGTATAAATATTTAATTTTGAAGTTTATCAAACTTGAGTGGTGATCGATTTTACAAAGAAGCCCTGCTGGCACACAAAAGTAATAAAACACATCATAGGTTATAACAATAGCCAAAAATGCGTCAATAAACAAGTCCAAAGTCCAAAACATTCAATTTGAGACCTTAAGGAAGGCCCCAATTTGAGGTCACTAATTGAATCTAATTCTACTTTAATAATTACGAGCGAAGATTTTTTATTGTCCTTTTCCCATTTGTTTCAATTATGTGTTAATGTTATAGCTGGATATCCTGATTACAACTGACACGCGTTAATTTGCGTACAAATATGGACTTTCACATTAAACTGTGCAGTTCTGAACTACGCTAGAATGTTTCATTATTACTTTTAATTGTAGTAATCTATGTCACTTTTACACTTTATCAGACATTGCTCTTTGCATCTTCTATTTTTACCTTGGAGAGTGTTCAGTGTCCATAGCACCTTACATATAAACTGTAACCTAAAATAAAACGAATAAAAAATAATATTATGTAAAAAGCAGCCATAATCTGTGGCTATAAAGCTAAAATGGAATGTCACCGTACTGTCACGTGTCAAGTATCAGATTATGTAAAAACGATAATCGAAAAATTTGATCATTATCTACGCCCATACTATGGAATAGCATTACGGTTATAAAATGTTAATAACTTCCAGTTGTGGTATTTTGTTCATTCATTAAAGCAAATGAATGAGTGGCCACAGGTCCGCCCACGAACACGCAAACCTTTGAAGCGTCAATGTATGAGATTTGAATATAGTTTGTATTGACTCGAATGCCACTAGGTCATTCATTGAATACTTACTCTAGCGGGAAATAGTGGTGGTCTTGATTTAATTTCCTATGATTATAAGTTGTATACAGCTTAATTTTTTTATTTCTTCACTTTTTTCATTTTTTTATCCTAGCTACTTTCAGTACCATCGATCGAAACACATTCTCGGGTAAACGCTACCTCTAGGTTTTTTCAACTATCTCTGTCCATGGATTCTGAATTAGACTAAAATTAAAAAAGTATATATAAATTACGCGACACGTTGTTTGTCCGCTAAGGACTCCTAAACTACTTAACCGATTTCCATCAAATTTGCACACCGTGTGCAGTTTGTTCTTAAAATATAGGATAACTTACTTACTTTATTTAACACTTGCTTATACTTACATATAATTAATACTTTTTTTTACAGTGATTGCCTGGAAGAGATCGCTCGTAAGCGATAATGCCAGTTGCCCTCCTTTTCATTTAATTATGTTCAATTTTTATTATCTTAATGCAGTGTTAAATAAAAACGTAATGCAGGTTCAAGCTTCAGTCAGTAATATTTAGGGCCTGTTTCACAATGTATGGATAAAGTGCCAAATAGCTATGCAACACGTAAATTATTCGAAAGATAAAAGTTCCAAATAAGATACTTCGAATTTCATGACGTATAGCGCTATCTGACAGTCGTGAAACGCAAAAATACTATTTATCATACCAATAAGTAACAAATAGCTTATTTGGAACTTATCCGGACATTGTGAAACAGGCCCTTAATGAATCTAAACGTCTTATTGATTGACAAAATCAAGACGATTTACTTTCCAAAAGGAAACGATGTTCGTTATAAAACCAATCAATCTGAACATCACACACCTATTAACATACCACCAAAGATACTTATTCAATCATATTTTGATCACCTTGGTAGACGTGATCAGTCAAGGATTACATTACGATTTCTTCTATTAAAATTGCTATTAAGACGTTCTTTATTATTGTTCGAAAAGAATACAATGTGTGGTTGGTTTAATATCGATCTAAAATCACTAATGAAAGCGACTTCTACCATTGTATTCCTAATTAAGTTATCAATAGACCTTGCTCTTGACCGCCCACCCACACTAGTCTTACAAACAATCCTAAGTATTAATAAAAATATGACGTTTTGACGTAAATGAATTTAAAAACTAAAATGAATATATTTTACGTTATAAATTAACACGTGCAAATCTTTCGAGTGACTTTCCTTTGTTTTCTAATTTGAATTTAATATAATAATATATAATAATTGCCTGGCAACGCAAATAGAAGAGCAATTATGGTGTCAGAATTTTTAATATGTAAAATAGTTTCATACATTATTCAAATTCTAATTCACATAAATTTATCATTATAGACAAGCATTTCGATTTATTAATAAAATACTTGTGTGTATTTATGTACACGCGTTAGAAGTTATGTTTGGAGTAACAAGATAAAAATGTTTTCAAAAATTTTATCTTTCGCCTTCTACGTTTGTAGAAAAAACTAAAATGGCTATAGATGTAGCTTAAAGGTGTCGGTTTTTGTGACGGTGTGCGTGCGCATCGTAAAACGTTACTATATAAAAAAATATAAATTTGCGCACAGCCTGGATTTGAACGCAAGGACCAGTCTAAAATCACACACGCCAATTAGCCAGTACAGCTTACAATACATATATATAATATCCCGGTGGTCACAAATACTTAAGAAGCTTTTGATTAACCGTTTTAGTTTATTCAATTCAAACTTGAACTGCACCGAGCCGAGTGAATGTTTAAGATCGACTTACAATTTGCGTTTCTTAGAAATATTAATGCGCTGGAGTGTTATTCCAATAAATATTGTAAACAGATTTATCGCATTACTCTTGATCATTTGCGACATCGGACACTTAAATAATTCATACATTTAATCGACATTTTGTGACGGTAACGTGTCACGAACCAATAGAAGTTTTGTGTCTAGTTTGCAACTGTTATTTTGTTTGTAATCTATGATTGGTGGTTTTTAAATTTATCCCTTATAGAGCTTACCCACATAAATCGAGTGAATAGAGGTAGACACATGCCAGACCCGTCCAAAAGCGAATAGGTTGGGTTTTAGTCGGTAGCGTATACCTACCTAGATCCAGATTTCAGAGGGTATACCTACGTAATAACATTTCTTCACGGTTAATAAAAGGAGCCACATAATGGTCCAAATGCGCACTAAAAGTAACTGAAAGAGATAGATATATATTTTTCGATTTTTATCAATTGACACTTTGTTTAATCGATTATAAATTAAATTAAATTACTGATATATCAAAACGCCAAGTAATATAATCATTGGAAAATTTTATATATGGAAATCAATGTATCATCTGATTATCTTAACATCTTAGAAACTAGTTCTTACAAGTACCGTATAGGCTTCATTGAGGTTGCTTCCGGTCAGGTTACGTGGGCGTCGCCGGCGCCTCGCAGCCTCGTGTGATGATTATAATTCATTCAAAGACTAATGGAATATCTATTGTCTTTTACGATGCCTACAGATTGTATCACATGCAAAATATATAGGCATTCGTTATTTAAAATGTATCATAAATTACTGCCTGTATTAACATTTATTACTAGATCTCCGACCTAGTCTAGACTAGAAAGATATAGAAAGATAGATATAGAATAAAAAAACATAACAAAAAACGAAAAAGTACCCACCTTATACCTTACCTTATATACCTTATATACAACCGTAAGTTGGGTGTAAAACCCATGACGTTGGATATCGATCACACATTCTGTCTGATATGAAAGTACATATAGCAAGTAAATGGTCAAAGAATGGTAAATTATATAAAAAATTAAGTGTTACGCAAGTTTCTACCGTCAATAAAATGAAAAATAACTAATGAGCGTTCCTAAAAACAAAACAGCTGAAACTTTAAGTTGTTAAATCCGATTTGCTAATATTTGTCTATGTAAAATTTAAAAATAGATATTCTAGGAAACCTTGGGAGTGCTGTGTCAACATTGGCAATAGACAAAGACTTAAGTAAACTGAAAACTAGACATTGAGTCATAAAACACTAGAATTAGAGCTAGCACGATTCGATTGTGTAAATTAGCTGTTGCGTGATGTCACGTTAACAGATAACTAAGAACCACTGACATATTTATTACAATGGACTCAACAGGATATCGGCTTCAAGTAATTCGATAGTCTGTTATCACGTCAATCAATGTTGCTAATTTCTGATTGTCTATACAACCAACTATGGTAACTGGAAATTATGTTCCTTTTTTAAATTTTATAATTCTTAAAAATTCTTCTATTGTATTCTTATTAAAAATTTAATAATATTAGGTTATTATAAAGTTTAACGACTAAGCTATTCGGTGCCTCGTCCTGGGAGCAGTGGGATCAAAATGAAGGTTAATTATTTTTAACGTTCAATTTTTTCCAGCTTAATGAAATTTTTAATAAAGTTTCGAACTCAAAATATCAATTTATAATAATTTAACTGAAAATAAATCTGAAATAGCCATACATTTTCACTGGACCGCATAGTCGAGCAACTTAAATAACCTATAAAGAAAAATGGATGTTCCAACAAATCAAATCGCAAATTCCAATTCGAAATTGCAATATAATTTTTTGTTTATAATAGCGAGTGTAATTACATATTAAATCGTTAAATTAGGTCATATTTATATTGTGTATATGATTTCAAGGATACGTTTACATCTGTACATTTATTATATTTTTAGACCTTGTTATTAAGTGATTAACAATGAAAACTATATAGAGTTAAACAAAAAATAAAAGTAACCTATTATTAAAAAACCGCATATATAAAGCCGGGGCTTTATATATGCGGTTTTTTTAATAATCGGTATACACATAATAACAGGTTTTGTTGCACATTGTAACTTAACATTGTAAACCAATTATTATGTTTTTATTCTTCTCTTTATCTTTGATCCGTTAGTTAACTTCTTTTTGCCAAAACATCATAATATTATTGTAATGCAAGTTGACGCTCCGGTGAAGACATAACTTTTTTGATTTTTTTTAAATAAATGAAGCAATAATAGTGATTCAAAATAGAGATTGAGATTGAAATAATTTTTTTAATCAGTTCAGAAGTTTATTCGTCACAAATATTCATACAAATAATTTCTCTCTATACTATTAGTGAAATAGTATTTATGTGAATTTAAGTTGGTAAGGCAGTTAGGAGCAGTGATGGCTAAACCACTAGAATTCAGCGTGCGACTCTTCTGTATGAGGTCGTAGATTCGATCGCAGACTGTGCACCAATGGACTTTCTATTTGCGCACTTCACATTCGAATGGTGAAGATAAACATCGTGAGGAAACCGGCTTGCTTCAGATCAAAAAAATCGATGGCGTGTGTCAGACGCAGAAAGCTGGTCACCTACATGTCTACTAAATTCACAAATGATCTTTTTTTTCTGGTCCTAATTTGGTCCACAAAATTACGACAAACACATGCCAAAATTAACAGGCATACAAAAATATAAAAAGCGGTGTGGACACGACCAGCGAAACCAAGTCATGATCATGAAACAGATACAGAAATCTGAGGCCCAGACCTAAAAAGGTTGTAATGCCACTGATTTATATTATTTTTTAAAGTTAAAAGCGATGTTTCTCTACAATATACCACTCTCTACATATAAAATCTTTTATTACGGTAGTCGATAAATAGCTGTGGGAATCAATGACGATAATAATATTAATAAATTATTGATTACATTGCGCATTGAATCAATAGAGGTCCAGTTAATGTTACTTGTGTAACTGTTCTATAATTTTCTTGTCGAAGTTTCCGTTCAACATTATTTATTACACCAATTGGTCTCGATAACGTGTTAAATAAGATATATCGAGTTATTAAAATGTTGCGAGTGAAATAGCAACTTTCATTATAAAGCTCACAAATTTGATATTATTATTTTTTCATTTGTTAAGTAAGATTAGTAGTAGATTTATGTATTACATAATATACAATATAGATCTATTTTAGTATGTATATTCGTAATATATATTTTACAATATTTTGTGATTAATAATTAGGAGGCCCAAGGTTCGTTGTTATGATGACATAAGCAGATTTACTGCAATTTATCCCCTCCCCCTCCTATTAACAGCAACAGTAAGTAAATCTATTAAAAATAATATATAAACTAAATTTTTCGTTTGTGTTGTTTTTGTATGTGTAAAAAAGTAAATAATTACTGTTGAGATAATAACCCAAAAATAAAATTAAAGACCCTCCTACCCCCTATAGTCCTTACGTAATTCTTGAACGACCCCAGTTATAAATCTTATGAAATTATGCTCAATCTTTAGCCAAAAAGCAATTACAGTTAAAAAATATTACAAAAGCTTCTGTAGCAAAGATTCTATGCGAATTAACCTACAACTCTTTAAAAAATAATTGCGTGCAATTGTGTAAACAAAGAAATTCAACTATGTATTAATTACAGCGGTGATTTATCACGGAGGCATTGAAAAGTGTTCTATTCAAATTTCGTTTAAGAGAATTTAATTAAAATAATAAATTACGAATACGTTGAAGGTGCCTCAGGGCAGGCTCGTTATGTGACAATAAGGAATGGTGTCACCGCATGAATTTTTTTCAGTTTTAACAACTATGTGGGTTAAGCACTGCGAGCCGGTTTACGTAAAATTTAGGTTACAAAGTGCTCTTTGTTAATCAATATGAGGTTGAATACCGGAAATATTTCAGTATTGATATTAATACTGATTTATAAAAAGATGTTTTTTTGTGCAATCTGCAATATACCTAGCACTCAACGTTTCGAGACTAGGTTTGCTTCTAGCATTACTTAGGCTTGTACCACAAAAGCATGCTGCATGCATGAAGCATGCTGTTTCTCCGCCAGCCGTCACCAATTTCGCGTATGACTTCCAAACTGTGTTCTTAGTTCCGTACTGCAGTGGGTATATTTGCGACAGGTTTGGAAAGACTGAGCGATGAATATTTTTATTTTCAATCAATAATTTGATTAAGTACAACTGTAAGTTAGTTAAGTTCTATTGTTTGAATTGCTTTTCTGTAAACATATAAATAAATCGCAGCGTAATGTACTACTATTAAGGAACTATATATGCTACTAAGGTTTGACGGCGTTCCGTGCAATGTCAACCAAAATCAATTAAAAGGTACATTCTCTGTAGTTCTTATGTTATGACTCAGTCTGCGGAGTATGTTGACCAAAAATTCTCAACGAGGTATGACGGTTAGTAAAAAAAATTTCACTCTATAATTATAGTATACATATATCTTTGCTTGCTTGTACGCGACATATACTGTAGGCGATAGCGAATTTTATTATAATTCCTTTATTGAAACCCTTTGTGCACTTTTTCTATTTTTAATCACAAAAAATATACCGTAGCGATTCGAATATGCCGAGGTACTACGTTAACTTCAATCTAATTAATTGCATACCTTGTATTGCGTTTATATAAACCTAACTGTTAGATGAATAGCCGTCATGGCGCAATTCTCTTTTAGAACATTGTTTTATTAATAAAAGTAACTGTCCAATAAAATCTTAAACAATCTATTAAAAGAACACACTGCGTTATTCGTTCATAAAAGGGATTTCAGTCAACGTTCACGGAGGGATTAGTACGAAATGAAATTCCTCGGAGCTTTGAAATAGGAGCGCGCGCTGTCATGGGCCCGATAAATATCATCTTAATGAGGTTGAAGGTGATATAACAAACCGCCTTTATTTTTAATGATATTTTTTACGAGAAATATGTATTTCAATAAAGACAATCTTGAACTTTTCGTTTTGTTTTGATTGTGTTTTCTTATATTGTTATTATATAATATGGTTTTTATTTACTCTAGAGTCTAGGATCCTTCCTGTATAATAATTTTTAACACCATCAAAGCACACTTTACCGGTTTCATGTGTATTGAACACAATTTTAAAACTATTATTATTTTTAAATATCTAACCATCCATGTTCAGGATGGTTTACATTTTTATTTTATTTATTATTGGTTTTTCATACACATTATCAATAGCATGTAAAATACTACTCATAATTAGATAATTTTTAGATCACATATTTTGTTATTTTTATGTGTTCCTAGATATAATAATTTACTGTAATACCCGTTGACAAACTTAAATAAATTAAGTGACCAAGTGACAAAATATGCGTATTTTATATCGTTTCGGGATAAATGTTAAAGTATTTGTTTATCAGGCAGGGAAGCGTATTCCCTGCCTAATACAAGTTAAGTATTCCATTCACCTAGTTTATGAGATTATTAAAAGTCGTAATGCCCACTTCGTTGCCACATTACAAGTCGTAATGTCAAATTAAAGGTCACAAAGTTCTAAGAAGATTAGTCTATAGTCATGTTTGGCATCATTGCTGAACGCGTCGAGTTGGAAATAATATTGCGTAAATCATTGTTAAAGAAGTTAAAATATACGAATACTCATATATATCACAAAGATCCACATTCAACGTGTATTTAGTTTTTAATCCTTTTAGACTTGAAACTTATGTAACAGAAGTTAATACTTAATAGTATGATAATGGTTTTATTTATTTAACAAAATAAGCTACCATTACAGATTACTCATTTAGGTTTAAATATTTTATTTAACTCAAAAACCACAGCAAATGATAAAATCTTTAACTCTTCTGACAATAAGTGTACTTTCTCCATTGTCTCATTGTATCGATATTTATTATCGACTTCAAATATTGAAATAATAATAACTTTTGCTGCGAAAATAATACTTTTTAGTTTAAATATCGACAAGCCAGCCATAACTTATATGAGTTCGCGGCTTGCTATTTGCTCGTCTACCTTTAAAAAATTGCTTCACATTGAGACCAAAAACCATTACTCAGAAGAAAATTACAGTCAATGATTGATGAACACTAGTAAGCCACAAGATTTCTCTTCGACACATTTTTGAATAATAATATTTTATTCTGATTGTTCAGGTTTTTTTTGGAAAGGTAATAATATAACGACAAACTAAATCAAAGTCAAATGGATGCCGCACAAAACAGTAATACGCACTGGGCTAGCCGTCATTTTGATTGGAATTAAATGTTGATCTGTGCTTTTGTTATCAGGTTATTTCGGCAAATATTTGAACAAATACAACGGATCCTACATACCGCCAGGATGGCGTGAGTGGGGTGGCCTCATCATGAACTCAAAGTATTACAACTACAGCATCAATATGAATGGAAAGAAGATCAAACACGGCGATGACTACTTTAAGGTAGAATTTCTTCTATCTATCTATCTTTTAATTTATGTTAGGATTATAAGAAGCTGATAAGGCTCTGCTACCGCGTCCCGCATATATCGTCTCCATATTAGCGATTCTTGAATAACGTAAATAAATAACTTCGTTCGTTGGATCGTAGCGCAGTTTTCTCAACGTGGAGCACCACAGGGGGCATTTTAATTGTTAAGGGGACTCTTCGAAATCTTATTAAAATTGTTTGGAATTTGAATTTCAGTTTTCAATTTCTTCCTTAACCTACTATTTTAGTTTCTTAAATGAATAATTTTTAGACATGGTGGGAATGGCACAAAAGTGGTTGGGAAACACAGGTGTACCTTGTCTATGGTCTGGCGTCTAGCATCTTAATCCATAGACTAAAATTCAACCGACCAATTACTATTAAACCCTGCCTTTTGTATCACGTATATTTTATAAATGTATGTATTTAGCCATTCAGCCCTTAGCGTTTCCTCGCGTTTATTTAGTCAGATATGAGTGATAATGACGGGCGATTGTGCCAAATTTATACACCAATCAAGCTATGATGACGCTGTAAAATTAATTAGAAGTCTATACTTTAAGATTGATATTAAATATGTTTTGTTAACCTATTGAGTATTTAAAAAAACTTAGCTATGAGCAGATTTAAGATTTGTTGTTATGTGATTTTTTTAAGAATATGTGAGCTTTATATTTATGTAATAGTGTGACATAAAGCTTGCACGAGATGATAGAAACCTTTCACTAGTAGAAAGTGTCACAAAATGGTTTAAACTTTAAATTATTGGTTGAACTTGTTTCAGGATTACTACCCAGACCTGATCGCGAACGATTCAATAGCGTTTTTGAGAGCGTCGAAACGAAGGTTTACCAGAAAGCCAGTGCTACTGGTCATGTCTTTCCCTGCACCTCATGGGCCAGAGGACTCAGCGCCGCAGTATTCGCATCTGTTCTTTAATGTAACAACACACCAGTAAGTATATTTAATATTTGTATTACAGAGACCATAACTCACGTGCTTCATCCACTTTCATGAGATTCACCATGCATGCTCGTCGATTATGGGAACTTACCCTTTCTGGAGTACCTTAAATATATATGTCAACCCAACCTGTCTCCCACTATCCACGGCTGCCGTGAATATCCTACTTGTAAGACACTGCTCATTCATTGTTCAAAATGGCCAAACCTTAAGGCATTCTCTTTCGTATCCTTGTCACTAAGTTTTCTTTTAAATCACACTTCTCACGTATATATATACGTAAGGAGAAATTTTGTGACGTGATGCACAAAATTCTTGCATCAGAGTTATAATAGACAACAAACTAAATCACAATTTCTCGTCCTGCAGAACTAACGCCATCTAACGATATAAAGGGCGAAGAAATAGAATTAAATACATATAGGATGCGTTCTACTATACTTACAATACTGTTCAGGGCTTACGCCCTAAGGTATTAAACAAACGATTTCTATAGAACAACTTGTGTTGCTAAATAAAATTTATTCGTATAGGTAGTTGTTGATATCATTAAAATACCCTATTATGTAAAATAAATATATACTAAATAATTTCGCTTTTAAACAATAATTTCGCATATAAATAAATATACAAGCACAACTGAAGTTTGAACGACCACAGGTTGAAAGAAACCACGGGCTGAGATTGCTTAAAAAAGTTATTCCAACAAAAACAAATTGCTTAAATATTTTGCGGCAGCCATCTTACATCCCTTAAATCTCAGCGATGACCGTGTTTAGGGTTCTTCAAGCAAGTTTTCCCGTTTTGTCTGCGACGGAAGTAATTATATAAATTATGCTCGTCTAACAGTGAAGCAGAAATAATTACATAACGACATGTCAGTGACGACTTAAATACAATAAAATATTTTATAATTATTTGAAACGAACAGAATCGCCTTCGATTTGTTTTTTTTTTAATTTAATAAATTCGCGGTTGTTTTATTACTTATTTATAAATCTGGACATTTTTAAAAATTAATGTTTGCAAAGAAGTGTTGACAATAAAATAATGAATTCAAAGTGATAAGAAGTTCGAATATCTTGTTTAATAGAAATAAGTGTAAGTAATTAGTATCTCGAAGTACATCCTTTGGTATGATCTCAATTAAATTGAAGGTTTAAACCCGAAGTAACTTTCGCCGGTTTGTTTACCAGGAGAAAAAACATAATAAAGCAAAATTATTATTTATTAGATAGCAAAAATGTTTATACCTGTGAATATAGGTAAATAAATTAAGAAGATTTTAAATAGCAAAATTATTCGTGAATAAAAAATAGAATGCAATTTCGTTCATTGCTTTTGCTTATACCTTTGATGACTTCCGCGTTATCTTAAAATAATATATTTATTTGTCAGAGTTTGGCGTGCGCCGAAACGGCGCCGACAGGCAAAGCCCAACTTTGGTCTGACAGCGAATTTTTTAATATTCAATTATAGCGTAAGAGATGATAACAGAAAAAACAACTGATTAAAAAATTACCAATTTTTTTTTCTTCAATCAAATATTATTTTACATCTTATGATTCTACTCTTGAGTAGAATCGTAGAGAAGAAAGAATAGTAGAGGGTACTATTATAAATCACCACCTATATACTTTTTCCAATTATACAAAAAAATTAGATATTTAAAATACTTTTCTCTTATCTTCTTCTTAGTTTATGAAAATTGCCATATAAGTATCTAATAAATCTAAACAGCTACACTTCAACTTATAATTTTTTCGCCGTTTTTGGAATTGGTTAAAAATAATAAACGTGTATGTGTATATAATTTGTTTATAAATATTGAGATTAGCTTAAAAATTAATTATGAAAATCGATAAGAACTATATTGACCGTCTCTCAAATGCGATAACGTAATGTGTGGTCAAAACCAGTCCAAGGGTCGCCTCGCCGACAAACGGGATTGCAATAAAAACTGCATGAATAAAAAGTATTTTAATTTTAAAATATTATAATGATACCTAAATGAAGTAAGTATAACATCGTTGAATGTTGTTTAACGCTTATCGACTTAATCAAGGGTTCCAGATTCGTGTTTTGTTTCTTTTTTTATTTGTTGCCAGCGTTAATAATGTCTGCATAAGGTCGAATATTCTAATTCCCTTCTGCGGGATATTAATATTTTTAATGTGTTGCATAGGTCCTTTTTATTTATAGGCAAGTAGATGAACAGCTTTTTTATTTCTTTTAACGCTAGGAGCTTCGTGTTATACGGCGTAATTACAAAGCCACGGAGGCAGTCGAAGTATTTGCTAGCATATAAAATTGATTTTATATGCTAGCAAATACTTCGACTGCTGCTTCGACTGACTATCCACTCAATATATTTATCTATGACGGTATTTTTTATTTCAATAATTTTACTCAACATTATATCTTTCCTTTCAGCCTTTGAATCTTTCATATTCTTCATTCGTTACAAATCTAGGCCAACATGAGCTTAGCGTAATTTAAAGAAAATGGCGGGAGGAGCTTCCGCCATTTAAACATTGATCACACATATAAGATACAGAATCAAAGAGTATATATACTTACATGAATGTGCATTTAATTTTTGTCTGTTTCGATAACAGAAAAACATAAATACCTAAAAGATATCTAACATTTGATTTGTTTTTTTAGTACACCAACGTATGACATGGCGCCAAATCCTGACAAGCAGTGGATTTTGCGAGTAACAGAGAAAATGAAACCTATTCATCGCCAGTTCACTGATCTTTTGATGACGAAGAGGTTACAAACATTACAAAGCGTAGATTTGGTAAGGGATGTGTTTCAAATATAACTTAACAATTACTGCGAAACGGTGAGATTTTTTATGTGCGAGATTTTTTATTGCATAAACAAAATGTAATCCACATTTTGTTTATGCAATAAAAAATCTCCTTGCTAGATATATATTTGGGCCTCTGTATTTAAAGACATAGCAATGACTATTAAACATACATGGTATGTTTATCTTTTATGTTATAAAGCTACTAAACTGATACGTAATTAAAAGAAATATTTTAGCGATTCACCATAAATATTTCGTTTATCGTGTATAGATTTTAATTTACTAAGGAATTGTTTATTTATAATCGCAGGCCGTTGAACGTGTTTATCAAGAACTGAAAGCTCTCGGTGAATTGGATAATACCTATTTAGTCTATACATCAGATCATGGCTACCATCTTGGCCAATTTGGACTTGTAAAGGGAAAAAGTTTTCCATTTGAGTTCGATATCAGAGTACCGTTCCTTGTTCGAGGACCAGGTGTTGAACCTGGCACTGTGTAAGTATTTTTATCGTATTTAATAATCAAAGTTTTTGTGTGCCTGAGCTTTGAATGTAAATACACTTCACTACGTATTTTAAACTAACAGTGTATTTAAATATTCAGGTGAAGAGAATTAAACCATTTTTCTACTAAACTTTTGTTTTGTTGTGTTTCTTAACTGTTAAATAAGATTAAGAATGAGTGGTACAATCTTCTAAGTTTTGGCTTCAGATTTCTGTATCTGTTTCGTGATTGTTTTGTCTTAAACATGTTGTATTCCTCATGATGTTTTCATACACTGCACCGTAAGGAACACAAAGATCTCCAGGCGCCAAGATATAAAGTCTATGTATAAGATCATAGGAACGTTTTTCAGAGTGGATGACATAGTCCTAAACATCGACCTAGCACCGACATTCCTGGACATGGGTGGAGTGGATTTACCAGCTCACATGGATGGAAGGTCACTCCTTCCGCTTCTGCAGCCCCGGCGGAGACGCGCTGCCGCTCGCTGGCCTGATACATTTTTGGTAGAAAGGTGTGAAATTTTTAATGATATTCAATTAAATATCAAAATATAAAAAACTTAAAAAAACAATTTTTTTAAGTTTTTTAGCAAAACGAGCTCAGATGTTCCTAAACGACCATAAACATCTAGAATATCTATGACTTTGTCTCGCGTGTGTATTACCAGTTAAAAAAAAATCAGTTCTTATTCCATCGATCGTTCGATCTTTCCCCTAGTACCTATCCAAAACAAGATTATAATTTTAAAAAATATTCCAAATATGGCGACTGAAAATCATGAATAATTCTATTTGCTTTATCCATATATATTTTCTCACGCATAGGAAGAATAAATGATCCGTGAACGCTGAATAGATTTATTGATTTTATATTTTATGTGTAAAAATTCTTAACAAATCAATGGCGCTACAACTTTGCGTCTGGGGTACAGATTTGTGTGTCTGTTTCATGATAATTTGTCAATCTAATAGTCAAGCAGGTGAGATGATCCTTCTGTGTCTGACACACACCATCGACATGTCATCCTCGCGATGTGTTCCGACATCGTTCGAATGAATGCTAAATGCACACAAAGAAAGAAAATTCATTGGTGCACAGTCGAGTATCGAACCTACAACCACAGCGAAGACAGTCGCACGCTTCAGCCACCAGGCTGACAGTGCTCAAAAATTCTTGTATACATTATTTCTAATACAAACAATTTCAGTTCTGGCCGTCGTGAAACTCAAGCGCATATAATGGAAGAAAGAATGCGTGCGCAGAAGTATAGCCGCATAATGAATGAAAAATCAACAACAGTACCGCCGTTTGAGTCGTCATCAGAGGGCATAGATTTTGACGATGATTCCGATGATGACTTCCTTGAAATTGAGGATGATGATGATAACGTAAGATTTGTTCATACATAATTAAACAAACACATTACTCATTAATTATTTAATATTTATATATTTACACTTTGTTACCTTAAACATAAACATAAAAAAAACAGTTAATACGCAACGGGCGGCTTTATCGTTAACAAGTGATATCTTCTAGGCAACCCTAGTATGGAAAGAAGAAATAAGGAAATATTACCTGAAGAACAATAAGTGCATAAATCATTACCAAAAACAAACATTTATTATATGTAACACAATATACCTAAGCTAAGGGTTAATAAAAATGTGTTATTTTATTATGGCATTAATCTTAAGACATAAGACAAACATTTTCATTCATATGTAATAGAAAAGTGCTTTCTGCTAACCCAGTTTCTGAAGGTTCTAAAGAAACGTGGTCGAAGGATATCTCACATACATATCCTTGGTACATGGTTTCTTTTTTTCTAGCAGTAAAATCAGTGGCCTATAAACATGGACTGAATTTACTTTTGTTATTGTTCAGTGTGAAATTTCACTGAAGCATTTTGTGTTCGTAAGAAAAATGTGAATTCCATTTCTTAGTGATTATTCCAAGCGCAACTAAGGCAGCTAAATCAAAGGCAATGACTCACGCAAACTTGTAACACATATCAAATAATATTGAGAAATAAATAGCAAAGATGTTCATACAAATATTTTTACAACTTGCCAGCCAATGTACTGTAAAAAGTGTAATAATAATTTTAGCCATTAGGGTCCACGGCGATTGTAGCCAAGTAATTGTAGCGATTGTATTCAAAATTGCTTTTATTCATTGACCAATAAAACTAAATCTTTATTTTCAGACCTCTGATACAAATAAGTCTTCGGAGCCGCTCATGTCAAATGAAAGCCATAATCCAATTTTAGAGGCAAGTCTGGAAAAAGTTCTCGAAGATGATGCAGCTTCAAATGAACAAAGTTATTTCTTAGGTAAAGTTATTCATAACAATAACATTATTTTAATAATTAATTATTTGCTGAATTTGTGATATAAAAAGACATTTCCTATTATTTGTTTGTACATTTTTTATTTTATCTATAGCTGCCCCGCGAACTTTGTTGCGCCTTGCAATGATCTTTTCACTTAACCTACCATTAGTAGCGACAAACCACAATATGGAACATTTTGCTATGCAATTCTGTACAGACTGTTCGCCTTTCCGGAATTGAAACTGAAAATACTCGAATTGGTCCTGTCGCCTTCGAGTTTTGACCGTAAAAATATTTTTTGCATTTGATTTGTATTCATATACGTATAGAGATTTAGCCATAGTCACGACTAGTTGAAGTTTTACTATAGGTACTTATCTCTACCGGTCCTCTGCAGGGCTTGTCATAACTCTAATCATCTGCTTGCCAATTAAGATAAATAAATGATCGCGAAACAGATACAGACATCTGAGGCCAAGAGGCCACAGGTTAAAAACTATAAGGTCATAAGATCCATACATTTGGCATCTTCTAATCAAATTACATGAACGTTTTACTTTTTGTATTTAGAATCTGTGGAATCCAGTATGATCAATGGAAAGGCCGCCCGTATAGCTGCCGAATGTTCCAAGGCAGAACTAAGGGCGCCATGTTCTGATAAACGCAAATGGAAATGTGTACTCGTTAATGGACGATGGAGGAAACACAAATGCAAATATGAGGTATGGTATTAACTTCAATTTAAAGTTGAATAATTCATAATTTTAATATTAAACATAATGAGAACCTTAAATTATTTAATTTACAGCCGGATGTCCCAGAACCAAAAATGAGCACAAAGAAATGTGCATGTTTCACCCCCAGTGGGTTAGTTTATACTAGACTAGAAACTGATGGTAATATTGCTCGGCGACCAGCCGATATAAGGAAATATAATATGACAAGATTAAAACGGTCCACAGACAATGACGTGTTCGAACCAAATACTGTAGACAGTATACTGGAAGAAAACCCTAGCATTGGTCATCTAGGTTTTGTAAATGAGCCTTTAAATGCAATAGATAAAAAGACTGTTGAAGACAAAATAGACGAGCTAATAAAAGAGACTGAAGCATTCCTAGAAGCTTACGAACGTACCAAAGAAAATATAGATCACCGAAGGATTAAGAGAAAAGCTCAACATAAACATAAACAAAAGAATGACGCTATGCTAAATGACAATGAAACGACATTAGAATGCAAAGTCGAGAAAGATGGAACAGTTAACTGCTCTCAAGTAATATATAATGACTTAAAGGCCTGGCATACTAACAGACTAAGCTTAGAAGATCAAATAAGACAGCTTAAAACGAAGCTGGAGGACTTAAAAGAAATAAAGAGACATTTGAAAATAAGTAAACCTGCTCAAGTAGAAGTACAGACAATAAATCCATCATTCATTATAAACCGTATTCAAAACAAAACTGCTGTTCAAGAAAATAAGGAGACAGGACGTAAGCCTCGTCCAAACAGAATGAAACCGAAACACAGAAACCCCAATTACTATGAAAAAAAGTTGAAGCATACAAACGAATACAGCATCCCTACTGTTAATACAAATACACGAGATGGCCTATTTGAAACACAATTAAAAAACGAAGCGTCTACGGAATCAACGTTGGAACACTCTATTAATGGCAGTGATTTAATCAATCCCCAAATTGAAGAACTACCTAAACCACAAGTTACTACCATAATCACGGATAATAAAAAAATTATAGACAATATCAGTACCCTTAAAAGTATTACGCCTAGCGAAGTGACCACAGAATATGAAAGAATGATAGAATTATCGAGCATAGATAATTCAGATAAACCAACATCTACTGATAGAAGCACTTCGAGTTATCTATACACAACTTTAAAGTATTTCCACACCGAAGCAGACAGAATACTAACTAATCATAAAGTTAAAAATATATCTAACTCTGAAAAAACAACAGAAGCGCCGCACTTTGTTTCTAAACTGAAGCCCATTGCAACAACATCTAGCAGTTTGGGACCAACAAGATTTGATGCATCGGAATACGAAAAACAAAACCCTAACAGAGGACCACCTAGTAATATGGGTATCTTTGATCACCCAACTGATGTATTTCAAAGGCGACTTCATCCATTATTTATTGAAAACGAAGATAAACACGTATGTTATTGTGAAGAGAATAGGTAAGAACTAATCATTTTATTATAAGCTCCTGGGGTTGAGACATAATCACTTTTCAGCAGCGTGACCCACTGACGCTAAACGATTATGTATTGGAATGACATTAGCTCAACCTTTGTCACGTGATCATATTCATACAAATTCGTATGGCGTTAAGGGGCCAAGACTGCTCCTGAACACGACTAGACTGTTGTAAAAAAAAATATTTAATGCGAAGTCTTAATCACACCATTTCAATCCAAAAAGGTCCATATAGGTTTACCCTACTATAAAATTTAATATTGGTATTGTTATACGTTAATTTAATATAATTTATTCCACCAGACAGACCAAACTCAAAGGACCCGGTCAAGCCTATATAGAAGCCGCTCAAAAAGCGAAAGAAGAAAGGCGAAGGCTGAAAGAGCAGAGGTTACGTAAAAAGCTAAGAAAAGCTAAAAAGAAGGTAGGTTCATTACTTAAAAATTATTAAATAACTTTGATCGTGAAAATATATATTCTGGAAATTACATTTATTTATAGCCTAAAAGTAATTATTCTGACAATGTTTCCTATTTTATTTCTACAAGAAACTGTATTAGCGATGTCAATTTTTAATTTATATAAACATCTATATCATTACATAAAGTCGTTATACGAAATATATTTTTTATGTTTAATAGTTTTTAAATAATTAATTTCATAGGCTGAATTGGAGAGGCTGTGCGAGTCGGAGCGAATGAATTGTTTCCGGCACGACAATGAGCATTGGAGAACAGCTCCTTTGTGGACGGCTGGACCATTTTGTTTTTGTATGAGCGCTTCGAATAACACGTACAACTGCGTACGAACAATCAACGCTACACACAATTTGCTATATTGCGAATTCGTGACCGGACTCATCACATATTATAATTTAAGAATTGGTGAGTTTTATTTAAACAAAAACTCTCTTTATTTTTAATCTTTACAATACATTTGAACTTTATGATAATCGTCTATTTTTTTAACTAAAGATAAAATTATATTTTATATGATATTTATGCTTGGCTTTACCAAGCAAACAATTTACTTTTTATAATTATTGTACCCAATGGATAGAGATATGACACAATATAGGTAATATTGTGTCAAATCTCAAACAAAAATCGTGGTTAGCAAAATCTATTAAAAAACCGATTTTACTGTTATATATAAAACTTCTAATTAAAACACAGTTAAACACCGCTTATCATTTCAGATCCATTTGAAACACAGAATAGAGTGAAATATTTGACGACAGCTGAAAAGGAATATTTTCACAACCAACTTCAGAAACTGCTAAGTTGTCGGGGTCCCTCATGTAGGAGATATTCCCATTCTTCTGGTTAGTTGTTTTATGAAACATTAAAAAAAATTAAGTTCTTAGAGTTTTGACAGCTGACACTTATGTTTTCCCGCGGTTTAATTGTGGTAATAGGCGTGAGAAATTACAAGATAATTTTTAGTTTGATGAATGCTAATGAAAATGTCGTTTGAAACAACGCTTTGATTATAATTTATCAGGTGACCATTTCCAAACACAGTTGACTGATGACATATGTTTAAGCGCTTGAAATAGCTATTACTTATTCATAATTCCATATATATAAGGCGATATTTAAATAATACTTTACTATTTTCAGGAGACAGCAATGAAGATATGACACGACGTTATATAGACGACCATATTACCTACAGAGGAGACAGTCCAGGCTATAGCGAGAGGTTCGTTATAATATTATTCAGTAAGACACCGACATTAAAAATCTTATATAACTTTTACGGAATGAAAACGTACATTATTTAGGTTAAAAGAAAATTCGCTTTGATTTTGATTTTTTGAACAAATAGATACAGTGTTTAGTAGACAAGCTGTACCATTTTTTGATATTTATATTACAGAGCTTGGAGATGGAGTGGCTATGGCAGACGCTTTGCAAGAGCGCGGGATATACATCGTCGACGACACACTATGGCGTATTAGTCAAAATTAAATTATTTTGTTAAAGCATTAGAACTAGATGCCCTGAAAGTACTCTTCTTAATTCTCATGTACGCAGGCAGACTGAAAAAGTTCACACAACGATTCTTAAAGGGCTTCCGAAAATCCATATTATATTCAGAGAATAGACTGAACTGTCAAAACTTGACAGGTTCGTCTTCTTTAGTATTAGGTATGGACAAGATCTAGCGAAAATGATGGCGTGGCCTAGTACCACAATATAGTATAATATAGGACACATTAACTGATGCCTGAGACGTCATTTGTATAAGAATTAGGACCCGTGGGGAATTAGAATGCACTTTTAAAAAGAAATGGAAGTTGGAATGCTTGGGTTGATAGTTATTGGTCGTACCTACTACATTAATACCAATCAAGTGTCAGATTCATTCCGTTCTAACTTCCCGATAAAATTATCATTAGAAAATTTGCCTAGCTCAATCTTTTATCTCTCTATGTAATAATAAATGCATTACTTAAGTCACCCTACTTATTGTAGATCTCTGTATTTTTTTATCTGTGATTCTTCAGTGTGTCTTATGTACCAAAAATTTGTTTACATAGACATTATTTGAAACTGCAAAATATACAGTAACAGTTTTTAGTAATCATTCTGAACGTTTGGTTACTACTTAAAAGAAGCAAGATTTGCTAAGCGATTTTTTTAACAATGTAACACTTAAAACCTAAAATTATGAGAAAACAATATTTCCTCAAACATGACATCTTAGGGAATCCTGCGTTTTACCTACCAAGTCAGATAGTATTGCAGCTGTATAGCATTTGTTGAATCCTTAAATAAATTACTTACTTATCTGATTTGGTAATTAAAACTGGAAGTTCAAACTGAGCTCTAACATGTTTGTAGCATAACTATCCTGAAATATAGAAACTATACACATGACACTGCCTGAAGTATTATATGTCTAATATACAATGTAACATTAGTTTTTATGGAGTTTGCATTTTCTACACTATTTTAGCTTTACTATCCTTCTATGTGATGCAGTTTATATGTAAAACATATGTAGCCAGTATGTATTAGTATTAAAAAGTGATATATAATGCCATGAGATGAGTGTTTGTTTATTTAAATGCAGAAAGTAGTTGTGTACTAAGGTTTTACAAATACATATAGGCATGCATCCATGTAAACACCTCTGTGTATTTGGTTATAAATAAAATTATGAAACTTATAGAATTTTATTGAATAGCTTATAAATCCAGAATACTATCTAAATCTTGGTCATCAGACATTGAAAATATTGATTCCTTACATACTACAGTTTTACTTATGCCTGGTGTATCACTTTGTTTTAAGTTTAACAAAATTTTATTAGTGTCATGGGATATATTATCTTTTGTGGGAGAATTATTTGTTTTTGCTACCATATTTGACTCTTTACAGATAATCTTATTTTCACTATTGGCATGCTGTTCAATGCAATCCTCATCATCATCATCATTGTCTAGAAAGTCAACCCATTTGGAACAGCTATTTACAGTATCTTTATATAAGAATTTATTTCCTACACAAAGATTGTCACCATGTATAAAAGAATCACCTTCTTGTGAGTTGTTTTCTACAAAAGTTGCCCATTCCGAAGATTTATTTGTTTCATTAAAAGAATTCCTTTGCTTATTAGAAGATGGCTTGACAAATTTTGAACTTTCATACTTTCTTTTATTTTGATTATTATATATTTTTCTACATTGTTTAATTACACTACCATCACTATTGCACTGCTCTTTATCATGAAAAATCTTATTTTCAGATGTTTTTGGAATTTCTTCTTTACCTCTACAGTTTATGGAAAATGGATCTTCAACATCATTTTCATCAGTATAATGCGACCATTTACTGACCTTTGGTGGAATTGGTTCAATGTCTTGTGTTGCATCTGCTAAATCAGAATCTGAATCAGATTTTCCACTATCAAAAATATCAGAATCTGCATGGTTTTCAGACTGCAATTTATTGAGTTTTTGAACATGTAATCTACATTCTTTTCCTGAGCCTATACCATAATGTCTTTTAATAGACTGTTTTTCACCACACATTTTACATACCCACTTATAATTCTTCTTTGTTTGATGAATCTGTAAACAGAGCCTTTTTCCAAATTACTTACCAAACAAAAAATGTTACAAAACCACCTTACTGTAAACATCAAGACATACACCTAACCATTTATTCTATTAAATCATAGACTCCCTTTTCACACAGAATTACGGATACTTTGGGGTCTTGGATTGGAGGGTCTAAATTAAGACAAACTTAAATGTAGGCTTTTAATTTGAATACATTCGATTTAATAAGTTGAATTACCTATATATTCAACATATTGGAATATAATAGAGCACAAATTTTAATAGTTAAATATATCACAATTTGTAATAGTGCTTTGGATAAATTTATGTAAGGATAATAAATTGATTTTAAGTAGGTAGGCAGTCTAATCGTGCGCATTTAAAACAAAAGTTACGCTAATTTATCCCAATCAAACTATTTTAATTTAAAAGTAAATACTAACTTGAAATATAAAACATTTATAACATCGTAAAACTTAAAAGATCTGAGGCATGTTTGAAAGATATAATGGATAAATTCTATCGATAAAAATATTTCAATAGTTTTAAAATTATGAACAAATTTAGTTCGAAATTACGTCAGTAACCAATAATTATATTGAAAAAACATATTTTTATTTTTGAAATGTGTCGGAAGTTGACTGCTGTAGCTGGAACTTAATCTTGATTTGACATTGACAAATTACAACAGTAAACAGCAAAATGAAAAACCTTTTAACTTTAAACTGTTAAATGCCGGTTAGTATCAAGTTAACAGGTTTTAAACTATTGGCACAAAAAATACTCCTTCGCGATTTTTAACACGGTTCTATAAGCAAAATTAAATATTATATTATACTAGCGACCCGCCCCGGCTTCGCACGGGTGCAATGCTGATACTAAATACACTACAGAAAATCTGTCAACGTAGTATATAAAAATGTGGGTTATCCATAAGAGATAGACATATACCATCACGGACTATTCTGTAGACCTTTTCAATGTGTACAATACTTAGTACGTTATTTTGATAAAACTCGTAGGGTTCAGCCTGCGTTTGCAATGTAAGCGGAAAAAATGTCCTCAAAAATAACAGTACTTCTCCACTATTTAATGGATGTTATTATTTATACATATAAACCTTCCTATTGAATCACTCTATCTATTAAAAAAAACCACATCAAAATCCGTTGCGTAGTTTCAAAGATTTAAGCATACAAAGGGACATAGGGACAGAGAAAGCGACTTTATTTTATACTATGTAGTGACTAGCGGAGCCGACCAACGATGTCCTGCATGATAATATTTCAAGCGATAAGAATATTTACTTTTACGACTTTTAATTTGAATTTACAACTGCAGCACCATCTGCCAGGCTGATTTGTGAATCTAAACCATCCAGGGCTCCAGTCAAACCCATACAAATGATTTTTAAATCGGTACAGTGAACTGTGAATGAGTGCGCAAAAGATTAAATTTACATATACCTACCGTAATATGTACCTAACTTACCAGATAGATTTGAAAATTATTTTTATAAAGCGCCTAAATATTTATATAATTGATTAAAACATATAAAAAGGACGAAATCAAAACGTTTTTATTTATTGGAATAATTTACTGAGCCATATCATCACAGATTTCTTACAATATTTTATTGGACACATTTAAATTTTTTGTACAACACTGAAAGTTCACGACATCTTATTAAATATAGAATAACGATAATTTTAACATATGATTAAACATTTACAATAGTTAAAAATGCAACTAAATATTTATTAAATCATCATTAAGAAAATAAATGTTTATAAAATATGTGTGTATTGATCATAATTTGAATGATATTAGTTGTTACATACATACTCTTTTAAAAATAGATTGGATAATTTCTCAAAATCTCAATTGTGTGTGTGTTTATGTACACAATAATAATAATAATACGAAAAATAATAATAACATAACACATAAGGTGAAGAAGGATTAAAACGTTCTTTTTTCCCGTTTTTTTATCTTATATATTAATACTTTTACTCTTACTTTATTATATATACATTGATAATAAAATAATTTTATCATTGCGCTACCAAATATTTAACAAGGTAAAATTTAGGCAAATTTTAGTTAAAAATAAGTACCCAACTAATCTACAGAGTACAGTGAATGTTACCTGAAAAGTTTAAGAGGATCTTAAAAACTAGTTATTCAATATTCTAAAATCATTTAGGTTTTGTACACGTAAAAGTTATTAATCGTAAATTAGTATAAATTTACACATGACACATATCCACTTTCCGAATGTGTTAAAATTCTTTTTATGCCTTTGTGGCAAAGTGGTTAGTTAATGCCTATGGCGTTTAATACATATTGTATATAAGAACAAAAAATAGTAAATTACATTAGATAATCCGAATAAATTTTAACTACACACAGCATATTTATTTTAATAGTATTGAAAGTTGAAATTTTTATTACTGAAATATTTTACGACATTAACATTTAGAGAATTGAATCTAATTAGGTACACTAATATATAGAACGGTTACTGGACTTAACTATCCGTTATTCTAACGTTACGTTTTTGAGTAGGAACATCCTCCATTACATTTTTACGCTATACATAGTTTTGTATACCATCACTCTTATTTCTATCAAAATACAGTCTATTTCTCCATTTCTCCTTGCTCAACTTTCGGATCTCGAAGAATACGTTTTATCCTTACAAAGTTCGCCATAAAAATATAAATATTAACAAATTATAATGGGCTGTATTGCCACCAATAGGAACTTATGTGATTCAGTTGCAGAACATTTCGCTAAGACTAGTTTTAAGGAAATAATTCGCGCCTTATTAAATAAAGATTTCTGAAACACAGAATTCATGTATGCTATAAGATCTATACGCAAAAATCTTGAGACAAATAATAATAACAAAGTAGAGCACAGCTCCGAATTTTTGAACTAATACCAGTCGGATTTAGAGTTCTGGAGGCCTCTGGGCAATATATAAAAATATATCAAAAGAAAAGTCAGTACTGTCCGGGCCCTCTTTTGTAGAGGATCCGGTTGGTATCCGCTAAATCTGGCCCTGACTAATACCTAAAATATATTAATACTTGCATATCGTGACAACAATAGTAGTATTTAATTTGGCACTAATTTTATACCCTAATTGGGATTTTGGCAAAACAAACCGTTTACCCGAAAGGGGCAATGGGTAGGTAATTTTGGTAACTTTTGGCATGTTGGTATTTGAATACTAAAAAAAAGTATCCTTTTTAATATTTTGGCACATATATTGTTTAAGTTTTTATTTCTTACTAATAAACTCAGTTATTAAGCAATTTCTTGAGAAATTTTTGCTCTTTACAATCGAGACACACTTCTCTTTTACCTTTACAGATATTTTAAATGCTTTTTTTAGCATGATTTAAAATTATTTCCAGATCAACGTCCGTACTCTGTAACTTCCAATAGTGAAAGCTAATCTCGTCGTTTTTGTATGCAAGTTTGATATAGTTCTCTTAATATCCGTAGCGCTGATATCGCAGCCCTTTGCACGAAATGTAACTTATCAGATCGGAATCTCTATTGGATGGTACATTCAGGACTCTGGATTCTCACAGATATTAATAACTGACAATGTTTTCTATCATGAATATTTTGTACTAAACATTTAGGTATGAGATGTTCACGTGTGCATAACAGTAGTTCTGCGGGAATATCCTTTGCGTGCCGCGCCATCTCCTTTCGCCTCACATTCCTTACGAACCCTTGCAATTATATCCGCAACTAATTTCTCCTCCCTCAAACGCTGTTCCTCCCATTCACTTGATGTTTTGTCTACTGTGTCACCTAGTAAGATCACCAGAAAATTGTAGAACTCGTGCGATTTTCACATAGGCAGGGCTCTGATGGTCTATAAATATCACGATACCTGTCTCAATATATATTGAATCTAAAGGTTATTCACAAGATTATTTAGAGTGATTTTTCGTAAAGTATCCTCAATAATATTAAGGTAAATTCATTGAAACAATAAATTTGCATAATTACTTATGAACTTTATTTTTTTAATAAGCAGAAACACAAAATCTTTTTTAGTAGGTTTATTTTGTAAAAACAGTAATCCAACATCTTAAGGCTTGTATTCACTTTAATTAGTGCGAGTGCAAGTGATTAGTAATTGACATTGATTAGTGCAGTGTCCAATTATTGTTTAGTGGCTCTGTTAAGTAAATTCAGTAGCCATATAGTTTGGCAGGCACGCTGCGTGTGAGGGGGAAGGGAGGGCGCACGCGACGGAACTACTCGCAGTTCGCTCGCAAAATAATAGAACACACTTCTAACTTTACTACTCAGCCAATTAATCACTTGCACTAATCAGTTGCCGTCCACGCTTGTTTTCTACTAATCATTTATCACCTGCACTAATCACTAATCAAAGTGAATACAGGCCTTCAAATCTGAGTGCTTCAAATCAACACGCAGACACCCGCAGTCATTAAATATTGACAGATATTGGTGGATCACAAAATTGTAGATTGTATGTCAATATACTCAATATTTATTTCTGCCGCGTTTACACATCAATAAATATTGACGAGATCTCAATGATCACGACATATATTGACCGTCTGACCCCTGCCATACATATAATTTCGAAGATATCTAGTATTAGAAAGCTAGGTAAAAACCCGTAAAAGAACAAGCATAATTACTCTTAGTGTCTGAGGCGCCTGTTACACGTAAAGTATTTACTGTGTTCGGCAATAAATACTCATGTACTACACGAAGAAATATAACTTTTAAGTAATAGTAATATATTATATATAATTTCCCTTTATAACGCGGACATTTCTCAAGTTGTATTTCTTTAGTGTGAAATTCATAATGATTTGTCCATTCCATAAGTCTTTCCATCGCTACCCCCACAGCCGACTATTATTTTCATACCTTTAAATATTAGAGCAACCTTGTCAAATGTCATTTTTTTTATACTAGCCAGACTGCCCACTGAAGTATTTCCGAACCAATTAGACTTAGGGTCCTTCAAGAAAAGAGCGTACCAAGTCTTAAAGGGCTGGTTTTGCAACCTCCCACCGCTTCGTGGGCTTCTGACGGTCGATTCGCTTATTAGTCATATAAGATCAACTATCGATGTTAATATCAGCCGGCTTACTATGACTTGTATTTGCAACGCTTCCGAAATGACCTGTCCACCACGGGCTACAATAGTACTTTGTGGGTGTGACGAAATTCAAGGAACAAAATAAAATATAAATATATATTTATATTCGCTGTAAATTCGCTCACCTTTATTGCTAAATCGATCAGGTCTTTTGCTATCCATTTTAATATGTCGGATGATTTTAATGGATGGTGTACGGTTTTGGAAATTTGGAACACTCGTTTTGGGGATGGACATTTCAGGATCCACCTCGTCCTTAATAACGGTTGTACTCTGGATTACTGGAGTTTCTCTAGCTACTTCTGCTTGATAGTTAGTTAAAATGGGCATGGAGTCGGAATAATCTTCGCTGTGTCTGCTGGAGATGTGTCCTATGTAGCCTGTAATACAACGTGTTTTATAAGATAGTATTTACTTTTAAAGAAGAATATTAGTTATGGTATATTTAATCCGCAAGCAACAGTTAGTCTTAGACCAGTGTTGGCCTAGAGGTTTCAACATACATTTCCCTACAAAAAAAAGGGGTTTCAAGATACGACTCTCATCCCTGAAGTCGTATGTTCGATCCCCGGCTGTGCACCAATGAAATTTCTTGGAGCGAAGGAAAACCGTTTAAGAGAAGGGTACTTGCCTATTACATTGTCAAATGATCATGAAACACTTACAGAAATCTAAGGCCCAGACCTAAAAAGGTTGTAACGCCACCGACCCATTTATTTTTATATTTAATCCGCATTTAGCCTACGTACAATAATAATACATCAATAAACTAAATATTTTGATACTGTTTAAGTTTCTGTAAAATATTTGAGCTCATTAAGATCGGTATTACTATTTTATGTTACAAACTAAGGCCTCGTAGAACCTAAAATCTAACGATTTTAAACTTTTATTATATCGTCTCAAACTTTTTGGTCTGTGTGGCGCATGTTGCGTGACGGTCGGCCGCAGAGTAGGGATAAAGTTAAAGGCGCTCGTCATAGCAGCCAAGGCCAATATGGCGGCGCACATAGTTCGCAGCAGCTGACCGTGCAGTGTATAGACTATTATTCATTTGTGCCAGTGCTCCACGCTATTTTAATATGTGTATATAATCTAAATAATTGTTAAGTATTATGTATGTCGTACTTTTTTATAGGCTTCGATTTCCGTCTTTACCTCTGTCTATACGTACCTTTCCTACTTTTGAAAAACACGCGGCACTTTTCACATTGGAATAACGGTGTTGGATTTAACGGGTGTATTATATGAACTTTATATTTATGTCTGTACCAATGCGTTCGACTCTGTAGCACTTCACCACAGAGTTTACAAATCACTCTGCCGTCATTGCGTATCATGTATTCTAAAAGGTCGTTACGCACACTTTCTTTTGTTTCATCGTTATCGCCATCCTTTTCCGCTTCATTGGGGACTTCTGACAGAAAATGTACACCAGCTTCTTGAGTCTCGATTTCGTCTGTTTCTATTTGTTCTGTAAAGGTCTCGCTAGTGTCATCGGTGGATAAAACTTCTAATGTAATAACTGGGAAATTGCTGTCCACATCGTCGTAATATGTTGTTTGATATTCTGAAAGAGTCCTTACGATTATATATTTCATATTATTCGTATATTATGCAATATCATTATTCGCTGTTTAATTAAATATTTATTAAAACAATTCTAGATGGTGCATCGTAGCATGCATTTTAATGCAAAGTCATAAAGATGTTTACTTAATTTACGATACTTCTTTAATAAACAATCTTACAAAAATCATATTGAAATAATTTCGGCTGATTCGTTTTATCACTGTTACAAGTTCCGTATGACGTTACTCGCATAGTTTACATTCACTCCATAATATATATAGTAGTAGAAGATAACACGAAATATATAATAACTAAAAATAAAAACATAATTAGATCATATTTTTTATTTAAACGTAATTTGTAGTGTACATGATTCGCATTTGTTTATTGCGATGGTAAGATTCATTTTCTTATAACTACATTTAAATTTTTGTTACAATTTTTAATAATACAAAGATTAGGTGTTAAAGCTTTGCTATTTGCAATAAAAAATACCTATAGTAAACCTTTAAATCAGTTAAACTGTGGTAGTATTTGTTAATAACAATGATCTATTATATACATCGTATAACATTGGTTAACTATAAGAATACAAAATTAACGCGAGTTCATAAAGATTTCAGTTTTGTTAAAGCTCCGATAGAATGTTTAAAATTGCTACAAATCATATTTTCAATATAATTAACCAATATACGCCTGTATATGATAAGTCATGAAACGTATATTAACTTACATAATACTTTAAGAATAGTCGTAAAATATGAATGTACTTCTTAACTCATTTAAAATGTATACAGACAGTTCCCTAACAGAAAATAAAACAAGCAAATAATGAGAAGGTAAACAACGTATGATAATACTAAAATAATGAAGTTAAAACAAATATACTGTACTCGAGTACATTATAGAATATAAAAAATAATCAACATTTGCAAGTTATTGCACTAACTAATGATTTATGGACGCTGAAAATGATTTTACGGGAAATCTTCATTTAATCAAATGATGAACGAACAAAAAGTTGACATTGATTATGAAAAGACGCGGGAAAAGACGACGTATTCCGAAATGTCAAAATCTAGACATTGGCTGTCTGTCAATTATTGAACGATATCTATGAATTTTGACATATGCAAGACTAGAAAAAGACAATGGAATACTCGCCTGCAACCTCTGGGCACTTATAGAGTAACACTTCGTCTATTTTTTATGGCCCAGTCAGACTCTATACATTGAGTGGTCCCTCTATTCTGTATTCTAATAAACTAAAATGTTAAATGTCAAAACTTCTATTTATTATTATATTTATTTTTGAATTAGAGGAAAGTTAGATACTGTTTTAGCGAGAAATAAGCATAATGCCACTCTATGGAAACCATTCAATTAGTCTACACATAATCCTATTACACAGGCTGCCAAGCAGCAAGTAGAAAGCAAAATGAAAATGGGTTAACAATGTACAGAACAGCTAACTTAGTTAGCTCTAATATCACAAAATAAAATACTAAAAAAAAAAAAAACAAAAAAAGTGAACTGCCCGGACGCAATAGAAAAGTTCTAATAGGCATAAGAAAACTATAGGTTATAAGGCTCGATTTGTGCGAGTTGACTGGCGCGTACCTATATATACCTAATTAAAAAATCACACTGAATTAATTGTTAATACCTTAACGGTGAATATAAAATCTATAACGATAAAGTTTATACACCCTCTATATACATTCCTTATACTTTTAATATTAACATTAAAATGTGCGTAAATTTTAAACACAAACTATAGTTATAACCATCATTATTAAAATATAATAAATTTGTGCTTAAAACCTAAAGTCCTTATAATTGCTCAATTATTTTTGACATCGTAAACTTATTGAAACTCCTTAACATCTATATTAAAAATATCTTCATTCTTATCAATGGAAGAACTGTTGATTGTCGTTGATTGGATCCTTAACTATACGAATCCCATCCTAAAATACTCTATAGATAATATGAAAATTATTAGTATATTTGTGCTATGGCACTCTTACCCAGTAGAGATAAACTTTTTAGTAATACAAAAAGACAAACTTTAATACTAAATATATTAATTGAAGTAACAGTGCGTTATGCAATAACATTTCAATTTACACAGACTCTCTAATAAAATTCTTTCTTTAATTGGATAAATTCTGATAAACTCGTTTCCTTTTCTTTAAACACTAATTAAAATATCTCGAAATATTAATGTACTTTTAAACTATAAGTTGTCAAAGGCACACGGAAACATCTAGTATTACAACAGTAGAAAAGTTTCAGACTTTCTAAGCACCCGTTATTATTTTAGAATTATCTGATATTTATAAAAATCGCCATGTCGGCATAACTGGCCCTTATTTTATTGTCTAATCCGCACAACCGTGTTTGAAGCAATTAACTTCAACAATAATTACATATTAAATGCATAACAGTAATATTGGAAATATAAAGTGTTGTTATATATTAAAATTTCACTCCAAAAATAGAACGAGTACGAACTAATCAACTCTGGGATACCTATAATATATCTATCTTATATAAATTGCAGTTAATAAAAAGGCTTTTAAAGGCACAAACAGTGTCCATAACACTTGGAATCAATGGTAAGGCTATCTACGCCTGAGCTGGGTCAGGAGAAGAATGCGGTATTGAACCATGTGGAGAGCCGGAACCCACCGTTTCCAGCTTAATTCCAGGCGGTAGCTGGCCTTCGAGACCCGGTAATATGAAGTAGGTATTAGGTGGATACACGCAATCTTTTGGGACGTAACACTCATGTGTCATTTTCATGTGATTCTTCATTTTGTCAGGCCTAGAGAATTCTTTACAACAAACGGGGCAGGGGAAAACCTTTCTCTGCTGGCCCTCGTGGTAGAGGAAGGCGTGTCTCTGGAATGAATACTTGTTTTTGAATGTTTTTTGTATATTCTCCTTGGCACATTCAGTGCATTGGTATACTCCTTCATTGACTGATGCGTATCGGAACAAATTTAGGCCTCTCACAGACATTTCTGTAAGTTGTTCAGCAGGGTCGTTGGATGCGGAGTTTGCTCTTCGCCGTATCCGTCTTCGGACGGCTGGCCTTTGTCCTTGTACGGTGTTATTATTAATGGAATCGTTTTGGTACTCGTTTGATGTGGAAGCGGCCTGCGCAGGGAGATTGACGCGTTTCCCTTGTCTTTCGTTCGATGGCGAAGGAACATACCTGATGTCTTTGCTTTCGAACTCAGGTGTGCCGCGTCCTGAAATATTGTTAATAAATTCATTATTACATAGTTCATTCATAATTTTAAACTAATTCGCTAGAAATAAAACAATGCACTACACTAGCAAGTGCGATAAAGGTAAAATAAAAAACCAACTAAAATATATTAAAATTTATTTGTTCAATGAGTAAATTACACCGTGATAAAAAACAAAATGAAACTTTCTGGACGAGTTCGTCGAAATTGACACCTGTCATCTGTCATTATTGAATAGCACCAAACTACAAAACGTAGATAGAAAAACAAACTCGTCCATGAAGTATTAAACAGAATAATCTAACAAAATTAAAGAATTAATTTAAACGTCCGTAGATACAAAGTGTAACTTTAACTCTATACTTATTTTAGAATCGTTTCTAATAGAATGAACAATTAATAAATTAGAAAAAACCAAAATGTATTAACTATAATAAAAATAGGACTCAAGATTTGCATTTGGAACTATTTCGGCAAGTTATGTCATACACCTTAGGTAGGCCACCATTACGACAAGATCGGCTTTAAGGTTAAATAGCTGCCTTTTAAAATAAAATGTTTCTTAATCTCTTAGGCTTATACATAAAACAGCTCTGAATAAATCTTTAAAACAAATGAACGTAGCCTCGTAACGAAAAATGTTAAGGATAATGAACTTAAAAATTCAAGCAATTTGTACTGAACCAAAAGTTGATAGTTAAGAATAAATTTGAGCAAAAAAGCTTTACAACATAAACCTAGCTAACACACCATCTACGAAACGTGAGATAAGGTACCATCAAAATACCTACCTGTTCATTCCTCTCTTCGTGACTACAAGAACTTACACAGAAAATTCACTCCTTTAGAAACAACACAATTTAATCTATATTATAAATAACTTACACTAATCTTTATTTAATAACCCGTGTTGTTACTTTGCTACTATTAATATAAAATATAAAATTAATGAATTTGTAATAACGTCGTTGTATCACCAGTAACAATAAGATCATGTCAATTTACTTAAACCATAGCAATGAAGAGGTACAGACAGGAACAATTAAAAGACATCACATAGAAATTAAAGTACATAATAGCAATTATATAAATAAAAGGTAAAATAAATTAACGAAAACAAAGTAGAAAAATAACATTGATTAAAACTTTAATATATTTTGATGTAACTTTTATTTTTCTTTAAAGTTTCTAAAAATAGTAATTAACATATAATTATTGTATACGATTGTATTTTGTTTCGATAACAAATAATGCTAATAGTGTAACTCTCAATTCTAAACTTTTCTAAATTTAAATACAGTTTGCCTCCTCTATTGTCTATGTGCAATAACAAAAAAATATGGAATTAACATTTGGCTAAGGTCTATTTCACAATATATTTAATGATTCATAATTCGCGTTGAATAACATTATACATAATCGTATATTTAAATAAATAAATAAATACTAGACATTACATACAATACAAAGCAGCTACGTAAAATGTTTAAGAATCGCTTTCGCCTGCTCCAATATACTTCACACCGTCTGTCAATCGTAAATATATATATCTCTTACAGTATGTGCATCTATTTTAAGAATAATTATATAATAAGAATTATTAATGTATCTGGCATATATATAATAGTAATAGACTGTTCCCTGCAAAACTTACATCGCAACAACCTATAATAACAATTTCTAGGGCAGCTAATTAATATATTTCATATTTTATAGAGAAAAAGGAAAAAACAGCCGTTACTATTATAGCATGATAAATAAATATATCTCGTACTATTTAAAGATTCAAATATGTATTTAACAATATTTAAGAAGCATATTACTATAATTGCTCAAGATAAATCTATATATGTATATGAATCGTGATAATATGAATATTCTAGGTAATTTTATTACATAACCTCTGTTTTCAACAATTTCAAAATAAATATGTATCTTTGTAAATAAAATATGTCATTCTATATTCATAGAGGAGCCCTATTCCGTGTTATAGTGCTCTGAACGAAATAGGGCTTATATGTTTTTCAAAATAACAATATTAACAAACAACATTTTGTTTAGGGACATTTATATTGTCGCATTATATGCGACATTTCTTAAGTTTAATTTAGCACCAATTGATGATATTATATAGCAAATATATTAACGAAAAATACAATTATCAACATTTTTAACTTAAATTTCAAATATGGAAACACCGATACAGATATTGGTTTTCATTTGTTTATGTTCAATGAGAAGAGAAACGTATTGGGACATAAATATCTAATTAAAAAGACTGCTACAATTTAAGTTTTCGACATTTAAGTTTAGGCACTGGCTAAATTGACTATTGTAATAGACACTAAACTTTACATTAGCCTCAATATATTAAGTTTAAATCGTTTAAGTACCTAACCAATGTTCAAGATAAATTTTCTTAAAAATTTATGAAGGGTACAATAAATTCGTTATTAAATTTTTGAAGAATTTAACAGTCTTACAACAAACTATCCGGCGACGTGGCCTAGTCAAAAACTTCACATCGTTTCAAATTTTGAGTAGTGGGAAACATGAGATGACATCCCTAAATCCCTACGAACTACAATTTTTAACTACTTGGGCCTAAAGGTTCTATCCTAAGGAAGCTTCTTAAAATAGATTGTAAAGTTTGAATAATGAAAATAAATATACACAATATTCTTTGAAAATCTTAATTAACTAGTAGACGAATTAACTTTTAATATAACAAGTAAAGGCACACTAATAGGCAAGCGTTCCCTGGACCTACTAATTACAATATTTGAAACTTGGGGTCAACTTATTCGACTGTCAAAGTCAATTAATTTATGTCAAAGTCAATTAATTTATATCAAATCTCTACTCTATAACCGAACGTGTGTCTGCTATAGTATGGAAGACTACATTGCATAAATAAATAAGTACGATCCTTAATAAGGCATTTTTCTAATACAGAATTTAATCATCTCATGGTTCCTGCATTATCTCCCAAAGCACCTTACTAAAATCACTATAACAACAGTGTTGTCACAAGTAAAATATAATTTTTACTTTCATTTAAGTAATTTTTCGCTATAATATACAATTATCATCATTTTGATTTAGGGTCTCGTTAGAAGCACTGTAAATATGTAGGTATAAATTTGTCTACTTAAGGTATTTATTTTAGGTATTGTCGTTAATATTAATGTCCTTTGAACGAAACTGAAAAATGACATTAGAATTAAGTATGGATTGTATAAATTAAAATTAGTAGCTGCAACTAAAGGAACTATTTGCTCTTACTGAAATGAGATTACCTAAGCTGTTTAGCCGTTCAGTTGTTCAACAAAACATACAAACAAAAATTTATTTAAAAACTATTTAAATTAATCTTAACTTATTTAAATCATAGCCCACATTGAGTTATAACTTCGGCGAAGTTCAAAAATGTCTATTATAACTAAGATCACTAAAAGGCAAGTTAAATGAAAATGCATTTCACACTACGTACCCAAGGCTGAATAAGCCTTTTTGTAAGTATAGCCTCTAGTTTAAATCTGCTTAATAAATATATTTTACTTATGTTACAAAAAGGCTCCGCCGTTGGTATAATAAAATAATATCTAATCTATACTAATTCAGTTCAATGAGAATTGCGTGTAATCAAATAAACTACATTTGAATCACCGTGAGTAGTTACTTTGTACCCTGAAATTTTTGTAAGTAATAAAATTAAGTAACAAGTGAGTGCAAAATAACAAGTAAATTATAGATTTTGTCATAACTTTGAAGTTCAGCACTCTAAGAAACAATGGAACAACGTAAATAAATAGATAAATATAACAACAAACGACCGACGTCGCTCACATATCAACAATCTTATTGATAAAGTTAAACCCAGAGCTCGAACTCAATTCGTTAATAATTTTGCTCTTTGAATCAGATCTTTTCAAGTTCAGGAAAATTAAGATTCCTGCTTAGCAGTTTGTTCGTTGGCATTCGGTTGATTTTTGTGAATGATTTTTAAGTGTGCGATCATGTTATCCTTGCGAGTGAACTCTTTGAAACAAATCGGGCAAGGGAACACTTTGACGTCCTTCTTGTGAGAAGTTACGTAATGTCGACAGAAATTGCTGATGTGAGTATATACTCTCGCACATATTTTGCATCTAAAGACATTTTCGCCTTCTTTGATGCAGTAATCTCGCACGGATTCATTGGTTTCCTCATGATAATTGCCAACATTACCCATATTATTCTTCCTTATGGGCGAAGGAAATATACGATGTTCCCAGTTAGTTTGAGATAAGTCTGTTACCTCATTATTAGCCAAATTAAGATTATTTTGTTCTAATTCAGCAGCAAATAGCTGTGTGGCAAGGGCTGGCATCAAAACGGTTTCGGGAGGAAATTTGTCAAAGGTATTTAAGGCAGGATTCAGGTTAGAGAGCCCCGACAGTTGATTGAATAAAGTTCGAGCCCTGAATTTTGACATTTGCGGAAGTATTTTTTTACTATTCTTTGGCTTCAAGTTACGACCTAGTCTGTGCTTATCATCTGTGTCTTTCAAGGGACCATCTTGAGAGTTTGAATTTTCGCGGCTTCTATCGGGATTATATTTATATTCAATAGGTTCGTTGTATTCATCTGTTGGTTCTGTTGCTTCCTGTTTAATTGACCCGTTTTCAATGGAAAGCACTGGACCATTAGATGAGAAATTTTGTTGTATTTCTTCTTTTGGTACTTTTGCGGTATCTGAAAGTATTGATTGAAAACTAATGTATACTGTTCAGAAGATACTCGAAAGTTAAAAAAATACGCGCAATTTAATTTTTTGATGGAATTTTATTGCATTTGGAAATATTTTAGCAATTCAAACAACAGTTCTATAATATTTCCAATTTGCTTTAGATGAAGGAAAGCTATTGGGAATAAGCCTTGTTTTGTTTTCCCTTTACTTTACGTTAAATCATATATTTATTATGGAAGTTATAAGAATGAAATTATTACTCAAATATACCACACCGAAAATGCCCCTGGCCATTCCTCTAATAGCTCTCCCCGAAAGCAGAAAAGCAAGCAAAAGAATTCATTCTTTTATGGAAGAAATAAGCATTAAATTTTTCGATTACAACAATTTTATAGATCACTTACCCCGTTGAGAAAAATAAAGTAATTATATAATATCACTTCACTTTTTTCACTCATAGATTATTCTCTTAACATCAAAGCTTATATCCCATTAGCTTTTCTTTTATTCAACGAAAACTATTGGTCTACTGTGTACGTCATTTAGCAGTGTTAGGTAAATGAAAGGGAAGATTATAATGTATTTACAAAAGGACAAGCCAATAAAATTGTTTTATTCATGTTTTTTTCGCGTTTATGTTTTCAAACGAAATCATATCAACGTCTGTTTGCTTACAGCGGGCTAAATAAAATGTCGAAGGGAGTTTGACTAACTATCACCGTTTTCTAACTATTCTAGTACATACCTGCTGATTCGGAGTCTTTGCCGGAATTCGGAGCTTCGTTAGACTGAGCATCATCACCCTCATCAATCATGAGTGCCTCTCCACCGTCCTCGCCGCCCGATGTTGCACCGTCGTCTTGATTGAACCCATCCATTGACATTTTAACCTCAAGCATTTCTGGTGATCCCCGTATTAACTGATCTCCAGCCCGGTTTGTGACGTGAGAAGCGGTTTCCGGTATGAATTCACCAGGAGGACTGGCCGCGGTGTTTAGTGCGTCACTTGAACTGCCACTTAGCTTCCTCGGCCGACCCCTTTTCCGCTTCGGTTGCATAAGAGCATTCCCTAATAGTGGCATAAGTAAGTTCGGCGGTGCACCTCCGCTGGGAATTCCAGATGCAGGCCTTTTCTGATGCATGTATGGATGTATTCTATGCAATTGTGGTGGCGGTGTGTGCGCGGTACTTGTTTGCTGTTGTATTAAGGAATTTGTTAACGCGGGAATATCGCATTTCTCCTCGTTTACTTCTGTTAGGCCTTTTATTCTTAGGCTCTCTGCTACCTTCAAGAAAGCAGTCAGTCTTTCTTGATCGACACTCACCTCTCCCCTGTACATGAAGTCGAGTAAACTTTTCATGTCAGAATAGGGGACATCCTTTAGTATAACTATCGGATGTTTCTCTTGATGGTTGACAAAGAGCGCCTGGAAGTATGGACTGCAAGCCGATAAGACCATTTTGTGTGCTTTAAGCAACTGCCCGTCCACCGCTAACGTCACATCAGTGAATGTCTCTGCGTGTAATAATTGGTCAAATACAGACAGCATATTTGACTGGTGGTTGTTCCACCTCAAACAAAATCTTTGCGTGGCCATTATTACACAGTATATGTTCTTTGGAAGATAATAAATGCCACTTAGGCTTAGAGCTATATATATCTACAATATTTCAGTGTATACATAAGTGTTCTCTCTTTTTCGTGGATCATTCAACAAAACTTTAACAATGGATAATGTTTACATAAAAAACATTTTTACTTTTCTCATAGTGTTTTTGTCTGACGGGCGCGAGAGGATCTGAAAAGGGACAACATTATACTTTAACCAAATGCATCTTAATAATAATCTAATTTCTCTATGACTTCTTATTAGTTACAATATGCGTTGATTTCAGATTGGATATCGATTTAGTATTAAAACCAATTTTCGGTTAAGAAATGGTTCTTAAGACGCTATTTTAAATAATTATTTTTGAAGTTGTCATCAGTAAAGCAATAATTCTTGAAAGCTTTTAATTTTATAGTCAATTAGTTTTGCTTTTAATATTCCAAAATTATCACACCCATCCTATACTAATACAGGTAAATAAAAGAAGATAACTAGTTACGCAGTAATAAGAAAACACAAAAAAAATTAATAGAAAAGGCCCGGATTCAATGACATTAAAATAAAGCCTGTTATATTTCTGTTTAGATTAAACATAGGTACTATTATTCTTATATACAGGTAGATCATAGTATAAGCGTGGCTATATCCACTCCGGCTCCTAAGGAAATTTAATACCAGGAACTACGTCATAGACGCATTGGACAAACTAGTGCCTGAAGGGACAGGGCAGGCTGATAAATTCGAGTCATAATTAATTATGCCTTTATTTTACTTTTGTATACTGATGACAGATATTTAATTATTTACATTAGGATTTGTTTAAATATAACTTGGTTTCTGCATGGGTATAACAATAGTACGTAATAAGAGACGCGAAAACTTGATTTTGTATGAATCGTACATTCATAACCAATGCATGCATACAAAATGTAATAAACACTAAATTATCTTATAACAAGTTGTTTGAGACTGGTTTCCGTAATGTTTTATGTAAAATAAATAAAACTTTTATCTCCAACAGAAGGCTCATACATAGAACCATAGATTTAAATCAAGGTTAAAAATTGAGGGCGCCCCTAGCGGCAGCGGAAGGAGAATCTGTGCAACGGAGACGGAGAGCACTCAGCGTAGCGCACTGCAGTAGGAAAACATTCAACGATGCTATTTCATCGTATGTAACTATACACATAATATACCTATAGAGGTTATTTAAAAAACATTATTTAATAAGCATAACATCACTAACCGGCAATACAAACTAAGACCTATTAAATGAAACTAGTTATTCCAATAAGAATCCGACTGGAATTTTAAACCTGATTTTTGGAAATCATTATTTGCCGCATATCCACAGGTGCTGACCACAAAATGTTATCGCGGTATGGGCGCACGAATTATTACTACGCACCCAGTCGAGCGCGTTACATTACGTCATCACAATGGCATTATTACCTACGATATCCACATTAAATCGACCGATACCATGCGATAAGAACAATTTATGAATAATTAAAACACTGCACAAACTAAGAACGTACCACACGTATCTGCACTACAATCAACTCGACCCTTTTATGGGAATGAGAATCAGCCCTTCCGCCATAGCCCGAATCCGCGTATACACGGCACCCCGCTCACCCGACGACTGACAACCCCGCGCGCGGAGCACGGCCCGCTCCGCGCCTCGAATATCACAAAAAATACGTCGTCATCATCGAAATGGCGGCAGTGGATATATTCAGCGCAGGGTGCACGGTAAAATATTGATTTATTGAAAATTATTGATTTACTCTCCCGGCTCATATTGTATGTTGATAGATTAGGGATGACTTATAAATATGCAAACATCTCAAGATGGAGGCTACTTCAGTGAATTCAAGGTTAACATATCTCTAAACTGAAAATTATTTTAGATTAAATTTTCGAAAAAATATATTATTTTCCCTCGCTAAAAATAGCTGTATACATAACAAACTACGGTTAATTTTTAAATTATTAAAAAAAAATCATCCTGCCTGAACGTATATCCTTATAGAACATTAATTATATATAATTTAAAGATCTAGCTTAGAATTAATTATAGAAATAATTAATATTACAATAATAACAATCAATATGAGTCATTTAACCCTGAAATTTTGTTAACATACCTACCTTTATAGGTGTATTTATTCAAGGGATGAGTTTTCCACGTGAAAAACATTAATCCATCCGCGCTGTCGCCATGTCAGCAACGTTTTCTATCTCTGTTTCTCTCAGGCAGGGTGGATCTAGCGCTTCTCAGCGATTATCGCCGGAGATGACCGACCGCCACTTTTCACAACTGTAGAACTCGACACCGAATGGAAAATAGACCGCGGGGCGCACTTTTTTCAATTAATCGCACTAAACACATAAGAAAAAAAAATATTGTCCACTGTTTCACGTTTTAGAAAAATGGTTAAAGGATCATGTTTCAAGTCGCGCGCGATATGTACCTAACTCGGAAGTGTTTTTAATAAAAATGGCCTGCCGCCTCGGCGGGAGGAGTGGCAATGGACAATGAGGTCGGTACCCTCTCTCTGGCACCCGCGCGCGCCCCTCCCTACCGCACAGGGTTAGAAAGTTTCACGAGTGAATCGAGGAAAACACTGATGTTACTGGGTCCTGGAGGAGCTAATTGACAGCTTTCACACCCCCACAGCCTTAAATATACAAGTGGGGATAGATATTTAAATCTTATATAATAAATAAAATAATATAATCTTTGGTGCTCTTTCCTGTAGGTGAATTATGTTAAATTTTACTTGACGTTCCGTCTGGTATTTTCCGGGATAAAAATAAACGTTTTAAGCAACGTTGCATATCGTAACCTATTTTTAACGTGTGTCAGGACTAAAGCAGATGAAATCTCTCTGTAGTATACACTGATAAGGCTTATCAAACACTTGTAGAAACAAACGACAAGTGTTTGAATAAAGTTCGTAATTCTTGAATCTTTAATAATCTTATTAGCATAAGCTGTTGATGATACTTAAACTTTTCGTTTTTAAATACAAATGATGTCTTGTGGAAACATCACCCTTAAAAAAAAATTATATATTGGTTTTTTAACTTTCAACAGTTCGCTATCGCTACCAGGGCTCCGCGCTGATAAGTTAGTTTTAGGTGTGCTAGCATATTTTTTTACTTATGAGTGAATAGTCGTAGATAACAGCTTTACAGACTATATATGAAATTCTATTCCTGATTCAAAATGCCTGGTCCATGTCAATGATTAAAAAATTATGACTACAGATAATCAATTATCAAGCGCATGTCTGTTAAATGTCACACGATATTAATTACATAGAGTTCGATAATAACATGCATATAATAAGGATACTTAATTCCTATATGCTAAATAGCACCTAACCTAGTTTTGTTAAAATGATTTATCTATTGTTTTTCTATATTAAAGAATGATAACTAAATAATCTAGAACATTTTAAACCATTAAACAAAATATTGTCTGTTGTCATAAAATGTTCCCATCTGGACGTGAAATCAATTTAAAATATTAATATATTATATATATAACATTTAAACAGCTATATAGATGGATATAGCTATTTAAATGTTTTAAACTCTACATAAATATTTTCGTATAATCGCTTCGTACAAATTTAAAAATGTTTAATCAATCCAGATTAAAAATGTTAATATCGATTATACCAGATATAGGTAACAACGTTGACCTGACCCAGGTCACAAAGTCGCTGTAAGCTGTAGTCCTTACATAGAGATGACCCAGTTTTCAGGCCGTGCATTCGCTGCATAAAAGCTTGCCAACACACTTTCACGTTAATAACAAACATGGCCTGAAATCCTGAAAAATTGTAGGTCACACCGTTTAATTTGTTCCAGGCCTATTTATGGGCCCTTAAATTGGCATTAAGTTTAATTATAATTGATGTACTTATATATACCACACTTACTTTAGCTTTACTTTAGGAAGGGTTTTTTTTATTTATTTTAACTTTAGTAAAATACTTATACCCCATGCGCAGTTTTTTATTTTAATATTGTGTCTACGTAATCTTGGATTTTTGCTTCGTTGTTATTTTAAATTTTTATTTGTATAACAAAACAAATAATAAATACGTAGCTCAATCGTAGCCCGAATAAATACGTCAAAATAATTCAACTTAAGCCGTATACGTTCAAATTACACAAAATCTCGAAACTGCAGTAGATTGTGTAGTTTGGATGTTTCGAGAGTTCAATGAATAAGCAGATTCTTACTAACGGCGCAGAAAACGGTCGCTGTTAACTGTTAAAATGCGCGTAGTAAAAGCTGTGAACAAAAAGAAATCCTTCAGCTTTCTAACACCCGTTGCCTCATACATGGGATCTATGGCCTCAAACACCTGACAATCATAAACGCGGTTTTGCCGTAGCGAGATTTACGTAGAAGTATTGAGCATGCATACGTACCATCGTGTGCGAGCAATTTTTGTTTGAAATTTGTACGCGAGTCAGGCATGTTAATGATAAATACTATTGCTATGTGATACAGAATGTTTTCTTAATTGTAATTCATTAATTAATTGCATGGTATTTAAATACTGGATATCTTTAAACTCAATTTAGTCTAACCTTGCTCGAATTCTAAAGTTAATTTGAGGGGTCGCCGTTGAAGCAAATTAACAAGTTTTATTCAAAACCTTTTCAAATTCATCAAATGTCTTTAAGTTTAATGGCTATGCTTTATTTTAATTATAAATGTACTAGAGGTCCGTCCCGGCTTCGCACGGGTAGATAAATTATTTTTTACACATTTGGCATAAACATACAGTAAATGCGGACCTAAATAATAAAATTTAGTCGTATGACGTCTACGGGTGATTTCTAAAAACATTACGTTGAGATTTTGAATATACATATATCTTTATTTTTTTCTGGCAATTAAAATAGCCTATATCTGCCTAATCATCAACATTAAAATGTTGAAATAATTTTAAAGCGGTCCAGTACTTTTTGGGCCAATTCGTTACAAAAATAAATTTTCTTCTTTATAATATTAGAATAGATATTTAATTAGCAAGATAATGATTGTATCTTTACGCAAGTTGTGACATAGACAAGAAATATATTTGTACATGAAAAGCATATAAGTAATCTTTAGGACCTGTCATCCAAATAAATAATAAAGAAAATAAGATAAAAAATACTAACAGATAATAAACATGACACAACATAACACTTAGCGTCTGACTAGAGTATCGTTATAGGAGTGGGATCGGAAGAAAGCATCATTGGAAGATTAAAAATAATTAAATTATCGCAATATTTGTTGTATTCAATCTTGTAAGTATTGACATTTTAGGCATTCCAACGAGCTTAATTGTATTAATGTACCTATTAGTTTAATGTTTTATTGTAATTAAAGGTTCTTAATATACATTACATCTAATGATCGAATAATTATATTTTATGCAATTTGATCTAATTAACCATATTTAGAATTTGTTAAATAGTTTTTTATATAGTTATTTAGTAATGTGATGTAACTAACTACCTTTAATACGAAATAAATGTTTAGATAGTAAAAATAGTTTAAGTGAAATATTGTTGAATAATTGTGAGTCTTAATTTTACATTTGGTTTATATAAAATCAATATTTGTCTATGCATTATTTGCGTGTTGTTCCCACGAGTATGTAAGTGCGTGCTCCTATTTCACCATGCTGATAGAGGACAAAACTTTGTTTTTAATTTATTTCATTATTTCTTATTACTCAAGATGTCATGTCGAACATGTTGTAATGGTTGCAGCTTACAAACGTTGTGTTAAAGAAAAAACTTGGCGATTAAGACGAGTGGCGGAGAGTTTATAGCCAGTTCTTCTCTTCCGTTCTAGGCCCTTGATTTGAGAACTGGCAGTAAATGTAAAATTAGATTTAATTAATGTATATTTCTTTTTTTGTCGTTAATAAGTGTACATTAAGTTACCTAAATGAATAAATAAATAAATGACTAAAATAGACATTAACGGTTTTTTACTGTTCCACGTGGATATAAACCACGGAAGATGGTCACAACACAGTCTCTAGTGTGGGGACTAGCATCCTTATACCTATTGTATATATGAACATATACATAGACGTATATATACATTATTTTTATGAATAAAAAAATATGGTTAAATAAATTTAGTTTTGCAGGCTAACAACTAATCTTATTCTTGTAATATAAATTGTATTAATGAAAGTTAGTCTTGATCATTCATAATTAAAAAGGATAGGTCTAATGGACACAACTTTTAAAATAAGTTATATATATAAAATAAAACCAATTGCGTTCGTTTTTTATATGTTTTAGGTTTTGAAACGCATTAGCATACACCATTACATTTGATATCCGTTTACAATATATTGTCCAATACGTGTAAGTATAATTTCCTTGACTGACGTTTTATTTGTAATGTTTTAAAAACCAACAAAGTAGTGGAGAATAGTGTAAATGTTTAAAGAACTTTATTTCTCACTACAAAAAAAAAAATATTTTATGTACATGAGAAACTTAATATTAATATGCATATATACGAGCGAGATACACGTCGCCATAAGCCTTCTTAATTTCAGTCAACTGTGTTCATTCTAACATGCATCTACACTGCCTTTTTGAATTTGTCAAATACTCCAATATTACAAACTTGAGATGGTAATTGATTAAATAATTGCACACCCTAATAGATTTCTTCAAATAATTTGTACCCGTAGTTGTTGTAGTGTAAACTATTTCCAAGGTACGGTAAGGTTATTGTTTTGTTGTTTACCATCGATTTGGATAGTATATAACATTATCCAGATCTACAAATAAAGTGCATTAAAAATCGAAGTTTTAAGTAAATTTGTAAAAGGGCCCGTCCTGTTGGATTCGGTCCGTGAAGTAACGGTCAGGGTTGTGGTTCATTGACTCGTTTCGGACGTTCAATTTTGTACTGTTAGAGATCTTACGAAGCAATCATAGACGCAATGATAGAAATCTCCCGAGGCAATGTCCTTGTTTTACGCCAGACCACAGTATTATAAAAAGATTTGCTTTCTAATTCCTATATTATAAAGAAACTCTGTATTGTTGATTTGTTTCCTATGTTTAAATGGTTATAGAATATTTGTCTTTTTCGTTTCATTTGTTTAGAAACAGTATCGGATTTTATTGTCGGATACTTGTTTTAGTGTAATGTGCATCGGATAGTTAAAATTTTAAAAGTGATAATATATAAAAAACGTCTGTCTCTTTCTGGAAAATTGTATAATGGTTTGATGAAAAGAGAGAGAACAGTGTAATATTATTATATTGATTGAATAAGGCAAGAATTTTATACAAGTAGCTCTGATACAAGACAGACGCTGACTCAGGAATCATGTTTGCATATCATGTGATTTTGCATCTGTATATTTCTGCGAATTATGCAATGGCGACATAGGTAGGTACAAAAATGCGAGTAAAAGATTTGTTTAAAATATTACGTCTTGTTATTCATTAGGAATAATTTTACTAACTTTATATTATACATTTATATTAAAATTGATTAATACATTTCATTAAAAAAATAAAACACATTCGATTGTAATGTTTTTAATTTGGAGGAAAGGTATGGATAATTACCATAATGACGCAGTAAAGATATACGTAAAGTTCTTCTTTATTGGCATAGAATATGTGAATGGTTTGGCGATTCGTGCACAGTACTTATATATTAAATCTATGAATTACCGTGATGACCATAGACAATTCCAAACGTTTCGTCAAATCATATATGTAATGACAATCAATTAAGTCACAAATGTCGTTCTGAATTTAAATAAAACATTACTCCAACTAACAAAAACCTTTTCTTACTGCCATAAAAAAAAAACATTTTCTTGTTTTGGCGCTTTAGGCCCATGTTTAGTGAATATTTTGGTATAAAAGTCAATTCATGTGAATGTTTTTTTGTACTTACTGCAACTTGCAATGCGCAGATCTCGATCTAAAGGTTGTTGTTGCTGTAAGTACTTAAAAATTTTCCCTACATCGCAAAACCTTGGCAACTTCGTATATAGTTGTATACTATGTTCGCTTTTATATGAAACAGAGTATCGGAATATTTTCCATAGGTTATATTTTATATTCCTGATTCGATGCCTTTTAATGCAATATTTGATTTGGAGTCTTCAAGGACATTTGGTATTTGACTAATGTAGGACTTAACCAAGGTATAACTTGTTTGGGGTGCGGCAGGGTTCCTGTGCCCGTCTCGATCTTTATTTCCGAGAAGGTCTAGCGACACTCGGCCTGCTATGTCGTGTGGTATCTAGGTAATTTATACTGCAGGTTCAGTTTAGGCATCGATAGAATATCTATGAAATACTAATTTACAATTACGTTGAGAAATCTTGTTACAAATATTTTAGACGTTTACGTATAAAATTTTAAAATTAGAATATATACAATACAGGTTTTGCTGGTGTTACAGCAAAACCTGTATTGTATATATTCTAAACTGCCTACTGAAGTATTCCGAACCAATTTGACTTAGACCAAGAAAAGAGCGTACCCATTCTTAAAAGGCCGGCAACGCACTTGTGAGCCTTTTGAGAGTCCACCGGGGCGGCGGTATCACTTAACATCAAGTTTTCTGCCCGTTTGCCCTCTGTTTTTAAAAAAAAATATCTTCATTGGTTAAATATAATAAAATAATGCTGTTATGATAAAAAACTGTTTAAATTTAAATTTTCCTTATATTAATTTTTAATTATTCTTATTATTACTATGTAGGTTAATAAAATTGATAATGCTGTATATTTGATTGTTACGTTTATTTAAAAAAATATTTCTTTATTTCTAAATAAAATAACAGTTTTTAATAGCACTTACACTTGCTTGAGTGCCTTTTAACAGAGGCTTTTTTAATTATGTGTTAGCCTAACCGATAAGTCCGTCTTTTCGAAGGATGTACTGTCCTAATCTCAGGGTTAGGTAGTGTCAGTCACTATGGAAGCGGATATTTTTCGTATTACCTATGAATCGCGAATTTTATATTTTATTGTCTATTGCCATGACATAGATTAAGGAACTTGAACATACCATAGATCGCTTTTTGTGAAGTAGAAACAATCAAAGCAGGAGAACACCCGTTACCGTCCCGTTACATTGCGACTCATCATTCTCATGAGACTTTTGATGCTAAATCGATCATTGCAATCGTTGTTTATCTTGTAAATAAGATTGCTGTCCTTTTTGAAAAATACCGAAGATTTCATAATACGGTGGAGTCCACTAATGACTTAGTTAGATTAAGACTTTGGTATATTTATGCCCCTATCTTTTTTAATCACTATTTTATTAGTCAAACATTATCTTCAACGCAATCTTTTGCGATGTGAGAACGAGACGAAAGACGAAAATTGGATTTTAATTTCAATGGTAAATTTAATTACAATCCTGTCAAATATAAACGTATCCTTTACTAACGCGAGGCTAAAATTCTTAAAGCTTCGAACGACCAGTGGGTCGGTGTACGATGTTTTCGCACAAACCTCTTGTCGTAATTTGGTAACGCTGAGTGCGAACTATTTGCAGTCGCCCGATGTCCAGCAAACAATTAATAAAGTGATAAACAATGATCAACGGAACGCACTCTCGAGCCCTCTGGCACTGAGATATAGACTATAAACATGGATAGTTTATAACTTAAGTTCTTAAAAAAAAAAACGAATTTCATATTAGTGAAACCTATTGTGGATACCTCCAATGTGTTTATTTTATGTTTTATTTTTAAGATGTATCTGTTTTGTTTCCAAATAAATAAATAAATAAATGAATAGAAATGACACGGTACCTACTTGCGACAACTCAGCTTAGAAAATCCTTGGAACGAGGGTACAAGGCGAAATAAATGCCAACGCGTTGAGTGGTTGCATTGCGTCAGCGCAGGGCCGATTTCTAGCTCTCCCACGCCGCAAGGTCATTGAGGATTGCTCCTACAGCCTACTAAACACCACAGCACGTAGCTTTAATATTGACTTTTCAATCTGCATTTGCGTATGAACATTAGAAATTGTTATTGGTTAACAGTATTCAAAGCTGTAAAGGCGCGTAATGACTTTCTAGCGTTGTTACTTTCGTATATTTAGGATGATAAACGATGCATGTTTTATTATCGTTTTATGGTTATTTTATGCTTCGGCGAGTCGATCAAAGGGATAAATCATAATTTAAGCGCACAGCTAATGCGTTGGGACAATGTGGTGATGATTTGTCCGTGTATGAATGAATATTGCAAAAAAATCTGTTTTGTATTGCTTGTGAATGCAACTACTATTTAAGCCTTGACTTGTTTAAGCTATCGCGGTATTTGGAGTATTAAGAATATCCATAGAGCTAAATCACCTGCATCAATCACCACATACACACCCTCATGCACACTCACACTATCACACAACAGCCGAATTAGGTATTACTTAGTTAAATGTATTTAAAAATGTTTAAATAATTTTTTTCTTTCGTAAATTTTTATTTTTATATAATATGTACATATAATATTGTGTATTCCATGATTGGCTATGTAACAGTTTTTGTGATATATATTTTATTTTAGATGAGGATTACGAAATAAATTTTCTTATGTTTACAAAAGCATCAGTTTAAAAATGTAAAACCTCCACGAACGAACTCTTTTTAAATTATTAACTAGTTTATTGACGACTACTGGGTATAATCGAAACCCGATGGTAACCAAACAATTGACATTTTAGTACTAATTTAATCCTACTTCTAATTTAACTAATGTTATTAATCGAAAATTTGAAGATGAATTGTATTTCCATTCTATGTCGCATTTTTATTTTTCAAAGATACCTTGTTTATTACATAAGATGATTATACACCACCAACGAGACCTTGAAAGGAATCGCCTACATAACATACATATCTTTATATAAGCTACCTTTGTTTACGAGCAACTACGCAATTTGCAATCTTATTACGAACGACAGATTATTCAAGTTGTTGTAAACTGTATCTGTGTCGTTAATGTTTTTGTTTGCTTATGTATAGGATAGGACATAGATAAATAAAACCCACACAGTACAAATTGCAAACCCTCACTATTAAAAAAACAAATTATTGTGTCGTATTGCTACCTCTTTGGTTGTGACCTCCTTGAATGTCATAAGCTTATGACGTTCCTGGCTAGACACAGAAAAAGAGAATGGATGCATTAATGCTTATAAATTATATTGGTAAATACCACTTATGAGTGAACCCTTATATAGTAACAATGTAAAGTGAGTTAAAAAATAGTATTAAATAAACATAATTATTTCTGTTCCTAACACATGGAGATTTTTTTCTAGCATATGCCGGATCTTTACAATTTTTACCTTCATCCGTCAAGAAAATTTCTTTAGTGCACAGCCGGGGTTCAAACTCTCGACCTCGGAGTTAAGAATCGCACATGTAATCACAAACACTGCATATTACATATGTGACGTTATTTGTAGCACGTACCGTTCATTTATAAATTAATTATTAATTTAAAATACTACTAAACAAATGTATTTTTGATACCATATTAATAAAGAATAAACATGCATGTATTTATATGGAACGTTATTCTTCAATGATCTTAATAATTTTCTACAGTAATGGAACAATACCAAGAGAAAAAAGTGTAGGATTTCTCCTAGATTTCCACGATGTCTCTAGTAAGGAAGATTGTGTGCATTTTTCTCAAGAAAATACATTTTATGTCTGAGACTTATGTCTTTATTACGAATACGGATAGAGGTTTTATGAAAGTTCATGTATTCCACATTCCTTTAAATAACAATGCGAGAAAATACTTACAAAATATAATAATTATTGTCTCAGGATCATTTACGTTTAAAAAAAAAACAAATATTGACCAACTTAAGGTTTCAGAAGAGTGAGTTCTTACAAAATGACCTTGTTTAGTCCATAGTTTCGACTTTCAAGAATTTTTTTAATTTATGTTTTTCTAAAGACAATTATGTACCTGTTTATGCAACTTTATCTATGGGTCTATTGCCATAGAGGTTTTGATAGACGGTGTTATACCGCGAGCGCACGTGAGAATGTCCAGTTTGAAGAGGACAGTTATACTAACCGCGTTCATGTTAGACAGAGACAGTGAATTTGAAATTAGGGTGGTTCCACGTGAGTTCGATGACCTATCGCGTCTGTGATTTTTATATTTTAAATTTGGTACTCAAATGACCACAGCATCTAACATATACTTTTTACGCTCGTGTTAATTTCGTTTCCTATATTATTATTTTTTTAACAACTGGTCTACGCGGGTAAAGGTTCAATAGCCGATATACATATATTTGGAAAGTCCTTAAAATGTGAGAGGTTCCGATAAGAATATACAATTACGAGCATTCTTGTATTTAAAAAACTAATAAGATATGGATACTATATGCGATATGGAGTAATAAAGTAAGCTATAATATAATATTTTCTATATAAACATTCTAACCACCTATACCGTGTTCTAGTTATTTCATTATATTTGCTGAGAAAGCAAACATAACAGGATACTTATTAAAGTTTATCATTTAAATGTATAATCATAAAAATATAGATAACGTGGTTGTTAATTAAACAATTATAGATTACATAACAGTTATTTCAAATACAGAATACAAAATTATTGTGATAAATATGACCTTCGCAATAGAATTAATATATTATGTTTTAGCAGATTTTAATTGACTCATACATAGATAATGGAAGAAATTAACTTAATAATTATTTAGGCAATGACAAACAGCAGCTCAGTTATTCCATAGATAATTAAAACAAATAACGACACTGATTTTCAACCAGTCCTTATTCCATATCAACAATTAAAACTGCATCGGGTATAACCTTCCACCCAATGAAAAATTATTTATTATTAGGTAAAAAAAATAAATCCGTTTATGATATTGTAAATTGTTTAAGTGGTAATTTTGTACATGATTTAAATTTGACAGTTTCTTTAGATTCTATTGAGAAACGTCTTGAAGTACCTATCTATATAATAATAATAAATACACACACATTACACAGCCATCCTTATGTATAAAAAAAACAAATACACTTTGTCAAAGTATCTTTTCAAATCTTTGCTTAGTTAAGTAGGGCAGTATAAATCTTAAACTAAGATTCAGAGTCGGTATTGGATTCACGCTTAAATCGTGGACGTAAATTAATTTTGTACCATGCTTCGAAATATCTGTGTGCTTCAGAAATAAAAAAAATTAGCCAAATTAAAATCTAATTCTTATTGCAACCGAATTTTCGGTCCCGAGCTTTCCGCCTTTCTCTTCGTTACTTAGTTTTGGAGCCTTGTGATTGCGCAAACGCTTCCCACACGTGCATCCGAAAGGCACTCATCTTTCGTACCGTTATTTTTCCTACTTCACAACAAGTTACGGCTTAGCTAGGAATGTTTAATTAGAGAAAGGGCGTTGCTCAGATTCGAAGGTGAATTGCTATCAAGGTGAGATGTCAGCGAAATCCCTCGAGCCCTTGTCTAACTAGGTAGAGTTGCGCGGGCGCATAAGAGGCCAGAATGGGTGAGCAGCGCGCCGCCGCGCCCTCTTACGTTCCCCCCCGCCCCTTCGCGCCCCCACGTCGGAAAATAGTCGGATGACAAGTCTAATTCTATGTGATCAAGAAAATGATTCTGCGCATGATACAAAGTACATCTGATAGTCCTTGCGTTCTATGTAATTTTGTAGATGCACTGTCACAGTACAATGTTTAAGGTTAGTTTTGTAGTTGAAATAAAAACGGAAGGGTCAATGACCTTCAGACACGGTATTTATTTCAAATATGTTTGTAACTTTGAACTTAAAGAATAATCTTAATTTTGATTTTTCGGCCAACGATAATTGACGTTTTTATACATCCTTATTTCAGAAATATTAGGATTATTAAATTCAATTATTACACATTAGCGTTATTACCTACTTCATTAGTTTTATCTATATTTTAAAGATCTAACACAGAATGTTTATCTATGTGCCAAAATAAATTTTACCTGATTTGGTCTTATCAGCAATATTTCTAAATAAAAGCTTTAAAAAAAACAAACGAGAACCCAAAACTTTTTATTGACATTCGTGAATGTACATATCATTAGTATGTAATACGTACCTAGTTATATCCATGAATTGACAGCAAAAAGATTTTCCAATTATCCAAAAAACTACTAAAACCTTTATTTACGTAAATGGAGATGGAATAAGCGTTTGTGATTGTCATTTATTAAGTGATAGGTACTCAAGGACGTGGTCTCAGAATAGATTCAAGTAATTTTCAGCATATTTTTATTAAATATTCAAGATGACCTGCTTATGTATATGTACATAATATAATGTTAATGTTTTATATATGTATAATGTTTTTAACGCTTTATTAATTTTTAGTTATTCTGAATTGACAATTTACCGTCTTGCATCATTCCAAATCTAAATTACACAACCAAGTCTTATTTGAACTTCCGTTTTCAAGTGAACAAGTAAGCGTCATATAAAATATGTACTTTAGAGTAAATAACAAGTTAAAGTACATCAGTTGATTATGGTAAGTGTAGGTTGGCTTATCGACGAGCCGTGACCTTCTGATTGAGTACGTTGTAGGACACGCTCGCTACTCATGTCCTGCGCAGACTATCTTAGATCTAAATCATAGACAGCACACAGATTATGACAATACAAATTCCTTTAAAAAGAAACTTCAATACTTGAAGTTCAATACGTACAATAGTTCTTATATTAATATTGTATTAGCAAGTAATCAATGTAAAATATATATATTTAAATTCATAAACGGTGTATTAAGATATTTTTTTGACAGTCGGCGCACAAAGCGTAAATACAGCAAATACTATTAACACCGGTAATAATAGACCTACTATTTAATTACTGTTTGTTCAGAAAATAAGTAATCAGTTTTAAAACACCATCCGTATCAACTGGACGTCCGTCGTTCCACTACTAAGCGTTTCTTTACGAAACGACCTAGAACAAAAACTAAAACCAGCACTATGTGAAACCAGCCGCCCACTAAAGAATTTCCGAACCAATTCAACTTCCGTCCTTCAAGAAAAGATCGTACCAATTCTTAAAAGGCCGGCAACACCCTCGCGAGCCCTCTGGCAGTGTAAGTGTCCATGAGCGGTACAATTAACATCAGATGAGCGTCCTGCCTGATTGACTCCTGTAACATAAAAAAGTAACCCCAAATTCACGAAGAAATATATGAAATAAAAAAACATAAAAAATACGTTTATTTTGGAACATAGGATCATAATGGTATCACTTATTCCACGTCATTAAATTCTATGTTGTGCTTCATTTATTAATATCAATAATGGCGATATCTAAAAGAATATTTAAAAATCCTCGCTTCATATAAAAATGGTACAACTTGGAAATTGAGATTACTTTAGCTACAACTTTGGGATTTAAAATTTGCGTTTATAATACTTTAAGTATAAAGCAAATAGTTATAGAAATATTGGAATAGCCTAGCAGTCGTATTAGGTGTGGGCACAGTGAGGAGTACCGGGTTCGATTCTCGGTTCGAGGGCAATTTTTAAACAGCTTTTTATATTTTTTCTCGGCCTGTGGGAGGGTTGTGCGGTACCGAGTGAGTGCTTGAAACGTACATCTAGGGCACGGTCGGATTTCTAAGGCAAGACATTGAGTAAGCTAAGAAAATTTGCCTAGCCTAAATCTAGCCCGAGGATAAAAAGTTACAATCTAGTAATTAGAGAATTCGGTGAATTCTCGGGGCTAGTTCAAGTAGTATCGTCTATATTCTTATCACATAGGTTATAAGACTCCAAAAAACAACGTATACTTTTAACTAGAGTTGTATACGTACATGCATAGGGACACTCAGCGGAGTTCTCGTTTATGGCTATGGAATATGTACATACTATAAATGTAATCTGCATCAAGGCGGAATGTCAGTGTCCCTTCAAAGGCATGTAGGCAAAATAATGAAGGTTAGCTGAACGTGCCTCAGATGCGCTTGCGATGCAACCTATCACAGCATCTTTGTTTGGTAAGTTTAATTTTCGTTATACAGAATGCAGTTTGCTACACGTTTTAAATAAATTAAGAGACAAAAACACATTATAAACAGTCTTATGTTTTTGTGTATTATATTATATATATACTGTATATTGTTCATGAATATATAAATTATATTTCTTCATTACGTAGGCCATGCCTTTATTGAGACTAAGACCTAACACGAACTAGGAAGGCATAAGTACATTGTGAGGAATCGACACGTCAGTAACCCAATAACTAACAGGTTCGCAGTTCTGATACTTGGGTAACACTGAAAAGGTTTTGGAAATAAAAAACGGCTTTACGTAATAAGTCAATACTTTTATTGTTTTTCGAAGTAATCGTTCCTCTCTACACTTCGTCGCATTCGATTGAACTACTGAGAAAAGCAGTGGGCCCATTCTTCTTTAGGGGTCTCTCCTAGGGCTTTTTCGTACGCTTTCACCGCATTTTCAGGCCTCGTAAAGCGAATACCTCGAATTTTATCTTTAGTTCTTGGTAATTAATGAAAGTCGCAGGACTCCAGGTAAGGACTGTATGGCGGATGAATCATTCTCAACTCGCTAATGGCAGCCTATCATAGTTTTGATGTTGAGTAAGCCCACAACGAAAGTCATAATAAATCTTTGACCGAACAATGAGAACAGTTTAACAAGAGTTTTAGATTTGCCGGCAATTCACAAAAACAAATGACAAATGAATGCAATATAATACATTAGATTACATTAGAGTTCTAAAATTGAAATTCAAAAAGTTTTTAATAACAATGTTTCTAACTGGCCAGTTCTAAACATTTTCAGTGCTACCCACGTATTACACAATATAAAATAAAATTCTGAAGATTGAATCTGTTACATGACCATCTAATGGGCACGCAGGTGATCAGCCTTCTATGCCTGACACACGTCTTTTTAGGGCTTCCTTACGATGTTTTCCTTCATATTATGTTCGAGCGAATGTTAAATGCGCAAGGATGAGAGTCTCACGTTGAAGCCACTAGGCCAACTTTGCTACTAACACTGTTATATTGTACAAAAATCTACCTCTTTACGTTTTGCTATTTGTTTTAACTTTTTCCCTACTAGATTCGATTTGTATATTCTAATATATATACTTGATGTGTAAAAATTCCGCAGTCATACTTTCTTATATATTTTAATCATACATGCTTTTTAAGAACTCATGAATAAATACATAAATTAGATCCACATAGCATTAGGTTTGTAAGCTAAATATTTTCAAATGAGAGCTGCTCTTTTTGAATATCGAGCAAACTGAAAAATCCTCGCCTTCGAATATACAACGCCACAGAAAATCTAGGCCTAGTGTTTAGCGCATCTGTGAACTAAATAGGCTTCCTATTTAGGTCACAGTTTTTTGTCCTCCAGTCATCGCAACGTTCTTGAACTATTTCAATGATAAAAGTGCGCTTTCACAGATAGGCTGAAATTCAGGCTAGGATTTTTGTGAAGGTTACCCCGACGAATTGAAACTGTTTTCTATACGATGAATTAATAAAAAGAGGTTATAAAATATTTGCTTTTTAATATAATTACGATGAGATAAACTTGTTATTGATTAAATTTCATGTTTTATTTTTAAATATAATTAATGCGTTGCTGGCGTTTTAATAATTTGTACGCTTTTTTTTGGAGGATTTTTTGTTATGATTTCTCGGAATTACTATTTTGATCTAATTTATCGTAAAGTTTTCAATTATTGTTTAACTGTTTACGTACTAACACAGTGCGTATAGTTTACAATTATTGGTACAACGTGAACGCTGCAACTTATCTGTGATGATTTGCTTGTCTTTGGATAAGTAAACTTCTAAATCTCAGTTTTCCAATTTCAAATTGCACTCACATGTAACGGATATTCGAGATCAAAATCGGGGTCGAATGCACTACATGAATGAGAGGGCATCGGAGGGCAGACCGGAAGTGAGCTATGCGAGGGTACTATTTGATTGTAATGCAAATTCCTTGTTTCCGGCCGAGGGGATACAGGTGGGGGGTGGGGGGGCGCACCACTATTTATCCACTTAGTTTAAAAATTGATAACACGTGGGTGTATGGCACCTGGCAGAAGTTAAAGGGATTCCTTCACATGATTTTAACTGGGTCAATTATCACAAATTAAGCGCCAGTCTCATATTATTAAAATATCTTTTTTTAAACATATACCGTGTTTATTGCTTATTCAACGGTGTGGTTTTAGATTAAGTCAGTAATTATATGATGTTTTATAGGCGACTATATAACTTGTGGACAAGAGAGGACGCCCACAAGAAACCTGGGAAGATGGAATAAAAGAGATAGTGGGGAATGATTGGAAAACAGTAGCAAAAATAAGAGAAAAGCTAAAAGAATTTGCAGGCCTTCACTCAAAAGTCTTGCAGAAATTTAAAATATGACATAAACTTAATGAACAGTGCCACAATACTTTTCTTCGCCAGCGGCTGAAATTGGTGCTACCGTCGCCATTTTGAAATGTCAGACAAATTTGTTCGCGTGTATAATATAATAAATAATACAATAAACAATTATAAATAATTTTACTATCTACCTACATATAATAAAAATCCAACTAAAATGTATTTATTTTTATTCCTTGCATTATTAATTACAATGGCAAAGTTTTAAATATCGAACGGTTCTGATTGCGATTCTTATATTAACAGTACAGATAACGAAACCTATCATCAGTTGTTCCTAAGTTTGTATCAACTTTAAAGCCTAGAACTGTATTCTCTAGATACACATTGTTTTATTATGACATTTCAATCAATAATTATAATAATAACGGTGACAGTGATGCTCTAATCGGCCAAGAAAAGTATGTGGAACTGTAATGCTTATTATTTTCTAACTAACTGTCTAGTGAGTTCCCCTATTCACAAGGCATTATATTTTTACGAACTTGCGAACTTTGTACCCTTCTCTGAGAGATACGACCTCTAACTATTTCACAAAATTCGAGCGTACTCCTCCCTCAAAGGCCGGTAACGCAAGCAAAAATGGGTGTCTATGGGCAGCGATGACTGCCCTTTTTGGGCGTCCCGCAGGCTCGTTTGCCCCGCTATTATATAAATAATAATATTATTTATATGAGCAAAATATGTTTTAATATATTTTCCAAACAGTTATGGAGGAAGGGTCAATCTAGACCAGTTTAAGCAGTGACAAGTCCGAATGCCTCAGTGGCTAAGATTGAGAAGTTATACCTAGCTGTTGGAACAATTTTGTTAGGATGATACAGGTTATAACGACATCTTACTTATTTAACGCCGAAAAAGAACATACGGGGTCACCATCATTTGTTTTTTTGGAAATCTGACATTGCCGTTTTTTACCTGATTTTAAGTGATAAGATTTTAACCATCGCCAATAGAAAGACATTGCCAGAGGGCTCGCAAGCGCGTTCCCGGCCTTTTAAAAAATACTAAAAGAAATACGTATTAAAATGTAGATTATAAACTTACATTCCCATACTACGTGAAAATAATTCAATTTATGTGATTACCATGTTAATATCCTGTTTCCTGTTTAACAGGTGAGGGGTGAATTTGATTTAAAATAGACTTGGGGTGATCCGTAATTATTGCTTAGGAATCATTTGTAACGTGTCTGTGATTTCATTTAATTGTATGAATTCTTTTCGGAAAATAAATTCACATTTTAATGAACAAGAGACGATTTATTTTAAATAAGTGTCCATTTATAGAGCTGAATTATATGATAAACTCATGCACTAACATTTATTGATGGTAAATATTTAAATATTGAGGGACGATTTCTTTGGTATTAAGCCGAAATATGAACTCACGAACCCATAGTAGTACGCCCAGGCTCTAAGCTGCTTGGTGCTATAAAACCTTTTTACTATCTTAAATAAAAAAAAATACGATAAAACTATGTTTTAGTTCTCCTTCGATTCACGACTTGTACAAAATCCAAATTCAAAATTCAAAATTTATTTATTCATGTAGGTAACAATGTACACTTATGAACGTCAAAAAAAGAAATATTAAATGAATTTAATTTTACATTTACTGCCAGTTCTCAAATCAAGGGCGTAGAACGGAAGAGAAGAACTGGCAATAAACTCTCCGCCACTCTTTTTAATCGCCAAGTTTTTTTTTACACAATGTTTGTAAGGACAGTGCAAGATGGTAGGTTTGTTTCAGAAATGAACAAAGTTAAAAATGTTGTCTATTTTCTACCAGAATGTACCCTCACTTTCATAAGGTATTACTTAGACAAATGTATATAACATCTTTATTGATTTTTCCTTTCGTAAATGATACAGCCTCTTTGTATGTGTAGTCCATCTTCAGTCAGTAGAAGTACCAAAATAAATACTAAAACCTTTGCATAAATTCTTTAATTTATATACTGATAATAAATTGGCACTTTTATTTATTTATTTATTCATAAGAAGATTCACAGCACAATACAAAAATAGATGAATATATACATAACAACATGGGCCAATTATAAATCTTCACAAATAGTTCATTTTATATAAATATATATAACAAGAAGAACCTAAACATTTCAAAAAATTTGAGTGTTAAACAAAACAATAACAATAAACAGAAAAACAGAATTTAATTTGTTGACAGTGAAAATGAAGTCAATACATTTCATTCATTCATATACATTCATCCTGGTTAAAATAATTTTAACCAGGATGAATGTATAGTAATTATATTTATAGTATAGTAATTCAGGAATCATAGCTATTTAAAAAGCTACAATGTTATAAAATGAGATTCCTTTACACATGCGATTTACTGGGGAAATTAAGATTATAAATATACTGAGGGACGTTACAGACCGTCGCCCAAGCGTGCGCAGACGCAGGGGGCGGCCACCCCGGCTGAAGGTCATTCAACCTCCCCTCCCCCCGCGCCGGTCCCCGTCCCTCACAATCACAGCCCTTTGTGAGGGCTAGTGGGGACAAGGTTCATTTCTTTGTTTTGAAATGCCTTCTAAGTCGAGGGGCCGAACAAAAACTGAATATTGTTTTTTTTTTTCAATTCTGAGACGTTTTAGTTCCAGTTTTGTGAGAAAAAGCTTTGTTAGAATGTCTTCGCAACTTTCTATATACTGATGAAATTGGTGATAGTTTTTAAGGATTTTATGATATCTCATTCATTGTATTCATTTCCAAAATAAATATATAGTATTTACAAAAATTATAAAAATAAATAAATAAAACAAATTTATAAAGGTTGATCCTCCTGTGTACTTTTATTGCTGGCAAAAAAACTTTTTCTAAACATTATATACCTTGATGATAAGTGGATGAAATATGTAAAGTTCTTCGTTAGTTGGATTTTAGCAAGCAACTGTTAACATAACCACGTAAATTAGCTACATTTCGGGTCGTAGAGCAAATATCATCAGACATGTTCGCTCTAGGAAGAAACATAACTAGAACTTTAACGCATCATTGCTTACTTATTTGCCGGACGCTGAATATGGTTCACTAAATGAGCTCATCAGGATGACCTCCATCGATGACGAAATGTCAAGAAGCGCATCACATCTGCCCCTTCTAATACTACTAGGTACTATTTACTAATCGCGGACCGCTCTGTCAAGATATCTTCTCCGTGTACTTCTTATCCGTGTACCGGATAAGAAGAACATGTAAGATTAAGTACCAGTACCAATAACAAACAAGTACTGAATATTCGTAACATTTTATTTACTTTTATCAAAAAGTCTTGATAAGAAAGCTGGCTTTGTTGCGCTGTCCGAAATAAATTAAAACACATATAATAAAAAAAATCGTAATCAATTATAGATGATATCATTATAAGATTAGATATAGATTAGATCATCATAAGTTAAGTCTATGTAACAAGAGATTCCGCATTATGACTGAAAATCTCTTAAATAAAGCAGTCTACTTTAGTTTAATTATTGTAATGACTAGTATAGGTTGCAACTCCTTATATACGTTGTGTAAAAGGAAAAAAATTGGCGAAAAAAAAGAGTAGCGGAGGGTTTATTGACAGTTCTTCTTTTCTGTTCTACGCCCTTGATTTGAGAACTGGCAGTAATTGTAAAAATAGAAGCATTCAATGAATATTTCTTTTTTGACGTTCATAAGCGTACATTGTGTTACCTACATGAATAAATTATTTTTGATTTTTGATTATATTTGTATGTTTTATATCCGCAAAGGAAGGTCACCTCAGGACCATAGTCCTATTATAAGCACCTCTTGCAAAGATTTTCAATACCTGATGTGGCTAATTAGAGTTAATTATTATCTAGAGTCTAGACTAAACTATCTAACTCGCATGCAAAGGTCTAACACACAGTAGATTAAGGTATAAAAGTTATTATATTTAGATTAAGATTATTTAATTATTTATAGCCGCAACAACAAGTCCACTACAGAAAAATCAATTACTCTATATAATATAAATAATTAGAATTAAATGTTGCTTTCGTTTAGTAATATTGTATGGGAGCAAATCCTAATGTATGCAGCCATTACGTAACAATTTAGAGAGATGAGATTATCACAATCAAATGACCTATAATTAATACTTTACGCTATCGAAAAAGGCACCCTTTCCCAGTCAAAAAACAAAATAGGATTCACCCCACCCGCATACCGGTAAAGCAGCTCAATCGTATCTAATTGTACATTGAACTGAATTTATTTCAAAATGCATTTTAAACCTTATGTCACGTGCGATACAAGAAGGGAAGTGGCCCTTTATTTAAAACACTTGAGGGTAACAAATATGGGGGTAGTTTAATTTAATCAATTGCTTTTTTACAAAGACAAATAGTTTTAAATGTTAATCTTTTAATACCTGTCAATAGGGGCACGGAATTGTCCTGTTTTATTGGCATGACCCAATCCGGAACAAAATTTTAGCAGATACACAAGAGATGGTATTATTATTACACGTAACTATACTTCTTTTGTTTTACAACATATATGTTTACTTACGTGTTACCGTATGAGTAACTGTCAATTGTGTGCACGAGGCTAAGATTCCCAGCTCTCAGAGTAATCAGATTTCAATACATCGGCTAACACTGTTCAAAATTAACACAATCCGAATTTCAGATAAATAAAAAGGAAGAAGAACTTTGTTCGTTGTTTGTTGTTTGCGTCCTTTTTAGTTTGCGTTTTTAAGGAAACATACTAATTGATCTCAGCTTCCAATTGTCAGTCTGTTTAGTTCTGTCTTAATTGAATAATATGTTTTAGATTAGTGACATAATATAGGTAACGTGACTAGACTCCCATTTTAAACGGGACTGTACCTTTTTCCAATTACGGGTCCCGGTGTCCCCGAAATGGACTCTGGGAAGATTGTCCCGTTTTAGAAACTGAGCCAAAAATTTGAGCAATAGAATTTAAACAAAACATGCCAAGAGTCGAGTTGTAATCGTCACCAACTATATTAAAACAAATTTGTTCTTCTGATATAGAGAACTAAACATTTTTCATGTTTATTGTATTTTAATGGTATCTACCTATATTTTGTGATCCGTAACTTTTTCTAAAAAAATAACTTTAAAAAAGTGCTTTTTTTCATTGACTACTTATTACTTGACCTAAATTAATCTAATGTCCCGTTTGAGTCAAAGAATAAATGCTCACATTACTTATAGGTTAACTTTCACATTAGCTCTTAAATTTTATTTGATACACAGGACTGTCATGGTCCCATTTCTGAATCTCACTGTTAAAGATAGTATCGGTAGCATTGAATAAAAAAAACCTAACACTGCCTACTTAAGCCTAATAAAGACTTTAACGACAGTGAAACAGATTTTCTCATAGAAAATATCTAATCAGTTGTTGTCAAAAAAAAATTCTCTATTCACGGAAGTAATATAGGAAATTGTTTGAGAACACTTTAACCACAATCGACCATAAATAGATTAGCCATTAAATAGTTTTCATATTTATTCCTTCCGTTACTTTCGCGGTATATTTCATTTCATAGTCGAGTTATTTTAAGGGGACAAACATCCCTTACTTAAATGTTTTTTACACTTCCTTCTTGATAAGTAAGGTTCTCATGGATCGTAACGTTCCAACGTATTTAATTAGTAAGTATTATTAGCTACAAAAGACGTTAGAAACGTTACTATATACGTATTATTATCTATATTCTGTTAATTTTGTCATCTGTCAATAATATATCCGTTTATAGAATCTGTGGCGTAATTAGTTGCAGGATTTCCCTGATTTAATAATAATTAAAGGCAATTGACAATTTACATGCATATTAAGAATAGAACTCAACTTCTGTATCCATTGTTATTTAACTACTCTACATCATATTATATAATGCTTTTTCTATATTTAGATCTGTTCTAAAATACATGACAATTATGTTGAATATAAATTTTATAAAAATATTAAACGTTCCGATTGATATTTAACTAGTTATTATTTTGCTTTACAATGCGGAATAGGAATCAGATAGGCGCTTGAGAATAAATTTTTTAAATTCATCAGCCCACTAACGAATATATCAAGCTCTGGATAAGTAGTGTTATATTTATAGTAGTCTGTTATATTTTAGGTTGGTTTTAACTGTCGGAGTTTGGAAATTCTGCTGATTTTGATAATTGGGAACGTAACTATAAGGGACGATAATTAATAATTTTCTGTTTTTTTTATTTGTATAAGAACACCGGCTAAAAATCGTATAGTGACATGATTTTAAATTTCCTAAGTAGCTCATGGTCCTATCGTGTAGTAAATTGTTATACAGAATCTAATTGTTATATAAATTACCAGTCCATTACAAACATATATATTACATAGCACATGTGTGTACGTTTTAGAAATAAAATACATAAAAGTGTTATAATAATAGCGAGTTTGTTTATCTTGCCAGAGCCGCGTACAAATTATTTGAAGAAATCTATTACGTATGAGGGTGTGTATTATTAAATCAATTACCATCTCAAATATTGTAATGTTTGACAAATTCAAAAAAGGATTAAAGATGCATGTTAGAATGAACACAGTTGACTAAAATTAAGACGGCTAATGGCGACGTGTATCTCGCTCGTTCATATACATATTAATGTTAAGTTGTATGTAATAAAATATATTTTTTTGTAATGAGAAATAAAGTTTTTTTAAACATAAACATAATATTTTTCATTGGAGCAATGATGTCTTCAATGATTACCTCGCACATTTGACGTTAGTACTTTTATTATTACGATACGAGTTTTCAAGCTTTTGTGTCAGGTCTTTGAATTCATAAAAATAAAAGTATACAAGGCTCAATAAACTGCAATTACATTTCACGGATGCAATTTAAGTTTACAATAGTGAAAGGTTTTTAGAATTTAATCAAGATGCGATAATGGACTTCTTTTAGGAGCGTTAGAATGAATTATATTTTTATTTATTATTGTTGCTATTTTTTCTTTGATTTTATTTTATTATATATTCGTTATAGTAACGTTTGTTTTGAGTTTTTTTGTTAATTATTTTGCATTTTTTGTACTCTACCCTCTGTTGGTGTTTCTTTATCGTTGTTTCTCATTAGGGTTGCCTGGAAGAAATCGCTTGTAAGCGATAAGGCCGTCCTTTGCCTTATATCTTTTGTAAACTGATTTTTTTTTATGTGTATGTTTCTGTATAATAAAGGATAAATTAAATAAATATATGTTTTCTTTATTCGAATACATTACGAAAATCCAGACAGTTCGACAATATTAACTTCATAATGAAGGTAACAGGATTTCACGGACAGGTGAAGCTTGTGGTATAAGTATCTTTTGTTAACAGGTTCGAACATAATACTCCTGAAAGAATGTTATAAAGGACACATTACATACAAAAGCCTTCAGCGTGCGTCTGTCCTCTGTGAGGTCGTATATTTGGACCTATGGAGAGTCCATTGTCCTCTGTGCGCAACTGAAATTACTGTGAAGCATGGACTATTAAGTAAGAAACAAAAAGGCGCTTCGAAGCTTTTGATATGTAGAGTTACCGATGCATGGTCACTCATCAGGTTGATCGAAAATGAACGAAAGAGTCTTTCAAGGAACCGGGACGACACAAGTAAATGCTGACTGTAAAAAAATCGTCGATACTTAATGTAGCTTATAATGATGGGCATAATTCAATGCAAGAGACGTACTGATAGGAAATCATGGTTGCGGAACGTACTAGGCCCGACTAGCACATGATGCCTGGTAATTCAAGTTGTTAACAGCCCTGTATTAACAAACCTGACCTGGCACCTGAAGAAGTAAAAGACTCGCTCCTACAATTAAGTAGGAACATCGTTAGGAACCCAGCATGTCTTAAATACAAAAATTGATGACGTGTCAGACTAAAGACTGATGACTTGATGAAATAAAAATTTATTTATTTATTTATTTCCAGTAAAATGGTCAAACATTACTGTCTGAGGCCAGGACCCGCATAATGTTGCAGCGCCACTGAATTATTATTAATATACATTACATAGAAAATTCATTCCTTTACCGAAATATATTTTACTATTTTAGAGTTCACTCAAAAGACTATGCAATTAAATTATTCGTAGACAACCGTAGCGCGTAGCAATAAGTATATTCAATATTTATGGCACTGAATTTAATGTTTCATAAGACTTCAGTAAATTTTATTTATATCACTTCTTTGCCCTAGGAAACACCTTTATAGTAATAATAAAAACAAATTTAAATAATTTGGTTCCTGTTCATCAGCATTTCGTTGTCGTTTCTAAAGTCCGATATTTTTTTTTAAATTTTGGTTGTGTTTCTTTATAAAGGAATCTTCCTGATGTTTCTATGGTGGTTTAATAACCTGTAAGTGAAGCGCCCCCTCGCTTATCGGTTCATGGTGTCAAACGACAAGTGCTCATGATTTCCGCGTGAGTTAAAGGCATGGATAAGACAGGAATTCTATTAGTTATGGTCGATCGTTTCACGGCAAATTACCAACGGTTATTTATTTAAAATAAACGTGCAATAAGACTCAAATGATGTTGTCAACTAAGCGTCAAGTGGAGTTTGTTTAAAAATATATTTACAAAAAGACATAACTTCAATCCGTTAAAAAAGTGTTTTTCTTTAAATATATTTATAAAATACTTCATAATGAAAATTTTAACTGACCTCTCTTTATTTTTATATTATCAATATATCTATAAGAACATGATCCGTCGGAATATTGAAAACAGATCTTCATCGACCATGACAAATATATATTATTAAAATAAACAAATACATATATATAAAGAAACTGTAATTAGCGTTTAAATCATAATAAAAGTTTAATTAAAATCTATAAAATTAATAGAAGAAAGTCTGCTCATAGGTTTTTTTATAATATTTTTTACTAGGCAGATCCAGTAACTAACATCAGTGGCAAAATGACGTCACGAACGGATTCACAAGTCATGGCGACATGGGGAGCGCTCTCATTCATAATTTTGCCGGTCTGATGCCCACAGAGAATGGCAAAATATGTTTCATGTTTGTTTATTACTTGATAATATCTTCCCTTGTTTAAATTTAGAATTATGAATTATTATATCGTGTATGATTTTTATTCGACCTTTAACGACCCACCCCGGAATCCTTGATTTGCATTAATGGACTTTTTTTCATCGCGCTTAGAAATTAAAATGGCATACAAATATGTAAAATTAAGCTTAAAAATTAAGATTTAAGCGTGCTACTCATCTTTGTGGTTCTTGGCTGTGCACCAGTGGAGTTCCTTGTGCGCATTTAACATTCGCTGGAACGGTGAAAGAAAACATCGCGAGAAAACTGGCTTGCCTTAGACCCAAAAAGCCGACGGCGTGTGTCAGGCACAGGAGGCTGATCACCTACTTACCTATTAGATTGAGAAATAATCATGAAACAGATACATTGATTTTTTTATTTTTATTTATAATTTTTAATAAATAAGATTTAAAAATAAGATTTTAAAAGCTTTGGAAAGTACTTGTAAAATGCCACAAAATATTTAAAAACGATCAATCGATATATTTAAGTGTATCTCTACTTGAAACATTCGTATCATATAGATTCTTTGTTTCCCGACCTGGGAACAAAAAACATTTCAAATCTCCGACGAGTTGAATCCGAAAGGGTTCACCGTCGGGAGCGGTTTTGTTTTTTTTAACGGGGGTTCGTTTTTTTTCATGGAATGTATGTCTTGAATCTAAGCCGAACTGTTTTATTTCGAATGATTAATATACTTATTAAAACTATATAATAATATTTTTTATTATACCCATAAACACCTCTCAACTTTTTGAAATTCGAATCTAGCATCGAAAAAGGCTTAATAATCTTGGAACTTTTTGAAAGACAAAATGGCGGCTGTTATCAGTTGCTTTATGTGTTAAATTACGTTTGTCATTTAAATTTTACTATACAGGGATTAATAATGATATAATAGTATTCATGTTAAATAATACATATTTACCGTATCATAACGATACATTACAATTGATTAAAACAACGAAACATTTTCACATTTGATACGGGTTCTATTTTCATGTTGGTAGTTTTCCTCAATATTGATCGCAGATAAATTTATAACGGGTGAGTCCTGGGGGTGATTCCCCCGTACATCGATAACACCCGCATATTGTTGGCAATTTATCGGGGGTGGGGAAATGTATCATATTATCGGATACGCAAACTAAATGTCAATATGTACGATGATTGCGGTCTATGTACATAAACAATTCGACTTAGGGTCCTTCAAGAAAAGAGCGTACCAATTCTTGAAAAGCCGGCAACGCACTCGCGAGCCCTCTGGCATTGAGAGTGTCCATGGGCGGCGGTATCACTTAACATCAGGTGAGCCTCCTGACCGTTTGCCCTATGTTCTATAAAAAATAAAAATAAATAAATAAACGTGTAATATACTTTTAAAATTTATTAAAACAGTTTCTTAAAATGTCAATCAAATATTAACTCCTAATAGCATTATTATAAAACCATCTGCTCGCTTTGTCGCGAGAATTGGAGTAGCCTATTCTATTTCAAAAACTGTTATTATATTGTCGACTCACTTTTATAGCGATAATGGCTTGCCTACAAAAGATATGCAGGTCCAGTATCGATTTTCTGGTAAAACTACTTATGAGATACATTTTCACAGTACATTATATTCGTGTAACAGACTTATAAAAGGGAAAATTGTTCCGCCTTACTTGTATCATTTAGGACAATTTATTAACGGCCTATGTGGTTATTTATTTGACCAACGGGTCACCCCGATGCGGAAAATACTTACATACATGTGTTGTTATGTTGTATGGGCTATGTAAAGTTTAGTTGCAGTAGTTTCCGTATGTCTATTATAATATTATAGTTTTCTGTAATTTACTATATAAAAATGGTTTTGCATAGATCTTGCTTTGGTGGTCATCAGTATGCTGCTACTGTATACAGTCTATCTACAGAAGAATAGCTTTATAAGTTAAGGTTATGTATTATCTGTTCTATAGTTTGTTTATGACAATATATTTGTGCTGTCTATTCTTGAAAGCTGAGTAATTGAGAGGATCCGAATAATTGAAGTTAATGCTTAACATATTTAATTATTTTATTATGTAATTAATACAATTACTAAAAGACAATAATCGTTTTAATTATGTATTACATCTAATTGAATACTAATGTTGAAGTTATGGGCTCAGCACGCTTCTACTACACAAATTACATACAAATTAGCACTAAAACATACCAAATAGAACTCAGAATTGTGCCTTAAACCCTTTGATGAACGGCGTTAAACAAATATAGAACATTTATTGGTAGACAAGACTTAAATTAGCCAAGGTCTTTCAATGTACATCTTTTGTTTTATTCTTAAAATAGAAACAAAGTATCCATAATACGACGTTAAAATAAAGACATAGCTAAATTTAATAGTTAAACAATTTTACTTCAGTGGTCTTTCTTTACTAAGATATACGATGTATAGTACATATATGTTAAAACCAATTTAAGTTCTGTGCAACTGTCATACATATAATATATTTAATTTATTACAATCCCACTCGTTTAATAGTTAAAAATAGCTCTTATTAAGTAATGTAACTAAATATTGACAATTGTCATCCTTTGCATGTCACTATCGAGTACTGACTGTTATACAATCTATGTAAGAATTAGGTCTAACCTTAGGTCAACAAGACGCAGTTATCTAGGATATGGGGAAATCATTATCAGTCTTGTTATGAAAGATTTATTGTTAGAGGTATAGAATATATAAGGGCGCTATAGTCAAGGTCATCTAGTTTATAATAAACGTGACAAGTTATGAGGTGATGATTTCCTGTTGTTCAAACAAATTACATTTACGTGTCTTCCCTTAAAAATATGTTTGCGGTTAAGCGCATTGCGTCTGTTTATATTATAAAGTGTATATTAACCGCAATACACTGAACAACTTAATAATCCTATTATAAAACGCCGTTATTAACATATCTTTTGATATGTTTATAGATTTCGACACTTTAAATAACGTCTTTAAAAATTGTAATAAATCATATTTATTAAAAAAAATGGAAACTTTTCGTTATAATGTCGCGGCAAAAAGCTCATACAGAGGTTTTTATGAAACAGCGTCTATGCGCTTTAATTAACGGAATACTTCAACTTTAGGGTCGATGGTCGTAAGGTACCATAAAGTCAGTGAGGTGGTCATTTTGAAAGGCACCAAACACACACCTGTACGCTCTTAAGACGGCAATAGCCGAACTTATGCGGTGACGCAACCAAAACAGGATCCACCTCCCAACAAAAAGTTCCACGGCCACTATTTCGAAACTCGTGCGCACCTAAATAGAGAAAGGCATCTATGCTTGTACATCATTTGTAGCTTCGCTACCCACGGGGTACGGGGTGAATGCCCTTATAGTCCTCCGTCCTCCTCGAGCATAGCGCCCTCCCGTTCTCGCGCGCGAGAATCCCTCTTCTTTTGGAGAGCACTATGATTGTACTTTTTTAGTGCGAGAGCCGTAATCAGCTACAAGGAAATGAGCATCCTTAGGGGTGGCGCGAGTCCAAGTTATTGAGGACATCGTCTTGTTAAAACGACAATTAGTCGTTCTAGGACGCACTCCAAACGGCACATTGTCTTGCTCTATTGCTCCTCCTACGTCATTTACATATTAGGCAAGTACATGTTTAACTTTGTGGCATTTGTGTATTTTGAACACACATAGCTGCTTTATTTTTCAATAATGTTTTACCTTTATAATATCTTTGTATCGCAGTTAATGGACTTTATAAAAAGCGTTTACTGGTTTCACGATGCATGATTTTCACAAATAAAGTTCAAATATTTTTAAAAGGCACTGTATAAATTACTGTTAGGCATTTATCTCAAGAACATATCCACGCGTAGCCTCCGATAGCTTAATTTGGAAGCAAATCGCATTAGCTTTGAATACGCTACTTATAACTGTTTCATCATTATCAAACCTATAAATTATATTTCATACACGCCTTAATATTTAATTAGATTCTAGCGTTGTCCTAAATGAGTTAAAATGTTGGTATTTAAGGGCATCTTTTCTTGTAATAGGAAGATAGTATCTATTACATTTTGTGTATCTATAGTTTTAACGTATTTACAAAGATACCAAATGATACTACAGATGCAGGTTGGTAGTCCGTCAAAAAATGATAACAAATAAGCGAAATAAAAAGGAATTTCTTTAATTAATTTCAAACTATTATTTTCCATTCAGACACTCGTGCCGTACAAGTACGAGAGCTAATTGAAGCAGGCGCCAGGAAGACAGTACTGGTGATCAGCCAGTGCACAGCGTATAGGCATTGCTAAACAGCGAGGAAATTGTGTCATCATTCTAGACACAATTTTTTTAAAGTTACTCTAAAAGAGGTTTTATATGTTTTGCATTACTAGTAAAATACCATAAACAAAATGTTAAATATTAAGCTTACCTATAGATAAAAACAGTATTGATGATATTGATTTCGTATCGGCTGTCAACGTGATTCACAATTTGTAAAGTAGGTTGTTTTAACAAGTTCGCTGAGTATGCGGATGACCCAAATCGAATTTTGTTGCTTTTTACATTAAATACATTTTTAGCTTGCACAGCTTTACCAGTTATTATTTTTGCTTAGCGTGTAATTTGTTAATACTGTATTTACAACATTATATAAAACATACACTTTGGACTTCAGATTAGAAAAATTTTTGTTTTTATATAAAAGTCTAAAATTTAAAGCAATTATTAAGATAAGAGATACATATTTCGATAAATCTTTAGTTGCACAAATTTCTGTGTACTGCAAGTTCAAATATTAGGGTCTGAAATTACAGTTTTTATAATATGTCTGAATATTGAATCAAGATATATATCGAAGACGTTTGAATTTAATTTGTTTTAACCACCGATTTGAGCATCTTACGCTTAATACATACGCATAACTTATTATACAATTTTTTTCAATCAGAAGCTTCTAACATCCTAGTATTAAGGAAAATCTGTTTCTAAACCAACAAACCTCATTTTCCATCAACAAATACTGGCCACCTTATTTTTTGCTATAAAAAAAGTTTATAAAAATTTAAAGTGAGAATTTAATTAAATACATATTTGTATTGAAGACCTTGGTTAGATAATAGAGTTACCTAAGATGACGCGGAATGCAAGGATGACGCCTATTGCAACTGGTTCTTGTCATCGTAAATATTGTAGATCTGTGGTACTATATAGACAATAAAATAACCCTTATGTACAATCCAGATTCGCCATTTTGTTATTTTTGCAAATTTGAATAAATCTGACTCGTAATTGGTATTTTGATTTAGATTTTATGCGACCTCTTCATCAGTAACAGTTCAATTTGCTTGATTCAATAATTATATACCTAAACCTTCCTCATCTTAATTATATTGATGATAACAGTAGAATTGCGTTCGGTAGTGATTGAGTGTAACAGGTAGTCTGAAAACAGCTGTCAAGTTAGTCAATAATTACAATTACGAATGGTGTTTTTTTATTTAAAATACCATTTGTATTTGTGTTTGTTGTTTGTATTAAGCTCGCGTATAAAATAAATACCCTTGTGTGGTGTTTCACAAATTTATCTCTCTTCTCTTTCTCTCTTTTCCTTATAGTCCAGTAGCCGATCAGACCTATGTGTCTGACACACGCTGTCGGGTAGTGGGGTCTTTAAGCACTTTTGGTTTGTAGTAAGTTAAGGCCTGGCCACGCTGTTGTGTTTTCGGTGTCCTCTCTATGTTTACTTCGCCGTAGAATTGAGTGTTAACAGCGCACGTATAAAGAATAGTGCACAGCCATGATTCGAACGCATGCCTCCAGGTTGAGAACCACTCAACCCACGGCCGACACTGGTTGAATAGGACCGCGCTAGCAGTCATTATTAGAACGGTAATTTTAATTATTATTATGGACCCGGATGTAAAATAAAACGTTAATAGCGAAATCTATTTTTAACTTACGTGACGGTACTTGTACAATAGTTGCACGCTTTCTTTACAATCACAACCGTGAGATTAATTTTCATCGTAGATAAAAAGTTATTTTGCTCCACTTGGCTTTACCGCGCTCGGCCGAAATTGAACGTTCTAGGAAGTAAGGATTCTATACAATTGTAATTATCTCGTGAATTAGGCATGGCATACTTTAGCAGTATGGTTTTATAGTATTGTCTTTTATTAACATAACTTATACACATATAAGAAAAACACTTTTTTAACGGATTAAAGTTATGTATTATTGTAAACTTATAATTATTTAAAATTATGATTTAATAATTATAAGTTTACTTTAATCCGTTAAAAAAGTGTTTTTCTTTAAGTATGGTTTTACTTGAACTCTATGTATCTACAGTGTCTATAAACCAGTTGTTTGTATAAACACTTATAATATAATTCGTATTAATATCAGACAAGTGTATTCGTTGCGGTAATTTTTACAGTATTATTTTTATAAACAACTTAGCAATACATATATTAATAGCAGCTCACATGCATGCTGCAGCTAGCATGTCTGCCTACTAGACTTGTAATCGTGCTTTGATTTTGAGTAAAACAAACATTTATTCATGTAGATAATGTAATGCACACTTATAAATGTCAATGCGTTTTATTTTACTTTCCTCACATAAACACCAACTATGCAAAAATCTCATACATACATATGTAGTGACCACACCCCACATACACACCCTCACATAATACTAGCTTGTATAACACAACATAGTACTAGTACTAGCATAACAAAGTTAAATGAAATTAATCATATTTAGTCATTATTTTCCTTTTAATTATTAAATGTTTACATTTACATGCATTTGGTCAATGGCTTTATTTTTAGTGTAATTGCTTCTTGTTATATATAATTTATGTTAGCTGTCTACGAAATAAATGTTATCCTAATGTATCAATTATTGTTTGTAAAATGTTGACAGAAAATATATTATTTAACAAGAATACTTAATGTTTCCTTTCTGATATATATTTCGTTTATTTTATCGGGGCTTTTTAAAGCAATGTTGACAACTTCAAGGAAGTCTAAAATCCAATTTTTTTACAGTTTTAAAACAAATGTTTTTGACACCACAGTGGAACATCCATATTCCATATGCAGTCACGTAGACCTATTATATATCGTCAACATATGTATGGATAAAGTACCAAATAGCTATGCAACACATAAATTATCCGGAAGATAAAAGTTTCGAAGAAATTTCGCGTTACTGACAGTCGTGAAACGCAAAAATACTGTTTATCCTACCAATAAGTAATAAATAGCTTATTTGGAACTTATCCGGACATTGTGAAACAGGCCCTTAGTCTGATATTTGACAAAATATGTTTTTATTCAAGCCAGTTTTTATTCGCGTGACAAGCGCGTTCAACCAACCGAATTCTCTTCCAAAACTCATTGAGCATTGATAGTTATAATTTGTTTCTATACAGCTATGTCACAAAGATGGTATTGCTTAACAGGATTGGTGCTTTCGCCCACACTGTTATCTGTGACTCAATAAAATATCTCTTTTTATGTCCCCCTAACGCGTCGATTGCGCAACCGTGCATTCCGTGGCCAGTACTCCCATGACTGAGGAAGTAAACGTGTTTTGCCTATTATCATACGAGAGTCAAGTTCAATAACGAAACTGTATCTATTTTGAGGTTTCGTGTTCCGTTCACTTTGTTCTATAGTCGCTAATCATAAGCTGTTTTCTATTTACCATTTTTCTCATCAACTCAGCAACAAATCTCCAAGAATACGTTTATGTGTAAAAATTACTATTAAAGGTGTGTTTTTTGTTTGTAAGCGAAATCGAATGTTTAGACTTTGTACTGTAAATAAAATTTTTGATTAATCATAAATAAATTTTATAAGTTTATTTAAATAATAGATAATTGTCACAGCCACAAAGAGCAACATTTATGTCATGTCGACAACTACCATTGACAAAAATATTTGTTATATATTTACGAATAGCTTTAATGAAGTTTCAAAGAAAGACCTATTATGAATACCATTTATAGCTTCATTATGATTTCAATCTTAGCGTCGATCTTAATTACGCCCGTTGATTAGTTCCTTTTTTTATAAATATCGTTAATAACAGATGAGTCATATATTTCTAGATATTTCAATAATACAACAACAGTAGCCAATATTTTAAATTAATTCAAAAGGAATGTTATTTGCACGTAATATTACAGGTTAGTATAACAAAAAAATTCATAACAATATTCTTCCAAATTGGATTGTTTTAATTGTATTTCGAATACTAATAGTTACTTAGCTGATCAAAAGATAAAAAAAAGAAACTAGGAATTTCATTAGACGGCTTGGGTTTATACAGACAGTATAATTAATAAGATTTTTCATATTGACTTATATCTATTTTGTTTAAGAACATCGTAATTAGACTCAAAGATGTATGTATGTTTACGGATTCTTAAGAAACAGCATCGACTGATGAGTCATCGAGAGATCACTCATTTTAACTAATTTAGCGTGTAGCTGTGAGACTTTCGATATATCCAGCAAATACATTTTTGTGATAACCCTAAATTTTGGTTCCTCGAAAAACCAGTGATTTTCCACAGCCTCAGAGGAGAAAACATTGTAATAACTAATTGATGTTTCTTTGAAACGGCAGGTATTGGCCTCAATTCACCCCACTGCAGTTTCCAATCGCAAAAACTTGTGAACGTTATACTATGGCGTGGTGATATCTGTACCAGACAAAGATCACCTATTTATTTACAAGGGAATCATACAATTAAACTATATTAAAGTATGATAACTCATTTCTTAGTACATATCTCTTGTTTTATACGTCAAAATAAAAGCTCTGACTTTCAAAGCTTAACCCCGTTCGTAATTAAAAATATTAATTGGAATTAAAGAAGTTATCTGTCTCTTTTTATTACAGCGTAAACACAATTTGTGAGAAAGAGATGAAAGAGTACTGTATCTTTATGAATAGGGGAGAGGGTATAAATTTATTTATCATACATAGTTGATAACCTTTGAAATCAATTTTCATTTAGTTTTTTTTTAAATAGATTATAAATATATGTAATGTATATTTATTATATATAAGCCTATAAGCGCTTGTAAAATTTCTATAATCTATATTTCTTGAACCAATGTATCAGTGTGGAGAGTATTGGAAAGGTCATATAAATAATTTAATTAATTCATTTTTAAGACCTCTACGTACATAACTGAAATGAAAATTCTGAAGCTTTTAATTATCCAAGTATCGAGCTAAGGCACTAGAAGAAATTATTTCTAAATATATTGGCGAAGTCGCCGGCACATGTGTATAGATTCTGTACGGATCATGAATGCAAGTTATGATTTTAACGACACATTGTATGAACGAGGAACGGTTTATAACATTGAGAACCGCATCGCTAGAACCGTTACATTTCCACTATCCTTATGTACTTTTTATATATAATATGTTGAAAAACAGAGTGAATAACTGTTTTAATAAAATCAATGAAATAGACACGGAAATGCTTCTTTAGGCTGTCTGGTCTGCCGTTATCTGTTATGAAATACTTACGTTTGGTTTCAATAACACTAACCGTAATTGTTACGAGTTGTATCACCACATGTTTTTGTAGGCAACACCAGTCACATCGGCGCCATTATGAAAAATGCAATTGCGGCTGAAGACCAAGCTTCATTACAGCTAAGAAAGATGGCCGTTCTTTGAGAAACGAATTCAGTAAATTCGAGCTAAAAGTTTTTTTGGTACCCACCGCTTATATACTCCCACTGTCAGATTGCTCGCAAGAACATTGCCGGCCTTTAAGTGTGTTCATTAACTTTTTTTTGTTTATGTTAGAGGAGGCAAATGGGCAACTGATGTTAAGAGATACTGGCGCATCACAGCGTTGCTGTGCAGGCTACTTCTAATTAATTTCCTATATTTGTTTTAAATATTGTAGAATTGTTTGATGATTTGCTTTTTTTAAAAAAGAGTACCGAGAGTTTTTTACGCCGGCTTTTTCTCTCGGCCAACACCCTCTGTCTTTTTTGCCGATGAGTAGGGATGCCAACAGTTTCGAATTTAATGACGTGGAATAACTGATATCTTATGTTCCAAAATAAACGTATTTTATTTTATTTAACAATGCGAGTATCCACTGCACTGCCGTGGTGCATTAAAAACTTAAGAAACAGGTCAAGGTGATAAGGATGGTATTTTGTATTCTGCATTGACATCCGATGATAAAACTTAGCTGCAGTTGGTGGATCTCTAGATACTTCAGTTACTATTGCTTTCCATTAGACAAGAAAGATACAGCTATTGGGCGATAGTAATTTTTACGAATAAATACGTTTAAAGTGATATTAAAACATTACTGGTTTATCGAAAAATGTTGCGTAAATGACGGAAATAATGATTTAATTTCAACAATACTTAAAACCTTTGTTCTTTACCAACATTTTAACTGTTAGTAATAAATCAAAGGTCCACGAATAGATCGTAAAGGTGGTCACAAAAGCCCGACTTTTAGGGCCCTTCAGAAAGTGTGTCGACTAGCCCTTCGCCCCGCTCCCCTGCCTGCGCTTGGAAAACATTTTATAGTTTTCCTACGAAGTCACAATGTTCAATGAGGTTAACTGTAGGCCTACGATTATGGTTTGTGTATATTTATTTTGTACAATGTCTTATGTTTAGTAAAATTATTATTTACGTAGATAATTATATTGCAAACACAATTGTTGACTTAAGAATAGAATTACTGGTATGTTTTTAAAAGTATTTGGTTTAATTCAAAAATAAATAACCAGTAATATAACCCAAATTTCAAAAAAATATATTTATTAAATCGCTTTCTAATACTGCGATAAAGTGAGTTTTTCTTTTTTGATTAAGAAAAAGAAAAAAACGTTGCTAAGTGACTAATCCGCTGTTTGCTACAACATTTTTTTTATTGTTAAGTAGTAAAATCAAAAATTGACATAAAATTACATTTAAAATTACTTTTTGTAACATTTATGCTTACCATAGTTGTCATATATTTTAGAAAATATAACTTGTAACATATACTGTAGATGTAGTATATACGTATATGACGTGGTAAACTTTAAAATTATATTAGAAGAATTTTGATAACAAAAATACTTTATAAGAAATATAAATATGTATTTCAAAGCAAAACACGCCTCAATAATTCATAGTTAAGCATTTTGTCTTCTGCTTACAAAAAATTACGAAATAGCTGACAAGGGACCACAGTTCTTTGAGGGCAGTGCTCGGGCGGGGTAGGTTGCGCAACGCATCACAATAACACTACGTGCCTTGGCAGCGCATGCGCAGGGGTCATGCGCCTACCGAGTACTGAGTTCGAGGAAATATGAAAGCATTGTCAGGTACAATGAATGATTTGCTAATCGTTCTTCGGTTAAAAGAATGGCGAAGTGTGACTTAGTTTTATAAAAAGAGAATCACATATGTATGCCGTTTACGATTATAGTTTAGCGGTTTTGAATATTGTTTTAGAAAGATGATCTTTCATCTATGTACTAATTATTATTTACTTTTAAACTATTTTATTAACTTATAAACTTTTTAACCGGTCTCAAAACCCCTAACAGTAGGCTTAAAATTTGACTTTAATGTATCAAGTGTATCGATTAATATTTAAAGCGTTTAATAGGCCGGCAACGCACTCGCGAGCCCGCATTGCGAGTGTACGTGGGCAGCGGCATGAGCCTCCTGCCCGTTTGTCCCCTCTGCTATAAAAAATACGAATCTATGTATTGCTAATTATGTACATATTATAAACAAGGCCTTTAAACATTCCGGGTTACTAATTCCTAGAATAGAGAAATATCCTATGACCTAACAAGTATATCTATACACGTAAAGCAACTGCAAACTACCAAACTACGATCTTTAAGATCTTCATCACACAAGTCACAATTTTCCATACCAATTAATCTATGTTCATAGATCGGAGATCCATGCAAGGATGCGCAAACGACGTTCGTTTCTTTTTAGAAAGTGGCACGTGGCGGGGTTGTTCACCCTACGCGATCGGGGTCACGCGTCGCCCCTCCCCCCTCTAGCCGGCCCTTGATAAGGAACTCCATTGACACCATCAACGGATAAGGCGTTCCTTGCAATATGGAACGAGTGATAAGTACGATGACAGGTTTTGTTAGTAATGAACACTAGGTTGGGAATACTAGGTTTTGGTACTAACGGTATGATGTCGTCTTATTCGGTATGTACAAGTGTATCTATGTAAAAGTGCAGAGTGATTTTGTCCTACTTTAAATTATCCTAAGTGTTTTCGACTATTAATGGAAATATAGATTTACAAACGGTTCTTTGGTATCAGTTTTCAAATATTTCATTTAAATAAAATTTCAATAGATAATAATTAAATCTTTATTACCAAATATGTTCTACCGATATATAATATATTAAACTATTCATTGTGTAAGTAATTATTTGAGTTTATTGAATTTATTTTTAATTTCGTTATTTTCTCAAAATCAAAGTATTTTGTAACCGCTTCTACCACGCCATCTATAGCCATGGTGAACAACTAATAACACCGACCATTATTATTTGTTTATTCTTACGACTTCCTATATACATAGTAAATAATAGTGTTAAGATGGTAACTATGTAGGTAATGAAGGTAATGACGAGAAGTAACCACAGAAAAGATAAATAAGGAATATGTAGGCAAGTATGAAGCCGGGATTAGACATACTTCATAGATGACAACTTGGAGACGGATTCAAACAAATAATATCGAACAAGACGATAAACTTTGTAATTTATTAAAAATCTAGCAAATTAATACCAATTTCACGGCAAGAGATGGCGCTAATATTTCAATTAAATTATTGTCATTTTTCTGCGTGTCACTTCACGCACAACGCTTGATGTTTTCAATTTTTGATTTTGCACTCGAAACTTGAAATAAATATATAATGATAAAGCTTTATTTACATGTACTTTATCTGGGTCGAAACTCATATTTGTAATCCGAGTATCGTGTTCAGTTATTAGAATTACAGTACTGCGCTTCTTAGAAAGGTGTATAATTTTTAGGACGACTAGTGTCTGACTATGATCAGTCCAACTTGTTGGCGAACAACCACGCGATCTTTTACCATCGGTGTTGTCAATCTCGATGAGCTTCGCTAGGTTTTCGTCGTCCCTACGTATTCTGTGACCAAAGTACGAAATGATGCGATGTCGGCATACAGTTGAAAAACTTCATTCAATATCGAGCTGGGATCGATGGGTGCGTTCAGCGGTCTGCGGTATTCTTAACTTCCGCCTCCAGCAACATATCCCGAAGTTGTCAACCCTTTGCCGTTCTCATAGAACAAGATAGAAGTTGGTTTTGATATCAATTCCTCTCCTCTTCCTAAATGTGTTATAAAATCTTACAATTCCCCTTTTTATCTCGGGATCAGTGCTTCCATCATTGCCTTAGTACTTTCCTAAAGATAAGAATGATTCGTGTTAAAAATGCTAGTAAAAGAGGCGGCACTTCTTATACGACCAATGTAAATCAAAGCTATTTTTTTATCTGCTCAGTACCCGTTTCTGTTCTATTTTACTGATTTACTACCACACAAATGACAATGCCCGATTTTATACCATTGTACCTATCATACGCAAAAATTCAATTACTATACAATTGTTAAAAACCCCTCTTTTAAAAGACACTTCAAGCAAGTGTAAGAGGTATTAAAATCGATTGTTATGTAGAAATAAAGAAATATTAATTTAAATAGAACCTTAACAATCAAATATGCAGGATTTAAACCTTAACCTACATAGAAATAAAAATAATTAAAAATTAATATAAAGAAAATTAAAATTTAAACAGGGATGTGGCAGTGTATTTTATTTTATATCTTTAACCATTAAAGATATTTCTTAGTCACTCACTAATCATACCAAAATCAAAGTCGAATTAGGACCACAACCTAACCACCATTGAACAGGCAAATTTAATAATTATTTATTTATTTATTTACACTTCGTTGCTAAAGAAATACAAATAACACAATATATATAAATTACAAGGGATGCAACGGGCGGCCTTATCGCTAACAAGCGATCTCTTCCAGGCAACCCTAGTAAGAAATGAAATAAAAAAAATTTATGGGTGCTAGAAGTGCATAAGTTATATAAAAAACAAAATAAATTTATATTAATATATAGAACCTTAATCTATTAATAACTATATATATTATAAAAACTAACTAAAACTAAAAAGCTAATCTTACATATAGAGAATTACAAAACGAACAGGAGATACAAGAATTACACAGGTCACGATTGATCAGGATATGAATAATAATTAATAACATGATTTGTCTTAGAAAATTTTGTACAGTTTATACAGTACAGTTTTATATATACGTTAGCACGTTGTTAAACTACACTATCAAAAATTTCTGAATGACGCCGTTTCATACGAATGAGTTTAAAATATATGAAGTTTTTCCAGGATTCCATAAACATAAATGTCGATCATTAACTATGTGGCAGTTGTGTGATACAATTTTAATGGGGATGCGCACACCCGCATAGCAACCGCAGCCGAAACTAGGCCAAATTGATTGACTTATTTTTCTATTTACGACAGCCCTGTTTGGCGAGAACAATGCAGGCTATTTGTATCACAGGATCCTTGTTATTAATGTTTCATGGTACGTAATGGCCAAAGTCCAACTCACGAAGACGAAACAACAATTTAAAAAACTATTACCGTGTCATTCAATTTAATAATAACAAAAATACAAGTACAAAAGTTATATTAAACAAAACACTTATTGCATTCAAACATAGTTGCCCAATCGAATATATTTGACTCTTCATAAATTGGCACTACCAAAACTCTAATAAAAAATATTAATTTTTGTAGTTTATTATGTACACAGTTATTAACGTCAATAAAACAATTCATGTTACGAAATTTACATTTACTGCCAGTTCTCTAATCAAGGCCATAGAACGGACCAGAACTGGCAATAAACTTGGAAACTCCTTAATCGCTTATCTCCTTTATACAAACTGTTTGTAAGCAACTGCATTCATACTCATGTTAGAGCAGTTAATTATTATAATATTTTTAGGAGGCAGACGGGCAGGAGGCTCATCTGATGTTAAGTGACACCGCCGCCCATGGACACTCGCACTGCTCGTAAGCGCGCTGCTGGCCTTTTAAGAATCGTTACGCTGTTTTCTTGAAGGACCCTAAGTCGAAATGGTTCGGAAATACTTCAGTGGGCAGCTGGTTCCACATCGTGTTGGTGTGCAGCAGAAATTGCCTTAAGAATCGCTTAGTTGTGGATCGACGGACATCAAGGTGGTACGAATTGAAATATTAAATAAATAAGAACACCAAACGTTTCACGTAAGGCGCAGTAAAATAGGTGCATGCATCATGGACACGCAAACACGTAGTATCAAAGTGATAGTGATGCTAAGATAAGGATTAATTTTAAGGGGTCCTGCAGAGTTATCAGTTTCTGCGTAGCCTAAATATAAGAATTAGTAATGCCAAGATAAAAGCAATAGCTATAAAGCGAGACTAAATACATTTTCGTCCCACTGTTTTATCTTCCTGCTAGGGAACAATCCCGATGTCATGAGATTCCATATTGGTTGGAATATGCGCTGTCTGTCAACGAATTGTAACCCCTATGACATAACCAAGGGATGACGTGACTTGAATAAAAAAATACGTCTGGCTATAGCCATACATTAAAATTTACATACTAATTAGTCTCGTACGATATATTTTTTATTAAAATTTGAATATATTTTGTATATATTTACTCTGAAACTATTGAACGTATTGTGTTATTGGGATAAATAAAAATTAAATCACATTATATGTAAAATTTTATTTAACCAGTCTTATGTACATAATATAACTTATATCTAATCTACTTACTGAACAACGAAACCACGAGATAATTAAACTTAATTTACTAACTTAAACTAAAGAATTAGAATGAAAGAGTACCTAGTGTGATGCTGATCATAACTAATATAATACAAATTTCTTATTACAAAATGTAAATTTGTCTGTTTCTTTTTAGGTTGCTAAAATGAAAAAGAAAAATCATTTATCAATTTTAAAAATGGAATTCTCGAAAAACGGTTGTAGAACAAGGTAATTCTCTTTTTAAAATCGACAATTTAATATTTCAAATTTGTTTTGAAATAAGAACATGTTTTTCTACCCTATGATAGACATAGAGAAGAAAAACTAGTGTTAGCACTTATGATGTTGCCCATCCGTGCAACAAAACTCCTTGCCGGCAGAGAAATTTGTTGGATTCCATTCGCTGCCACAATTTCTGACGAAGAGGAACGCCTTCTCGCGGTGAACGTCACGCTCCACGGCGCCGCAAATCACTGGTCCAGCGCGCGGTAGGTACTTCAATATCTATTAAAAGTAATATTAAGAACTATAATATCTATTTACATCGTCAAAGAATCAATGTAAACACTTAAGCAGCGTAACATCATGATAATATTTTATTGTTTTAACAATAACTTAACAGTCGGTTTGTAACGTTATATTATAAATTACCAATTGCTACTACTATACTTGGGAATTGACACAAATAACGCATCCTGAACTTCAATAGGAAAGCGGTATCTAGCTGTAATTGCAACATCAAGACTAATTGAAATGGAAATCTTCGAAGGAAATGCAATGTTTACGACGTTTTATTGTCTGTCACTTTCTAAACAAATAAACTAACGATGAATAGGTTATTACTGTACGCATCGAAGTATGTGTATCCTGGTAATAGAACATTAACAAAACCATACACTTGTTTAAATAAAAAAATAGGCATTTTTCGGTTCGGAAAATTATTACAAACTTGCCTGTAGAATGCGTAAGTAACCGAAAAACAGCACAATATATCGATCTCGGAGGGCAATAATTATTCTTAACTTCCTTAGAATTTGCTTGTTTATTATCAGTAGGCCTATTTTAATATGTTACCTATATATTTATAATAAGAAACAATGGTGTATTTCATATGTGCGTGGGCATTTCATTGACACATATTACGTCCTTTTCTAATTGTAAACACAGGTAAAATTGTGTCTACCGTTTTACAGCCTCATCACCTCGATCCTTTTACTTTTGGCGTATCAGTTATTATATTATTAAAAGCTTTTAGCAAGTTCTATAAAAGAACATATGTAATAATGAACTGTTATTGAATCTGCATTGTTACTCACCACATCGAGACAAGTGCTGATGCAGTGTTTGAAGCCGATAGATCCACAGGGTAAGCTAGGGCCATCTGTGTCGTATGTAACAACGGGTTCTCCCGTGGGTGGACCTTTGGGTTTCGTGCGACGACCGTCCTTGAAGCCCATTTGTTGGGACATAAACACACCGCACTGGCACGGCTCCAACTAGAAACAGAAAATTTACCAGGACTGGTAAATATTCACTGGTAATACATAGTTAAAAACATATTGGATTTGACAAAGGGGAGTATTACTTAGCGCAACGAGCCGACTCCTCCCCTAATGTTGTAATGGAACTAAATTAATAATGCGATATGCTATAAAAAGGTTTGGTAAAATTTTTAGTATACATATTAAAAATATACAAAAATAATCGAAGAAAGAAAAAAAAAAGAAGATTACTTTTAAATTACCAAAATGCATTACCTCATAGTCATCATCTCCTGTGGACACGTCATCATAACTATTAATAATTTCCTGGTGGTCTCGCTTCAGTTTCCGCCTGGCATCTACAGATACAAACCACAAGCAAGCCACCAATATAACAAACCACTGGATTCCGCCCATCGTAATCTAAATGTAACATAATATTCATAATCAATAAATATTACTAACTGGCCATACAAGAACATGTGACCCGAATACAGAAAGAAGACAAATAAAATAGATGGATATATAGCTCATAGATAGTATAAAAATTTACCTAATTTTGAACAGAAGGCTCATTATCTAATTAAACATTATGCAGAAATATGTCTGCCCCATTTGGGAGTATTACGATATATAACATACAGAATTCAACTTACGTATTCAGTAACTATATCACTTGTACAATAACATATTAATGATTGATGACACTTGGTGGCTGACTATTTAAATTGATTTAAGACGGGTCATAACACTGTTGCTGGGTCAGCAGAATGTAATACGTGCTCTTTTAAATGTAGATACGCAACGTATTCACAAATACCTACGTTCTTTATCGATAAATAGATCTTTAACTAGGATAGAGGAAGAACTCTTATTTCAAAAACACGTATCCAAATCTTTAAAAAATCTAATACCCGGGGCCCGTCGCATGGTACATATTTGTTTAAAAATAATCATTCCATTTGTTCCTCCTTTTGGAAAAAAAAGCCAAATCTCATCTATATCCAGATTGAGCATTCTGGTTAACGCACTAAGTCTGGAAATCCATAATTGCTTGTTCTATTTACTCTTTGAAATAATTTTCTCTTCAGTTTTTATCATTCAAATCTATAATCTAGTAGATGAAACTAACCGTTATACATATATAAATTGCAACGAAGCAACCTACATTTATAAACCTAGATACATTTCCGTCTTTTTTAACCGACTTCAAAACAGAACTGAAGGATATTACGTATTTGATTTTTTTTTAAATTTTAAAACTACGATTTGTATATCTTTCACAATAAATAAATAGCCTGCATGTAGGCGTTATAGTTCTTAATTTTTTCATTTTTTTGCAATCAAATACCTATTTTAACATTAGCTGAACACTTAGGTGGTACAATATTACCTTATCTTACAAGTCTTGAAGTGTTTAAGAACACGGATTTTACCATGATTTTTTAAGTTTTCATTTACGTCGCTACAATATCAAGTGTATGCAGCTCGAACGTATAGAATTTTCGTACATTTGGTATAGTTTCAATAAAACGATCACTTTGTATTTGTTTATGTTCACATGGACGTATGGAATTATAATCAAATCATATGATTTGTATTATAAGAACTATTGTATTTTACATGTGATTCCTACAAAGGGAAATCTTCCTGCTGTATTTTCTATATAAAAATCTAGGACTTATATTGGATATAAAACTCGAGCGAAAGGTAAACTTGTTCTTGAAAAGGCTACCTTATATTCTAAACTACTTGGTTTATTAATCCGTATAAACAAGTAAATAAAGAATAAATTCCATAAATTAATTTTATTCGAAACACTTCAAGCATTCCAGTTAATAATACAAAATTCATTGTACTTAAACATAACATGGTATTAAAAATGCAACATATAACATAACAACCCTCAATAATACTGCCATTGCATTAAAAAGTGATTCAAACTCATAAGATATACGATTACCGGAGAAACAAAGTAAACATTAACGTTATTTGAACTAGACAAGCAATTAAAAGTTACAAATATCCGCTTAGAAATAAATATTTATAAAAAATCATAAGTAATTAAAATCTCAAACAAGAGACAAAAGCGAATCCAAGGTTTTTTTTCATTGAATACCATCGGTTCCAAATTCAAATTTTACCGAATATCCAATTAAGACATTGACAGATTAGAAAACGCAGACATTTGCGTCTGATATTTAAACATTTTTAATTTCGTAAATAATCACTAGGGGCGCTGTAAGCGGTTTCATATATTTGTACGTATTTAGCATAATATTAAATAAATTAATAAAACTCATGGTACAACTACTCTCTTATTTCTATTGACTTTACTTTAAAGTAAATATTATATTGTAATACATACAATTTATCGTATTCTAAACATAACTGACACGATTATTTTAGTAGTTTGACGAGGTAAATCCGAGTATAAATAATTATATTAAATAGAATTAATAAAGTTTTTGCCTTAACATTAGAAGCGAACCTTTATTTATATTTTATTTTATACTCAACCTATAATTGGACAGTTTTATTTGGACAGCCCTTATTATTAATCTCAAAGTTTTTTAACAAGCAATTTAATAAGCTAAATTGACAATTAATAATCAAAATGGACTCCTTCAAAGCACTTACTTTTCTGCCAATACTAAATATTAACTAAATAAATTTTTAATACCTTATTTCTGATTATTATTGAAAGGTTTATTATTGTGTATATTGTAACCTATATACCATAGATATACTGTACATCCTGTATCAACAAAAATTTGTATTAAAATTGAGTTTTATAATTAGGATGTTTGAATGAATTAAAAAATCCATAGACATGTTAAACAAGCAAATTTATACATATTTAATTCATTATAGATATAATATATATCTAATATAATCACAATTTTAATGTAAATTACTATAAAATAGTAGATGCTTCAAATATGCCTTGAATTCATAAAAATCTGACTTAATATAGTTACTAAAACAAGACATATAATAAAATTGTACTCAGTATTAGGATTTATGTTCATTGGCACTTATAAAGTGAAATACAACATTGGTGTATTACAAGACAAGAAGTAGTTTTATACATACTCATACACTGACTAAACTCCTTAAACTCAATCCCTAAAAATAAGAAGGAGCTATAATAATAGCTCCTAATTTATTTTTAATTCAACCATCATTTTATTATTATAGGACAAATACTGTATATACATAAAAATTGGCTTATCAACTATAATATCAATCACTTTAAAAATTAAATAAATTACATAAAACTATTATCTCACAAGTCCTTTGTAAGCATTAATTTAGCTTCACCCTCAAACACAACCTTTTTCTCCTCCTCTACGACACAAAAGAATTTTACTTTTAATAATTTCCGCACATCAACCAATTCTACACTGATTGTAAGTTTCTCACCTACAAAACACTTGTTTGGAAACTTCATTGTTTGCGAAACCAAGACTGTACCCGGTCCTGGCAAATGAGTGCCGATGAGACCAGCAACCAAACCATTTAGAAATGCTCCATGCACTATTGGCCTTTTATTTCCATTATTCTTATGTAAATAGTTATGATCACTTGTGAGATTCGAGAATGTATCAAGGTCCTTTTGAGTTAAGGTTTTTTGTATTCTTATTTTGTCACCTGCTTTAAATGCTGCTCGGCTAAACGATGTTGTGTGTAATTTACATATTTTTTGGTAGTTTTTATTATTGACTGCAATGTAGGGAAACCTGTTTGACAGCATCCTATTCATGACTTTTTCTGGGTCTCTAAAAATATATGTGCGAGATTGGATATTATTTTATTTTCAGACGTTTTTAATATTTCAATTTGACGAATAACTTGAGAAGAATTACAAATTGATGTATTGTTATAAATCTGTATAAATGTAGTTATAACATCTGCAACAGTCTCACTTTGTGTGGATGTCAACAATTTTTCCAGAGGTTTGACTCCATCATGTTTCATTAAATATTCAACATTCAGGGGATCTGAAATTTCATAAAAAGCATTGAAAACACACACAGCACATTAGTAAATTATACTCTAATTCACAATTCATTTTATAACTGATTAATGTTGGAGGGAAAGATTTGCATGCAACCTGAATCAAATAATTAATAATTTAAAAGATTTAATTCTTAAACAACTTTTTACTATTTTTATATCCTTAATAGTTGAAATTCATGTCAGTTGTTTTCACTGACAAAGTTTTTTTTATTAGAAAAAAATATTTAGAATATGTATTACAGGCTCCCTCTTATGAGTCTATATGCAAATAAGGTAATAATTTATGAAAATGTGTAATGATACAGGTAAAATGATTCTTCTAACAAATTATAAAAATAAAAATAGGCACAAACCTGAACATAAATTGCAAATCCCAGCTGCTGCAAAATGTAGCAATTGGGAGTTAGCTTCATTTTTTATAACATATAAAAAGATGTCATAAACACCAACATTTCGAATAAATACGAAATTGATCGGGTCATAAGCAAAATTAGCTAAATTTGCAAGTACTTGGCATTTAGCATCTGAAAGTGTAAAGCACCAATTCATTATCGTTTCATCAAAATCATAAATAATATATAAAATGATAGATATATAAAAAATTTACCAACAGAATTTGAATTTAAATATTCATCCACTAATACTGATAAATAACTTTCACGATCAGTTCCATTTTCTGGAGTATGCTTCTTTAAGTATGATAAACTTGTAAACATTTGATATCACGTATTCAGTTTCCTTCGATTAAATTATTCTATTGATTAACAATTAATATATCTTTTACGGAATTTGCTGATTTCCAAAGAAAATTAACAAAACACAAATAGTTATTTTATTTTACCAAAAATGAAAAGGTCACTGTTGTCAAATGTCATTGTTATTATGTCAAAAAAACCGATCTCCTACAATATATATATTGACATTACAGAACACATATTGACATTTTAACATCATGACATGGACATGGAATTTGGAGGGGGATTTTTTTTATTTACGAAAATAAGATTTTCTAGGCATATGGGGACCCCATTTTGAGTTATTTTAAGGTTATAGTCTAACTGTAATTATTGGCTAATTGTATTCATAATGCATTTTTGTACCAAATAATAGAGAAAATAAATTTCAGTTCTAGAAATAGCAATCATGGCTTCTATGTTAAATATTACCGGTAAGAAAAAATTGGTTATTTATATTTATCTCCCGTATGGTTAAATAGTCTTAGAAAATAATATATTTGTTTAAATTTCAGGATTAACGAACAAAAACTTGTTTGTGGTTGATTTTGAAGAGCCTTACTCTGAAAAGGCTGTAAGAGATGAATCTACACCAAACATTAGAAGTATTATTTACAGTCCTAAAGGGAACTATTTGGCCTATAGAACTGATAAAAAGTAAAGTTTTTTTTACTAAACAATAAGAAATCAATCAGTTTACCATTTTTTTAGTTACTATTTAAAACTATAAAGTGGTTTTTGTATATTAAAAATTTTGTATCTAGTTTTTGTTAACTAAACTCAACTTAACTTTATTTTATAACTTTTTTATTGTTGTAACATATTAAAATCTATCCTAATTTTAGATAAATAACTCATTGAGTGATATAAAGTATGCTAAATATAGTTTATATTTGTGAGTTTGCATATTTTGCATGCTACACATATTACTAAATTAGCAAAAACCATGAAAGCTTTAAATATAACCTTATGTTGTAGAGTTGAGATCCTAAAATGTGAAGACTGGTCAGTAACAGCAACTATTGAGGGCAACATAAAGGATATGTTCTTTTCTCCTTTAGACACTTACTTTGTATCATGGGAGATGTTTTTCACAACTAAGGATAACCCACAGGTGAAATACTATTGAAATTTGTATTTTTTTATTATTTGTATATTGTACGCTGACAAACTTTATTCTACAGAATAGTATGTAGTAGGTACTCTTTAAGTAGTTTTTTTTATTATTGATTTAAGTTTAATTACTAATACATACTGTAATACACTTGTTTTTAACAGTTACTAATAAAAAAAAGTTATACAAGCTAAGTAACAGTTAGTATATTATACAGTTCAGAAAATTTTGCCAATGCTGACTAATGCAATTTAAGTAAAACCTGATTATTGTACTTTAGTCATTTAAATTACTTACCTATTATATATTTTATTCTCAAAGGGTAAACCAAATCTTCGTGTTTTTAAAACTGAGAGTGGAGAAAACATTGGCTCATTTATTCAAAAAAATCAAATTGGTTGGTGAGTATTACATATACAAGTTTCTACTGCCCTTTATGATGTCAATATAAATAGATAAATCTTAAAATATACTGATACACCTATGGAAATCCCTGAAAATGTTGGCATTACCCCTCTGTATTTTTAACATTACTCTGTTATTCCATTATATGTTATATCATACATTTTAGCATTTTCTGGTATTGAAATAATAATATATTAAATTATATTTACAGGCAACCAAAGTGGTCATCTGATGAAAAGCTTTTTGCAATGCATGCTAATAATAGAATTCTGATATATGAAGATGGTAATTTGGATCGATACACACATAACATTGCAGCTGATAAACTTCAGGCCTACAGCATATCACCAAGCCCAGCACCAGCGTATTATCTCTCTGTATTTACTATAGGTATGGTTGTTTGAATTTTCATATAAAAAATTATGCAATTCAGTATGACTTATGATAACTGAAGGGATTAAATTTAGTTATAATAATTATTTATGTATTCAGCCTTTTCTTATTATTAATTAACTGTGGGGTTGTATCTCATAAAAAGTATCAAAGGTTACCTGGAAACAAATATCATTTAAAAGAATAATTTTTTAATGTATAATTTATGTGGTAATATAATATAGATAAATTAGGATTTATCTTAAAAGATGTCTTAAATCAGTGTCAATGACATATCAGTGTCAATGACACATCAGTGTCATCATTTCATGCTACACTTAATACACATAACTATATTTTTAAATTTAAAGAAGTTACTCCCCAAAAGTATAGCCAGATGTTAGCACTCAACTGCTGTCAACTGTACATTCATTCATTTGTTAGATAGCAACTAACATTTCATTATTTCTCTTATATATGAATGTAAAAAATGAATAAAAGAAACCTCTTATTCAAAGCACTCCGATAACCCAGGAACATTGGTTATGGGAAACAAATTACACTAAATGTTTTTTTTTTAATTACATGTAATTTATTTCTTATAATTCCGCTAATTGTTTGTCATTTTCACTTCTATACTTTGCCTAGTTTAATGTAAATTTTTATTTAATCATTTTAAACAGCCGCTAGTATTAAACCTCAACTTTAATGATATAAATTATTTTCAGGTAAATCTGGTCAGCCATCATTCTGGCGTATTTTAAAGTATCCACAATTTGATATAGCCCATGCGATTGTGAGCCGGTCATCCTTCCAAGCGGATAAAGCAACTTTCCACTGGAACAGACGCGGAAGCAATGTTTTCACTTTGACACAGACCGATGTAAGTTTGACACTACTATACTAGGCATACATGTGTATACATTTCTTATATACAATTAATATTTTGTATAGAAAGACTTATTTTACTTACAATAAGTTTATTCCCTGTGACAGTGTACCTTCGATGCTGGCAGCATTTTCTCATTGTATTGTGATACTTATTTGTTGATTAAAAACTGTGCTATAGGATACTTAAAAAATTTTTTTTTTTGTAAATGTCGAACAATACTAACTTTGTTAACTGAGAAGGCTTCTGCTATTTGTTTTGCCATTGATTGAATCAAATGCACACAAAGCAGTTGATTGATCGGTTGTATATTCATAATAGTCTGTGTATCCAAGTGTATACTTTTTTATAGAAATTGTTATTGCTCTTTCATCTTATACTTACAATAAGCCTTAATTAGTGACAACGACTTAGCTGCTACTAAAAACAAAAAAATGCTAAACAGATCACAATAGTGTCATCCCCTTAATAGAGACATTTAGTATTGGTTGCTATTAAATGCTAAATATTCTTAATGGTGAATTAGGCTAGAATTTATTAGTATTTCCTTAGATTCTATGGTATAAGGTTGGCTCAGTGAAGAGTGAGGAAAGATTAATAAGTAACATTCAACTTTTTGAAATAACTTCAAGCTTATTTTAATAGAACTTGGCAAGTGTGTTTGTGCAGCAAAATATGATATGAGTATTTTTTAAAGATTTTTTTTATAATACATATACGTCAGTTAAAAAAGGTATGCTCGATTCTGCAATTACTGACCAAAACTGGCAATAAACTCTTCATCACTCTCGAATAGCAGAGGTTTTTTCAACAAAATGTTTTTTCAAAAAATTTTAACCGTCACTTATTAATCTTAATTATAGGTGGACAAAACTGGTGGTTCGTACTATGGGAAACAAGCATTGTCATATGGAGATATCAAAGGCAATGGTGGGAATATGACATTCAGTGAGTATTTTTATCCGACAGATATCCTTATAAAAAAATGTGTAAGTAAAAAAATTACAAATTATTTTAATTAATCACAAGTATTCGTAATGATTATATATTTATAGCCTTGTTGTTTTCTCTTGTTATTATTTAACCGCTAATTTATTACAAAGAAATCTTTCAGAAATAAATTTTTTAGAATTATTGTCTAATCTAGCAAAGATTTAAGCGTGGCAATTGCGTTCAATTATTACGTAACGAACTTGGGGGAAGAGGAGGGCTAAGTCGATATGATTACGAGGGCGGGGATTGCATTATGCGTTATTAAGGGCCTGTTTCACAATGTATGGATAAAGTGCCAAATAGCTATGCAACACATAAATTATTCGAAAGATAAAAGTTCCGAATAAGATACTTGGCATTTCACGACGAATAGCGCTATCTGACAGTCGTGAAATGCAAAAATACTGTTTATCCTACAAATAAGTAACAAATAGCTTATTTGGAACTTATCCGGACATTGTGACACAGGCCCTAAATGTGATAATATTTTTTTATAGCAAATAAAAAAATACTTTCACATATCACATGAGGGCAGTTATCCTTCAGCACACACTTAGCCATTTAAAAAAATATTTCAGGTAAGGAAGGCCCAATTCACGCAATATCATGGAACCCCGGTAATTGGAATGAGTGGGTCGCGGTCTACGGCCACGCGCCCGCTAAGGCGACGCTCTTCAACGCCAAGTGCGAGCCATTGTATGAGTTCGGTACAGGCGCATGGAATGCTATCTACTTCCCGCCTGAGGGAAATAATATCCTTTTTACAATAAAACTAGCGGATCCGACAGACGTTGTCCTGTCTACACGTCTTTAATTTCAAAATTTCAATTTTTAATAAGCCATTTTGATGAAAATTATTATTCAAATGTTATGACAATATCTAACGATCCAGCACATGGTCACACACGATATAACACAATGATAACAAAACTTTTTTTAAATTTCGGGACAGACTAAAATTAAAATTCGATTATTATTTAAAATTTGACACTGCGATGGTAGCGCCGTCTGTCGGATCCAATGTAAAACATTCCAAAATCAACAACTAATAAATTGAAAATTAATTAAAAAAACATTGTCCAGCGGACAAAATTGTGAATCTAAACCATTCCCAGATCCCCTTGAACACACACAAAAAAATTTCGTCTAAATCGGTCCAGTCGTTTAGGAGTTCAGTCACATACACACGCACACAAGAAATATATATATATCAAGATATATAGACACATAGACATTACATTATAAACATAGACACACATAACCACAAAATAACAATAATCAAAGAAAAAAAAATAAGAGATATTTTATTTATCGTATCTTATTTATTCGTTTCGTTTTTGTCTTTTGGTTCGTTTCAAATTAGAATAAAAATAAAACTACTTTTTAGTAGTAATAGCAATTGGTTGAAAAGTCTAGTGACTAGACTCTAGTCTCAATTAACAATCTCAAAACAAATGTATTATTGCCAGACTTAAAAAAGTATCCTTAACACCACAGCACTAGTTCTTTTAGGTGGCTTTGGTAATATAGCCACAGGCCATATATCTGTCTGGGACCTCCGTGGGTGCAAAAAATTGGGTGAATGCAGTGCGCCTGATACAACGTATTTGCAATGGGATCCCCGTGGAGAGACCTTCATAACTGCTACCACATATCCAAGACTTACAGTTGGGAATGGGTAAGTTGATAAGAAAAGTGTGTGCGTAGAGTACACATGTCAGAAGTAAAACTTCTTTGTAAATTAATTATTCCTATGGTGAAAACCCCAATAGATGATCGTGTACCAGTATATGATCACTCCATGTATATTGTCATATATATAGTCAGTGTCATTATATATACATATATACAATATATGTATATATAATGACACTGTATACGTGAACAAGACGTTTTGCGACAGAATACATCAACCAATGCGTGTATTTTTTCTCGATCTCCCTTTATCACTCTCTCTCTCAATCGGTCTCAATCGCTCTCTCCCTTTTCTTCGACAAAACCGCTGCACGTCTTCGTGACGTTCCGTAAAAATTTACCTCATGCGCCTGTTGCACCAACGTAGCATAGGTCTACCGGGTGCACTCTTGCCACCAGATTGAGTTCAGTAAGGACCTGGGTTTTGTCATTTTCGATTTCGGTGCTCATGTCCCAACCACCGGAGCTTGTTGCATTTTGTGAATTATATATTGGCATCGTTAAGGATATAACGTTCTCCATTGAAGGGAATATGCCAAACACAGTTGTAATTTTACAGGTATAAAATCTGGCACTACACTGGTGTTCTTATGCACAAACGCAACTGTGTGGACAAAGAGAATCTGCTGTCAATATGTTGGCGTCCCGGTACATATCAAAAGAGTGATCTCTCAAAAACTATACCCAAGAGTATAGAAGATACCACTCCTAAAGCTGTCGGAGCATATCGGCCTCCCGGAGCGAGAAACAAACCATCTACATTTACATTACATGAACACGAAAAACCGCATAAGCCTGGACAAAATACTGAAGGTATACACATATATTATTATTGTTAATAATATTTTAAATATAATATGTTGGACTAAACTGCTGTAGATTTAAATTGAAGCGATTCTCTTCAGTGCTGTTTAATTAATTATATAATGATATATAATTTACGAACTTTAACATTTAATGATAAGTTACTATTCTAAGTAACAAATAACTAAGGTTTAGTTAGTTGTTAGTTTAAACTTTAAATCAAAAGTCAGCCAGTATTTTATAAATGAAAATTTTCCTCATCCCATATAATAGAATATTTTTTAAGCAGATACAAATATTACAATACCCGACATTTTGAGTGTATTTCAGTAATAGTTTATTTATATTTCACAGCGGCGCCATCTAAACAGGCTATAAAACAAAAGGAAAAACGCGAAGCCCGCAAAGCTCGTAAAGCCGAAGAAAAGGGTGAACAAGGAGATACGGCACCTGCTGTTTCCGCGCCTCGGCAAGCCTTCATTTCTACTGGGGACCCAGAAAAGGACAAGAAAATCAAGAATTTAAATAAGGTATCCGTTTCGAAGGACCATAAGTCTTAAGATTTGAATAATAGCACATATGTTAATAACAACTTTAGATAGTTCAATAATTAAATAATATTGATTATCTGTATTTAAGAAGGATTTAATCTTAGGGGCTGTTCAAGTATTAAGACTAAGCAGGCAGGGGTTTTTAATTTTCTAATATGGTCAGTACGTCAACAGTAATTATTTAATTTTTTTTACAAGTATTAAGAAATGCATTTTCGAGGATTACTGCATATAATATGTTTATGTACTATTATTTTTGAGAGCTTTGCTTACTGTTGCTGACACACGGTGGGGGAAATGGGGGGATTAATTGCCGTAAATCTGCTTGTGTAATACTTGAACAGCCCCTTAAACATTGCCCCTTCTACATATTTTAAAACTAGCACGACAGCACCGATGGTATTTCTTATTAAATTTTTTATTTATGTGAATTCCTGATTTTTCGTAGTACTAAATACGTATATGCATTACTGCTTATGCTAAACAATAGAATGGACTCCTTTGTCAAAATAAAAAAAAAGTTTTTTAAAGTGTAACAATTTACAGCAACCTTGGCACGATTTAAATGTGATATGGTAATAAGGTGTAATATGTTTGGTCAGCGGGTCAAAGACATTGATAGAAAACCTTAAACCTTGTTTATGTTAACGAGAATCTATTTTTTTTTTCAGAAATTAAGTGACATTGACAAACTGAAACAGCAAAAGGCAGCTGGAAAACCACTGGAACTGAATCAGTTGGCTAAAATAGAAAACGAAGCTGCTCTATTAAAAGAATTGGAACAATTAAAATTATGATTCAGTACTAAATGATGTAATACAGTATATGTAACAGAAACTCAGTCAGTATGGATGTGAACTAGGATTTATAATAAAATAGAACAAATTGTAAATCGATAATTTATATACAAAAACATAACAAAATAATCTATCTGAAATTAATAAAAAAGAGGTGTATGTGTAAAAACATTCAAGTTTCCTTTGTTATATATCTGACATAAATATGTGTCATATACATTGTACACGACTATATATATCTAGTTTACATAAACATCCGGTTTATGTTTTTTAACATGGGGTCATTGACCCTAAAAGTTAATGAACTCAAGATGACCTATCAGCTGTTAGTGATAGAATTCATATTGTTTTGAGTTATTTTAACAAATTCCAATTTTAAGCTAAATTTCTCAGCTAACTGTTTTGGGTTTTTGCTACATGCTGTATATATTACATTTAAATATGTATCCTTACTTAACTTGGGTTTACTTTAAATAATTTTTGCGCAGATATTTTTTTGCCTCAGTCTGACATAATCTATATTTTTTTACTGTTAAGTAAATGCTAGTTGTGTATTAAAATATATAATATTGTTTAAATAAAGGAAAGTATGTATGTTTGTTTTTATTTGAACCTTTTACTAAAATAACGTGATATCTTAAATGAAATCCCTATTACTTGGTTAAAGATCGAATTTTTATATAATTAAGAAGTTTTTTTATACATTTATACATGTTTATGTATAAATGATAGCCAATAGCTGTTTCTTTGCTAATTTTTAACTATAATACATATCACCTCAGTTGATAATTGCACAATTATCAGGCAGACGATAACATTACTAGTTAAATAAACCGAAATTTAAAAAAAAAAACGAACAAACTACACTGCAAATTATTAGAAAGATTTATTTATAAACTATCCAAATTAATATGTACTAGAAACAGATCATTACTATGCAAAGCAAACACCATTTTTGGTAAGCTATCTCCTACAATTACCACAACGATATTTTTACTATCCAGACAGATTAATTCCTGATATATTAAGGGCCTGTTTCACAATGTCCGGATAAGTTCCAAATAAGCTATTTGGAATAATTCAAATATTTATCATACAAAAAATATATTGGTATGATAAATAGTATTTTTGCGTTTCACGACTGTCAGATAGCGCTATACGTCATGAAATTCAAAGTATCTTATTTGGATCTTTTATCTTTCGAATAATTTATGTGTTGCATAGCTATTTGGCACTTTATCCATACATTGTGAAACAGGCCCTAAGAATATGACAGTATTTGATAACTGTACCGATTATAAGCGTACGTAGGTACTTCAATTATCAGTATAAATCTACCCACATTTTTTCCACCTCGCCGTTAATATCGCAGTATATACGTGGTCGTTTAAGTACAGTGCAACAAAATCTTCGATGCAGGTCATTTGCGCCAGACCCTTCGGAAGTTTTTATTTACACACGATAAGATATCAATATTGATACGAGCTAGTCGCAACTCGTGGTTGAGTGCAAGTACGCGTTATTTCTAGTGTTTATAATGGACGAGGATTCTGACGATTGCGGTGTCTCCAGACCAAAGTTTACGATAGGTGATATGGGTTCAAATGATAGTATAGTTTTTGATGAGAAGCTGATGAAAACATCCACTCAAGCTGAGGATCTGGCTGCCACGTGGGGTGGAAGGTGTTCCCTGCCTGATACGAGTAGGTTAAGACGAGTTCACTCGTGGTCTGGTGAACCACCTGACGACTCTGCGTCGAAGATACGGATTTTAAGAGAAAGGTTGGTAAATATTTGTCATATTCAGGTGTTTATTTAAAATAGTTCGAACGTAACCAAAGCATTAATATCATGTGATTTTTTAAACTGTGTAAAAAATATTTATCTTTATTTACTAAGGTAAAATTTTTCAACTCCCCTGTTGACAAATTATAACTAACGAAAACTTGTTAGATTTAATATAATATATATATACTAATGTTTTTTTAATGTAGAAGGCATTTTTAAAAGCAACTAAGTTGGATATGTACAAAAGAGATTCTATTCATAAATATAGTATAACCTCGATAAGTCGAAATCCTCCAAATTTAAAAACCCTGTATTAGTCAAAATATTCAGTGAGCCGTCTTGGCCCCATACCTACGTCTATAGTTCAAAGTTAATTTTTATGTGTTAAATATTACAATATTAGTACAAAATTAGTAAGAAATTTAGAGCTCTATAAGTCGAATTAGAATTTGCCTAAGTCAAAATCCTCAATAAGTTGAAGTTTTTGGCGTCATTCTAGATGTTCAAGTTATAGAGGTTCTACTGTACAATGTGTAGAATAAACAAAGCAACCTTGTCATTGTATCCATAAACCGCATGATATTAATGCCTTTAACTCTGTAATACTTGAAGGATATTTTGTAATTATTTATATAATGTGATATATAATTTGCTACAAACCTACTTTGAATTAAACCTAGTTTAATTTTGACAATTCCGGAACAAATTGGTGTAAAACATTTACCATCCCTATAACAATTATTGTATATACTTACGTACTACTTTACTTAAAATTCAACAAAGTGTTTTTACTATAACATCACCTTATTTATCACGATACAATTTGTTGCAGATTAGTGCGCACCCAAACAAAAGTAAGGCCAGGTGCGATTCGTAATTTTACCAGATCTCAACGGCTTACACTTTTCTCTTTAGCAATAGTTGACTTCATGAGTTTTTGTTCTATGAGTATTATGGCACCGTTCTTCCCAAGAGAAGCGACGGTCAAGGGCTTATCGAATACAATGTGCGGAATTGTATTCAGTTTCTACGCAGTTATCATGTTCCTCACTTCGCCGTTTTTCGGGAAATATGTAAGTGTTTTATGATCTTAAATTAACACGACAACACCCGGTACTTACGTATTAACGCCACTGCGTTGAAAAATTAATGTTAAGCAAGTTTTAGAATAATAACGCCTAATCATTTTCACGCACCGGAAATTAAATACTAACCTTTTTTTTATTGTTGGGAAATCAATTTTTTGACCCCCGCGTCGGGGCAACTAACAAATGTTAAATATATTACGTAAAAATACCAATCAAAGCAAAAGTTTTAAAGGCAAATACAGGGCAAGCAATTAAATTATGTCTATTGAATAGTTATATTTAAACTTTAAACAATAGTAACTCAGGTTCGAAATTTGAGGCTAGATTAGTAAACGACTTCTTTCATGGCATTAGGACTTATTAAAAGGGACTTTTCTGTCGACCTATTTAAACTCATAATCAAATGGATAAAAAATCTATTAATCTTAATTAATAACTTAGTGTGTAACGGATAAATAGTTCACCAAATAACATAGGTTGTTAAAGTTTTCCATTTTGAGTATATTTCGAAAAATCTGGGTGATTAATAGTATTTGTAACAAATGCTTGACATTGTTCATTGTTTAATGGAATCTTCCTAAAACTATAATTAGATTATATTATTACACATTACCAAAGTGTACATAAATTTAATATTGATATAGAATTGACATTCACTTTAGTAGTAGTCACCGTTTAGATAAGAACTGTAAAATAATTCATATTAATTAGAAAGTAATTACCTTACAATACGAGAAAATACAGCTAAAGATTAACGTCTTTTTTATATGTAAGGGGTTAGATTAGGTTTTATTAGATGCTTAAAATAACATAAGATATCGCGAACTATGTTTCGCCTTAATATTTTTTTAAATGCCTACCTTTTTAGTAGCTACATACCAAGAATTGCCAGCCCATTTTGATACCCCTTTCCCGGAATGAAAACTATTTTTTAGGATTTGTTTCTCCATACAAGAATAATATATAGAAGCCTTTTCTAGAATATCTTTACTATTACAATAAAGCAGAATTTTGCAAAATTTTGTATTTTTAACACATTTTATTATTATTCCAAAAAGTATTTCAGTAATATAATGCTACATTTATTATCAAAATATTTCATAACATGTTCAAATGTGAAAGCTGTAACACAATACCAAATTATATATCTACTTGTATATATTATGCTATAATTGTGTTTCATATTCTTTCAGTTGCCAACAATTGGTGTAAAATTTATGTTCACCGCTGGTTTGTTTATTGCTGGTGCGTGTAATGTTTTGTTTGGGTAAGGTTCTTTTAATTAGTGAACAATTTTTCACATGAATCCCTGTATATATTGAATCAAACCACACTTTATTATAGTAACCCTGCACGTTCAAGGCAACATAGTAAGTCTCAAGGGACAAACTGTCTTAATTTGAGATAGATCAAATTTATAACATATATGTCTTACTATTATCTTATATCTTTAAACGACCATCTTGTATATATATATATATAATTTGAATCTCAGAATCAGCTCCAACGATTTTCATGAAACGTTGGAGCCGATTCCGAGATGTATACGGGAGGTTTCGGGGGCGATAAATCGATCTGGCTAGAAATCATTTCTATAAAATATCATTTTATTCGTGTTTTATCAAATTAAACATAGAATTGCTCGTTTAAAGATGTCAGTCAAATAAACACTTAAATATGAATATAATTATTATCGAATAAAGATATTCGATAATTATATTCATATTCCATCATTTTCTTAGTATGTAATTCGTACTTACATTATATCCAAAAAACACAATTTATAAAAATAAATACCTGTCATCCAGCTACTTTTTATTAATACAAATCTTAAGTTGCAGGCGTAAGCAAACTAGGCATACTTTTTGTTGCTCAAATGAAAAGTAAGCCTAATAAAATTCATTAAACAAATACATTCACAGCACTCTAGCTCTCATAGAAGATACGACAACATTCCTCGTACTATGCTTCGTAGTTCGGGGCTTGGAGGCTTTAGGGGCGAGTGCCTATTCAACAGCCAGCTATGTTTACGTCGTAAATGTATTTCCGGACACGATTGGCTCAGTTTTGGGAATTTTGGAGACTTTTGTGGGCCTCGGAATGTCCGTCGGTCCAGCGATTGGAGGATTGCTGTATTCGGTATGAATTACTTGTGTATGCATTTTTTGCAATTTCTGTGAAAATCTCAGACAATTTCATTCTTTTGTTTAGCTTTACATGGTGTTACCATTTATTGTTTTACTTGGTGACTTTCATCTGTTTATTTGTTTTTTTTTTATTGGCAATTATGTGTAGATCCAGGTTTTCCAATGATTTTGCTTATTGTAATAGCAACTGTTGAAAATTCAAACATTTATATGAATGTGTAAAAAAGGGGTCGGTATATAATATACATAATGTACTTGGTACACGGCATTATAAATTTCGACGGAAGTAGTTAACTTTTTTACACAAGTATAGATAAAAAATATTCAGATTAAGAGATGTTTCAGATAGATCGGCGGTTTTGGATTACCATTTTATAGTCTTGGAATCGTGATGGTACTGACTGTGCCAATTAACATGTTTCTACTGCCCGACTATGAAGGTAAGTTCCTACAATATATAAACCAAATCAAACATTTCAAAATTATGTTGGCGATTTAAAATAATGGCGGATTATTGCCAGTTCTTCTCTTCTGTTCTTCGCCCTTGTTTTGAGAACTTGTACATTTATATAAGAATCAGTTTTTTATAAGTACATATTAAGTTGGATAATTAACAAGATGATAAGAGCTACAAAAGAAAAAAAAAATTATATATATAATTAGAAGTGTCTTTTGGTAAATATGAGTGTTTTAAGGTATATATGAGGCTTAACAATAACAACGTAAATGATATTTTCATATTTTTTTATTTTATTCATATAGTAATTAATTTAGTCACAGACTAGAATACTTCACATTTCGTAAAACATTGACATCTTAATTGCACAGGCTCATAATGCTTACATAAAACTAATTACTCTATGTACACTTTCAGAACATGTAACTGGTTCAAAACCCGCATCAATATGGAAACTATTCAAAATCCCATCGATTATAATAACTGGACTAGTGATAGTAATTATGTCGAATACTTGGGCATTCCTTGACCCTACATTGGAGCCTCATTTGCGACAGTTTTCATTATCTACTAAGCAAATTGGACTAATTTTTCTACTGCTATCGAGTTTGTATGGGATATTCAGTCCTATCTGGGGTTGGGTTGCTGATCGGTGAGTAACACATACTTATATATACATATTTACATATGGCTGGGTTGAATGTTATATTAGAACCCGTGTCACAGATGTAAATTATATCCAGTATGATCTTTTGATCACATGGCATGAATTGCCTAGGGTGTCTACGTCTACATCGTGGTGAAAAGTAGAAGAGTTTATCTGCAGCGCCAGGGCACAATTTACCTGCGCCTACTTAGTCAATTGGGGGACTATGACACTAACAATTTATTTACATTCAGTAATAATATTTTTGGTAATTTTGATTAGACTATGAAATATTTAAAATACATTCGTGAACAAAAACATTATAATTACATGTGATTACAAATGTTTTAACTCACCCGTTAAAGATTCTTGTCAATAAATTTTAATAAAATGTTCAGTGTATTGTGTAAAATTTAAGCAAAAAAGGGTGCTGAATTAATCAACATTTTTAATTGCTAGTCTCAAAATACTGTTGAGTCTCTAATGACATCCCATCGAAAGTCAGACGTGTGGGCAGAAGAATTTAATATTCTATAATAAAAAAGAAAATAATAAACGAATGCGTGTACATGTGTTAGAAGTTATATTTCTTTGGCGTATGGAAAAAAATAACTAAAATGCAGTAGTGATTAACGATAAATATTAAAATTAATCAAAAAGATTTTATTTAAATAAATCAATTATTTGTAAATATTTCATCAAATCACCATCGTATATGAAATTAAATAAAAGATAATATTTATTTATTCCCACTGTTTAATTGTAGGTAATGTTACGAAACACGTGTTCTAAATATAAAAATACTAGAATATATAACTTGAACATAGTTATCGATTTCCATGCCACCTAAACCTAACTTTACGATGTCGAATTTAGGTGTTGGTGTGCGCGCGCATCGTAAAAATTCACTCTCATCATTTTTCTCCATCACGCCAAAAGAGGTATAACTTCAAAAATCTATTGCGTTAAAATTTAAATGTTTGTATTTCTAGCGTACATAACCACTGGTGCATGATGGTATGGGGCCTCTTTTTATCATCTATAGGATTACTTTTACTTGGCCCTTGTCCCTACATACCTGGTCTACCACAGTAAGTAACCTAAAACTACCAGCACCCATACTCTGTTACCAATCGCGACACAGATACCAACATTTTTGAATGCCAGCTCTCTTAATCTTTGTAGCTCTGATGCCGTGGTTTCGGGCGGTACAAAATCTCAAAGGGGTCTATCTGTATCAAGTACCAATTAAAATTATCAGAAAACACGCTCCTCGGTTCATTTAATTACTCGCTATATTTTTAAAAATCTAAAGCACTTTAAAGCAATTAGTTTATAATTGTGTCTATTAAATCTTTGTTTTAGTAAAAGCAATAAAAACGAATTCTTTCTAAACACATAATTGTAATTTAAATTTCGCGGGCTAATAAATAATAATTCAGAGTTTATTGACCCTGAAATTTCAATTTACATTAACTAACAAATTGCGGAGATGATATACTCTGTGTTACGAAATAATAGGAACACCGCTAGTTTACTTATGGAACTAAATAGAAACTAATAACTTTGATTATTATATTATTATTTATAATTTATTACCTTATTCCAAAACATACACACAACAAAAATAAAAAAACAAAACAGGTTAAAAACAACAATAAAATCTAGTGTGTATGATAAATTAAGTTGATGGAATTTAAGTAATAATTTTTTTTTTATTATTTTACGAGAGTTACTAAAAATCTATTATTTTCAGAGATCTATGGCTAGATCTAGTGGCATTGTCTATTTTGGGAATGTCAGTGGCCTTGACATTATTACCAACGTTTCAAGGAGTATTAACTAGTTCAATGTAAGTGTGAAATAAGACTCATTTTATTAACCGCAAGCGTTCATTAAACCGCTGCACCGTAATGTCAAAAAGTCTTGTATAATATTCCCAACCTCTTAATGCGCTGGATAATCGTGGGCTTCATTATTAAATTAAGGGTCTGTTTCACAATGTCCGGATAAGTTCCATATAATTTTTGCGTTTCACGACTGTCAGATAACGCTATTTGTCATGAAATGCGAAGTATCTTATTCGGAACTTTTATCTTTCGAATAATTTATGTGTTGCAGCTATTTGGTACTTTATCCATACATTGTGGAACAGGCCCTAAATCAGATAAAATAATTATTGTAAAAGTTAAATATATACATAATATATATAATACGCTTATATCATCAGTACAACATTCATTATTATCGGAATTTTATTTATGCATTATATATGTATATAAGTAAAAGTTGTTAGTGGCTTGAGCGTGCGACTTTTATCCCTGAGGTCGTAGGTTCGATCCCCGGCTGTGTGCCAATAGACTTTATTTCTATGTGCGCATTTAACATTCGATCGAACCCTAAAGGAAAACATGGTGAGGAAACGGACATATCTTAGTCGAAAGTCTCACGTACAGGAGGCTGATCACCTACTTGCTTATTAGATTAAAAAATGATCATGAAATAGATTCAGAAGGTTGTAGGTCGTGACCACTGATTCTTTCCTCCAATTTTAAAAATGTTGTTGTATGGTGTACTAAAAGTCCATAAAACTATCTACTATATTTTATTATATCAAATCAAAATATTACTCATGTAGGTCACATTGTATAGGTTCAAACACTAAAAAGTATTTTTAAATATACTAAGTTCTCAACTGGATAATAACTGGAAATAAATTCTCCGGCATTCTTTTGAATCGCCATTTTGTACGAAACATTTGTTAGCACCTGCAACTATTACATCATGCTCGTCACTTTTTAATACAGTTAATTGTTGTAATTAAATTAAAAATAATATATATAGTTTTGGGAAATTGGATTACTACGAAGTTAACCCACGATTGAATTATCTAGTTACGAAGGTGGCTGCCCAGAAGCGATCGCAACTTACAGCGCCGTGGCTGGAGTCTGGTCCTGCTGCTATTCCCTTGGCGAAGTCCTGGGACCAGCTGTAGGTGGAGCTTTGGCTGAAAAATATGGTTTTCCGTTCTGTGCAACACTCTGTGCTGTTGCCTGTTTTATAATGGTAATCGTTTTTTATAATCTTAAGCGGTTTAGGTTCGAATCCCGAGAAAAACTTTTGAAGTATGATATATTTTTAGACTGTCTTTCACAAACGTCCTATTTGCAAGAAAGTACAGATGAGCAGTGTGTATATGAAGATATCGTTACTATTATAATTTGAAAAGTGTAGTGTACTAGGTGTTTTATTTAATTTACATTACTTAGTAATATAGTTATTTATATTTAGGTTACTTTGTAATGAATCTGTTACTACATTATTTAGGAAATTACGTAAATATAAAGTTTATTATAATAAGTATGAATAATAAAAGCAAAAAATAATACATCTAATATACATAGACATACATAGACAAACATTCTAAATTCAAAAAACTAAATTGGTTTTAACGATGTTTTTTGATTTCAAAATTTTAAAGTAGAGCATTGATAAATATTACAGGGCATCATTACCCTGGCGTTCTTCTCATTGCGGGATTCTTCAAAATGGATAGATGACTCCATATCAGATTCCATACCGTACACAGATTCTACATGGAATAGTAATTTCTGTAGAACGCAGAGCGCTCCAGCAAGTCAAATGACCGAACATACTCCTCTCATAAGCAATGCTTGCACCGGAAATGGTAGGTTTGAATTTGGAATTGTAATGTCATTTCAATAGCGTTTGGCGTTTAAAGGAATACTTAATTATATGTATAACAATTTGTATAATATCATAGCGAAATATTGGAATATCTCTTTAAGGTAAAGATCAAAAAACTTTTGTAGATATTTTAAGAAAAAAATGTAGATCTAATCTTCCCCTAAGTGTCGGTTTCCTCTGTCAATTTTGGTCTGAGTAATATAATTGAATATAATTTCAGGTCCCCACAAATATGGAATTACATCGCAGAAAATTTGTCTGTTGCATAATAAAAGTAGAAAAAGTGGGTCAGCGAGCGTAGCCGAAATGTTAGAATATGTACTGAAATTTCAGTTCTTAACAAATATTTATGTAAAAATATGGAAGATTAAAAATAGACAGCGAAACGGGACAGTGAATGAAGAGCTGTATCAAAACTATTTAGATGAAAACAAAACAGATAATAAGAACGATGAACTTGTCAATACTGAGAATGAAGATGACAGTTGTGACAACAAATATTGTAACTTCATAGATAAGGCAATCTTTGGGCCTACAGTAAATAATAATTGTGTCATAGTAAAACCTAATAACACAGGTATAGTTACAAAGTCAATTAATAACGTCGAGAGACGATCAACAAATGAAATCATAAGGCATAATTTGCAAAAAGTACTTTTCTATGAGCAAAACAGTCCATGTACTTCCACAGAAGACATTTTCGTAAGTTTAACAGATTTGTTTATTTTTAATAATTTTAGTGTTCAAAAGCAGGTTAAATATCTTAGTTTTTGTACCATTTGTATCATTGCCCTTTCGGAAATATTTCCATTAAGAAACATTAAACAAAGAACTCTGGGAATTAATCGTAAATTGTCATTACTTGTTCCACTAATTGAATTTGCATATTGGCGGAAAATGTTAGCAGAACGCCAGCGAGTCGATTGCAATATAATTTTAGCAGGCGCAAAAATTTCTTTATAATATAGCTTCGATTTAAGATTTTAGTGATATAAATAATATAAGAATTACTTAGTTAATTTATTTTTATTTTTAGGATGGTTGCGAGTGCAAAGACGATATAACCTATGTGAGAGGTACCGTCACAGTTTCTTTAACAGGAGTCTGTGAAGTATAATACAGATCCTAAATGTATGCATTTAGTTTTTTTTGTTAAAAGATTTTCGTACAAAATTTTCCCCTGGCGATTGATACGAGCAAAATATTTTCCAACATTCCACGGTATACCAAGGAGTTATAAATATTTGGAGTCATGATCCTCCCCTGCATGAAGAGTGAGATAGGTATACTTGAAATTCATCCCCTACCTATCTCACTTTTACAAACTTTGAAAGTATACCAATAACGTATATGCCACTCGTCTGTGGACCATCCGCGCTCAGTAATACATAGTATGCGTTTTAATTTAAAGTTAGAAAACGCGCAAATGAAAAGTTAAATGTTTGTGTATTCATTTATGAACTTTGTTTTAATAAATAAAGAAATATAAATCTACACTATTCCGCCTAGTTATCTCTTATGGTTTTAAAATATTATATTTTTCAACATTGATTCAAAAGATTGTTTGACATCACAATTTGTAATATTTTTTTAGTAGTATAAACGTTTTGAATGATATAAAATAAATTAGAATATGATCAAATAATTAAAGTTTTATATTTTTACAATCAAATCTCGTTTACACAATTTATAACACAATCTAAAAATGACTTTGATGAATGACTGTTAAATATTTCTTAATATCCAATGTCTTAATGCCGATTTCCTCACAGAGATTTGTAAAGCCTCCTTCAATGTCATAGCGCCCTAGTCGAAACGACCTCCTGTGACGTTTCCTGATGTTTCCACGCCAACTTTGATACCATTGAAAATTACTGAAAATGCTTTCAGCGTCGGGGTTTTATGAAAAATTCTGCTTAAATGAACCATTTCAAAGGAAATTTTCAGTACCTTGCTACGAACTACGTCACGCCTGTAAACGCTACGCCGCTACGAAAAATGGACGTCTTGTTACAAGGGTACTATAAAATGCTTGAGATGTGAAATCAGTGGAGAAAATTCGAATTTTCCGACCCCCGAGTGCCAAGTGCCGCATTCGACTATATTAAATTTAATAAAAATTAAGTTTTTTTTAAGTAATATTATTAATGTAGAAATTCTGTAAGACTATTAAAAGTATTAAAACCAGTTTATTCTTATTATTTTTAAACGTAAATCTCTATGCAAACAAGGGTGGAGTAGAAGTGGTTGGGGGAATCAACCCCTCACCCTCCAAACAGCGAGTACAGTTAGATATCGTTGTCCCCTTCAAATGTAATAACTCTGCTATTACTATGTACTCCTAGTAACCTCTCTAGCAATGTGTGGTGAGAAAATCGTTTGGGTGTTAGGGTTGTCTCGATGACACTAATTTTGCATACAATCGGAAACTATAGTTATAAATAAAGAAAAATAGATGAAAAAAAACATTCACAGAGTCCAGCTAATTATTATCTAACTGCAATTAAAAATATTCGTAAGTAACTAATGTAAACAAACAGTTGATACAAACAAATCATTTATGCCAAGGCCGACGTTCCTATCAAATTTCAATGTGGTCTGCATTACCTACGTACGTAAATATAATTTAATACTCTAACAGACTCAATCGATCCCGATTAACTGATCATCCACGTTCTAGTTTAATGATACTGTTGTTACTAACAAGTCAATACCGTTCATTCCATGACATACATTTGCAGTTAGTGCTCCATTCAAAATGATAATGCGTTTTCTATATATAATATTTATATGTTTTTGTACGGTGTATTCTAACGAAGACAAGAAAAAATGTGAAGAAGTCACAGTGCACGATAAACCACACAGAAAACATGTTTTAAGTATGGGTCTAAATCGGCCATACCAACTGGCTTTTGACAAGCATCACAATAAATTATTCTTTAGCCACAATGTCGGAAGTGACGAAGAAGATGCTTTTGAAATTGCATATATTGAAAAAGACCAAATGATTCCCAAAGTTGTGAGTTCAGTAAAAAACGGATTCGCAATCGCACTTGATAATAAAGATGGAGTCATCTATTATGGCGGCAGCGACGGAATCTACAAAGAGCATTTGAAAGAAAAGAACGCCACTATACACGAGATGTTGAAGGAGCACAATGTATGGGACATGTTTTTTAAACATTCTTTATATTTCATAACTTATCCATTGCAACACCTGTATAAACTGAATGAAAAGAAAGCGGTGCATCAAAAGCATATACACGAGAAAATCTATCAATTCGTCATTGATGGAAACGATGATATATTTATAACAAATGAAACCGGATTATTTTTAATCAAAAATGGCACAGAGGATCGGATATTTTATAAGGGTCCTAAAGTTTTCCGTGCGATAGAGGTGAATAATAAAGGTGTAGCTTATTTTTGCAGTAAAAATGGAATTTATGTACCCAATAAAAAAGATCACACATTGGACATGATAGCGCGAGTCAAACATATTTTCGGCTTGGCATTTGACACTGATGATAATATTATATATTCCGATGCACACGAAATTGTTAAATTATTGCCAGAAAAATGCAAATAAGTTATCCATATTGCTTATCATTTATCAAAGCATGTAGGATGTTTATCATATCAAAAATCCTACTACATGTATTGTATAAGTATACATTAAGTGAATTTTTAGAAAATGTTTAGACTGTACTTATATGAAATATTAAACAACATTTATAATAACAATTAAATAAATAAAAAAATATATATATTGTTTTTTATAATCTAAGGAATATCCATATTTTTATGGTTGTATTTATCGTTAACGAAATTCGGTTTAAAATTTCGTAATCCACAAACATACCTGGTACTTTACACATAATTTAAACTTTAACTTAAACATAATAGGTACTTTAATATAAATCCTGGAGGCGGTTCCTTTAATAGAAATACTAAATTATTAACATTGCTTCAGTTTACTAATAGAATTTAAAAATACATTTAACGTAGGTTTTGCTTAACAAATGAATTTCCGAGTACTTGGAAGGAATTTCAACTCTATAATTGGATTGTAGGTACAACTAAAGAAGCCAGAAAAGTACTGGTTCATTTTCAATAGAACTATAAAAAGCCCCTAATCTCGTTTACGCCCTAAACACGAGTTTGCGTCTAATTTATTAGTCGATTTAAGTTTTTTGGCTTCAGTACAAACATATCTTATGTTGACATTGATTTGTTTATATTCCAGCCTTATCTTAATATATATATTTCTTATGTGCGTGTGTATATGACTGAACTCCTCCTAAATGACTGGACCGATTTAGACGAATTTTTTTGTGTGTGTTCAAGGGGATCTGGGAATGGTTTAGATTCACAATTTTGTCCGCTGGATAATGTTTTTTTAATTAATTTTCAATTTATTAGTTGTTGTTGATTTTGGAATGTTTTACATTGGATCCGACAGACGGCGCTACCATCGCAGTGTCAAATTTTAAATAATATTCGAATTTTAATTTTAGTCTGTCCCGAAATTTAAAAAAAGTTTTGTTATCATTGTGTTATATCGTGTGTGACCATGTGCTGGATCGTTAGATATTGTCATAACATTTGAATAATAATAATTTTCATCAAAATGGCTTATTAAAAATTGAAATTTTGAAATTAAAGACGTGTAGACAGGACAACGTCTGTCGGATCCGCTAGTTTGTTTATATAAGTTTTACAAAGTAGAGTATCTATTCGATATACATCAATGATTCAAAAATTATATAAATGGAATATAAAAAGGTTTTTTCTATAATTTCCAAAACTTATGTATGCTTTGCTCGGGCATTTGTTTCATTAAAAATGTATAAGGGATATTATCATTTAAAAATACTTTACACCAGTGTTACCTCTATTGTGCAATGCCCCGCGATGCGAGAGGGAAAAAATACAATTGAATTGCTGAAGAAACTTAAAAGGTAGAAATCACTAGAAAATTAAAAAATAATAAAAAATATCATACCATTTTCGATTTGCCCCCTTGACAATCAAATTTCCCACCTGTGGTGCGTAGGTCCACGTAAACACCCAATATATTAGATCATTTAAATAAACACATTAACGACATTAAATTATAACATTTATTGCAGTATTATATTAGTCGCTACATATCTTTGGTAACATAAAACTATAAAAAATGTCGGACGGAAAATATTAAGGCAATCAATAAAAAGTAAATATAGAAATACATGCAATTTGGCATCAAATTTTGTGCGGAAAATGGTGTGATTATTGGAACTAATATAATTATATGCTACGCCTCATTTGTTCACAAAGATTATATACTTTTACATTTCATATGAGCATCAATAATACTATCGGACTATTACGTAGCAGTGCTGTCAGCATAAAAAAAAGGTTGCCTTTAGCTTAATTTTACTTTTTTAACTATTTCCTATAAATAAGATGAGATTAAAGTTAAAAAACACCTGTATAAAGACATGAATTTGCATAAAATATATAATTATTAAATAAAAGATAATTAGTATAGTTTTAATCTTCTATAAAAATTGACTTATTTCAGTCTCAATCACATAGTTACAAAAGCAAATAAACACGACAATATCGATAACATGAAGCTATACATTTGTCTAGCTGTACCATTACCACAGACCATTCTTCTGGACGAAACCGATAGCTTCTTAGTCTGGAGCATGGAGTGCACGGCATCTACTTCCCACCGTGCCATTTGACCTGGCTCTCTCGAGAAAAGAACGGAATACAGCTGCGCAGGTGAATTAGCGTTGGCTTCCTGACAGAAGTTTAAGACCAGGTGGTCGTTGACAGCTTTTAACACCTGCACTGTGCCAGTGAACTGATGGTATGATGGTCGAGCAGCGAGGGTACCTAGAAACAGATTTTGAAAGCATATACGCAAGTGTATTAATAGAAATCGTACGTCATATTTTCCTTCGGTTTTTAGAAAGTTTCGGTTAAAATAAATGTGATATCTCCAAAATCTTAATTTACTTATGCTTATAGTAGAAGAGATAATTAATTATATGGTAGCCCTCAGTGTTTTAAAGAAACGGATATAGTGTGAGTGTGGTCCCATCCCTAAAGGTTCGAACCTCGGCTGTGCACCGACGAACATTCTGTCTATGTGCGCATTTAACACTTACTTGTACATGAAAACAGTATGTATCAAATCCAAAATCGAAGACAGACAGAAGGCTGATCATATTGTCGATTAGACTAAATTATGACGAAACAGATAAACAAACATGAAGCACTATTTAGGTTCTTGGAATTTTGGAGTTCTTTTTTTGGTGTTTATCACCAATTGCTACGTATTGTTTTAGATAATATATTTACCGTTCTGTACATCAAACGTCTGCCAATAGCCGGCTGAGTCATTTCGGAAGTAAAGGGCATATTCAAGGGTCTGTCCAGCCTCATCCCACAAAAGCCGAAGATGCCGGTACTCATGTCTAAACTGTGCTCTGATGGCCTGCACGTGGTGTAACTCCTGTCTTTCAGTAGACGGCTGTAAAAGGCAAATCAAGAGTAATTTAAGAAAATTAGGGTCCTTCAAGAAAAGAGCGTACCAATTCTTAACAGGTCGGCAACGCACTCGCGAGCCCTCTGGCATTGAGAGTGTCCATGGGTGGCGGTATCACTTAACATCAGGTGAGCCTCCTGCCCGTTTGCCCCCGCTTCTATTAAAAAAAAATCCGTAAAAAATGAATATCGAATAAAAACGTTAGTACATTGTTTTTATAAATCGACGTTTTGTGTCCTAGTCAGCGAGCTATTGTTGCCTTCTGTCTACTATAGACCTCCACTATCAATAATTTATATACTCATTGTCAGCTGTTATATATTTTATGTGAAATTTTAATAATAAAGCACATATAATAAAAATAACTGTTAATAACTGTAACAGGTTTAAGTAAAAGACAGTTGACAGTTTTTTATTATAGACATAAATTTAAAAATGAATAGTAATTCTAAAGTCTAGCTTTAAAATTATCTTTTATTAAAACAAAAATAAGTATAAACTGTGAAAAAGTAATGCATTGCATATCTGCTACGATATCAATGGTTAAAAAAGTACAATATCTATTAATTTTGTCACGTTTTCATTGTTTCTGTACTCTAGGGCTTCTAATGCTTTGGCGCTCGGGTAGACGGAAAAACCTTGAACTTAGTTCCTAGTTGTATATTAATTTATCATTGGGTATACAGACAAAAGGAAATTTTTTGTAAAATTCTCTCCATGTCTGTAGTCAATTTTTTGTTGGGGATATATAAGCTTCGATCAGCCGTATGTTTTCATGATAATAATATATTATATACAACTACATTATGTATTAGGCAATGAACACTATTGACAACGGTCGAATAGCGAGGCTAAATAATATGCGGGATAAATTAAAACATTTTTGTGATTATATCAAATTTCAATTGTAATGTGTTTTACTAAATGCATCGTTTATATGATTCAATGCGTAACTGAGGCAACGAAGAAGCATTCACAATTATTTCGCAATCTACGATTGTGTAGTTGCAGAGTTTATTGGTTCAATTGAAGTCCCTGGGCATACTTTTGTACTAAATTAATAAACATGTAACTATCGTTACCATTACAACTGTTTATTGTGGGTTTTAATTTTTTTGGAAATGAATCGATGAATGAAAATTATTTCGAAAAATGAAAGCTTCGATTAGTCTAAAAGGGTAACGAGATATCTAAAGACCGGAAATAAGGCGGACAAAGACGAGCGGGTGCGTCATATGCCATTTTACAATTTGTATGTTTGTTTTCGATACATTAGTTTTGATCGACACATATACATCGTTGGTAATAAATATAGCTGAACAATTAATAATGTCAGCAATTAAGGTGATAATATAATGCTAAAATGTTAAACGTAAAATACGAGTAGAAAATAAAAATAAAAGAAAAATAATTTACAATTTTTGCCCCCCTGTTCTATAAAAAAAAAAAAAAAACACGTTAGCATTTATCGTTCAGCGTACAGTCATTAGGCAAAATAATTGTATAATTTTAGTTCTTTATGACATAAACTTATTGTCATTGAATTGTCTACATTAAAAAAAATATAATTTGTGAAATCTGTAAGGCTTAATACTATTCTTACATTATGTTATAAGCTGTGCTGTTTAAATATTAATATTGCTTATAAGTATATATTATAAATGTGTGCATTATTACGTAACAAAGTAATGACAGCTGAAAATTAAGATCGAAAATTAGTATGTCATTCCAGAGGTCTAAAAGATTAAGTAGGTCATACATATTGACCTTTCAAATGAGTTATTTTAGGCTATGCTTAGTCTACGTGTGAGCCAAACTCTAATTGTGTCAATGTACAATTGGCCAGTTTCAATATCAACGTTAGATCGACATCATATGTTCTTAATAAAAATCCCATCCATGTATACAAGGTTAAAGTATTTATTAATTTAATTAATTCGAAACGTCAACCATCTGGCCCGTGAATACACATGGGCGGCATCGTTTAACATCACTGATGAACTTTGTGTAAACAAGTAAAACTTGCTCTTTTTTTTTGTTTTTTTTTTTTGCTCTTACAACTAAATATTTGACGTGTGGCATGCACAGATAGCCCACTTGTCTAGGGACATGTTAAATACAGATGCGTAATGTGCCAATGCCCTATTTGCATGAGGGAACTTTGTTATAACCTTTTTATAGGAAGCGATAAAGAGGGTTAGGTATTCCATACATGCCGGATAGCGCGAATTGTAATCGGTTTCCGCTTGCGCGGGAGTTCCCTTATCCCTAAACGTAAATTATTTATAGAATTAAATCGCACAATTTTTAAAATTTTGATAAATTTCTGTTGTTGTTAACACCATTAGGCACTATTTATATCATTACAAAAAACAGTTTGAGTTATGTTTTATGAAATATAACAATTGATATTTTTAATTCATTTTTCGTTAATATTTGTTTAACTTATTTATGTAATAGAACCATGGGTCAAAGAAGAGTATTAAACAACAAATTCTATTAAACATGCAATTGATTGATCTTTTTTGTGTACAACAAAAAAACCTACCCCAAACGTTGATTTGGGAAAGTCATCAACCTCCCATATTACCGCAGTAGGACAACTGGTGTATATAGAGACACCTTCCCCGCTTTGGTGAAGGTACAGTTCCACCACCTTCCACTTCCCCAAAACAAGCCTCACGTCCAAATCGTCATATTCATGCTCTTTATAACAGACCACTTGATCCGTCGAATTTGACGTAACATTAAACTCTCCATAAGCAACGCAAAACAGAAGCACTATCCAAGGTAATCTTAATATAATCCGACCTTGTACCTCCATTGTCTCACATCTAATTTTAGCTCAAACACATACTGAATATTACTTTTGTTTAACAAACGATTGAAACTTTCAAATTTGATACCGCGTCGGCAAATATCGCAGAGTAAGTGATCGAAAGCAACTGACATTCGAAGAGCGGCGCGCGCGCAATGACTCATTGGATTGATGTTATCTTATTTAACCCTAGACCTCTAGGAATTGCCTACACTTTAGAAATATCGTCACTGAGGTGAGATTTAAATGATTAAATAAAGGTAATGTTTTGTTAGTCGTTTCATAAAAGAAACATTGACAAAACAAAATCTACAAAATAAATAAGCAGAAAAACTGTTGATAGATATAGAAGGCGAAATTGTCCAATTAGTATATAACTTCAATCCGTTAACAAAGTGTTTTCTTTAAATGTGTAAAAGTTATGTTAATAAAAGACAATACTATAAGAGTTGAGAGTTAGCGAATTTAATATTAAGCTTATATGTACATATTATTGGCGCTAAAGACTTGAATCTGGGCCTCTTATTTCTGTGTCTGATCCATGATCATTTGTCAATCATCAGATTGACAAATGCCTATTAAGATAAGTGTCGACTTTTTGGGCCTAAGGGAAGCTGGTTTCCTCACGATGCTTTTCTTCGCGGTTCGACCAAATGTTTTTCTCACTCATAGAAATCCCAATGGTACACAGCCGGGGATCGTACCTACGACCTCAGGCATGACAGTCGCACGCTGATGCAACTAGGTCAACACTGCTCTATCTAAACTTATACATAGAAAAAGTAAATATATTACCATATCATTTGGTTCAGAAATGTGAATAACAATGCAGGTCCTTCCGTAGTCAACCCTGGCATCTCCGGCTAAATGATGTATGAATTCCACACCGTACCACATTCCCGTCAGACTATCAATCCATATACCATTCTGTGGCGATCTATTTTGACAGTAATCATTATTATACTGGCCTAAAAATGGCCTTTCAAAAGACGTTATAGGTCCATAATTCTTTTCCATATAACCATACTGGCCGTAGCTTTTACCATAGTCGCTTCCATATCTAGGTGTCGTATAGCTCGGTAAAAAAACATTTCCGGTTCCAGGAGAGTTATAACTCGTCGAATATCCGGTATTAAAGGGATATTTCGTTACAGCAGAGAAGGGAGCTATGTCGCTACCATAATTAGTCTTATACGGAAACTGATCCTGATTGTAATAACTAGATGTGCTTGGATACCGTGTACTTTCACTGTAAAAACTCGCTCCATATACAGAGGTAACGAAAAGTAAGATGTAGTACATTTTTGGAGAAATTAAAGACGCGTGTGTGTCGTGATGATGTCTGCTCCTACTACTACGAGAGTGGGATGTAAACTAATTAAGTATAATCGTGTATAATTGGCTGTGACCCAAAGCTTGGTAACTAGCAATTTGGATCCGCTTCCCCTTTGACACCTATTTTAATCAACGAAGGTTTATGAGTACTCATATCCCCTATGACTAAAGTTTGAATTTACACATGACACGACATGGGACTTTGAACCTTAACGTCTAGTAATTTAATGCATAAAACATATTTGATTATATGTAATTTATTTTTTGTAATTATGTAATTACATAAATATGTTCTGGAAGATATCGCTCCAAAGCGATAAGACCGCCAGTTGCTTTTCATTAAATTATGTTTAATATTTTTTTTGCTTTTATGTAATGCAACGAAGTGTTAATAAATAAATAAATAATAAATAAATAGAATAGTTTTCTTACTGTACGAGCCAAGGCCAAAATGTAGTTTTGCGCACTCAGGCTTTCTTAGTTTTATAAGTAGCGATTTCCTATAAAGTTGTGTCACGCCCCGAGAGTATGTATATAGCCAAACGTAGACACTGTCTTCGACTGTTACATAGCAAATAACATTACATTATTTCGCTTACATTATATTGTTGTACCCGAGTGGTTAATATAGAGTAAAACAAAAATCTTATATTATTTAAATTAGCCCCGAGCACCGATAAACCGTACTAGTTACTTAGTGTTTCATACACACCTTATCAAATATTGTTTGAATTAGGACATTATTTATTCATGAAGCTCAAATTTTTTACCTCAATTGTTTTATTTTTTAATTAAAAAAATGCCTAGTAAACATATATTATTAAACGATATTAATCTGTTTATAATTAGTATGATGCAATATATTTATTTATATGAAATATTAATTACGATACACGAAAATACAATATGCTGCTACTCAGTACCTGCTTTCTGTAAACGTTCTTTGTAATCTTAAAGATTGAACTCACTTACTCATACTTTTTACGTTTCCTACTTCCAGCCAATTTGCCTGGGAACTATATTGATAACGAGGTGGGTCAAAGATCGTAATTAGTCGAATTAATGCAAGCCATAATTCCACTGGGTTCCTGTTTGCCACAATCTTCGGTCTGGAAGTTCAAAGGTCACGAGTAGGTCCTTTTCAATAGAATTAATTAAGTGGATTAGGGGAACTTAATTCATAGAAGCTGATTATTAGAACATTCATTAAACAAGAGAAAAATATTAATTAAATATTGACATTTTTATAGAACAGGGGTGAGCGGAAGGGAAATTTTATGTTAAGTGATAGCGCCGCCCGTGGACACTCTCAATGCCACAGGGTTCGCGAGTGTGTTGCCGGGATTTTAAAAATTAGTAAACTCTTTCTTGAAGGACTTAATATATTTTAGTGTTTAAAACTCAACATTTACTATATTAATGCATTTGCAATTAATTTAATTTACTTTAAAACCACTTAGTTTGTTTTTTGGGAACCGCGTCGGGACTGTTTGATAAAATATTAATACATATTTTAATCCATTTCATAATTTAATTATTATTAAATTAATAGAATTAAGGATACGCATAACCTTGTGAGAGTCTTAGTGCGGAAACTGAGTCCACAAACCATACATTAATCTAATATTATATGTAATATGTATAATAGTCCACAAAACATCATTGTTTTACCGTAAACCGAACCTGCATCTACTTATACGGCTGCATTATGTTGACCACTAAATGTTAGAGTCAAAACATAGCACGATCTAGCTAAATGTCAGAAAGTCAATCAGAATCGCTTAATTTCGAAATGCCGTATTTAATAATCACATACATTCTTCACATACACTTATCGCTAAGAATCGACTATGCACCACAATACGCGTTATTTTATTGTAAGTAATAATATTTGGAAGTCTAGAGTAGGCCCATAGGCCATCGAAAGTCAAGCAAACACCGAGGAAGATTGAGTAGATTTATTACAACATTAATCTAAATATATGTAAATTCATAAGATTAGTTATTAGGTGTAGGAACTTGTTTGTTAATAAAGGCTTCATTCATTCATTCTGTAAAACTTGAATTTAGTTTTGATATACATAATATATAGTTAAAATTATTAGTGTCAATAATTTCATTGAATTTTTTTTGATATAGTTGTATGATTGTAGTAAATGTATTCTGTCATTATAATGGGAACACAAAAATAAAAATCAATTTGCTTTAATATTATATTGGTCAACCTTACAATTGTCTTAAAAGTAAACAAACTGAGAATAATATTATGGAATTAGTGCTTTTACAACCAGCACATATGGCATTATAGCGATAGACGTTTGGTAGGTCAAAAGTGTAGAATTGTCGCTTATACTCATACCACTCCCATCTCTCGACCCTTGACGGGGATCGCCGCAGTATTAAGGAGAAGATACCACCATCCCCAATTTCGGAACAGTGGTTCAGGATGAGGGTATCGGGAGTCACTTTCAAAAGCTTTATCACGTCTGGATGTCGAGGTGGGTCGTCGGGATACCAAATTTCTGCAAACGATTGTAATAGAATATTATTTAAGCAAGAAATTATAGATATAAATATTAAGCAGTAAATAAAGTTGATTAAAATAAATATTTTGGTAAACTTTACAGGTTCGACGGGAATAATTCTAGTAAACATCTAGTATATTACGATTAAAGTTTTATATAATTGCGGTGAAGTATGATATTCGAAATTCAAGACATTCTTTTAAAACTTAAACGTTTTGAGTCAAAACATTTAGTAGTCGGGTCGCTAGGCGGGCAAGCTACCTTGAAGTGCCAAAATTGCATGTTGGCTTTTTACTAATAAACGCAAGAGTATGTTGACATTTGAGGATCAATCATGCTTGTATTGTATGAAAATTCTAACCTACACCTTTGGCCTTCATTTCTCTTTCCCACGTTGACATTGTTTCGGCCGTCCAAAATCCCGGTTCCTCAGGATAATAAAGATAGATTTGCTCCATAGTGTGACCATCCTCATCCCATAGCACACGTACTCTTTTTTGTCCGAATAGATCTCTTTTATCTCGCCTCCTTAGTCTAATATCCAACCAGGAACCAGCCAATGCATTTCCCGACCAGGGATTGCTTTTAGTTGATCTCCAGTTTTGATCTGTATAGTTTCTGATTGGAAGCTAAAAAAAATGTTAACACAACATTTTAATTATGTTTGCCAAGCCAGTTGTCTTTTGCGCTTTTCAGTCATTTGCTGACTTAGCAAATGTACCATATGAAGGAAATCACTGTGGCCAACGATAATGTATAAAAATTCAGTAGCGTCTTAGATCAAATATGATATGTATTGCGACCAGGTGTGATTCGAATATACGTCCACAGGGTCGTCCATGTAAATATCAAACAAACACTGCTCCGACAATATAATTATCGGTAATATTTCATTTACATAAATACTTACTGTAGCATCGAAGAAGTTCTCACTGATTACTTCGTTTTCAGCATCTGAAATGTACAAACTAACACAACCAATTTCATCGGGCCGATTAGTCATATCTGGATTGTGCTGGGCATAACCAACTCCATACCAGACTCCATAAATATCATCTATGTTTACTCTGTGCGACCACCGAATGCTGTCACCACAGACTCCATGAACTATAGTGACACAAAAGGTTAAACTCAAGTATAGAACCAGCACTTTGAACATGGTACCACGTGGGAAGTCACAAGGAATATGGAGCAAGGCGTCCTGTGCGCATTACTTAATTAGCAAATTGATGCAGGTATATACGAAATGGCGTAATCATGATTCAGTGGATTGATTGTAATAATCAACATACTTGTAGAATCTTGAGACACGTCATGTCATTGTTGTGAGGGTTTTTTTTTGTTTATGGAGCTGCGAACCCACCCCTGACTTTTGCTTATCAGGGACCTTGTTTTGCTTTATTTATTTGTTGTGAGGGTTTATTTGGGTTTTGGGGACATCAGTCTTGCTATTCTTTCACTCTGTATTACTCTAATATCTAATAAGATCTGCGTCAATAAAACAAAATAGATTTTATAATAATTAAATTAATATTGCCATTAAAGATTGTAGGCCGAGGTGTAATGGGTAAAATATACGTCAACAAATGATGTATTTGCCTATTCTGTTTATAGAATAGCCTGACTTATATCTAGATCGTCAATTGGAGGCCACTAGGCTGTGTTAATGCTACAAGAAATACGTTCAGCATTAGAGTCCTGTCAAATTACCAGATCATATGGTTAATTTTCATGTCTTATTAATATATATCTGCGTAATATATATATGTTAAATATTAGTCGAACATTAAATATATCCAAAAATATCAGTTTTATAACGCCTAAATAATAGAAAAGAGGTTTATGTTTGTGAGTTTGTTTGAAGTAAGATCTGGAATTAACTGGTTCTAAAGAATGTTATAGAAAGCTTTATTGTTCCTGAATGACTTTGAATATTTTTTCCAACATTGTATAATATGTGTTGATGTTATCCACAGGACTTATACACTACTTGTATTGTTTGTACAGGAGTCATATTAAATGATGCAACATTGCCACACTTAAAATATAAGGCGTATGCCTAAGTATAAGTATATAAATATATTAAGTGTGTTTTATATAAACATGAAAAAATCTTTTTTCGCAAATGAAAATTATAACTAAATTACTTACACAACATTGTTTAATTTAGGTGTAAAATAAATTCCAATTCATGAAAAATAATCTTTATTATTATATATATTCTTTATAAATACATCTTATTGCGATCTCAAAAATATAAAAATACATGCAATCATAGAATAAAATGAGAAATTCAGGTTGGAAGCTGAATTTTCACAGACTCGTTTTAATGAAGAGGTGGAAAGATTTTTCATAGAAAATATATTATGTATACTGGCAAGATCTTCAGGCGTTAATTGGTTTTCGTTTCTGGCAAGAACAACACTGTACATTTGAGAGTGTGGCAGTCTCATGCAAAAGTTAAGGACGAGATGATTGTGTGACACTTTCAGTACTTGTATCACTCCCCCGAAGAATCTGTACATGGTCTCCACAGCTGTAAATATATATAAAAATGATCAAGACATTTTCCATAGATCCTTAATATATTTATTTATTTATTGACAGCTCTATGCCAAATAAAATACAAATTTTAATAAGGGTCTGTTACACAATGTCCGGATAAATTCTAAATAAGCTATTTATTACTTATTGGTAGGATAAACAGTATTTTTGCGTTTTACGACTATCAGATATCGCTATTCATCATGAAACACGAAGAATCTTATTTTTAACTTTTATCCTTCGTATAATTTATGTGTTTGGTACTTTATCCATACATTGTGAACAGGCCCTAAATCTGATTGTAGAGCTTCAAGGTGAGACATTCAACCCTGAGGCCGTTAGTTCAATCCCCGAATATATATGGAGCGATATTTCTTCGTATAAACATCGAGAAGGTCGGTATCGTCGAGAAATCAGCCTTTGACTTAAATATCGACGTATGTTTGACACCACCGGCTGATCATCCACTTATCTATCAAAGAAACCATGACGAAGAAAAAAACTAACTAAGCTTTTTATTTCATATTGTAATACTTATAATACAAATACGAATCAATTTATGAAATAATTAAAATGCAATAATTATATATAAATATGTATATATAATGAAATGTAAATATTTTAATCCCGAAACGTATATATGATTTTTTTTTCGAATAGTATAGTAGTATATAATATATTAAAGGAGTATATAATACTGATAAATATCGTAACCCACAAAAATATCGAAGGTCCGCATACAATAGATTCAGAACTTGGTATATCCAGTAGTAGACTGGCCCATTTTAGAAACATCTTGCTAAAAATCTTACTAAGCGCCTATTGGGTACCTAATCCGCATTGTTTAGCGAATAATAATTAATTTAAATAGGAAATAAAGGAATGTAGTTGGAAGTGAAATATTTTTACTATCTTTTGTACAAATTTTGCACCGTAATTGTCATGTATTTAACAATAGACATATGTATTTTACCTTGTACTGTATTTATATGATGTTATTGATTTTAATAAGACAATATAAAAAAAAAGATAATATAAACAATATAATACATACATCCGTTTGGCACGTCAGTGGGCCAGAATCCTTTGTGTGAAGTGTTGACTTTGATGTGATAATCATCTTGCCATAGGCCTTCATGCCACTCAAGTACAAAATGCCTGATCCTGTATTGTTCAGGGAGTCCATAAGCCTTATTTACGTAGGGCGAGTTCGTCAAGGGCGGGTAGGGCGTGGGCGGCGTGGGCTGAAACGAAAACGTTAACCTTTTGACTCTGACATTTGAATTGTGATAAGCTACTGCAATCATCTAAAGGTCAGCGTTGCATGAATAAATAAAATGTTTTATACGGCACAGCAGATAAGTTTATTTTAAATAAGACTCACTGACCCGGCTAACTTCGTGCCGCCTAATAATATCGTATTAACTTTAGTTAAAATTAATTTAGAAAAGATCGGAGTTTCTTAAACTGACCTTTTTTAATCAATTCGCTGTAAAATGATGTGTAGTTTTGTCGAGAGCACATGCTTTTTGTATTTGTAAAATTTATTTATTTATTTCTTGTTATTCGATAGCTTATCCGATATTTTATTACTGATTCTGGTTTTCGGAGCGGAGAAGAATCCTCCAAAGAGATAACTAACATCAGTCGACACACGACGTTATTTTATATATTGAGATTAAGACGACAAAATTAAAAATTAATCATGATACGCACTGCGTTCTTTTAGTATACATGAACTATTTATGTATGATATGCCGTATTAGTTTGTGGAAGTACGAAGTTACTTTACAAAATAAGCTTAAGAGTTTGTAAGTTTGGTTGGTTAAACGCGCTTATCTTAGAAAATCTTATCGAACTGAAAAAATATATTTGTGTTGGTTAGTCAAATTATTGAAAAAGACTATATAACATACCGTTTCAATCCAATTAACTGTACGGAAAATTAGGTATGTAAACAAGAATATATCATTTGAAAATAACAGGTTAATCATTCCTTTAATATTTACAGAGGGTGATAAATGTAACTTTGTTTTGATTAGTGTTACAATACTACTTACGTCTCTAACATACAAGTCACTCTCACAAACTACTCAAATAATGTTTAGCTAGCGTTCGCCAGAGACTACCAATACGATATAAAAAAACAATGAATTAACAAACATTCCACGGTTTTAGAAAAGCTAAAAAACTACACTAAGTACTCACAAGATCTTTAGTAATCAGTCCACCATGGACATAATCTTCAAACTTTCGTATTTGTACAATAGGACAATACGGATTATAATCTGTCTTAGTTTCATTTAAATCGTGATAAATATACTCGTGAATATACCACAAACCGAGAACAGCTTCTTCGTCGAAATCATGTACAGGATGCAGGTTAGGACAGAATCGCCTATGCACAGCGGACACGAGCGTTACTAACGTTAATATAATTAAACGCATATTAACTTTAATTAACCGAAATGGATGTGCAATTAAGTGAGGCACAAGACAGCAAGTGGTTAATTGAAGGTGCCCCAGTCACACGGATCAAAGCGTCATCCGTGCAATGGCCACAGGATTTAACTACTAATTGGCACCTCGACCCCACATCCTCTAAAACTTTACGTGCATATATTTATACCTTTAACGTAATTTGAAAATTTTATTCTTATTATCTGCTATTGTTTATTTCGGAAGAGATTTTAACGAAAAGATCGCAATCGCTATTAGTTTTCTATGTACCAATTAACGATATATATAGTAACGTAATAGTACTAGTTTTGTACTTCTGTTTGTTTACCAAAAACTAAAGAGGTGGTTTGGGAATGTAATTTTAGACATTAGCCAGAAAATTTTAATTTTGTTTTTAGAAGATTTAGTTTTATATTTATTACTGTGTGACTGCAGTTAATACTTCATTATTTTGAATAAAAAATGTTTGGAAACCTATTTAAAACGTTTACGAACGAATTTAAATATCATAGGAAAATGTTTTCAACATGTGTCATTTTTAATCAATACTATACTTTTTTTAAAATGAATTCGTTATTTTAGTTTCAAATAATTACGAAATTTGAAAGTAAATCAAGCATTTAATATTACTCTATAACAATAACATATGAATTTCTTACCTGAATATATAACTCCTTTATGTCAATGTAGAAACATTCATTTGTGTGTTCGACCCTATATTCCCCTTTTACGTGTGGTATTTTTTCGACACCATACCAAATACCAGAAATTTGGTCCAAGTCAATATATCCATAATATGGTGACAGATCATCGCAGTATTTGTGATTCTCGAAATAATTATTATTATTTCCATAACACTGAGCTAACCCTATAAAGGTAAATAACAAAATAAACTCCATTGGGATAACACAACCCGGATAAAGACGGATCTTTACGGATAAACAACAAGAGATGTACTAGGCGACTATACGTCGTTGAGAGTTGGCTGAAGATAATCAACGGATTTAGAGTGAAACAGATTCCCCCGTGGGCGGGCGTCCAAATGAAACACTCAATTGACATAACAACGCTCCTACTTAACAAGGTACTCCTTCCTCTACTCGTCTGCTAATTTTTTTAAACTGCAATAGTTATTGTTAAAGAAAAACACAAGCAACATATAATTTCGATTCCGTCTAAATCCCTTTCAAGAAACTTTTAGAACTCGGCACGCAAAGTCCTAAACTTTTATTCGCATTTCCTTTCAGAAATTTCCAAGATTTTCCCCAGTAATGCCTTTGAAATAAGTGCAGAAAATTTTCTCGGCATACTTAACTACCCGGGCGGCAAAAACGCGAGAATGTGGAGTTATAAAAAAATCAATACTGGTGACGTAATAGGGTGAGTATGGATTTCACCAGATTGTGGAGCCATCAATATTGATCCAGCATTGTGTGATATCAGTAAGTGTAAAGGGGAGCGCAGTATTGTGACGTCATTCTCTAAATTCTGATTGGATGAGACTGAATGACGTTGTCTCCTGGGTTCAACTCGAGGTTGATAGAACAAGGGTAATATGAAATATAGGGGATTATACTTTGCTTAAACTTATGCCAGTATATATATTTAGTATATTATTGATATTATAATAGATAGTATAATATTTTTAATTCTTAATGATTATTATTTTTTTTAATACTTAATACAAAATAAAGTTTACTGAAATTGACTAATTAGAAATAATAAAAGTGATGAAAAAAGTTTCACAGATTTACGATTATTTTAATAAATTTATTTTTATTTCATAATATATCCCCAACTACATGAGTTAAAAATATAGTTTGGTTAAGAAAAAATATGTAGAATTATTAATCGATATTGATGAATACATATAAAGAAATCTTATTTACAAATAATAAGAATAAAAGTACAATTTGGAGCAAGAAAATTTGACAAGGGCAAAACAAATAAAATATAACATTTTAGTTCACTCATCATATCATAAGTATAACTTGACAACTTTAGAGCCACTGTAGAGCTACTGTGCTACGCGCAATAGCCTGCCGGCCATAACAGCAATCTCGTAGACAATTTCGTAGCAGAAGGCTACATTGCTATGTAGCCTGTTTGAATTGTCTATTTTCCAATATGAAAAAATATTATTTAAAAATTTAAATGTAATATGTAGTAATTTATACTATTTAAAGTCTATTGATTTTTTCGAAATATAACTTTTTTCGATTATATATTATTATATAATAAAAAAATAGTTATTAATAGAAAGCATAAATTTAATCGTAATTCTTATCATGCACTGTAATTTAGACTATTTTAGCGTTAATTTTAATGCATGCACTAAGCCTACAATGATGACGTATAAAAACGTCCGGTGACGTAACACAAAGCTACGAGGATACTAGGATAACAAGAGAAGTGAAGGGGAGTTTGGGAAATAATAGAGCGCGGGTACGTCGTAGATACTAGTTTGGTGCAATGGGGTAGCAGAATCACAAGTAGGTATAATAGTTGGATTCAACTATCGAGGGTGGCAAGGGTTCTTGGTGATCGATATATGTTTGTAGTTACGTCACACAGCATACACAAACTATTATAGATATATTACTATATTTTTCCCCTAAAATTTGTTGGATGTTTTAAAACTTTCAAATCCATATTCATAGGAGAGTAGATGAGTAGGCCTGTTAGGATAAAAATAAATGGGCCGCTAAATTAATATAAATAAAATTAGTACGTATTATACGTACTAATAAATTTAAATGTTTTCTAAAAGAACTTTAATTTATAAATACATATAGGAATAAATACAATAAAATATACTGTAATTCGACCAGTCAGGATCATAATGTCGTTTATTTTAGTTCAAATTGTTAATCAGTGTTGGAGTAGTGGCTTCATTCCTGAGGTCGTAGGTTCGGTGCATGGCTGAGCACCTACGTTGAAGGAAAAGAGTAAACCGGCCTCAGACCGAAAACTTAGACGGCGTGTCAGGCAAGAAGGTGATCACCTATTGATTATTAGATTGACAAATGATCATAAAACAGATACAGAAATCTGAGGCCTAGACCTAGGCGCTTTGATTATAAAAAAACACCAACCAACCACCATCAAAAAACATAAATTTTAAAGATACGGCATTTTTTAAGAACTGCACGTATTTGTTGATATCATTTAGATTGAAGCTCTTGTTCCGATTCTCGGAAAATAAATTATTTTAGCAATTAAAGTATTACAACTAAACGATTAAATATGAACAAAATCAAAATTTAATTTATGCCCGTAGGTAACTTAATGTACATTGATAAACGTCAGAAAAACACAAACAACAATCAAACAGACAAAGCAGACACTCACATGTACCTATTCGAAAAGGCAGAAAATATTTACAAAAATAAAGTGACTTATAAATAAGTATTTTAAGTTTATTACTATTGCGTGAGTAATATAACAGCTCCTAATTAAAATATAAGCTTAACTATGATCTCAATCTTTTTTTATAAAATGAATTAGAAGCCAATGAAATGATGACATGTAAGTTTGCATGCATACTATAGTCATATAATGTTTGGACAGTTTCATTTCCAACTATCTAGGTACTAAACCAAAAGATTTGAAGTATTTTTTAAACCAAAGCACATATCAAAACAGATTTACAGATCGGATCTAATTACATATGAAATTATGATTTTGGGGGCTACTCGGTTGTGAGGAAGTTGTACGTTAGTTAGCGTTGCGCCTTCTTAAGTTCTATTGTCATTTTAACATGTCAATAACCGTTCTACAACATATTTTCATAAGTATGTGATTGTTTTCATTTCAACACGTGTGATGATTGAGATTAAATTGGAGAAATGTAAAACTTTCAGGGTTTTTCCGTTCCGAAGACACTAACATTTCTAAATTTCGTACACTTTTATAGTGTTTAGACAATAATCGTATAGTCAAGTATATTAATAGTTTATTCAAATGATAACAGAACACTTCATTGTCTTATTAGTTTAAAGAATTTACTAAATAATAATTACGAACGTCTACAAATCCATGATAGCGATGTATAGTTAACAAAACATCGGAGTCTGTTTCTTTTGAAAACCATCAATAATCATAAAATTAAATGCGTTCTAGAAGTAAGAAGACATTTTAACACGCTCTGAAATAATCGGTAAATAATGAACAACTAGAAGCCAATTCAATTGTTTCGGTGAAAAGCGCTAAATACAGTATTTCGTTAAAAGACTTTCTAGATTAAAGACATTTAGGTGACCTTTATGGAGGCATATTGTAACCCTGGCGAAATGCGACTGAAAACGAAATCGCTTCGTCTCAAAATAATATAAATTTTAAATGTACAATGTACTTAAAATGTTTAAATATATAAGCTTATTCAGCTTATTTATTTTAGTGAAAACTCAATATAAATAAATAATCTATACCGTTTTAGTCGAAAAATAACGTCAGTTTAAACTTATCAGCAGCAAAAAGGGTTCAAGATATTTTATTTTTAAACCTAAAGCTTAAATAAAACGTATTCAAAAACCTATTGAATTTATTACTTTGAAGATAGTTTTAAAAGAAATAAATGTCACCAAACATTTATGGCCAATTGCGTTTGTAATACCATCATCACTTGTTAGTTTTATGGTATGCAAAAACTCGTTCTACTTGATAAAGATGTATTTAAAATTAAACAACCCCTTACAATAGTTTTCTTTTCATCCCCATTTCCCCTGCCTTCCTCCATTATTGGGCGGCGACAATCACGCACCGAGGGCAATGTTACTAGGGTGTAATAAAAATGTTAGTAGATGCAATTTGAAATTAACTCCAAATACACAGAAAAACAGTGGAAACTTCAGTGACCTTAATTTTTGCATAAAGCTGAACTTGATAGAATAGAGATTCTATATAGACGTAAAATATAAATTTTCAGATTATTTTTATATATTTTATTCATGTGTGACGATCACAATTATATATTTGAAGAAAAGAGTGAATGTAAGACTTTAATTAAAAAATGATTATTCTTTATTTAGTGATTTTTTAATTGTTAAATTTTGATAAGATTTATCTAAAAGATGATGATATCAACTTTAAGTTAGAAGATTCAAGATCCAATCTTATTAAAAGTTCTTATATATTAAGGCTGACACTCCGCCCCAACCCGCCCAATATTGTCTCTAGGGCGGCAACAATTTTAAGCGGGCGCCTTTGATACTAGGACATCAGAAACCTAAAGAAAATAGTCATTATTGATTCAGGTCTTAAATAGTCGAATAACGAAATAGGGATAGAAAGTTCTGAGCATGCGCGTTGCATTTCAGTCATGGTGTATTCCAATCAACTATCTACTTATCTGTTTTCCAATAAAATTATCATATAAGTGGCTATTAAAGTAATATAAATGACTGATAATTATGTCCAAGCACATGCTTACAGTATATATTACCTATATACCTATAAACAAGACAAAATTTATTACGGATTATATACCATATACTTATACATACATATAGTATTAGTAGAATAGAATAATAATAATGTACTTGTAATGACTTGTGTATAAGTGTGTGGTAGCCAATTCCATAATCCTATCTTAATGAGTTTATCGTAAAAAGAAAGCCTTAGGAATAATACTTTGAGATTGTCATGTCACAGACAGATTTATATTTATAAATATGAAATGTCTAAGCACCTAACCCAATTACGATCTCGTCTTGACACCTAAGCGTTCTAAACGATTATAAAACCGCTGACGTAACCAAGATATTAATATAATATTCTACGAGCACATCAACACGTGATGAGGATGGGGAGTAAAGCCTTCGTACGGCATCGTAGGTCATGACGTGACGCCAATGACGTCACTACAGGGGTGGAGGTGCCCTGTTAGGGTAGATGCCCCCCGGAGAAAGTCGGCGTCAGTACGTTTTCCGACGACGTTCCGACTGCACGTTTCAAAATGCTGAAATTTACGTGCGTTCAGTGTATAACATAGTGTAGCAAATAATTTCAGTGCAGTAAATTGACTTCAATTTTTCTAGGTAATTTTGTCTTAGACGGGAAATATGCTGCAACTATTTGTACTTGATTTCAAATTAATATAAAAAAATATATTTTAAATTTCGCTTTATTTCTCAATAAATAAACTTCTTAAGGCCTAAAAGTATTGAATAAAAGCTTTTAAAAACATTCTATTAATTTTAACGTTATTTACTAATTAAATAATTCAAACAGAAACACATCGTATTGATGTCTTCAAATTCCAATAATCTGAGTTTTATTTACAATCTAATTTCAGTGGCGATGTACGAAAGCTCCTAAAAATAGCCGGGAACCGCGCGCTCGCGTCGCCCGCAACAACTCTCGTTTTTCACTACACACACTATTTCTGTCTATAAAAAAACTATTCAGAAATTTTATGCTAAGAAAATTATATGGACGTGTGTGCAGACAATGAAAAAGAAACAAAAAGTGCGCAAAAAACCAATGGTCGCGCGGCGACAGTGAAACTAATGTTCTATAGTGTCTCTTTGTGTGCTTCTTTATGTAAAACTTGCCTAAAAGTAAGTATTTTAAAACACATAATTCTAGCAATAACTGCACTAATAGTTTTGATATTAGGTTACTTGCTTGACATACTTCCCCATTTGGACTGGAACGCCGAACGATGATCTCAAAATGTCAACGACCACTGACGTGAAAACCGCTAACCAGCAAAATGATATATAACTGGTCTGTACGATAATGATACCTGACATATCACAGAATAACAATGATATGCAGTACTACCTGAAGCTATTCACTTTATCTCACATAAACAGCCAAACAGTCTTGGAAGAAATTCATGTTTTAGTTTTCTATTAAAATATCTGAAAGTATTATCTGAAACTGATATTATCAGTACCTAGACTAAGCTAGACCTAGTCAAGTCAATCAAGCCTAATGGGAAATAAAACTTTATTCTTTATATATTATAGCAAATTTAATAACACCTCTCTAAAATTAAAAACTATTGCAACAATAATAAAACAACAACAATACCATTACATTACCAACTCCAATAAGTTTTTTAATTAGATATGGAAACATCAATGATTATTATTAAACCATGTTAACATAATGGGTCAAATAAACCAAATAATTTAATAACATTATACAAGATAAAAAATACAGTACATCATCATAGATACACCATTCAAATTCATTTAAATTAGTATTTAGATATAAGGCACAGGTGAATAAAAGTAGTTTTAAACTTTAGAAATTAAAATTTATATCGATTAACCAATACCAATTTAGATCAAAATTGATTCAGTATTTAAATACCATATAACATGATTACATTAAAAAATATACTTAGGCTAAATAAGCACAAAATATATTTTTATAATTCTTTAAATTTTGACAGTTATCTTTGAAGTGATGTCTAAATGTTAGCCACACTATCCTAAAATTAATGGTTTGAGGTACAACAACTGTAAGCATTAAAAATATACAAGTTATTCTTCCATTATAAAATAAGTGTTGAGCATGCCAGTTAGCTTTTTCAATCTTTGGGTACTTTGTGCAACAAAATTACAATTAATACACGTACAATTCGTACACATATTGACTAGGATCAACTGCCGTATAGAAGACAATATAATATAATGTATTATGTAATTAATAATACTAAGTGATATCATTTTAATATTGTGCTATGTATTGGAAGACATTGTATAGTAAATATATATATCAAAATCATGTTTTTAAAAATTTTACTTACTTTTAACACCCTTTCAAAGTCAGTAATTGTTTAAATTAATTAAACTTATGTTTCTTTCAATAAATTGTCCATATAGTCAGTAATTTTAGGCCATATTTCATCAGACGTTCTGCCTTCAAAGTGTTTAATAATACCCTTTTCTTTATAAAAATCAATGACTGGTTTTGTCATACTTTCATAAATCTCTAAGCGTTTCTTTACAGCCTCTGGCTTATCATCCGGCCGCTGCATTAAAGCTTCTCCAGTCTCATCATCTTTTCCCATCACTTTTGGTGTGTTAAAACCTATATTATAGACCCTTCCAGATGGTAAATGCACCCATCGGTTTTTCACTCTGTCTATTATAACTTCAAATGGAACTACAAGGTTAAGTACAATGTCAACAGGTTTAACTTTCCACAGTGCATCAGCCTGTGATACTGTCCTAGGAAAACCATCCAATAACCATGGTTTATTCTCTACTTGCTTCAATTCTGTTACCATAAAATTTATCATTACATCATCAGGTACCAGCTTACCTTCATTTAAGTAACTTTTAACTTTTTTGCCAAGATCTGTTTGCTTTTCTATGTGGTCCCTCAACTTGTCTCCACTTGAAACATGTTCAAGCCCATACCTTTTTACTAATCGAGATGATATTGTTCCTTTTCCTGATGCTGGAGCCCCCAAAATCAAGGTTTTCAATAATTTTGTTTTTATCTGCATTGTGGTTTTTATGGTTAAAACTAAACAATTAAACTATTTAGTAAATTTTTATAGAAGTAAACTCACATAAATATTTATTATCAGCTATTCAACTTTTTATCTTTTTACATTTCGTTGTGATAAGATGACCTTATAAGTTCGATCTGTTCGTATTGGCTTTATATAATATGTATTACGAATTCAATTTGTTATTTAACACATACATAACTCAAGCACATGAGCCAGCACCATTTATATAATACTTTAATAGCACAGTTACTGGTGATAACAAATGACTTAATGAGCGTAACGTCATAACTCATAATAACTTTGTCCTTAAGATAATTCAGCTTAATTAATTTTTATTCTTGATTTGTTTGTCAATGGACTTTGGAGTTTGGATTGGACTTTAGTGTTATCACTTATCAATGGAACAGTGTGACCATATTTAAGTTTGTCATTATGCTAGCTACTTGGTTAAAATCTGCCAAAATCTGCTAAACTTTTTTTAAAAACTGTTAAAATTCTGCTATTTTATAAAATAAAAGGTTTAATACTTGTAGGTATCATTTTTTTATTGAAAATTTTAAATTTAATTTTAAATCTTAATTTCTTAATTTTCCGTGACATCTGACTCGTCAATATTTGAATTAAGTGTACTTAGTTGAATTTTGGGCTGTTTTTAACATATTTTTTGTAGGCGTAAAATTTACGCATCCATCCCGTTCTTTTACAGCTTGTTTTACATGTAGGATTGCAGACACATGTTCATTTTTAAATCTGTTCCTTTGGTCTGTTTTTACATTATTCACCTGAGAAAATATTATTTCACAAGCTGTATTGGACATTGGATAAATCAAATGTGCGTACTTCTTATTTCCATCTGCTCGAGTCATTTTTGCAATATGGCCCAAAATCGTTCAGTATTCATAGGCGTGGGGTTAGAGCTTTCACCTCATTCTAACAGCTCACTCACTGCCTTATCCACTTTGAGCTCCCTGTATTATCGCTGTCAATAATTTGTACGTCAGGTTCATGGATCAAATTTGAAAATTGGGATACCAAATCGGCAAGACTTGAAAAATCCTTGTAGACAACATTCTGTGGATCAAGACATTGTAATTGCTCAATTATTCAGGGGTAAACGTTGTTTTAGTTGAACACAAAGTTGGATCAAAAATGATTGAATACGCTGCTGGAATGTTAAGATTTCTGCCTTTTGTCTGGCATCTTGAGCTAATATTTTAATTAGTTTACTGACATATACTACGAGATAGATATCATTTAAAGGTAAAAAGTAAGTAAATAAGTCCGAAGGATGTGTGTTCCTCAAGTAGGTCGTTTTTATATAACACCATAGAATTAAAACAAGCATATCGGCTGAATCTTTGTATAGGTACTCTTTGGGCAGTGGAATACTCCCCTTGAAATATTACATTCATTTTATTTGGGATGGGTAAAATGTAATATAGGGCATAAAAATAAAGTTTAATGAATATATATAGTGTTTAATAAATTGGAATTGGTAGACTTTATTGTTATTTTTGGAAATATATAAAAGTTAACTTATTAAGTTTGCATAATGCTAATGTTATGCTAATATTTTTCTAAATTCTGCTAATAACTGCCAAATTTTTCCAATCTGCGACATAATATGCTACGCTGTGATTTGGAGGTCATATTCTGCTAAAATCGCAGAATTCTGCTGAATCTGGTCACACTGCAATGGAATTTTGATATGTTTATATTGAATGAATTTATCATGTGACATTTGAATTTCGAATCTATTTCTGACACTTGATAATTTGCTAAATGTCGTACACGTCAAACTCAATTCGAAGAACTGTGAAACACACTGAAATCTTAATACAGTGGCGCGTAACACGGAGCCGCGGTCTCTATAACTATACGAAAATCTACGAACAGTTGGTTCAAAGTTCAGCTTCAATAACATTGTTTTTATCTTGCTTTTAATATGAAACGATTGTTGTACCTTCTTTTACTAATGAACAATATTATATATATAACGGCATTGATCTACAATTACACATTACATATAAATTCTGCACCTAATGCCTGTAATCCATATATGTTTCCTACAAAAACTGGCAAAAATTTGAAACTTCACAGAACTGAAGAAATGTCAACGGTCCAAACTATTTTATAGTTAAATAATAAATATTCTTAGGTACAAATCGATATGGTTTTCCAGAATGGCGCTTGTCATGTTACCTTGCGACCTCCCTTGGTGGACATCTGTCCAACGCCACTTGAAACATCTTCTCGTAGCCTCCTCATCGACAAAGCTCACAGCCAGTATGCTTAAAATCCACGATATGTGCAAGTAAGTTAATTTCAGCTCATTGGATTGGTCATTTTATCGTTTAATAATTTTTAGAGTAAAATTCAAACTCAAGGCTAACAGTTAGTGCAGGTTTAGGCCCAGGGTATGTATCATGAGGCAAAAGGGCAGGAGATTCACCTGATGTTAATTGAACACTCACATGGCCAATAGGCTCTCAAGTGCGTCGCCGGTATAATGGCATAGTTAGATATAGGCATAACATAGTTAGTACCTAATAATAAATATATTTTTTACAGTATCGGCATAGACCCTGATGACGATATTAAAGACCCTGATCTCTTGAAAGGCTTTGAGCAGTTTCTGGAAGAAGAATTAAATGATGAGGAAAGAGCAAACTTTTTGGATAACACAGTACGCATTATGGTTAATAGAGCATTGCATCTGAAGAAGTGGCGCCCTCCCAAAGGACTTGTTTTCAGTTTACAACAGCAAAGTTGGTAACAATGCATTTACTCGTAAATGTATCGATGTATAAGTTCTTAAACAACCAATTATGTATTAAAAAACAGATTGGTTTCATTAAACATTAAAATTTTCTCTTATGAGAAACGAAACAGTGCCACAAACGACTCTTGTTAAAAATATACCCATAGGCAAACCTAAGAAAAAGAAAAAAAAGAACATACTCAATTAAACTCATTGTTGTCCGTCATTTAGATGAACCAAAGATTAAGTCGGCCATGCACACCGTTCTCACTATACAAACAGGCAATTTAAGAATAAAATAAAATATTTTTTTTAACCCGTACCAACTTTAAATATATTTCTGTAATTTTAGGTGATGTAACTGAACTGGACTATAATTTGGTATCATCTCTCATCGCTCACGCCTTTTTTTCAACGTTTCCGAAAAGAACGCTCAAAACACACCCGACATTACAAGACTTCAATTTTACGCATTTTTTTAAGAATTTACACAGGTAATAAATATACCCTTAATGTGGGTAGACACAAAATTTATGCTTTCCTAATCTTATAAGTCTTGAACCAGATTCCGATTTATTTAAAAAATACTATATTCTAAAAAAAATGTCTTGTGAAAACGAGCATCGTAATTTACTAAATACACATTTATTTAAAGTAACAGTGAGTCTATATAAATGCCTGTCTGTATATAAATTTTTTAGTAAAATAAATTTATTTTAATGTCAGGTAACCTCTTCGTAATTGGTTTCAGAAAATCTCAACGGAATAAACTAAAAAGCCTTTTACATTATTTTGAGTGGTTGGATAAAAATAGTAACGAAGGTTCTATTAAATTAAGTAGACAGGTAAGGTTATACCGATATTTCACGTGTTCGCTTGGTTTTTATCATTAGGGGGAGTTCTTAAATTTTTTGACTAGGTACTTACTAACGTAGTATGATATTACACATAACTAAACTGTTTATAATGACATCATTTAATATCACACAACCATAGAATATTAAAACTATTCTTATCTACATAATAATACTTAATGAATAAATGGAACACTAAAATAAATTTAAAAGTTTGGGCCCTATGGCAGTACCTTTAATGCTGGCAGCCTTTCCTCGCCTTATTTATTTGTTCAGCGAGGATAGACTATGCGTTTTTATTCTCTTTGGACATTTGCCTGCAATTTGGTATTGTTTCTTTACCTTGGTTTTGTATATTTATTATCTTCAATATTTCTTCTCAAGGTTCTAACCTCAAGGCAATGGTTAACAATAGAAGACTGGCTGGAATGTTCTTTGCCCTTGTGTAAGCTTTTGGTGAGGCATGAGGGTAGACCTGAGAGATGCGAGAACGATGACGCAATCAGAGTATGCTTCTCGTCAAGTCGTATAGGTGGCGATGTACTTATAGATGGAGAGTCCCAGGTATATTTTATCGACTTCTACTCAATATTTAAATATATTTAAAACTGACCTAAGAGATCTGATTTGAGGGGCCTATTTGGACAGCATACAAAAATATTCTTTATTTACGTTTTTAGGTTTTTATATTATATTATGAATTTAATTTAATTATATTAAAACTTAGATATTGCAATGTCCTTGATAATTCTAATTCGCATTTAAATACCTCAATTATAAATTAATAACATCAAGATTTATTAAATAAATTATTCCCACAGGAAACCCTATCAATGTTTATGATGCCCGAATTACTACCTGCAATGTTATCTGTCGAAGCGCTAGAAGACAACGAAGTTTTAAAAGTAGAAGGTGTTAGGTTGTTTAGCAGAATTAGTGACAGGAAATCGAAAGCTAATATAGAACTATTATCTGAACCGAAGACGGTAAGTTATTCATACTTCACATAGGCATATACAGCTGACAGCTCGAAACTAACGCCAGCCCTATTAACCACAAAGCACCAAAAAAGGTTTAGGCACCTCTCATTCGGTTTATTCGGGAATAACAGAAGCTTCTGGAAGGAGCTAGTAATATTAGCGGCTAGTAATATTAGCTAGAGCTTATTTACTTAACGCAAAACGGACCAAATTTCAGTATAATTGCGGAAATGAGTCCACCTACCTAACTAATAAAATAAACAATACCTTCTTATCCAAAGGTTGATATATTCGGTAGTGGACTAATCAATTATAAAAAACCATTACTAAGAAGAAACATTCTAGTAAAATCTAAAATTGGAGTTCAATATTTTTACTCTACATATATTTATTATTAAATTTTTAATTATGTAATTTGCAATATTCTTTAAGAACAGATAGCTTGTAAAACTTGCCATACGAATATAAAAAAAGCCATACAATTGTCAATTGTAAGGATAAATTATTATCTGAATAATTAAAGTGGTAGTTAATAAACAAACTCTTTATCTTTTAATAGTTTTGCAATACACATTAAAACTCTCTAAAAAAATATAAAACTGAGGGCGTAACGAATAAAAATATTATCGGATTTAAGTGCGTCTAACATAACCCAAGCTAAACAAAAAAGGAAGAATAAAGTGTGCCAATGGACCGTGACAAAATATTATATAAAAATTTGCAAAACGATGGATGTTCTTGCTTACATTTGGCAACAATAACGCCCACGAATTTCTTTTTTCTCCAGTTTCCCGCGCAATAATATAGTAACTATTTCATGTTACTAAGCTAAGAGTATTATTAAATATTCACTCAGGTAACTGAGAGATTTGCAAATTTACTGCTATAAAGAACATAACCTCTCAGTTAAAACTTACTTGTCGACTCTACCCGTACAATATTAACTTTTTGATGAAGCAAAAAAGTGGGCTTCATATTTTAATTGTTCCAGGTCAATGTATGTTTAATGGACGCAGAAGATTATAGTGCACTCCCAGCAAGCCAATGGGAAGAAGACAATATTTTGAGAGAACTAAACAAGAGTCTTTTGGCTTTCCACCAGTCACCAACTAAGACTCGAGACTCTAAACATGATAGAAGATTATCCCCTATTGGTATATAACTATTTATTACTTATAATTATAATCTAAATAAGTAAAAACGAATCGCAAAACTCGGAAACTGCTAGACCAATTCGAGTATTTTTTTTATTTCTCTCTTGAGGTGTCAGGAAAGTTTTAATGGAGAAAAATATAAAAAAAATAATGTCTCTATGGAATAGGCAGGTTCAGTAAAAACATCATATTAAGGCGAAACAAAGTTCGTGGTAGCAGCCAAGTATAATAAAAAAGTATAACGATAGATTAAGCATAAGTAGCGTGCCGTTTCATTGCGATTGGTCAAGCGTGTGACGGAACGCTTCGCGTTTCTTGGATTGGTTGAGAGACGGATCGTGTTTCTACTTTCGTCTTCCATTCTCACTCCTATCAAACTTAATTTCAGCTGGCTATCAAGTACTCGCGGGTCAATACGATGATTATACTTTAATTGACATATTTATAAAAAAATTTAACTATAACGAACCGTATTCCAATAGCTTCAGTTGTTCTTATAATATTATATAAATATAAAATATTTAAGTCGGGACACAATACGAAATACCACCCGTATCCCATTGAAGTCCGCCCTTCCACATCTGAGCGTTTTTGCTGCACACCATAACTATGTAGAACCAGCGCGCAGATTTCACCAGACCAATTCATCTCTATAGATGAACCAGAACCAATTCATCTCTATAGATGAATTGGTTCGAAATGCCTATGCATTTGCAAGCTCTCTGGCAATGTTATTGTCTAGGGGCGGTAATATCACTTAACATTCGATGAACCTGATCTGTATATCCTAACCTGCTATATAAAAAAAATTAATCTCGAACATTCATTTGTTTCACTGGTGTCGTGTTTAATAAAGTTGAAAGTTTTCCAATCCAATTAATTATAAGTTCTTTATAATATGGTTAAGAAATTATAGCTAAGACATGTGTATTGGAAATTAATCGCGTTAAAGACTTTTACGTTTAATTAGCGTTTGTGGAAGAAAAAAGGAAATTCGGCGTTATTTATTATTAAGTTATGATTTATGGTTTTTGTCTTACAGGCGAGTCTTTTAGCCTGTCACCAACAGACGTGGAAGCGACTGTGATGATAAAACAAGCGTCTTCGTGCAGTACGATTAACAGTCTAAACAGCAGAAGTCCATCACCTCAGAACTATTGTGCTGCAACGCTTAATTTGAATGATCCCAGTAAGTTTTTTTTTTAATTTTTAATTTTATAAATTTAATTCCATTCTAAATTTTTGTCACGTTCGATAAATTTAATAATGGATGTTCTTTTTTTAAATAAAATCTTTCGAATATATATTTTGATATTTTATACATTTAGGTTATTAACGAGATATCATTTTTAGGTTTAGAACTTCAGAAGCAAAAATGCTGGTTATCCCCCGATGCGGGTACATTAAATAATCGTCGCGGTAGATTTATTGTACTTGGATCGTCTGGGGAGTGTTTGCCCGTTACGAGAAACTCTGGGCTTCAGACAGCTGAAACTCAGGAAGACAGTCTTTATTCCAGCTGTAATTCTAGCGATGATGAGTTCCATAGTGCGAACAGCAGCTTTGATGATGGTAAGTTTTGTGCACCTTAGAAGATCTTCTTGCCTGTAATACGCATAGTTCCTTGATTCCCGTTACTTTTTTTAAGAATATACATTGGTATACAAACTCTGATGACAGATGTTTTTCATATTCTTTATTTAAATTTAAACAAATTTTCACCTTCACAAGCTGTTTGATATTTATATACAATGGTTAGGTTTTTTTTAATCTTGAAGTATAGTGCCATATCAATTATATATTTTTGTGTATTTTTGTGTACTTTAGATTAGATATTTCGCAAGACTCTATTAAAGCCTTGAACAGGTTTTAGGCGTTAATACTGTTTTACACTCCAGAATCTTTTGTTTATGATTTTTGTGTTATATATGATGTAAGTTGACAGTTTATAAAAAAGTTTTAGCTAGTCGTTCACATAAAGATAGACTAATACATATGAACACGTTACTTTTAGCGGGTAGTGAAGACGAAGGCCGAGGTGAAAGTGGTCGACCAAATTCATTCCAGTACTCAAAAGAACTATCCACTGAGGAAAGGAGATTGAGTTTCGCCTCTCGCCTGAGAGACGCGTTAAAGAGAGAAGCTGAAACCTCTTGCACGACCAGCACCACGGGAGACTGGTCAACAGATAGTTCCAGTTATGCAGTTGGTGTCAGCATATCTGGAGCTGAAGTTAATGATAATGATATTAGGTATGTATTTTACAGTTTGTCGCATATGTTTTGGATTGGAAAACAATAAACAACATGCGGATATAGATGGGTGTCCAAAATTAAATTGGGTCACGTAGCCTGACAATTTTTTTCCACTTGGGATGTAAACATAATATTAATAGAATCACCTATAATCTATATCCTATTTATTTTCTAATGAAGTTAAATAGAAGTTCACAGGGGCTTCCGACATAATCACTTTCCGACAGACGATAAAAACTGATAGTGTCTCAAACCTCTGTCTGTCGACAACATTGCTTTCAATAGTTATAATTTATATTCATTATTCACTGTATTTACCTACAACACAAGGTTTCCCAAGTGTATAATTTGAAACACTTAGAAATTACTTTAAAAAAAATATTTTTAATGTAATTGTAAATAGTGCCATCTAGCGGTAAGTGACACACACATAAATTTCAGAGTGAAACGCGGTGGATCTGTAGGTTTCGTTTTAACTGAGGAGGAAACAGTTGAAAATCGCAAACCTCCAAGGCGTTTACTGTCAAGAAAGGAAACGGGAAACAGTTCGAAATACAGCTTCAGCACAGAATACACGTACGTTTGACGTCATATACTTTTAAACTTAATAGATTTTATAAAGAAAACTTTTCTACAGGTCCGAATTAGAAGAAGTTTACGAACAATTTAACCATTGGTTGAATGACCCCATTGTCGATAGTGAAGGCGATAGCAAAAATCGGGAGCTCGACTCGAGAGACTTGGCAGTAATACGGTACGATTTATTTTACCACCAACAAGCTTTATATGAGTTATGTATTTTAGGATTCCCTAAAATACCTTATTAAAAAATACCCTTTTACAGCTTTGCCGGATCATTACTCAAACGAACACTAAGTGAGTCAATGGCAAGTGGAGCTGGAGTAGGCGCGGGGGCGGAAGTAGCAGAACTCTATGGAAGAGAAAGAGAAAGAGTTCCACCAAGAAGATTAGCTCTTGCTGCGCGATCTTTGTCACTCGAGTTGGCAAGACACCGGCATCGTTTGGCTGCACATTTGGTAATATATAAATATGCGTTGTATAGTTTTACTAACTTTTAAACTAACCTGTAAATGTTCGTTCCTAAGAAACGTTGCTGTCTGTGATTATAAATTGGAATGGAATACAAATCTTAATTATAATCTTTATCTCTGTAGCAAAGTCTGATATGGTCGTCTTTATCCCAATTAAATCATTTTTTACGGATTTCAGTTAATAGCTACCTTAGTCTGTGTGTTAGTGTAGCATCCATGGTCTTAGTAAATTTAAACTTAAAAAAAATATTTTTAGAACTTGTCCTAATCCGGCCTTTTACCGTTATATAGAAATCACTTTAAATAATATATGTCTTAATTCAGTGGCCTTATGTAAAGATCTTGGAGCTTTATAAATAATTTAACGATGCATTAATTTCAATCCAATATTGAATTTTGAATCGTTATATTATCTTTCATTATAATACAGCAATTTACTGCTTTTATAAGTAAGACATCTAGACAATCTAGCGTCTTCAGGCTCATTGGCTTCCCTATAAATAATATGTTAAAACAATTCTGAGACACTTTCATGTCCTGCTAGATGTATTATTCTCATTTAACCCTGGATTAATTTGACAGAGACGTAAAGTAAAAGAATCAATACCCGAAGAGATTATTAAAGCAACGGAAAACGAAAGAGAAACAGATTCAAATAGTAACACGAGATCTTGTAGCGCATCAACTGAGACGAATTCAACTCAGATTTCAAATCCTAGTGTTAGGAAGAAAAAATTAAACTGGGTTGTGAATATGATCGTAGAGACGATAGAAGAAAACGTTGAGTGTGAACCTGTCACGATTAAATTAAATCACAAGGTCAGACTTGCTGGTGTCTGTCGCTAATTCTTCTTTCGTATATAACTAACAATTAACCCATACCCAAGACATTTTAACAGGAAAAAAGGCCGTTAATGAGTCGGTTCTTCTATCCTAATGCTCGCTAGCACCTAATATCATAACATTAGGTTTGTTTTCGCTAGTCCTTAATTAATTTTAAGTTTATATACAGACTCTCGAGTCGATGCTGCACGACCCATCCACACTCTAAGGTTATTTAGTTGCTTGCTACATCTATTACAAGATGGCCACGATGCGTTAGCTACTTTGCGGCCGTTTAAGTATTACGTAAGCAGTAATACTGCAATTTATCCCCCTCCCTCTTGTCAGCAAAAGTAAGCAAAGCTCTCAAAAATAATAGTACATAAACGTATTAATTTTTTGTAGAAATCCTCGAAATTACATTTCGTTTACAAGCATAGACAATGTGTGGGTAATATGTGTAAAAAAGTTAATAATTACTGTTGACATTATTAACCAAAGACCCCCCCTTCCCCTATAGTGCTTACGTAATACTTAGTGCCTAACAGACAGTATGTCGTTGGGGCCGTTAAACTTCGCGTTTATATCAAAAAAATAAATAAATTATATTATATCATGTCGGAATATAAATATAATTTAAGCTTATTATTGTTTTTTAGTTTTATTACTATTTTTTTTTTACGGATATTTAATGCATTGCTTAATTTGGATGCCAGAAATTCTGAAAAAATTTGACACAAACTAAACGCAACTCCTCTCTGTCATAAGAAAACACGCGCGACCTTATACTGCAGTATATAACTGAGTCAGCAAGTGTGAGAGTATGGTTGATGCCTTCGCCTTCCCCTCGCGTCCTTTGTCGCCCCAAAACCGACAGAAAGCGAAGAGGCGGCGAGGCGACAAGCACATACGCGCGTTCGCGTCCATTTGTATTGCCTCGTGGAGAGTGTGGATGGGGGTTTACAATTATGTATTAGTAATAAATCCAATTAGTTTTAAGGCCTTTACATTATTTTAGAGAACATATATCCGATCATGTCTATGAAGGCATGTTTGCACTCAATTTGGTAAAGATATATTTGCACATTGCTAATTTGTGTGGAACTAGAGAAATAACGAGTAATAGAGCTAATAGTTTGACAAAGTATTTAACGCCATTAAATACGTCTGTGACAAAAAAAACAGGTTGTGGGAATATAATTTTTCATATGAATATAAAAGGCATGTACTTTGTCAAATTCAGAGTTACAGTATATGCCTTCCAACACATTAGGTATTAGATTAGTGTACTCATTTTTACTCTTTGACTCATAATTCCAACACATTTCAAAAGGACCTATTTTAATAATAGTTTCGTACAAAATATAATTAGGTATGTATTTTTTTTCAAATAGATCACTAATTGAAAATTTACAAATTTCTGGTCAGACAACAAAATTAAAATTTGAGAAAATAGTCGGAACTCTAGCCTGGCCAGAAGAACAAAAATGTTTGCAATTGCATGGCAATTACATTGCCTCCACACATCCGATTAAGCATGAACGTTGATGGCTTAAGTTATTTTTACATTTCAGTTAAACGAATTGGCCAATAAAATCGTATCTGGAGGATCATGCAAACCAGTGGCAACCGGAAACTGGGGTTGTGGATCGCGTCAACGTGGGCATCCCCAATTGAAGCTTCTGTTGCAGTGGCTGGCTGCTAGCGTTGCTGGGGTGCCTGCACTTTTCTATTATACGTTTGGAAACGAAAATCTGTTTAAGGTATTTATAACAGTCAATGATATTTTTTTCTTATACGAAAACACAATACAGAGCAACATGAGTTGAAAAATAATTGGTTATTTTTTTCATAGGCCACTTTTTCTTTATAAGTAAATAAGTGATCAGTTAGACACAATTTTTTTTTTCTGAGATAAAACGCACTTTTTGTTTCTTGTTTAAGAGTTATTTATGGCATACTTAACCACTGTATTACTCCTAATAGTATAAGTGATATTTTTATTTAGATATGTCCTCTATGAATACGGCAAGTATTTAAATTATATTAATAAAAAAAATTATTTCGATATTACCTTATAGCTGGACACATTGGTAAGAGTGCTGGTGGATCGAAAGTGGACAGTGGGCCAACTTGCAAGAGCAATGTTAAAATTTTCACGTCAATATCTTCACGAACATCACGTCATTCCCGATAATCACACGTTGTTTGATGAACTTATAGGAATCGAGAAGATACCAGATGATGATTGATCTACAATTAATTAATTTTAATTAGTTTTGTACATTATGAAATATGGTACATGATGGCGATTTTTGAAGCTCCAACAATGCAATATTGTAATTTTAATAAATTTTGGAACTTCGGAAACTGTGGTGTTACTGTTAACTTAAATGGCGGGTCTTTATTGGCGCTATAACAGGTAAAAAACATTCGTTCAGAAATTTCTTTACAGTAGTTATGTTTTAATTTTGGGTTGATTTCGAATGGGCCAAGTGCACTGATTTACCACTACAGGAAATATTTTTTTATCAATAATTTGACGATTTATATTCATAAATATATTTGTGATTTAATGACTTACTTAATACTTTACGATCTGAATATTCACTAAAATATTAATACAATGTATTAAAATCATTTCGGTGCTAAAATATATGCAAATATGTTGCTATATACAATTTGCTACAAAGTTGCATTTCAAAATTTATTAGTAATTAATTATTTTTATACATAATCATTATTTTCACAGATTATAGAATACTCTTAGATTGTTCTGTGTTGTCTATGTTTTCTTCACATTTTTATTTTTATGTTTGCGCTATTCGAATGTGTTAAATTTAAATATTGCAATTTCGATGCATTTACGAGTCAATAGGAAGTTAATAGTATGTACATAAATATCAAAAGTATTTAGCATAGGAACACATTGATAATAATATAGTAATGGCAATAGTAATATAAGACATCTGTCATTAACAATTATAAGCAATATTAAGTTTTATCGGATTTCAGGATATTTTTGTACAAATATGAAATTATAAGAGGACACTCTTAAAAATACTCTTTGCACTTGTATTCTTAGCACAACATTCATTGGATTTTCAACTGTTACAGTTAAAAATATCTTATGATTTTTGTTTTTGTTTATCTCGTTAACATTTTGTTTGTTTAAGCAGAAAAGTCTTCCATAGCATGGTTCTCAATGTGTCCAAACTTTAATAATTTATGTAATCATTTATAATACAAAAGTTAAAAGAAAACAAAAGGCGTTTCATTTACCTTACTACTTTCCCTGACGATTACTATATTCGAAAGAAAAACCAAAAACTTATGTTTAACTAAAACGGACCATCATGCTATAAAAAAACGGATAATAATGATAATACAGAAATTAAATTTTAAAATACTTTGTAACACTACATAAATATATTATTTTAATTAAATGTTAAAAAACTACTTCGATTTTTTTCCTTAGTCTCTCAAATGGATGTTTCTTATCACTGCAGATCAGATTAATATTTGTATTGTAAAAACATATTTAAACATGTTTTTACAATGAATAAAGTTTTCACAGGTTGCTAAAAATCTTTTTTTTTTTTTTTTTTTTTTTTTTCCTTTGGCTCTAACACTGTTTGTGCATTAGCCAGCGTCAAGTATGGGATTTTTATAATTCGTTGTTTTAATTATTTACAGTTTATGCATAATGAAAAAACTAAGGAAACCAATCGCGACATAACATAAATAATTGAAAGCGCATAAATTTACAAATAATCAGAATAATTAATAATGGAAAAAAATCAAAATTATAGTTTAATGTTATTATTTACAATAAACATACTTATTATACTATATACAATGGGATTTAAATCTCGAAGAAGTAAATAAATATTGGTAGGAAGGGGAACGGACAGAGAAACTAAAGAAGTATATAAGGAAGAATGGTCATACTTAGGACAAGAAAAGAAAACATGATTCAAGTCAGAATAGCTCTCGCCACACTCACAGGCGGTACTAGTTACGATACCGAGTTTGTGCAAATGAACTGGAAGGCTGTTATGTCCCAGACGCATACGGATTATAGTAGAAGTGGCAGTTTTACCAAGCGACAATTTGGCAAACCACGGCTTCCTGGGAACGGAAGACTGTATAGCATACAAGAAACGACCCTTAATCCGGCCGTTCTTTTCCCAACACATATCCCACGAATTGTGGAGATATATGCCGGGCAAAGCAGCAAGATCATGGCCAAAATTCTTGTACGGGTATACGTCACCGGTCACAGTAGCACTGTTAGCCAAACTGTCAGCTTTCACATTTCCAGAGATACCACAGTGACTAGGTATCCAACAAAATGATACTAAATAGTTGTGTAATTGACATTGCAACAGCTTTCTCCTACATTCAAATATAACATGAAAGAATGGGTTTAGTTTAAGTGAAAATTTTGCTAAGCTCTGTAATGCACTTAAGGAATCGGTAAATACAACGGTTTTTTTGAGTTTGAAACACAGCACATATTCAAGAGCTTTTAGTAGTCCAAAACATTCACCGGTAAAGACCGATGATTCTGGAGGTAATTTAATTTTCTGAACTATTTTGTACTGTTTGTGGTACACTCCAACACCAACACACCCATTGGAGTGTTTAGAAGCATCTGTATACATTTGATGCCAGTTAGGCCATTTCATATTGACATTGGAATTAAAGTTTGCATTAGCATTAAAATCAGATTTTTCAATGCCAATAGAAAAGCATATCTCAGGAGAAAGAAGTAGAGAATCATAAGAAGAGCTAAATAGGGGAAGGATATAAAAGGAATGAGTTGGGGCTTGTAATTGTTTAAATTTCAGAAAGCTTTTTAATAGACAAGGTAAAGGTTTATGTGAAGAGGGTAATTTTTGAGAAAGAGATTCCAGTTTGGAAATGAGGGGATGATTATGGAACTGGGCAGTTCTAAAAATGAATCTATCTGACAGATATTGACGCCTTAAGTTTAATGGAGGGTCACAACATTCTATTTGCAGAGCATTAACCGGGCTCGATTTCATAGCACCAGAAACAATCCTCAAAGCCCTAGACTGTATGAGATCTAGTTTTCTAAAGCCTGCTACATTACCTGGATCTAAGAAAAAGGTCCCAAAATCAAGAACGCTTCTAATGACAGCATTATACACCAACCTCAATGTGGCCGGGTGAGCACCCCACCAAACTCCACTGAGACATCTCAGCATATTCAAGTGTCGCTCACATTTACCAACCACAAATTCGCAGTGTGGTTGACCTGTTAGTTTAGAATCAAGTATAGCTCCTAAGAACTTTACTTGATTATTGACGGGTAATATATTATCGCAATCATATCTTATAGTTGGTGAGGGAGGATTTCTGGATTTAGTGAAAAGTACGACGGTACTTTTTGAGGGAGACAGATCTAGGCCATTTGCATCCATCCAAGATTTTAGGAAAGATAAAGAGGACGAGACACGTTGTTCAGCATTACTTACAGACTTATCAGAGGCATAAATAACCAAGTCATCGGCATATTGTAATATACTAACTGAATCTCCGATAGAGTTTTCTAGGTCATGTGTATAAATATTGTACAATAAAGGACTCAGCACAGACCCTTGTGGCAAACCCTTCCATACCAGCCTACTAGGCATGTAAGGGCCGCCAACATCTAAAATAATTTTCCTCTCTGATAGAAGATTTACAATGAAATTATTTAAAAAATAAGGAACCTTTAATTTATCTAATTTACTTTTTAGAATATGTAACAAAACATTATCATAAGCCGAATTAATATCCAAGAAAGCTGCGACTACTGACTTTTTATTTGAGAAAGCATTACGAATGTCCGTGACTAATATGCCTAAATTGTCACACACACTTTTACCTTTTCGAAATCCAAACTGAGTTGGTGACAGATATTTATTATTTTCTATATACCATTCAAGCCGATTTTTAATTAAATGTTCAACAACTTTTGTTATCACCGATGACAAGACTATAGGACGGTATGATTTAATATCAGATCGAATCTTAGACGGTTTTAAAAATGGCAGCACTATTTGACTTCGCCAAGATGACGGTATGTCATTTGTCAAAAGAACTTTATTTATTAAATTTAAAAAGTAATTTAATCCATTTTCGCCAAGGTGAGACAAAAAGGAATATGGGATCCCATCTTCCCCAGGAGCACTGTCTTTAACGTAACTTAATACACCTTTTAATTCTAATAGCGTAAAAGGTAGATTTAATGAGGAAGGGACAACATCAGAGTTATTTTGTGTAGAAGAGTGGATGAGATCTGGAGCAGAAGGAGGAGCCAAGCGATCAAGGAATTGATCAGCTAATTCTATAGGAAGCAACGACGGGTTAGAAGGATTGATAGCTGACCTAAATCTTTTGATATTTCGCCAAATGACAGAAGAATTTATTCCAGGTGATAAAGAGCTACAATATTTCCTCCAACCCTCAGATTTCTTTTTTTTAAATAGTTTTTTAACCTCTTTCATTACATTCATTAAGACCTCGTATTTTTCCATAGACATATCATTGCGATAATTAAGCTCAGCTGCCTTGCGTTTTTTAATAGCTGTGGTACATTCTTCATCCCACCATGGTGGAGATGACAACTTATTACTACTCGGCTTTTTCCTAGGAAAAACACTATCAGCCGATTCTAACAAAACATCTTGTAAATAATTACTATTTGTGACATTATCTTCTGAGCAATTATTCAGTTTCTCTTCTACTAATAAACTGTATTGACTCCATTTCGAGTCTATGATTTTGTGTTTAAGGCGAGACTTTTTAATAAACATATTACTATTTTTTTTACAGGGAAATGAAATGATTATGGGATAATGATCACTATTGTAAGATGAACACAAAGTAGACCAAGAGAGAGAAGATGCTAAATTGGGAGTACAGATGGACAGGTCAATGGCACTAATTACTTCACCAGGCTTTGTAAGGCGAGTAGGAGAACCCGTATTTAAAATGCACAGGTTATACATGTCTAAGATATCCAATAATTCATACCCGTACCTATTTGATACTGAACTACCCCACGATGTATGATGAGAGTTGAAATCACCTAGAATCATGAAAGGCTGAGGGAGAACTGAAATTAAGTTTTTAATTTCATTGAATATTTGCAAGGAGGGGTGAGGGACATATATAGAGACAAAACAGATACCATCAACAATAGCTGTAATGATAGAAAAGCTGTTACTATGTGAAGGAAGAGGAAAGGAAGAAAAGATGCTTGAGTTTCTGATGAGCAGGCATACACCACCATACCCATCAGCCCTGTCTTCTCTTAAGCAAGAATAACCAGGGATTTTGAATACCTGATCTGGCTTTAGCCAGGTTTCAGATAAAGAAAAAATAAAAGGATTAAAATTATTTATAATGTGTATAATTTCATGCTTTTTGTTTATAATACTGCGGCAGTTCCATTGAACTAACCTGTCCATGTTGGCCATTATTATTATCAGTGTAGGAATTAATTAAATTAGCAGCGTGGGACGGTATAGATAAATTAGGTTGAGAAAGTAATTTAATTAATGTAGTAATTAACTCTATTATTGTCTGTTGTGAATTTGCATTAGGCGATGATGGTAATGCACATCCATTAGAAGGCTCTGGCATATTGTAGTCTCTTACAAGAGACTCATGTGCTACATGATCGAAACCTTTACTGTGTTGAGGAGGCGTTCTGGGTTTAGTGAAGACTGTTTTTTTATAAGATATTGTACGTGGAGGTGGTGAACCAGGCAATACTGTATTTCCACCAGGAAGAGATTTACTTGGGAGAGAGGATACAACATCAGCAAATGATTTCGAAATTGGGGGATGTAATTTTGACGCTTCAATATAAGATAAGCTATTCTCTGCCATTGTTACTTTTATATCTGTTTGTCTCACATATTCTGGGCATTTTTTGCTTGAAGCAAAGTGCAGCCCAGAGCATAAGCAACAAGAACCATGGTCTTCCTCTACATTACAAGTATCTCCAGTGTGGCCTTGACCACACTTGTAACACCTGGGCTTTGACCTGCATTGGACCTTGGTGTGCCCAAAGCGACAACAATTAAAGCACTGAATTGTGGGATACACATACAATTTAACCGGCATAGAATTATAACACATAAATATCCGTTTAGGCAAAACTTGTCCATCAAATGTAAAAACAACTGTTTGTGAAGGTTTCCACGTAGGTGAGTTATTGACCATGATTTTATAATTAAGTCGCCTGATTTTTATAATTTCCCCACACCCAATGGGTATGTTAGTGTTTTCCATAATATCTTCAGGAGACCATTCCGTTGGTACTCCCCTAACCAAACCCATCCTTGTAATATTGAAAGTAGGGATAAAAGCTTTCATGTTGTTAGTTGGTAAGCAGTTTGAATTTATGAAGCTGTTTGCGTCTGTATATTTACTAAAAGTTAATGTCATTTTATTTCTGCCAATACGTTTTAAACTACCATCTACAATATTTTTAAACAGAAATTTTTTTAAAAATCTCCCGAATACAACTGGGTGTAAAACTGTGCTATCATCATCAGCAGACTGTACTTTCTGCACATGTACCACAAACGGGCCGTGGTCATTGGCATCGTAACTAGCCCTACCAATTTGTGTGGTGGGTTTAGAAGATATACCGGTGGAAAGAGGCATTGTTGTCTTATTTGTGGAAGGACTAGGTGGAGGCAAATTGTTGGTTGGTGGTGTCACAGTGGTCTCAGCAAATTCATCTGTGCATTGACAAGAATGACTGTCTGAGGGTTTAGAGTGTTCTGTAGTACTTTTGCGTTTCCTTTTATTGCAATGTTTGCACATTTTATGTAAATTTTGCCTGTGACTGCGCTTCAGCTTCCTTTTAGAGGCCAAAGAACAGTCTGAATCCATACCGGATTCATTAGATATGGTGATAAATGCAACCGCGGGGGGCGCCGTGCCCCCCGGGTCCGGAGGCTCGTTCATAAAACTCAGAAAAGCTTACCAAAACTCGAAGAAAGAAGAAGAAAAATATAAATAATAATACAAATTATAAATATATACAATATTTAACTATTCTGATCACTAAATTTTTAAAAAATATTATTTTACAGAAAATTCAAACAAAAATCGCGCCCGCCAAATTCGAAGCTTCCCGCGTTTTCTAGTTAACCGCTAAAAATCTTTATAATCAAACTAGAAACTATTTTATTGTTTCTAGTCTATAGACAATAAACTAGAATTTTCTAAACTTGTCCAAAGCCCAGGCAACGTCTCTGAAACTCAACCATAGTTCGGAATTTCTCTTTTTTATTCAGATTTTTTTTCTTAATTATTGTTGAATGCAGCTAGTTTCTATCATACAAACCAGACGTGTTGCTAAGTGTGGTAGAGACTAGAGCTATGAGACATGAGGTCCATAAACTACAAATGAAACTATACAGACTCATAACGTTTTATTGGAAGTTTCAGTACACAATATTCTAAAATATTACAGCAACATGAGAACTTAATCCTAGGAGTAAACGGGCGTCAACCATTTTGGCCAATATCTCAAGATGTAAAAAATGTCATGATGGCTTTTTGACTTGTCAATTTTAATAGCATGTTACATAACAAAGAATGTTCATAATAGTTTTTATCTGCGCTCTTTCATAAACTATAAGACCATATTTTAATAGTTTATGTGCTTGGTTACTAATTGAAAGTCAAAAAATATATTTTAATAAGTGTCATCTTGAAATACAGTCATAGAGCCACAGAAAATGTTATCAACGCTTAAGTAACGAACAGATTAAAAATTATATTTTAATATCGTTTTAAGTCTCTCCACTAGGATTTTCAATGCAAAAAATTTTCTCATTGCAAAAATAGTAAGTGAATTTATAAAATCTGAATCATTGTGCTTAGAACTTATCTTTTGTTCATACAGCACATTTTAATCGTTTCTTGGTTGAAAGACAATGCCTTTTAGCCCTTGTCTACAGGGTGATCAAAAGAGATGTTCGTAACTATTACTATATTATTTCCATATGAGAGGAATGTGATAGCTATGGCAACAAATATCGTTTTAAGTCCTCAATACAATGTAGTTTATCATTTTCACGACGAGCACATTTCATAAAACAGACTTGAACGATAATAAACCTATGGTCGAAACGAAAACAGTTTTGAAATCAAATTACGGTAAAACTAAATAGATGCAAATAAATTGACATTTTCTGTGGCTCTTAGCGTCCCCCCTAAAAGAAAAGACCCCTCATGCGCCGTCCCACACCCTGTCTGTCATACATCACATTGAATCTATTCACTAACTGGTTGATAGCGTTACATCCCTTAGTGATTGTACCCAGGTAGGTCATGAGCGCCACATCGTTGCATTGCTAAGGAAAATACATAACATTTATAAAATGGGAGTTAACAAGTATGACTGTTAGCTAGTATTTTTGGAACATAAAGTTTTATAGTTTTTTTATTAAAATGTTTAGTTCTTTAAAGTTTTGCATATACATAGTATAGTAATAGAACTTAGTATAATTTTTTTGATGTTACATAATGATTAGCAAGTTTTCATTATAAAGACTTTTTTGTTAACTTTTGTAATCTTAAAACTATAATATCAAATTACTTACATTATAGAAATGTGTGCGAAACTGTTGCGATGTGAGCAAAGGCAGGCGATTTGATAAAGCTCGTGCTTCTCTAAGTAACGCTGGTCTTGGAGGCAAAGTACCATCCCTTATTGCCCGTACTGTACTGAGTACTGCTCTTACTCTTGAGACTAGCATTTTTATAGCTGACCGCTGGGCTGTTAAGTGATCGGCGACTGTAATAAAACATAAATCTTGAGTTAATATCAGTTTTAATTCTGTGTGAAAATTAAACATTTTAAAACAGTTTTGTAGTGTTTGAGGTACTAATTGGTATTAAAACAAAAGAAAAAGGCTATTAATTATACGTTAATTTAATTAAAATAAATTTATTTGTTTAACAGATTTGTTGTTCATTCAGCAACCCAGAAAAAATAATTAATTAAAAAATCAAGTGATTCATAAAATATTTGTTTATAATCATACCTAAGCTGTTAAATGCTGCTTCGCCAGATGATACCCTAGCTACATGATCCACACCAATTCTCTCAGCTTCTTCAGCAGCCAAAGTATATGTAAGGGGAGCAAGTAGCATTGTTGCTCTTCCATTCACCACATCTATTACTGATTCATATAGATCAACTGGCAGTTGCTAAAAATATTAGCTTTATTAAAAAAATATCAAAGCATCTTATACCTCATTTGGTTAAAGATAAAACTTAATTCAAGGACATATTTGTACAGTGTCTGTAAAAAAAATTACTATTATTATTATAGTTATCACAAGATTTGTGATTGTATTTTATACGGAAGTCCAAGTTTAATGGTCACCATTTGAACGTTCACTGTTCTTTACACCTGTAATTAAATTTTAGTTGTATTTACCTCACCATTCCTGCCACCTGGGTGTAGCATTAACATAACAGGACATTCATTAATATCACAAATTTGCCTGTGTACTGCAATGTCCCTTTCAGTCGGAGTCTCTCCAGTTGTATACCATCCCAGGAAATCCATTTCAGAAAATACTTGTTTGACTGTAAAAGGTGATAAAGGATAGACAATGCTTATTTACACAAAATTTAGACATGAATTATGAAAATGTAATAGAAAATGTGCAGACAATTACAGGTATTAAAAATACAATGTAATTGGGCTTGTATTCACAAAAAGTAGTTAATTACACAAGCTCATGATTTACCACCACATGAACACAAGGAGAGTAATCAGCACATGATTTTTTGTGTATGTGTATACACACAACTAACTGAATAGTGAACTTAAAGCTTTTCTTCATAAAAAGATGAATGTGTTTTCTTGTACTTACATTGTTCTTCCTTTAAATTATAGTAGTCTCTATCAATAACAATATCCCCTTCAATAACACTAAATACTAGTTCAAATGAATTCATTACTTCAATATTTCTTCCTTTTTGTTTGCCTATTAGTGCTCCAACCACTGAAAATAGGTATAAATAACTCATTACAAATAATACACTTAAACATCATTATAAAAAATAGAACTTAAATAGAAAAAGACATAAGAAGACAGCACATTCATTTATAAGTTATAAAATGTAATTGCCATGTAAAAACATTCAGTGTTCTTTTTCAGATCTACATAAATTAATCAAATGTAGCAAAAGTTATATATAAGGTCCACTCTACATAAAAATTTAAACAAATGTTTGAACCGTCATCAAACAAACTAACCTCATAATATGGACTGTGTGCTGAAAGCCAAGTTAAAACTCTGTAATTATAATAATATTAACCTGTTTGCGGAGAACCTTCTTGAGCACGTAATCTGGTCCAATGTTCCGAAACATTCATAATAACTAAAGGGTGAAGTGACACGGTAACAGAACCAGACGAAGCATTTGTAACTACAACACTTTTGTTGACTCCCGGAGGAGGTGCTGCAGGAGAAGCAGGATTAGGAACGTCTACTGATGGGCCAGATGAAGCACTTTCTACCTCAACTTCCATCTCAAAATCAATTCTATCAGCGCTAGACATAATTGCAACAAATGGGCTTTGTCGTTCAACAATACTATTTTTAAATATAAGGGTAAACCATAGTCTCAGGTAGGAATAAGCAAATCTTAATGCGGTTTAATAGAAAATTTTGCACTTTAAATTCAACTATCTTTTACTCCTCAACAACTGCCTATTCAACTAATCGGCGATCACAAAAATAGTAAGATGACAAAGAAATAAGAATTGCAAATTAATGAAATTGGAATGAGTTTTGGCTTTGACATTGACACCTCTTCGGCGAGTAAAATGACAGCATTAATGTGTTGCTGATCAACCTTCAGACGTCGCATAAATAGTAACTGCCAGTGTCAAAAACGTCAGATTTTTTTTATTTAAAAATGATGTTCAATAATGAATGGCGGAATGCCAATCATGATTGTGTTATCGTGAAATATAGCTTTTAGTTTACGCTTTAAGCGTAACGATTTATGTAATACGTGTAAATTAGCTTTCAATAAAATAATAAGTTTTATCTACATTTATCCCGGGATTTACAAATGTCAACAAAGATAACTCTCTAAAATATCGAAGTATCCGTAACACATGCTCATTGGTTAAATATAAAGTTGATCGTAAGAAAACAAAACATCAGGTTAGAAGATATTTTCTTATTTGCTACTATCGTACGGAGTTCACCACAATGGCAGCAACCGCGACCAAAGTTGTAGGGGCCGCCAAGGACATATCACCTCTTTATTATAGAATGCTATCAAAGTTTCCTCAAAACTTTACCTTTTGCTTTGCTTATGGATCTGCGGTTAAACCTCAAATTGGAAATGAGAAGAAACATAACATGATTGACTTGATTTACTGTGTAGATAACTCTCATAGATGGCATGGTGCAAACCTTGAAATTAATCCCTCTCATTACTCTGCTCTTCGTTTCTTGGGCAAAGGATTTGTTGCAAAGTTTCAAGAAAAATGGGGTGCTAAGGTCTATTTCAATACCTTGGTTGAAATGAAAGAAGAAAATGTAACAATTAAGTATGGAGTTGTATCACAAAAAGACTTAATTACAGATCTACTGGATTGGAACTACCTGTACCTAGCGGGTAGACTGCATAAACCTGTGGAAATAATTAAACAAACAAAATCTTCACAACTGCAAAATGCACTTCAGTCAAATTTGAGATCAGCAGTGCACACAGCTTTACTGATTTTGCCTGAGACATTTTCAGAATATGATTTTTATTTTGCCATATCAAATCTTAGTTATGCTGGAGATTTTCGCATGACTTTTGGTGAAAATAAAAATAAAGTGAGGAATATAGTACAACCCCAGTTACTCAGTTTTAGAGAATTATATCGCCCAATATTGCAACATTTCCATGCTTATGTTGATTTTCCAACTGGGGATGCACAATGCCATCAAGATTTAAGTCCAAAAACTAAACTGCATCATCTTATGCAATTGCCTATGGTTCCACAACAACGAATTGTTAAGTTCTGGAATCATGGTGGACCCCAACAGGATATGGAGGATGTGTTGAGAGCAGTTGCATATGATATTGATTGCGCTGTTATTTTAAGGCAGATACTCAAAGATATAGTTTGGCAATCCAGTATACGACAATCTTTAAAAGGCATACCCACTGCAGGTCTTCTAAAATCTATTCGGTACAGTGCTAAGAAGATAGCTAAAATGTTTTAGCTGTTCCTCATATTATTTGTATTTTATATATAGAATTAAATAGATGTATATAAGTAATCTGTGTATTTTTTACTTAGTTTGTTTAAATCCTTTTGTTTGCTTCTAGGAAAAATGTTATCTGATGAATCAAGCAGTGATTCAGAAACTGGCCGCTTTAAATGCCAAACAAACAAGCAAGATGGTCAACAGGGAAGGGGTGATACTAGGTCTACAAATAGAACAAGATCTCCTGGCAGAAACAAGCACCCTACTAATAGATATGATAAGGGTTTTGATAGAAAAAAAGATGATAGAGATCGATTTCATAGAGATAGACATAGACATGAAAGGTATTCTCCTATAAGGTCTAGGTATCCTAGAGATAGAAGTAGAGAGAGAAGATCTCATGAGAGACAAAGAGAGAAGGAGAGATCAAAGCACAAAGATTTTAGCCTAAATAGGGATCAGAGGAGGAGTTCAAGATCCAGGTTATCTAGATCTCCTATGCATAACAGAAATGTAAAAGATGAGACTAAAAATATTATTGTTTTAGACAAAACCACTGATAAGTATAATAGGAAACCCAGAGATGATAGTCCACCATCTCCTATTCACGCTGTTAAGAGGTCTGAGGTTTATAAACCTCAAGAACAACCGAAACCAAGGAAGAGCGAAAGTCCTGTTGTTATTGATCATGATAGTCCTGATGAGGAAGTACAATTAGGATCGTATTATAGCATGATACCAGCTATTGTTAAAGAAAAATCTGAAGAATCCAGTGAAATTGATTCATCCGATGATGAAAAGCTTCGTGCCAAGCTCTTAAATTTAGAAAAAGAACTGCACAAAAGCAAAAAGAAGAAACATAAGAAAAAACATAAAAAGAGAAGTTCAAAGTCAAAAGATAAAGTTTTGGATGCAATATCTGTTGAAGTTACAAGTACAACTGATATACAAGAAGTGCAAAATGAGCATAAAACGCAGTCAACAGAAGTTTCCTCCACACAAAAAAATAATCGTAAAGACAGCAGCGAGGAAGGAGAAATATTAAGTGATGAGGAGGAGTTTGATTCCAATGACCTGCGACACAAGTTAAAAAGATCAAAAACAGCACCAGAACAGCCTAAATTAGATGCTTGTGGTCCCGCACTGCCACCACATTTGCAGAAACGCTATACTAAAAGTGTGTCTCCTGATAATATTACAAATAAATTACCAGGTGAAAAGGTCAGAAATATAGGTATGTATTAATGTTTTTATCTATTTGATATAACTACAGTGTAACCTCTTTATAACGAATCTCAAGGGACCAACCATTTTTTTTTTTATTTTCGTTGTAGAGAGGGGAACCAATTATTTAGAATTTTGTCTTCCTCAAATATTGTGAGGACACCTGCAGTTCCGCTTGTAAAATCGCTCCTTCGTTTTTCCTAATGGTAGCAACAGTAGATGGGCTGAGTCCTTAACATATTCCAGCATCACTTTTTTTTTTCTCCCTTTTCAATCACATGTTGTAACACGTTTTTACTGGCCATCTTGACGGTTTCAAAGTTTTTTTTTTATATAACAGGGGGGCAAACGAGCCTGCGGGACGCCCAAAAAGGCAGTCGTCGCAGTCGTGGGTGTCTATGACCCATTTTTAGTGGGTGCGTTGCCGGCCTTTAAGGGAGGGAGGAGTACGCTCGAATTTAAAATTTTTGCATTTCGTATCTCTCAGGGAAGATCCCGGCCGGTAGTCGATTCCACAGTTCGCTAGTTCGCAAAAGAAAAGCTCCACAAAGGATTAGTTTTGTAAGCTGATTAGAGATATATTAAAATATTCAATCGATTTCTAAAGTACTGCAGAGTCAATACCCGAAAACAACTATACAAATAATGTTAGGTTATTATATTGTCTTTAGAATCCTCTCCCTAATTTTTTTTTAATTTTTAAATGACTTCACATTTTAGGACCAACTATACCATCTGACATGCGAAAAGTGCTTGCTGAACAAAGTCCGGAATTAATAAAAGAAAGTTCAGATGAAGATGGCATTGGTCCTTTACCCGCTGGTTCTGAAGAAAAATGGTCAGAGGCTCATGAAAAACTGGAAGTAAGGGCATATGAAATGAAGATTAAGAAATTGGAAGGGCATAGCATGAGAGGCAAGGATGTGAATCGGGAACAATGGATGCTTGAACTGCCGGAGGGAAAAACTAAGTTTTTAGGGCTTGAGGCCCGTGGATTTAGAGCAAAAGCGGGACCAGATATGTCTGACAGGTTTGATAATAAAACTTATTTACTTTGGTTATGTCATCTATGTATTTACTTATTTTCAGGGAAATATATTTTTTTTCTTTTTTTTTTAAACATTTAAATCTATATGTAATTCGAAACAGAAACGAAGTATGTACACACTTATGTGCAAAACTAACTGATTTAACGATTTACTAAGTTTGGCATAGTCCTAAAAATATTAAAAATCAAATTTCAGGAAATCAGATTTTGACATTACCACAAGGGTGTGAAATCCACTCGGACGATATCAGAGTAATATTATTAAAAATCTACGGTTTCGGCCACATTTCAGCGCCCTGAGAAATCTTCGCAAGAAGTCTCCAGGCATTACGATAACTGTTTATCTTAATATATATATTTCTTGTGTGCGTGTGTATGAGACTGAACTCCTCCTAAACGACTGGACCGATTTAGACGAAATTTTTTGTGTGTGTTCAAGGGGATCTGGGAATGGTTTAGATTCACAATTTTGTCCGCTGGACAATGTTTTTTTAATTAATTTTCAATTTATTAGTTGTTGTTGATTTTGGAATGTTTTACATTGGATCCGACAGACGGCGCTACCATCGCACTGTCAAATTTTAAATAATATTCGAATTTTAATTTTAGTCTGTCCCGAAATTTAAAAAAAGTTTTGTTATCATTGTGTTATATCGTGTGTGACCATGTGCTGGATCGTTAGATATTGTCATCACATTTGAATAATAATTTTCATCAAAATGGCTTATTAAAAATTGAAATTTTGAAATTAAAGACGTGTAGACAGGACAACGTCTGTTGGATCCGCTAGTGTATACATATATTCCTTCGATTTTTTTTCAATAGAATTGTATGGAAATGGAACATATATAAAACAATACTTCTAGATCTAGCTGGACAGACACTCCAGAAGATAAAGCTCGAAAGGCCTCTGGTGTAGTTGAGGAAGATCCTTCGGAAACTTTGCAACGAGAAGCGAAGGATCGGCAAGTGTCAAACAGAGATGCAGAACAGGAACAAGCCGTGAGGTAGGACATTTTGTAGGAAATGAAATTTACTTGATAAATCATTTAATTTTAAAAAGCAGTGCCCTCATACCTGAAGTCGTAGGTTCGATCCCGAGCTGTGTATCAATGGACTTTCTTATGGTGAAGGATGTAGGTAGGACATGTAGGTTTACTCACGATGTTTTCGTGAGTAAACCGACATGTCTTAGACCCAAAAAGTCGACGACGTGTGTCAGGCACTGGAGACTGATCACCTACTTGCCTATTAGATTTAAAAATCATCATGAAACAGATTCAAAAATCTGAGGTCAGGAGCGCTACAACCTAAATAGGTTGTAGCGCCACTGATTTACTTATTTTAATTTCAAAAAAGTTTTACACGTCACAACTATTAACAACTATTTTTATTATTATTATTGCTTACACCATAGTACAAATCTCTTCAATTTCCGTATAAACTAAAGTGTTTTAAGAAAATGCAATCGAAACGAAATCGTTAAATCTATCTTAAATTAGAGAGGCAATTTTTTATATTTTTTCTAATATGTATTGCGAAAATATTAGAAAAATTTAGTTTAATGGATTAATTCAGGATTACCATTAAATCAACAATCAATCACTTAAAATTTGTCCTTTGGAAATGGTGTGGTTTGGTTAATAATAGGTATTATTAACCAAACCACATTATATAATTAGAACTATTATATTTCTTATTTGCTACACGCCATTTCAATTATTAGATAAAGTTATATATTTTTTCCACAATCTCTACTTTAGTTGTAATTTTTTTTTAGGATCTACTAAGACTTAAATCTCACGTATTGATAGAAGAACACGCAATTAGCAATAAAATTATTTGATATTTTTTATAGGATACTTAAACATCATTTAATCTTCTAATCTACACATAACTTAAATGTTATATATTACAGACGACATAAAAAGAAGCATAAAAGAGATGAGAGTTTGTTGGAAATGCACCAAAAGAAACTGAAGAAGAAAAAGAAGGTAATTATATAATTCTTAAGCATAAGGTTGATATGTAAATACACATTAAACGCGAATATTTTCATATAGTTCGACATAAGGTGAAGTAATATTAAAATTCTGTAGAATTGAATTTAAATCCGATTTTTTTAAAACAATACTTATAGAAAACGAATTGGTTAAATAATGATATTTTAAGTAATTATGTTTGTTATGGAAGAGCTGGGAACCCTAACACACGTATATTTACTTAAAAGGTTTCCCAAATCTTACACTTACTTAAAATGAATAAAGACATAAAATTTTTCTCACAGAGAGAGCTGACACATTTTTAAAGAATATGCAACATATTCTAGAGTCTGTTTAATATATTATAAAAGTAATGCTTTAGAAATACACTTGGAATTGTATTAAGTAACTTCACCTTATTCACAGAAGGAAATAGAAGATAAGAAAGAGCGTCGTCCATTCAGCCGTGATGTAGACCTGCAAGTGAACAAATTTGATGAGGCCCAAAAGAAATCGATCATCAAGAAGGCACAGGACTTAAATACGAGGTTTTCACGCGGCGATGCTAAGTTTTTATAACACAAATATAGTTAATAAATTAGTGTATTGTCTGTTGAATTGCCGCTGTCAATCCTATTTTTTTTATAACGGCCACTTATTTTAAAGATGTAAATTAAAAGTTATTCTAAATGTTTTTTATATTTTCTTAATTTTTTTTTATAGAAGCTGACAAGTTCAAAATGTCAATGAGAGCATTTGTCAATAACAAAAAATGCAATACTCAATTGTCAATACTGTCAATGTTTCGTGAAAAAGCTTCAGAAACAATTCGTGTCAACTCATGTTTTTGTTTTAATATTAAATTAAAATTAATTCCTATATAGGAACCAGGTTTTACATCAATTTATATCATCTTATTGAAGGTGTTTGCATTTTTAGTTAATATTATTTTATTATGGCTTAGAAAGTAGAGTTATATGTTATAAATATATTGGTTCAAAATGAGAAGTCAATTAACAAGTGACGTTGTTAAATACATCTTATTATAATACATTGCAACAATTCAAAGTAATTTATATGACCACTAAGGGATCGTATAACGGAATGCAATTTTTGAAGATTTTAGAACTTTCCCTCCCGTAACGCACTATAACGTTTTTCTTGACGTTGACGTCTGCGTATACAAACGGAATAAGTTTGTGCCGTTCTGCCATGACCCAGTCGTGGTCAGGTAATAGTACTCTGTATTCCATATGCATTAAAAAAGGGCTCTAACTTTTCAAAAATAAAAAAATGTCACGTAACACGTTGTTTGATCCTTGTGACGCAACGTAACGTTTTACAAAACCCTCCTACCCCTTAATTGCGTTTAGTAATACTTGAAAGCTCCCTAATGACTGTCATGTTTCAATGATATTCGCCTTATTGAACGAAAATACTTTATATGAAAATTTAATTTATCGCGACTATGCGAAAAAAAGTCTGACATAGTAATGATGGCTGAAAAAAAGCAACTGCTTTATATGAAAGAGTTTCATATCCCTCGACAAGGTTTTTTGTATCAAAACGTTCAGGCGATACTACTTTAAAGTAAGTAAAATCCAAACGAATAATGTGACTTATTGTTTTCTCAAAGACTTTGCCAAAAATCTAAATTTATTAGCCAAACGCGATACATTTAACATCTTATAGTTTTCTTGTGTTAAGAAAAGATACTCGAATCTTACAATGTAGTAAGAAAGCATTTATTTCTTTCTTAATCGATTATCGAATGTAAAAGTTGGACATTGTGTGCACAGTTGTAAAACGCATTTTGCAATGATTGTTTGTAAACGAAGATTATTAGTTTAAGTCTAGTATGTACAATACACCCCGAGTTTTTGTTATTTCAAATGTAAACTTGTGTAAATATATCTTTGAAAAGGCTCTATTTCACTTTCTCCTTTCTATAAAACTTATATTTATGGTGTATACACATATTTGCTCTGTAAACATGTAAAAAGTATAATATATGAAATATTCTAGCGACGCCCATGGATCTAAATCAGTCTAATTGCACTGTTATAAGTCTTAATCTGTGCATTCGCCAACTCAATGAACAATTTAATATTTGACTTTATGTTTTTACTCTTTAATATTAACAATAACGCAATTCAATCCCCGCCCCGCATCGTAACGTTGTATCCCAAACCTCCAAAATCAATAAAAATTTGTATAGGCTATTTGTTTATGATTTACTTTAAAAAAAAGTATTTTATACTCATTGAGGCCATACTAAAACAAATTTATCATATATAGGAACGTTTAATTTTAATGAGGTTTATATTTTCATGTATAGTAATTATTCTTTGTTTGTCATGGTGGTTAAGTGGTCTGCTGATGCGCAGGTCTTCACTTCAGCATCTTGACAGCATAGATTTTCGTCAGCCGTCATATCGGCGTATACCCAAGGCTTCTCGCAGATTTTAAAGAATGCTGACAGCTGAAAATATTTTTATTTTTCATTATGTACCTACTGAATTCATTTCGTCAGTTAAAGTAAATAAAATAATGAACCTTGTCAGTATTAATAGTGGTAGAATGTGTTAGTTCAGTTAAGTTAAAGACTAATAAAGACCCAAGATTCGATTCCCAGGGAAACACACTCTCCTTGAAGCTAGCATCGGAATAATGGCCGTTGACATACCAAATGACGTTCAGTTCGCGGTCATAAACAATAAATAAACAAGACATACTTTAAGTTCATCAGCATTTTTGAGCCTGTTGCACAGTATTTCAGGGCCCTTAGCCTTCGCAGCGGTAGCTATGGCATTACATAAAACTTTACATTTGGTGCTGCCTTCTTCGTCGCAAGTGACTACTAATCCCGGAGATTGGGATAGTAGAGGTTCCGTATTTGCTTCTGGCGTGGTTGTAGGGAAACCACCACAAGAGCAATTCCCCTTTAAACCATCATTTATTAATGGCGCACTGTAAACAAAACATAGGTAATATTTTTACAAATATTTAAAAAACCAGTGGCTTCAGATTTTTTATCGGTTTTATAATCATTTGTCAATTTAATAGACTGAGATCTGCTCCTGTGGTTGACACCACCGTCGCCATATTGGGTCTAAGGCCAGTCGATGTCCTCACGGTGTTTTCCTTCACCGTTTGAGCGAAACTGAAATGCGCACATAGACGGAAAGTACATAGGTGCACAGACGGGAAATGAACCTACGACCTCAAAAATGAGAGCCCGAGAAAACTTATAAGTTTTATTGAAAAATTCTCCTCTCACCCATCACCATTATTTGTAGAAAACCTAGCTTCACAGCTGGATGTTCTGTCTATGCATATATTAAAAATCAACAACGATCCAGTGCTTTAAGCGTGAAAAGGGTGACAAAAAATAATATGTCGATATGGTGTCTATACTTCATCGTAGAGAAAGGAACATATAATATTAATACTAGTCAAGTTTTTCAGAAATAATTTAGTTAATAATGGTAACATTCAACGTATAGTATCGTTTAAATGACAACATTTAAAGTAAAGATCAAGTACCTACCTTGTGTGCAAGTCTTCAGCGCGGATCAGTCCTAGAGTGATTAATATACCAAAAAACTTGGGAAATGACATGTTGACGAATTGTAACCGATGTTCAGCTGGTTTCAGAATAACCTTTTCGTCGTGCTGATTTATATATACAATACCGGTCGCTTTCAATTAGAGCGACTACGATTATTACTATCTTGGGATAAATAAAGAAAAAAATCTAACGCATATAAATTAAGCATAAACACTTTATATACCTTTAACTTTCCTTAACCAGTTATTGTTAGCTTGGAAATTTGGGATTAGTATTAATTGAATAAAATTACCATATAATGTGAGATTATGAACGTAAGTCAAAAGCCACATTTGAGTTGTACGAAGTCTACACTTAGCACTGTCATTTCTGAATCTTACCCCGAATAACCAGATCCAGTGCGTTCGCCTCATGTTTTAACAATATTTTATATGTATATTTTATTGTTTGAAAATAATGTTGGTGGTTAAAAATTATAATTATATAACAGACCTGAACTTTTGAAAAATATGTCTACCCTACAGAAATCAGAACCTTGTTTTGATACGTACCAATTATACGATGAAGTTGTTTTGTTTCAACTTGTATCACAATGAACCATTACTGTGTATGACATTTGTTGACATAACATGGTAATTCATGCGGCGATCGTAATTCAATTCAGCTCGTAGTCTAACACTTCATTATCTAAGACTAGGAAATGCAACCCCGATCTCATAGGATTAACGACATTATGTGGCTATAGTATCAGAATAGTTAATCTCATCGATGAACAAACCTATATATATATAGATGTATCTGTGAGCGTCAGAAATACAACGGCAAAGTTCATATATTTGAAAATTAACAGTTCGCTTATAATAGCGGTTGTTGGACGTAAATCTTGCTTCTTAGGATGTTATTTCCAAAATCACTTCTAAATATCCAGGTTGCATAGAAGTAATTCTGAGTACTATTTATTCACCACTTGTATTAAACTAACTAACGACAGAATATATTTCGTTTTTTATTATAAATAATAGGTATAGTTATAATAGATATTTTTCTTTAAAATAATGTCGTATATGTAATGAACCTTTTAAACACATCCTAGCAATTTTCATCGTATTTGGGTTGTTCGATCTAAACAATTGGTTTTCGAATTTTAATTCTAAAATTCGCGAGTTTGTAATTCTTAATCCCAAGAGATTGCATTCCTTATCTAGAAGGTAACCTAGTTACGGCTTACGAGTCATTTCCTATTTCATATATTTTTTAGCCAAATAGGTAAATCAGCTCTCTGGCCTTACACCCAAAACAATTATTTTTCCGGGACGCTATAAAGGTCAGTTCATAATGGTAATTTTTATTGCATTAAGCAAATCTTTTTACTAAATCGATGTTTGTACTTATTATTTATGTGAATATATTAAATTAAAAAACAATCATTTCAAATACTTTATTAAAAGGCAGTCTTTTATTTTATTTTATAGGACTCTTACATTACATTTACCAAAAATATTTATTTCAATTTATATCATGATTTTATTAACCATGCCTTGTCAATTATTCTATTATTCTACTCTGCTTATATTATACACAAAATACTTCTACAGTCCATATTCAATCAATAAATGCAAGGATTTAAAAAGGATAATCTCTGTTTATTTATTACTTTAGAAAAAATTTATTTTCATGTCTGTTCTTAGTGATTTTATTTGGTAGTCTTTATTTTCAAAAAAATTATGATTCAGTAATATTTATTAATTATTATTGAAATATGGTATCCTGTGTATGTCCTACTGATTGTGTCATTTTAATTAAAAAAAAAATTAAAAGATAACACAATTGTCCTTTTACCAATTACCTGAAAAAAATACTTAAATATTTATTGGGCTTGGTCACTAAATCTGTACAGGTATATTTAGTTATACTTAGGTATAATCTCAGTTATATATTTTTTACTAATACATATATTGATTCTAATCTTAAATGTTAAGCATTATCTCTGTGGAGCGGGAGATGGTTTTGGCATTTTTCCAAGGAGTGCTTGAATTTCCTTTTTCTCATCATAGTTTTTCCACATCTCATACAAATTAATTATAGCTCTTACTATTTCCTGTATCTGAAATTAAAAAACAATCAAATGCTTAAGAATCTCAATAGAGGTATTTGAGGCAATTAAATTTACTTTAATAAATTAAAAAAAGAAGTGTTAATGTTCCAAAAAAGTTTCTTTATCTGGGTAGAAACCTGCTCTGGCAATGGCCACATTAAATATTTAAAAGAATGAAAAATTTATCTAGTCTATTAATTTCATTAATTTTAAAGTAACAGAAAATTGTAAATACCTTGTCCATATCTACATTAAGTTCAGCAAACCAAGGTTTTAAATTTTCTTTACCAAGCATAACACAAGCAATATGTAAGGCACCAATAGCAATCTGAAAAAATAAAAAAAGCCTTTAGTACCCATATTAATATTCTTTGTAATAAAATATGTATGTTCTATTTTACCTGGTATGGTGGATATAGCAAACTAACATCAGTGCGTAGGGAGTCATTGACAACTCTCCAAGCATATGTTGATAGTTGATCATCTTGACCTATATCTTGTACAAACAGCAACAATGGTCTGTATGGTTGGTAGACAATCAAGCAACAATCCAAGTTCTCTAACAAATAAAATTCACATTCTAGGATATGATTAGTTCTATAAGGAAACTCTTGCTGTCCATATGCATAACTGAATTTATTTTTAATTACCGTTTGGCATGTTGTTATTAACCGAGAATTAGAAATAACACCAAATTCCTCGACTTTAGATGCTAGAAACACACATGTAGGAGCTAAAAGCAAGGGATCTATACACTTCAGAGAATTTCTTGCGTAAAATCTTTTAAAGTAAACAGTAGCTGTGGCTATCACTTGCTGGCGAAGTTTCAGTTGTTCCCCTAAAACTTGAATAATGCTTGCAAAAAAATTAAATATTTTTTGGTATTCATCTTCTGTTAATTTTGATAGATCATGTTGGCGATCGCGAATAAGGTCTTGCTTGTCTAACATCCACTGCTGGTGATGTGAACTTTGCCAAAAATTACCAGCCATTGCTAAGATACTTTTCCCTTTTAGTATTTCTTTGGACCTCAAAAAATATTAGATTGTTTCAATTGCTTAGCTTTCAATCAAAATACATATCTTTTCGTTTACATTAAAATTAAAATAAATTTTAAAAACTACACAAGTCTGGACAATTCAAAAAGTCAAGAATGTCACGTGATGTCGTGATCTGAAAAACTTGATTTTTTAAACTGAATTGTTTAATATTATGACAGTTGTCATATTATGGTACTTGATATTACTTGTCTACGAGCACTATCATTTTCATACAAATTATTAATTTACTAAGTTGAGAAAATGCCTTAACAGTAGTGTATGTAGAAAGTCCAAAACGAAATTTGTATAAAAATTTGATTTTCCTGTTCCTACTGTTTTTATGTTAGTTTAGAGTTTCGTTGTCAATCATCAATGTCAGACTCAGTTAATCATAATATTTGTCAATTATCATTAGGTCATCAATGCTGATTTCTGCTTATTGCTCAACGTCAAAACAAAAAAAATATATTCTCGTGAGATATCGATTTTAATATTTTCATCTATAGTAAAGGCCGAAAACTAACAAGTTCAAGAAAAACTTAATTGCTGCCATTATAATCAATATTGCAATAGCATACATTTGCATATAAATAATTTAAGGTTAGACCTAGGAATGCATAAAATTTCTGAGTTTCAAGCTGTAGTTTTAGCAGCAGGAAGAGGTTCTCGACTTCCAGATGTCGGTGGAACGTTCTCAAAATGTCTTCTTCCTATAGGTCCATATCCACTACTATGGTATTCATTGAATATGCTTGAGAGAGTTGGGTTTCAAGGTATGTCATAATATGTTGATAATATAAATCATAATATGTATTAAGAAAATGTGTTATTTTCTAAGTATCCTGGTTGTGGTTTTTTATAAAATACGTAAAATTAGTTTTTAGATCTTTTTTAAATTTTTAATTGGAGTCGTTTTTTGTTTACAGTTATATTATTCTTGTGGCTTTAATTACTTACCATTTATTTTCAGAAACTATGGTCTTGGTACTTGACGATGACAAATCAAGCATATTGAGTGCATTGGAAAAATGTCCACTAAAAATTAAGTATGAATTGATTGTGATACCCTCTGAAGAGGATTGGGGCACTGCAAATTCTCTCAAACACATAAGTAGCAGGGTTACAACAGACTTAGTTGTAGTTTCTGGAGATTTGATATCAAATATCAATCTTAATGATGTTTTAAACCTTTATAGAAAGCATGATGCGGTACTTGCTTCTCTTTTCTTTAATAATGGTCCTGAAGAATGGATAGAACTTCCAGGACTTAAAACAAAAGCAAAGCCAGATCGTGATTTAGTGTGCTTAGACAAGGAGACAGAAAGATTATGTTGTCTAGCCAGTGCTAGTGATTTTGAAGAAAATGTAACACTTCCTAGGTTACTGTTAAAGAAATTTAACACTTTAAGTATGTACAGCAGATTATTAGATGCACATGTGTATGTAATGAAACATTGGGTAGTCAATTATCTTGTTGACATGGATAAGTTTACATCAATCAAAGGAGAATTAATTCCTCATTTAGTAAAGAAACAGTTATCTAAGCCCAAAAATGCTTTAGAAAAAAAAGGGATGTCAGAAAACAATATGGATATAAATAAGGATATTTTTGATTATGCACTTGAGAATGGCTATGAAAAACAGATTCGTGAGATGTCAGCATATAATGATCATAAACTTGGCAGTAAAGGTGTATACTCTGGTGACATTTTGAGGTGCTATGCACATATACCAGATAAAAGTACTTTTGGAATGAGAATTAATACTTTATCTGCCTTTTATTTGTCTAACAACAAGGTAAACATTTAAAAGTATACATTGTAAAAGTTCCATTTCACATACAGCATCTAAAAAAATTGTTAAAAATATTTTTACCTTGATATACATATAACTCTGTAAAATAATACATTGTAAATCAAAATAGTATGTAATTTAGTAATATATTATTTTTTTCATTTTCTTAAAGTGTATAAGTAGTAAAGTAAATAAATCAATGGATTATTTATTATTCTCATATACTTTTCAGATTTTATCAAAATGGGAAGAAATAACTGGATTGCCTCTTAATGAAAAAATACACCCAAATAGCGAAGTTAAAACAAAACAAATCGATGAAAACACGACAGTTGGTGAAAAAAGCATATTAAGTGAGAAAACATCCATCAAATGCACATTTATTGGTTCAAATTGTACTATAGAAAACAAAGTTAGGTTGACAAACTGTATTTTAATGAACAATGTGACGATTAAAGAAGGGTGTGTACTTCAAGATTGTATATTATATACCGGAGCTACAGTAGATACAAATTGTGCATTGCAATACTGTATTGTTGGACCCCATCATGTTGTGCCATCTACCACTAAGGGCAACCATCAACTGCTGGCAGAAACCACAGATAATATGATAACACTTGGCTAAATAAACTATTTAAAAACCCTAACTTGCTTTTACTTACTTTATTTACAAGATAATTTTTCAAGATTTACAATATAAATTTAAAATTAAGCTATACAAAAAAAAATTTAGTCATAGTAATGCATGTGTCGCAGGCATTTTGTATGATTCCGCCGTTTACATACGGCGTCGGCAGTTTATAAACGCTCGCTGTTCTTTAAAATGCCAAAGGCAATATGACAACTCGTTGAATTGTTGTAATTTCAACGTTGGTTGTAGTTTTAGGGTGACCATGAAGAAAACACAGTTGGGACAAATCAGACTTTATTTTAGCAATTAGTGCTTTTGTTTCTTACTTAGTTAAAATTAACAATCAGTGCTTTGGTTTCTTACTTAGTTAAAATATTTAAGTAACAATAACGACATTTATATTTTAAACAATAATTAAACTTCTTAGGATAATATGGCACTTTCAATGTATGTGTGTGTTATGTGTTATTTATGTTGTTTGTTGTTGTTGTGTATGTTATGTTGTGTGTTTGTTATTGTGTTAAGCCGTGACTCCTGCTCTCAAACAATATACAAAACATACCCCCGCGGGGTAGAGAGAGGAAGGGTTTCTCAAACATTTCCCTTCCCCTCTCTGACCCGCGGGGGTATGTTTTGTATATTGTTTGAGAGCAGGAGTCACGGCTTTATGTTGTGTTGTGTTTGTGTTGTTATGTTTGTTATTGTGTTTTTGTAAGTTGTTGTAATTTAAATTTAAATTAATATTTAAAAAATATAGTATATTTTCCTTCACACTAATTTTAAATTAACCTAGTTATAATTTGCTTAGTATGGTATTGTTGAAATCCGTATTTCAACGAAATTTATTAATATTTCCCAATACCTCTACACAGTCAAATACAAAAATATCCAGATGAAAACATATTCAGAAAAATATTATAAAAAGAAATCGAAAATTCGCCTGTAATTATTAGGCGGGTCTAAGTAATCAAATACAAAAATGTCCAAAGAAAAAGATATTTAGAAAAATATTATAAAAAGAAATAAAAAATTCGCCTATTATTATTAGGCGGGTTTTAGTAATACAGAAATCAAGAATTATTTATTTGCGCATGTCAAACATTTTTTTGACCAGAAATATTGTGCAGGGGTCTTCCGAGAACCAGATTCTATGGACACCTTAGCATCTTTTAGGTGCCGGATAACCTCAAAAATCTTCTCATTTGTCCACGGCTTTTTTACTGCTCCCGCTTGAAGATCGTAATACTTTTTCAACTCACTATAATAAATGTCTTTAAAATCACAATTATTTTGTGAAAAGTCTTTTGAACACATAGTATTTGCACTGTTTTCAATCATTTTTTGTGACACAAAACCACTACTTGACGCCATTTTGTTTGTTTCGGTCAACAGCGACGCGCGTGGTAAAAAACAGAACTAAATACTTCAATTTGCCGCGGCATTATGTATATAGCGATTCAATCGACAATCAAATGTTTAGGCCTATTACATAATGACACGGCATTATACATTTTGCCTTCGGCATATTACAAAACAGCGAGCGTTTATAAACTGCCGACGCCGTATGTAAACGGCGGAATCGTACAAAATGCCTGCGACATATGCACTAAAGCGCTGTAAATCCATAGTCTAACATTAAATATAATATTTTATAAATTAAATTCAAGAATTTGGAAATAATTAAAGTTTAATTTGACAATGAGTAACAAAATCTTAAAATTCACTTTGCCACTAAGAGAAGTTTTTAATGTCATGTTTTAGGGTGAGAGTGAGACTTAGAAACAAGGCTTCCTATAAGTTTTTTATGTATGGGAGTCAGTCTTAGCAATAAGTACGAAGTTGTAAACAGTTTCTACACAATTTTATCTTACTATTAACGATGGCCTTGGCCAAAAGTAATCGCGATAGGTAGCGCTCGGGATGAAAACTAGAAATCACAAATAATAGGTAATACGCTATTGCGTACACTTATTAGTGTTTAACTAAAAATTACATAATGTACATCAGACTTACTAATTAATTAATGTTAATGTAAAGCGTCGAAAGAAATCCAAATGTTACTCTCCGTCATTAATTAAGTGTAGGCACCTATTAGCTCCTTGCAGTCCTGCAATTCTGCGACAAAGAAAGGTACTTACTACGATTGACCTACGTAGGTATAGATATGTTGTTAAGTGTCAGAAATACAAAAAAAACCTTCGAAGGTTAATGTTTCTTATGTAGACTAGACTAAAGTCTAGTCTACATTAATTAATAATTTAAATTTAATTGTTAATTTATTTTTAATTTTATTTTTAAAATAATGTAATATAGTAGATATTATTTTTAATCATACTTAAATAAAAAAGTGTTGTTTAGATTTTTTCAATGCCTAAATTTAGAGATATTGTTAAATATTAGAATTAATAAAAATCAATGCATAACATTGTACTATATATCTTATAATAATATATAGTATGAACTGTGGGGAAAGTGATTTATAATTAATAAGTTTTAAGAAAAAAACGTAAAAGGAAACCAAAGTTAGCACTCTCCGTCAAAAAGTGCTCGTGCAGTCCCTGCTACAATTACAAAGGTACTTCTATTAAACTATTGAGACGATGTTCGGTGGTTTAAGTATAATTTCAGTAGATACTGTACACAAGTATAAACATAAACACGGTATACATATTATAACAATGATGTAAGCTACAATGACATCATATGGGGAAGTGAAGTAAAATGTGATATTAATGACATGTATTGCAGCTTGATAAAGTGGCATTTAGAAACTATTGACAAGCAAAGAAATACTCTAATCTCTGTTGAGTCAGCTAATTGAAAAAAAAATACTCAATCCTAAAAGCACTTTCGGGTAACATGGAATTTTAAATTGAGTCATATTAATAACACATATCGTGAACATTTAATAATTTAAACTATCTACTGAGCACTTACTTTTGTATGATATATATTATTAGTTAATAAAAGGTTTCCCAATGCGAAACAAATTATATTGAAATGGAAACCTAGACTACTGGGCTACAAGCCGAGTACTTTAAAGCCAACTACCACCAAGCCACGTTTATTGAATTATACACAGTTAATATATGGCTTTATTGGCGTTACATTTACTTTTGATAAAATAGAGCGATTAAACAATGTTATAAAATAAGGGGTAAGGTTAAAAATTGCTTATAAAATTTATTATTTGTCGTCACTAAGGGTAATTAATGATGTATTTAATATTGTAGTCGTAGATTACGATCTCCACAGCTGACATACTGAATTTAATGATCTCTTATTGTATCAATCATAGCTAGTCATTTCCAAAATCACTTCCAGTATTGCTTTGGTCAAACCAAACATAACGTAACCACGAAACGTAACGTGATTAAACAGTTATACTGCGTAAGTTTTTCTTTTATAGATAAATATGAATGGATATGGTAGGCGATAATTGACTCTTGTTCCTATAAATCGACTGAAAGGCATACCAACTATATTTATCTATTTAAATGCTAGTTTGAAAATCATTCCCTAAAAAATATCACAGTGCGTCAGGTACGACGGCTTTTTGTACGTTATTTTACTCTTCTAATTTATAGCTTAACATTTGTCTATGTCACCTTGACAGCTTTGATTTTTTATAACAAGCCGTAAAGACGTACTGAATTAGTTCATCGGTCCCGGATAAAGAATTGTTTATTGATGACAGATGCGCGACATGGCTGTTAATGTGATGAGTATTGCGTAAAAACGTTTAAGAATTGGAATATAATCCTTGTGATTATGAATATTATAATAAGCACGAGCCATTTTACCCCTTAGTGATAAAACAAAATGGTAAAATTTACGCAAAATCATGTATATTACGAAAATAATTAACCTAATTTAAATCGATGTTCAATTTTACTTCTTAATATTAAGCGTAGATTTTTTTAAATGTAATTCTTTAATTATTCATATCATAAACAGTAACGCTTGAAGTACATTTGAATCCTAAAAGTTTTGTCGTATAAGAAACGGACCGGTAATATTTTGTTATTAAATGTATATATATATAGTCGAGTTCTTTTAAAAATAAATATAAATGTTGACCTGTAGTTTATGGAATACCCGTCTGAACTTACATAGACGTGTCATCGGTGAGAGTGACAGTTTTATAGTGTATTCACGGATTAAAACGCACGTAAAAATAATTGATTGCGATGTTTTTTTTATTTTAAAGGTATTTATTTCACTATGTTATAGTATCCTATTTTTAAACCGACAAAATGATATTGAGATGTCTTAAATGCCTAGTATAAAATAACCTAGGACAACGGCCATGAACCAACTCACAGGAAAAAGCTAGTAAGTGCAGTCTCGTATGTCGCCACGTAGTGAAAAAAGCACTCACATCGTCATTGTTTTCGCAATGTTTACGGTTCATTGCGTGTTTGTGTTATGTAATTGCATGTGTATTGCATTACAAGCTGGGGTTGCGGTAAAACATAAAAGTATTGATATAACATGGAAATTTTAACGACGGTTGAAAAGAGTTCAACGGGAGGTCGTCTGATTATTATTAGATAATTTATTTATTACAAGTCATTTTAATTTAAAACGTTGAAAATTTTTGTTACTGTCTGTTAGCTCTCGTTTCAGTGTTTGAAGTCTCGGATAACAGGACTCTGAACTTATTTTAAGATTTTTCGTAATTATGAAAATATATTGTATAATATTTTTCTTTTCTCAGTTATCAAATAAGCGAATTATTAGTTTAAATAAAAGCAGTAATTTATTATGGAATAATTGCTTTGGTCTTAGATTTCTATATTTTTTACTGTTTCATAATAATTTTTTTATATGTAAGTAGCATTACTGTGTCCTGAATGATTATGTCCTGTGCCTGACACCTGCCCACTTTTTAGGTCGAAGACATGCCGGTTTTGTCATGATATTTTCCGTCACCGTCAAGGGCAGATTCAGCTTTAGCGCCAGGAGGAGGTGACATAGTCGTGGTCGTACAAAGTTATTATATTATATTAAATTAATTAAATGTTACAGGTATGTACATTGTACTTACATAAAATCTGTATGGGACAAAATATTGAAATAAAATCATTATGTTCAATTAGTGGTCCACCTAAGTCCTGGAATCAGCTCAGGGGGGGGGGGGTTCCTGACCCCTATGACCCCTTCCTGGATTAAATGCGCACATACTCAGGACATTGCAAAGCCGGTGCTCAAATCTTCAACCTAAAGGATGATAGTCGCAAACTACTAGGGCAACACCGCTCATAATGCATATTTATTTTGAAATTGTAAAGCTGTCCTGATGATCGCATAGCGTGGACTTTTACGTATAACCACAGACAGTATTGGTCATACATATCTCGTCCATAAACAATATTGCAATTCATCTAACATATCTGGGTCTTGACTCCATTCCGCTGCATAAGATATTGCGTGTATATTGGTACATTTTGTGGCAACATGTCTATTCGGTGTTACAATACTTGATATATTTCATGTTAACATGGCGTGTCTGGTTATGTCGATACTGTATTTCCGAATCCGAAAGTATGTTCTAGACAAATATGAATGTCTATGCAGATGTTTGGTTATAAGATATTATTTTAAATTAAATATTTATAAATATATTAAATGCTAAACTAAGTGGTACTTAATTAGACAAATGAGGTGTCAACTCACTGATACGTTCTCAAAACCTCAGGTTTCTCGACTCTATCTTATGGGCACTATCGCATCTTAGTTGGTAAGAAAAAGTATTAGTAAAAAATTAGGCTTGCTACGATCCTTAACAACAAATTAAAATCCCGCGCGGCCAAAAATAATAATGGCCATAATCAGATTAGGGTAAAAAACCATTCTCACCGGGAAAGACAAGGACCTTTACTGCGTATGACCACACCGCCACGGCCATGCCTACGCTCGCCAAAACAGCCCGAGCTGAGTTGTTAAGGCCCTTGAGGCCAACAGCCAGATTCCTTACAAAAAAACAAGCCTTAAGTTATTTGCTGATTTAATTAAAATAAATCTCAATATTTTTCGGAAATACAAGTCAAATGTCACCTAACTTTAACGGACAACTTCAAATGTTTATTAAATTATATGTAATTGTAGATATTGGAAAATATAATTAGCACATCGTTATTATGGTAACGACATTGGAGAGTTCGCTGTCAGTTGTCAGATATCAAGGACGCAAACATAACCTTATTTATGGTCTATAGCGAAAAGTATTGTAAACATTGCTTAATACGTTTTACGTGGTTACATGATTTACCGTATGTTTAAAAGATTGCAAGTTGTACGGTTCAGCGCTTACCAATTAAATACGTAACTATATGATGAATGAGACAGAGAATTCTTTTATTTATTGTTTTATTCAAATGTATTTTTTTAAATAATCATGAGATTTGAGATGTTTGGCTCATAGGTTTTTTTATACCATAAAAGATTTTGCTTTTGAATTTGATATCTACTGATTCTCCAGCAAATTGAACCCTGGATAAATTTATTAACACCTTCAATGCGATGGCGCTAGAATAAATGTTACTGCCAGTGCAGTACGAGTCACATACTACCCGTATCAATGATACCAGCTATGCCTACGACCTCTATTTTCCCGTATCAGATCTTCCAAGATACTTAAAGACATGAAAACTCATCAAATTAACAATAATTTTGAACTAGTCGATAGTTAACATCAGAGTCTACAAGCGTCCGGGTTTCTATTTAACATTCTAGAGGAATATAGGGACTAAATTGATATCTTTTATATATGCTAGAGAATCTAGCTGACTGCCGCCCAGTACGCACTTTATTACGACTAAATTCTTCCCATAACGTATTGAAGATGGTAATAACATCACACGGAGAGTTGTTATCAATTTTATGCTACAAACATAACATAAGAAGTTATACAATCATTATAAAAATATATGAGTATTAAGTTCTAAGCTATAATTTTGTTTTCCTTTGTTATTTAAAAACTATAAACATTAAATAAACCATTATAAAACATTATTACACGTCCACAATTACGCAAGTAAATATTCGAGAACATTGTCGTAGTGAAAATAAATCTACCTAAGTTTATATAATTTTTTAAACATGAGTAAGTATATATTTAAAGTATGAAAATGTTTAAGGATTCTGTCTCTAGCTGTAGCATTTAAATTAATCAGTGTATCACTTCGATGTCCGATGATGTCGTTCCACAGATGATCGTGTTTACGGCATTTTTGGCGCGAACTAGCTATCCACTAAAGTATTTCCGGATGGAAACGGACAGCATCGAACTCACTGGACTTCTTGCGGTGTGAGTCTCAATATACGGTATCACTTAACATCATATGAGCTTCCAATTTTCTAAACGTAATTGAGACAGGTTGCGTTCTTTATTAATCACAACTACTCGTACATATTTAATATATATATATAGTAGAAAAACAATTAATTAAAAGCAATAAAAAATCTGACTTTAAAATATAATTTACTAAAATATACTATTCGCAGCGTTCCCCCTTTGAATAGCTAGACTAATTCTTTGTCCGAGGTAGCCATCTCTTCGGTCTCGCGTGATATCCTTTTAGTAGGTACTAAACTTCTATCCGCACTATCATTTTGGATATTTCCTTAAAAAGCCTCTGACCTCACGGACAACGAATGTGACAAAACCTTACTCGGAGCCTAGATCCGTGTATTTGCAGAGCTTTTTCAGCCACTTCACAAGCCGCAATAGCTCTGCTCTTGTAATCCATGTTATTAAAAAAAATATATTAACTTACACAGTTTCACAATTTAATGAGAGTTGTGCTCGGCTACAGTGGTACTATAGCGAGGCCGAAATCGACACACTTCCGCGTGTATTTCATTAATTACCTTAAAGGTGAATCCAGCGTCCTTTCTAACCCTGAACAATTATTATTTCGTCGTGCAACCGCTTTGGTTGGTTATTAGCTCTAGGTAATTATATTATATATATAGTTTATCAAGTCATCCATTTTGCGTTTATAATTAATAGGTATTAACTATAACTAACTCACATTCAACGAATTCGTTGCAATTACATAAGAGGTGAATATAATTAATAATATATAATTTATTAAAATGACAAACATATATTTCACTACAAATAATATACAATTATCCAATTAGCCTAGAACAGTAAAATATATCACAGAATAACACAGTCATAAATACTTCTTTATGCATCTTATCGTTATAATATTATTGGCAGTTTCAATACTGGTTGTATTGAAATTGCCAATAATATTACAACATTACTGTTAACTGTAGGTTTAAGTGGCTTTTTAGGTAAACCTTTTGTAAGCATTGACTCCAAATACAATAGTTGTTTTGGATGACACAAAGTTGATTATAATCATCAGACGTAAGGTTTTCAGGGTTTTATAACTGTATGTATATTTATGTATTGGTTGCATCGATGCTAAATAGTAAACAAGCGACGACTACGAGGACAGGCTCGTAGTTCGTGCCTCGTACCACAGGGCAGTAAGCAGAAAACTTTCCCACGAAGCGCACGCGTTGTATTACACAAGCAATAAGACGCTCTGAAATTACGTGATTTCATTTAAGGCCAATTTCGATTCAGTGTACTTACAATTCTCTTTAATAAATATTATATTGTTCGTTTGTATTCAGTTCTTAATAGTGTTGGTGCATTGTTCGGACTACCGCTATTTTGGTAAGAATTCGTTCGATAATATGTGTACATAACAAGACTCTAGTTACTTAATAAGGTTTTAATGATTTCTACGCGACCTTTACCTAATACAAGAAAATATCGTTGTATATGTAAATATACTTAGTACATAAATGGTATTAAAAGAATGGTTTTTAAAGCTTACGAAATAGGAATACATAATCTAATATCGCAGATGAACGGACGGAATAAGCCATTTCTTCCAGACAAGCTAAAATATTTTAGTCAATTATTTAGTTTTATGACAGCTATTGGAATAGACTTCGCACGTTTGAAACCTGGTTGTGCACTTATGAACTTCTATCCATCCATATTTCATGCTCTAACACCGCCTGTATGGCGAATTTTTATACCCAAAGTTGACGACGTGTACCTATCAGATACATCGAAGATACTGGTAGCGTTCCGAAGATTCCAAGCGCCACTACGTTGATATTACAAAAAAAAATTTCGCAAAACCTTTAAAAAACTCTATGTTATTTAAACCAATTTCTTGTTAGCACGAAAACTATTATCTAAATAATTACCACAAAACCTCACAGCCCTAAATGCCACATTACATAATTTCAATTACTATGATAATTGCAGTCAAATAGTTATAATGATGTGAGAGATTGCGTGCTCTACGTGTTTATTTGATTCATTATAGTTTTCTCGAAATATAATTCAAGGAAATATTTCCGACTCCGTAACTATAGATTATACAATGTACAGAAATTATATCATTTAGAATGTTATCAGGGTTGCCAGGAAGGTCTCTGGCTGGTTTTGCAAGAGTGTTGAAAGTTTATTTATAAATATGAATGCATTTTTACATTACAATATTTTTATTATATTTATGATAATTCTTAACTATTATAATCATTTATTACGTGTTTTCTAATTTTTTACAATACGTCCGTAAATTAATTTAATAATTACTATATTTTTTATTATTTGTCTAGCATTATATAACCTAAAAGTGGTTGACCTAAGTTTCTTAATATGATTTTTTTTCAACAATTTTTTATCGTAATCAGGAATCAAATTGAATAAAATGATCCCAATATGGATTTAATAAGGCTCATAATAATATAAGAACCTATTAAACATTCCTGTAATCAATGATATATGTTGGCGCCTGGTAGGCAGTTATAGTGACCCCAGCTGGTTCTGTCCTTAACATAAGTTTCGCAATACAGCGAGGAAATGCTGCCAGCATTAAAGGTACACTGTTAAGTTAATTAATTACAACATTAAAAAGCTATAATAAATTTTATAAGCCTGGTGTATAAGCTATACTTACCACAACACTTTTCCCATTATATCTGTTATCTTGAGACAATCGAACCCGAACCCAATAATTTAAATCTACAATCTCATATAAAAAAAAATGAGATTGTAAATTGTCAGCCCGTGACAGTCGATCGATCTCCTATCTGCATCCCAATAACCAAACCCTACGAAGACAATCCATTGGCGACGCATAGAATGCAACCAATTCGCTCTTTACATTCATATTTGATAATCAATATAAACCAAATAAAGTAGATAAAACTGAAAAATAATAAAATAAACATGGCTATGTTTAAAACATATCAAATAGTTTTTTTTATTATTTTTAAAACTGGTATAAATTACAATCTTAGGATATTGGCACAGTTGAACTGTCTTTTTATACAAAGCCTACAAGACCTATCATGGATAGCTTGTACCGACTAACCATCTGTCCATTGATTATTGGCACACTTTTATCAATATTTGGATTAAGACGTCTATCTCAGATGGTCAAAAATGGATTGAGATAGGTCATTGGGTTTGGGCGTCAGGTGCTAGTATGAAGACGTAATTATTGCTACGATAAATACTATCGTAGTTGAACGACATGGGACTTTCATAAAGTTTTGTAGTTAAAGAAATAAATCATATCTATTATATCTTATCTGTTGTATCTTACGATTAATTCCCATTTGGTGCCAATACACTTTAGGTGTACCATGGTTATCGTTACTCAACTAACAAAAAAGCCTTGGTGATCTACTCCGAAAGCCAGGCACGTAGGTATTAGGCAAGACTCCCTCTTGGACGACTACTTAAACTTGCAACACACGTTGCTTTCTAATCTATAGATTCTAGTGCCTTCGAAAAAAATAAATAAACAATAATTATCTGTATTCGAAATGTTAATTGAATCTTCAAGCTGTCGCGGTTATTTTGTTTTTCCTTAATATTGAGTTTCGGATAAATACAAATAAACTTACACCAATGCAATCGGCATTATTTGTATTACTATAAATTGCCTGTGTTCATTTTAGTTTAGATTGCAGTGCATCTAAATGCATTACAGAATCACATTATTTCGAAGACACTGGCATGATCGTCCTATTAACATAATTATATCTTTTATTTGTAAATCTTTCTGGGGTGTTAAATGTTAATGTAAAATAAAAGACGAAACGATGCGTGCGTTTTTTGATCAACGTATTCGTTAATCGTAATTCTTCGAACGGAACGTGTCATTTGTCACAGTCCACAGACATTGGACAAGATGCTGTTGACAATTGACAATCAAACCTCTTCTTCTATTAACCTACTCACGTGTACAATTTATATAATAGGTAATTAATAAGTCATGATTAAGTCATGTGTTTATTTTTTTACAGTGTAAATACAGTAGATGCGACAGAGTAGTAAAAGGAGTGCAATTTAGTTTTATGATCGTTAACTGGCTTTTTAAACATACCATAAAAACGTATGCGGTATTTTTATACAAGTACGTATACATTTAACATGTTACAAAAGCAATAAGAACTATAATAACAAACGCGACATTAATTTAAAATTATGTTCCGAGAGAAAATTTTTTTTTGGCCGCTAACAATCTATATCGACTCGTATAATTAACCGAATATAATTTATTTGTACAGAATTCATTTTAGGATAATATTTGTACGTAATTCATTTTAGGATTGATTTAAAGAAAAAAAATGCCCAGATTTTATTTCCAAAATCATAATATCAAAACATCTTTTTCAACTTGCAACAATCTCTCTTTTACGTACGTCACGCCTTTAAAATGCTAAAACGCACAAAATGTAAACTTGTAATACGAGAATTATTGTGGTTTGTAATTATTATGTTCCACTCACCCATTTATTATGTGTGAAAGCAACAAGGAAACAATTTATTTCTTGTTAGATTTTTATACGCATTAATTTTATGCAACCTATTAGAATGATTATTATCAATATTTACTTGCTTATATTATCATCTAGCCCAGAGTTCCCCAAACTTTTTTGTATCGACCCATTGCCATGTATTTCCGTGTTGGGTAGACCCCCAACTCCTACGACAACCCCTACTGGATTTCCTGTAAATTTCTAACTGTAGTGAAGTTTAGTGTTAAAAACTTAAAGTAAAAACACATGTTAATTTATACATTTATTAATTAAATTTACATTAAAACTACTCAAAATAAAATTTTGTATCTGTTATGTAAAATATACGTAATTTTATAAACATATATAATATTTTTTTTACTTCATAGGTACTTTTATAATCCACTATCGTGGACCCCCATTTTCATTACCGGAATTTTTTTTCGCTGACGTAGACCCCTTGCAGGTTGTCATACCACTTTGGGAATCGAATTCTAGCCAATCTATTCTTTATTCTTTATTTCTATATTTTAAATATAATCTATGTCTGTGAACAAATTTAGTCCATAGGGCATAGACAAACAACGATAAAAACCTCTGCTTCAAATAATTTGAAACAACGAATTTTAGCATATGATTACCAAAAAAATAGAAGATTTAATCATCGTTTAATATTAATTAGATTTTCAATATACAATTTATAATAGCGAATAGCGTTGCTATCCAAACTTGGATTCTATTGTTTTTTATTGTAAATGAAAAACGTGTTGTCACTTTGCTCTATGCTTCCTGACCGGAAGAATGAGTGGGCCTCATTTGTATGCTTGCAAACACTTGAGACAGAATTCTATACTTAGACTATTATTGTTATTTGTTGGAAATTTAATTAAAGGGGTTTTTCCGTTATATAGTTTTAACTTGCAATTAATAGCAGTATTTCTACAGATAAATAATAATATATTTTATCGTATATAATATATAGAATTCTATATGTATTAAAAGTAGCATTGTCTACTAAGTATGCATTTCCTGTATGGGTTTAGTATAAATCCAGCTACAATCTTTTAGATTTGGGTTTCAGAATTCAGATTTGTCTGTTACGGTTTGCTTTTTGTTAAAGATGCCTGTCACACGCCGTCAATTTTTGGGTCTAAGAAATGCCGGATTCCGGACGATGTTTTCCTTTACCGTAGGAGCGAGTTCAAATACGCAATAGGCTACTAGGCCAACATGTTCCATATGTATTTAACAGGTATTCTTTCAAAACACTTCTCACGAGTAGCACACTTATTACTATTTTTTTTAAATAATGTTTATTTTAATGAGTACAGAATATTTTATAAACATATAACAAGATACGATAAAAAATCGGTAAAATCCAGTTTCATAAACAGTAGAGTATCAGGAAGAACCAGCCGAGTGCAAAATGTGCAACATTATACAATAGTTATTTGATGCGGTAGTTGGCGCTCTCGAAGCGTATTCAAAGGCATAAATCATTGCACAAGTACGGTATATGTCCTAAAGGCTACTTATAAATGTCAAACATGAAACATGGTGCTACTTCGGATAAGGTACTGAGAAGTTGCAGTAGTATTGTGCCGGTAGTCGACCGGCTCAGTCAATTCCCAGTCTATTAGATATTTGTATTCCGAAAAAAACATAGATTTGAATGTGTTATTTTACAACTGTAGGGCAAATGATGGTAAAGTTAATAATTCAAAAATACTTGAAATATTTATTTTTAAACCGACAAGACCAGGAAAGCTATTTTTTTATTATTATTCTCTAAAGTCTATAGTCGGCTCTAGTGTAGTGTAGTGTTCGATATATACTATATCTCCAAGCACTTTATTAGTTATGGTTGAGGTGTGAATGGCTTGTTATTCGAGAATGACGATGTCTATATTATAATTATATATTTTACAAAGTTTTTAAATTTGCAAATAACTAATTAAGGTAACTATGTTGTACCTACAAGAATGAATTATCAATTTGTACACTGGCAACATTTACCACTATGCTAATCCTGCTTATAAACTATTTGCATGTGATATAACGATATTGGTAAACTTAGAGAATCTCGAACATAAAACGAAGCAATATCTTACATTCCGTTTAAATCGTCGAGGTTAGCGAGAGACGTATGCAAATTCTTGCCCTTAATTATCTTTCTGACCTTCGCTAAAAGCTAAAAGATTAGGATCACAAAAATAACAACGAACAATATAACATTATGTTTAACGGTTACTATTACTCTTTGTTTAGAAGTACACGTGACGGCCTTTTAAAAAGGCTTAGAACAAAGTTCATACCCGTTAGTGGGTTTTCCTTATTTCTATTCTACCTTTTTTGACAGGCTTCATCAACCGAAAGTATACTTGTGTATGTATTCTGTACGATCCAAGGCTGTATATTTTCCTCACTTAGGTCTTTTTTTGTTTTGTTAGCATGGCGATTACCTGAATCGTAGTTAAAACACGAATAGCACTTTTAGCAGCTTAAAATACCTGTTCACGGATATTTTATTGTTTGCCCAGGGATTTGACGCATTCTGGCTTTGTTCCAATTTAATACTTGAAAAAGTTAAAAAAAAACAGGTCAAGATGCTAGATCTCAGACCTAACAATTGTCATATTTATACCTAAATATACCTACTATTGTACTTTCTATCTTTAATTCCTCTTAGAATACATCCAATTCCAACTTTATATACTGACTTCTTTCCTGCTTCAACTATATTTATGTATTTTTCATGTAATCATGTTTTTTACACATAAAAAAACGGAATCCCTTACTTTCAGAAGTGTTGATAATAATATCACAAATAAAAGTACCATAAAAGAAAGACCCAAGATTTCTGTATTCGTTTCATGATCACTTGTTAATCTAACAGGCCAAGTAGGTCATCCTGTGCCTGACACATGCTGTTGACAGTTTGGGTCTAAGCTAAGCCAGATCCTCACGATGTTTTCCTTCATATGAGCGAATGTTAAATGCGCATTTAAAAATAAGTCCATTGGTGCATCACCGGCGATCGAACCTACGACTTCAGGATTGAGGGTTGAACACTGAAGCCACTAGACCAACACTTCTCTTGAAATGAAACACGCATTTATTTTTTAAATGAACTACTTTTTAGGCTATTATTATTATTATTTTTATCTGTTACATTTAATAGACCTAAACATTAAAAAAAATTGTTAATGGTTAAACACAACTGCCTTATAGATCTCACACAATCTATAAATGCGAATGAAAGACGAACATTCAAGAAGTATACGTAATCCTCGTCAAGTACCAATTTCTTAAGCTTATAAATTGTCAAGACAGAAATAGTGGCCTAATGACCAGTACATTACTTGCGACCTCAATTATAGCTAACTTCATGACATAACGGTTGCGTTGAGCTCTAGTTCGTTAACTATTACCTGGAAGGTGACAAAAGAAGATGTACGGCCAGATTATAGGTCTGTATGACTAGGAATAACAATGGAGGCCGAAATAGTATTAAAAAAAATGAGAACAATATTCGTACACATACTGAAAAATCATAGGAAAATTTGTTTACTATTGTTTAGTAGTCCGAATTTGAAAGTGTCTTCCCAAAGTATCCATTGTGCGGGTAGCTCCGGTTAGCCTCCCCTTAATCCGGACGTTACCTTACGTATTCGTCATGTGATTATATATAATTATTTCAGGTACATAACATTAAAATACATTTATATTTGTATCAATCCTGGGTTACCTTTTCTGGCATAGGCCTCCTCCAACTCCCGTCATTTCTGCAGTTTGCCACTCTCTTCCATGCTTGCTGTTTCTTTAATCAGAACTATACACATTCTAAATGGTCTTCCACTTTTATGTATATTCTACCTTGGGCACAAGTTTAATACTTTGTTGCTCCACTTTTTTGTTCCTCTTGACTTGTGTTCCGCCCATTTCCTCTTAAGTTTATTTATCTTCATCGTGACATCTGTCATTCATCTTTGTAATGTTTTTTTTTTATTTTTATATATTTTTCTCTTCTCTAGCATACATTGTTCCATGGATCTTCGATACAGCTGTAGATTTGTGTTGTTTTAACTTACTCTCGTGGGTAACCTAGCCTATCAAGCACACTTGGCGATTTATTTTAAATTTTTGTAAAATTTATGTTTACAATTTTGTATCGATGAAATGTTTTACCCTTTGTACTTCTTTCAACAAACTATTTCCTATACAAACTAGACAACCCATACGCAGTTTAATGAAGATCTAGTACCCTTTTTTCTAAATATATCTATATCATAGTATAACATAGTATCTCAGTTATAGGTGTTGAGAAAGAGGTGGCACATGGGCTGGGGCCTAGAGCGGTAAGGTCTGCAACTACCGCCGGGCCTGGCATTATTATATACATATAATTAAACAGATGTTACATTGTAGCGGAAAGAGGCAGTACCTTTTCCGCGTTTCTGTTGTACTAAAAGGTTCAAACCGATTTACAATTGCGAATCGCTAATTTACAATTTATTAGAGCGTTACAAAGTACAGTTTAAATTCAATATGCAATAGTTTTACCACAGCCTCTGTTTACACAATATTGTATCTTTCAAATAATTAACAACGTATTATGGTTGATTGAGCACTAACATATAGGATTTCCTCCGTGAAACGATTAAAATAAAAAAATTATAATAGAATTAAATTTATATCAGTGACCAGAGATGTATTCATAATTTAATTTATAGAGAGTAATTCGTAATATGCAACTAAATTACATGTTTAACTGTAAATATAATGCGATACATAATAAATAATAATAATTTTTTTTATCGTTTTTCTCAAATTTTTTTTTTACATCATTAAATGAGTATGAGACAACCCCCGTAAGTAGTCAAGAGACACTTGTGTTGGGGTTGGCTCGCTACTTCCCTTAACAAACTAACTTTAACTAAATCTAAATTAACTTAATCTATGAATGCGTGTATGTGTGTGTATGTGTGCATGTCTGTGTATGTGTGCATGTGTGTGTATGTGTGCATGTGTGTGCTATGTGTGAGCGAGTGTGCACGAGAGTTGTGTCTGAATTTTTAAAGTAACTTTTTAACGATTCAAATAAAACATTTAAAATAACAATAAAAGTGCCAGATATTGTTTTGTAAGTATTGTGTATTAGTCGTAGCCAACTAGATTTTCTAGCCGTTCAATTAACCGTTTAACTATCGGCCTGAAAGATGTTCAGCAGTTGATTAAACAGCTAGGCAAATGACTTGGATCGATGACGTTTCATTACTTGCCTAACCTATTGACTGTTTATTTAAATAATAAACAGTCAACAGGTTAGGCAAGTAGAAATAATTAGATACAATTCAAACTGTAAATATGGCGTCGGCAAACCACAACTTTGATGGTGTTTTCCAAACTTTCATGAAAAACAACAAGTAAAGTGTGTAGTGACAATAATATTGTGAATTTGACTTAAGCAATTTAATTTTAAAATAATTTTGTATGGCATATGGTTTTTTCTCTGCCAAATAATGGCTCTATCGTACGAATGGCCTTAGCATTAGCGAGTTTATTAAATGTTGTATCAAACGCTACGGCTGAAAATCTTTCAGGGTGTTAGTTAAACGGCTAGGCTGTTAATTTAACGGCTGATTAAGCTGGTTGGCTGCGACATATACATAATTATTAGACTTAAGTAAGCAATGATCGGTCAGATTTAGGTAAATATGCAATTTCATACGAGTATAATCGGGTTAAATCATTGCAATATTGAACGTTACGTATGTACGTTTAATATTGCAAAACCAATGAAACTATTTTTTGTTGTTCAGCATTTAAAATCTTACTTGAAAACATAAATTGTCGTATGTCAAGTCTATGAAATGTCAATTATTTTATAAATCGGACTAAATACCAAAGTCTATTTATTTTCTTGTTTATAATTAAGTTATGTTTATGTTAAGTCTCTTGAAACATGAACTGAAAGTAAAGGTCCATACGAGAAATAGCTTTCATTTCTCCGTATTTATTGGTCATAGATATAACTTCGGATCAAATATCCAACGAAACCATTAGAGATACTTTCGCTTGTAGAAATAATATTAATTGTGGTTATCGATGATTTTTAGAAACTTTGTCACTTAAAAGATAATATGTATAAATAATAACTTGCCTGTTTTTGGCAAGTATGGTCAATATTAATTTTAAAAAGGTATAGAATGTCTTAAATCGTCCTTTACGCGTACGAAGCGCAGACATTGTACACAGCATCCATAAGACTCCGAGTAGTTATAGCAAGCGACATCTGGGATGCTGGTCCATTGTAAGTACTGCAGTCGATCTCCCCTAACTCTTACTACAAAAGCGAACTGTCTTTGAAGGATACTTGCTTCGTCAACATAAGCGAATAAGGCTCTGCTGTTTCCGCATCCCCAAATTTATATAAATATATAAATTAATGCATTTCCCCAAATAACAAAAGGCTATGAAGAAAGGATGAATTTATTATTTTAATAATGAATAATGTAATAAATACGTAGGCTTAAAGTGCGTATTATATTAGGTGTGTATGTGTGTGTCGGAGAGTTTCTTGCCAGTTCTTTTTATGTCTTATATGCTTTGATAACTAGTAGTATATAGTATCATACTAGACTAGAATAGACACGTTATATAAATTTGACTTTGTTTCTTATATACCTACAATTATTACAAGACAAATTGTTAATAGTATTTAGTCATTACGATATCAACGCAAACACCAAAGATCGTAAAACGAAATAGGATTGATAAATAGATTCATGGTAAAACTAATAGTTAGGCATATACTTGGAAATACATCACGAAATTATTATAATATTTAAACGGATGTAAATGAAGGTTTGTAAATATTGAAGTGCCAAATATTAATATATAGACTCATTAAACAACAGACTTTTAATGAATTTGTTATCGTTAATATATGTTTTATGCATTATGTGCGGTTATGCAATGCTGTTTAAGTTATTATACTAATAAAATAAGTATATACCTTCCTCAATTCGCCAATGAAAATGTCCTTCGAAATACCTGAACAAGCTTATATTCCAACATGGCAATGACCGCATAGCAGTATTTAGAATGGAGAAAGCTTTTGAAACATTAAAACCTGTCTTCGGACCCTTAAATTCTAAGTTGTACTTGCTATATCGTCTGTAGACTATAAAAACTTCTTTCGAATGATCTTTTGTTTATTGCCTTGCATCCGCCTCTATAGCTTTGTGGTCGTTTGTTAATTTAATGCGAGTAACGGTTTTAAAAATCATACGATCGTAACATTTAAAAAGGTTGTTATAAATTGACATTACATATATTCGATTTGACAAATGCCCAAAACCTAACTCTGTTCACAGACATATGTCCCAGTATTCTTATAAGACTAAATACACGACATAACGTATTGACGAAGTATTTGAAAATTATGAGGAAATAGTTAGGAAATAGAACCTTGGCTTCCGCTACATGTTATCGAAATTCGGCAGAATTTTTCGGCTTTTATAAAAAATTCAAATATGCAGCCTTGAAATCGTTGATTTAAATTATCATTGCTTATAACGTCTATATTAGATGAATGAATTGGACACCTTTCACGAACAAGTTAAACCACTTTCGCTTCAGCCACTCGAATCAGGTCACTCGGCACTTCGGGATTTCTCCTACTTTAAAAATTATAATAAATATTTTGTATATACTAACGTATTGCAATATGCTGCTTTATCTGCGGTGTGTGCAACATTTATCTATGCGCGTTTATTGGCATCTATTATAAGGCTTTCAAACTTTTATGTGAGTGCCTATTATGTAGAAAGGCAATACTTTCATTATCCTATGTTTGACATAAGCAACGAATAAAAACAAAAAGTGATTTATAACATTGTTAACGCTAATATACCAGCAATTTTCAATAGTGAAAAAATCTATATCTATAAATATATATAAAAAAAAATCTATAAATATTATACTACTATTGCTATTATAAAATAGCAATAGTAGTATAATATTTATAGATTTTCGATTGCACTTATTAATTACGTTTCTTTATAATTTAGCAAATAATTGAGCATCATTTATTCTATAATTTTAGTGACTAATTGCATTCTCAGTGATTATTTTTCACCATCTCCAGTCAATTGTATATAAAAAACCCTGTTTCGAACAGGCCACCTCAAAATCCCTACGTACTAAAATAAATATAATTCGTACCAATAATTCATTTGCAAACATTAATACATATTTATAAACATTATTAGCTACTTAATAGAATAAATTTTACATTACGCGAGTCATATTACCGATTTTCTATTTGCTTCATTACAAAAAATTGTGTAAGACCGATGCTTCTAGAAAGAATGCGTAACAAATAACGTGTATGTCTGCGCTGCATTTTAAGGAATAATACTTACGTAAATTACATAGATACTCCTATACACTAATTCGACTTAGCATGCTGCTGTCATCTCCTTGGACGTGACACATCTTGTACGGTGAAACTTTGATGACAATTGACATTTACTAAGCAAAGCGACTTTTGAAAACAAGTATAGGTATTGGTGGAGAGAATAGTAAATAGGTTTAAGAGTATTTTTTACTCTACACCGTACGAGCGACTGGCAATAGACTGAAAATCTTGATCTTGATCTTACGACCTCAGGGATGAGAGACCAAACCTCGTCGTCAAAATTAGATCGTGACACTGACCTTGAGATTCCAGATTTGGAGCATTTAGTATGTCGACACTAAATGCTCTAAATGTTTCAAGGGATTAAAGCATTTTTCGACCAGTGTTAGCCTAGAGGTTTCAGCGTGCAACTGTCATTCTTGAGGTCGTAGGTTTGATTCCCGACTGTGCACCAATGGATTTTCTTGTAGACATTTAACATTAGAACGGTGAAGGATATCATCGTAAGGAAACCGACATGACTTAGACCCCAAAAGTTGACTGTGTGTGTCAGGCACTGGAGGCTGATCATCTTCTTGCCTATTAGATTTAAAATTGATCATAAAACAGATTCAAAAATGTTGTAGTTAAAATTTTATGAAAGTACCTGAATTGCGCAATTGATCTATGAGTATGACAGAAGAACAAATCAATTCAACATGGAAATTTAATTGTGCAATTCCCAAATAATTTGTTTGGGATTGAAGTGTTATTTATTTACTGTGTAAATAAAACTGATGTTGAATTAATTCGATAAATTCTATTTAAAGGTATAGAATACAAAAAGCTTTAAGGCCGTGAAAATGTCAACTTGACAAGAACAAAAGGAATTCTCAAATAAGTGTCGTTTTGTTGACGATCAGTAATCTCGTAATACGTTAAAAAATGTATTCAGACAACCCTGTTGATTCTTTGGCGCGAAACAGGACTTGCCGCGATTGGAGAGTTTATTGCCAGTTCTTCTCTTCCTTTCTACGCACTTGACTTGAGAACTGGCTGTAAATATAAAGTTAGAAGCATTATACATAATAAATACTTTTTTTTGGACGTTAACGTCATAATACGAGCGAGAACATGAGCACTTAGATTGAAAGTTTATTGGTACCGAGGATGGATCTAAAAGGCCCACGCTGAATCTCAACAGTTCTCTGACCAATGCACGATGGGCTGTTTTGAAATGCAATTTATGAATTTTAGCTAAAGCATGACACAATTTTCGAAAGAAAATACATGTTACCTACAGGCATTTTATAATTTTAGAATTCAAAAACATAATTAAGTGTGCAATTGTCTTAATTAAACATGCTTGATTCTTATTTTGTAATTTTTTCCTATATCTATAACGTGCATCGCTGGTTTAGTATTGCTACATAATTTAATGTTAAGTATTAAAGCTACGTTGAACTTTAAAAAGCGGACTTATCTGCGAATGTTGTCATTTTTTAAACAGTCCCCCGCACTTTTATTACGTTATCTACTGACCTCGGCAGTTTATTCAAAATTGTATGATTAAAGTCGCGTGTTTTGTGACTTTATTTTAAAATTGCGTGGGTAAAGACAATGTAACATTACAGATTAAAAACTATTTATATTTTGCAATGTGGTAGACATTGCAAAATTTGCATGTTTTAAACCACCCAAACCCAATAACCTATCTCAATCCATTTTTGACCATTACAGATAGACATCTTAATCCAAATATTGATAAAACTGTGCCAATAACCAATCGACGGATTACATATAATAGCCATCTCACGATACAATATATCCATGGTAGGTCGGATTGGTGTTTGTGTAGACCTTTGTATGAAAATGACGGTTCACTGGTGCCAATATCCTATCTTAAGATTTTAACTTACACCAGTTTTTAAAATAAATAAAAAACTATTTTATATGTTTTAAACATAGATATGTATATTTTAATATGATTTGTACGGTTTTATTTACTATTTGTGGTTTATATTGATTATCAAATATGAGTGTTAAAGAAAAGATTGCATTCTATCCTTTGGTTTGGTTTGGTTATTAGGATGCAGATAGGAGATCCATCGACTGTCACGGGTCTTATCTCAAATTGTTATTATTTAAATCATTAATTGCAAGTTAGCAGGCTAGAAAATAATTTTGAACGTAATGATTTACTTTTATTAGTTGTAACATGCTTTTTTAAAGTCGTAATTATAAACGTACAAATAACTTGCAGCTATTCTGGGAAGCCAATGGTTTTCCACTGACTTCCAGACTTTTAAGGGATTATTGCCTCCCAAGGTGACTATCCTTAACCAATCCGTTGCCGGCATATGTGTGTGGTTGTACCGTGACTAGTAGTCGCCGGAGCATCGCTTTTTCGTTAACGTGTATTTTAACTACTACTCGCTACTCAATGTGTGTACTCAATCTGTGGAATCAGTTGCCCATTGATTTTTTTGGAACCAAAACAATTCAGGGTCCTTCCAAGAGTGTACAATTTTTAACTGACCCCAAGCACAGCCAGCCACAACAAAATCTTTGACATTAAACAGTAAAACATAAAATTTTTACAAAATAAGTATTTATACCACTATAGGAACATAGAGCAAACCTGTTCATGTTCTGTCATTTCGTAAAGTTCGGTAAGTATGTCAATTGTCAGTGCATTAAGACCTGCAATACAACACCTTCAATTGGTAACTTACAGCCCAATAAATGTATCCAACGCAATTTATACAATCGTTTTGGAATCCGTTGAGTTAAAAAAATATAGCAGTAAAACTACGCTAGCGAACTAGCAGTAGAACTACTATCGTGGATTTACCAATAATGTACAGATTATACCGTATTGAAAGACGATGGTAAAATGCGCAGTGGTGACGCAGTAGGTCACCAGCCCAACTCAGTATAATGACCTTAGAATCAAAAGTAGGGCATCAAACAATCGTCGAAGGTCAACATAACTCCATTTTTTTAATCTTATGTAATCTGTCTGCTGACCTCTCGTTTCATGGTGTAAACTACAAAAATAAATAAAACATGTTCCAGAAACTATAAAATTAGATTTTTTTACAATGTTACAAGTTATATAAATATCTGCTTAAAATTAACCGTGATAATTACTTACGTAAAATATTTAATTTAATTATAAATATTAATGGTTAAATTATTCTTATGTGTAATGAAGTGACAGATGTCCATAATTTTCTTAATTCATATGTTTTAATGCCCTTGTTTGAGAACTGGCAGTAAATGTAAAATTAGAATCATTTAATATTTATTTTTTTGACGTTCATAAGTGTACAATATGTTACCTATATGAATAAATAAATTTTGACTTTGACTTTAATCCTACGCATACCGAGAGATCTAAGTAATTTTAATATAGTTTTAGAAATCTTAATCCGAATACTTAATAAATATTAGAGAGGAGAATGTATGTAATATGATCTTAGTAATTAATTTTGTGAAAACACAAATTTCTCTCTCTAAACATATAAAAACCAAATACAATTAGAAATCGTCTAACGGATTAAGTATTTGTCGTGTGACCTGGTCTACTATTAGTGGCACATCTCATTGTGAATGCATAGCTACGGTTTGCTGACCTAAAGAACTGCAACATTCTACATGCACTTATATAAAAACCAGTTCTACAAATTGATCAAGCGTACTCCTGAGATGAACAAAAACATTGTATTGAATTGAAACGCTCGTACAAATTTAATTTTGACATATAATTGGTCTAGTAGGTACAGTCTACAATATAGTAGTTTCTTCTGTATTCTTTTTTCTTCTTTTAACCATCTCTCGAATTTTGGTTCATCATGGATACTTTAATTTTGGATACTGCACTTCTGCCTGCTGCACAAGAAGTGCATCTCCTTTTATCTGGCACTTTACCCTGAGTTTAAGTGGCTTTTGTTATTCATTATTATTTTTTATTTTACACCAGCTAGTAACAGTACTTGCGAGTAACGTTGGACTCTATTTAGAAGCTTGAAATAGCGCGAAGTCGAATACGAAGTCTGACTTCTGTACGTCAGTATGGATTAAAAATGTATTAGATTAAGGGTCTGTTTCACAATGTTTGGTAAAGTACCAAATAGCTATGCAACAAAATATACATAAATCCATCAGATCCAAAAAAGATATTTCGCGTTTCATGACGAATAACGCTATCTGACAGTGGTGCGAACGCAACAATAGTATTTATCATGAGTTAGCAATATGTAACAAATAGCTTATTTGGACTTATCCGGACATTGTGCCCTTAGATGCCCATATCATAGTTTACGCTTAATCTCGTTTCTGTATCCACACGCCTAGGCCCTTCACAAGCATCCATATCAGTAGTCTAACTTAGTTGCGAATTCCATAATGGACTAAGTTAATGATTGACCATGGCGTACATTTGGCAAGAGTGCATTATGTGTGAAATAACAAAAATGCATAAAAAAAAATTTAAGTATCAATCGGTTTAATTATGAAAATAATAAAAGGCTAGGCAATTCCAGTGTCGCGTCAAAGAATGGTATAATGGTAGTTTGGAAATATTTTGTAACGTTTTACGAAATTAAAAATGATCGAGGGTATGAAGTTGTTTTGTTCTTGTCAAGTTGACATTTCCGCGGTTTTAAGCTTCCTGTAGTCTACCTTTAAATATAATTTATCTATATAAATAAACTTAATGTCAATAATTAATTTACAAAGTACTTCTCAGTGTAGAACGATAACGAATTATTTGGGTATACTTTTAAGAGTTTCCCAATCTAATTTCCTTGATGAATTGATTTGTCATTCTACCATATCAATGACGCAATTAAGATTCATTACAATGTATATTCCGAATCTTAAATGTATCTATCAGCCACTAGTCATCTATAATCCTTTAAAGCTGGCAACACTGAATGCTCCAAATCGTAAGGTCGACTGGCGGTGGCAGTGAGTCAAAAAATTAATTTATTGTATATACCACCACTATACATAGCTTTTCTGGCTACCAGAACGTCGAACAAAACAAATTACCAATGATAATATGTTGTTAATGCAACACAAAATATTCGGTAGTAATATAAATAGTCTCGAGAATTCGAATCTCGGAACGCATAATCAGTTATGTATTGACCAATTTACCGAGAAGTGTTCATATATTTCAAGCATGTAATTATGTAGATATAGGCAATACTGACCTATCGTTATCATAATTTCCCTATTATTTCATTATTGTTGCATCATAAAGGAAACGCTTCCGTAATACATAATCATTATTTTTCTATCATATGATCGAATTTAATCTATAAAGAATCATCTTATGAAAGTGAAAGTAAATTATGTCATAAATTAATAACTAGCCGCTTTCGAAATAATTAATTCAGCGCAGGCGCATCACAATGGCTTTCTGTTGACAGGTGTGGCTATATTGTCTATATTAATCGATTGGGCAGGTATAACCGCCGCAATATCAACCTTTTATTTCTGGGCCTTAACTGTGTCTGTTTCAGCCTTCTGTGCCTAACATACACCGTTGACTTCTTGGATCTAAGGCATGTAGGCATACTGACGATGTTTTCCAAATTCCAAGTGTCTTCCTTCACCACTTTGAAAAGAGCGTACCAATTCTTAAAAGGCCGGCAACGCACTCGTGAGCCCTCTGGCATTGAGGGTGTCCATGGGCGGCGGTATCACTTAACATCAGGTGAGCCTCCTGCCCGTTTGTCCCCTGTTCTATAAAAAAAAAAAAAAAAAACACACGAGCGAGTGTAATTATAATAAGATTTATTCTTACAAAACACTCTTACAGTTTTACTTTTTTTTTATTACTTTTGTTTAGGTTTTATTTAACAATACGTCATATTTAAAATTAATAATAAATAGGTAATATTTAAAATTAATATCGACCAAGCTATTTTGTTTTATAACAATTTTCCGATTTTTGTTTCTTGCGTTTATTATTGAAAATGGCTAAACAAATCCATTGTAACAGCTCGCGTTTCTACCAGTAAAAGCGAGGATAATTCTTTCCGCAGTATCTGAAGCATCGGTGTCAGACGTGTGAAATTCCTAACAACCTTAACAAATGCGAGAAACCTGAGACTACGAGAGAACAATAAATTTGTAACTGACGCGTTTTCTCTTTCATTGTTCTCTAAGGTATAAATTACAGCCTTTTATAAGCTTACATTAATTACTATGAGATAAACTAAATCATGTGTGAAAGGTGTTTGTTTGTTTTGAGTTGACCTCGTTTCTGCCTTATTTTATTTTAATAAAGACTGCGGACATAAATGAACTTCGAACCCCGGCTGTGCACCAATGGAGCTTTTTGTTTGTATGTGAATTTAAAGGTCCGGGGAAGGCAAACATCGAGAGAAAACCGTTGTTGAGAAAGCCCACAACTAAATCATAATAAATCATTGCGCGAAAATTTTCTCGCCTTAGGTTACACGTGTAACAAGACTTTTAGATTTGCCGCCAATTCACAAAGACAACTGACAAATGAATACATTAGGTTACCAAAGAGTTCTAAAATTGAAACACCAAAAAGTTTTCATTAGCAATGTGTAAATCTAACTGGCCGGCAGTTTGGCCAGCTAAACATTTTCAGTGTTACCCACTTATATAAGTACCTACAGACTATTTTCCTCCGACCTATGACCAGACTAAAAATAATATAATTAAAATTTAAGCGAGATGAATGCTACCAAATATATAACTCGAAAACATTCACAATTTAAGAACTTAAATTAGCCTATTTCTAATTTGCCCAAAAGGCTTTATATTTCAATTTCTAAATTCAAATGTTTTAGACAAATAATTTTAAATGCAAGACTTTATCACGAGACCGCGAACCACGATTCTACTGTCTCTGGTATCGTAAATCTTGATCTAGTTGTGTAAAAGCGGAATTTCCTGATATTCGTGGTAGATGTAGATGTGGCAGATATGCCCTATTAACTTGTAAACTTGTTCGTTGTATAACATGGATGATAAACAAATTATAGTCATTAACGGAGTTCGATAACGAAACGCTACAATGTAATAGCAAGCACCACCCAGTGGCGGATTTAGCAGCAGGTTGAGTAGGCATCGATATTTTTCGTTTGGGAATCGAAGTTTTTTGCTACTTCATAGAAATCTTCTTTCTGCTTGACAGTTTATTGATTTTTTACAGATAAAACTGTTGTCTGCATTAAAATTTGCCGCTGATTATCCCCTCCCACTTGTCATTGTACATTCGGAGTAGCAAACTTCCTTATTCTAGAGTAAACCAGCTAATTTGTCTCCCAACCAGTGATTGACGTCTGCGCCCTCAGCTCAAACTTTGTATGAGCGAAAAAAGCGAAATTGCAAAAAATGTATTTCCACTCTTCTCTTTCCCCGTATCAATCCATACACATTGCATTATAACTGGTTGGATGATGCGAACTGAATGGTTTGTGTATAATTTTGTCAGAAATATAACTTACCTATATACTAGACGTACAATTACAGCAACATTGTAAGATTATAGAAGCCTATACCTATACCTTGAAAATTTGTACATCCGCCACTGGAACCACCTCAGGGTAAGCGTTAAAGACCTCAACTTAATTTTTAGGAAATTTTTACTAACTACTCATCACGATAAAAAAATCAAAGCAGAACCACTAGATGCCAAATTTGGTTCTGCTTTAACCTAATTAGGTTTACGGTCACGCTTCAACCATCAGGTCTCAAACTTTTGTATCTCATTCGTGACTTTTTATCTTGATAGGCAAGTAGGTGATCAGCCTTTTTGCGTGACACACGCCATCGATTTTCAGGTATAAGTCATGCACGTTTCCTCACGATGTTGGTTGGATACTGTGACAAAACACAAAAATAATGCGCCATTGTTTTGTTTTACATTTACACCAAAGCTATCAGATTAAGGCCGTGAATTTAGCATATGTTTAATAACCATTTTAGAGAGATAAATAGTAAATGTTGTTTATCATAAACCTTAGAGCTAATTAAGCTGGTATAAAATTATGTACTCCTATTATCTATTAAAATATCTGAACAATAATATATAGACTAGACAATATATTGTCGCCCTCTACCACTATTTAAATACTTATTATTAAGCTTTTGTCCAGTATATTATATTTATAAGCACCTATTTAAGTTAGATAACCTAACTTAATCTAATACATCATAAGCCGGTTTTGGTAATTAGCGTTTCCTGTGACCAAGACTTCTTCCAGCTACTTCCATTCTTTTTTAATGTTAAGTTCTTCTTGTACAAGTTGTGCCTCATATTCATTGAAAATGCATGACATTTTTTTAATTCAAATTCCAAAAACAAATGAGTTACACATATATATCATTGATTGTATTATTCCAGATGTGATGCGTCGGCTGTACCTGACAGACAGACATTTAAGGGTGATGCTATGGTGTATATTATTGGGATTGCAGCCAGCGTTTGGAGGCATTCTTGACCCATTCAATTGGGCACGCTCGGATCGTATTGAGGTCAATATCCCATGGTTACCTTGTAAGTAATAAAAGTTTTTATCGATTTCTTTTTTATGCCGCGCACCAATCAGTGAAACCAGCTGCTCATAGTTGTATTTCTGAAACAATTCGACTTCAAGACCTTCAAGAAAAGAGCGTATCAAAACTTAAATACCAACAATGCACTCGTAAGCCCTATGATAGTAAAACTGTTAATCACTTTTATCAGGCGTGCTTTATGTGTAACAATAAGTTATAGATTTGTGTGTTATCTGTTAAATCACTTCTATTTATCATGCATTGTTGTGTTATGTATTGATTTATCTGGTTTTCTTGTTTCCCTGTGTAACTGTGAAAGATGTAAACAAATATCGGAGTATCAGATGTAAAAATTCTACAACTTTAATATTTACAAATTTTTACTGATTGCTTTCATGTTATAGATAAGAAAATCTACATGTTTTGTTAAAAAGATTACCCAAGTAACATACCAATGGTAATTGTTACGAGTCATACTTTTCGATTCCAACAATTATGACTCGTATGACAGTGATTTAAGTTTTTATTATATTGTTTTAGTCGAAAATGAAACTAGATGCTACGATGAGCTTGGCTGTCTGAACATCACACGGAGTTGGTATCACCTAATTCACCGCCCGTTTAATGTGTTTCCTCTCCCCAGAGTAGTTGTTAATACAAGGTAATTTATTTTAATCATCACAAAATCATATACATGCTCTTTTTCTTTTTCGTGTAGTATTTTTTTATTATTGTGCCATTTGTCGCTGTTAACATATGATCTATTTGTTTTGCTTTATAGACAAAACTAATTAAAGTTGTCTAAATAATTATATTTCTATGTATTATTTAACTCAAGATGCTCTTCTTTTTTTTCTATCAAGTGGTTGTTCTCATCGCTCGAAAGTGACAGGGCAGCCAATTGCATACCGTTTTGTTTAATTATTATAATTGTACTGTATTTCTGTATTAATAGAACGAAGTCTTAAGAAATATATTCTTAATTTGGATCATTCCTTTACCTAATCTGAATCTCTGAATCTCAGCGACGTATTTTCAAGAACTATTGTGATTTTATCATCGATAGAGTGAAAATACGAAATGCCTTATGCGTTCCACTACACAGCATTATTATTTTTGACGCGTTCCAATATTGATTTAATTTCGAACGGATATGATTAAGGAGGGTTTAAGAAAATAACGGACCACTTCCGCAATTGTAACTTCCTGCCATTTGCAGGTGTCTATGAGCTTTTTCAAACTTATTCGCCTCATCATTTATTACCTGGAGAGTCTCTTTAGTGTTCGCAAATAATGGGGCTACTCGATTGTGAGGAAGTTACATGGATCGGATTAGCGCTGCGCCTTATTAAGTTTTCATACATATATAAACTATTTGTAAGATGTGTGAAAAATAAAAAGAAATCATTTTCACAAGCGTCGGTCATAGGAATTTTTTAGCTTTATTATACATTTAGAATTATGTTTTGTATCTTGGCTGTCTGGCTTCAGTCTGGCTGCCTAATAAATAGATGACATTGATCGATATTGTTTATTTGTTTTTTAGGTTCATTCTATATACGAAGAGTAATCCCACTGATGGACAACTACTTAACGTTAATGTAAACAAAACAATAGTTAAATCTAACTTTAGTCCGCGTCGTTTAACTAAAATTATTATACACGGATTTATAGACACGCCACTCTCAAATTGGGTAAGTTTCTTATTTCACAACATATTATACTATAATAAATATCATAATAATCTTCTTTTTGATTATTTATTTATTAAGTCTACAACATCATACATATTATGAAATCTATTGATTATTTTATAAAATCTTACATCTAATATGTATGACAATTTATGTAAACATAAGTTTTGCAAAAAATATAAATTAAAAACATACACAAGATCTTATCTTGTATATGTTTTTAAACATAAACAAGATAAATTAAATAAAATTACCAAGGATTTTTGGTACGTAAAGCAGAAAAAAAATCATCAGCAATTTTGTTAAATGCACTGTTGTTACACTGTTCACTAGTTAATGCAATTTTATTAAATTCGATTTGTTAAAGCACTCGTAAAACAAAGCTGTGGGCGTAACTTATTAGCGGCTTACAACAGATATTAACAATGCTAATTATATTAATAATATTCAGCCACGGCTATTAAACTCTACTGCGACTAACCTACACGAAAGATTGTATAATATTATTCGGTGCAATAGAGTATAATTCTTGTAGTTCCAATATTTGTAGCCGATATATAATGTTTTAGGTGAGTGAAATGAAAGATGAGTTGGTGAAGGCCGGTGATTTTAATGTCGTCATCGTGGATTGGGCTGGAGGCAGCTTGCCTCTGTACACTCAGGCGACAGCTAACACTCGACTTGTTGGACTTGAAGTTGCACATTTCGTCAATACTTTACAGGTAATAAATAATCTATTACATCTATATCCATAACATGAGTGAGTGAAAAAAAATGTACACAAGAACAGAGTATCTTCTAACTAGTTCATAATTGGCTAGCAACCGCACTTCTTAACTAAGGATTCTAATGACAGCATCTAGCGACGAAAGTAATTTCCATATTATATATATTTGGGATCATGTTTTTAATCGAATCTCGCTGTTAGCTATTGACAGCTCAGCTCAGGCTGTTTGAACGAGCGGAACTCTCCCGGAAATAGACTTTTTCCCACACACAGAATTGGCCATATATGTATAATAGAAATTATACAATTCTAACACTCAATAATAAACTTGGAAGCGTTATTGGAAGTAACCTAGTACTGTCATAGACTAATTATTCGCCTTATTACTAGCTTATTATTAATATATTTATATGAGTAATTAAGATAGATAATTATTGATATTATTAATAATAAGCGTCTGTAAGGTTATTGACATTCGGTTCAAACATCATAGTTATGCTTATTTTCCAGAAAGAGCACGGCCTAAACCCCCTTGATGTACACATAATTGGTCATTCTCTAGGAGCTCATACAGCTGGTTATGCTGGTGAAAGAATTCAGGTGAGTTTTACAGAAGTTTTATTAACACGCACGCAAATACAGCAGAATAGTCCTGCATTTGAAAATAATTAAATGTTTTATTAATAATTAAATCACGTAAGTTTTTCTGGCTGGAAAACAAAGTAATAATTTGTTTTTAATTACAAAAATATTTAAAAACAAATGCATGCAACGTATTTCGAACAACACATAACACTGTCCTCACATTGGTTTTCACGTACAATATTGCTTTTGATTTAGCTTATTTTTCACTAGGATTTAGGAAGAATTACAGGACTCGATCCTGCTGAACCTTATTTTCAAGGGATGCCAACAAATGTGCGACTAGATCCAACAGATGCGAAACTGGTCGATGTCATACACACAGACGGGAAAAGCATATTCCTTTTAGGTAATACATATACCTGTCTAATGCTTTTTAACCCGCACTATATCATTACCATTCTAATATATTTTATGTTATTGCCGCTTTGTTGCTAATATACTAACCTATATGTTATATATAGCTATTTAGCTTTTAGGTCATTGATCATGTATATATATTATATTTCTATTGCTCTTACTAATTTTTCACCGTTATTCCACGCGTGCGACAGATTTTGTGTTTATGGCAGGATATGGGATGTCACAGCCCGTGGGTCATTTAGATTTTTACCCAAATAATGGAAAGGAACAACCAGGTTGTGACCTGACTGAGGGGCCACTGATACCCCTGACTTTAGTAAAGCAAGGATTGGAAGAAGCGTCTAGGGTACTGGTCGCTTGTAATCATGTGAGAGCGATTAAGCTGTTCACAGAGTCTATTAATGGAAAATGTCCTTATATAGGTAATTATTCACATGTAATACAACAATATTCTATGTTTCTTTCATCACATTTCGGTGTGTCCTTTCGTTATATGCAAGTAAGTGCTCAGACTTCTGTGCGTTACGCAAGTATTATGGGTTTAAAATATAGTCAACACAGTAAAAACATAGGAAAATTAAATTAAAAAATTAAATTAAATAAAAATTATTAGCAGTGGCGGATTAGCCACGTAGCAAGTGTAGCAAAGGCTACGACCACGCGAATTTGGGGGCCCCGCTGACTTAATTCGGCACTGATTATCGGACAGGTTTCAACAATATGGTCGAAAATCGCACTTAGTATCTCTAATGGAATTAAATAGATGCAAGAAAAGTAATTATTAGCGGTCTAACTAGTCAAATTTTTACAACACATATTTTTATCTTACGTTGCCAATTTTTTTTGCTATTTTATATTATACCGTGTTATGGTTTACCCACATTTAGTAGTAAAACCAGGTTTCATACGAACAGTATTAGTTATATTTTATTGCCAGATGAACCTGTTTATTTGTGTTATAATAGTTTTTAATTTTTTTAGGTCACCAATGTCCATCTTATCAACACTTCCTGGACGGAAAATGCTTTCACTGCGGTCATGGTTGCGCCGTAATGGGGTTGGTATACAAGCCACTCAATAAAACATATACGTTTATTAACACATGAAGATTTTAGATGAAACAAATAAATTTGAAATAAAAGTTTGCTTTTCCGAGTAAAACAAATTTTATTAGATTCGTTATTCGAAATTGCGATATAACATAAATATCGCCAAATGTTGCCAGGATTATAACAGGGATTTTTAACTAATTTTAGTTTTTTACAATTGTATCGTATTTGTAGTTTCATAATATGTGTTTTCTAGATTCCATGCAGACAGCTCACCTGGATTAATCACGAATAAAGATAATGAGACTGAGAACGAAGTTTATCCTTCTGAGGAGCAGGAAACAATTGGTGCCAAGTACTTCCTTAACACTGGGAAAGAACTACCCTATTGCCGTAAGTTGGATTATCAAGTTTTAAATCACGACTTTCTACATTTACCTTGCAACTTTGTGACTTAATTTAATCCTTTGACTCAGAAAAGAGTGTCATGATCTTCAATTTAAAGTATAAAAATTGTCACTTAGAGTTTCATATCGTAATCTGTGTCGCAAATGTAAAAAAAAGTTTTTTTTCAATGCAGTGATTTTTAAAAACAAGTTTCTTTCAGAACGGCACTACAAAGTCTCAATTCATTTGGCTAATCCTAAGGGTGCAGAATCCTGGGTTCAGGTTAGACATTTTTTTTAAAGAAACACTTATGTTATTTAAAAGAGGACACAATCCAGGCTCTCTCTTTAGTCTATGAAAATTAAACAGAGTAACACAAAAAAAGTATAATACAAAAAACTAACATTGCGTATAAAACCGTAAATTTATGTAAAACTTTGTTTTTGGATGGGTACTTTTTCTCTCTCAGTATTTTAAAACAGAAACATTGAAAATACGCAGAAATGTAACTGCCTTATACATATCTGGGCTTGTGGACTACAAATAAAACCTTTATCACCTAAGTTAATAATATTGTTTTCATGATTACAGGGATTTCTGAAAGTCACTTTGATGTCAGAGAAGGGGGTCATTCGTGGTATGGATTTAACGCCTACAAATTATGTGAAGTAAGTTCTAAAACTATAGTTTCCGGAAATGAAGTAAATAAGATGCGTACTAGTTAGTTCCTGTACTACTAAAATTACATTTGCGATGTTATGCCTATATCTTGACATGAAAATTCATTAACTCCTAATTATTAAACTTAAAGTAATTAAGAATTATCAATAAAATAGGGTAACACTTTATTATTAAGTCATTTTTTTCTATACTAAACTCTTATCAATCCTAAAACTCCCTTATCTTAAACATGAATTCGAATTCAGGTCCTCATATTTGGCTGCCCGACTCCATACAATTGGTTTACCTCTTTTAAAACTCTTCTGCATAAACTAAATCGTGATTCTTTCTTTCTTTTTTATTTGTTGTCCTTTCTATGATTGCCTGGAGGCCGATTGCAACCTATATCATATTTTGTATTATGTTATTTTATTTACTTTAAATGTAACGAAGTGTAAATAAATAAATAATTTATTTTCTTACAATATTCTTGAAACCTTTACTGTCCTATGAGGACAGTAAATGGAACATTGTCACATTACTATTTAACATAGGCATTTAATATGATTTATTAATTGGAAAATTCTATGATTTATTGTAGATTAGAACATGGAACTTCATACACAATTGTTGTTACGCATCCGATGGATTTAGGAGGAAAAATAAGAAAAGTAAGTGCACATACAATTACAGTTAGTAATAAGGTACATAATCTATATACAGAAAGTCTATGGAAACAGTTTGACGGATTTTTGAAACTTTTATGTATGTTTAATATAAAAACAATATAATAAAACGCATACTATTTTATACTTATAATACTAGCAATATACTAATTAGAAACTATTTTCAGGTGGAATTGTCGTGGGAGTACGATATGAATGTACTGGAACCACGATCTCTTTGCATTTTGTGGTGTAACGATCGGCTCTACGTGAAGAACGTAATAGTTGACCAAATGGAACTTCCTAGTAGAGGGTAAATTTAACAAAGAATGACGACAGTCAGATAATTTTACCATTTGTATTTTATCTTAAATTATATTCTAAATGTTTGAAGTCATCCCAAGTATTGGGGTAGACGCATTTTTGAATATTTTTTATTGTTTCATTTTGTATGGTACGGTTCAACCTTCTGTGAAAACCAACCTGAAATATTCTTTTTTTTTCCTTAAAATTACATTAAAGTAAAAACCTTGTTGTAGCTTGTTGAGTCACAGAGACAAATTAATATTTACCAGCAAAAAAATTATTATTTTACCATAGTCCCACAAAGCTTGTTAAATCACTTGGTTCAATGACATTCAAATATTTTAAAATTACGTTGCTGATATATTAATACTTTCCTTTTTACAGGAAACGCAATGTAGATTTCAGCAGTAAATTATGCACGCCCAAAAGAGAATTCGCTGAAATTCCAAACAGAGGTTCCGCAAGCTTCTATGACAATTGCGGAAGGTAGCCAATTGAGACGTGATATGGAGAGAGAACAACCGGGCCAGCTGAGTGCTACACTATGTCCTACCAAGAAGGCCTTACAATCTTACGATTTCAGTTCCAATTAGTACAAAGCTACACTTTTATCTGAACGTATACGAAAATGACAGCAAAAATTGCTTGACTTCAAAAGAAACGGCATCTTTAGCAAAATACAAAATACCAGTAGAGCTATTCATATCTTCGAAAAAATTAGTATCTAATTTTACCTAACAAGTACGGGTATATAAGCACAAATGCTGCCTCCTTCACCAAACTAAATACTCAGAACCGAGTAAAAAAGAAACATAATCGCTATACATTCTCCTGGGTTGGACATCACAAGGCCCATAGGTTCGTTAACGGCCTCAAAAAAAATTTCGCTAAATGGACAATTACTGTTAAAAGTGACTCGAAGTGAAGCTTTAATGATCGAACAATTTGGTTGTGATTGAGGAACTACCAGTGATATTAGTGTTACAGGGGGACTCTAAATTATAAATTATTGTAGAGCTGTAAATATCTGCATTCCTTTATCTTATTTATGCGCGTTGACAATGTGATACGCAGTATAATGTATATTTTATAATAAATACAGACACATTGTATAATACTATATGTTATGAGAAATATTAAGGAAGATATATTGTTGTTTTAACTTTAATATTTTAAAGTGTTTTAAGAGGCTATTAAAATTCTTGTTTATTTTATTATTTTACACTGCAGTTTATTATCTGAATTAATTGTTATATATTATAATCTTGTAAATATTTACTGTAAGTTCTATTATCAAACAAATTGTTTAAGAAACTACATTACTTTTTGAATAAAATATAAACATAAATAAAGAATATTCCATCTTGTTAAATATGTGTATTATTTATTTCACAGAATAAAAATGGATTGTTAAATTAAATTCAAATTAAGTTTTAAACGTCCATAAGGACGAAGTGATATTTAGTTATATTAAATCTTAAAAGTAACCAAACTGAAAAATCAAGTAACATTTATAAAAAACATAATAAAAATACTCTAATATTTATTATTTTGAAAATTTGCGTCACAAAACATCCTTTACTCTGTTTTTTAATTCCGTAGAATTCTGACAACTATTATTTTGGCCAGGCACATTTTTCAATCACAATACGAGTCTGAATCATAATGTACAATGTACATGATACATTCTATTTGAAAGAAAAGAAAGAAATAACTTTATTACACATTTATGGTATTATTTATATTAGTATTTATTTATTTTATTATTTGTTAGTGAATGTATCAATTTTGTTAAGTACGGTGCTCTACATTAAAAGTGGTTTTACGTCGAGTGATAATTACGTCCCTTTTCCACAGAATCAGTAAAAAAAGCACAAGTAAAGATAACATTTTTTAAGGTTTACTAAACCTGGAATTACTAGGCAGTGATGCCAGCTAAATAATAAAATAAAGTAATCAAAGTTAATTCGATATATTGTTCGTGATATTGAAATACATATTTGTTATAATTTACTTATTCAAGTGACAATACAAAATGTTATACATAAAAATACCTTGCATTTTATTTTTTTTATTTTCCTCAAATAGGTAAAATTTGTTCCGTTCTCCCGTTCTCGATGGAGGATTGTTATAGTAGCAACACTTAAGAAATGTCAGAATACTACGGAATGAAAAATCTGAGTTGACAGTGACACCACTTTATAGACTTAGGTACCTTATTTAGGAATTGGTCAATTGTTAATCTATTGGGTCATTACTCAATTGATGTTAGCAATTGTCAAAATTTCATGGTAAATACACAAATCTACTATAATCATTTATTTATGAAAAATTATTTCAGAATAAAACTCATGTATAAAATAAAAATCCGTACATGTTTATTGATTTTTTAAGTTGTTATTCTTATTTGAAATTGTATAAATAATTAGATGGATTTGTCTTAATATATATAAAATAATTAGAAATATCCTTTTTGTAATCAGGCGGATTAGTCAAGGAGAACTGAACAGTTTTCAGATTATTAATAGCAGCATAATGTCATCAACTGCATCAAAACTAGTATTAGGTTTCTCCTGTATTATAACCACTGGAATTGTTGCCTATGTACATGTTAAACAACAAATAGACAGGTAATAATTCTAATCATTTCTTATAATTTTCTAAAGTATAATAAGAAGAGAAGAAAATGTATTATTTCTTTTTTAGTACTGTTTTTTTGCGGTGGAGGTTAAATCATGTTAATGGATGAACTTAATACTTGCTTCATATGTATTTTTGATTATCACACTCATTTAGACACTAAGTCATCAAATTGTGAATCCAGCATCATATTTTATCTGAGAAACTTCTAAATTAATTTTTATTATTCTACTACTGTGATGAACATGTATTTATAGCCGTCCCATACTTTTTTTTCTCTTTTTATAAAAAATAGTGAGGGCCTAAAATAAAATAAGACAACAATAATCTGAGCACCATATATATATTTCATACTAATTTGTGTAATCAATCCTCATTAAATAATTAAAACTTCTAGATTAATATTAAAAAATAAGCATATAACCTAATATTTTATGAAACAAAACATGACTAGGGAGTTGCTTAGAGATCATAAAACATTTACTGTACACACAATCCTTTAATTTATTGTGCCATATTTTAATGACTATTTTCATTCAGGGAAAGGATGCATGATGGAGTCATCAAAGATACAGAGAGACAACAAAGAAGAAAGATAGAAAATTTATATATTCTAGAAAAACAAAAAGAATTGACAAAGCAACTAAAAAATGATATGAGTAGTTGATAAGAATATTAAAAATGCTATGTAGTATCTAGTAACTATTTATTCTTAAAATATTGTAAAATATAATATAATAACTATTTTCCATCTTTTAAACCTTCTAACCAAACACTATTAAGATTTATATCATTTCCAGTGGGTTCTTTTTTGTCGGTAGTGTCCACGAAGCCATCAAAGCTAAGTTTTTGTTTTGCAACTGCTGCCAGGCTTTCAAAAGTTTTAGGTTCCCAAGAAGCCAAATCAGACAAGGATTTCCTATCCAGCAATATGTTGGCACGCTCTAAACCTTCTCTAAGGCTAAATGCGGTTATGTTATGCTGCTCGCAAGCAGCTGTAATTCTTGTATCCCATAAATTTTTCATATCTTCTTTTTTTAAAGCGCGGGCTTTAGTAGAGTATACTAGCGCGCGATGAACATTTCGAACAGCTACTGAATAAGTATTCCGACGTCGACCTAGAAAATGAGCTGCTAACCTAAAAATTTTCCTCTTTCTCCAAAATTCATCAGGACCCCTGCATCTTATCAAGTTTGATAACGTTAAAAACACCATTTTACGCCGAAATTACCGATGACAGAAGGCAGTATTAGAAATGTATAATTGTATTCTAACTTCGCTTATTTTATTAGCATAATAAATACAAATCCACAGAAGCAATTATCGAAGGAGGCTGAATTTAATGTCAAAACTCATAACTGGAAAATCTGTCAGCTGTCTCATAAAAAAAAATACTTGTCAGTAAGAGACAAACTCGATTTTCGACAAGCGTGACCTTAACGATTTTGTATGAAAATGGTCACGTGAGAAAGCATGAGCTAATGTCATTCATTTTTAATCTACTAACGCGTAAAAAGGAGATACTATAACAACGTTTGACGCATTAATTTGTTTAGCTAGCGGTCGTTTTTTGTTGGCAGAAGGGCTAGTAAGATATTTTTATGTATAAATTTTATTTTAATTAATCACATTTTTGAAAGTCACTCTGTGATAGGCGTGGCCCACTAACGCCAAATGAATATTTGTATAAATAGGTAAGGTTTGAGGATCCGGTACACCTTCGAAACTGCAGCTTCAAGCCATTTCAAGAGAAATTTTTCAAGTATTAGTAACTATATGCAAATTAATTTATAGTCAATGGTGTTTCTTGCCTTAAATTAAATACATCAGATTCATCAAAAAGAAACACATCGGTCTTTATGTACCATTTAGTTAACGAAATACGAGTAACAACCACATACATAGACGACAAATAAATCAGAGAGTAATGAGAAATTCAAGGATAGTTTACACAATTATGTGCTTTTTTCGTATTGATTGTCATTTTCACTGTGATCGTGTAAGTTATACGAATCACTAGAAACATCAAATCGTTCGTTGACGGGCATTATGTGGTCAATTAATTTTGTTTGTGCCCCATTCGCATGAAGAGCAACGTACCGAAGTATTAGTATCTGAAAGAGAAATATAAAACATACTTAAATTAGTTATAAACTAAAACCGTGAGGTCTAAAAGAGACGAATAAAACTTTTCTTTCTACTTGCGCAATTACCACTCACTCTTACTGTAAAGGAAAATATTGTGTATTAGGCATAGAACTCTGACCACGCATTTGCCGATAAGAAATGATTACGAAACAAACACAAATATTTGAGGCCAAGACCCAGGTTCTGGCGCCATTGATTTTTAGAAAAACTAATTGGACAAACATTACCTGCGTTGGATAAATTAAAAAACTAAATTTTATAAATTACTTTACATTTATTTTTATGTCGACCTTGCGGGTATCTCACTTTTTAGTTTAGGCCCCTAGTACCTACTCAATTCGCAAAAATAGTACTGAAAATTAAATTTGCAAAATAAGGTGTCATTTGTCAACTATATACCTCTAAAAGAATAACAGCTACAAAGATGAGGAGATGCACATTCATTGAAACTATTATAAGACGATACATTGTACTTCCGCAACCATTTTCATTTATTGAATTGGTACCAAGCTCTTCAAGGAAGTTGGTCACGCACGAGCCAGTTTTACAGCAACTAAAATCAATAATGAGCTTGAATATTATAGTCTTTTTATTAATACGATACTACATATATATAACTGAAAACAAAATAAATTGTTAAAAAAGTCGGTTGTCTGTAAAGTCGGTTTACTGACGATAGTTGAACGTGACAACGTTCACATAAGAATAAGACATAAGAATACTGATATAATGGTTACATTTTTGAAAAGAAAATTTTATTTTTATTTGTTTGATAAATATTTTGTATGGATATAAAGGAGGTAAATGGAAATCACAATTGAATTGATTAAGTTACACTAATTTGTACGCATAAATACGCTTGCACTTCAAACTCTAAATGGAACGCATCGAAGTAACGCCGCGCCGGGAGGTAACGGCGCATGAGTTGTGTTTTTGTGCGTGCATCAGGCTCCATCGAATTATAAGACGTTGGTCATGTCAAAAATAAGATTAAAAAGTTACTTTGTTAAGAGCAATTATTCATATTGGTCAATCCTATCATGTTGTTGTATGTAATATTTATACATTATTTATTTAATACGTAAAAGCGTAAGAAATGCTATATGATATCGTAGGAAACAGTCTGTGGAATTACGTTTTGATTAATTTTAGGGGAATATGTTGGCCATCACTAGACATATTTCACATTCCACAGAAAATTCCGGCTATAACGTGTCAAGACAAAACTTACCTCAAAGGTACACTATCAGAAGTTTCCTTCTTGACGCCCATATTGTCTTGTGACAGTTCCAAGTCATAATCTCGAACTTTCTCATGCCAGTCATGTCTAAACCAATCTTTATAGGAATGCAACTGAAACATTCACGTTATTTTGTTACATATATACAGGTATGTATAAATAATAAATTAAACTTACCCCACAACACTGCAGATACACCTGAAGAAAATCAATGAAGCGTTTATATTTTGGATGACTTCTATACTTCTTCATACTATTTGCGAAGAACCTAGTTACTAAGTCCTGGCAAATATACAATCTGTGTATGCATAAAACAACACCGATAAAGCTGATTATAATTATCCAGAGAATGCATTGCCATAACGGACAACAGAATACTCGTAATCTAAGGCTGTAATAAATTTTATATTTACTCTTCATACGCTCTTTATAATTTTTTATGGGAGAAATAAACGTGTAAAAGGAAGTAGATTTTACTGGAGGAAACACCCGTTTTATTATGGCAATTATTTATATCGAATAATCGTAAGTATCAGAGTAACTGGCCATGACTCGTGTTAATGAAAAACGTATACCCCTCGTCTAAAGACAACTTCATTCTATGGAATGTTTTTATATTTACTCGAGTTTCTTTCCCTTTGCAATATGATTTAAAATAAATATATTCGTTGGTAACATTATCACGCCACATAAAAGAACAACAGCGTTTATTAAATCCGTTCCAGTCAAAAAGAGTAGATCGTTAACACCTGAAAACAATTTCATGGAGAATCATGATCAATTTCATCGTATATTTGAAAAAAAGTATTTAAAATATAACGTACAAAATAGTAAAAATAAAGACCATAGAATTGAGAATATAGATATAAGCCATAAAAAAGTTGACGCCCAAATTAAGAATGGATGGTTTGGGCTATTCCACTCCATTTTAGTGAACAAGGAATATCGTGTAATAAAATTAACTTAAACTATTTTATTTCCAATGTGTTTGACAGATATACTGATTGCAAAATTGTCACTTTTGACTTAAAAATATCAACATTGAGACAATTAATCGTGTATCGGTGAACCAACAACACAAATAAGATTCTCTTTATTATTCTATACTCTATGGATCATCACAGATACCCTTTTGATTTTGCTTCATATGAAGACTTACGACTGTTATCATAAAAGGCGTATATGGGTGATTTATAGAAACTCTATAAAATAAAAATAAAACAAAGTATTGCATTTTTTTAATAACATTTTAATAAAATTAAGTTAATTCACTTATAAGTACAATATAATCATTTCAAATTGATTCATTAAAAAATTAGTTTGTATAAAAGAATATAAATCACTTATTTATAGGTATAGATTCCAAAAACATTTGTATATATTAGAGACTCAGTAAAATTCATTAAATGTAATAATTCGCTCAGAATATGTCCTACATTTCTAGCGCTACATTGCGACATTTTTTTTCTCAAGGAACTAAACGTCATTTTGTGTGTTCTAACTTACGTTAACATGGCAAACATTTTCTTCTTAAAATATTTTGGCATTTTAAAAGTACCTCAAAAGGTAGATAATTACAATAACTGATATATTTGACGTTATAAATTTATTATTCTTTATCCATTTGAGTGATATCTCCCATTTTCTTTAGATTCGGGGATACAATAAACTCACAGCCCACACTGGAAACAATGTCTTCAACTTTGACACCTTCGGCAAGTTCGGTAAGAATCAATCCCTTTTCCTTATCAACTTCCATGACGCACTGAAAATTAAAAAAAAATTATTACGTATAAACCGACAAAAATTTAATTAATTAAAAATTATTAAATTAATAAAAATAGTACAAAATTCAGTTAAAATGTGTTTTTGAGTGGGTCAGGCAAAGCATACCTAAATCTGTATGAAGTTACGTCCGTGGAACTTTTTTTTTTTCAATTTATCCCTAATGGGAAAGGCAAAGGACTTTAGTCCATACAGCCAAGTCTTATTTTTGGCCATGGAACTATATTTTGAATTATATTGAAATGTCAAGTGTCAAGGGTCCTAGACATAGACACTGCGACAGGCCACCATGAATTTGTTTGGAAATGGTCACGTGACCTAGCGAGCGTTGTCGTTCGCATAGTTTTATATCTATTTACGCACCCTAATAATATTTGTTAAGATTGTACATACATTAGCACAAATGCTAAAAATAAATTATTTGTATACTATACAAAAACAATTTTTCTCTAGGGATCAAAATTAGGATCTCCAGGTGAAGTAATTTTACCTTTTCTGTAATGATCATATCGACGCAATTTTTGCCAGTGAGCGGTAGTGTGCATTCGGGTACAATTTTGTGTCCGCCATTTTTCGCCGAGTGTTCCATTGTGACAACAACTTTCGTTCCTGGAGATGACACCAGGTCCATGGCCCCACCCATTCCTTTCACCATTTTTCCCTAGGAAGTAATTTATCTTGTCACTTATAAGACCTCTTAAAAAAATTAATTAAAAAATATCATAAATTCCGTAGGTATTTGTGAGTTTATTACTAAAATACTATTTAATACTCCCTTATTTTCATAGTAATTAATAACACCTTGAAAATTTCTATCTATAAAGTAAATTGTCAAAGTGACAAAGATTAAAAGCAATTGCCGAAAAAGGTGCAAGAGTTGCTGGAAGTCTTAAGACAGCAGCAGAGTGAGTGCGTCTCTTTTTATTACAGCGTACATACAATTTGACAGAAAAAGACAAAGAAGAAGAAGTTTAAAGAGTGGTTTTGATGAACTAGTCTTACGGGTATCATCCAATTAGCCAAGTCCCCGTACTGCGATACTTGCATCGCTCCCAACATCGTTAATTCCACGTGACCACCACGTATCATAGCAAAACTGTCGTCCGATGAGAAATATGATGCGCCTGGAAAAGTTATAAAAGAGACTCGCATTTGGTTATCATTATTTTTATCCTGAAATCGGAAACATTATATTACTTTGTAGCGTATCGTAGATACGCACTAAAATGTACATACTATATGGTGTAGTATTTTCTATACGATTTTGATGTATGTGGCAACATAAATACAGGACACTTAGAAAAGAAGAAAACAGACGTCACTCAGAACAGACTTTTAAGACGAGTGAGCATGTATTTTTTCCTATGAACTTTTCTATAAGAATATAAATAAATTACCGTTGTTTGTGAAGAAATATATCAATTTAACAAAGAAAAAAATAGGTTGTGATTTATAAAAATATAGAACATCCCATAACTTTAAGGTCAATAGACAAAATATTATTGTATTGTATATTGATGAAGTGTAAATAAACATTCAACAACAAAAAAATCTAAACATTAATAAAATCTTTTACAAATAAAAAAATCCTATTTTTGATATTGATATGGCTATTTTTTCAAAAGGCATAGACAATTTCTGTAGTTTTGAGACATAGTTAAAATTATTTTTGTATCTAGGCGTTATATTTTATAATAAAATTTTACCTGGAAGGATAGTGACTGTTTCTTTGCCAGCATTAATAAGATCGGCATCGATTTCATCTTCTTGAGGGTAGGGCCCAAGGCCTAATATACCGTTCTCCGATTGCAACAGAACATTCATATTGCTAGGAATAAAGCTACTTGCTAACATCGGCATACCTGAAAGTTCCCTTATGTGTCAACGATGAGAAATATATAATTCAGTCAATGAAACTTAGCAATTAAAACAAACAAAAACAAAAAAAATCATCCGACGTACATATATGTCATATAAACCTCAAAACCTACTGCTCGGAATTTAATGCAGTTTTTACCACTATCTAGAATGATTCACGGCGTAGGTTTAGACATAATTTTTCAAGTTTGCCTCTTTGGCAGGTTAATTAGAAATTATCTATAAACACCTAATTAAGCCACCTAGTTAATTAAAAAAAAATCAGTGGCGCTACAACCTCTTTAGGTCTTGGCCTCAGATTTCTGAATCTGTTTCATGATCATTTTTAAATCTAATAGGCAGGTAGGTGATCAGCCTCCAGTGCCTGACACACGCCGTCGACTTTTTGGGTCTAAGACATGTTGGTTTCCTTACGATGTTTTCCTTCACCGTTAGAGCAAATATTAAATTCACACATAGAAAGAAAGTCCATTGGTGCACAGCCGGGAATCGAACCTACGACCTCAGGTATGAGAGTCGCACGCTGAAGCCACTAGGCCAACACTGCTCTCCCTCGTTAATTATACGTATATTAAATACTTACCAATACCAAGGTTAGCATGCATCCCATCCTTAAACTCCAAAGCAGCTCTCTTTATAATCCTTTCCCTTACTAAATCCGATGGCTTCTTCTCTCTGTTCTCATTCTTAGCCACTGTTCGTCTTTCGATACGTTTCTCATATTTCTCGCCCAAAACAATTCTATGAACATAAATCGAGGGTGTGTGCACGGAGTTAGGATCGATTTCATCGACGATCTCTTCGACTTCTGCAATTGTTATTTTCGCAGCCCTAGCCATCGTTGGGTTAAAGTTACGAGCGGTTTTTCTGAAGAGGAGATTTCCATGGCGGTCCGCCTTCCATGCTTTGACTAAAGCAAAGTCACCGGTGATCGCCTCTTCCATTATATAGTTAATGCCGTTAAATTGTTGTGTTGCGCGTGGAGCGCTTGGTACTTCGATCTGAAATTTATGTGTTCTAAGGATTTCCCTTCAAAACTCCTTTTACAAGATAACATAAAGGTTCGGCTCAACTCGAGAGGAAACGTCTATGGCGAGAGAATGTTGTGGTATTTGCTAACGCAGCTAATAAATATACCCGGTCAGTTATTAGGTTACCTTAACCAATAATTTTTTTGGATAATTATTTTTATATTTCTCGTCCTCTTACGGCCGCCATATATAATATACATATATACATGTATACTTAAATACGTGTTATTTATAAAAAATATAGTTCCTTCCAAACAAGGGCACGCGTGAAACGAAACCACGTGACGACCAATCTTTTTTACAAGGATTTCAAAGCAGGGATTTTTATATGGAAATGCAGATAGTCGATCGCTCAATTGCAAAGAATCTGGATTGGATTACAGAATATAGATCGAGTACAGAAAGTGGTCCATAAACAGGTGTGCTGTGGTAACAATTATACAAACAACAGTTTTTCTAATATTTGAATAAATTATTTAGATTAAATTATTCTGGTAAATATTAAAAAAATAAATAATAATATTTCATTATTTAAACTTCAAACTCAAAGAATTTTGGTTTAAAAATATTAATATAAACTAAATTACCTTCCCATCCTTAGTATATTTAATTGGGGAGCCGCCTTCGTGAATAAGCGTACCATAGCCTGTTGGAGTAAAGAACGCTGGTATACCAGCTCCACCTGCTCTTATTCTCTCTGCCAGTGTTCCTTGAGGAGTAAGTTCTACCTTAAATATATAAATATATATATAAAAACCTATTTGACTACAGAACCTATATAAAATTTGTATTTTCATTTCATCATCTCTAGGCAAAATGGCGAGCAATCCTAACGACGTACTTGTACACAACCATAGACCAGAAAAACGTCAAGTTTTTTTTAATGTACTAATTAATGACGTATAAATATATTTTTTTCTCGATTATTGCTTTTATATGATTTTTATACGTTAAGTTATGTATGAACAATTTATAGATATAAAACTCTAGTTCTGAGAGAGACAGTAAATTAAAAAAAGAAATTAATATTCATAAACCCCATATTTTTTGTGTTCAACTAAAATTTCTGGTATTTTTATAAATACATTATACAATAAAGAGTTTGTAAAATATACTGTAGATTTAGTATTATGCATGATGTGATAATCCTTATAAATTAAGAAATATACAAAAATAGATTTTTTTGTAATTACCTTATATAAAAAAAAATAATACTTAAATGAAATATGTTTATATTGAAATATAAGATGCAGTTATCATTAAAATACAATTATAACACCCATACTCACTTCTAATTCCCCACTCAGGAATTGTCTTTCGAATTCAGCATTTTCACCAACATAGGATGATATCATTCGCTTCACTTGTTTACTTTTCAACAATACACCTAATCCAAAATTATCGACACCTGAAAATTATACTTAAATACTTAAGGTTCAATTTGGATTCTGAAAAGTGAAACTAAAATATATGTGTTTTATTTAACAATTTGCAAAATTTAGTTTATATTTTACTTTATGTTTAATATGTGCACTCTGAGATAGTATAAAACTCACCAATTTAACAACCCGAAATTGAGATTCCTTAAAATAGATGCTGGTAGTGACAAGTAACAAAAATTTGCAATTACTATCAGCTTTTGTAAACAAAGATTAGGAATGTATAAATATAATAACTGTATGATGTTACATAACATTTTATTTGGAAGAATTATTAAAATGTAGGACTATGTTTTAACTTACCAGCGTTATTAGATACAATAGTTAGTCCAGATACTTTTTTATTATTTATAGCTTTAATAAGATTTTCTGGGATTCCACATAATCCAAAACCTCCTACAAGCAACTTTGAACCATCTTTAATATCACTTACTGCCTCATTCACATTTGAGAATATTTTGCTTTTATGGGAGGTACTGTAGGAACAGGCTAAAAACTTTAAAAATATATATATATTTACCATACATTTTAAAACCAAGTTAGTAAACCGTATAGAAATTATTAAGTTAAGACTTAATAAGCAACTTACCTTTGTGTAAGATTTTGACTTGGAAATACCAGATAATGTTTTAAAATTCAAAACAAAAAAGGTATTTGTTATTCCCGACATTATAATTTAATTCAATATTGGCAGCAATAATAACATCTACAATTACTGTAGATGTTTACAACGTCTCGTCGTACCTCGTTTACAATTAATTAAATAATTTTGTGCGCACACTACGAACATAGGTTTATATTATTATCAAGAAATATCAAACAAATCAAGGTCGACCAGGCACTAACCAATAGGATTCCGTCACCAAGTTGTTTGAATTAAAATTAATTATAATTTATAACTAAACACATTCAGTCATTAATTATGCCGGTTTTAATGCCGGCAATCTAAACTGATAACTTTAAACAATCAGTTAAATTTGTTATAATTCATATCATTGCCACCACAAATAAAAGTATATTATTTAGATTTGAATTTTATTTTAATAACATAATGTTTTGTTGTTATCTTAAAAGATAAGACGGCGATAAGTAATTAAATAATTTATGCCGTAAAACCGAGACGACCCGTTTATCCAAACTTGAAAAACAAGATACAAATTACAATAATTACGTGTTAAGATAAAAACTTTGAATTCGCGACATCTAGGGCCTTTAGTGCTATGGAAGGTCAGAGACATCTATTGTTAATAAATAAAACCAAAATTTTACTCGTCTCTTTCATATTTATAATTAAACGACTGATTGATGAGTCCCATATAACTTTTATTATATAGATTAATAAATATATACTTAGTGAGATAATGCGTGTGCCTGTTTTCAAGAGTTCAAAGACGGTCTTATTATATACTGAAGTGATTTGTATTAGTATTTTGTTGTTATATTATCCAATGCGTGGTTTACAAAATATTAATTAAAATGACTTAAAATCAAATGCGCGCCTGTCCAGTATTTAATGAGTGATTAATTAATTATTAATGTTTTTTGTATTTTACTGTAATTTTGGAAGTTCATACAATAAATATCTATTATAATTTAAATAATTTATCGGAGAAAAAAATAACAACAATTAATAAAAGTTTTTTATTTAAATTATTGTATTTACCTTATTTAAATATAATATTTTAAATGCCACAAAATATATTAACAATTTGAATAAAATTATTTAATACTAAAAAGTTAAGGCACTCTATGCATTAATAACTAATATTACTATTTATGTTGACATTACCGAGAACAGTTTATTAATGACTCTTATAATAAAACAGATAGATAAATCTGTTAAAACTACTTTCATCAATGAAATAATTTGCTTGTATACATACTACAACTATATAATTTTGCACTTTGCGTCTAGTATACAGGTAATTAAAAAGATAACCATATACATAACATATATTTCATATTAATAGACCATAAATATACTTCTTACTTAGTAATTGTTCACCATCACGTGATTTATATTTATCATTTACCAGACTTTTGACTATTTTAAGTTATTGATGGTAATAATTTCACAAATTAAATACTCATCAAATTTATAAAATGCAATTATTATTAATCACAAGATGTGTTAAAAATTACAGAAGAAGGTAAAGATTTGATATCATAAAGTTTTATATAATTACTAAGTAGATAGGTAAATAAAAAAAATATTTGAATCTACATAAGTATTCGCGATTATATACAATTCCGCAATGCTGTATTTTGCGTGAAAAAATTATAGCAGATTACATATAGCAATATACAAACCCTCTAATTCATAATAACAAAATCAGTTGCAAAAGTACTTTCCCTATATACATTACACATCAATCAACATAAATAAGGTTTTTTTTAATGGATTTAATTTGTGCCAACTGGGCACAAGGTACTTCGCCAGTGTCGTGTAGATGGCAAATTAGTTTCGAAAAAGGCGGGAAAGGTTCAACAGTTTAACGTGACAGCACAGATTGACAGGCGAATATTGCCAGTTTATTTAATTTGATCATTATACTAGGATTACAGTTGTTTCATTTAAAATAATTAACTAAGACGTCCAGATCTGGCATCGGTAATTGCACCCCATAGTTCTATGATGAATTCATCGGTAAATCCGAATTCTTGCAAATCGCTATTATCAATAGCATCGGCCAGTTGCATCGAGTTCGCTTTGCCTTCAGCGAGATCCCACATTTGGGTGGCGAGTTCTGTGTCGTTAATGCCCATGAATGATTCTAATAGTTCGTTTATTTTCTCTATTCCAGCCTTCGATTTGTCATCATGCTGAAACAAAATAGTGTTAATGAATATTTATATCGCATGTGATTATTAAACTAAACTTAATAACACACCGCTTTACAGAGGAATTGTTCTCTCATTAAACTGAAACACAATTTGTTAAAAGAAGACTTGCTGGATTTTAAAAATCTTATAACGTTTTGCTTAAAATAAAATATTTATAAATGCGTGGAGATAGGAAATGCAAGATATTTTGATAAATTTTACTTTATCTATGATAATGAAGGTAGATTATAACATTATATATACATATATACAATGTCAGAGTTGCGTATAGATTCACTGTATATTTTTTTATTTCACGTGATGTCTATTTACTTTAACAAAAAAATTATTATATATTAATTTACCTAATTAAAAATTATAATTTAATTCAAGTATTAATATTAATTTAATTTATTAACTTTGTGTAAGTGAAATGACAGTAACAAATGTCAAATGTGGAATCGAAATATAAGTCGTGGTATAGTAATAGTTTTACATTCCTAAATAGCTTCCATAATTATAAACGAGATGGCGCTCATTAAAGTTTTGCATAACTCAAAACTTAGCGATTCAAAAGAGTGGCGGAAATTTTATTGCCAGTTATTCTTGCCCGCTCTAGGCACTTGAATTGCGAACTGGTAATAAATTTAAATTTATAATTTATTTTACTTATTTCCTGAACATTGATTTTGACTTTTACAATATGAATTTTTACCTCATTTTCTATCGTCGCTTGTCCATTGGCTTTAAATCGTAAGGTTTCTTTTCCTGAACCATAACTCTTTTTTCCGGATCTAGTTGAACCACTTTTAGGTCCGATACTGCCGAAGCCGCTCTTCAGTGGTTCAACGAGTCTAATAGTAAAGGTAGTTCCTAAAGGTATTTCCTTAAGTAATTTCGCTACTTCATAGTGCCTCTTTCCAACCATGCTCTCACCTTCTAACCTCTCGATGTGGTCTCCAACCTGAAAAACGAATTATGAACTTAAATGGCTGACTCTAATAGATTGTTTCCTGTTTTATTGTCAAGCGGGCAGTGACCTCTGATTAAATGGTCCATACACAGATGTATAATTTGTAAAGAAAAAAATTATCAGTCTGTGCCCTCGGTGATTTTTGTATATAATTTACAAAACTAAGATAAACCGACATATAACCTGCGGTAATCGAAATTACCTTGCCCAAAATTTCTGAAGATATTTCAGAAGTCATTTTTTTATGAAACATTAAATTGACTAAAATTTGTTAAGTTAAATACATGTGTTTTACTAATTTATAAATGCAATGATTTGAATTTATTTTAATTCTATGACGACGACATAAATGAATAAATATATATTTAGTGACCTTGCATCCTGAGACGTGTTGTTTCTTAATACTTTAGTATAGACTTCTCTATTTTAAAATTACTTATTTATAGCTAAAAAGAACACTATGGTCTATTACAAACGAAATAAAATTCCATTTGCAAATAAGGACTGTAATAAATTTGAAAATTCCGTTTTCAAATTTATTACAGTCAATTAATATAAATGGTAATCTATTACATTCTGTATTATACTGCTTGGACGTCTCACTGTTCATGGAATTAAGCACGTTACTGAATGATGAAATATATATCTGTATAAAAACACTTACTTCTATATGCGGTATCCGTGATACAATTGAATCTTCTTTTATCCTCTTAATAAATGAATAGCCAGCACCATTGTCAGTAATGGTTAAGCCGAGCGAGTCTTCCGTTTTGACAATTTCAATTTCCTTTGGTCGACCTTTTCTGTGTGCGAATATAAAGTCTTCTAATCCAATTTGTCCGCCTAAGAGTTTCTTCATGTCCACCTTGTGCGAGTTCAACGTGCAGAACAAAATCTGAAACCGTACAAATATTCGTATTACACAAATGTTGGACGTAGTCTAAAACTTAATATTATTGCGAGATTTTCTGCGGCTGCCTCGAGAAGTTCAAAATATCTAATTATTTAATTATTAATGTATGAATTTATGTGACTTTATTAAGAAATATGTACAGTTTCGTTTTAATTATACTTCTTTTTTTAGATTGAATGAATATCTATCTATTTTAACGTAGTATTTTTTCTAATCTATGATTTTTCGAAGATATAAGAAGAAGAAGAATAAAAAAATATCGAAAGCATTAAAACAGAATAGAACAGAACGTAACTAAATAACGTTTGAAAATAGAATAAATGACTTTTTTTAATATCGCCACGCCACATGCGTGATAAAGGATATTCCGTACTTTAATTAGAAAAATCTCCTGCACACCTGAGTATTTCAGGATATTACGTTTGTTGGACGATGTATTGAAATATACCATTTATTGGTTTAGTAATTAGACATACATTATAAGACATCAGAATGCACTGCTGTGATTATGTGTCTGTGTATTGTTTGACTATTTGACTGACTGCTATCGGGACTTCCATGAGAGACGACCTACAGTGTGTTGTATTATAGTGTCGAGTACTATAAATAGTATATTTCATTTCTCCAATAATCATAACACTGGACAATGTAATTTTCCTTAGAAATAACATGTATCTGTCTCTCAATATTATAATTTAACTTTAATTTAATTTAACTTATAACTAAAGTGAAGAAAAGTTTTGTTTTCCATATTGCGTTCCTACATATAAGATTTTTCGATTACTTGTATCATTGAAAGAAATGATACCGTTAAGGAATTTCCCGTAGCAAAATATTGAAGCACTCTTTAATCCCAAGAATCAAAAGTGTTATTGAGGAAAATGTATAGAAAATTGATTCTTGATTGGTAACGGGCGTGAATCGGTTACCATTATTGAAGTCATATATAAGGTGCATATTTTAGATATAAAGTAGAGGGCATAATATTCTTATTTAAATAATAATTGAGCATATAAGTTATTAGAATTTTATATAATCTAACGGACGCGACAAATGTTTCTAAACCATTCTAGAATATAAAAAACTTTAATTATCAAGACTTAAGATGCACGCGCTCATTTATTTATACAACGATATTTTTTAATTAAAACTATCAGTGCTTCACGTGCTTTACAGGAAACCTGATTCCAAGTCATTCAAAAGTACTTAATTGGTATTATACTCAGAAATATTACAATAATTATTATTTGATTAACATGTGTCAAATTGTTATTAAGTACTATTAACAAAATCAAACTAAATTCTCCAACAAATTAAACATTTTCATTTTTGTTAACGAGCATCGGTAAAATAGTCACAGAACTCTTCTAAAATAGAGATAAAAAATTTCACCGACGTCGTCTTCATATTAAATTTGAATCTTTTCGCCTAGGGGTAACTGGCTAAATGTTATTGGCTAACTATATGATCTCTAAAAATACCTATTGTAAATATTTATCGTTCTTATCATTTACCAAGGTTTCTGATTACATTTGTTCCATACTTTCGTAACGAAACATTATATTATAAACGTTCTCGCAAGAGATTTACAGACAACCAATATGTAGTAGTTTGTAGCTAGAGTTATGTAATCTAACATTAGTTAAGTTACATTAACATATATTTTAGTTAATAATTAGAACCGCAAACCAAATGTGAGCAATCACACTGGAAGCCTTTTAGTTATTCCCACAATCTTAAATCGGAATATAAATTCTCGTTTCCGACAATATTAATTATTTATTTCAAATTTGTTTAAAAGGAAAAGCTTACATCTAAAATACGCTAGATATATAAAGAAAAATAGGTTTATCTGTGTTTAATTGTGAACCTGCATTTCAGCAAACAAAAATAAATCTAGCATCAAGTACATAACTCATTGAAGAAACTAAATATCTTATATTGTTTAGTATGTTTAACAAGTAGTTATATTATGGTGCGAAGTATTAAAGTGTTCTCCCTGTAAGGAGACGGGGTGCATTTGTGTGTGTGCGAGAGTGTGCTACATACCCAGAAGTGTCACTTAGATTTAAGAACCCTTAATGTGGCGACTGACATCGAATTATATACACGACATTTAAATAAGTCAAGTTAGTTGTAAGCGTCGCAACCCCTACTTTTATGTTAGTTAAATAAGGTCATGTTTTAAACGATACAAGCCAGTTGACACGCAGATTCAAACAAAGAGTTTCATTTATTTGAACATGAAAACAACCGCTACCTAACTACGTAACTTTAGAAAACATTTATATGAAAGTACATAATTAATTAGTAGTAAGTAAATTAAATAGTCGTGATATTTCAGCTGTTATATTTATTATTAATACTGTAAAAGCTGAAAGGTTTGATATTATTACTTCGGGAGTAATGATTTTGTAGTGGTCATTTTATTATTAATGTTTGGTTGTTAGTCAATTTTGTATGGACTATAAATCTCTCTAAAATTGCTTGCATTTATTTTATTATTTCTAATACATAGAATTTACTTCCGTTTAAATCGCATTAAAAGAAATGACGGAAACCCAATATTTTTTCACGAAAGTGTCAAAAATACTTCAGATATTCTGACGTGATCTACTAACCATAGACAGTATAACATTAGTACATATCTATAATTTTAATGACAGTGTATAAAAGCGGTGATAGCTGATACAACAAAACGTTTTTACAGTTCACCTTGACATAAAATTTTGTTAGCTCAATGCCTATTAGCGTATTTATGATGATTTTTGCGAGTTTGCCGAACTTGTTTTGGGATTTTCATACAATTTACTCTTCTCTAGTATTGTGAGCACCTCCAAGCTTGGTTAACTAACAGTTATATAATACATAACTATAATTCGTGTTCAACAATTGTAAGACTAACAAATAGTCAAATTAATTAATTTATTTATTCATTTATACTTCGTTACCTTAAGATACATATAAAAAACAAAAAGTAAGTAGGTTACATAAGTTTTTAGACAACGTTCGGCCTTATCGCTAACAAGCGATTTCTTCCAGGCAACCCTAATATGGAATTATAAAAAAAAAGATCTACAGAGGGTAAAGTACAAGAAGTGCATAATTAATTAACAAAAGAAACTCAATTAAAATCTAAAGAGAAAATATAAATAATATGTAATAAACAGCTCACAATTAATATATTACATACTAGCAGACTCGGCCAAGCGTTGCTGTGGCTAAGGTTTTTGTTATATTACATAGTAGTAAATTAATCAAGGGAAACCGTAGGAGAACTTATGTGAAACGTTGGTACCACGACACGGACCTAAACTAAACTACCTTTAACTCAGCGCCATCTGTTAGAATTGTATCAAATAATAAACAAATGTTAATGTTATCGTAATTTTAGTAAGGATGCCTATTTTTTTTGAAAATGAAATATAGCCTATGTCACTCAGGAATGATGTAGCTTTCCAACAGTGAAAGAATTTTTCAAATCTGCCAAGTAGTTTCGGAGCCTATTCAATTCATACAAACAAACAAAAAATCAAACCTTTCCTCTTTATAATATTATATATATATAGTATAGATATATAAGTAGTAGCTAATTAGGAGGCAAAAGAAAAATTATCAAACAGAAGATTTTTAAATAAATCTAAAGATTGAGCTCGTCTGATATAAATTGGTAAGGAATTCCATAGCAGGATACTTTGCAATATTATTTTAAACTATTGGCCATATTAAAGCAAATGGTGGATTGGCGAATAGTCACAATTTACTGTATACACGCGTGTACCCTAGTAAGTAATTTGAATGCTCCAATTGTCTCGGGTTGCTAGGCAGGCGATCATCTACGTGCCTCAAAAAATATCAATGTTCTGTTTTTAGCAACAAAACAGAATTTATCTACTTTCGTTAAGATACAGAAACGAGCACTAGCTCTGGGTCACCGTTACTAACAGGCACCAACTTTACTTTATTAGCGCCTGTGAACCCACGGCCTAAGGATATCTACTCAAAAAGTTATTGAAGTTGGAGAAATGACAATTTTTTATTACCTACTATTAAGAACTATCACTTAACATCAGGTGAGCCTCCTGCCCGTTTGCCTTATGTTCTATAAAAAAAAATTTAAGCTAAGAAAATTATAAATACTGTATATTTGTTTAATAATCAACTATACAAAAATCATGATTGTTTTCTGTTTTTTTAGTCTACCACATCTTATTTGTTATGGAATTTGAGATTTATTGTTGATTTTACAAATTTCCATACATTATTAAACTTTGATTATTGCATAAGGCTAATTACATTACGTTAGTCACAAAATGCTGAAATTTCTGTTCATCCGATTGGCTTCAAGGAATGCGTTGCCACAACACAATTTCCCAATTTGCACGTAATATTATACGTTATATGAGAACGCCCCAATCTGCAATCGCCTGGGTCGATTCGCTTCCTGACCAGCCACCCGTGCGTACTTCCGAAACGACAAAAATCTGGTCATACATAATATTATTCAGTGTGTTTTTATTCCTATATAAAACTGTATCATATATTATTGATTAATCGTCCATTTACTTACTTTGGTTTAAGTGTTCAAAATCGAGATTAAGAGCTGTGTCTGAGTTCTGTACGTCAAAAATGTATTGGTTTCTGAATCTCACCGTAAATTCTTGGAGAGTTACCAGGATCGCAAAGTTAAGAAACAAAACATTTACGTTGAAAATTACACCCAAATTTGTTACAATAAAGACCTAACAATTAACGAAAATTTAAAGTAGAAATCACGCTAATAGCGCTCATAGCAAATATAGCTGTAGGCTGGCTACTTGAGTAGCAAAAGAAAAGGAAAAAAAGGCGGGGTCCTAACTCCTAACATACCAGCTCAAAGATCAGATTGGCACGCTTAAGCCATTAAACCAACACTGCTCATAACTGTTGGTGGCATTAAATCTTGTATTTGAGCAGTTGAATCTAAAAATTCCCATTACTTTATTTCATATTATCTGTTATAATTATAGTAGGAAATTCTATTCCAAATGTGGCACCGTAATATGTACGGATGGTGTGTAAAAGGTAATAAAATACTATGATATGGTTTATAAACATGGTGTACAAATATGACAAAGATTGATGAATCAGCATTTACGTCCTTGCCATTTTCACTTGGCATGAATGCCCTTTTGTTCACGGTATCGTTCGACTTTCATGGACATCTTGAATTTATTGAAATACTAATTTAGGAGCCATTTTATATTCAGTTTGCACATAGTTGCGTGCCCAATAATTCGAAATAACTGGAAACCATCAGAATGGGTGTCGTTGATAGTGGGCCGTAGAGGATGTATTCGTATCACTTACAATTGTTTTGAATAAATTTAAACTAACATGCAGGTATGTATAAGAACCGAAAATTATATACTATATGTAATAAGAACAAAGTTAAATTATGGAACTATTGAATGATTTGATTTGAATTTTTTAACGATTATAATTTAAAATCATTTCTGAAACGGAAAGTTTCTCAGAATTCAATTTTGTTAGTTTTGTTTATTTCTGACAGGTATGACTTGTTTATAAGCGATAAAGCTTATTTCCTATACTCTTATTACTGTTATTTTATACAATAATGTTTATTTTATTCATATATATATTATCAATACTTACTAGGTATAAGACAATAGCGTTTCGAGTATATAAAGATTTTGATCACGATAAGGAATTGCAATTCTCTTACAATATGTCAAATGTTTTAATATATTATATTTACTAGTCTATAAAAACCATAGTAAAAGGAAAATTTATTAATTGCATGATTCAGCGCGTTGTTTCAGAGCATAAGGAGGAATTACGTCACTGCGAATAACTTCCACGCAACTTACCAAAACGCATTATGAAGATCGCTGTTGGGTTTATTTTTTTCGTCTATCTGGTTGTCTTTGTATATGTTTTAAGTTTACTAGCAGTATTCAAAATTATATATGAGAATTTATTTATTTATTTATTTATCCTTTATTGCCTTATACAAAATAGAGAATAGAGAGAATTTGTTTAAACAGTCTTACTTGCTACTACTTACTGTAAAAGGCGTCATGGTATTGATAAATCATAATCTTTAAATTGTGGTATATGATTAATTATCATACTTTATAAACTATGAATATTATGTGGGACATGGAATTGAATCTATTCTACTAAATTGGACTAAATGGCACATGTCTAAACCAATAAGTAATTCTTAATGTATAGGCGTTTCAAGAACTGTAGTTCATGTATTTCGATATACCATATATTTATAACGTCATATTATATAAATTTTAAGTCTCCGTGGCAAATAATCGCTTATCTATAACTTTCACTTTTAGATTGAACATGTTTAACCCCCTTTCATAATAGTTTGTAGGTACAGTAAGAAAATAAGTTTTTTTATATAATAGGGCGGCAAACGAGCATACGGGACGTCCAAAATATGCGGTCATCGCATCTTCTCTCATCGTATCTCTCAGGGAAGACCTCACCGGGAGTCGATTCGTAGCTTTCAATATATACATGTAGGCTCTAATTAATAGATTTTAATTCCTCCATAAATAGTTTCTAATAGTTTTAAATAAATGCATTTAATATTGTTAGCAATAGATTTAATTAAAAAAGAAGCGAAACGACAGCTAAATAAATAAATATAGTAAATACCTATATCGGAAGAAACACTTCTTAACACAACAGTGACACTATACTGATTAATACTAGTATGTTATATTACTATTAAATATATTTCTACTTATATACTGATTAGTAATAAGATATAAATTCTACAAAGGTAAATAATTCCATGCCATAGTGTAAGTAAATTAATGGCGGTTGCAGCTGCAATCATTGTCATAGGTCACAGAGCATAGCAAAACACAGACCACACATACCCAATGGCATTTGTTTTTTATTAAAAACATGACGTGTCGTGGTAATTGATATAAAATTCTGATATCCATATTTTATAAACTCAAATTCGACATTTTATTACATTCAATTATTAATGTTTTTTCGTTGTATACATGCATTATACGGTTTATAAGATTAATTTGATGTTTATCTGCCTAATTCATTTATGATGTTAGTGATAAGATTGAGGTTTTTATAGCGTTATCTATAATAATTAAAATATTAGATCACTTGCGACTTCTTTTCGACGGTTGAATAAAATAAATATCGCTAGTTTTAAACTAGTGTCATCGTGATGCAATATGAAAAATCATTGATTAGATGTCGTATAATGATTCATCGAAATATTTGTTTCAAGTTTTCAGACTCAGTATATAAGTAATAGTTATTCAGATTTAATTATTGAGTGTTCGTATCACGCGATTTCAAGTAGGCTTTGAATAAAATGTTGTATTAGATACTATAAATATAAAACGTATTTAGATAAACTTTAATTTCAAGATAATTGAATGAGTAATTACTAATTACCTACTTAATGAAACTGGGCATCGTTCATGCAACAGAAATGATTACATAACTTCCTTATTTAATACGGCATATAACATTCTACCTAGTCTGTGTGACGAATGAGAATTATTTCGCATAGTTATAATCTATTGTATTTACTCTAAGATCTATTACCTAACGACGCGGACGGCGGAATTTGCATTACATATTACCTTCTTAATAATATTGTTTTATTTAAATTGCTAACGTAACTATCTATCAAGAATAACATATTAATATTCCTCACATATTTTCGAAAACTTAGATAGCTTTCATTGTAGTAATTCGTTTGTTTTCTAAACGTTTTACGTACTTGCAAAGTATTAAAACACGATTACGAGATTCACTGACTAAATAGATAGATAAATGGTCAAGCTGCTCGATTTATTATCTAAATAGTAAATCTAGGTGCTATATGTTTTCTATGCCATAAAGTGGGTCATGAATTTATAGTTTAAACACACGATCCGGTTTTGTATTTTATTACATCCACGTTAACATTTTCACTCGTTCGTGCGGCTCAATATTTTCAAACCAAAAAAAGTTCGTGAACTAGTATCTTACTTTGCCCGCATTGATTTGGGGTGGACAGAATAATATTTGGAAATTAAATGATTCATTTGTTTTTTTTAAATTAGTTACATTACTGTAACTGTACATTACAGTTCTAGGTTTTTCTATAAGTAGACAATTAGTCATCACTAAGACTGTCTTATCAACCTTAATAAATGATATACCTATACCTAGTAAAATGACAAATATTAAAAAGCTTGAAAAATTAATAGTTATCAGGTTTCATCGGAGTGCAAAGCAAATGATAATAAAACATGTCTTATGACATGAGATTTATTTATTTATTGATCCACTCAACAACACTTTTAATTTATTTCTTGATTATATTTTTTCCATACTTGTAACCTATTCGTAGGCTGCTTAGGTCCCGAGCGCCAAATAGACCAAAAACGTATACATTTTGCGTCTACAATCAAGATTGAAATTTGCTCCAAAAACTAGATAGATACATGAATAAATTACTATGATCAACACAAAAATTTCTTGAAAGATAAGCGATACTTGATTATACGAATAATCATCGTATTACAATAGTTTCGATGTAATATTTCGTGATATTCGCGTAAATTAAGGCTTATAAAGTGAATATCCGAAAGAAAAATTTAAAGAGAGATAGTTAATAGTTTACCGATTCCACTTACACGAATCATACACAAATACCAAAGATATGTATAGCCAAAGATTAGCGATCGGCAAGCTTCAAGCTTCTACAAGACTTCCTTATTCGTGGTATACCTAGTCACCGTTATCAATATTATTAATACTTAGAATAACAATCCTTAAATGACTCATTAAGTAAGTTTAATATTCAATTTGTTAAACGTTTCTAAGTTCCTATTAGAATGTAATTTAAATTTCAATTAAATTGCCATTAAAAATACAAAAATTCGTTGTTAGAAAGTAAATATCTTTCTTATGCTGCATATCTTATTTGTAGATATTAATTAAAACTAAATAATAAAATTATTAGAAATTGGTAAGCTAAATATGCGCCTCGTAAATACATTTACCAATATACCTACAGCCCCTGCCTAATAACTAATGCTGACCTTGACTTTAATCGTTTATAAATTTCATTATTAGGAACCACATTTTCTTAGCAAAAAAGTTTTACCCCAATTTAAAAATAAAAAAACGTGTACTATTGAGCTATTAAGACTTTCGATACCATAATTTGGAATCAAATGACTACCTGTTATCACATTAAGTGAATTACTTACATCTTCGGGAGGGAAGTCGTAACATTCTGCAATTTTCTGATACAGTTCCTTGACATTAGCAAATCCTGATATTAAGCCAAGGGGGCTTCCCTGTGCCTGTTGACAATGAAACACTAACTGTGTCTTTTGTCCATTGTTGTTATCAACACCGTTAGATTGATTGTGCACTTCTTCCACAGGAGGGGGCGGCACCGGTGGAGACGCGTATTTAGAAGTTTTCTTCTTAAATAACGACATGACGAAGTAACGGTAAAATTAAGGTTTCTTTGGTATCAAGTTCAAAACTCACTCATCACACCCGCGCACTGTAAAATTATAATCACTATGAGAACATTAACAGCTATCAACGCGTCATACTTTACGATAAGTTATCAACCAATGATATTGGAGGATAAGATTATGGCACACTATAGAAACATTATTTAAAGACGAATGCCGATGGCAAAAGCAAACAAATTAAACGTTTATCCAGCAGACCGCTTGATGGATGACTGAGGAGTGAGGACTGAGGAGTGAGGAATGGGGAGTGCCGAATAGCGAACTGCCGAGTGAGGACTGAGGAGCGGAGGAGTGATTGGTGTTCGAACAACGCGTGGCCCTCGTGGCTCATTTTACGTTAAATAAATTTTGAACAGCATAATATATGACGTCATTTTATTAGTTTATAATGATTTCTAGCTTTATGTAAAAGATTTACCCCTGCTAGCGCAGACAGGAGTATTTTATTGTTGTCAAACATGATACATTTTATCTATGTTAAGGTACTTACTACATTTTGCTAAAATTTTACTTTTTTGTTTTGTATGCAAGATTCACAGAAGGCTTACTTGCCTGAACAAAAATGATTCAATGAAACAGATGCAGAATATATATAAAAAATCGGTATTAGACACGCCTGTCTCTGGGTCTTCACAAATTATATGAAATATATGAATCGGATATATGTTGTAATTGAATTTTAAATTTTCTTTGCGTTATGGGCGTTAGAATAAGTTATTTTAATGCGGGTGTTATGCAGCTATGCCCGCATCCTACAGAAAGAGACATTTTATTTTGCTTGTTATTCAATATAAAAATATAGTTGCTAGAGAATAAATTTGGTTCCTTAATTTTTATTTAAGAAATCTTTATAAACATACATAATATCTTAATCTGTATAAAAGGTTTTTATCCAATCAAACATCTATGTATACAAATAATATTTTATAAGTAAATTTATAAAAAAATATACACTTTTGGTTAAAGATAAGAGTTTTTTGGAAGTATTATAGCCCGCTTAAATACAAATAATTAACGATATTTTGTGACAATCTAACTTATAAGCCGTTACCAATGCAACCATAGATTACCATTGGTTTAAGCGATTCAAGTTGTAAATAACTTGAATTGACTGATGCTGTATCGCTATTTTTTTTAATAATTCCCTTCCACATCTGATCTGCTGATAAAAGTGAACTGCTTAAAAAAGGGCTAGATAAAGCTTGGGCAGTGAGAATGTAAAGCGAAAGACGTATAACAGAATAAGAAAAACCATTGTACGTTCCGTTCTAATTTATCAACAGCATCTTTAGTCCAATACGCGTTGACAGTTGACACGCGACATGATACGTCATAGCGTCCGTTAAAGTTAATCCATATTCTTATTTCATTTGACATTTTTGCTCATAGCCAAGAGCTCTGACCACCATGCCAAAAGTTCTGTTGGTGTGAAGCTGTGAACTGATGCTAATTCCCAATAAAAGCTTACTAAGGGTGGCCAAGGCGATCCATAGAAACTTGGTTCGTGGGTCAAATTTAAACCAAGCTTGCGTTTCGCCACTAAATATGTAATGTAAATATCTTCAATGTTAATTAGTGGGACTTTATGCGCCTCAAAAAATATTGCTTTGAGGTGTTTTCCTGAAACATAAAATCAAATACATAATATTGTGAGGAAATAATGTGTAATGTTCTTTGAATAAAATAATAGGTTATCTACAAATATTATTAAAACAAAAAAGATATAAATCTCTTCAAAAATTTTATCTTTCGCCTTATTCTACGTTTGAAGAAAAAACGACACTAGCAATAGAAAATGTTGACTATAGCTAACATGAAGGTGTCGGTTTATTATGCGCGCGAATCGTAAAAAAATACTCTTAATTTTTCCCTAACGCGCGTAAAGAAGTATAACTTCAAAAAGATTCAACAACCAGATAGTAATGTTTAATAGGACGAGCGTTGTTTTTCGAAAAGTCTGTATTTTTTTTCTTTCAGATATCCAAACCGAATACTGATTAGGGGAGATTTAAATTTTAATAAATATTAGTGTTACCATTAATAAGATACGCAGTTCCAGAGAGATATTCCGGCACAAACTCCTCAGGGTACAACCAACTTGGCAAATACCACTTACTGTTCTCATTACGATCCAGCTCTGCATTCACAAATTTATAACCTAAAATTAAAAAAATAATCAAAGGTATATGCATACATAACATACCAAACATGTATACTTAGGGCCTGTTTCACAATGTATGGATAAAGTACCAAATAGCTGTGCAAAACATAAAATATTCGAAAGATAAAAGTTCCAAATAAGATACTTCGCGTTTCATGGCGACTAGCGCTATCTGACAGTCGTGAAACGCAAAAATATTGTTTATCCTATCAAAAAGTAATTATTAGCTTATTTGTAACTTAATCGGACATTGTGAAACAGACGCTTAGTGAAATTTCTTATATTTGTCAACACCTGAAAAACTCCTGTAATAAATATGTAGGCAATTTTACCAATGAGATCAGCGTCTGGCTTGTCCCGCACAATTCTTTCCAACTGCCAAGGATTTAATAGCATATCATCATCGGTTTTGATAAAATAATTAACTGATGAGCATTTCTCCGATGCCCACTTCACCATGAGCGCCACCTTTAAGGTGAGATTCTGGTAATCGTCTTTGAATTCGTACACGATTAAATCATCTTCATGTCTGTCATTCTAAAACAAAAAGATCTATGACGCGTCATTTCTCCACGCTCCACGCAGTCGTTGTCTTCATAGAGAAGTGGGCGATTACTATTATAAGCAAAGAATTTACGAACAGAGCAGGGACGTTCAGATTAGTTCCGTTAGTCATATTGTGTCTATGAAGTAAGGCACAATTTCTTTTGCTCAACAGCCCGAAATAATATGTATTTCGTCCGCAATTATCATAATCACATATATTAATCCTGCTAAGAATCCGCCATTTGCAAAATTTCGATTGTACTACCATAACATTTTTGTACCATATTCATATTATACCATGTGCACAAAAAAAAACAAACAAAGCAAACATCATGACGAAGGCGACATGTCTTAAAACCCATAATCTACGACATGTGTGACAGACACAAGAGGCAACTTCTTCTCTATTACAAAAATCATCAAAGAAAGGGATGAAATCTGTGGCCAATGCTCTCTACAGGGTTGTAGGATTAGATATTATTAAATAATAATATTATAAAGAATTTGTGTTTTTGTATGAATGCTTGTAATGTTTTCACACAAAAACTATTGGACCGAATTTAATAAATTCTTTCACCATTAGAAAGCTGCATCTTTACTGTCTGATATAGGCTTTAGTATATTTAAAAAAAATTGAGATCCCTACTTAAAAAAAAACTTATTTTCATTGTCCATTAATGATATGACGAAAAGTAAATCAATGTCTGTTTTCAGTCAAAAAATAAATGGTTATTTTATTTATACCGCATCAGATGAAAACTAAATAAAATTCAGATTTACCTACTGATGCAGATATCATTTCAAAAAACAATAGCTCCCCATACATACCAGATTCTGCAATTCCTCACCACTCAACCCCAATATAAACAAAGTAGGCAGCCGAGTAGCCCATGTATTTCTGATCGCATATCTCTGCTCCGTGTGAGAAGGCGCAGTGGTTACCATCACCAAAATTGGCAAATTATCTTCACACGGTGCTATTTTCGGCTCAAGAAGAAGTCTTCTAAAGATTAAAAGGTTCAATATTAAGGTTTACGTCTGATGAACTGAAAATTCCTTGGAAACACTGTAAAACTCTTTTCTCTTTTATTTTTATATTATAATTTTATAATTAAGAAGATAACCCAAATGAGGACGGTCATAGTTTTAGGAAATCAGCAGTTTTTGAAATGAAAACGTCATTAGCATCGTTGTGATTTGTAAGTCGATGAAGCGACAGTAGAAAGAGACAGACGCATGAATTCATAAAATGTAACGTAGGAGAAAATGAGGTAAAAATTAAGAAAATGATCAAATACACAGCAATTCAAAGTATATGTATACACTGTATTATTGCTCCTATCTCTTTTTCTCCCACGTTAAGTCTTATGAATGTGTGTGTCTGTCTCATTTTACTGTTGCTTCTTCGCTTCACCAACTTTCAGACATAAATTATTTTATTTTTTATCAACATTAAAGAGTGATATTAAACTTAAAAATTAAAATAATTTAAAGAAAAGTTTAATACTACTTTGAGATAGAGAAAAAAGTCTAATTTACATTTTAATCATCATAAAAACTTTTTAATTATAGTAGTTATATCAAAATTAACAATTGTTATTAAATTTAAGAATTAAAATTACATTCGTCTCATTACGATTTTTTTCTTTGGTGTAATTCGTTCGTAAATATACCCTTAAATGTAAAATTGAAATGAAATGAACATGAAAATTAAGTAAAATAAATAAATTACGATACTATTACATACATTTCCTGAAGATAATCCGGTAGGTTTCGTGTTTTTCTGAAATGGCTGAGATTATTTGAGTAACCAGTGACGTTTTCGGGAATACGTGTCATCCACAAACAACATATTAAGGTAGATAACAATATAGTAAAAAATAGCAAATTTCTTAACGTACTCGTTCTTATAACTGTAAAATTAATTAAAAAAAAATATTAGGTATAGAGCTTTAAAGTATGACGCCATGTAATTATAAAAAAAATTCGTGCGTACAAAGTACACAATATGTCAGAAGTGAAACTTCTTTGGCGCACTAATTTATCACTCTTGTCTATGCGACAGATTTGCCATCTAAAGTTCTAATAATTAACCAGTAAACGAATATAAAAAACAATATAGCATGTATTATTTCTCAATATCCCTTATTCTCTCTCTCGTTCAATCTTTCTCACTATAGCCCACCTCTCGCTCCATGGCACTGTGCGTGATACGACAATCGCTCTTTCTCACTTTTTCTCTCGATCTTTCTCACTTGCTTGCTCCCTACTCTCACTCCATCGCTAGTTGCATCATGCTATGTTCGCCCTGTCTTACTCTTTCTCAATCGGTCTCGATCGCTGTCTCTCTCTTTTTCGACACTTCCGTTGCATATTTGCGTGACGTAACATTTGTAAAAAATTTACCCTCATGCGCCTAAAGAAGTTTCACTTCAAAAACGAACAAGCATGTGTATAATCAACAATATTTATTGTGAATTTTATATTAAGAACGCAGGTGAGGAAAAAAAACGCGCCACGAAAGGTGAGGTCACATGGCTTATACCTAGTACTGGGGCAACAGTCCGTTTTCGCGGTAAACAAAGTGACGCGTGAAAGGTGTAAAATACTCTAAGTGGTTAAATAAAATAAAATACGTTTATTTTGGAACATAAGATCATCTAGGTATCACTTATTCCACGTCAATCAATTCGAATTAGGCATCCCTACTCATCGGCAAAGAAGACAGAGGGTGTAGGCCGAGATAAAAAGCCGGCGTAAAAAACTCTCGGTACTCTTTTAAAAAAGCAAATCATCAAACAATATTTAAAACAAATATATCAAATTAATTAGAAGTAGCCTGCCCAGCACTAGTCCCAGGCCCTTTTATCAACTAGATAATCGAATGAAATCATGTACCAAAGACTAGTAAAATAGCCTTTAATTGTCCTGGCTAGAACAAAGTACATTGCGGTAACGCGCAATCTAATAATAATCAGCTATGGAATTTAACAGGGGTCATGCCTAATATGTCGTTGCTCAAATTGTTAGCGAATATCGACGTCTTACCACTAAATTAATAGTAAAATAATTAATAAGTACCTGTCTTGGCCTTCATTATAATATTTTTTCTATTTAATATTTTAAGATTTTCTGACATTTCGATTTTCTAATCTTCCTTTATCGGTTCTTTTCGAACCGATTCTTTCTGAAAACAATTAAATTAATGACACCAACCGAGAACTCAAATGGTAAAAAATAAGTTTTTTAAGTTTATAGGCAAGGTTTATCGACATCGATTTCTAATACATCCGACTTTTATAATATTATTCATTCATATCATAAATAGTAGTAATATATTTCTATGAAAACCCATAAATTTTTTGCAATACCGCATATATCGTTATATGTATCCTATCGAAACTCAAGTGGGAAAGGTTGCAATTTGATAAATATTACACAATTATTTCTAAAACGAATTTATTTATAGTACGAATTTTAAAAAATGCTACTTAGTTCACTACTCTATGTAATCTATTGGGCAATTCTATTAGGACAGCTGATGTATACGTGATTATTGAAAGTGATATGAACATTATTGCTATCTATAATCAATTATTTACGGGAATATTAATATTAAGGAACATAACTATGGTTGCTTTTGCTCGTTATGAGTATCCATTTATAAACAACCTTCCTTCATTTAGTATTTGTTTAGAAATAGGTTATGATAACTAAGCGTTTGTAATTAAATAAGGTAAGCTGAAAATTTTAAATTTATTACAAGCCAACTTCACTGCGGTTGCCTCGCATTTTCTATGTAATTATAAGTTTACTTGATATGTCAGCAAATTGTGTTGTTTAATGATAAATTACCTTATAAAATCTCTGATTTTCTGGACAAATTTATTTTTGATTTTCACTTATATATGATATACATTCACGGATAATACACAAACAGTATGAATGATATTCCTTGTACATTTTCCAATGATATGATAAGTACTTGAGCTTATCGGTGTCATTAGATTATTATCGATTATTTTTGTCCTAGTAGATATATTATTTTTTTATCTATACGCTATCATTTACATTTTGATTTCCGTAGGTAGATATGTTATACCCACGATAACATTTTAGTTCGAAAATCAAAAGGTTGTTTGATTCAGGTTAGGTTAGGTTTTAAAAACAATCGCGTAACCGTCCAACATCTGGCTGGATGGGTTTCTATAGAAATTTTGAGCAGAAAAATATGCAGCATTCACACATTTCATTATTAAGTTGTGATTTTTGATTATAAAAAGAAAGTTCTAGATGTGCTATTGATGTCAAATTCTTAATATACATTATTCCTGATTAAAATGTAATATATAATATTTTTGGATGGTCGTAATGCGAAATACATACCAAATCCAGCCAGTTTTAATTGTCGGCTTATTCATTTTAAAACAATTTTTAACTTGTCAACGGCACCAGCGTTTAATCGTAACACTACTGCCGAAGTGGCCGGGCGACTTTACCAAACAGAATTACTATACAATCGTTGGAGCGACTTGGATGGCTGTGAAATCCGCAGCTGAACTAGGTCTGGCTGAAGTAGCTGGCTGGCTTAATACCAACTTACTTTCACTTAATGTTAATAAAACAAATTTTATATGTTTTACTGCGAATCAAAGATCTCAGCCGGGTTACGACTTTGGAGTTAGGATTCATAGGTGTGGTGATCCGATTGCCCAGAATTGTAGCTGTCAGACCATAGAACGTGTCAACTCTACCAAATATCTTGGAGTTACAGTGGACCAAAGGTTATCATGGCACTTACACATCGAAACAATTATGGCCCGGGTTAGAAGACTTATTTGGATATTTAAAAACTTACGCTACGTCATGCCCGCGTCATTGCTTAATAAAGTTTATCTAGCCCTGGCTCAAACTATTATAATATACTGCATTCCCGTATGGGGAGGAGCAACTAAAACTAAGTTTTTAGATTTAGAGAGATCTCAAAGGGCCCTTATTAAAGTAATGAACTACAAACCATATAGATACTCTACCGATGACCTTTACAGAAATAGTGGCTTATTGAGCGTTAGAAAATTATACATTTTGCATATCACCCTACGTATGCACAAAACACTACCATTTAGTCCAGGTAAACTAAAGAAGAGACGTAAAGATATTGTAGCATACGCCCCACGCGTGCACACAGTTTCTGCTCAACGTCAATATACTACACAGGCTGCCTACATCTATAATAAACTGAATCAGAAATTAAATATATATCCGATGTTATTATATAATTGTAAGAATACCGTAACTGGGTGGTTGAAAACTATCACATATGAAGAAACAGAATTAATTTTGACGAGAATCAGATAAACACACACACACACACACACACGCACACACACACACACACACACACACACACACGCACACACAAACACACACACACACACACAAACACACATGCACGCACTCACACGCACGCACGCAAAGACCGTGCGTTATTATTTGTTTAATTTAGTTAGTTTTTAATTCAAAAATAAATAAATAGAAAAATAATATATTTTGTAACTAAGTTTGTCAAGTCATATTTCAGTTGTTTTGGTCCAAACATTGTAATCTATAATTTAAGGGAAGTTGCGAGGTTGCTCCATCACAAGTATTATTTAACTTACTGGGGCTACCTCAATTTTACATGTATGTTAATGAATGTATGAATAAAATACTTTTTTTTTTTTTTTTTTTTTTTGGTGATGAACTGCGTGTAAGGCAGCTTTGGGTTCTTAGCGACTACGTCGCGCGACCGCGTCGTGCGACCTACGGCTTAGTATGAAATTACGTCGAGTGCTAACGAAACCCCGCGACCGCGAATCGCTTACAGTGATGTCAACTTGGAGGTTTACCCACAAATTTAGGGGGAATCAAGACATCCAGGTTTTTAGGTAGTACATTATCCCAACAAAAAAAATATTCTTAAAAAACGCATCATACACAGTGGTGGTTATATAATTAGAAACACTACTGTCCTTGACATGATGCACGAAACTTCACCGCAAACGTTTTTTTTTATTAAACAATAAATAGCACAACAATATGTTCAACACTTTATCATTTATTAGAAAAACAATAAAAATCACGTAGCACGTGTGTAGCGTAGCTTTAATACGGTCAAGTATTTAAATTAGATTCTAGGTATGAACATTGATTGCCAACTAATTAACAACAAAGCGACAACAAAAAAGTATTACTACAGCCTTCCGATAGTTATTAATATTTAGTAGTATCGTATCCGTGTATGGGCTATGGCTGCTACGATGAGGCATTGATTCAATAAATTTCATTTTCTAGGGGAATTAAACACATGCTTCAACAAATTCTTCATATAGCCAGTTCTTTATAACTGGTGTTACGTTTTGAAACATTCTGGATATACGCTGTTCGCTAGGGAAACATTTGACACTGTTGGCCACGGCCAAAGTTACTTGAGTCTCTTTTGGAGAGCTTTTTCTTGGCCGAGCCTTTTTAAGAAGATTTTCAACAGTTACATGTGTTTTTATAATGATCATTAAATACTTTAGAATAATTTAAATGCTTAGCTATTCTTGTGTACGCTCACTTATGATCCATAATAATCTATAATATGTTATTTAACAACTATTTGCCTAGTTGACGCGTCACAACTTTATTTTTTTAATTTAATTTATTAAGTGAAATTCAGATTAAACTTAGAATTTCGGTCAGAAAAATAGAAAGCCAAGACACTCCAATTTTGAAAATAGAATGCGCTATGGAGCCGTTTTCTAAATGTTTCTAATTAGGCCAAACGGCCAGTAACAAAAAATAAACTCCTACATGTCTAACATATTTTGTAATCAAAACTAGGATATGGTTTATATTTTATGCTTTTAATGAGGTTTTTATTTGAGTAGATATATTATTGCATGATTGTGTATATTTTTTACAAACAATTAGTACGTTGAAGTTATACTTTCTTTATTCACAAGAAGTATTTCTGATTATATGACCAACACTGTATACTGATTAATTACTTTAAGCCTCGAACTCAACTAACAACTTTGACTAAATATAAACTTTAAGTATGGCTATAATATATGTATAAATATTTAAAATATTTACAATACTCCAAGATATTCAAGGCAATTTTCTACTTGGATGTAATTTTAATTTAAATTACCTCTTAACTACATTCGTGGTGTACAATAAACTTTTCTTTGGTGGCTATTAACTGAATTAGAACAAGGTACGTACAATACAGTATGTAAATAAATATAATTTAAATGTTGTTCGTTGATACCAGGGCCGCTTCCAGAATTGCTTTAAAAGCACAATTAGCAAACATCCGTATAAATGCAGTATGTAGGTAAATAAAACATTTTTGTCAACGGACTTTCTCAATTTTACTTAATATATAGTATACCTATTTGTTTTTGTTACCTCATAAATTTTAATTGGGTGTACCAATTTTGACGATTGAAATTTGGTCTAGTTCTGACACTTTGAAGGCGGTTTAGGCTTTTTATAAAAATAGAATTATGTAATACCTATTTGTGACAATTATATTTGGTAGGATTCGTGCTATAAACATGTACAAATTTAATTTACCAGAAAGTAATAATAATTACAAAAAACACTTGTTTTATTCAGTTTTAACTATCCTTTTCATTTCACTTATAAAAAAAATACGTAGATCTACGAACTTTTCTCCTTCACAATTATTTCTAAATCTTCGTGATTTTCCAATCTTGCCTAAGTAATTTTCAAAATCCGAGTTGGCAGCACTGTTTAAGTGTTGCATAGACGTGTAAACGTAACGAAAAAAAGCGTACCCGAATGTATTCGTTACTATAACAATTAGTACTCGTTACTAGAGTATCGTTACGTTACTCGTTACTAATAATAAAAAATCGGATTTACTATTTTTAAACTTTTAACCGTGAGCTTATATCACAATAACATCGCAATATTATGCATCAATTATAATGAAAAGGCAATAAATAGGTGTCGAAAATTATTTATTGATAATAATACTTAAAAAGCATTGTAACGATAAAATGAAAAAATAATATGTGTAAATAAATAAATAATAATAATAAATGGAATATAAACAACTAGGTAACAATATTTGATAATTAACCGCTTTTGTTAACCAAGAATTAATGTAATCTCATTAGAGCGGCTTTATTATCTCTTTTTGAATAAGAATAAAAATACGTGACAATAAAAAACCAAAACACATATTTTTAATTTGTAAAAAATACTTTCTTACCTTCTTTCTAATCTTAAACTTTATTTACACATTCAACACCATTAATAAACAGTAAAAACTTGGACGACGAATTTTTAAATTACACTTCACATAATAAACAAACATGGCTCTTTGTAACGTATGTTTTTGAATATTTTACCGAATATGCTCGCGCATGCGTATACCATACGATCTACTCCTACTACAAAAACTGCGAGTAACGAAATGTATTTCTGTGTAACGTTTCGTTACTCGGTACTAGATGGCGTACTCCTTACTCAGAACCAAACGGTTTGCTACAGCTGACAGCTCAAGTGTTGCATTCATGAATCATGCATTGATGGCAGTGCCGTCGCGCGACGCAAGCGATAACCACAGCAAAATTTAAATAAAAGTATCTGCTGGATTCAAATTTAACGAAATTTAATCCATCTGCATCCCTTTTACTGAGGCCTAGATAATAATATCACAATAGGAATATCATTTTCATTCTTGAGTAAGTGGAATAACAATTTGCATATCTGCGGAAAAAAATCGTATTGGAATGGAACCTAATCTTCACCGATAAAAGCTGCAGATCGCGGTCGCTGATATAAGCTAGGGTCACTCCGCGACATGCCACCAGGACAACGGAATAATAATTGAATTTCCAATGGTATGTAGGTACCTTCACCGGCATGTCGGCGGGCGTGATAGATACTTTTCTTAGACTTACTTTTCTTGGATATGTCAAAAATTTTGAAATAACTAGTTTTAAGTATGTGTTTTTTAGCATTTTTAGACTCCCTATAATATTAGTTATTGCAACCAACCGACCGACCAAAATAAGTTTTATCTACCCGTAATACATTACATTATATTAATTTTTTTTTAAAATTTTATTATTTTATTAATACATTGTATTAATTTTTTTTAAAAATTCATACATAAATGAGGTGTAATTCAATAGATTAGCTGCAGCCGTCTGTTAGACAAGACGGACTTTGTTCTTACATTAGGTAAATACTTAAAGTTTTAATATTATATTCTGGTGTATAATCTTGATTTTAATAATCTCTGTTTTCTTTTTAATAACTTATCACTCAAGATAGTATAAGAATGCGCATTTGCAAAAAATATTCCAAACAATTAACATTGTCACTCGTGTCAATGTTTATTATAAATATGTGTAACACTTGTACAGTAAAACAATACTGTACTGTACTGCCGGAAATTCAAACACTAATAACTGTTAAAGTTTCTCACGTACCTACATATTCATGATTATTATTAAAAATAGGAATGCCAGTTGCAACCACTTAAGAGTTGAAACTCCTACGTTTATAAATTAACGTAGGTTATCTACGTTTAATAATAATATGTATTTGCTATTTTTCAATATAACTTATGAGTTCGTATAAACAGTGACTTTAATAAATAATAATACTAATATAATATAAGTACTCTTCGGGACTTCTGATTTTCACACTTCTCTTACAATATTCTAAGTCATAACCATAGAGACCATTACCTGATTTGCATCAAGCAATAGTGTCTAAAGCATAGTCAATTATCATTCATTTAGAATATTATCATAATATTATGTATTGACAATATCGACATCGGTAGTATGTCAATATCATGTGATTTTCGTGTAGGCGGCAATGAAAATTTATAGTTTTTATTGAGTTACTTTACGTGATTTTATACAGAATTCTATCTTATTTCCGTGGCGGTAGTTTATTAAGAAAAAATTAATTACAATGATAAGATACCGACGAAAGTTTGCCGCCTTTATAACAAATCAATTTCAAAGTAAATTTTGTAAACAAGGTAAGTGCCCAAAAGTTGAAAATTATTTTAACTTGTAGTTATGTGTATTATTGATTTACTTTTATGTTTTTAGGTCCTAATATTCTTAAAGCAAATAGTGTACAAAATAGTCAAATAATTGCTTGTAAGTTGACTTTCAAACAAAATTATGTTACTAAGATAGATGAACATGTGGCTACATATGAAGAAATAGCAAAAAGTGTGAACAAACCAAACAAAATTATCGTGGATGTACGTAATCAAGATGAAATCAAAACCACAGGTCAAATCCCTTCAAGTATCAACATACCAGGTATATAATGCGATTATTATAAGTTATGGTAGCTACATTTGTTATATGAAAGTAATCTTTCTAGAGACAGCTTAGTAGCCGAGTGAGTGTGCCTGAACCCTGAGTTTATGCTTTCAAATTACTGTGCACTAATTACTTTTTGTGTATAATGAATATGCATTTCTTACATGGTAAAGAAAAACTTAACATCCTAGAGACCTAATAAACAGGGTGTGAGGCACAGAAAAATATTATTATTAAGACAAGAAATGATCTTGAAGCAGATACAGAATTCTGAAGCTAAGACTTATCAAATCAAATCTATTAATATAATCTAATTATTTACAGTGAACAATATACAAGAAGTATTGGAGTCAATGTCTGAAACAGAGTTTCAAAGGAAGTACCACAGGCCTAAGCCTTCACAATCTGATGAATTAATTTTTTATTGCAAGTCAGGAAAGAGAGCTACAGAGGCAACTAATGTTGCTTTAAAACTTGGTTATTCTAAGTACTGTGTATTCATTATTATTCTGTATTAATCTATTTTCATAATTATTAATCCCAGTTGAATAAACTTGATACATACATTGAACAATATTTTATAGAAGAGCTCTACAAAAGTGGCCTTAGAAAGATTTAGTATTATATAATTTATAGAAAGAAGGTAGTTGAATCATTATTGGTCTTCCAAATAAAATGTCACTTGAAACTATATTTAAAACTCACAAGTACATTATATATATTATAAATCAAAAGAAGCCAGAGCCATCAAAGGAGGTTTTGTAACTTCAGGCATAATTTTGGTGGTGCCAAATTTAAGCATTATTTAAATCTTTCTCAGAATTGATTAGCACTAATAAACACATTATTTTACAGGTCCAAAAAGTATTTACCTGGCTGGGATGGATGGAATGAAAAAAAATAAATCTTATAAAATACTTAAATTATATACAATTCAGTTATTATTACATACTTGATTTCAAAAATATTTATTTCAAGTATACCTTTATCATACTTAAAACAAGAAACATTTATCTTTTACTCTTTCACCAAATTCAATTTAAGAAAGCTATAATGTTTAGGAAGATAGCTTTATTTTATTTGCATTAAGTTAATAAAAAGATTGAAATTTTGTGAACCTTTTAATTAGTAAAATGTCTACGAGGAGGCAACAGCTTTTTTAGGGGTAGGTTGGCCTTCTTTGAAACCATTGCGGAAACGCCTTCTGACAATCTTGAGATGACGCATACGACCAGTTCCAGTGGTCTTCCTCCTCTTAGCCTTCACCGACCAGTGGTCTAAAAGAGATACAGATATTTAATAACAATATTTACATTCTCGAAAACTTCACCATAATGTCCTTCATATAAACCTCATGTCTAGAAATATTTGAAAAGATATTTCATAAAATGTTAGATATTGCTTGTAAGCAATACTTGTAAATAATGTTAAACTTGCATTTAACTTAAGAATATATTATGTTATGATTGTCTGAAATATGTAGCGTTTTATGGATTAGAAAATCCTCAAAATGACCACATAATCATTTTTTTACCTACATCTACAAGAAAGTATTAATAAATTAAACACCTCCTCAATCTATGTAGGAATTTTCGTGTACTACTCCTTATATATATATATAACCTCAGTTGAACGAACCAACTGCACGTTACAATTTTTAACACTTACAAGAGCGTAATTTGGCTGCAGGGTATCCACACTGAGCGCATTTTGATTTTTGTATATGATAAGAAGATCTGCCACATCTTCTACATAGTGTGTGAGTCTTATTTCGGCGTTTACCGAAGCTCGATGTTCCCTTCGTCTGCAATCAAGAGTAAACAAACCTTAAAATTATACACAATGACACAAAATATTATCACTCCGAAACAAATAACACTGAAATTAACTCAAGTAATCACAAAAAGCACAATATCACAAAGAAATATCTATGATTCTTAGAGATTTATTTAATCATTTAAAAAAATACACTACCATTTTTGCCGAATTTGACAATGAAAGAAAGAGGTTAGGTGTTGCTACTTGATGTCCCTAATGATTTTCGAATATAGAATGACAACTGACACGGCACTAAGTTTTATGTTACTTGATAAAATAAATGTGTGCAACATTCCACGTTTAAATATAAAACGGTATACTCATTACTCGTTCTATAGTCTGCTCATAGTCATGTAATAAATTAATAATAAAACGGGTGTAACTATACAATTCATATTTATAAATGAATAATTTTCTAGAATGAAAAATAAATAAATTTGTGAACTTTATTCATTTTTTAAGCGTTTCTCTCTTATACTCGGAAAGAATAGTATTCTGGATGTCCATATTCTGTACAATGATTAGGACAGCCACAACAGGTTCAATTATTATTTATTAATAAAAACCTAGTGATAGATTTTAAACGTATATGCAACTAATGGCTATTTTTGCTTAATTTGCCTTGCGTTTTTCCCTACCAGTTTGTCTCCATCAGGACATACTGGATGGAGCCCAAGGCTACGTCAAACATGACTAACAACAAACTCCACAGTCTCACCCTTCGATTCCGATGAAATTCTAAATAATTTTAATAGGATAAAGAATGACAGAAGTCCAGGTCCTGACAGTATTCCAGATGAAGCCTTAAAAATTAGATTATCAAGACTAATCAAATGATCCAACAAGATATAAGATAATCAAGCTATTCCCAAAATTTGGGGTGTCACATATAGTTTTGTTGTATAAGAAGGGGATTATTCAGATATTAGCTATTACCGCCCTATTCTTTTAAGAACCAAATAGGTACAAACTAAAAACTGAAAACACTTTACAAAAAAAATGCTATAGAAAACCACTAAGAGTTTAACCAGCTCCTATATCTATCATTTATCGATTATACTAAAGCATTTGGCTGCATCTCACATTGTATTTGGCATGCGCTTTCATATAAAGGCATACCCGCCTTATACATAAACATAATTGAAGACATATATAAGAAGAACGCCAGTAAAGTAATACTAGACAGACTTGGACCAAAATGTTGTATTAGGAGAAGATATAAAACAAGGATCTATCTCTTTTATCACCCAAGAATCAAGACATTTATATAATGGCTACATCAAAATCGGCTATATCAAAATATTATGGAAGAATTAAGATGAAAAATTAAATTAATACAAAAAGACTCGAGATATTTGAGCTACCTACATTTTGCAGACTACATAATTATTTTCGCCAAATCACTGACTAACAGAAAATACTGCCTCATAAAAAATAGGCCTACACACTTCAAAAACAGAAGTTGCAACAAATAACAACATTTACCCTTTCATGCTTAACCAGCCATCAAGTATGCAGACAGCTATATTTATCTTGGTAAGCAAGTTTCATTCAAGAAACAAAGGCATCAACAAAACTGGGAAGAAGTTTTGGAGCTTAAAATAATTCTCAAGGATAAGCTCCCAACTATAGTGAAAAAAAGATGGTGGATTCCTGATTGCTGTCTTGCCTTAAATATGGAGCACAAGCTTGCATTTTCAAAACCAAAATACGTTCGTGCCGGCGTGCGGTAGAAAGAAGTATACTTGGAATTCAATTACACGACAAACACATTACACAAAAGTAAATATACTCGCAGAATATCAAAAATAAATGATGCTCACACGATGAGCACATGCCCTAAAACTGAAATGGAGATGGGCAGTCACGTCCAGACAGATGTTCTAAAACAGAAACGGAATTGATCGGTCCAAAATAAAAACGAACAGAGCAAGAAATTGGATGAAGATGGTACAAAATGAATTGGGGAGGAATAAGTTGGAGGAGGCCTTCTCCCGGACAGGGGCCGTTTCTAAGAGTAGTTAAAATTAATAGAAGATGGCAAATACAAGACCAGAGGACCAGTTTCTACGACACATACAGTGCCATTCAATAGAATGGCAGCCAACCCAAATTAACCTGAGAAAATATCTGATTATGGCAGATGACCAAGAACACAAAAAAACACATAACGAACAAAACCTTTGGCTATTAATTATTTAACCAATCAAAATGATTTAGTGAAAAGTGACAATATGATTTACAAATATAAATTAAAACAAAGCTTGGGTTGCACTGTACTGTAAACCCTAACGTCTTTTACTGGAAACTGGCATAACGTTAAAACTGTTCCGTCATACGTTACTAAAACGTATACCTTAGGGTACAACTATACAGTTTATATTTAAGTATAGAATCTGTATACCTGGTTGAGGAATTTAAAAAAAACATAATTCGTAAATTCATTAAACCCAGTTAATGGTGTGATTCAAAATAATACACTTTAAAGGTTGTTTGATATCATAATATTACTTATAAGGATTTTGAATTATTGATTACTCTACAGTTAAGGTAGGTTGACCTATTACCTACATTAAATCCTTGTATATGTATCCTTACCTTATCAAGTAAACCAATACGTTCTTTTAACAAATAATTGGTATCCAATAACTTCTCTTTACATTTTAGCAATATCATAAAATATGGAACTTCTAGATGTAATGAAAAATTTAACTATTAAAAATGTTGCTAATGAAAGTAATCAAAACTTTTTCAAGTCAATTGCTGCAGATATAGACGATGTACCAACTGAAATTGTTTATGCAGATTATTCAGATAAAATAATGCTCATTATTTCACAATACCAAAAAATTGGCAGTTTGTTAATGATTCAAAAGGAACAAGTGCATAGCCCTTTAGGTTCAAATGACATTTATACAACAAAAGTAATTTTTGGTGCTTCAGGAGAAGAACAGCAAGTTGCAGCAAGACATCTGGCTGAAGCAATTGACATATGCAAACCACTTTGTATATTCATTAATCTTAAGTCATATGACATTGAGACAGTCAAAGCTTGTAAAGATATCATTCTTGACTTGAAGAAAGAGGAAAAGTAACAATGTCTTTGGTAAGAAAAACGAATTTCAAACATGTTAATAAATTGTATGGACAATTAATCATAGGACCACCTGGTGCTGGCAAAACAACATACTGCTCTGAAATGTCAAAGCTATTAAGAAAACTTGGAAGAAAAACAATTATTGTCAACCTGGATCCAGCTAATGATAACATTACTTATGAACCCGATATTGACATGCGAAATTTAATAAGTTTGGAAAATGTTATGGCAGAGCACAATTTGGGTCCTAATGGTGCACTACTGTACTGTATGGAATATTTAGACAAAAATATAGAATGGCTTATAGAACAACTAAGAGATGAGCATGCTGCAAATTATATATTTGATTTACCTGGTCAGGTTGAGCTTTACAGCCATCATGAGTCATTAACAAATATTTTAACAAAATTAGCTAACACAGCTAACATACAACTTTGTGTGATACATCTTGTTGATTCACATCACTGTTCTGATGCTGCAAAATTTATTTCAGCTTTAATGTTGTCTTTAAATGCCATGTTGAAACTAGGCTTTCCTCACATTAATTTACTAACTAAAGTAGATTTACTAAAAAAACATTCTGATAAATTGCAATTTGGTATAGATTTCTATACTGAAGTTTTAGATTTAAATTATTTATTGGATTCTTTAGACACTGACCACTTTGCCAGCAAATATACAAAATTAAACAGAGCCTTGGTGTCTATAATAGAAGATTACAGCTTAGTAACATTTCAATTAGTTGACATGTTTAAAGAGGAAAGTTTAATTAAAGTTAAGAACTCTGTGGATAAGGCAAATGGCTATGTTTTTAATGCAGATGAAGGTCGCCATATAAACAGCTTGTTGGCCTGTGCTATGGGCATTCCAGATAAAACTAGTGGTTTTGATGTATAGATAGAATAACAAAAACTGTCCAAATGCATTGTGACAGAATATTTCCTATGTAGTAACAACCTACATAATTAATATTTGTGAACTGAAAGCCTATTGAGCTTTAAAACTGGTATTAAGTGTATTTGTCATATATCACTTTTTTTAAGACCATATAAGTGTATACTGGCACTGTGAATTTTATATAAGATTGATTCTTACTGTACTTTGTTTAATAGGGTATTAACTTTTATCTGTAAGATGTTTTATTTCTTGAAAATTATAAAAAATTGAAATTAAATCCAGCTGAAAACCTATTGTTCTTGTTATTTTGATTTGTTACAGATGTCTAATAACAAAAAAGATTTGTATACTAAACTATTGGAAGAAGAGTTGAAAATAGATAAACTTTTAAAAGATGACAAGAATCAAGTACAAGTCAAATTATTGCACCAGTATAACAATATTAAAGATGCAACCCAAATAGTTATAAATCACATTGCAAATTTAGAAGGAACAACCCTAACAGATATTCATAAAAAACTAAATCTTGAAGAATGAAATAAAACAACAAATTAATGATGGAACCTTTTATTTGAAGACAAATACAACTCTTTACAAGTTAATTTCGTCCAATATTGTATTGTTCACAGAAAAATAGTTGTGAACATATTATTTTTATGAACTTTAAGAGCAAATTTATGTAGTTATAAGTGTTTTCAAAAAGCCACAGTTCCATATTGCTACTCAATTACGAAAAAGGTATGAATATGACAAATAGTTCTAATATATTCATATTATGTTGACAAAATATTAAGTGACCATTGTCAGCAAATAAGTTTAATTGGAGTAAAGGTTATACTGTTGAATAATAATCTAAAACTATATGGAATATTGGTTTTAAGAAACATAAAATCTACCTTCCTTCTTGGAAACAGTACTAATAATACATTTAAAATATGTGACAGTTTATTTTAAATAGCACAAATACCGTTAAAACAAAGGAAATTTCCCGAATAATAAAATTTCCGTTCAATAAAATTGTTTGTAAACAGTGCCCATAGTTATAAACCGTCTAATATAAACATGCATCCCATGAAATATAACCAACCCCTAACATGCTTTGACGTTACACATAATTCCTTAACGAAATCAAAGTTATTACATTGAAGTTTAAATTCTAACGCTACAATATTCTGTTTATTAATAAGCAAGCAATAATATATAAATGTTTATATAAGAGTGCGTCGTATAGACGCGTGCTATCTAGTAGCTAAAACCTATCGCCACAGCGATAATACGAAGTCGGTTTGCTTTACATCTTTAAGCGATCACTTCCAACTAGTGTTCGCAGTGTTTGTGGTTTCACTAGTTCTGATCAAGTTTCCTTTGTTAAATCAATATGTTATTGTGGCAACATATTTGTCTCTGTTCCAGCCAGGGAATAAAGCGTTCCAAATTGTAAAGTCTTCATTAGTTCCATTCTCTATTGGTGTCAACCGTTCGGTACTTTACTTTGTGAACGTTTTCAATGGAATGTTACATTTGATGTTGAAACAGTGTTTTCACCAACGGAGTAGTGTGATAAGACTTTGTCTTAAATATTTGTCATTCCAGCTAAATTTAAGTATAACAATATAACAAATTTACAAAAATACATATAAATTAAAGAACATTCGCCGTTTTGAGATTCCTAAAATGCATATAAATATATCACTAACAAATCTAAGTTATTCTATTCAAATAATACCCTATAGGATGTGGAAAACTCAACACGCGAATGTTCTTTCACTTTCATTAAACGTCTATCGTTAGACTTATATCTATCAGTTTCAGACTCGTTTCAGGCTAATTTTAAGTCCCACAGACTAATTTCAGAGCACCAACCATCAATCAATAAATGCGATTTTAACACTAATTTCATTCTCCTCCGACCACTGTTCATCATATGTTGACAAACAAGTGCATACGAAAATAGATTATAATGTATTCTAGGAGGACCAATTCAACAATTGTAACAATATACCACATTGGAACAACCTGCTATCGCCTACTATGAGAAAAACATGCTTATAGTAACAACAGCAAGTTATTGCAATGTTAAAACAATCTCACATTCATTCAATAACGCCTAAATATACACAAAGTTCCTAAAAACAAGTCTGAATACGTTGGGTTTAACCCATGCAATCGAACATAACTTATAAAGATCTTTTAGTTAAGTGAATGTTAACCATTAAACTAAACGCCCCGAAACATAAAAAATACATCTTAAACTAATGATCCAGAAATCAAAATATACATATTCGGTTAAAAAAATCTACATCAATCAATTTCATAATTTATCTATTAAAACATAATTTATTGTCACACTTAAAAAACCTATCATAGTTATACATTTATTTTATCTATGGTTAGTTGACAGTTACCTCAAACTAAAATTGTACTTAAACACCAATTTTCTCTATGGTCAATTCACTTTAATACTGAGTTTAGATTACATAGGCTAAACCGAGCTTAAAAATAAGATATTTTGGTAAATTGTAAATATACTATGTGTAAATAAATAATGCCGACTCATATGCTTACATGCCATTTAAATGACTCAACTTGGTAATTTAATAGCAAATATCACTTGTCTCATTAATGGAGGTCATCTCGTGGACCTCATAGCTGTATTCATTGGTTTGTCATTGGATATTCAAATAACTGTTTTTATTGTATCCTAAACATTGAGCTTGTCTTGTTCGGAAATAGCTTTTAATTCAGATATCACCGGCGCAAAATTAACTGATATATTCAAGTAAATTTCAGTTTGTTTAACATTTTCTCAATACAGATAATTCATACAAAAAAAAGTTTAATTACACCATTTTTAACAAAACTAAAGAAAGAGACAAAAGAGTACTTTAGTTAACAGTGAAATTAGACTTTTTTATGGAATTGTTGTATTTAGAGAGAATGTCAACAGACCTTTGCGTAAAAAGTAATCACAGATTATAAAATTACAGGTTGCTATGGTAACCATATGTTTTTTTACATTTTGATGTTTGAAAAGTTAATATACTCTACACAAAGGTTAAACCCCTTATTTCTATACCTCTTAAGTTACAGTATATTTAGAGGCTATCAACAAGGGACTTTACGCCGGCTAAACCCAAACCAGTCGCAATAAAAGCGAAAATCGCTTGTCACATCGATATTAATAATTAAACACTATCGTGTCAAATTAAAAAATCAGTCTCACCTTCGGGAAGTCTTTTAGATGTTTAGGCACGTATATTACTCATCTTAGAGGCAACTAACTTAGAATTACAAATACATGGCTTCACTTTATCATACACTGATGTCAGTATAGATGATTGATCAATTTTCCATAGATTTTATAGAGGCATGCCTGACTAGAGGAATCTATCTATGGATAGATGGCGATTGTCTATACGCCTGCTAGTGTAAATAGAAACCGGGTATAAATTGACCAATCTTAACCAATGTCGAGAGCTGAAGGCTGTTGAATACGTGCGAAAATGTTGCCCAGACCTTTATCCAGCTAATGCCAGATCTTAGAATGCATCTAATAACAATAAAAAAAAACTGAACTACGGAAAAAAAAATGTTAAAAACTGTAAATAAATACATAAAAATTACTTCTTTAAAATAAAACAATTTAATTAGAGACCGGTGCATCCCCTTGACCGATGTGCTCCTTTTCAGATATGGATTGATCCTGTAAAATAATTTAGTTAATTTTTTTTGCAACTTTAATTTGTGGCATTATTAGCCGAAAGAATTGGCGAAAGCAATATACATGAAAAAAGTGTAAAAAGCTCTTATGTCACCATAAACAATAGATTTCATGCAATTATGTTAATTTAATTGATTACGGTAATATTGAACGTCAAGAGAAAGTACATTAAATATAGTTGATACAATATTTTGTAAACGATTAATTTCATGTTGTTCGTTTCTTTTAAAATACTATGTTACTTAAGGATAAATATTTTTTTCCATTGTCATGATTGGCATTAAAAACATAGGGTGTTTTTTTTTCAAATTTGAATAGATTCCCAGATAAGTAATTTTTAGAATGCAGCAATACTTTTCAAAATAAAAAGTATTCTTTCAGCAAAATATCGTAGCTACGATATTTAAGGTATTTTCCCGTGTCGGCCTAGTCCTTCTCCTGGGACGCCCTGTATACTACGTTATTTATAAATAACTTTTATAGTATGATATTATCGTATTTATTCGTATTCTCTTTCTTCAAATTTACATAATATGGATAAGATTCTATTTCAATTATTTTACGATAAATGCGGCAACGATGTATTTTTACCATTTATGCCGAATACAAATTAAGTTAACAATACCTTCTTATCTAAAGGTCCATTAGGTCCATTGGCCTCTAACGATTGCGCTACATCAGTCTTAGCCGATTTCTTTTTCCCTTTTCCCAGATTTTTCTTGGGAATTTTTCCAGTCTTTGTTTTCTGTAGTTGAGCTCCTATAACATAAATATAATTGAATAAACCAGGGAAGATTAACATTTTCGCATATCATTATATCTTGTAAACTAATATTTAACTGTATAAAATGTAAACTCCAAAAATTGTATAATTTTAGATAATAGTGATTTGATGAATTTAAAACCACTTCAGATTTATTACTATCTATCTATACATCATTTTAAGACAGTATTAGGACTAGAACAACCAGAGACATTATTTACATTTCTTTTTAATTTTGCTTATTTTCTTTAAAAAGCTCTTAATTTTAAATGAATCCAAATTTTATATTCTGGAATAGATACAACATACCTTCACCATCATTATCTATGTTGTCCTCGTGAGGACTTCCCTCATCGGCGAGAAGATTCATATCATCAGATCTCACAGTTTTTCTGAAATTATTGAATAATTGAAACATTTATTTTATGTTAGTACTATAATATATATAAATAAGAGTTTTAAGAATAAATATTTTAGTTCATACAGATAGCACTGTGATAATAAAATATAAATCTATATTTAATAATTAAAATTATGCTTTATTTTAATTTCCTAATTCTGGATATGAATTCATCCTATTTCCTTTTTGTTTTTAAACTTTTTTTTCCTTCAGTATTAAACAAATATTCAAAAGTCTATCTATTCTTTTAAATAAGCATCTAAGCCCTGTAATATCTAAACCTATGTTTTTTCTTGGTTGACCGTTTCAAGTCTGTTGTCTCTACCTGCATTTTTGTTACTGTATTTGTTTTGTGAATTTTTGTATAGGTACCTTCTGTGCGTTCTAGTAATAATTATTTAGTCTTGTAATGTTTTTTCTCAGTAAGCGAATTTTTTAAATTCATATGAGAAATAAAGTTATTCTAACCGTAATAGTTAGCCATTAAAGCCATTCAATTTCATTGACGCACAGTCGGGGTTAAAACCTACGACCTTCAGAGATCAATGTCACCCCCTCAGACTACCGATTTGCTGTATGCACTGCACTTACCCATTAACAGCAATAGTGGCAGGTCTGGCTGGCTCATCCGTGTCCCTTCTGACGCGTCGTCCACGCCCTCTGGTGCCGATGGTGCCGCGACCACGCCCACGGCCGCGAGCGCCACGCCATCCGCGACCACCGTACGCGTTACGAGGAGGGGGCGTGTAGCCAACGTAGCTGACCTGAAATTATACGTAAGAAATTGAAACATAAAATTAAACCTTAACAATATAACCTTAGTAATTTAACAGCATGAAAATAATAATAATATTAAAATATATTTTTAAAATATTTACTTTTATATGTTTAGTCATTTGATACAAAACAGTCTAATCGACGATGACGTAGTTTTCTTGTATATAATATGTCTTCGCCTTTCATATCCTAATACTATCTAGGAGTTTAATTTTGTCTGGGCTGTTTATGAACGAAAGATAATAAAATATGTGACATAATATCATGTAAACTTTGTTTAAGTGTTGAAAGCGGGTCCTTGAAATTATGATAGTTTAAATTTGAATGTATTACATTACAGAACTAAAAACAATAATTTGCAGGTTCTATAGTCATTAATATTGTCAAATACTTCATCATAGGGTAAAATTCATAAAATTAGACATTGATTAGTTTGCCATACATTCTATGCAATGTAAAAATTTCATATGACACCTTTGTAAAGCCAAAAAAATCCTTCACAATTGGCATTTAATTCCAACGTATATTAATAAAAATTTTAAAATTTCTGGTAATACTGGTATGCTCATAATTTATCTTAGGTAAGTTGAATGGCTGTTTCTTAGCACAAACCGTCAAGACCAACATTTTCCTTCACCGTACGAGTGAGTTTTAAAACTGCTCATAGAAAAGTCTATTGGTGCGATCACCCGTAATTCGACCTTACGCTATACCTGAGGATATCTGGCAGTGCGTGGTGGATAGCTGCCGCCGCCCCACTGCCCCACAACGACTCCTGCAATCTCAAGCCTCGCCCCGCGACCCCTTCCCCTCCACCCGCCTAAAGGTTCACCCACGACCCCTACGAGTGGAAGGGGGGGCATCGCAAACTCAACCTCTAAACCTTCGAGGATTGCTTTGCGCATGCGTTCCACCTGTAAACAAAACTGATTAATGTAAAAAAATAAATCACCATTCACCCATTTAGCTTCTCCTTCTGCCTAGCAGTTAACCCAAAAATGACAAAGCAACTTCTAAACCTAAACAGAACTAATCTCAGAACTATGATAGGTACAATCACGGGCCATTGTCTCCTCAACAAACATCTCTTTGTCCTAGGCGTGACAGACACCCCCATGTAGAGGCCGTTTAAGCGCAGAGGAAACAGTCACCCACGTAGTCCTGGAAGACGAGGCTGTGGCTAAACAATGTACAGAAATCCTCGGAACAGTGAGGTCGCTCCGTGAAGCCTGCGAAGTACGCAGGAAGCTTCTGTGCTTTTGGAAGGAGTTAGGCTGGCTTAGTTAGCCAGGACTTCACGCACATCGGACCTATTGAGCGTCTAAGTGCGGAAACAGAGACCCACATACATACATACACCCATTTAGCGTTGGTTCTTTGTGTATTGATGTTCAATTGAAGAAAAAAAACATATGTGCAATTCACACATGGTAGAAGTGAAACCTTCAAAAACATTTTTTTTATTATTAATCATATATAAATTAATCATTTTCCATTATCTAAATGTGTGTGTTCTTTTAAAACAGTATATTTTAATGATAAATTTTAATTTATAAGTTTAATATAAATTTTTAATTTGGGAAAAACTAAAACATCGAAAGTTTGAAATTCGATCAAATGAAAAAGCGGCAGTAAAGAGAGGCTGTATAATGCCTGCTATCTCATTTTCTCCCACGTTAAATCATATGATGAATTGATGTTTCTGTCTCTCTTTACCGCTGCATCCGGTTTGAAATCACGACGATTCGAAAGAAGTTTATCTATCTCATTTTCTCCCACGTTAAATCATATGAATTAATGTTTCTGTCTCTTTTTACTGTCGCTTTTTCGTTGCATCCGGTTTGAAATCACAACGATTCTAAAGAAGTTTCACTTCAAAAGTTCATATTGAAATTGACTACAACAGGTCCTAAATCATAATCAAATAGGTATCACAAGTTACAGTATCAACATGAACACTGACCAAGTGACAGTACGAGTAAAATGATAACATGTATATTCAATGAAAAAGATTGTTACAAAGACAGGTTGACTGAAATGTTTCTTTATTTTTCTATAAGTCAGAGATGATTTCGTTGTTTCATGATAGGCTCTATCATAATATATTAGAATTGAAATTTGCAATATGTTACCCTTCTTTTTATGAGTTTACAGGAAATCAATTTTCAGTCGTTTTCAGGACTGGTTATGTCCCTTTGATGAAGGAAAGTTCTAGAGTAGATAGAACGACTAAGACGTTTCGATGTACGAAAGAGATAAAGAGATAGGTGCGAAAGAGAGAATAGATCGGAGCCGTCTCGAACGACAAAGACGATTCGATGTACGAAAGAGATAGAGTATGTACATTCTAGAATTGTGCGATAAGGATAGAGCTACACAGTACCAATCCTGCCTAGAACGTTCTCGAATATAGTTCAAGGTTATTCCCAGGCATACACATGTATAAGCAAGCCGAGAGTACGATTCCGAGATTAGATACAAGTAATAAAGTACTGTGTGCGCCTAATTCGTCTTCTCTTCCGTTCTAAGCCCTTGATTCGAGAACTGGCAGTAAATGTAAAATTAAATTCATTTAATATTTCTTTTTTTGACGTTCATAAGTGTAATTATGTTACCTATATGAATAAATAAATTTTGATTTGATTTGAATTGAAGTAACTAGTCACCGTCATTTTTCGCGTAAACAAATTCCTCACTGATTTATATAAAACATAGACTATAAATAGATAGACAAGCTCGTAATATGAAATATCTTGTTTGATACTTGTTCTTGGTGGACCTATTTGTTTGTATGCTGGCTGAGTTCACAAGAGTTGCTTGCTATATTGTTAGTTATAAGATTTAGGAATTTTAGTTTAATTTTTTAATGTTTGTATGTAGGTTAGTTGGTGTGGGTAATATAATGGAATTCTATCGCATTAGTTGTAACTGTAAAGATAGGAAAATTTAATGGAAATAAATAAATAAATAAATCTTCAAGATGCCGCCATGGCCTTTTTGGAAAGTATACCTTGACAACAGTATCCAGATGGTTATCGCACAGCTGAGCCAAGTGCTTGCAATGGTTTGCGCGATGTAAATTACGTTGAAGTAATTTCCCGTCAAAGTATAGCCATGGCGCGGCGACTAGCCACGGCACGGGCGCACCGCAGGCGTCGTTCGCCAGTAACGCCACTTCAGCACCAGCCATCACTAACGCCCCTAGCTGAACGCCACGGGAACTAATTCCATTCACCTGCAAACAATTAAACAAAATATTTTAGTATAGTAAAAGATACTAAGATCTCTCAGGGCTTTAATATGTTTTGGAATGAAAAATACTTGGGAAATTTTTTTTTGTTTTTTTTTTTAAACACCATTACACAAAACTTTGCTTTTTACATTTAAAAATAAATTTTGTAGCCTAATAGAGGGTGTAAATAAAAAGGTTCGCAAGTGCGTTGCCGGCTTTTTAAAATTTAACACTTACATAAACATATACTTAAGACATTTATCACACAAACCATTCATCTTCTTATCCGGTACACTGTGGGGCTAAGGGGCAGATGTGATGCGCTTCACGATGTCCACCATCGTTGCACACTATTCATGGTAAAAGTATATTTTTAGTGGTAAGAAAAAGAAACTCACCGTCATTTCTTGCAAGTGCAGAGCGTTCATGAGATCAGTTGAGAAAGCTGTCGCTAAAAATGCATCCAATTCTTGCCGTCTAAGAATTTGTATTTGAGACGTCATAATGAATCTGTAAAATAATAGTTTGAAATAGTAAACTATTTTAAGATGGTGCCGTTTTCACAGCCCAAGGACACCCATGCGTTGCCGGCCTTTTTGAAGGGAGTAAGCTCTCTTTTAAATTGTTGGAATGCTGTTATGAGAGATGGCTCGCCCAATGCTTATAATTATCGAAACCAAAATATTATTTAACTCTAAGGGTCTGTTTCACAACGTATGGATAAAGTACCAAATAGCTATGCAACATATAAATTATTCGGAAGATAAAACTTCGGAAGAAATTTCGCGCTACCTGACTGACAGTCGTGAAACGCACAAATACTGTTTATCCTACCAATATGTAATAAATAGCTTATTTGGAACTTATCCGGACATGGTATAACAGACCCTAAATATCAAATACTATGTCTTGTTTAGTCTATAATAATAATTGAATTTGAAAAAAAAATAGGAGCGATAGAATTTTCTCATTGCCAAGACTTCTTTTCTTCAGATTTATGATAGTGTTACGAACACGGGTTGACTACACTAGAACGCCGTTCGACAAGGACGGAGCGATGTGCGCGAAAGAGATGAGAGACGTACTATTTGTACGTCGTTCTAGAATTGTGCAATCGCTACTCAGTGGCAATCCTGCCCAGAGAGTTCTCTTACAACGTTCAAGATTATTCCCAGGGATATATAAGCGAGCCGAAATGAGACCGATTGACACCATCGGCTGCGCGCAGCTATACTACGGACGCGGAGCACGAAGAATTTCGTATAATGACCCGTCATCTTATGTCTTTGTCGCTCGCGCATAAACATATTGCCGTTGCGCTCACACAGATGCAGTGACCGCCGTATTCAGAGATTGTAAACCTTTTAGTCATAACCATTTGTTTGTTTTGTTATAAGTAGTAATTCCTTTTTTAACGCTGAAATAAAAGATCATTCCGTGCTGGGATTCGCTTGTGAGTAGTTTCGTTTTTGAGGTTAAGTTTGTTGTGCGTGGTGTTTGTGTGTTTGGTCGTTGAATTTATTTGCTGTTATTATTAATTATAACGGTAAGAAGTTTAAATGGAACCAACCCCGTCTACGTCCCGTACTTTCAAGGAGTTTGTGTCTCCGCGTAAGAAACACAAAATGTCTCATTTTAGGGTCGGGTTATCTGGTAAAAAGCTATCCTTGGGTACTTACCTATATTAAGTCGATGATCTTATTTACAAAGCTAACTCCAATTCTAAACTACCGTTTTTAATATTCGTACTTTAAAAAAAAATGTTTTTAACCACTGGCAGTAGGCGGCCCAATGGTCATTGTACGAAATTCTTCGTGCTCCGCGTCCGTAGTATAGTCGAGCCTATACCTACTCGCGCGCGGCAGCCCCCATCAAGGGCTATATCGCCCGCCCCGTACCGAACTCACACACCACCCGAAGGGGGCATATACCCCCAACGGGCCTAAACATCCCCCGTCCATCATCACGAGCCGATTGTTCAGTGTCGAATGCGATATCAAGAAATAAACACCAAAGAGATAAAGTGCGAAAGGCAAGTGATAAAGTACTATGTGAAGTGCGTATAATTAAAGTGTTTAGTAACAGCATTTTGTGTTAGTGTTATTAGCGAATTTCTGCGAGTAATTTTCGGTTAATTTGTGTCTTCAAATTGCTTATTGATTTTTCAAGAAATAAACCCTTAACTGTACTACAGAATTTTCTATCCAATCCTAGCTCGTAACAGTAGAAACTACTGACGAAACTAATAATTAATAAATATTTACCTTAATACAGTCGCTAAAATCAAAAGATGCTGCGGCACATAAGAGGTGTTGAGCATGAGAGGAGTATCAGACTTCATGCACGATAGGAACGCACGCATACGACGGCACTTGTCATCTTGGGCGGTACTGCAAAAAAAAAAAAAATTAAACCGCAATCAATAGAAATCAGTCGTTTTTTTTTAACTTTTTTATTTTACTTACCACTTACTACCTTAACAGTTACTATTAATTCGATAGAACGCCAAAATAATACCCACTCCAATTATCCTACATAAAAAACATTAAAAAAAATATACTTATATGCATTATATAACTAGACGATTTTGTAAATTATTCAGTAGACTTAGAATTATGTATGATATCGAAAACTCAATATATAAATATAAAAAGTCAAAACTTACCCAAACCAAAGTCTTTGTACGGTAGGCACTGGCCAGTCAAGTACAACGCCCGGTACAATCTCATGGCTTTTACCCGGATTCACTCGGGAATAAATCCATTCTGCCACTTGTACTGTACAAGGCCGATCATTCAACAATGCACTTGCTGTTCCTTCCTCTGAAAGTTTTAATAATCTAGATTAGAGCCATGATTTGAATATTAGTCCCAAATTAAGACATTAAGACATAAGAAAAATTATTTTGTCAATATTTTTATTTGTTTAAAGAAACACTTTTTTACCGGATAGAAGTAATAATTAACTAAAGGATTGAACTAAAAAAACTAACTAACGGAATAACTTATAATTATTTAACATAATACATAGCTTCTATCCAGTAAAAAAATCTTTAAATGTGTTTAAGCTATGTTAATAAAAGTTGTTTGATAATTTGCTTTTTTAAAAGAGTACCAAGAGTTTCTTCTCTCGGCCTACACCCTGTCTTCTTTGCCGATGAAAGGGGATGCCTACAGGTATAATTTTAATGAGGTGGAATAAGTTATATCTGTATATGTTCCATAATAAGCATAATTTATTTTTAACAAAAATCAAACCGTCTGTGTGTACGTCGTATTTGAGTACAACTTTTTTATTTCCTATTAGTTTTTTTTTTTACCTTTCGCCTTTTGAGCCATGAATCGATGGTGATGCATATTGTATACAATAGCATATACATTTTGTCGAATCGGCCTGTAGAAGTGGTGTATTGATGGTATTTCTCTATGGTTATCATCTTCCATGAGCACTGGCAGAGTAATTTGTCTATGGGTCAGTATGGACAGCATCTGTGGGTGCATGAGACCACGTGTGTGCCTTTCCGCGCACGTGCGTAGAACTTCAGCCGGTGCGCATGGGCAGTTGTCTTCGCTTTGCAAGTGCGCGCTTACTGTTTGTACTCCCTGTCAAATATGTCAATTGTCATTATGAATTATAGATAAAAAATTGCAAGAAATAAACTAAAAAGTCAAGTGTCGCTAAATTTATATACCTGCGCTATGTAGATACTTTACAATGTTGACTGCAATATAAAATCCTGGCATAATTAGTAGATCAAGTTATATATATTATTATATAAGTAATATATAATATTTAATGCGACATTATTAAACATAAAACTTATGATGAGTATCCAATACAGAGTCACATATAAAAATATGACCATCTATATAAAATAATAATCTATGAATAAAATATATTCATGGAACTATTAAAAATATTGAACTTGGATTTATATTCCAATAAAGAATATTGCTTTATAAGAAATTGGTGTTAAGAAAATTGTGAAATAAGAACGAAGATCACACCTCCTTGGATGGTCTGTCCACTTTTTCAGTGGGTTTAGCCAATTGCTTCATATGTGTGTCTGCTGTTTCCAAAGACATCGCCGCAACGCCATGACTCAACTCATGACAATGCTCCTCTAAGCTAAAGTCTGCGTTCATTGACGCGTTAACTGTCGCCAATTTGTAATCTTCCAAGCCTTTTTGCTGTAAACATTAAATTTTGACAACCATTCGAGTGCAAAACAATGGGTTAGTAAAAAAATGAAATGGTTATGGGATGAAAAACTACCATGTTCTAAACAAATATGCATTTTAAAAGCTATCAATATTTGACAGATGTCAAAAGTTGATTCAATGTTCACTGTTTAGAATATGGTGAAGATTCACGTGCGGACTCCGTAATTAATTTGAAAAGTTTATCTAGAAAGTTCTACGTAATTAAATTATTTGCATCAAGAGTTCATTCAAATTTAATTAATTAAATTTGAAATTTATTTAAAAATTAAATACATTTAAGACAATCAATTACTTGTAATTTTTTGTCAAAGAAATTGATGAAAGAAAGTATGATATTTTGTTATTTGTATATTTTTTAGTAAGAAGGTTATAAGTATAATATGTTCTTCATATGAATGATGTGGCCAGTTCGTACAATCACAATTAAAAAAAACCACACATATACACTATTATTATAAAAATATGTATTATATGTTGAGTTCATAATTCCCTTACATAATGCATATAGATATACGTAGAACTTTCGCTTCGACCAGTTCGCGTTAAGCATAATTAAATAATATAGTATTTTAAATTACTGAAAACTCATCAAATTATTTATATCAATAATATTATTTAATAACTATCGCAAGCCTAAATGAAAGGATTCCGTACGTGTTGTAGAAATAAAAAGCACCCAGCAAATGGTATTCTAGTGAGTGATGCCAATTATGAGAATGAAAAGGCGTGGATGACCACAGCGGAATATTATGTAATGTTAACCTCATGTTCGGATGATTCAGTTGCCAATTTCGAGGTGTCCATATCGGATGAAGTCGATTGCAGACTCTGGTCTGGTTTTTGGTTCTTTTTGTTTGGTTTTGGACGACGACCTGAGAATAAATTAATCATTTTTTTTACACAAAAAAACTTCAACAAAATTTGTGAAGCATACTGCCTTATCGCAACTAGTATGTGAGAATTATTTTGTATGTCATTTGACCAATTTTCAATTAATAATTAAAAATAATGTATAATACTGAATTGGCCAATGTAGAACAAATAAGTTAGTATTTTTTTTCCAATGGCATAACTAACATTTGTTATAAACAATTCATTAAGACAACAAAAAAAAGCACATTTCATGCCATAGTTTACATATAACCTAAACCTAAAATACTTATTCACAAAGAAAATTATTGAAATTAATAGACTGAATAATCTTACCAGATGCAGTTCTATATTTTAAAAATCCATCTTTGGTGCCATTGAAGTAATACTGTACGGCTTGCTTTAGTTTTGCAGCTCGGAGATCATTGAGGTCACCAAATACCTCAATACATGCAGCATCTATATCCGATGATGGCAAATCGTGTACAAACTGGCCTATTGTTTTAATTAAGTTTTCTGGTGGTACTTGCTGCTGAAAAACCAATTTAAATATTATTAAGTCTGCATATTAACTAATATTGTGGCTTATAACAGTTTTATATACATATATGTTTTTTTTAATAAAATAAACAACTGTTATATGCTGCCATTAATATTTAACAACCTCTATGTTATTCAGTTAAAACATAAACATAATTAGACGTGTGTATCTTAAGGATTTTCTTGTGACCATTGGAGCTGCATGAATTTATATTAAGATTTTACATTTAATACACATAACAATAGTATTTAAACATTCTAATAAATACCTTCTTTTGATTAATTCCAAGACGTTTGTAAAAGTCAGTCAAACCATTTTCAGACAAAATCACTCCGCCTAGAAGTGCTGCAAATAGGCACAATCGGTCTTGAGGTACATCAAGTACTTTAGGAAGTTCATGAACCATATACTCCTTTGTTTCCAATGATGACTGAAAAAAAGATTATATAAGACACAAAAGTAATAAAATGATTAGAGTAATACAATGGATTTCAGCCGCACATATTTTACAATTAAGAAGACTATGGATGAGGACATTTTCACTTGAAATTCTCACACTTTCCGGTTCACTATGAAAATGTAATATAGGAAAAATACTCACCCTGTATGTTAGCTTTAATTGAGATGAACTAAAATATCTAGGAGGCTGGAAAACTAAATATTCACCAGAGCAACCCACTAAACCAGCATATGCCTTCTCTCTACATAAGCCTACTACTTCTTGACAATGGTCATCTGATGACACCATCTGTAATTATATTCTTTATAATGCACCATATAAAAAATTTCAAAAATAATTCAGCTTTACTATCATTTTAGTGGCTGATTAAGCTTATCATTTTTAGCAACTAGGCAGATCTAAGAACAATTGTCAAAAACAACATCTTTAGATAATAAATTAATGTCTTTGAAAAGCTATTTTTAGGGTAAAAAATGGTGACCATACTTACAATAGGAATATTGAGGTATCTCAAAGCAGTTCTAAGGCAAGAGTGCAGTCCAGTTGGAGGTACCCACCACACTTTTGGTGGTGGTGTGCCTTTGGTCACAATGTGGCGAAGAACCTTTAAACAGTAGTCATGAGCAAATAGCCATTCATTTATAACTTATGAATTATTTTAAAAATCCAGAAAATAACAATTCACCTTTTGCCTATCTACTAGTTTGCTGAAATATATGACTGAATCCATAGAAGCTAATAACAAAAGTAAATTAAAATTCATAATACATATTTGAAAAAGGAACTTACAGAATTGACTCTCTGTCTATATGTAGCCTGTGTTTGGATCCAGTGCTGTGGTAAGGCTGGAGGTGTTGGGTGAGCTCCATTAAAACAAACACATAGGGATACTTGATGATCAGCAAGGGCCTGTGCCAATGTTGTTAAAAATTGTACACATCTTGCCCACTGGCCTCCGCAAGCCCAGTCTTAAACAAATATATATATATTAGTAAATGACCTTAATTTTTTTTTAATTTATTTTCGATTTATTGATATATCATTCGAGATCATATTATTACCTGAGAAGTAGCCACCATACAAACGATCAAGACATCCTTCAGCATCGAGCACTAAACGGAAACCACCTGGATGAGTTCTGGCGATTCGAAATAAATCCACACCGACTCCTTCGTTTTCTAAAAACGCCTGTAAATCTTGTATGCCCATGTTTACTGGCACCTCTACAGCCTTACAATCGTTCGTTCAATAGTTCGTTTCGACTAATTGTTAGATCTGAAAAAAAATCAAGTATTACATTTACCTAATATACTTCGATGTAACCTTTCTATGCTATAAAAAGCGCTGGATTAATACGAATAACAGAAAACAGAAAAAAATTAATGCATAACCGGCACGTTATTCGGTTAAAATTAAATACAACAAAAATGGTTGTCTACATCTTTTGTATTGTAATTAATGGACCAAGCAATGTCAAGTAAATAAAAATGTGATACGAACCTTAATATGTAACCATGCCACTTAAAAACTACGGCAGCCGAAAGTTGGAAACGGAGGCCATTTGTAATTTTCAATTTTATAATTTTCTAGTAATCCCTTCCCTTATGAATATTATAGAGTAGGTCAAGTAGATAGTATATATGATACAGACTGCAGCATTTAGAGGGGTTAATTGTTTGCCGTCATGAGGATATGGATTTCATACGTATATCACGTTTAAGAAATTAATTTTTAAATGATTACTACTTAAAACGCTTAGTCAATATTTGTTTAGAGATCAAAGTGAAAACTCGACTTAATTTTTAAAATTTAAACCTTTAATTTTGGCGTAAAAGGCGGCATCATGACTTTTATGCAACACAAAAAATAGTTATAACTTTTACTCTAGTGTTGTGCTCTAGAATAATGTACTGTGTTATGATGTGTCAAATATGAAAGTAGGTACTATAATAGACAGTGACATATTTTATGAAAATTGAAAACCCGTCCCGGACCCCGCACCTCAGCCCTCAAGTGCTTCTCAATGAATTTTCTTTAAGCAAACGGGGATTTTCAGTTTTCACTCCTATATCTTGACTGGGCGTTGTGAAATAAAAAAAATAAGAATGTGTTTTTATTTTTACATATCATAAGTCATATATAATTTATATTATTTAATTGAGTTCAATGAAGAATTGAATAAATAAGATGCAGTAATAATTTTAAAGCTCCGTAAAAATTCTTGTGATTGATTTTCAAAGGAGGTTGAGGCTCTGAAAATCAGTAATGCCGGAGCAAAGTAACGATTACCGTGTCGTTGTTTTTGGAGCAGGTGGAGTGGGAAAAAGTTCACTCGTTTTACGTTTTGTTAAAGGTACCTTCCGTGAATCTTACATACCTACAATCGAAGACACATACAGACAGGTATGAAGTTCATAGTTATATTCTGGAATGTGTTAATTTTTACTATATATTTATTTATTCTCTTGACTCTTAAACATTGTCACTAAAGTCTAGACTGCCAGAAGCAACTTGTACCATATGATACTAGTCTTACATTACTATTTTCTTAGATACTACCTAGTTAAATAATAAATAAATATAAAATAAAAAATGTTTATTTTGGAAAACAAGGTTCCATAACTATGTTAGTCATTACGTTGTTAGTTGTTGAAAAATCACACCAATAACAATAGCACACATACACAATGTTCTATCAAGACAGCAGAAATAACATTTTGTAAACATATTTTTCAATGAATGGAAAGAGAAAATAAAAAAATGGCTCATTAGTTTTTAATATATAGCAATCTAGATAAAATTTCTCATGAATATAAATTACATTAGAGGGTAAATACAAAATTGTGCCAAAATTGATTTGGCACAAGATCAACAGCTCTTAAGCATCCACAAATAATGCTTTAATTTTAATAATTACTTGGGTAGAATTTTTTCTCGCAACCTGAGCCTATATGGATGTGTAGTTTGTTTTTATTAATAATGAATTATTTTCATAATATATTACAAAATTGTCATGGTTTCTAGTCTAGTCTAATATTCTACTTTGTCCATTCATGTACGTAATATTATGTAATAATATTTGTGTTTTTAATTAATAACTTACTTACTCTTTTTTAGGTCATAAGCAGCAACAAAACAATATGTACTTTACAAATTACGGACACAACAGGCTCACACCAATTCCCAGCTATGCAGAGGTTGTCTATAAGCAAGGTACTTCTTTTATATCTAAACCATGCTTATTTATTTGGAATCCTATCTACAATAATAATGCCAATGCCAATTTTTTTTGTATTATTATTTTTTTGTTGGGGAAAAAGAGTTGACATTTTTTATGAAAATTCATAAGTAATATTCAAAAAGACTTTTTCGCCAACCTAATATATCCTGCTATACATATTATATTTGTAGTATGATGCTAGAATTTAAGGTAATTTAATTAAATAGATTAGTTATAAATTCGTTTTGTATTACTGTTTAGTACACAAACCAGTTTTAATTTCTATGTCTCAGACAAGTAATATGCCAATCTAAACTAGAATCTTTAAATCTTTTGGAGTGTTATAATTTTCACAAATGTACAATTCAATATTAACCAAAGATTAAAATAGAAGTCATTGTACTCAATGAAAGAATTGACCTGTTTTACAGTGAATGGTATAGTAAATACACAAAAGAGGAACCTATAACAAAAACTTAAAGAATGAAAGGAAATAGAATAAATGTTTCATTAAAAAAATAAATATTTTTTTTAATGAAACATTTTATTTTACTTAATTTTCATAATATTGTTAATAATTGTAATATTCATAAGTTCAAATTTGATGAATTGCTTTAAAATTTAAATTCAATGATAAAATGCGACACCGTGAAAGAGCTTACTTAGAGCAAAAAACACATTAATTCAACAAAAGCAACATGTACATATCATATTGCTTTTGTAAAAAAATGTTTTATCCTCCATATTAACAAATTGCATTTGATTTTTTTTTGTTAAATTTCAAGCAAAATTCATCCTTTGTTATAGGGACACGCCTTCATACTTGTATACTCAGTAAGCAGTAGGCAGTCATTAGAAGAATTAAAACCTATATGGCAAACAATAAGAGAGATAAAAGGTACCGATCTACCAAATATACCAGTGATGCTGGCAGGTAATAAGTGTGATGAGAGTCCCGAAATAAGAGAAGTGTCAGCAGCTGAGGGGCAAGGACAAGCACAAGCATGGGGTGTTTCATTTATGGAGACCTCGGCGAAAACCAACCATAATGTTACACAGCTGTTTCAGGTAGATAAATATTTTTACTTGGTAATTTTTGAAACTACCCACCAATAACTATTCATTGCGGCAGCCCCATATTTATTTACTTTAAATTTTGAATCCAGTTCCAGTTCCTGGAATAAACAGTAACTTAAAAGTTATTATATCGCCTATAACCTTTCTTAATTACTGGACTAATAACTACTCTATTTTGTCTATGTCTCATAGTCTTCTGTTACAATGACTCTCACACTTGATTTAAAAACAATTATTGTTATTAAGATTTATCAAGCTTGTTACGTAGCCCTATACCATGGAATCTGCATTTCGCAATATATAAAGAATCACACGTCCCTCATGTTTCATGGTGTCAGCGGAACCTATGTGTCGCAACTTATAAGAATTACACTAATTGTCTCACGTTACGTGGTAGCCTCATTGTTTTAGTATATTAAGTGCATACAATTTCCTTACTTCGGGTTGTTAAGCCGTTATTTTAATTTTTATTCTTAAATATATTTTTTTGAAACCTTCGGCTGTGGCCTTCGTAATTGGCGCAGTCGGTAGGATTTGTTCTTAAAGTCAGTGAATCGATCACAGACCGGGCAAATTCAGAAACCTACCTTCTGTCATAGACACCATACCATAACGACATTACAATAACGAACACAATATAATACAATAATAAGAAGTATGGAATCTGGTGTGATAGTTCGGAAGTTATGCTATACATCTACAGTGAGCGCAAAAAATGAAATTGTCGAAGCAAATGTCAAACTGTTGAATTCCACAGAATAAAAATTATTAAAATATATCAAGCCTATATATATATATATATACATAGGTACATATGATGAACGGCTTATAAATAAATAAATAGGATATCAAAATAGGATATCGAATCAAATTTTATCCACGAGCTTTGTAAATGAATACTCCTTTTAACATAATGTAATTATTCACAGGAGTTGCTTAATATGGAGAAGAATAGAAACGTATCGCTACAAGTGGACGGCAAGGGGAAGAAGAAAAAAGAGAAAACTGTTAAAGATGGCGGCGAAGGTTCAGCAAGTGGTAGAGAAAAATGCCTACTGATGTAGTTATATCACTTTCTTTAATAGCAGCATAGTGTGATACAAAGTTAATATGTTTGAAATTTTATATGACATAATGTTGCTGTGTCATTCTAGTCATTGTTTTAAAGCATTTAAATAAGTCATTATGCCTATTACATAATATATTATATATTTTGCTATATAAATTAACCTTATTTACACTAGTTATTAAATTAGAACGCAGTCGCGTTCGTTAGTGAAAATACAACGAAATCAAGTCTATAGGACTACTGTTAATTAATATATATGCTATTTTTTTTCTTTTTAAGTACCAATCCCATAGACAAGTAATGAGTAACACTTGTCTATAATTTGATCGGAATTTTACATATAGAGGATGGGCAGTTAAAAAAATTACAGGACATTGCAAAAACAATAGACGCTTTTTCGTTTATTTCTTAATTATAAGTTTAGAGGCGAAGCTTAAGTTTTTTGATCATACCGCTTTGTTTTACATATTGAATGTTTAATTAAAGTTCAAAGAAGTCAGCAGACATATTGACATTTGACAGCTGTCTCATCCTCTATGTTTATGATGAAACGAAAATAGGCTTTATATATGATCTCATTTTGTTAATTTTATTTTGAAATAAATTGTTCCTATGCGGCTATGTTGCTTGTATTTGCAGTACCAACGAATTATCTGTCATTGTGAGTAAAAATGTGCCAAAATACGTTTTTTACGTAAAAGTACCTAGATTCTTTTCTATAACTGGGAGTGATACATAGAAACAATATAGTCCCTCCTTCTTTCTCGGTCTAATGACCATTTTTGAATATAAATCCTTGTCTTTATACATATGTAATCTGTTTTTACATAGGTGCATAAGTAGTAATTTAGGCTCTTATAAGTTATAGTCGTAATTTTACTAACACAGAATTTGCCAATCTAAAATGCGATTTTGTGCGGCACGATAAAAAAATATACATAAATGGCGGGTAGACACAGTGTCAGCATACACTAACGTAATTGTAAGATTTTGCTATAAAAATAAAATGGAAAGAATTAAAACCGAATTTGGTTAAATATTAGAAACAAGGTCTAAGATACTACTGCAAATCCCAGAATTGTGGTACACTATTTACACATAATTTCTTGTATATTAGGTTTATTAATTCCAATTAAAATCAAATTTTTTATAGTTAAGTTATTAATTTATTTTTTAACTAGTGACCCGCCCCAGCTTCGCACGGGTGCAATGCTGATGAAAAGCAGGTTTTTATTCTGTACTGTTATTTCCGTCGCCGGAAAGCTCCGATAATATACGCGACATATACCATATAGACATATACCATCACGGACTTTTCTGTAGACCTTTTCAATGTGTACAATATTTAGTACATTATTTTGATAAAACTCGTAGGGTTCAGCCTGCGTTTTCAATGTAAGCGGCAAAAATGTAATTATTTCCGACATCACATTAGAAACCTCAAAAATAACAGTACATCTCCACTATTTAATGTATGTTCTTATACATATAAACCTTCCTCTTGAATCATGCTATCTATTAAAAAAACCGCATCAAAATCCGTTGCGCAGTTTCAAAGATTTAAGCGAACAAAGGGACATAGGGACAAAGAAAGCGACTTTGTTTTATACTATGTAGTGATTTTAATGTAACTGTTGGATGATGGAACTCTATTTTAACGACGTTAGGAGACTGAAGTAGATTTCTCGTATTACTCCCAAGAAATTTTATTTTAATTTTTGACTATTCTTATAATTAACAAAATATTGTTGAATTTTTTATCCATTAAAATTCACCGAAGTTCGTAAAACAACTCACAATGGCACGCGTATATTTTGACTATTTTAAAATCATAAATTTAGTGAATATAAAGTAGCTATCGCTAGTCATTAGTGCACTTTATTTATATCGTTCACTAACATATCTAATTAGAATTGTCCATAAAAGTTTATCTAGTCGATTACAATTGTAACTCGGTCACACTATGTTTGCCTATACACAGACATTATACGTACATATATATTACATTTCTCTTGAACAATAGTATTACGCCGCTTATATGCGTATATTAATTAATGTATGTGATGTTATACGTTACTGACGTATATAAACTCAATAAGTAAAAAGGAGTAAGGTTTCAGCATTAAGGGCTGGTTAGAAAATAAAATATAAATATCTATTTGTTTTTATATAGTAAATTAAATATTTTTCTTGTCTTAAATTAACGCACCGGTTTCTATGATTTGTTTATGTCCATAGATATCTAGTTAGTTTATTGAGAAAACGAGAATTTGACAGTCCTTAATTTAGACAGATATATGATGAAGACAGACAGTTTATGTTGTAACGCTTTCCTAATGGCAAGATATTGTGACCGAGTAGTATGCGAATAGCGAGGTTATAGCCTTATAGGTATAGAGCCGTTGAAACGTGGGCGGCACAAAGGTATTTTAATTTTGCATACCCACCTTTGCGTACCCTTAGTTTTCTAAGAATATTTCAAGATTTTTTCTAATGTAACAATTTTAAATTCACACGCTTATATATATGTCAAGTGGTAAGAAGAGTACATTAATTTATTTAATAATATCTTGAATGGGTGAAGAAATATAAACATCAAGGATGCGTATGTTCATAAACGATAATTTTTTAATGCGCCATTTTGATTATATTCACTTAGGTCATTATGGACCTAAGACGTTTTTTAACAAATGTCAATAAATATGTGAGTTAAGTTAGTAGTAAGTTTCTTGTTGCCAAAAAAAAAGTTTCTTGTTCTAATTTTTAAATGGCAACATTGTGAACAAAAAATTGAAGAAAAAACAATACGTCGCCAGATTTACGCGCGTATTTTTATTTATGGAGATGACAGATCGAACGAACGTAAAGAAGGTATTAAACTAAACTGATGCGATAAAATTCTTGAATTCAATTTAAATTGATAGTATAACTATTGAATCTTTTTACCTAAATTTACTGTATACGCGTGTGAATTTAAAAGTTTAATTTTCATAATATTTGGGCACATGTTATAATTAAGATTATTATACATTTAACAAATTATTGTTACTATATTGTTGTAACTGGACCAATGTTGTTTAAAGTTGTTTGGTGTTTATTAGTAATCTTTGTTCTTTCAATCTTCTCCTGTAAGGCCTCTGACGGATATCAATATGCGGTCGATCTTTGCTAAGATTCTGCCGATTCATTTAGAAGGACAGAGTCAAGGAGACCCTTGGCTTAATAGACCGTACTTAACGTTAACCCCGAACGATAAGTCTTTTGATCTTAATGCTGTTATATGCGTTTTAAAAATCGAACCTAACAATTCATAAAGTGTATCTTCTAAATGAGTAGGCATTAACGAGTTTTATTCTTAAAGATAATTTTATATCGTCTCCAGTTTCAATCTCTTCTTAAAACCTATAGATGTTCGAATGGAGAGCTGCTCACTTAGCAACACATTATTCGTTGATATCAGCATATATAGTTTCGTTTCCGCTTGAGCATTGCATTTAATTGCCTATTAAGAAGTGAGCATCCAGCTTCTTATTTTTAAATGCTAAAAAGTGGTCAAGTCTGAATAGTAATTCAGACTTTTGAGACGCTAAGACTCTTGAGTTAAAAGTAATAGGGTCAGAGTCGAAGGAGCTGGATGTACTTTATTAATGACAAATACATTTGTAAATTTTCATTATCTGTAAAATGAGTCTACAAGTAGTGTAGTCAATGAGTGAGCTTATCAATTTCTTACTTTCATGGGTGGGTACTACAACATTCCATAGATAATTAAAATTTGTGGGTACTTCACAACTTCGCTTTTAATACCCATGGAAGTAAGACTACATATTCAAATTGTCTTACAAATGTATTGAATAAAACTTCTCTAAGGTGCAGAATAACGAATATGGCAATAATATTGAAATAGTTTCAATTATATAAATCGATTTTGTCTAAATTTTTAGTAGTGAACCCAATTAGGGAATTCTTTAAATTCAAATAGTTCAAAGTTTAGACTATACTATGTTTAACTCCTTGCCTCAATTAGATAATTCGCGATTGTATGAATAATAATATAATTACTTACTGGAAGACTTATTTCTACCTTCTCATTTTTTTTAGATTGATAATATTGCTTCTAGAAACTTTCGAACCTCATGGTTTATTCACGTTTGTATAATATTAGTTTTAGATCCTTAGTTGTAGTGTAGGTGGATGTAGGCGCCTCAGGGACACGGTTAAAGCTTGTAAAACGTGGGACGGAAGAACTTTAAGTTGGACGTCTTTTGAGCGATGTTCTTATCTATTTTAAAGAATTTTTAAGTATCCGTTAAAAATAATACTATTAAATCCCAATTATGAAGCGAGGGAATATATAGCAAAGAAATTTGGATATTTTACTCGACGCACAATATTTGCTGACATGATTTCTAGTATGGATTATGTGAAGGCGTTCAACTAAGTTCTTAGTGCCACGTGTATGGAGTGATGTTGTACATAATGTTACGTTAAAATGTTATTTATTATGGAGGTTGCGAATGTTTGTTGACCAATAGTATAGATTAATAGAACTCGCTTCATACTTAGATACTGGTGTATCAAGAAATAATGCTTCTCGTATCTGAACCGAATAACTCAACTACCTAATATTTTTTAATTTATCTTGTAACACTTTCTCACTAAGGCATCACGAAATAAAATATTAAATATTTTCCAAGCTTTTTTTATTAAAATATTGTTATTAATTATGCATTAGATACACCATTTTTATCACAGTTACATAAATATATATACTTAAAAAAGAAAAACAAAATCATACTTTTGATTGACCTACCTATATGATTTTTATGGCAACACATTCAGCTGTAAAGTGTGCGTTCCTGTCGAGATTTGTTTCTTGCCCGAGTATGTATAGATTAAACAATGCTTTTATAAAACCGTGACTAGATAAACGTAATTAAAAAATAAATATTGATACAACTCCGAGCTTAGTCTAAATAGTCATCTAACGCAAATATGCAATTCATTAATATATAATACAATGAATAAGCCTCATGTTTTAAAATCTGTGTGAGAATTGATTTACTGGCTGTCTTATTCTTATCGGTAAAGCCATTTTATAAATTTCATTAAAAATAAATTTAGTATATTTACTGGAATCGTGTTTAAAGAAAGTAGTTTTAGTTATATTATACTCCGATCGAGTCTGTAGGTTTTTATTCTAAAATATACAAAAAACTCGACATCGCGTAAACCCTTTCTTAAAAACATCTTTGATTTAAATCTCAGAAAATTTTTATTCTTGACAATACTCAGGCGTAGACTAAAAACTAAATAGTGGCGTTTGTTAACAATGTTAATTTTATTATGAGTCCCCACTCCCACCATGTTTTCTTTTGATCAAATCTTCATTCAAGTTAGACTTAATGCTAGGAAGCCTTCCTGTGCTGGCTGATCTTTTCATACCTTGACCTCCTCGACTTTGACTAGAATTAGTAATGGCCAAATTTTTATTATTTTGACTAACAGTCAATGCTTGAGAGCACAAATCTAAAAATCGATTTAAGGTTTCATTTGTGATTCGATCCCCTTGAATCTGTTCTGTCTGCTTCGGAGGTTCATTTCCGTTTCGCTGTTTGAAGGCAATACTTAGTATGTAGAATAAATTTAATTGAAATGGAGTATTTAGTATGTAGTTGAATACAATGCCAACAAGTAACATTAAGAGCATACCAACGAATGCAATTACTAAAATTACATGTACAATCGTGTTCACTGGCCACATTAGATCATCTGAAACAATAACATTAACATTATAATATTAGTGTAAACTCTTTCTCTGTTCCTCCATGTTAGTATTCACTCAAAACTTTCAACTAAGACAGAATTTTCACCAACAATTAACATTAAAATATAACTTAGTAATAGAAATTGCAGCATCTCTAAACAATACTAAAACTTGGAGATGATTTCAAATATATATGAGTAATATTAATTATTCACATCAAATATTATTTATGTTAATAATGGTAAAAAACTACAGCTGTCATTTCAACAAGGCGCGCTTTTGAATTGTGTATTACTATTGCCAATTGATTGTTAATATGAATATATTTACCTGTAATACTTAAAACTATAGTATTAACAGTATCACTGATTGTGATCATAGGCTCTGATATAATAGTTGTGAACATCCTTGCAGCTATCTTCAAAGGGTTCATATGTTTTAACATGATTATTGGGTCTGGTGGAGACACTACACATTCTGATGTCCAAAATTGCCACTTGCATGAGTTAAGGCCTGATATAAATCGGTTGACTTCTTTCTTCTCAGCTTCCTGAAACATACATCATTTATCATGTATATATATACAAGATGAATACCAGCTATCTCAAAACCCTGTTAGTTTTAATTTTTTAAATGAGTAATGTTTATTGCTGCATTAAATAACATGTCTAACTTACATTAAATTTAACATGTCAAAACTAACAATAAATTGAAACAATTTATAGTTCTATAAACAGATGCAAGTTACCTCATCACAATAAACTATATGTAAAAATAAATATAAACTTATTGAATTTAATACAACATCCTTACTTTATATGAAACAAAGACTTCATATAAATATAGTGCTACTCCCAAAAATATTAACATGTGCTTGTATGACACATATTGCCATAACCAACATGTAGCAGCAACCATTGCAGCTATTGTAAGGCTCCATGTTATGTATTCCTGAAATTATTCAAAACAATTATAACTCAAGTCTTATTCTCAATTATACAGTATTAATTTACATTCAACTCACCTTATATTCTATAATATATGTATAGACATATTCACTCCAAGCCATGGTTATTCTTTCAGTAATTGTCGGTTTATATATGGATTCTTCTATATGTCCTATGGATCTCCTTAACATATTTTCAGAAAGAGCATTGTTAGATAAAATGTATTCATCAAGGCTATTAAATTGCTCTAGACTGAATTTCATTTGTAGAGATACATCTATTGTATCATCTTCATTTTCCTATAAAAATTAAAACTTCTCAACAAGGAATACTTTTAATAATATTTTTATTATTGTGATAATTTTAACTGTAGTGTGATTAAGTTACCTTTCTCTGTCCACCTTTTAAAATGATTGCTAGTAATCGTTTATAAAACCAATCACTCATACATTTGTTAGGTTCAGGTTTAATTTTTGCTATCTGTTTAGGTATTTTTAAATCTGGTGGTAAGTCGTCTTCCTCTAAGATATTCTTATTTACATTAACGTCATCCCATGGATCTGGTCCAACTTGAGGATTACAAGTAATGCATTTAATAAAAAGGCATAATACTAAAACATGATACATATTGCTGCGAGTCAATAACACACGTCCTTAAATGTTGTACAAGTAAATATTTTATTTACGGGTTGGCGATTAATGTTTACATTTTATAAACAAATTGTTGAATTTCTTAATCGTTCTTGCGATATGTCTACGTCGGACAGGAAAAAATATAACTTTAAAGAATAAAGAAATACACGCTTTCAGTTTAAATTTTAAACACTTTTTGAGTTTCAACTTTCAAACTACTTTGTAAATTACTGTTTATCAATTGTCATTTTACAATGTTTCCTATTGTTAACTTGACAGTTGAATTTAAGTGTTATCATTTGACAGTGAGACTTGGATTTGAACTACAGTCTTAAATTTTTATAACTAAGCTAAGCCACAAGGCATAAAAGCTACAAAATTACATCGTTATTTCAATAACAAGATATTTAGTTAGTGATCTTATTATTTGCACAATTGTATATATTTATTTAATACTTACTAATACAAGCACTGGACTCTTAGTCTTATATTTCAAATATCTTTATTTAACAATTATTGCAGTTTATAATGTCATCAATAGATTTTGATCCAGCAATCAAACTATGTTTGAAATATTTACATTCAAGCGCTTCGGATTCAACTGAACAACTACGTCTTACTTTAGATGATACTATTCGGCAAACATACGGGAGCTCAAAAACTCTTGGTAATGTTTTATCTAAAAAATATCTAAATGAGGAAAAAACATCATCGCCCTCACGATCCAAACATAAAAGCGATAAGAATTCCGGCTCGAAAACTATACCGATGCCACAACACAGCCCCCAGCAAATACAAATACCAGAAAGAGAAGGAGATGTCGGTGTTATGGATGATGGCGAGTTGGCATTTGATTTATTACAAGAGGATTTGACTTGTGTTGTGTGCAGGCAAATTGCAGTGCAAGCGGGTAACCGCTTGGTTGAGTGTGATGCTTGTCATGCCCTCTATCATCAGGTATTTCCATCTTCTTTTAACAAATAAATAATTTCTAGATTAAATCAATAATGGTTATTAAAGTAATAATAATCTGGGTTTTTAGACAAAGAAGGAAGATATATTTCTTAATTATTTATTAAACAATTTATGTTTTTTCAGGACTGCCACAAACCAGTTATAAGTGATAATGATATGAGTTCTGGATGGCATTGTGCATCATGTCTTACACTAGGCTTTGCATACTCCAACAAAGTGGTTAAATCTCCAACTCGAGTATCTGATTCTACTCCGGTAAAAATAACAACCAGTGCATCTGCGTCTTCGCCACCATCTAAAGTAGTAACCCCTAACATTAATATCATCTCAGCAGATAAAAGAATACAAACAATGAAGAAAAAAGCTGCCAAACAACATGAGAAAAAGAAAAGTAAATGACATAGTCTTTCTCAATGGTAATTATTAGGAATGATTGCTATTGCTATTTTACACTGACTTGTTCATTGCTATATTTGTAAAGAACTTAGTTATAACTGTAGGTATTCTTAATATTGAATACATCCTAATTATTAAATGGTTTACTTTATATTCTAAGAGTAAGTTTAATTATGCAGATATAAAACAAAAAATATAGGATAATACTGATTTATTAATAAACTTATTAATGTAAATAAATACATATTAAGATATTGTATAATAAACTATGAAATAAAAGTTATAAATACAAATTTCATTGCCATTTGATTTTATTTTCATTTAATAAAGGATATTAATAAACATTTAGAATATAATACTTGAATATCATTATATACATATAAGTAAATAAATATAAATATAAATAAATATAGCCTTTATTAACAATCATTTAAGTTACATTTTATCCTACTTCTACTCTATACACTACTTATGCTTAATAACGAAATTAAATTAAGGTAAATGTAAATATTATCATATAATTTCCCATTAATGGGATACATATAAGTACTTCACACCAATTTGAATTTGAATCAGGATAAGAAGTATTGTCTTAATTTTGCATGCAAGTGGTACATATGGATTATATGAAAAAAAAGGCTTACAGGCTTTTTCTCACAAAATACAAAATCACATCAGAAAACTAAACTTAACTATAAATCCCCAGCAAATATTATGAAATTATATTACAAAGTACAAACTTATTTAAATTAAAAATACTGGAACCTTGAGCAATATAAGAAAAATTATGACTAAGACTTTATTTTTAATGACAACTTATGTGTAAATCACAATTATTTTCTAATTCTTAACTTGGTGAGGATAGATTTGATAGATCAAGAAAAAAAATAAAGATTGAGTGAATATCAGTCAAAGAACTACACTACAAGCTTTGTCAAATTAGCTTGCAAAATGATAAAACCTTTATTTGTTTCCATGTCAATTTATATACCTATTACTTAAAACCTTGTTAATATAATAGAGCGCTGTGCCATTAAAAATAATCCCCTTGCCTTTGAAAGGTTTAAAAGGTCATGGTATTTTCTAAAGGAACCTATTAAGAGTTGCTTGCTATATTGTTAGTTATAAGATTTAGGCATGTTAGTATATTTTTTTAATGTTTTTATGTAGGATAATTGGTATGGGTATTATTTTGGAGTTCTATCGAATTAGTAGTAACTGTCAAGGTAGAATAATGTAGTGGAATAAATAAATAAATAAGATAGAGCTAAATCCAATCTTAAAATAGGATTTAGAAAAGAGACTTCAATCAGAGTGAGAATAGTTATGTTCTCACGTGTCCAAGCATTGTTACGCACTCCATTGCCGACGGAATAAGCTTTGACGACCAAACCTGGAATTTTGTATAATTGTCTGCTAGTATACTACAGACTTTAAACGACTACGGAATTAAAAATAGGCTTTTTTGCCCCGCCACATTTTGAATTCGATAACTATGAGGAACCTCTTTTCATATGGAAAAACTATTTGTTAAGGTGTTTCCTGTTAAATAAAATAGTTTTGTAATTAATTGTTACAAAAAACAACAGGCACAGACTTTAATAGGGTTCAAACAAAATAATGGTATGCAAATTAATTACAAATCAAATCAAAATTCGAGCGTATTCCTCTCTTAAAGGCCGGCAACGCACCCACTAAATTCCCGCAGGCTCGTTTGCCCCCCTAAAATATATATATAAAAATATTCATTTTGGTAACAAAATGTACACTTATGAACGTTAAAAAGAAATACATAATGCATCTAATTTTATATTGCCAGTTCCCAAACCAAGAACGTAGAACGGAAGAGAAGAACTGGCAATAAACCGCCACTCTTTTAATCGCCAAGCTTTTTGTTTCACAAAGATTTGAAAATGATTGTAAGGAGCTGCAACCATTACATCATGTTCCACATGCCTTCTTTACGTGAATAATAGTTACTTAATATTTAATAATAAAATCTCAAAGATTTGTCCTCTATCTGCAGAAGGCATGGTAAATTGGAGCACGCACTTAAATTCTCATGGGAACAACACGCAAATACTATACGGACTTGTTTCCTTAGCTTAAGCTATTTTTTTGTATTGAAATGTTCATACATAAAAATAACGTTATTTTAATAAGTATGCAACGTGATACTAGACTGAGTATCATAATTTTTTTGGCATACAAAACCACTTTTCTCGACAAACATCATTTCACGTCGCCTCGATAAACAGTAACATAATACATAGATAAATTGTTGCTGAACTAAATGAAACATACTACTATCGGTAGATGTTTTTAAAAAGATGTAACCAATGGTTAAGAGGGTGAAATCTGATTGGTAGAATCTCTTCGAGGGGCGGATAGCAATGTGCAGACTGTTATTTCAGTCTGCGCTTTGTATCACTGAAAATAGAGTCTTTTTCATCGTCAGAAAGTTTGCTACAGTTTTCTAGTAGCAACGCCTTTTTTGCTTCGTGAAACCACTCGAAATATTAGTAGTTGATTGTGGGCGGCTGTTAAATGGTGTAAAATTATGAGGGATTTTTTTGAGTGATACAATTGCAAGTGCTTTTGAATATTGTATATACAAGTAAGTATTTATTCATTGTTTTCTTAATTTATTAAACTTGATTTTTAATTTCTTTGTTTTGTATTTATTTAATCAGTGTTGTAAATGTTTTAACTATACACAAATAAATCTCTGCTACTACTAAACTCGAAAAATACTTAGTTGTCTTTTTGATGAATATCAGTTTACAAAATTCCAAGCCAGTACTATGTTCTAAAGTCAGCCAGTACTAAGTACCAGTAAACCTTATATTAGGTAAATAAATAGAAAATTTGTAGCCGAAAACCTACTCGCTTGCCTCCCATATTGGTGATTTTAGGTAAGCCTAGCTGGAGTCTTGGGTACCTACATACACATTTAAGTCGTGCTGCATTTGTTCTATATTCTTTTGTTTTTATAGGGATGAATAGTGGAAAAGCGAGAGTACCAAAATGCGCTAGATGCCGCAATCATGGCTTGATCTCCAGCCTCCGTGGTCATAAAAAAGCTTGTGCTTATCGCAACTGCCAGTGCCCCAAGTGTGGTTTAATCAAAGAACGACAGAGGATTATGGCGGCTCAGGTAAGCAGAAACGATTCAAAGTTTTGGTGGATAATAATCATAACGACCTCCGTTATTTCTTTTCCTTTTGTTAAAGCAGATTCAAATTTATTTAAATACTTGTCAATCACATTTAGGGGTATAAATCCAAAAAGAGACTTGCGGCAAAGAATATCTTCAAAATTTGATAAACGGGAGATATTATTGTCGTTAATTTACGAGGTTTTCGTTAGGAATAAATATTAGCTAAACTGAGGTAATTTATTTAATTTAGTGAGCTGTTTTCGTATTAATAAAAATAGTGGTTATCAAAATTGAGTAAAATCTAAATCAAATCCATATAATAATTAAATCCTACCTATACCTATCTAAGGTACGAAATTTAAATTATTGTAAATTTAAACACTTTTCATTAAAAGTAGGTACGTAGTTTAGAATTTTAAATGATCTGCAATGAAATAAATATTTATTTGTAATGATATATTTAATAACACACACATATTGAGTATTTAAAATATTCTTGATATAATTAGTAGGTAATAATAATAATTAATAAATAGAAATTTTGAAATAAATTTAAAAGTAAGTTTCCTGTCGCAGTGTAGCACTAATGCTTGCAGCATTTCTTAGTCGTTGAGCGAAGAAAGCACCACTTCCGGGTTTACCTGGACTATCCACCAGGCGCCAACTTAAATCCTGTATCTGTGCACTTCAACCCCAAGGTCCAAGAGTCTCAACTCCAAAATTGAAGGAAAGACACTTATGTGTGTGTTGTTTATTATTTTCCACCTGCTTTGCGGCAAGTTATGTGCTTAAATTCCGAAAACACTGTTTAAATCTACTTTTATAATTTTGCACGGTAAAAAATAGCCAACGAAAATGCTAAATCGTGTCGTCATTATTATACTCAACGTAATGGTACAAATATATATATACAAAATAATCAATCACTGAAAAAAATGGATATTCATTGACAAATGACTACGCAAAGGGAATTATTAGATACGTAAAATAATAAGGAAATTATTACAATTATGTTTGTTTTATTTAACTTTTATAATGTATCTAGTAATTAAATTCTTTAAAAATTTGTTACATACATCATTTTACATAAACAATATAGAACGCAGAGATAACAATATCAGATAAATATTCAATCTTTCTTATTCTCTATGGTAAAAAAAGTAAGTTATTGTAATTCGAGAATTATAGGCTAATCTGTGTTATCAATACGTTTACAAATACCCGCGGAGGCGTTAATGTGTTTTAATGTAGTGAAATCGAGATCAGCTAATGCGATGCTGGGTTTATTTGAACAAGTGGCACATGTTTACAGAAGACGCCGGATGAAACATCGATCGGTTTGTACAGTAATGCATCGTGTCCTACCACTTTCAGATTCGGGAGTGTCTTTTATTTTTAATTAAATTTACAGGTTCCATTTTGCGTATTAAAACGGGTTCGTTTCAGACGTTTTTTGTTTTTAATCTTCCTTTGTAAATGAAACGTAAATTTAGGTGTAACTTTTTAAAATAAGAATTTATTTTAATTCATTTGGGAAAATAGATATGCACTTATTTTTCGCCCAAATTAAAGAAAAAGTGATATTTTTATAATATGATTATAATATATTATAATAACGTATTGATAAAGCGTATGATGGTGCATTTATAAAGCTATATTTTATGGGATTTTTTCCATAATTCGGTACCATTTTCGTAGCTTCAAGGGTGAATATTCAGCATTTTATTGTTGCGAAAGTATTGTTTTGTGTTGGTAGGCACAAACTTATCTACTTGACAGAATTTTCCTTTCAAATATTTAATTAATATTGTATATTAACTTTAATATAAATTAAAAAACATCTATAGTGGTCTTAACAAAACTCATGTGCAAAAAGTCATTTCGTATTCCAGTAGCGAAGACTATAATTTAATTTGCAGGGATCAGATTTTGTTTTTGTTACCAATGAGGCATCGCTCATGTCCCCGGGGTGACCGCCGACCGCTTACCAAACAAACAATGTTTGTTTGTCATTGATTTTCCGATAAATTAATTTACTATATCGAATTACTTCTATAAACAGAGTGGAATAAATTTACGTTCCAAATATATTGTGGTGACGATTTTTTTTAGTTTTAATTATAGCATTTTTAGGATTTATTACAAAACATAGTTTCGTTACATTTGAAAAGGTTTTGGCTAATTAGTCATAGTTTTTAATTTCGTTGTAAATTTAAATTGTACGAGTTGTTTAAAGAAATTTTTCTTTTGTTTTCGCGATACGGAGTTAAACGCATTTATTTAAGTTCTATATCTTATTTTAAAATCAAAGCCATGTCAAGCCGTCTCTTGCCTAACATATGCTTGTCAGACTTGGAAATATACAAAGAAGGTAAAAAATAAACGAAACATGTCAAAGGGAACTGAGAACGGAGCATGCTTAACATTAGAAAAATTAATAAAATAAAACACTCAACAATAAGAAGTGTTACTAAAGCTACTCTATGCTCTATAGCTTAAATTGAGATGGGCATGGCATATAGCTATTCTCTCTGACGATCGATGGACCATAAGAGTGACTCGGTGGGTGACATAGGGGCACCTATTGGGAAAGCAGAGGAAGACTGATCACGAGATGGGCGGACGACATTGCAAAAACGGCTGGCACGAGCTGGATGCAACTCACCCAAATCCGAGATACATGGAGTTCCTTGGAGGAGGCCTTCACCAGAAATAGATACGAAAAATAGGGAAAAAATTCTTAAAAAATATATATGTATAAATAGCATTGAGTTTACTTTGTTCTTTGCAAGAAAAAATAGGCTTTTTAATTTTTATTATTATTTTATTTTAAACGGGGTTTCTATTCTTCTTTCATTTAGTTTAATTTTACCTTTTGTAAACAGGTGGCGTTAAAAAGGCAGCAAGCGGCAGAGGATAAAATCGCTCTACATTTAGCGTCAGTGGAGAGCGGGACGTCTTTAGAGGCTTTGCCACCGGGAAGAATCTATGGTATGAGGGTTACAGGACCTTGTCAGAGTCCTGGGCCTGAGCCAGATTCCGCTGCTGATGACCATACTGTACGACCGACATTATTATTATATTATAATAAAAGAATTAATAAAAAAATTTAAAGCGGAAATTAGTATTCAGGAATCGCTGATATTTTCTTATGTAATCGTGAAGACACATAAATTTTCTTATCAATTGTACTATAAGTAATTTAAACCTACATTTGTGTAGTATTCTCCTTTTTTTATTATAGTAATATACATGTTGCGGTAGACCTAGTAATATTTGTATCAGTTAATAAGTAGGTAGCGGTGGTTGCTAACAAAGCTTATTTTGCAGCCGATCCACATAGACAGTGAGACCAGTGATTCTCTTCCTGACTGTTGTTCTCCTGATTCATCAGATCGTACTCTGGGGCTTCGACCTTGGTAAGTTAATAATAACACTTTATTATACAACAATAAAATAAAAACATGAGAAAAAAAAATAAGACAGAGTATGTGAAAGTCATACTACTAAATGCAGTTTATTCCAGACAAAAGGGAGACAATAAAGACAGGGTGGCGATCGTTGATCATAGCTCGTATCTGTTTTCTTTACAAGAATTTGCGTGAAATAGGGCTCAAAGATTTTTGACTTCACACATCAGTGCCGTTATTTGATTTTTATATAGAACAGGGGGCAAACGGGCAGGAGGCTCACCTGATGTTAAGTGATACCGCCGCCCATGGACACTCAATGCCTGAGGTTTAGAATTGGTACGCTCTTTTCTTGAAGGAGCCTAAGTCGAATTGGTTTGAGTTTGGATCATAGACTTTTAGTTACTAGTTTTATCTTTACCGTGTTTTATCAAAGCTAGGCTTCGAAGCACAACATTAGGTATGTTTATAACTATTAAATGTTAAACATAGTTCATTATTAAGATGTATTTTTTGTAACCACGACTTTTAACATTAGGCGCAATTGTTTAATTTTATTTATGAAAGTACACTACATATTATATACATTTTCTATAGTATAAGATAAAATTTATGTATTCTGAATTACATGAAGTGACGGTGAAACGTTATTTTACAAAACAAAATTCCTATTTTAGATGACCTAGTATTTTTTTATTTAAAAATATTTTTGGCCTGTCATACGGATTAGGTACCAGATGAATTGTATTTTATGCTATTTAAAAATACTAGCTAAGTCTATTTAAGCGATTATGAACTATATCAAATGATATTTCATATTATATCTGCTAAAACCATCATTCTCATCAGATGATATTAAGATGAGACTAAAGGCATCGTGCCCTGAATGATGAATTTCTTTCTAAGCTTTTATTCCCGTATTAGGTACCGGGGAATTTAATGTACCAATATAGAATTGTGTAAAGAAATTGTTAGAAAAATATAAACAAATGAAGTATTTCTAAAACATCTTTCCCTGCTATATAATATATTTTCAACAGCGGAACTACAAACGAAAATTCTGAAAGTGAAAACCCGGTCAGCACAGCAAGTTTGGAAATGTTAAAGAAATTATTTCCTGGAAAAAAGCGTTCAGTGCTCGAATTGGTTCTTCGAAGATGCAACCACGACTTACTGCGTGCTGTTGAACATTGCAATGCTATTCAGGTAAGAAACCAGTAGCACTTTAGTTCTGGGTCTTATGATCATATTTCCTTAATAGGTTAGGAAGTAGGTGATGTATCTTCTGTGGCTGACGAAACCCGTCATATTCTCTAAGGCATGCTGGTTTCCTCACGATGTTTTCCTTCACTGTACCAGCGAGTATTAAGTTAAAAGAAAGACAAATCCGTTGGTGCTCACTATAGTTCCAAGGCACGAACTCAGGGTTGAGTGACGCACGCTTAAGACATTATTTTATATACTGCTCAATTGTTAAAAAATATGAATTATATAATATCTGAGAATAAATAACATCTAAAATGCCGGCAAAACCGGACACTTCTGTTATTTACAAAAAAAAATATAATGGATTATAATTACAAACGTAGGCTTTAAATTATTAAAAATGTATTAATATTCTCGTCGACAAGGTCTATTTTTTTGGTCGATATTTTTTTCAGTAGATTACGTTTATTCTTACATTCGTTACCTTACAAATTGGCCTTACATTATAATAAATATTCAAAAAGATAAGGCTTCTTTATGTATTATTATATTTAAGACTTTCTAAATACAAAAATTTTGTTAACAGGGCTCAAAAGAAAAGTTGCCAACCCTAGCACCACCTTTGAGCTATGAATTGCCCAACGCAGAAGAACCTTCGAGATGGTCAGCCTTCAGACCTGTAGGGCCTCGTACCCCCTCGCTTATGTCGGCTTTGGTTATGGGCCGGGTCTGTGGGTCTGATTGGTTGGTGCCTCTTCCTGCCTTACCAGCTCTGTCTGCTCCTCTACTATTACCGTTCCAACACCCACATGCCCCACCGCCTTGCAACCCCTGTGCGCCTGATTGTCGACAGTGTAACAGCCATCATTAGAGATATTACGTATTAATTGTATCCTAACACTTTTATTATATATGTAATTAAAATATCGTTTACAGTTTGTGCCCATCCATAGGCTACGTGCTTCTTCCGCTTTTCAAAGTTAATAGTTAATTCCAAATTTTGTATAAACTGATTAAATTATAAGAAGGGATATAAATATATATAGATAGAAATCACGTGCCAGATGTATGATTATAGAATCATACTTCATACATATCTTCCTGACTCATTCCATGTTCTTATGACGCGCCAATTTTAAGACCAAATTACATGTACAAAGTGTAGTGAGTATACAGTATACAGAAGCACCCAGAAATTATATACTTGCTGGATATAAATAAGGTGGCCAACTATTTGATGTTCAAAAAGAAAAGAAAAGAGAAATGTTTTTTTGTTAAATAAGGATGTTCGTCTTATAATAAAGCATTCATTTTGCATATTTATTCACAAAGGATGTTTATGTCTAGTTCGACATTTTCGAAAACTCTTCACACATGTATATATATGATTTAAAATATTGTTTCATGTGAAATTATGTATCAATATCATGTAGACCTATCTTGCTAGTGCGTTTAGTCTCTTATACAAGATGCAATAGTAAAATTACTTAGATTTGTGATTCTTATAAATTATAAGTATTAAGATAAAAACATAACTATCGTTATCTAATATGTTTGCAATAATTATATCGTTAAGGATATCTGTATTAAAAGATATAGAATAGACTCAATGCCTTTTATTTAACCTGCGCTGATCCAAACTTAATAATTGTTATTTATTTGTACGAATATGTGTATTATTTCCTAACTTATTTGAATTACATACTATCATATAATTTTATAACTACGTCATCATTATAATACAATATTAGTACATCATCAAATTAGTATAAAGCACAATTATTGATTTATTGAATAATTAACAAAATATCTTTTAGATACACTTTATTTGTAAAAAATGTTCTCTCGGGTGCGTTGCACCCGGAAGTCGAGCAATACCATGCTTTACTAGAAGCATTTCAGTCCATTTTCAAGGCCCTATAACATCGTTGTGGATAAAATTAGAAGCCTGAGTAGTTACATAATGTGCTAAGTTTAAGCTTAGCTTTTAAATAAATACATTTATTGGCCATCGCATGAAAGCATAAGGTCTCTCACAAGTAATACATACACACATATTGAAGCAATTTCCAAGTCAGTCTATGTAGCAAAAACCTCAAAGATTTGTAATATCGTCGGTAAGTATAAGATATTGTTAAGTTAGCTAATTACGTAATAACTTAAAACGGAACCTTTTAGTAGGGACTGCATAAATTGACTGAATTGGATGGATCTCACAACTTAAGCCCATTGCAAGACTTTGATTTTCTGCAAGGTATGTTTTTGATGGCATTATTACTAGCCTGTGCGTGTTTTGTAAGTATATTAACCAGATATTTTTTCCATATAATCGATCTTGCCAAACGTGGATTTTTACTAAATGGAGTTTATTACTAATGGATTTTTTTCTAAAGGAATACTTAAATTCTTTTGTTCTGTATAAATCTGTTCTATATAAGAACAAGAAATAGGGTTAGACTGACGTCGCCTCTCTCGGACAAAAGCTGGCGAGGTCGCAGAACAATAAACGGCTTAAATATAAGAGTCTCCTTCAACTTTGTTTCCTTTGGAGTAGAGATTCTAGGGCCGTCGGGTTCAAGTGCACAGGCGTTAATTAAATATTTAGGGTGCCTAGTGTCTATCTACTACCGGTGATCGCAGACCTGGTGCTTTCATCACCACACGAATAAGTATCGAAGTATTAAATTAAATAAAACACTGCTACAGGGACCGAACTATTTAAATGTGTTTTAATTTGGTATTTGTCAGATTTTATGTATCATTACTATGTAGGTTAATAAAATAAATACTATTTGTGTTTAAGAAATAAAAAATAATTTAGAAAATAGTGTCTATTAGTTTTGATTAATGAATAAATGTTGTCCCCCATATGCCGACGGATATGCCCCTGGCTATTGCACAGACAAGAACAAATTCGTGTCAACACTACAAATGAAGACAAAATTTACGCTAACACATATCAGCATCCGATGTTTAGCTATTGGACTGAGAACAGAAAACTAAATGTATGATGGTTGTATGTTTTCATTCAGGTTTGACTGGCTACAAATACTTATGACATAAAAGTTTTTAAGGCTACTTATTGCACAGGAGTTACTTTCTATTTTAATTTTCCATTATGTTAGTAGTAACTTTTGATTATTAACATTAATTAACTGAAATAATGAAAATGCTATATGCTAACATACTCGGCTCTTCCATGGTCTTGACTCTTGAGAGTAATAGCAGGAATTTGTCAGTGAAATAAATAAATTAATATACAGAATAAACAAATATTTTATAAAATCCACGATTAAATTTCATGTCTGCGTGTTCCTGTTGTTAGTGCGTGTTTTACAATGCCTACTACTGATATATACTAGATGTGTGGTGTTTCTTTTAATTAAATATGTCAGGAATGTAATTCCTTACAATCTTATAAAACCGAAAACTTGGCGTTTATACAGAAGAAAGATCTTTTTTGTGACCGGTATTTAGTATTGTAAATGCATATAAATACAGTATATATATTTTTACATTTATGTGTACCTTAATAAATAAAAAGGACTTTATTTGTTAAGGTAGGAACACAATATGTTTCGAAAAAAACTGCAGAATTGTTTAGTTACTTAAAATGACAGTCAAGAAGTTTATATAATGAATACATTTAATTGTATTATCTATAATCATTGACATTTAGAGGTCACAATTTAAATATTCAGAATTGAATTTAAACTAACTAAATATTTTCTAGTTCCTCGAGTTTTCACGATGGTATATTTCTATATTATTACTGCTTTCGTTTTTTTGCATATAATCTGTGATTTTAATTACTTTTTGCGGACAATATTTACTGTTATTACTAGTAGATTTTGTGAAAACAAATGTTCTTTGGATGACGTGACTACTATTTATGGTAAGTATGTAATACATGTGTAGTGTGAATGTGGGATTCAGAGTCGAGTGTACCCGAATATACGAGTGCCTAGTAGTTTAGCAAATTTAGTATTCGGATTGTATCAACTGTGTTTGTAGTAATTTACAAAAATTATTGATTTTTTTTTCTGGGAATTGTATATATTATTAATGCAAAACGTATTTGTAACGAGAAATACATAACAACTTTTGGGTTTCGATAAATAACATCAGAAAGTTTTTAAATTTTTGACAAAGGACGTAAGTAATTTCGTAACATTTTTTTGGATCTCTCTATTTTATGTCTAATCAACGAAGTTGTCTTGGCCTTCCGTGTATCTTTACCGAAGAGTCGGTTTTTGCTTCCTGATCCAGTGATTGCTTTGACAAATACTATACAATAACACTTATGGCCCTTGTAAGAAGTAAATACTATACTGCTTTACTTACAAGGGTGCGTTTGTGTAGTCTATAAATAAAAAGTAAATACTAAATCATTTACCTTCTTAAGGTGATTAGTGTTAACTTTTTGATATCTTTTAACCCTTAGGCCGTCCAATGTACGAAAATCTAAGTAAAGAAAATATAATTTCAGGTCTTTGTACTTTACAAGATTGCGATGTATTCTTCAGGAGTATTCGCACGGCGAGATTGGTACGCGAAATCGATTTTGCGAGGTACCATTTCTACGAGAGAGTCGGTATTTACAAACGCAGCATAGAATTAGGTATAAAATCATTGCAAGGATCAACAATGACTGTGGATTTTGAGCCTCTACCAATTTTTGCGCGCTACAAAATTAATACTAAGGTATATTATTCACGACTTTAGATTAATTGACTTTTATAGAAACCAAATATATACAAAAGTAGACCCGCTACTCAATTCGTGTTTTTATTTTTAATCCGGATTAGACTTGTACAATTAAGCAAAATTATAGTTACTAAATTAAAATTATTACTTAAAAACGTAAAGATTAATATGATATATGTTTAGTAGGCACAGAAGGCTGAACTAAACAAAAAATATCAATGAACTAGATCAACGTATCTCAGTCACAGAAGTTCAAACAGTTTTTCTCATTTTCAGCTAATTTACTGGGACGAAAGATCTCTATTTTTCGAACATGAAGTAATTACAATGCATGATGGTAGAGTCAGACATCTCTTAATATCTCGACAATATGCTATCGGGTCTACTATAGAAACCACGGAGGCTCTTCTTAAAGGTCTACCCGGCTCAATTAAACGACCAAAATGTCCACCACACATCGAACGTTGGTTGAGAAGTATGCAAAAATCAAGTGTTAAGCTTCGTAATAAACAATAAAGGATAATATGTTTTTTAATTGCACTAAAACGTTTCTAAATCTTAATTATGAAGTGATTGAAATGTTACACTAAAATATGCTTAACACACGTTGTTCAAGAATCAACAATAAAATAGATTGGTTGTTTTCATAGCTGATTATAACTAATACGAATAGCTTGTAAAAGTTAAAATCTAAAACTGTTTTATAGAAGTATAAGTATCAAAAATATTACGTGTTTAAACATTATTGTTATTAGGATTTAATGAAATTATAACTAAGCAAAATACTATATAAAAAATAGAAAGCTGAGGATTCCTACAAAAATAAAGATAAAATAATTACAATAAAGTGGTACACGGAAACCATATTCATAATATTTTGCAATTTGCATTACACCAACGGTATTACGTGATTAAAGGTAAGTGTAGCTAACTTCACGCGGCTGCCGGTTCAATGACATCATGACATGAATTATTCGATTCTCATCGCGCGCAAAGACTTTTTATCAGCTAACGTCAGTTGATTCGCATTTGTTAGTAGTATCGTACAAGTTTTTTGTTTAAAAATGTACTGCATTATCGTGTCTATTATAGCTTTAGCCTATATATTCTGGGACGTTAATTACTTTCTACGAATCGCTTTCACTATTGGAATTGGAAGATTGTTCAAGAAGAAATGCAGTATAAAGGATTCCACTACAATTTACGGTAAGTTTTAGAATTGAAATCTTACTGATTATTCATGAGCTAAACAAAATTTTATTTATTAAATATCTAGTACAGTTTAATTAGTAACTTCTACTATATTAATGAGTATACATATTTTCTTAAGATAATGTGATTTGGGAAAGTTTGAAGCCACAAACGCAGAAGCTTAATTAAACACGTCTTACATCAGTAAGTTTTATGGTCAAGGTTCTCTGTCATTTTAAACAGGTTTTAAACTCTATACTGAACAATTATTAAATTTCTCAAAGCCAAACTCAAACAAGATTATTTAAAACGTTTGTGCCTTGTCAAATACAACAAAGTTATAAAAACGTCATTCGATGTAAACATGAGAAAAACTTAATAATTCAGAGGTTCCAAAGTTCTATTTTTATTGAATAAGTAGTTACCAAGCATATTAGGTACCTATTAAATCTATTCGTTAAATGTTTATTACGTCATTGTTGTTAATTTATTCCCTATTTAGCATAAAGCAAATGTATAGGCTATCGATTTATAGATTCTTTTCATTTAAAAAAGTTTTTACTTATATATATATATGTCACCGGAAAATAACAAGATCCGTAAGTTTATCAATTTACTGGGAAGTTTATAAACTTTCGTAAGATATTAAACGGGAGATAAATTGTAATATTTTACGTCCACATTTTCGTAAATTTATCAATTTCCGACGTCATACGGTAAATTTATAAACTTACGAATATCTATTCGTAAGATTTTATATGGTTCGACCAATCACAGAAACTCTTTTAAATATACGAGTTTTGAAATACGTAAAATAACACACTGCTCTCTGATTGGTCAATGTTCATAGTGGCAATGCTTGTGTCCATAGACTTTGGAATAATCAGACTTGACAAACTATAAATTGGAAGCAACAATGCCTGGTTCCTCTCTGGCACGGATGTAGTGAGTTGAGTTTTCTATTATCAGTTTCAATAAGAGTATTCCTGTATTTTAGCAAGTAACTGTTAAATAAGTTACTTGCTAAAATACAGGAATACTCTTATAAAACACACTAATGAACACTACTTTGCTCTATTTAAATAAAACGACAGAAATTGTGTAATACGAAAGGCATTTATTATCAAAAAAATATAAAACATACCAGTTTTTGCAAAAAAAAAAAACTAAAAGAATTATGGCTTTTTCGTCCGTGTCATACACACCTACTCAGTCGTAGTTAAATAATTCAATAATTAGTAACTCGTTCGTAATTATTCAATTCAGTCTTACCATGACTTAAAAAACATATAGTAAAAATAAGTAAAAATTATATAAGTACTTATTACCAATTATCTACTTATTGGCACAAGTCAAAGATTTATGGCACCTTGAATTGCACAATATATTAGCTTTTTTACAATTGCACTTATTTGATAAACACTGTCTCTTAGAATATTTTTTGCAGTTGCATTGCTTTATTCCTTGCCCGCCAAATGTAGAAGACATCGCAGATATTTTTCTTAATGGTAACTTAGTCTGTAAATAAAAACACATACTTAAAGAACATAAAAAATAGGAAGTCAAGTTTATATAAGTAGGAATAATAGTACAAATTGTACCTCAGGAAGAGTTTCATTCAAAATTTCTCCTGGGGTTGAAAGGACAGCGTTTCGAGGCAACCAGTCATTAATGATGCCGAACGAAGTGCCAACTTTGTAAGGTTCATTCTTTTTCTCTATTACTTTGCCGACTACATTCTTGCTAGCTAGAGGCCCCCTATCTACTCTCGGTACTTCGACTAATACAGTAGCACCAACATCAATATTTTTGAACTTTTTAGAAGAATGTGCTGTCATTTTTTCTGCTGCTCTTTTTAAATTTAAGTGCGAGTCCTTCCTTTCCCTCAAAATGTTTATTTCGTTTGTGCACAATTTACATATTAACTGCGAACCATAACCTTCGTCATTATTTTCTGTTGGTTCTCCACAGATAACGTGTGTGATACGTTGACATTTAATACATGTATGAGCCCCAGATGATTCATTGTTGCATATGTGACAAAGCAACGTATCTGATTCGACAATTTTTTGAGGAGTCTCAATTCCATTTGCAATATTGTCAAGGTCTTGCCAAATATTGTTTGTGTTTGCGCCCGTGCTTTCACTGTCAACTACAAGTACTTTGACTTGCTCAGTTTCAGAAATATTATCTGTCGTAATAATTGACTCTGTGGCAATATCAAGAGTTTTACAAAGGTTTTCTTTATCTGAAGTTATATTTCCATCGTCATTGACGGTCTTATGTTCGTTGTCATTTACAGATTTTAAAAACGTCTCTAAATCCTCTTCCATTTCAAGTTGAGAAATTATATTCTTGGACAAATATGTAGAAGTTAGACCGCATCTTGGATCATCTCCAAACAGGGCTGTAAACGGTGTCCTGCCAATCGTAGAATGGTATGATGAATTTTTTTGGAACTGAGCAAAGTAACAACCTATCGACCATTGATTGGAATTATTATCCACCATCCAAGCACGAATCATATTTTTCACATCTTGGTTTGAACGTTCTACACTTCCCTGGCTTTGGGGATATCTAGGTCTTCCATTAACAATTTTGCATGCTGGCCATAAGCTCACAATTTCTTTCAATATTGATGCCGTAAACTCACGTCTATTGTCGCTTTGGAGAATATTGGGACAACCAACTTCTAAAAATATCTTTAAAATTTCAATTGCTACTTCTTTCGCTTCTTTGCTTTTGAGTGGCCGCAAAAAACAAAATTTGGTCAAATGATCTTGGTACTGTAACATCCATTTGTACTCTCCATCTGGAGATGATTGAAAATCCACCAGATCTACCTGTCCTCTTCTATTAAAGTCATCTGTAATTAGTGGTTTCACGACTATCCCAGTTTTAGGAAAACTTTTCTTGGAAAGGCAAGTTTTGCACAATTGAAGAAAAATATTTATGGCAAACACTGGAACCATGTACTTGTCTTTCAAGTCGTAAATAATTTTGTCACGCCTTCCGTGACCTGTAGCAACATGCGCATCAAGGATTGTTTGGTAGTACTTACTGCTTGGAACTACTTGTATCACTGGATCCTGCTGAGATTTCCTTTTTAATATCAAAACTTTTTCGTCACTAAAAGTCATTACGTCATACTTTTTGGCGTGATAGTATTCTTTGTCTGTGGGCCGACGTCCCAAAACTTTAGCTTTATTATAATTTTCTATCATTTTAATAACATTTTTAATTTTTTCGTCTGTCCATTCCGATTTCTTACTATTTTGGTTATGCCCACTATAAAACTTTCTTAGCTCTGTGTTAAATTTTACTTCGTCAACAAATGTTCTAGCATTTACCACACTATCTCCTTCATTTTGGGTGTCCGCAGCTTGTAAGTCACTCATTATGGGTACTGCTAGATAATCTTAACAAAATAAAGCTATTTTTCACAGTTGCAACACAGTTCAACATTCAAAACTAATAAAAACGCACGAGCAAACCGGTTTGTTTATGTTCCGTGGCCAGCAATGGCGGCCGCGAGGAAGGAGAAGTGACACGTGACCGTTAACCAATCAGATCGCGCGTAGCGTTTGGTTACTGCTTACGTATTATTTTACGAGTGAGTTCAGTAAGTTTATCAATTTACGAAAATGTGGACGTAAAATATTACAATTTATCTCCCGTTTAGAATCTTACGAAAGTTTATAAACTTCCTAGTAAATTGATAAACTTACGGATCTTGTTATTTTCCGGTGACATATATATATTCACACAGTAACATAAAAATTCATATTTAATACAGAAATAACATAATACATAAAAATATATCTAATAACTAACCTTAAAATTTAATTATTAAAAAATATTATTAAAAGGAGTCCCTTTAGGCAAGGTTCCGAAGATACTAGTAGCGTTCCCCCTTTGAATAGCTAGACTAATTCTTTGTGCGAGGCAGCTGCCAGCTCTTCGTTCTCCTGTGATGTCGACTAACCTTTTTGATAATTCCCTAAAAAGCTTTAATGCTTTAATATAGACATCATTGCATTAACTTGCATAGACAAGGGTACACTATGATCTTACCCAAAAGGCCGAGAAGCGATACAAGGGTATCAGTTTAAGTTAATGTAAATTTCTCGGAAACGAAATGTCATATCGATATGTTTTAAATTTAAATCATATGTTAATTTTAGGGACAAGTTGGGATTTGACTATTCATGCATTTCTGGATAGGTAAAATAAAATTGTGTACGTAAAGAATGTTTTTATCTTAAGTTGGATTAATTGGATGAATTACTTTATTGATTAGTCATCAATCAATTATAAAGTCGTTCTACTGTAATTAGTATAATAGTTCAAACAATCATTTCATAAATTAATATTCAATAAAGTATACTTTTAAAATCAGGTATAAAATGGCTTCTTATTTTAACAATGGACCCCACCTTATATTGTTATGGAATGCATTTAACATTTAAATAATGAAATCATTTTTCATTGTCATTGAAATTACAATTATATATATGTAAATAAAACATTTATTCGACTACTACACTGCAATAAACTACACTAAGTCCATGTCATTTGTTTTACACAAGTACTCGACTTCCGACGGAGTGAAAGCCTCCTCCAATTTCTTCCACTGGTCTCTATTCCTCGCAGCAATATTTTAAATTATTATACATTATATATATACATAAATATATAAATAAACCTAATATTTATTTAATTTTTATTGAAAGAAAATTAGTCCAATTGCACCAATTATCTTAAGTACGGTTCGTCTTTTTTTGTTAAATTGTGGTTCGCTAGGACGAAGAGAGATAGATTTGTAATTTAGTCAAAAATCGTATAATTTAGTTTGTATGAATTTAGGGAAAGTGTTTTATAATAAATCAGTAATACCTAGCACGGGCTAAAACTTTTATAACAGTAATGAATATATAAGGTTTTTTATGCAATTTTTGTATTTTTCAGGTTTTTGCACGACTCAAGATGTAGATATTTTCCTAAGACATATGAACAATGCGCGATACGTACGGGAACTCGATTTTGCCAGGTTCCATTTCTACGACGCTACAGGAATTTACAAAAATATTAAGGCAGTGGACGGGCACGCTTTACAAGGTGCATCCACTATTAGATATCGACGAACGATTCCTATATTCACACCATACAAAGTTGAAACAAAGGTATTTTCGCTTACTCAAATTACGACTTAATTAATATAGGTTTAAGATAGATCATTGTGTGACATTGTTACGTGGACATGTAGAAAATACAGTAATTACGTAATATAATACGTTATTAAAATCATTAAAAGGATAGTAAACTAACATTGACACCAATTCTAAAAAAACTTTTTATTATAGGTACTATGTAAATAAATGATATTCTTATTAGGTATATGACATTATAAAAATCAATATGACATTTGCAGGCCTATTTATAGTGCGGATTATTATGTAATCTATCTAATTGTACCACTATATTAGCCAATAAACGATTTCATTTCAACCATGATTTCTCCAAAGCCAAAATATTTGCGCATAATCGTAAAAATATCGAAAGTATTATTATTAATAATTACTAAACACACTAATACAAAAACGCTAATGCGTGTGTGTTTAGGATAGTAATAAATTAATTTATTTTTGGAAGAATTCAGTGGACACTTTCTCGGAGTTTATCCACTGTCATTGATTTGCACGTTGTTTAGTTTAAATGCGTGACCTCTGAGTTGCTTGATTTCCCTTGAAATAAATATCTAATAATTATAATAGCCAGAAAGATTTTCTGTTCCTAGTAGATTTCCTTCTTGTCGTCTGATTTTAAGAGCTACAGGAGTTTTAGTTTGAGGTGCTTATAGCGTCCATTATGTGTATGCTCTTAAGAATTCTGTCATTTTTTTGCCCACCGTGTGTATCTTTATCGATCTATTTAAGATGCCTCTGTGAATATCATTTTGCCTTACTAAAGGTTTTTAAGTAGCTACATACGAACATACTGAACATTATCATACCCCATAGAAACAGCTCGCTTTTCCTGAATAAAACTTAAACTAACATTTTCTTTACTTTTTATTATATGTTTTACATGTTTTATCAACCTTCAGTGAACTTGGCCGTCCGTCGTTCAACAACTGAACGTTTTTTATAGCAGTTTTTGCCACTTATCACCTCTATGTGAAACTACCTGGCCACTACAATATTTCTGAACCAATTCCACTTTCGCCCGAACCCAATAATTAATCCACAATCTCAGATTGAAAGCAATCTTAGATTGTGGTTTGTCAGACCGTGACAGTTGATCGATCTCCTATCCCAATAACCAATCCCTACAAAGACAATCCCTTTTTGGCGACCGATATAGTGCAATCTCTTCGCTCTTATTACACTGATATTTAATAATATAAGGTATGCCCTCTGGCATGGGCTTCACTTAACATCATGTGAGCCCGTTTGCCCCCCGTTCTATAGCGTCTCTAATTCTCATGAATTCTTTCTCTCTGTGTATATAAATATTTTAGGTGTAAGTTGTCTTAATATTTGCAGAAAAATCAATTTGTTGTATACCTAACCTAAAATGTACTCCTCTTTCAGTTGGTGTACTGGGAAGACAAAACTATGTTCATTGAACAAAAGTTTGTCACTTTCGATGGCTTTGTCCGCGCCATCGTGCTGTCACGTCAGAATCTGATTAATGTTGACGCCGACACGCTACTGAAGAACATTCCCGGAGCTGAGAGCAGACCAGAATGTCCAGAAGAAATTAAACACTGGCTAGATGCCATTGAAATATCAAGTGCAAGATTAAGGAAGAAGGATTAGAACATTATTACTGGGTTATTTTAATAAAATGGTTTAAGTCTCATGTGGTGGTATTTCTTATTATATCTAAAACACGTTCTTTTTCCTAACAACTTCAAAACAAGGCTTTTAAAAGAAAATACACAATATCTGACCAGACACTTAATTACCTCAATTATATATTTAGAATTAGGGTCTGTTTATCAATTTATGGATAAAGTACCAAATAGCTATGCAACACAAAAATTATTGGGAAGATAAAAGTTTTGAACAAAATTCGCGCTATATGATAGTCGTGAAACGCAACAATACTGTTTATCCAACCACTAAGTAATAAATAGCTTTTTTGGAACTTCTCCGGACATTGTGAAAAAGACCCTTAGTCATTTAGAATTGGAGCTAAGACACGTCAAGTTACAGTTTAACTTATGGAAGTAGTAAAGCAAATTAGAGAATTACCACTGAATAAATTCAAAACTTTGGTTAAATGAAATTAATCGATAAAGTTTTTATAAATTTGACAATTATTTAAATGATCCTAGGAATTGGTTTGCTTTAGTTCATACAATTTAAATGACCCAAGCTTGGCGGTTACAAAGAGTGGCAGAGAGTTTCCTGTCAGTTCTTCTTGCTTCTACGTCCTTGACTGGCGAACTGGTAGTACATTTAGAATTAATTTATCGTTTCTGTTGACGTTTATAATCATAAATGTACTTGGTGATAACCAATTTATGAACAAAGTTATTTTGAGTTTGAACAAGGTAATGCACAAAAAGGTTTTATGTGTTTATTAATCCTACATACAGACTACGTTATACAATTATCATTTAGTTAACTGAAGTCGACCATAATATCATGTAAATATCCATAGGTGCCCATTTTATTGTGCAAAATATTTTAGTAGTGCTTAATATATGTCACTAGTTGAGCCTACTTGATTTGTGCTTCTGTAAAATAAAACAGAAATAAAAAAAAATTCGCTACATTTCTGAAAAAGAAAATTTTCACATTCGATTCAAAAGTTTATATAGTGACTAGAAATCTTAGCAACATTTTGTAAACCTGTCTTAAACTCAAAATTTAATATCTAAAATCACAAGGATCTATGACAAATTTAAGGGAGTAGCTACCCACGACATAGGGAATCCTAGTTATTACGTAAGTACAACAGAGGGAAGGGGGCTTCTTTGGTTTAGTTATTTGTTCATTACGTCAACAGTAATTATTTATTTTACACATGTTACCCACACATTGTCTTTGCTTGAAAACGAAATGTATTTTCGAGTATTCCTACAAAATTTAACACGTTTATGTACTGTTATTTTTTAGAACTTTGCTGTTAGTGAATCTGCTTACTTGAACGGCCCTGTCTCATTACACTCTTTCATGCTGTTTTATTATATATCGTAAAGCTGTTCTTTCTTTCTAAATTGTATTGAAATAAAATATAAGAAATCATAAACATCGCATGTATTTAGTAAGGGGATTTCATTAGCAATATTAAAACCGGGATTCATCATCATCAGCATTTTTCTGGTCCGTTTCTGGACATGGGCCACAATTCCTTCAGTACGCTGTGCACTGGCCTCTCTCCATCCACTGGGAGCCAACCTCCATGACGATGTTATTAGTCCACCTAGTCGGTGAGTGGCCGCGCGGTGGTTTGTTCTGCCGTGGTGTCCATTAATGGAGCCTGCGGGTTTGTCGGTCGCTTGCGCATCTTAGAATCCGAGATTACGCAATAATAAATATTCAAATATACACATGTTAAAAGTAGCGGCATCGGCTATATCCAATTACGTAAACTGCAATCTGTCATTTGTCACTAAACTATTACAGCTAAAACAACTTGGCATTATGAACTACTTAGAAACAGTATTACATTACAGCTTTCTAAGGTATTTTTTAGAAATAAAGAAAGCGGTTTCATGGCAATACTTTGTTTCATGGCAATATTTTGTCCTAGTGATTTTCCATCAATATGCGATGGCGTTTAAATATTATTAGATACTTGTTATAGATTTAAATCCCAGTAATTAAGCGGATTACAAAAAAACACGATTGTAATAATTGAGTTTTTATTTAAAACGTAAATTATCTATAAAATTGATTTAAGTAGCCTGTTGCGGGTCATTAATGACAGGTAGGTAGGAAAGATAGGTATTATTAATTAATTTTAGGTAAAAATATAAATATTTTAAAAGAATATTTTTTCTAACGACGCGACGTAGAATGTAAAATATAGTAAAAATTAGCTTAGCTTATAATGTTCAAGCCTTCCAACTTGGTTAGTAAAGCGCCACTTACGCGAGCAATACAAATAATTAACGAAATTTCTGTTGAGGTAGACATTTGTTTATACACTGGCTGAGTTCACAAGAGTTGCTTGCTATATTGTCAGTTATAAGATTTAGGCATATAAGTATAATGTTTTTTATGTAGGATAATTGGTGTGGGTATGTAGAATAATTTAGTGGAATAAATAAATGTTAGCTTTATAGGTCAGAATCGTCATTGCTATTTTTTTATTGTAGGATTTTTTTGATTATGACGTTATAAGTAACTTTGCCGAGCGTATCTGTTTGTATAAAAATATTAAGAAATAGAAAAAATATTTTATAATTAAAAGCTTATTTTACTTAGTGTTAAATTTGGCTTTAAAGAAAAAAGGACCACACAAGATATCACAGGATACGGAAGGAATGATTTTAATACTAGCTAGTTTAAAAAGTTTTTTGCACTTATAGTTTAATTAGAGAAAGTTTTTAAATTATAATTTTAATATATTCAACGAAAAAAAATTTCGCTGATTCCATTATTTCTGTCATTCTTAGATTAATATAATATATAAAATATAACTAATGTTGGATTTTGCATAACCCATGTAAATTGGGTTAAATTCAGTTAAAATACCATAAATAAGTATTTTGGATATCTTACAATTATTATTTAAATCAAAATCATAATTCGTTTATTTAGTTTAGATCCGTGCATGCATATGATCATCAAAAACGTTTACAAGATCCGCGAAAGAGTAAGACTACACCATCCATTCTCAAAATTACCAGGGGGCCTTGTTCTTGAAGAACGGGCAAGAAACTCAGCAAGTTTTACCCTTCCTCTACATTACAATTATTCAAAGAAAAATGTTATAAACCACAACGTCATTAAAGTTACATAAGTAAAAAATCTGTTTGATCTACATTCACCATTACACACATATTCACAGCACTAGATTGTAAATCAAGTATCAAAACTATTGATCCAGCCAAGGATTTGTGGCGCTAAGCAGCTTACCGCGTGTGTTTTGTCGCGTAACAATAATATACATTAACTGTAGTGCTCGTTTTCAAATATTGTTTGTTTAGTATAAATTTAGAATGTTGTTTATTAAACATCAAGCTAATCAAAAGAATTTTTAAATACCAATTAGCTACCGATAATACGACTATAGCTAGGTACCTATTTTAATTGTGTTTGCTAATAAAATTATTGTTACGTTTGACTCTTTGATGTTCTGATGTTTGTATTTATTCACAATATATACTTTTATTTATATACTACTTTTGTATTATAGTTATAAACAGTGTTCCGTATAACTATTCAAATTGTAACAACCAATTTGAATTAGAGTCAAGAGTATGGTATTAATTTCCCTTTTTTAAGCTAATGGAGTAATAAAACGGGAATAGGCCTAAATAAGAATCTATTTTAAATTTATTATAAACTATGTACTTGTACTTAATGTACGAGGGTGTTGTACTAAACTTAATACTTAGAGACATTTTCGTGCAAAGGTATATTTAAGTAATTATATCGGTATTACAATAGATTAAACGGTATGCTAGCATTGTATTATCTTATTATTTCTTTAAAAATTTTAATAAGATTTTTCGGGCTTTCGAAATAGGCAAATCTATCCCTATATTTAAGGTATTAAAACCTTACATTATTTGCAACCTGCCACTCTGATTACAAAGTTTCTTCCATCGGATCACCATGTTATTGGTACCCGATGTTTTGCTTCCTATCGAATTACTTTTGCAGACATTAGTAGATCATTATCTCAATACATCTTACTGTACAACAGTTATAACTGAAACGCCTTTACAAATTTTACCACAGATTTCACATCACTATATCCTTTTGAATCATAGCCTTGAGGATGTAATACTGGATGCATCAGAGGCTGGATGTTCAGACTTTATCGTACAAATAGGTGAACCTAAAAGATTTTTCTCTGCGCTGGATTATGCAACACATCGCGGTATTTTAAGGCGAAGTGATCGAAAGATAATTTTGTTACCATTAAACAATACTGAGGATGATTTGCTTCTAGATGTGTTGAGAATGAAAGAAAGCAGTTTTGTTGTCAACCTCCTTCTGGTGCTGCCTTCTCCTTCGTCTCATTGCGAAGCTTTCGATTTAGTTACGCATAAGTTTATCGGTCCAGTTGACAACGACATGCCAGTATATCTGGATCGTTGGAATTCTTGTTCGGGGTTTAAAAAATCTGCGAACCTATTTCCTCATGACATGTCTAAGTTGGATGGTAAAAATGTTAAAGTAACATGTTTTACATATACACCGTACGTACTTCTGGATTTGGATCCCGAAATGGTGCCTCTCGGCCGAGATGGTGTTGAAGTCAGGTTAATGAAGGAATTTTGTAGGTAAGCAGTTTGTTAATACTCTTTGAGACGTTTGCTAAATAGAAGCACACGCTTAAACTCTTCTTTCTTTCTTGAAAAATAACCCTATAAGAAGATACGAATTGAATTTTTTATGGCAATAGTTATAATTTTATGCAAGTTTCAAGTAAAAGCTAGGAAAACTAAACGCAATAAAAAATAAAGAAACACATAAAAAAACAAAGGGATAAGCTAGTTAAAAACATAAAATTTACATAAATATTCAATCTTAATATTATTATAGATTATGAAAGAAGATAATACATTATAATAAAATAAAGCTAAAGGCAGGAGATTTTAGTACCGTATACCATTTATACAGATATCGCTATCTATTGTTTTGTGGATTCAGTTTCCGTTTCCGTTCATAGACTCTCAATTGGTCCAATGTGCCATACTTTATCTAATTTCGAGTTATCCTAAATAATAATTGCTTCAGGTGGGTTAACTGCACTATAGAAATAATAAGTGATAACGGTGAAGAATGGGGTGAGGTGTATGAGAATTTCACAGGCTTGGGTGTACTCGGTAATGTGGTCGAAGATCGCGCTGATTTTGGTATAAGTAAGTTTATGGTGTTCGTTTCTTGTACTCGTCTTGTTAAAATAAAATTCCGACAAATATCTTTATAACATATATATACTGTTTAAAAAATAAATCAGTGGCGCAACCTCTTTAGGTCTTGGCCTTAGATTTCTGAATCTGTTTCATGATCCTTTTTTAATCTAATAGGCAAGTAGGTGATCACTATCAGCCTCCAGTGCCTGACACACGTCGTCGTTTTTGGGTCTAAGACATGTCGGTTTCCTCACTATGTTTTCCTTCACCGTTCGAGCAAATGTGCACATAGAAAGAAAGTCCATTGGTACACAGCTGGGAATCGAACCTCGCATGTTGCATGCTGAAGCCACTAGGCCAACACTACTCTATATATATATATATATTGTTTAAAGAGGATTAGAACTATGCTGCGTCGTTATCAAAAAGTTACAGTTAAAGTAAACCAATGGAATAAGAATGAATCTCGTTACATATTAGTATTAAGTTAATATAATTTGATTAATAAACCTCTAACAACGTGGTTTTGAAGGAAATTATTTTTTTCTAAGCTGCTTTATATTCTTGGTATGAGGAATTTCTATATATGGATTTTTCCGGGTATGGTGTACGAACCTCTGTTACATGCATAGCTCCATCTCCAAGGTAAGAATATTTTAAATATTGTGAGTTCTTTGAAAATAATTTTAACTTTTCATTGCAGAATGATGAATATTTTTTTTCATTCATTACAAAAAAAATATATATTAAAAAAGAGAAACACGTTGAATTGATAGCTTCTTCATATATTTTGAACATCAGACCGATCTTGAATTAGATTATCATGATTCATGTGCACTTTTTACTTTTTGTTTTTTTTATACATATATCATATATCAGTTTAGTTTATTTTTATTTCTTTTTGTTTCTGCTAAGTATGTTTTTTTCCTTCTTATTGTATTTGTAATTTTTTTTGCACTTTTGTTGTCTGGAAGAAATCGCTCTAAAGCGATAAGGCCGCAAGTTGTTTTTCATTAAATTAAGTTTAATATATGTTTTTTTACCTTTTATCTAATGCAACAAAGTGTTAATAAATAATAAATAAATATTGACCGGTCGAAATCATGTTATTTTTTTATCGTTGGTGTTTTTTTTAGACTTTTAGCAAGTTGGACAATGCCACTACTACCATTCAGTATTTATATGTGGGTAGGAATCCTGTTTACGTTTATTTATGAAGCCTTTTCATTGTTTGTGGCTCAACATTTTTCAGCGAAAAACATTTTTCTGACCACATTCGGCATCTTGATCACGCAGGTTATATTTCATACTAAACTTTTTATACATACTACTTTAAATTTCATTAAATAAAGTTTAGCTGGGAACATAACTTAGGACCATTGTAATGCGCCAAATAGATTAATAAAGCCCTTGCGTTCAGGAGTACTAAGTGTTATACTGGACACTTAGAATTTTAAAATAAATATAAAATCATTATTATTAAAAAAAAACATCGCCTAAAATACCTTTAAGAACTATAATAATAGGATAAAATAAATATTCAATAGTCGGCCGCGTGCTAGTATTTATTTTGTTTAGAATTATTAATAAATTAATTAACTTCTTATTGAAAACGATTTTTTACAGTCACAAAGTGAGTCAAATTTCAAATCGTGGAGGATTCGAAGCGTGGTAGGATGGATGTTGCTAACTGGCTTGGTGTTAGATAATGCTTACGGCGGTGGACTGGCATCTACCTTCACAGTACCCAGATATGAGCCTTCTGTTGACACTATCCAAGATATGGTGGACAGAAAAGTAACTTGGGCTGCCACTCATGACGCATGGGTGTTTTCCTTGTCTGCGTCCCAGGACGTAGGTTACCTTTGAGATCTTAACGAGGCTTAGTTTACTCATTTATTTACTTTTATTAGTGGAGAAACATTACTCTTATTATGAGACAAGGGGCTACCAAGCAGGGAAGGGTACTCGCTGCTCGGAAATATCTTTATTGGCAGCTGGATCCACAAAGAGGTAGTGCGCGGCTGTGCCTTACATCCCTTAATGCCGCGGTTGATTTTTGACTATGTATTATGTATTTTATTAATATGTTCATTTGTGTAGTACATATTAGTTTTATTTATTTTCAGCCTTTAATCAAACAGTTAGTAAAACAGTTCCACATTTATGAGCCGGAAGAGTTGAGACGTTTAAGTTTTACGAGAAAGGTAGCTTACAGTATTGAGAGACTACCGGCGGGTATGAAATTCATATTAAAATTATACTACTTAGGGCCTGTTTCACAATGTATGGTTAAAGTGCCAAATAGCTATGCAACACATAAATTATTTGTAAGATAAAAGTTCCCAATAAGATACTTCGCATTTCATGACGTATAGCACTATCTGACAGTCGTGAAACGCAAAAATACTATTTATCCTACCAATAAGTAATAAATAGCTTATTTGGAACTTATTGTGAAACAGGCCCTTAGACTAACAGATTTAGATTCATTATTATAATGTATACTACAGGATATTTCGCAATTGGAGAATACATCGATGATAAAGCAGTTCGTGACTTCACAATTCTGGTTCAAGATTTCTACTATGAACTATGTGTGGTTATGATGAGAAAAAGCTCACCTTACACACTCCAAATGAATAAACATATTGGCAGGTTACATGAGAGTGGTTTAATGTTAGCTTGGGAAAGACAGGTACTAGCTTAGAAATAATAGTATATTTATTTATACTTTTTGCACAATAATTAAATAATAATAAAACTTTATTAATTAATAATTCAGTTAACATTAGTAATGAACTTTAAAATTTCAACAACAACGAATTTTGGTGTTCTCTTTATTTTCGTTTACGTTTACAAAGTACTTACATAGAATGGAATATTAGTTTCAATTATAACATGAGTAAAGGAGCCAAAACCATGAAGCAAATGTTGCGTTTTTTGGATTCACGTTAATTCTGCTGAAATATATTAAATATTGTACTTATAAATATTGTATCTATACAATATTTAACTATATACCGTATAGTCTTTTCTTAAAGGTTATAGCGACACTACGGATAGTTCGTTTTTATCTATGTTAAAAAACAATTATGTGATAATCATAAAAACACCTATAACATGTAATTTGGAGAATCAATTTTCATCTCTGGGACAGTGATGATCTTACTTTCACAGTAATTGTATATTTACCCTCAGGATGCTACAGAGATAAATCATATATGGTCTATTTTATGCCTTGTATGATTCTCCAAATAATTAATAGTCAAATGAAAAGGAAAACTAAATCTACTTTCAAGAGCTATCAAACCTTTTTTTCTGTATGAACTTTGATATATTTGAAAGCGCTTAAGACAAAAATCTAACTGATGGTTAGATTTTATTCCGTATCTTTGGTCGAGATTATGATGATTTGTATCGCTTCTCACAGATTGCATTAAGCCTGTTAAATTACAAGGTGCAGATTGAGGTAAAATTCTCAAGATCGAAGAGAGATGTCGAAACTATAGAACCTATCAGTTTCCGCATTGTTCTTGTAAGTTTTTGAGGTTATAATTATTATTAAATATTTAAAATTTAAAATTTATAATAACATAAGTCATTGTCTTAATCTAGAGTTTTGACAGGTATTTTTTTATAGGCTCCTAGGGTCCTAGGTTCACCAAATAATGTTCATTGTGTCGAATAAATTTTAAAATCACTTATGTCTTATGTTTTATTTAAATTAATTAAATTTTAGTTAAATTAATTTAAATATAAAGTTAAAAAATGTTATGTAAATATATAACGTTTCAGGGAGTATTTATTTTGTACGGATTAGGAGTGGTTTTGGCTACAATTACTTTCTTCGTCGAAATAATTTGGAACAAACGAAATCAAATCCGTTTATGAAGAGTGTTTTATATGAAATTATTTATTAAAATTAATGGTTATTGAATTCTTAATTATTATACTATCTTTATATTAAAGTGAATTTAAAGTATACGGCTTTTATTTAAAAAAATATGAACCGTGAAGGATTCAGGATAAGGACAATTATTATACTTAAATTTAGCGCACCACTAAATACAGTTTCACAGAGAGCCATTTGTCATTTACAAAATATATCTGTGGTCATAATGAGTGTCAGATTTTAAAAGTTATCTACTTTATTTATGTAGCCGTGCGGTTAAGCTTTTAACAGTATCATATTGAGTTAATACCACTAACGCTCAATAATGTATCCTTTTTTGAATTCTCTAGACTAAAATTAATAGATCACTCGTCTCATATAAAAATACTTCCAAATAGTAGACAACAAATCATATTACTCAATACTAACTCATGTCTGATATCCATCATACCGTATAGAATTATTAGAATATGAATAGCGCCAAAGTACAAACAACTCATCGCGTAAGCACGAGAGAGGGCGCCACTATAGACAGTAATGAAATTCCTAAATAGTAATTCGTAATAACTAATGTCACCACAGCAGCGCACCGCGTATTAACATTATACTTGTTATATTTAAATTCATATTATACCAGTGAACTTCGCACAAAATCGTATTAAAAAATATACCTATATCTTTTTAATAAAGAAATAATGTTTTGGTTCGGGTGCTTATAATTTGTCACTATTGAAACGTTTTGAAGCTATATTTCATATTTTAAGTCTAAATGAGAGTAACTTTAAATTTCGCGCTTTTATGTCAATATTGTTAGAGTTGCCATTTTAAAAATATACCCATTAATGGAAACTGTAACAACAACAAAACACTTTAAGTTGTATGTTATTATATATATATATATATGTATGAGTCATATATATATATGTATGTGTATATATATGTATATGATTCAGATATAGATTTTTAACAAAAACCAACAATAAAATTTTAATGTAATATTAAAAAAGGTAAGACACGTTAAAATACATATTTGTGTTAAAATTAAAATTTTAAAATTTTAAACAAAAATATCCATATAAAAACTCAACTCTCAACTAGCTACATCGCCCTCAGTTTAGCCAACATTGCGCAACGTGATTGTGTTATTATGTTGGTAGCTATGGTAGAGCGGCGCGGCGGGAAAACCGATCGATACTTCAACTTGTTGAGAGCCGTGAGCGCTTTGCTCTTGTGCTGCAATAGTGACAAAGTTCGTGCACTGATTTAAATTATGTGATTTAAGGTCTTAATATCTCATTATTCTCCAGTTAAAAAATTAAATTAAAAATGGCGTATTTTTACATTGTATTTTTGGCATTATCAGTTGCCTCCATTGGGGTAGTATCTTCAACATTCGTGTGGAAACATCACAATAATGAGGAGTTATCCTTAGTTTTGGAAGAAATTCACGAAAAGTGCCCAAACATTACAAGAGTGTATGCGTTAACCGAACCATCTGTTAGAAATGTTCCCCTTTACGTTATTGAGTTTTCTGATAGCCCTGGTTTCCATCAACCATGTAAGTATCTTTTTAATATTCTTAAAAATGTATCTGCTTTTATTTATTATATTCATAAATTATATATTATATCAGTTACGTTATACTAAAAGCATACATAAAAATAAAATATTTTAATCACAGTATCAATAATTTGCCTATGAATCAATGTTTTTTCACGACATCCCATCAATTTTATTAATTTTACTGGGTGGTAAAATTAATAAAATTGATGATGAAAATTAAAATCGACAGTTTGTTTAAATTCTTTTAATAATAATAAAAAATGTCTAAATTTCGGACAGCAATAAATTGACGATGTATTTTCTTTCTGTATGTTGTAATAATGTTTATTTGCCTTAAATTTTTTTTATAATTTAATATATTAAGTAATTTACATATCCTTCTTTGTTCTCTCTTATTCTCCGGTTCCGCAATCTATTGTCGCGTTTCACGCAACGAGATCTTAAAGAACATTTATATTCTTGGAAATATAAGAAAATACCACGGTTAAAACATTTTGCGTAAATCAACGGGTTTTTCACAATTTTCTAGTAATTTACCGCATCCCAAGTGTTAAAAAAGTAATTACTGTAAGTAAGGTCCTAGCTCCTGATTACAATCACAGATTCAAAATTTTAAAAATGGTTTGCAATTGTACACTGCCTTAGTGAAATTTGTAAAAATATTTATTAAAAATGTACAAAAAAAATTCACAATGTACGTATTTATCGGTTTTGGTATAGGTTCTAAAGTAAATGCGTCCGAGTAAATAGGTACTAACCTATATACATTTTTAAAAATGTTCCTTAAATATTCCCGATAAATTATTTTCTTCTTAAATACAATTCTTTCTATAACATATGGACTATCCTATAGATAAACCAGAAGTGAAGTACGTTGGTAACATTCATGGAAATGAGGTACTTGGCCGAGAGCTTTTGCTGGGTCTCGCAGATTACCTTTGCGAACGATATTTAAACCACGACCGCAAAATTAAGACCCTCATTCATACCACCCGGATTCATTTGCTGCCAGCAATGAACCCTGACGGATGGCAGCTTTCCACTGAAACGGTAAGATTTTTTTACTCACAGTTTGTTCATTAAACAATCAAACAATTTTTCGAAGAAATGCCATGCGCTACTAAGGTACTTTCAAGGGAAGAGCGTACTGATCGATACATTTTCCACTGTGTTCAATAATTTGAGCATACACTAGTGAAGCTTTACAAGACTTCACAAACTAAAGATTATGAAATCTGTGCTGGTATTGCTTTTGATATTTTTTTGTAGTGGTATCAGGTCGTGTGGTATAATAGAAAACCTATATACATAAATGTGTCACGTGTTTTCATATAAAACCTACTTGATTTAATTTTTATAACTTCCTAGCTTCCGTCGAATCTGTCGATTTAAAAAGTAGTCTGGCCTTAGTGTAAAACAACATATTTAACACTACCAAATGTCATCAGAACCTTCAGAACACATCCGGTTCATTGTCGCAATTGTTATTATTTAATATAATGTCAATTCGAATGTAAATTACGTCTATGCAAAAATTTTAATTCAATTTTAAAATGATATGTAATTTATCTTACTTAGGGTCTGATTCACAATGTCCGGATAAGTTCCAAATAAGCTATTTATTACTTATTGGTAGGATAAACGGTATTTTTGCGTTTCACGACTGTCAGATAGCGCTATTCGTCATGAAACGCGAAGTATCTTATTCGGAACTTTTATCTTTCGAATAATTTATGTGTTGCATAGCTATATGGTACTTTATCCATACATTGTGAAACAGGCCCTTAATTAGGAAAGGCTCGAACTAGTAGATGACTTTCTAAAGAATTAATTAAAAAACTAAAATAATTTATCAATCAGATATATATATATATATATAATCAATTTGCTTAAATATTTTACAAGTAATGCTTTTCAAAAATACTCAGAATCCAGGCACTTCAATATAAACTGTTTTTTTTATATTGCCTTGTGCGATCGTCATCGCCGTCACAAAATTGAAATTTCCACTCTTGAGAAACTGTGGAAATTCAAATTTTAAAGTCTCAATTGGATTGTTAAACCATTACCAGTCAAGTCAAGAAGATATATTTATATAGAATAACTAGCTGACCTGGCAAACGTCGTTTTGCCATGTATATCATTTATATTAAAAAATAAGGGTTGATCGTAGAGGGATGAAAAATAGCTGTTGTCCGATTCTCAGACATACCCAATATGCACACAAAATTTCATGAGAATCGGTCAAGCCGTTTCGGAGGAGTTTAACCACAACCTCCGCGACACGAGAATTTTATATTTAAGATTATAATAATAATCCAGCGGTCCTAGAAACTTATACGATATAATATCATGTATATGAGTGTTACACATATGTTGTCGAATTGTGATATTAAACGTAGTAGTGTTTGGAAAAGAAAAATCCATTGCGTAATAGCCGCGATTCGAATGTACGATCTAAGGTTCGTTTGTCGCACGTTTAAACCACTTGGCCGGTGCCAACGGCGTGCTTATATATTAAATATTATTCATATTTAAAAACAATTGTTCATCTATGTTTATTTTTAGGGGGCCAAAGATTATCTCATTGGCCGTAACAACAATCACTCTGTGGATTTGAACAGAAATTTTCCTGATCTTGACGCAATCACATTCGAGTTGGAACGCCAAGGAATTAATCACAATAATCATTTGTTAAGAGACGTCACTCGTCTGACAGCACCGGTAAGTTGATTATGTGATAATATAAATATGGAAAACTAAGTCGGGTTAGTTACAACACTTATACATGAAGATCGGCTGGACTGTCTTCTTTAATTGTTGGCGAAGGATCACAAGAGTGTTAAGGACAAAACATGTTATAGCTACTTTATATGTATAAAGTAAAACTCTATACAAGATTAATTAAGTAAGAAAATCGTTATTTTACAATCCATGGATACCGAATTTTATTTATGCATGTACATTAAAAAATTAACTTATCAACTAAAGAAAATATTTTATTACGATACAACCACATAAGAATTCCTTCTATATAAATAACGCATTACTTTCATCCTATATCATAATACTGCTATATACTTGTAGTTAAAAGCTGCTGTCCTTGCGTTTAATAGAATGGCATATAACTATGAATATTTATCTAATTACTATATTACTATAAACGGTTCTTAATAAAACATCATAACATAGAGACAAATACAAAAATAATCAATACATAATCTCAATAATAAAGCGTACTTTATCGGATGTAATGAGCACCAAAACGGATAAAATAGAGATAACAAGTTAAATAGAAATTCATATATTTAAACCACCAACTAGCAGCAATGCAATCTTTTAAGATCTACCCTCTGGATTCTGGATCTGTTTCGTCATCATTTGGTTTTTGTCTAATTAACAAGTTTGTTATCAGCCTTCTGACATGCCGTTGACTTTTTGGCATATGACATGTCAGTCTCCTAACGATGTTTTCCTACACGACACGCTCGAAATAATCTGAAATGTCATATAGACAGTAAGTTCTTTCGTAGACAGAATGCCGAAATTTTGAAAAAAGAATGGTCACAAATCATGACTAATGAACACGAAATAAATCAGAGACAGAATCGAATTTAGAATTAAACATATTAAAAAAATATGAATTCCTTGTGAAACTATTAGTCATTATTCTTAGGTGGAGCCCGAAACACGGGCTGTAATAAGATGGATGATGGCTGTACCATTCGTGCTTAGCGCAGCTCTCCATGGTGGAGACTTGGTTGCCAATTACCCGTACGATGAAAGCAGAAGCGGGGCTCCCGTTTCAGAGTATTCAGCCAGTCCTGATGATGATACTTTCAGGTAATTAATAAAAACGACAAGCTTTAATGTTACATATTCATGTTTTGCGTTTTTATTGTATGATGTAGCAGTGATACCAACTCCTATAGAATGTTCCCCTAACATTACATTTTCTGCCTAGTTTTTATGACTTTTTTGTTTTTTTTTCAATATTTATGCAGTGATTAATATCCGATTATTATTATCGATTCCGACCATTCTATTCCGTTTTGGGTTACTCTCATTTCTGCAAATTCAAATTACATACATTATATATTAGAAGCTTACAGGATATAAAGATAGATTTGAATTGTTGTCAATCCAGTTGCAAGCAGATATCAATTGGCTACTTAGATTTAATCTTGATAACAAGATCTTCAAGATTTCAACCCCAACACAACTACCTACGGACTCTCAAAAAAAAAAATATGAGTAAAAATATGAGAAACAATAAAAAAAATAATTTTAATTTAAATTTAATTTAGATCTAACAAACTCGTTATTATTTACTCGTTGTTATTATATTCGTTAATATTTTCTTGAATGATTTCTATAAAAATGTAAATATGCATTAAAGTTCATTAAATATTTCTGATTTAAAATAATAGGATTACACTTATTACCACTTATTAATTTCTGGGATTTTTTTGCTATATCTTTAAGACGAAAGAATTCGAATTTGTTCTTTATTTTATAATGTATTTTAGGGAATTAGCGATGACATATGCCGAGTCCCACGCAGATATGGCAGATCCAAGACGGCAGGGATGCCGTGTCTCCAACAGTGACGATTCAACCTCATACAACTTCGGAAAACAGGGTGGAGTTACAAACGGGGCGGCTTGGTATAGCTTGAAAGGGGGTGAGTATCATTTTATTATGCAAGTGTGTTTATGTATACTGATTTATGAAATAGGTGGTTATTCTGTTCCGCTCGCTTCTGTTAGGAAATACTTGTTACATCTGTTCTATTCTATACAAATTTATAAATTAACTGTTTAATTCAATAATAAAACGTTTCGGTCTATAAGTAGAGTTGAAACAAAGGTTTACGAAGAAAAAATTTTCTCGTAGAATTTTTGTTTGTAAACTTTCGATAAACAGTCTACAAACAGGTCATTTTACATATGTGATTCAGAAATTCCAGCAAATTACATTTAAATTACTCTATGGAGATTTTTCTTCAATTTTAAATTATCCAGTTATGTATCTACTTTGGGATTTTACCAATATAATTAGAATAAGGAAGGTCTGAATGTCAATGAAATAATAAAATATTATTAATAGGTCGCAAAAAATCTTTGCAAAAAAAACACGATAAGCTAGTATTAAATATATGAATTCCTCTGAGCTGTCAGATAGTGACAATATCTTATGGACATAAACGAATAATTGAAACTCGTCGTTTTTCTCCGTAGAAATAAGTTTAAAAAAAAATACGTTTATTTTGGAACATAAGGTCATCATGGTATCACTTATTCCACGTCATTAAATTCGAGCCTGTTGGCATCCCTGTTAGACTCGTACAAGCGATGGAAACCTTAAACATTTTTAAATACGGTACAAACAAGCCCATGAAAAAGCCAAAAAAGCAGATACCACAGCCCACGGGAAACCATGCGTTGCCCGCCTTTAACAATCCTTCCCTTACTTTCTTTTTTATACACTACAAGGTCTTATCTCTTAAAGAAGACCTCCCTAGCACCTCTACTAATCCTTACAGCATCACTGTAATGTCAACAATGTACCTAATGTGGACAGTAAAGAGAAGAATCGAAACTAAATTGCCTGATTAAGATCGTCCTTTGTTTCTTGTTGATTGATGTTTCCCTTAACGGGAAGTTATAATCATCGTGCACTGACATTTACGATTATATCGCTAGCCATGAGTTTAAGCATGCTAATTCAATGTTAAACTTTTCTTTCAAATGTAAATAAGCAAACATTTGGCAAAACCGGTTAGAACTTGCCTACGACCTTGCTATAGGCTATTATTTATATTTCAGAGGAGTACAAAAAATTTACATTGATGAAATCCGGTAAATTTTAAAAAGCAAAACAAGAAAATATATGTACTTAAAGATGAATATTGTTGGTTAAATTAAAAAAATAATCTACATCGTATCGGTAGAATGTCACGTTAAGTTCTATAAATAGATTCTTTCACAGATTAGAAACGAAAAATCGGTAATAAATGACAGAGTTTGTTAATCATTCAAATATATTTTAATATTTAAATTTGGAAGCATGATCCAGTTTGAAAATAGAAACTTGCATAATTGAATGTATACTGTATGACCTTTAAATAAGATTTTAATTTCGTTAAATTTGTTCCAGGTATGCAAGATTTCAGTTACCTAGCAACCAATGCATTCGAAGTGACCCTAGAACTCGGTTGTAAGAAATATCCTCCAACGGAAGAGTTAGAAGAAGAATGGCACAAAAATCGCGAAGCATTACTTGCGTTCATGTGGAAAGCTCATATTGGGATAAAAGGGATAGTTGGTGATGACTCTGGATTTATTAAAAACGCAATCATATCTGTGGTAAACATTACGGGACCGGTGCCGAGACCAATTCGACATGACATAACTACAGGTAAGAAAATTCGAAATTTAAAAATATGCCAGAGTAATTCGATTTTTGAATTTATACGTTTTATTGGTAGGTTAGTTTTTTTACTAGCGGATTATTGAGTAATATATTGGGACCGACCATGTTTTATTTTATTTCTCACTAATATAGTTTTACTTAACTAAAAGTAAGCTTTGCTCTAAATAGGGAATACTTCTTTTAGTAATTTATTTACGCATTTACACCTGAAATGTTATGATAGGCTCCGCGTCCGTATGCAGTATTATTCTAGGCTAAAGAGCAGTGTTGGCTTAGTGGCTTCAACGTGCGGCTCTCATCCTTGAGGTCGTAGGCTCAAAACACTCGCTCGTACTACTATTTTAATCAAATCTTCGTTTTTAAAATAAATACAAAAATTTAAAATTAAACTTAGCATATATACATACATATTTATCCTCTTAGATAATGTATATGCAAACAATATCACTCATCCTGTTACTGCATTGTTCTGATATAACATGAGCTTCGATATTAGCTATTGTCATGTATGTCACTTTAATATGATACGTTTAGTGATTTGACCGGCCGATTGCCGCTACTGTTAGCAAAATCAAAAAGCGGCTCGCGATTAATATCAATATGTTATTCGTTAGATTGTTGTTCTTGGAGTAACTTGTTCATTTATTAAAATAAAATATTTGCATATAATCTCCTCATGTCTCATTAAATATATATGTTTTGATCGATTATTTTTTTCTTTGAAACAATTGTTGCCGTACTCTTGTTTTGTTTAGTAGAATCGACCTATCATTACCTAAGATCTAAAAAAAATCTTATTAAAAGAGGCTGACTTGAATTAGCTTCGTGAGGTAATTTAAAAATAAACTGCCATTTTTATTTCATTATGTATTTGGACAATAAAATTATATTTCAACCTTGGCATTTAATTTTAAATGGGAATAGTAGTGATGTATATATTTTTTCTTTTTGTTCTTATAAAAATCAGTACAAATATAAGAAACTATGGAACAGCTTGATTTAGTAAGCAAAATTTATTTTATGACAAATTTTAGCCTACTATTATTGCAAGTAACTTATTAATTTATGTAGCAACAGCAAAATAATAAATAGAAAAAAAAACGTGAATTTCATTTTAAATTGTATAGGTATAGTAATAATATTTTTTTGTACTTTTAAAAATCAATACAAGAAATTACGGAAATAGATTGATTTAGTAAATAGATAAAGTAAAAATATTGTTGTAACTGTGTGTCTGTGAGACAGTTACACAGACTGTTTAAATTATATTTTATTTAAGTAATTTTCCACACGTACTTTCTCAGTTAGAAATTGAGAAGAATATTCGATAATTCCTATACGGTAACATTTGTTGACATAGGATTATGTAGGTCACATAATATTACTTCACCGATTTTGTCACGTATCATATCAGGCATATTTACACCAACGCAGATTTCATACTTAAAATGTTTTACTATATTGTGAGTGAAGGACAGTGACATTATTTTATTAAATAACCATTATTAAAGATATCATATGTAGTTGAATATTTTTGTATTTATACGTTTCAGTTAGACAATCAAAATTAAATTCATATTCCTCTCCTGCCATAAAAAATAAAAAACTTGACGTGGCCAATGTTTTCATAAATAATTACAGTCAATCTATTATTATTATTTATCTTTATTAATCTATTGTCACATCGAAGGGACTTATATCTAGTCGTAAAAACCGATAGTCGTAACAGCTGACGTTATTATTAAGAACCTAATACACAGCACGCGTAATCATAGAAGATGGAGAAGCATGAAACCCTAACATTGCTCTGAACTCTTGCTAACAGCGTCGTAGTTTTAGGCAGAGATATCTTAGAATCGGGTAAATTAAAAAAACAAATACAAAAGAGAATGTATCGTATTATCACTCACATATACGCCTCGTCTAAAGGTGGGTACTGACCAACGTTACAAGGTGTAATGTAACATTTGCATCGAGCGTGTTACGCATCGAGCATGTTACGCAGTGTCCTTTAAATCGACGTAACATGCTCGTCAAACTCTGTGCTCCGCTTTCGCCGCCAGTTCACTCCATCTAGATGGCCGACAGCGAGGACGTATTGGGATCTTTGATTCTACTTAGTTATTGTTTCATCTAGTGTTGCCCAAATGCAAGACCAAGACGAGACTTAGACCAGTCTTGGTATTGGTCTTGCGTCAATACACCTGGTCTTGATCTTGGTATTGGTATTGCGCTCTCAGTCTTGGTCTTGGTCTTGATCTTGCAGCAAGAGTCTCGCAAGTCTCGCAAGACTTGCAAATACCTATTAGCCTATTGCTATTTATTCGTCACTTATGTCAAATTGTAAACATCCACTCCGAAAGCAATAAGAATTTAGAGTACCTAGCTAGGTAAATGGGCGAGAATAATAAATAAGATAGACTCGAAGCGAAACTCAATTAGAAATGACTGAAATTGAAATAAAAACTCATATTTATAAGCACACAAGCCGAAGACCGACAAAGAAAAATGCGGCATTCTTTGATAGATAGAATAAATCTTTGAAAGATTAAAAACAGAAGTATCAGAATCAAAATCAAATAGGTTTTGTGCCTACGCAAAAATAAAGTGTAGATAATTATGCAAATAATATTGTTTATTATGTTCCTTTTTTATTGGAACTATACGTTGCCTGCTGTTTTTATGGAGGTTACTAGCTACTAGAGTAGATACGATAGAAGTTGATAAACCGACACTGCAAATCTCGATTTTTGGAAATGTGTGATTTTAAAACCAAATGCGTAAAGCAATATGACGTCGCTCATATTTGGAGTTTTTCCACGTTTCAAATTTGTTTAAATCACCCACTATCGAGACAGCGTGTCAAATGCTGTGATACACTTGTTGCAAACCGCGGCGTCTTTGACGGTAAATTATCAAATATGTATTTATTTATTTATTTATTTATTGGGAAACCAAACAGAGACATCCTTAATAAAAACAAAGTCAAAAATAAAAAAATACAAACACACTGGATGCCTCCACAACAGGTTACACTTATATATGATACAAAAAATAATACATGACAACAACACACATAAAAGTAATATAAAGTTAAGACATTAAGAGTTGCTTTATTCTATTCTTAAACAAGGCAGTAGTGGAGTGCGAAAAAGGGTCAATGTTTTTGATTGAATCTAAGGAAGAACACATCCTGTGAAGAGGCTCGCGGAACCCAATGTTGGTTCTGGGAGTCTGAAAATTAAAAGTTCTATGTAAGCGTAGAGACCTGGCAGGAACATTAAATGGTATGAGTTCAAGAAGATCTGAACAACTTATTTCATTTACGCATATTTTTCTCACTGTGACACAATCTATTAGATTACGCCTAGTACTCAGAGAAGGTAATTTATATCTTTTTAAAAGTTCCTTGTAATTAGCCCTACCACTATTCATCCGATAATTTAAAATGCGTAAAAATTTCTTTTGTACAGCCTCCAGTTGTGCGACATATATAGCGTAATGCGGATTCCAGATTGGACAGGCGTACTCCAACTGGGATTGCACGAGCGTCCTATAAAGGTGGATGTATGTGGTTATGTCTTTGAAGGGTCTGGTGACTCGTGTTATGAAACCTAACATGCGGTAGGCTTTATTAATAATTAAGCCTGTGTGCTTATCTAGGGTTAATTTGGAGTCAAAAAGGACACCAAGATCCCTTACAGACCGCACACGTTCGAGGGCATGGTATCCAAGGGTGAAGTTGGCGGTGATTGTGTTATGTGTTTTTCTTATAAACACGATATGCTGACACTTACTATATTTCAAGAATAATTTGTTTATTTGGCAGTAGTCATCAAGCCTATCGAGATCCTCCTGGATAAGTTTCCCGTCAGAAATGTAGGTATATAATACACCGACCGACCAACAGTTTATTCGCAGAACGTCACATTTTCCCAATCAACCTTGAACCTTATTTCTCTAGTGATAAAGTTGAAAATTTGATAACGCCCAAATCTCAGTTTGTCCTAACTGCAAGACGCAAGAGTATTGCAGGCTTAAGTATTGTCTTGCTCAAGTCTTGCAGGCTTCAGTCTTGGTATTGGTCTTGCTACGATAAGGCGGTCTTGGTATTGGTATTGGTCTTGCAAAAATGCAAGAACAAGACCAAGACTGCAAGACCAAGACCGATTTTGGGCAACACTAGTTTCATCCAAGTGAAGAAAAAGAAAAAACGTTATTGGGTTCCACAACAGTGTTTCTTCTTTGTATTTTTCAATAAAATACAAAGTTTTTTCTTTGTTCCACTCCATGCTTCTTGAAACTTGATATAATTACGAGAGGAACAACCGGTGATCACTTGCGATGTCCACATGCACTCGCAACGGCGTACTGACTGAACCGCATAACAGTCAAAGGATTCGTCAAAAAACCGACAGGCGGCTGGAGCACTCGAGGCGAGCAACGAGCGGCTCGTCGCTCGCTGGTTTCCCCGTAACACGACGTACTGACTGCACGAATGCTCGCTGTGAAACTTGTTACATTACACCTTGTAACGTTGGTCAGTACCCACCTTAAAGAAAAGTTCGTATTTAAAATTTGTATTACTTGTTTGGAAATCATAATAGTATTCTTACCTCGTTTTGTGAGGACATTAGATGCATTAAGATTCATACTGCTATGTCACCACAGAGGGCGTTGCAGTAGGTACGATTCTGTGCCAATACTAATAGATTTATATATAAATTATAACTAGCCAAGCAAAACTTATTCGTTAATTGAAAGATGGATCTTTCAATGCCGTGAGTTCTAACGCCTCCATGGAGCTGTGTATGTTTTCGATGTAATAATTCTTACGTATATAACGTTACATATATTAGGTATAAAGTACCGACAGATGTTGTCTTGTATGATATTTCAAGCGATTAGGATATTAAACAATGTATGAAAATACTGCCAGCTGCCTGGCAGATTTGTAATCGTACAGTGTACACAGGGCGCAATACAAATTTAAAACGCGAAATTCAAATTGATCTATCCGTTTTTCAGAAGTTCAGTGACATACACACGTACAGTAGAATTATTTATATAATAAATAATTAATTGCCTAATTACTATCGGCTCAAACCTAAATTATACTTGTATTATGTGAGTTCCATCGCTTAATTTAACAGCGTTATAATTTATATGTCAAAGGCAGAGTTTACGAGGTTCCACTTGTCTGGTTATCATAATACTAAATGTGTTATTTTGCAATTCATAAAAATATTGTCCTTGTTATAATAGCAGTAGTTTCATATTTATTCTTATTTTATAGTATTTTACTCGACACCTGAAATATGATTTGGACAATAGCTTATCTAATCTGTCCCTATATTGGAGCTTATCAATTAGCAATCAATCTAGATAATATTTAAAAGCTGTATCGGTAATAGTAATAACGGGCAAAAACTAAGTACTTGGGGTGAGAATGTAAACCGGAAGACATTATCTCTATCCGATTAACAGCATCTCTAGTTCGATATTTAAAAAAATAACGGAGAGTTTATTACCAGTTCTTCTTGTCCGTTGTACGCCCTTGGTTTGAGAACTGGCAGTAAATTTAAAAGCAGTTTTCTGGCCTTAATAAGTAGACATTGCGTGGGCGCGATTTATTACATCACGTTAACCAATTCGTCCGTTTAACCAATCTCTATCGAACGCAACGTTTTGTCTTGCGTGTTTTGTTTTGCATTAATTGACGTTATTCGAAGTCTTTATCTGATTTATATTCTTAAACATACTTAGTACATAAACTTTATAGAAAATCAAAATATTATTTATTCATATAACTTAATTTTATGAAGGTCAGTTGAAAAATATATGCTTTGTATTGTCTTTTATTAACATAACTTTTACACATAAAGAACACTTTTTAATGGATATCTGTAGGTACCCTTATAATTATTTTACATAATTTTAAATATTTCCGACGTTTCGCGTGCTTTAAAATTATGTAAAATAATTATTTAAATCGTGAAGTTTATTTAAAAAATATTGCCAATTAATTTAATAAGCAATAATATATTAGAGTCGTATGAAATATCCATACCTAATTTTAAGGTGACTACGGCGACTACTACCGCCTCCTTACCCCGGGCCACTACGAGGTGACCGCCATTCATCCTGGATACTTTTCCGTGTCACGAGTGGTTACTGTACCGCATCATCAGACCTCTGCCAGGATCCTGAACTTCAAGTTAGAGGTAAGATTTCAATTATTTTAAGACACAAAATTTATGTCTAACTTGACTATTTAATCACCTTCCTAGAAATTATAGATCACTGACGTGAATTTTTTTTAAGGGGAAGGTGGTTAAATTTTTAAAGGCCTTTATAAAGTGGGCGTGTATCTAGATTATAAGTTTGACACCAATTCTAAATAACTTACCTATTATTATGACATTATGTTAATTATATGACATTATAAAATTAATATGACATTTGCATGCCTATTTATGTATCGCGTATTTTTATAATTAATGTATCTAATTGTATCACTATCATAGCAAATAAACGAATTCATTTAATTTCAAACATTTGTTTATCCCATAGTAATTTAATTTGATCCCCAAGTGGTTTTTGAGAAAGTTTCGAACTTAATACAACTTTTTTTTTATTTCATGCAATGAATTGTCTCGCGATGCGGAATAAATAAATTAATATTCCTAACTTAATTTATTAAGCAGTACTTTGGCTTTGAAATCATTGACCTTAATCATTTCCACTGTATGAACTTCCTTTGATGAATTGATAAAACTAGATTAGGAAGATAATTCATAAAAATTAAATAAGTCTATTATATAAATTAGTATATTATTTTGTTAGTAAAAATGATTGTCTATTGTCTTGAAACCGCTATACTTTATAAATCTTTAACCATTATTAGCGGTAATAAAATAAATAATATATATGCATTAAATTGAATGATTTACGAGACTAATAAAAATATTTATTGCAACACACACATACATTGTATTATATATTATAAGAGTGGTTGTCTGGAAGAAATCGCTCAAAAGCGATAAGGCTGCCAGTTGCTTTTCATTAAATTATGTTTAATATTTTCCTTTTATGTAATGCAACGAAGTGTTAATAAATAAGTAAATAAATACATTAATAATAATAATTAATAAGTTATTCATGTAAATTAAAAAAAAAAAGTTTGGTGCCTGTGGCAGTGTACTTTTAAAAATACCCCGACCTTAGAGGTTTTAACAGAACTGTTTTAATTACTTAAATATTCTTTGCTGTATTTAATTTTAAAATCGGTATATTATTTTTTTCTTTACATAAAAAATATAATTGTTTCCCCTGGTTGATATAGTTTCCTTGGTGTGCGGCTGTGTAATTTTAATGCCCGATAGTTAAATAAAGATTTAAGTATAATTTTTTTGATTGAAGGCTTATTATAAAAGTTATATGCTATAATAATACATAATAAATGAATTATTTCCATTTGGGTACAGCTTGGTTAAAATTTCAGTATATCCAACTCTTTCTATTTTAAGTAGAGACTAAAGAACTCCACTTGCTACGGTCCTGACAGACCTATACCAGACCAGATTCAACGATAATCGTTCATTCTACTTTTTTGATTTTCACCAATGCCCAATGGATGGATACTTTTAATTTGCCCCTTCTCTAAACTCTACAAAGATCGTAAAATCCTTAAGATTTCCTCCAATGGTGCCTTTGTTGTGGTTAAGAAAAATAAGTAGATTTAATTCTTGGTTAAATTTCTTGTACATACATAATTATAAATTGTTTTGTCACGTTTATCCACCATTCCTGTCGTTCCCTTCCTCCTATCTCCAATGAGAAGTTTCAAATATTTGATTGATTGTTCTTGTGAGTGGAACTAGCTTGTATGGAACAATTCATCTATAACTCATAGTTTATCATAGATAAGACATAATATTCTCTTTGTTACATACATCAATATATTAAGCATATTAACACGTTCATAAATCGCGTTCCAATATGTAATTAATTTCCGTGTTTCAGTTCGGTAGTTCCCGTTCAACTTTCATAGTAGCCTTGATCTATAAAGGGCATTCTGAATTACGTGATTGTTGTAACGAATATATAAATAGAATCGTGTGTTGAGGTTTTTAAAGACAAGTATAGATTTATGGCAATTTAAATTTCGAATATAATAAAAATTTTAATACTTCCTTCGGTGCCATTGATCAGAACCTCATGACGGGTTCCCAACGTAAATAAGAAGGCTTTCTCCAGTTTCTCTATGTAAAGCTTTCTTTCTTCTTTCCCTTCCTGCTAAGGCTTCTATCTTCCATCCGCCCAGGGATATTGTCTTAAGATATATGAATATGAACTGCACACTACATTATATACGTATTTTCACTTAAAAATCTGTTTCATGAATGATTAACGTGATATGATATGTATATAATAACTTGAGGATCCGTATAATTTTCGTTTCGATCATAAATAAAATAGAGCTTATTTAGTAGAACGGCATAATTTTGAGTTTATCTATTGAATAACACCCATTCAATCGTACGAATAGCATCTAAACGAATACGTACTATAAAAGTCTAAAATAAGCTAAGCATTGTGACTCCCACAAAACGCTTTGGATTATGATATCATGTCTTTGTTATGTTCTCAAATAAAGGGTATTTCTTCAGGTCCTTCAAGAAAAGAGCGTACCAATTCTTGAAAGGCCGGCAATGCACTCGCGAGCCCTCTGGCATTGAGAGTGTCCACAGGCGGCGGTATCACTTAACATCAGGTCAGGCTCCTGCCCGTTTGCATTTGCCTCTATAAAAAAATAAAATAAATAAATCTTAAAGCTCAAAGCATACACTATGTCATCATAGATTATATAAAAGTACTTCAGTACTTGACGTCACTGCCATCAATACCATCGTGGAGCTATTTATTTTCAGCCCACGCCTTTATTTTCATCCTACGTAACAACCAAGTTTTACGTAGGCATTGACGTCACAGTCTCAATTTTGCCTTGCTTTTCCTCTAACCGCCCACACTTGATAGCTAAGCCGATACAAGATCTTGGCATTCATTATTTTCCTCCTATAACCCATCGAAGTAGAACTAATATGTTATAATAAGAATAATTATTTATTTATTCAAGCACTCAATCATAAGTCCATCTGATTATTAAATAAAATAAATCAGTGGCGCTACAACCTCTTTAGATCTTGGCCTCAGATTTCTGAATCTGTTTCATGATCATTTTAATATTTAATAGGTATGTAGGTGATCAGCCTCCAGTGACACACGCCGTCGAATTTTTTGGATCTAAGACATGTCGGTTTCTTCACGATGTTTTCCTACACACTTCGAGCAAATGTTAAATGCGCACATAAAAAGAAACTTCATTGGTGCACAGCCGGGGATCGAACCTACGACCTCAGGTATGAGAGTCGCACGCTGAAGCCACTAGGCCAACTCTATCTGGTTATTAATGTTTTAGTTAAAATATTGTTCTAAACATTATATTAGTGTGTATACAGCAGTGTTGGCCAAGTGGCTTTAGAGTGTGAGTCTCATCCCTTACTTTTTTTTGACCGTACTTTGTGCCTATGTGTGCATTAGACAATCGCTCGAACGGTGATGGAAGACATCGTTCAGAAACCGCGCGTACCTTAGATACAAATAGGGTCATCACATGTGTCAGGCACAGAAAGCTGAGCTTACCTGTCAGAGACAAAAACAAATAATCACGACTACGGCCACAGATGCAGACATCTGAGGCCCAGAACTAAACATTTTGTAGTGCCATTAGATTTTTCGAACTATGATTTTTGGTTCCACATAGGTAAGGTTATGCCACCAGGAAATTGTTTTAATTTCTAAAACACACTTAGTCTTTTCCATTCTCCATTATGGACACTTGAAGAACCTTGGCAATCCATATTTAAATTGTAACGTTAGCATATAAGTGTTCTCATGTAAGTGACTAATGTCTATTATGAGAAATTTATTCTTCTTCAAACCTAACCTAAATTTATGTTTTCAGCCGAAGACGAGTTGGTTCGACGACTACACAACTTACGGATCATACCCGTACGGACTACACGATGGTCAGCCAAGAATTTATAAGCGATCTCTTTACGAACAAGTCACCAACATAATGCTAGAGAAAAAGGACACGAAACATTAGATTTATTAAATAATTTATTCATAAATGTGTATTAAAGTGTTTTCTTTCGCTCAAAATCGTTAAAAACTATATTTTTCAACGACGCCAAATCCAATATATTCTAAAAAGTTAAAAGTTAAAACGATTAAATATTAATCATATAATCAGCTGGGTACAAAACGGTTTATTGAAAAAGCGATTCCATTCCAGTCATTTCATTTCGTAACGTACGAAATCTCAGATAATAAAATCTCCTATTAAAATCTTTGATATGTTGAAATCCATCAGAAATCTGGAGGAAACATATAAGCTAGATTTGCTGAATAAATATTCTATGTATTTCTTTTAGTATTTTTAAAACCTATATCCTAAAAAAAACATCTTCCTAACTACTCTAATATCAACTATTTATTGATAAGAAAGGTTTAGAAAATATGGTTTTCACATGTATTTGTCAATTAATTTAAAGTTATCGCTTCGTTGCTAAAGTGTAATCCAAACAAAAAGTGAAGCGACATCAATGAAACAAAATGTACTATGTACTGACAAAATAATAGAGAATACTTATGACAGAAAATACGTTATTATCTATGCAATATCCTTAGCACAAACAATACATCTTTTCTAATAAATGGTAATAGTATATTAATAGAGGTTTGTTCCAAATATGGCCATGAATCAATTTTTATGAGCGATACGAGGACGTTAGACCTAAACGGATAAAGGAACATTCAGCATTTGAAAGGTATTAATGAATTTGATGTATACGTAAATAGTCGTATACGTAAAGTACGTGCTAAGGATGTTTCATATCGTCTACAATTCAAGAAATCTTTAACTTAACGTCAAAGTTGTTTGATTAATTAGATCTCCATAGCCAATGTAACGTTTCTATTCATACCAACCATCTAATATCCCAGAAAATAGTTTCTTTAGCGTCCCTTTATAGGATTTAAACTGTATGCTGCCTCTTATACTCACACTTTTTGTTTAACTAAAGAGTGCTTATTAGCTACAACAAACTCAATTTTAAATATAGTTTAACTGTTAAACATGTTTTAATTATTTAATTTGTCAGATTTTATTATCTATATTTATTATCACTTCCAATTTACATTGTACAGTAGTATTTGAAATAACTTCGTACAATAATTTAATAGTCAAATGTTTAATACATTTTAATGTGCATGAGTGTGTTTTATTTCCCTTCTAATCGGAATTTTGGTTGTGTTTTATTTACGTCTGGGGCAACAAAGTTACAGGTGGTAAGGCCAGTCATCGATGTCATACAAAAGTCTGAGAAGAAACATTTTAACATTCGTACTTCCATACTGGGTTTGTCAAGTTAACATTCGTGTTATCCTTAACAGTTTGTATTTTAATTGTTGTTTGCGACCTTTGAGATACCATGGATATGATAAGGTAAAGTTTCCTGTTTACGAAGGAAGGTCAAATAAAGGAAATAAAAGGTTTGATATATTTAAATAAAACACTTTTTACCGGATTGAAGCTATGTATTATTGTAAACTTAATCACCAACAAGTGTCACCGTGACCACGCACGCTGTAAGGCACGCGAAACGTTAAATTTAAAATTATGTTAAATAATTATACGTTTACAATAATACATAGCTTCAATCCGGTAAAAAGTGTTTTCTTTAAATATTGACACATTTAAAGAAGCTATGTTAATAAAAGACAGTACTATTTAATATATTGTTATAATTATGTATTATATAACTTAAATGCTATTCTTGCAACTTGCTTATATACTTTACAAACACCAAAAGAGGACGGAATCGTTGTTCAGCATATTTATTATTACGTTTACATAACATTGTTCATATCTTATTGGATAGTAGAGTTATTTTTATAGTTTGTTAAATTTATTTATAATCCATTATTATTATTCTTAATGATTATTTTACATACAAATGTCAATCAATTATGCGCTTGCGTCCAAATACCACAAATCTCGAAAAGCAATATATTTAAATTAAAAATGAATTGACCTTAAAATTCATGACTTTTGTTGATATTTTTTTATTTCAATTAAAGAAATATTTATATACAATATTTTATATTGTTTTTCTTAGAATAATATGCTTAAATTTTGGTAGATTAGTATTAAAATATTTACAATTATGTAAGTAATACTGCTACTAAGGTATACATACACATAAATTCATAGTGCTATGTCTTATTGATCTACGCATATTTGTTTATAGCATTTAAGGGACGGTACATATTCCAGAAAATACTAAGCGCGATTTTTGTGTACAACAAATCTTGCTGTGAATTTTAAAGAAGCAATGGCGAGATCTAGTGTCTAGATATGCGTCACGATCCGAGCTTCCGTTAAGAAAAAAAAACGCACATCGTTTTGTCTTTTGTTTTAAGTTGTGAACTCTTTCCAGAAACTTTGAACTGAAAGCACCCATACGTATAGTTCGATTTAGTTTTTTTAACCACAAAATACCCTTTATACCAATAATTTAAAAACACATATATGCTTAATTTATTTGTAAAACTATTTTCGTTGTTATTTAAAAATTTATTTTCCGAGTTAGTTGAAGCAGGCTTTAGCATGATTTAGTTTGTAATAGCAATGGCACAAAACGTATTTCATAAATATTAAAGTACATATTTGTTCAGTAGCTGTAGCTTACTTAAAAATATTAAACCTATATCATTGATTTTAGGTTAAAAAAAATGTTTCCGTTTTCAAATTGTCAAAGCTGTTTTTTTTTTAAATTTCATCTCCCTAAATCCAAGCATTTACAAGCATTTCATTATGGAATCCTGTATCAGCCCTATTTTTTAAATAAAGAACCTTCTTGCTTTCATGTGTCAAATATTAAAATTGACAGATTTTGAGGTACGTTTTATACTTATTTGTGAGTTTATCAGCACTCTTAGAATGGGCATAATATCTTAGTGTAAATTAGACAGCGCGATGGCCCTATATGAAATTAACCGATATGATAACGCGCAGAAGTATGGCTTTCGTATGTCAAATACGTTTTGGACATACGGGAGTCATACTAAGTCTCGTCTGATTCTTACCCTTAGTTTCTGACATTAACTTATCAACTATACGAATACTTGACAAAATATCGATAAGCTTATACTAAAGGTACAAACCAGTAACTTGTCTCGAGTAACAGTTACGTATATAAATTACAATGTTGCTTTTACGATTATTTCCTTTCATTATTCCAGACTAGATTAAATATCCATCCGGATTATTCTTGTATCAATGTCGACTTCGATGCATGCCCGAGTGTCGACTGCCGGGTCTCGATTGTACTATAGCGTAGTGATCGCTGTTATCAGATACCGATCTGAAAAGAAAATGTCATCGTAAGATGTCGGCGGGCCATGTTATATGGCTACTTTAAAATTTCCTGGGTAGTGACTAAACAAAACGATAGAACATTACGTTTAACTCTGATTGGTCCGAAACGCGGACGTACGCTTTTGGTTTGACTAGAGACGCTATTGATCAATCACAATTAAACGAAACACGCCATTTCGTTGTATATAACCTCCCCAAACAACGATAGAGATTCAGTTAATCTCTACAACAACAACAACAATATATTTATTGCACAGTAACAACAATTATAGCAAATATGCAATAATCTTGAGCTCGACTCCAGGAGAAACAAATATAGTGTAGGGTCAGAACATGACTTTGTAGCGACACCTGCAATGTGCGGTTGTAATCAGTACCACTACATCTAGCCTTTAGGTTGGAGGATGGATCGTGCGATACACCAACTTTTTTGACAGTAAGAAAAATCATCAATGAATCACAATAATTTCTGGCTCATCTCCATTTATCTGTTAAAGCCTTACAGTATCTTTAGAAACTATTTGTACATATTGTATTAAATTATTAACAAACAGTGGTGTTAAAAACAAAACACGATACAAACAACATAACAATTCTAAATACAAAGCCAATTATTAAATTATATGAACAACTATTTTGTACTATGCGGAAAAATTATTCGACGCTCCGCCAAATAAAACTTTAAAAATGGTCTAGATAGCTTTGTATTCAAATATTCAAGACACTTCGAAAACTTTCATAACAAAAACGAAACTGTATCAGCTTTAATGCTGATATTAAAATGCAAGACATTGTCTAATTTTTCCGAATATAAGGTCAATATAATAATGTTTCAATTGTTATATAATTATTATAGTCGACCCCCGACATTGCATGATTTAAATCGAAGGGTTGTAGTAACAAAGTTAGCTTAAGTTATTATATGTAATTGTTTGTTTTAGTTTAAAAACAAACAATGATGCTAAATATCCGCAGAAATCCAAACGAATTGTGGTATTGAAAGTTTTCGAAGCCGCACGAAATTATTTACGTAATGAAATGAGTGTTACCTCGCTGAGTGTATTGTGGAGGATGGGTATCGACTTCCATATTGACTTCCATGCCAGCTGCGGTAAGGGTCATAATCTTCGACTACTGACGGATCCTTTTCTATAACCTGTGTGTGAACATGACCTTTAACGCATGCATAATCAAGGCTGTAGTTTTCTCTTAATACGTCTAGTTTTATTTGTTTATATGGCTTCGACTTTGGCAAAACTTATTGTTCAATCGCGAGTACCAGAACTATACGTAACTTACTTACTCATAATAAAAAGGAAAGAATATCGGCTCAATTCAATTGATGAAGCTCACAAATATAACTTTTTTACAACTAGATCGATAACCAGAAATGATGAGATGTCCTGTTACTTAATCAAGTCTACGGCCTTGAATATTCAATGATAAATTGTGCATTGAAAATGATTTAGAAATAGAATTGTTAGTATCATACAATCGTAAATACTAAAATATAAAAAGTATATGGTTTACTATATTAAAGTTCACAACATTTTACCTCTGTTAATCAAACAAAAGAAAGAAAAACAAATAATTTGGTTACCACAAGCTGTTTTTTATATCTCTTGTTAACATCACTGATAAAAAACTTTTTCCGAAGCAAAAAAGAACAGATTCCTAAATAAAGTTAAGATTTCATTGCTGAAATATTTCTTACATCAGTCCTAGCGCAAGAACACGTCATGGCAGTACAGAGGAAGCAGTTGATGAGCAGCATCACCAGGAACATGACTCCCAGAGCGATTGCCAAGTAGAGAAGCCAGAGTGGATGGACACCTTCATCCACGCAAGCTAGAGCTGCAACTGTTTCAAACGGATTTTATGAGGATTCAATGACAAAAAGTTATATATAGTTTTATTACCTGAAAGCAGCACCTAGTAAGTATCTTATGTAATCTATGTTATTATTACTTAAAAGCTAATACAATATTGGCTTTTATAAAATATTGCTCGTTTTGTCTCGATGGAGTCTTCAGTCCCATTACAGATATGGGACAAAATCTGTCAGTTTTAAGATTAGCAAAGCTGTTATTGAAACATCTCTTGCTTAATTTTTGAAGTGAAACTTCTTTATGCGGATGAGGGTAAATTTTTTTACGGATGAAACGTCACGGAGATGTGCAGCGTTCTTGTCGAAGAAAAGGGACAGAGCGATTGTGACTAATTAAGAGAGAGTGAGAAAGGGAGATCGAAAAAAAAATACAGCGTGTATCTTACGAAGAGAGTGTAAACAGTGTGAATATAGATATACAAATACACGGAGTGATCATATACTGGTACATGATCATCTATTGGGGCGTTTACCTTAGTAATAATGAATTTACAAAGAAGTTTCACTTTTTTCTACTGTTTGAAAACTATGTTAGACTCTTCTATAGAAGACGGTGAAGCCGCACTCAATTACCTACTGATGAAACAACTGATACAAATTTTGTTATATGATATTTCAATACCTGCACTATCGTTGGGGTCTAACACAAAAACTCCGGTTGAGGCTGTCACTGAACCCTCCTCGTCGTTCGGTTCTGGGCCATCGATGGAACAATCTATCGTTGCACAGGCGCCTGCAATTAACGTTATTAGTAAATTAATTTAAATTAGTACATTAATTCAGCCAAGAAAAAATCACTCTGAAAGAAATAGATACTGTTTTAAAAGTTTTACCAGTCTTTTGTAAGGTTTGTAGAAAAATAACCCCGTGTGTTGAGTTATTTATATTTGTGGTCAGTTTAAAGAGATTTTAAGAAGATTTTTGTAGAGATTATCTAGAATCAGTTAAAAGCGGTATCTGGTAAACAAAGCTTTGTAACACATTAACAAAAAACCGTGATATATTATTTAGTAGACGATTATACCTTTACAAATTCCTATATCACACTGGAAGTTGATTTGTGAGGAGTCAGAGAATCTAAACATTTGCGGTATTGCTATTTCGGCGGTGGTCGTGTCAGACCTAACGATCAGGGTTTGTTGCTTTGCAGGACATCTGAAAACATACATTTTACAAGTTTATCAAATCCTCTTCACTTTTTCCTCAGAGAGGGAGTCAGAAGCCTATTAAACTAATCATCACATAAAATATCTCTCAGAGCTACAGGGGTCACTAAATTAGCTTTTTAAAGATTCCTTGTTTCTTTTTGTCCCTTGCTTCCTTGTTTACCAGAAATTATTTCGATTTAGCAAGCACAGATTCTAATTATCTACTTTTGGACATACTATGTAATTTAATAATATATTTTATATTATTTAAGAAATAAAAAACATGGCGATTAAAAAGAGTGGCGAAGAGTTATTGCCAATTCTTCTCTTCCGTTCTACGCCCTTGATTTGAGAACTGTCAGTAAATGTAAAATTAGAAGCATTTAATGTATATATCTTTTTTTTGACGTTCATAAATGTACATAAGGGTCCTAAATAAATAAAATAAAAATAAAGTTAAATAATTTGTTGATTTTTTATTATAAACTAATATATATTTACCCTCTCCTGTCTAGAAGATCCACGGTGTTATTACGCATGTTGAAAACAAAACAATTTCTCATGCGAATGCCGTGTGTTCCTGGAAGTACATAAACATGATTCATGCAAAAGCTGTTACTTGGAATTACATTAGCTTGATATGTATAATGCCATGAGGTGGCCTAAGTCAAGAGTATTCTAAAACTGTTCAATAGGACTTTATATAATTATAATACGGTATATCATAATTTGATGTAAAATTTATACGAATATACAAGACATTTAACAAACATAATTAAATTATCTATATAGTTTCATTATTTATTGTCAAGAGACTCTGAAAAAACTGTTATGTTTTTGTTTACAATTGGGGAACCTTTACATAAAAATAAGTAAGACTTTCATATTACCGTCTGGCTTGCTCATCTCGGCTCGGAGTGTGTAAGGCAGACCATAAGCCGCATTCAATACTTTCCTACCCTCAGAATTTAGCAATCGTAAAGATACCAATGACGTTTCGTTTCTGAAATTCGAAAAAATGTTCTAAAAGATTTCTGTTTAAACTATTCGTTGTATGGTCAAATAGGCTTTAGTTGCTTAGTCATCAGACAAAGCAAACAAAAGAACAATGAAAAAAAATGTTTTAGCAGACAAATTTCAAGCGGTTTGTCGATCTTGGTATATTTAATAAATACTACCCATTAATATTGAATGTATATAAAATTCTCAATCCGAAATTTAGTAGTGGTACTTTGCAAAACACAGATTTAAATTCTAAATTTGCTGGCAATAATTGGTTCGGTAAACACAGAAGAACTAACAAACTATTAAAATGAGGATTGTGTACTATAAAACTAGAACTTAGGATTGAATGGATTCAATCACCTTGCGTTTCTAAAGCCAGCCTTGCCACAAGTGATGACATAGAATTTGTCGTCAGCGAGTTCCAATGTCCTGTGAACACGTACAGCTAGTGGTAAAGATCGCTCATCTGTTCGCTGGAAATGTAAAATGAATTTCATGAAAAAATCTTATAAAATTACCCAAATAGAATTTATTACAAATGTAATAGTAGTTTAATACAGCATACAATTGGTATTTGACATCAAATTCGTAATACAATACAGATTTCTTAAAATGCATCCATATTTTTTATCCATTGATTTGCATTAATGAAATGTGCCTATATAGTTCATTGTTTCTGATTGCTTACTATATAACTTGTTTTACAAAATCAACATGATGTATATGCAAGGTAAAATTTTATGAAGGTATTAATTGAACAAACTCGCCATTAACGTCTTTCATTTCGACAAAAACATTTTTCGTAAAAGTCGAATTTATAAACTTAATGGCAAGAGTTAATTATATTCCAACTAGTAGCTGACCTATTGCAATTTATATTAATTATTTTATAACAGGTGTAGTCTCAAGGACATCAACATATATTCAATTGTGTTTCAATACGTAAGGCGTACTTCAAGGTTCTATGGGTGACGCATAAGTTTATCTTTTTTATGATTGTTCACGTACTAAAACGTGTTGACATTTTTTGCGATCCAATATATGAATTTCAATGAGACTGGCTTATTCGTCAAGAAACACTTGTGGTCCGTATGATAACAATACCTTGACCGATAGGAAATGGCTATGTTTAATGTTTTGGAAAAATATGAAGCTGCTATTAATAAAGTGAATAGTAAATAATTTGAATTTAATTTTCAACTAATAATAAATTCTTTGTACAGTAAGGTATTATATATAAATTAATAATTATAATTTAGAAGCATTTAATGTATATTATTAATATATATTTCTTTTTTTGACGTTCATAAGTGTACATGAATAAATGATTTTAAATTTAATTGAATGTATTCAAAAAATTGCTTTAATAAACAGAATTTTGTTTTTTTTTAATAGAACAGGGGGCAAACGGGCAGGAGGCTCACCTGATATAGGTGATACCGCCGCCCATGGGCTCTCTCGATGCCAGAGGGTGCGAGTTTACAGTTCACTTAAATATGATTATTTATATCAATTATATAGTAATTCGAGGATGGAATTTATAATATAAATATCCTTACGTTATTCCAGAAAACTCCACAATAGTCAGGTGAGCCCTTAACAGCGTTGAGATTAATATCAAAACCAACAGTTTCACTCCCATTTCCCATCGCCATGCAAGCTGGATTTCTGTAAAGATTTTTTTACTAATTAGATACAACTACATGATTTTTTTCCATATAACCAAGCATTACGCTTCCTTAACCTTTTAATATCCAGAATATAATAATTCAGTTGATCATTTTTCTGTTGTTTTAATACGTAGCATTATTGGTGTATATCGTTTGAGTATAATTGCGATGTGATTGTGCGCTACCACACGTACCACAGCTCTGAACGAGCTAGAATTTTGAATTGTACATGTCGTACATTGAACGAAAACAAAAGGGTTTAATACCAAAGCCTAAGAAAATATTAAGCTTGCTGAAGAGAACTAGAATCGGAGCCCGATTCTAGTTTAATTCTAGTCTAGTTATAAGAGATAGACGTAATAATGATATCGAATTATAATAGATTTAAATATGTTCAAAAATGGATTTTATCTTATTGTAACTATGACAAATGTCAATATTAAAAAAAACCTAGATCTAAAATAAAGGAATGGTAAAACTAGTTCTCAAATCAAAGGCGTAGAGCGGAAGAGAATAATTAGAAAAAACTCTCCCACTCTTTTTAATCGCATTAAATTTTATGCATAAGTTAATATGGAACATGAAAGATGGCACAGAAATGTGCCTTTATATCATTGTGTGTTTCTTATTAAAATTTAGGTACCTGTATTCTCGAGCATGTGTTACTCCACTGAAGGGCAGGCTGAAGTTGATTCTAATTGACATAACTCCACTCTTACATGTTGCAGTCACAACCGGTGTGAAGTCTCCACTGCTCTCTGTATTCTGAAACAAAATACAATATATTAAAAAAAATTTTTTGGATGTCTGCTACTTTTGTATAAAAGACGTGGTAATTAGATGTTTTTCAAATTTGTAATAACAATCTTAACTAAATTTAAAGCTTTGTTTGCAGATGTTGATGTTCAGGATTTTCTGACATCTGGAATTAAAATTTAATGCCATTGATGTGTTGGTCTAGTGGGTTCAGCGTGCGACTCTTCTTCTTGAGGTCGAACTTTAAACCTTGGACTTCAAATTGACTTTCCGTCTATGTCCGCATTGAAAACTTGCTCGTAAGGTGAAGCTATATATCATGAGGTAACCAAGACACCAACTTGCCTATTAGATAAATAAAAAAGCACGAATCTGTGACACATACTGAAAAGGATGTGACGTCACTGATTATTTTTACTCACTTATTTATTTATTTTATTTATTAACACTTCGTTGCATTACATAAAAGAAAAAAATGAACATAATTTAATGAAAACCACTGTGAGTAAAGGAAAAAACATGTATTACATAAGGTAGACATTAAGTGCAAAAATACATATTACAAATACAATAAGAAGGAAAAAAACATACTAAACAAGAACAAAAAAACTTATATTAAATTGCATTAAATAATTTTATTCACAATACATTCGACCACTCAAAATAAAAGTGTCTTCAAAGATGTGTTGATATAAAATGTATTTTATTCAAGAGCCATTATAAATCGTCGTTCTTTGTGTAGCTGATGGAATATATGAAAAGATGATGTATGATGTCTTCTGAATATAAATTGCACCGAGCCAAAGAAAATTTGCGTCAATATATTTCTTGTATCGTATGAAACTGCAATGAGATCGTGTTATATAAGTGTGTATAATAAAATTGTATTAAAAGAGTAGAAAAGTTTCGTATTATATAAACTTTTTAATATTCGTCTAACTATTATTTATACAACTTAAAGATGTTTGCTTCACTTTTGTTAGATTCCAGTATTCAGGAGTGTTAAGTTTTCCGTATATAAATGTATTATTTTTATTCATTTAACTATTCCATTGTTACTAGGTATTGTTCATGCTAAGCTGCATAAAAACAGTAACCCATTTATAATATATTTCAATTAATAATGAAACGCATTAGAATTGTCTTAATAGGTTAATAAAATACAAAAAAGGTTTCAAAACAATTTAAATATAAAAAAACGGCACAAAAATAATAGTCTTTCCTTCAATTTCGATTGTTCCCTTGTGTTCCAACGACTCTAGGGCCGAGGCTGTGGGCTTCAAGAGCACAGGCACTGAATAAGATTTAAGTTGTCGCCTGGTCGATAGTACTTTTGTCCCCAGAGCTGGTGTTTACCTTGCTCAACGAATAAGTATCGCAATGCAGCGAGGAAATGCTGCCAGCGTTAAACACTGCCACAGCGTTCAAACTTTTTATATGTGTTTAATTTTCTATTTATTAATTTTTAATTATTATTAAACCTTTTTTATATTTTATTTTTTTAGGGTCCTTCAAAAAAGGCGTACAAATTCTTAAAAGGCCGGCAACGCACTTGCGAGCCCTCTGGCATCGAGAGTGTCCATGGGCGGCGGTATCACTTAACATCAGGTGAGCCTCCCGCCCGTTTGCCCCCTGTTCTATTAAAAAAAAACATATGCTTATGAAAATTGTAAATACTGTATATTTTATTGTTATGATTACAGATAAAGTATAAGTTTTTTATTTAAACATTGAACGGTTAAAATCGAAATACATCATTTGAATTATTTCCTCGGACCAAGAAATGGCTTTCATGCAATTCCCAGAAAGCCTGAGGATGAATAAAATAAATCCTGTTTTAGCCGGTTTGTGCCCTCGAGGGTCACGCCCAAGGAGACCGGCGCTCACGATCCTATCATGTCGACCTAGTCTGTCCAAGCAGGAAATATCTTAGATCTAACTTCTACGGATTTCGTAACACTTATGTTGTATAATCAGATAGAGGGAACCACTTAACTATCCTTGAATAACAGGAATTTCGTGTCCAAAGCCGACGCCTTTTGTTCGCTTTTTTGGAATTTCTGCTTTGATTTGCATACTGGTTACATTGAGTTTTGTCTGATTATAGTCATTAGAAGACTAGTTAATGCAAATTGTACATAAAAAAAAGGTGTGTGTAGTTATGTACACGCGTTAGAAGTTATACTTCTTTAGCGAAGATATAAATATTTTCAAAATTATTTAATTTATTATCTTTTGCCTCTTGTATGTTTAGTTTTTTTTATCTAGAATAAACTACCCATAATAGAAAAAATATGTTGGCTATAGCTCACTTCAAGGTGTCAGTTTTTTGTAAGAGTGTGCGCGCGCATCCTAAAAATTTACTCTCATCATAATTCCCTAACGCGCTAAAAAAGGAGAACTTCAATAATATAAATACATTATTTACTATACAATAACATATAATAGGAGAAAAATAAAATTAAATAAATCAAGAGTATGTTATGGAAGCGCTGGGAACCCTAACATAGGTATTTTTACTTAAAAGGGTTCCCAAATCTTACACTATGAAACGAAAGATGTACTTAAAATGAATAAAGAATTTTATTATTATTATTAAGAGAATAATAATAATCAGTGATACATAGTTATACACAATAGCAGTAGTGTTTAAATAAAACAAATATTTTCAATTTCATAAATTGTGACGGAACGTAAAAATGCCTCAGCCTTTACTATGTTTTGACATTCGTCTGCGTCATATTTTTGAGTTTGCTTTTAAGTTTGAGAGTGACAGGCAGTGGAACTAAATTTAAATTAACAAGCTAGCCTAACCCGGCTAAATGAAATGTCATCGTTCCAAGTAATCCTAGCTAGCTGTTTGTTCAACTGGCTGAATGTCTTTCAGCCTTTTCGTTAAACTGCGCTTTTTATTGAGGCTAGTCTGTTGATTGAACAACTGATAAATCTAGTTGGCTGCGACATATATATTTTTTACAAGCGATCTTAGCTATATATTACATAAGTTCAACTCAAAGAATAAATGTATATTAAATGACTCCCTAATAACATACATAATGGTTTTTAGCTAGATAATTCGCTTGTATTATTCGAAGAAGTTTTTTGTAAATTAAAGTAATTGATTGAAGAATATATTAACTTTGTTAAGTATTTTTTACTTAAAATGGTTCCCAAATCTTATCGTTGCATATTAATAACATATGTGAAATCCATTAATCAATTGCAGAATCTAATCTTAAAGTTATATTATAACCATATCATTAATCTTTGCTGTTATGCAATTAACTTAGTATCTTATTGTAGCTACAAAGTAATGTAATACTGTGTATGTACCTATATTTTCAGATTCCATTCACTTCTGGTTAAATAGGAACTAGATTGGAATTTGGAATTAAATTTGTTAATTGCCACTCAATGTATTCGGAATTTTTACGTTACCTTTGCAATTTAGTGTAATATTAATTTACACGTATTCTGTGTTTATTTATAATGGTATTCATTTAACAATAAACTAGCATAAAACTAATTTAGATTTAAAGTGAATTTGTATTCGGAATTGCATTTAAGATGCAAATAGATAGTAATAAAAAACTGTATCAGTTTTCTTCATATTCGGCCATTAACACCAAATTTAGCAGCTTTTTGTTAAAGTCAATTTCTTTTATTATTTTAAAATACTCTTATGAATGTTTCTAACTAAAACAAATGACGATGGGACAGAAGACAGTTGACGTCATCACAGAATTAGCAGCGGCCAGATCCGACCGATTGTCGATATATGGGAACTGGCATAGGGTTGAGGTCAATGCACGCCTGACCACCTTGCACTCGCCTGTATTGTTCAAAATCTTTGAAAGGCGAACGTTTTGACAAGTTACTTGTATAAATGTTTTACATAAAACACATTTTTACATGTATTTAAAGCTAATTACGGTTGACATTTCTTTTTTTACTATCAGACCATTAATGCCACTAATTTCATACACACATTAATACACACCCACACTTTGTATTATAGTTAAGTAAGCTGTATAGTGTTTCTAAATAAAGAAATAATCATACTATCATGTCTTTTTTTTAATTTTTAATGCTCCTTTTAAAGATTGGCGATCGTCATATCTACATTAATTTTGGATTCCGTGCCTGTGAACAAAAACTTGGTGCTTTGATATCTTGACATATTGAAAAACAATAAGCAAGCAACGCTACTTAATAAAAAAAATAACAGTTTTTAACGAATTTAGTATAAGCTAAAAACTTATGAACAATTTTATCAAAAAAACCAATTCCAATTTTTAGGACTGTGATATCTCTGTGATTTGTTTTTTTATAGGCGTCTTTTGTTTTTAATAGATAAGTCTTTTTAAGTCTTTGTGGTGTCTCAATGTTTTTATTCTGTAAATTGCGCACATAAAAAGTCCATTGGGGTTCGAACCTATGACCTTAAGAATGAGGTCGATTGAGGCAAGTCGATTAAAATATAACTTAGTACTGTTTTCGTTTTAAATATATTATCAAAATTCAAATAACGCATTTCGCCCAAAACTCATCGCAATCCAGATTGATCTATTCTGATAAAGGAGCTAGGTTTGGTTATCCATAGTTGCTTTTTATACTTTTACATCAAATTTCCTTTAGTTTTTGTAATTAATATTTTTTTTTCTTATGTACCAATGAATCAATGTGCCGAGCATTACCAAGTATTTGTAAATAAATATAAATAAAATGGTGGATCGCCTTGAGGTTAATAAGGCCTCTCAACATCCTACAACGACTGAATCAACAATGGTAGACACGGCTAGTTAATAATATTATGGTGGAAACATTTGAACGGCACTTTCATTGATACATGTATCATTACTAAAATAACTGTAATTGCAAATGAACATCCGTTTTCAGAAAATCATCTTACTTAACCCACTTATAAGGACTGAACTATGATTAACTTCCGTGAATCCCATTTAATTTATATAATTCCGTTATAGAAACCGTAAAAACTACTTAGCTTTAATAGTTACAATAGTTTTTATTATTAGATTTGGGCTATGGAAATGACCGACTCAAATACCACTAACGATACTGTTTTCTGTAGAAATATTATGATTACCTTAAAATGTTTAGTAACTCTATAAATCTAATGTATGCAATCGTGTCACGGTGTTTGTAATTAACCTTCTAGGAAATGGCTCGACCGTTTTCCGTGAAATTTTGTCTACATATCGGTTAGGTCTGCGAATCGGACAATGTATGTATAACGTATTGGTGCAGTTAAATTTTTTTTGGCAAAATGTTTTTGTTTTTTTAAAATTCATCATACAAAAATACACACGATCCTTAATTTTCACCCGTGTACGATCAACCCCTATTTTTTAAAGATAGTATTTATTGAACAAAAAAATGTCTCCTAGAAATAATATCCATGGCAAAACAACGTTTGCCGGATCAGCTAGTAATATATAAACACAAAAGTTGCCTACAAGCGATATCTTTCAGACACCAATTTTCATCTATTATTGCGTTTTTAGGCACACAAAGAATTATAGGAACGAAATATACAATCCGAAGTAAACCTATCATATAAAATAGATTGATTGCTGATAAATATTTTTTTTTTATATTAGGGGGCAAACGAGCCTGCGAGGCGCCCAAAAAGGGCATTCACCGCAGCCCATAGACACCCATTTAAAGCTGATAGCACATTGAACATAAATAATATCGTAATAAAAAAAATTCAAAACCTTTAGTTTAAAAATCATTTTATTTAGACTATTATAAGTCATATATTGTTAGTAGAGTACTTATAACTTTGTTAGCAAAATTATTAAAACGATTAAAATTTAAAAATTCATAAATCTACGTTGATTCGAGGCACCAGGTACATGGGCATGTATATGAACCCAGTGTCTCAAAACAGCACATTCGGGTTTATTAACTATAACCATCAGGATATTGTTAGTACTCGCACGAAATAAATTTATTATATGTCACTTTTTGATTTTGCTATATTAATCATTGTCAAATCTGCACCTATACATGTTACATAATTAAAACCCAATAGGTTGATGTAACTACTGGCATGACCGGTTCCTTTGCCCCCAATGTTTGGTGACGTCATAACCTTAGTTTGTCCAATCGATTGGTTTAATTCTGTTTTGTATCTTTAAAAGGTTTCAAAACATTCGATTCGGTATTGTTAAAAACGAAATTCATTTCTAAATTTAAAGGAATCTTGATCTGAATGTAGCTCAGAAATATGGTTAAATTTTAATAGATAATAGTTAAGAAAATATATAATATATAAATGATAAGCATGCTACAAAACTACCGACTTCTGACTCGCCCACTCACCCGAAGCTAATACCTGAGAATAGTTCCTTCTCTTTGAAGATCTAAATCCCGGTATAAAAATGAGGACGAAAGATGATATGATACAATGTCAAGTAATTCCTTGCAGTCTAGAGACTAATCAATTCAGACACATTTATACAATCATAAGAACTGGCTACGTAAATCTAGACTTACCTATTAAACCAATATATTTTTTGTATGACCTTGCCAATCTCAGGGTCTAATTGAAAACATCACTTTACGTTACATAATTATATATCAACCTAGAATGCATTAGTAATATTTCAGTTATCAGTTCCTCGCGTCAAGTCCGATAAGTGTAATCTACGGGGCCCGCATAAGTGCATTTTCGCCTGTTTATTAAGTCATTAATAATACAATATTCTACGAGCCAAGGCTGTAGATTTTGCTGCTTGAGGTATTCTTGGTTTTATAAACGTGACAATTCTAGGGGATTTAGGAATCGGTGTTGCACCCCGAGATACCAGATGCAGTTGACCTCTGCAGCTTTATAAGCATTGAATTTAATTAAATTTGTATGCAAATCGTATAAAGATAATCCTCTATGTTATAAAGCACCCGAAGACCAAGGAACCGTACTGATTATACTGAGTATAAAGCTAATATTAATGAGCTAACATCTGTGACGATTCTCGAATTAGAGTCTTCATGAGTATGTACCAAAGACAGCTACTATTTCCCATGGGTTACATAAAAGACCGGTTGATCAATAGGAAGTAATAAGCGATGATTATCACGTACACGACACCTACACCGAGCCGTGGTGCGTAGCTAATTGTTTGTTTTTTACGTCATTTCAGGTTTCGTGTTAATTAGATGTTCCTAGATAACTCAAGGTAAGTATTGTGTACCGGTTAATAAAGCTTTTTGTGTGACGGAAAAAGAATTTATTATTTATGGAATTATTGTTTATTGTCCGCCGATCAATTACATATAATCGTGCCACAGATATGTAATGTGTGTGTCACAACTGTTTTTAACAGCCTGTGAAGAAGCAGCTAATTAGATTCACAACCTATGGATGTGCAGTTATAATAAATGTTATTAACATAATTGTCTTTTATTGTCATTTTTTTTGGTTTTTTATAATTAATATATAATGTATTTTAGTTTTTGTTAGTATGAGTTTGACCATGGCTGTTAGTTAATAAAAATAAACATTTATTCATTTTTATCGATGTTCTTTTTAAGACTCTTAACGAAGACGTCATTGGACATTACAATCTAGCATAACTTACGACTAATAAATTTGAGTCTAACCTAAAAACTTTACTAAATAAAATAGCTAACACAGTTAAGTGTTCAATAACTCTATTTACAGTATATAAATTAAGGGGAAGACACTCTTTTTTGTAAGTAGATAACTCTTAAGGATACAAAAAAATATTGAACAATAAAAACATTTTACATACGACTTAGTGCAAAGTATGACTCGACATAATGTTAAATTTTTGGATTTTAACAACCTAAAACTCCTATTACATGAAACGTGACATTTGTCTTTGCATAGTTCTGTATTATGCTTAAAAATCCATAGAGACGTTTTAAACCAAATTTCATTAGAGCATTTTTGTTGTAAAAACAACGTTAATAATTGAGTTACATGGACACGGCTATCAAAAAAATCATAATTTGTTTCGTTTAATACAAGATAATTTGCCAAGGTTCTCGCCTGTTTAAGATGTAGCTCACACAATGCAAGACATGCCTGCAAATCATGTTTTACCTTGGACAATACTCATTTGGTTATGGTATGAGGTAAGCTTGGTGTGTAAGACAATAAGAAGTAGTTTGAAGTATATATAAAGTACTACATAACACGTGAATTCGTACATATATAACCTTTGATATAAGCCTTTAGGTAGTCTGGTTTGGTTCAATGCTTGACTTATTTAATAGGTCTTAAGTATGCAATGATCACTAACATACTTGCCAGATTAAAAAATCTGATAAATACTTGACTTCAAAATTAAAAGGTATATTGGAAGTATTTGTTGTTTATTTTACTAAGCTACACGTTTTTAAAGAAATATTCATGCCATACCTACAATTAGACATTACAAATAAAAAACGTAAAAACCGCAAAAATATACGAATAATATATGTTTGGAAATCAGCTTGCAAAATCAGTGCTGTAGTAACACAGATACCTCTCTGGAAAACTTGTGAAGTGATGAATTAATAGTAATAGAGTATATATACTTTTATTACTATTGATTACCAAAGTCAAATCCTAATCCTTGGGATTGATTTGCTCCAGTTCAAACAATTTGTATTAAAAACTTGGCGATTGAAAAGAGTAACGGAAAGTTTCTTGCCAGTTCTTCTTGTCCGCTCTACGCGAACTTGCGAACTGGTAGTAAATGTAAATTAACAATTAATTTAAATTTTTTTTGACGTTTATAAGTGTACTTGTTTACCTAAGTATATGAATAAAGATGTTTTTGATTGTTTGTTTGATTGATTATTTGGCCATTACATAGTTCTTCCTCGGATATAACGATCAAAATCACTGTCTGATGACCCCGTGATTGTGTTAATGGTTTATTGTCCTTGCGAAAGATTACGAAATATCAGATATGAAGTGCAACTTAGTGATTTCCGTAGTACGAGTTATCATTGCACGATCATGTTATAACAATCAGAGCGTTGCATTTGCTCTTAGAGGCCAGGAAATCTAATGTAGTATGATACTAATGTATAACTGAATATTCCTTCAAGAAAAGAACGTGCCACTTATTAAATCGGCAAGCGGTTGCTAGTCCATTGTCATTGAGTGTGTGTGCGGTATCACTTCACATCAGATGAGTTCTATGTATCGTATATATGTGTATAGATATGTTCTACGTATAAAAAACTTGTTTTTTTTTTACAATTGCATGATTTAAATACCCAATTGACATTAAGGGTATGTTTCAAAATGTTCGGATAAGTTCCAAATAAAGCATTTATTACTTATTGGTAAGTTTAGTTTGCGATGTCAGATAGCGCTATTCTGCATGCGTTTTTTGCAAAGCCGAAATCTTGGCCTTGTAAAAAGCTTAATATTTTATATGCGTTTAAAAATATCAAATAAGCCATAGATGTGCTTTGATTAAACAATTCAACATCAATGATATACTCGTAGTTACGTAAAATATTAAAGAAAGACAAATCAAAATTTCCGGAAGAAAATTCAATCGACTATGACTAAACAGAAACACGATTGAATCAATAATTACAGCAATTAAATTTACATTTCCGAATATAAAACATTCCTGTTGATAATTGAACACACTTTATTACTCACTGTCAAAGCACCTATGATACATATGTATCCGAGTTGAATCAAATAGTTGATTCATAAATTCCATGCGCCAGATTGGCGGAAGATGAACCTGATCATTTCTTAATAAATACTGTTATTCATAAATATTTAGCCTTAATACACTTTTTAACAATTAATGGCTCGGTATACATAATTTTAGATTAAATTATACATAAAATTAAATTTTGATATATTTGACATCGTCGTATCGTGATGTCAAATACAAATTTGAATATTATAACATTCAGAATCGATACCATTCACTTACATATATTTATTTTATTTATTTATTCACACTTCGTTGCAAAGAAACACAAATAACACCATACATAAAAATTACAAGGGATGCTACGTGCGGCCTCGTCGCTAACAAGCGATCTCTCCCAGGCAACCCTAGTAAGAAAAGAAAACAATAAATAAAAATGATGAATGCAAGAAGTGCATAACCAGAAGTTATATAAAATATATAATATATATTTATATTAATCTATAGAACCTTCTTCTAGAGAAAATAAAAAAAAAACAATATTAATAACTAACTGAAAAGCTAATAGCGATGTAATACAAAAGAAGAGGAGATACAAGAATTACTCTTCTAAATGTTTATACCGAAAGTTTATACGAAAGTCATACTTAGTCTCGACTCTAAATTAAACCTTAACCTCAGGTAATTTTTCCTTGTATATAATAATTGCTCATACTGAGGACGAAAACGAAACCCCTTTTAACACATAATTATCCAATACGGCTTTGTACGGGTATCACAGCGCTTAGTATTGACTAAACCTTATATTAATATAAGTAAAACTTTCAAATATTCAATGAAATCATACTAGAGGACATGCGTAGGCGCAGCCTTGCAGCCAACACAGTTTTAGTCGATCTATGAGCCTTTTATGGTAAGGAGTTATGAAATAAAATGTAGCATTAACACTTTTTCGTTATCATCTTTTATCCTTTTTTAATACGTGGAAGAAAATTGAAACAAAGATATTTTCTTGGAATATCGATATCAGGAAGTAAAATCTATTTGTGTTGTGTTAAAAAGTAAATAGCCAAAGGTTATTTTGGAGTTCTACGTTGGCGAACATACACTATAGGACTTTTAAATTTTATTCACACTGCACAACGCCTGGATCCTTTACGTTACAAAATTAATAATATTAAATAATGTAATTATTTTAAATAATTAAGAATTAAGTTTGTTTATGGAAGAGCAGGTACACAGGTATTTTTTACTTTAAAGGGTTCCAAATCTTACACCTAGGAATAAAAATGTGCCTATTTAAAATGAATAAACACTTTTTTTTAAATTGCTCAAATTTCTCCCAGCTTAAAGCGTTTATAACAATGTTTTATCATTTAAACATTTACGATAATATTCCCATTGCATGTTTACTCAATAGTACCTAAACTAGTACTTTCGCCCGCAGTTTAACGCTAAAGATAAAAATATTTCCACGATATTTCATGAATTGTCGAAATATTTTTTGCAACTTCTTCCATAGTATATTTCAGGCATATAATCGAAATTGAACGCTGCCAGCATCTTCTCAACCTAAAGGGGCTAACTATATAATTTAATAATTATTTTTTAAGGTTAGTTATCGTTTTTTGGTATATTTACTTACGTTGGCTGGATAACTATATTCACGTTACTTATATAAATAAATTAAATAAAATATACAAATATTATATAAATTTGTAAATTGTATTTGAATCGCTCCGTTTCAAATTAATTGCATTTTAATCTTTTCCAAACCCAATATTGCTTTGACATGATCTTTTTGGTCTGTCTTTAACAATGACGCCTTTCAATGAAAGGCTAACTTAGATGAACTAAAGGCTTACTAAAGAAAAACTAGTAAATTTTATCTGTGATTTCAGAACATATCCTTAACATAATTTTATCTCGCACTATCTTGGTGCCGACAACACATATTTGTTAAAAGGACTTAAGTTTATAATATGTGAGGGTTCTCTCTAAATTATAGTCAAAAATGGAGAAATAGAAAATATAAAGACATTCAAAAAGGTTAAGCTGGGAGCATTTTTTTTTATTGCGATACTTATTCGTTGAGCGAGGTAAGCACCAACTCAGATCACCGGTACTATCTACTAAGTTTAAAATCTTTGAGTAGCAACTGTGCAATTGGACCACACGGTCTAAGAATCTCAACTCCAAATAAACTCCAAGGTGAAGGAAATACTCTTAAATATTTGACTCGTTTATTATTTTATGCCTGCTCTACATTAGCTTTTATGCTTGTCTGAACGGGGCTAACTAGTACGAAGTATTATCCCGTAGCAAAGCCCGTCGCGAGAGATCAAAGACATCTCACCCGGCCATTTGCCATCGTCCAAATGCCTGTTGGCTCTAAACTGGCTGGAATATTGAGGGAAATCAAATCATTTCTTATATTTTGCGATGGGTACTGAGAGAACTATAAGAAGCATATAATAACTGTAATTTCATTAATGCGTACCAATTATTGTTGAATGAGAGTACGCTGAAACCCGCTATATATATTTTGTGTCTTGTATAAGTTTGTGTTTTATATACAAAAACAAATATGTATATGTACATATATATGTATTTGTTATATTCTTTTTTTTTCTGTCACAAGTCTGAATCGTTGGTTTGTTTTTTCGTCCTACAAAGATATTAGAGCAAAATTATAAAAATAATATTTAAATTCAGAATTCCTATTAAATGCGCCAAAGTTTGTGATACGGAGTCACTTTTCACAGTGGGGACCGAAAATGTTTTGAGAAATTTTTATATCATAAAACTTAATATTATTTTCAATACACCGAATAATCAAACATAAATGGCAATCATAATAGCAAGGTCTCGTCAGTACAAATTTAATGGATCTTAATTATATATGTAATTTATAAAGTCTGTCTAAATTCTTCCAAAAGATTGAATCCCTATTTGACCATCAACGTTTCATTAAACAGTTGTGTGATAGTTATTTATTTAGCTAAGGGATATGTATCTCATATAGAGTATATAAGGAAGTGCCTTTTAACTCTATATTAGGACGCGAATGATGTAATTAGGTACTTGTCTGTTATGTAAACTCTTGCACAAATGTAATCAGGAAATTTTGTCTATTACACTTCAAAAATATTTAGTCTATTATAAACTAGCTCCCGTCATATTATATAATACACGAAATAAACAACAACGTAAAACAAATAACGTAAAAAAAAGTGTATTTTGGAACAAATTCCAAAATACACTTTTTGTGTATTTTGGAATTTGTTCCATTTGGAAATTGTTCCTTTAAAACGCTCGGTTGTGGAACGATGGACGTAAAGTTATAGATCTTCCTAACTTATAACTTTGTGACCTTCATTACAATTGGAGTCACACCAGTGGCGTAGCTAGGGGGACAAGGGCCCTGGTGCATAGGGAAAGAATCGGGCCCTCCTCCCCTCTTTCTGCGCAGTTTAACTAATATTGGCCTTCAAAATTATTGATAAGAATAAGAATAGAAAACAGTAAGTGAACTTATCCCTAGTAGGCTAAATCCATACGTCGTCTCTATTAGAATCTCCATGTGTTTAATAGAAGAAAAAGGGAATAAATAAACAACGACGCACATGACAATATAGAATATTTATTATACAGATGAGAGTAATTAATGGAAAAAACGATTTTTAACAGAATTCCCCGCCCAATTCACAATCTCTTGCGCGCTTTAATTTTTGCGAATTCGTCTATATTTCACTCAAATCCAAGTTTGATGCCGCCTCATTTTCTATTGCAATTAACGATAAATGTCGGAGGCGATCTTGTCGAATGCTGTTTCTTAAATAATTTTTTATAATCTTCAGTTTACTGAAAGATCTTTCTGCTGCCGCGGAAGTAACAGGAATTGTATGAAACAGTAGCATCGCTGTATACACTTCCGTAAGGTCACATTCGAGCACGCCAATTTTTTTTATAATTTCTTTGCAAAGCTGGCGAATAGACCACGTCTCCATCAATTGAGGGAGAATCAGATGATATACATTAAGAAATTGGAGCGAAATTGGTACGATAAGGCGGTCTTGGTGGTGTCTTGCAAAAATGCAAGAACAAGACCAAGACCGATTTTGGGCAACACTATGATAACGTCACTAACCGTATAAAGAACAGTGAAACAACCGTGCCACACTGTAAAATTAAATGAATCACTCTGTAGTCAATACTGTAACAACTAACACTGTAACCGTTGCTGCTGCGTACAGTATGAAAATCGGTGATGTCATCTTATTTTGACAGTTGAACACTTTTACTGGAAACATTGATGAATGTAGTATATCGAACTGTAAACAATCCAGTGTAACTGTTAAAATCTCAGTTTGGACAGGAAAATTCTCTGTTCCACTGTAAAATGAAGTGGGTACCCCGTTGTTTAAGCAGTTTACACTGCGATATTTACTGTTTCTTTTTTTTCGTGTAGTAGCTCATTGTTTTCAAATCTGAGGTTTGAGGGCCCCCTGAGCTCCGGGGCCCTGGTGCACTGCACCACCTGGCCATATGATAGCTACGCCACTGAGTCACACTTACTCATATAATGAAAACCGTAGAAAAACCGTTTGGCAGTTTTTGAGTTGCGCAAACAAAGATGCAGCTGACTTTATAGTCTATATGACTTAGTTTGAATTGAGATACACATTTCTACAACTTTCATGTGCATAAAGAATATATTGGTTATTGACATCCTATGTTCCATAACCCGAAACAATACCTACTTATTCAAAAATATGTTTGCTTTACTGGATATCGAACCAGGATCTCAGGTCTATGTTCTATATGTGTAAACTAAGTCACGAAGGTTCAGTGGTTTACAAATTTACCGAAGTTATGCGAAACCCCAAAATAAGACAACAAAATCGCTTATACCACAAGCTTGATTTCATCTCAAAAAACGAGTCTTTATTCAATACATGATTCATACCTCTAAAAAATTAATAAACGTAGACTAATCGTAGACTTTTAAATTAAATTAAACTTTGTTATGGGTGCCACAAATCGGTCGTTCTAATCCTAGGGACTACAAATACCTGTCTGCCGTCTCAAATAGCCGTTAGATAGGTACAAATATAATAAAATAAAATTAGACTCAAGAATTAAACATAAAGACAATTTCTTAAAACATATTTTGTCAACGTGAAAAAAAGTGTTCCGGCACTTTGTTCCATTTAAAACTGTCAAAATTAAAACAAATACGATTTATTTAACTGATAAGCAAAAGCTCATTTCCAAAAGCTTATGAATGAGTGCTTTACCACAGTCTCGACTTGAATCTAGGTTACGTATTACGTATTATTACACGAGTTGCATTGCTATTTGTTATACTTCACATCTTCGTAGTAAATATCGTATATGGAAAGGTCAATTAATTTATTCGTCACGCTTTACGCTCTGCTACCCTCACTTTCATTTCTATAAAATAAAAATGACCATTAACATTGAAGTTAATATTTAATTAGGTTAAGGTCTATTTGGTCTTCCAATGACTACTTATCGTATATGTTCATTGCCCATAATAATGCGTACAAAACAGTCTGTCTATGCAATAGTCTTGTAACTAGTATTAAAAACGGTCAGTTATAAATAACAACGTGAGATCATCTGTTGAACCGTAATGAAACAGGGAATAGTTGAATATTAACTACCTGTGCAGTCACTGTCGCCAGCAACAAGCCGGCGAAGAAAAATCTCCACGATTGGCACATGATTCACTTAAAACACTTTTTTATTGGACTCCACACGGCATGACGGGCGGCCTGAGCGCAGGTTTACACGGCACTGGCTTACCTCCACAGCCTGCACGCTAAGTTACAAGAACAAACTTACTTTCTGTACAAGGCTTTGTTCATAATGTTCCCAGTAAGAGACGTATATTGATAAAGGTTTTGATACGTTGTATTTTTAGAAATGAAAATTTGTTTAAATGTATATAAAATATATAATGTAAAATGTATCTGAATAAAGGCTATTATTATTATTATTATTATTATGTTTAGAAGTGATTCTATTGTTACGTAAGCCATTTAATTAGATTTTTATTTATTGTAATTATTTATTCTATTGTCCAATTCAGCTGCTGCCATGTGCTTCCTTTACTCAGACGTAAAACTAAATTTTGACTGATCTGAAGAGTATTTTACATTTCAGTCCGTAAATTATAAATAATTAAATATTTTTCAAATTCAAATTTTATTCATTTAATCGAAGTCAAATACAATAATAAAAACTAATTAAATAATGCTAATGTAACTTTTAAGCGTTTAGTCTTTATAATATTTAAACAGCTGAATGTAATTTAAAGTAACGCGCAGTGTGAACGCAGTTTTCAAGTTGCGTCGGCGCAGGGCATTACGACATACGCCCACATACGCACCTTCGCCTCTTTGTTAACAACTGACGCACACTTGCATACCACAGGTAGAGCACCAACTGACCCTAGTTTTTTCCTTTTCCAACTAAAATATTTTTATCATAATTATATATTGAAATTTTATATTATTTTTTCCATGAATGATATGATATTTAACATTTGAGTTTGTCTAGTCACTGCTGTACTAAAAGACATCGGGAAATGGATTACATATCCAAATATGTACTTCCTTTATCACCAAGATGCCTCAATATCACAAGAAATAAATAAAGTAAGTAAAAAAAAACACAACAAAATTACTGATGCAGCAAAAGACTTCAGGCAAAAACAACAGACTATACGCAAAAGTGTATATCGGCGCAAATTTATATATTGTTACGAAAAATATTAATAATGTTTGGGATTCATATTTTTTGATAGTCTGTAGTAATTTTATAGTCTTTATTATTTATGTTACAGCAATGGCGTGTTAGTGTCAGCTGCCACTGTCGTTATCATTTAATGACATCGAAGTCAAATTTGTTTATAACCGTTAATATGACTAGTTCATTTAACTTGTCTATTTTGTTAGATCTTATAATTAATCACTATTCAATGATCGATAATAATTCTGACTCCATAGTCATAATTATTATTATGGAAAGTTATTTATCATAATTTTAAATATTGGAGACTAGATAACAATAAATATTAAAGTAATCTTTGACACTCGTTCTTATGACTCTGTTTGACTCTGTGGTCTATTCGGGTTCGGTCGTGGAACGAGTACCCGAAATGTTACGAAGCTTGTTTATTACAAATTCTGGTTGTTATAAATACAGGAACTGATTGGTGCGAGCCTCAGTTCGATTGAGCGGTCGAACCAAGCAGAAGCCTTTAAAGTGTAGACTCTAATGTCGAAATTAAATGGCAGATGCCAACAAACTAATCTATGACACCAGTATTACTGACGTCATTATCTTCAATAATTTAATGACAGCTTTAATTAATCTGGATTCGTTATTTACAGGCGCTTCGCGCCGACAGCAGCGGCGGGATCACATATCTCCAAGAGACTTCGGGAGAGCTGATCCATACGTTAGTGACGTGTAGAGTTTCGGTACGCGATTGACGTGCCGAAATGGCGCAACTACACTTTGGACCAAGCGAGCCGTTACGCAGAGTATGCTAATAATGGCACGGACGCTTTTTAAGAGGATTCGACCATATGCTACCGACGCCGAGGTAATGGTTGCGGTGATCACAGGTATTTACCCTGAGTTTTTTTCGATCTGAGTAACTGAGAATTACCTCCGATTCACTAAATAAATTCTTATCAGTTCTTATAATATTTCGTAGGCGTAAAATCGAAAGTAGAGTAAATATAATGATATTACAAAGATCCCGTGTTATAGTATCTTCAAAAGATCAATTCGTTCGTTTCACTTTCTTAAACCGGGTCGTTTGTCGTTGTCGTGTTACCGGGACTGCAAAGTGAGAAATTCGTCTAAGCATAACGTTATTTCGTCATAATTCAGTAACAACAATACCGGTTTTCATGGCACAGTTTATTAAATGAGATTTCTGCCGTTGTGTGGGTCATCTAGAGTAAAATTGCTACTACCGTCAAAATGACGAATGTAACTCGCTAAATTAAACTATTAAGTATTGTTCATTTATTAAACTTACTACAACAAAATATGTAATTAATTGTTCAAAGAAAGGTATAAGACTTTTTAAAACTATTAAAATTGTCAATTAATTCGAGAAAGTCATAATAAGATATGAATTTTATGAATCGAGAAAAAGAACGGGACGGACCAACTTTGCGTTGATTTTTGCGTGTTGAATTCAAGTGCGGTTAGAGATATTAGCAGACCAAATTTAGAGATTAGGCAGAGCCCGATATTACAGATGCTTAGATATAGCATCTGGCTTTCACGGAATTCCCTAATCAGATGACACTATTAAAAAAAAACAGCTTTTGTGTTTAATATTTACGTATGTCTTTCGGTAAATTTATGTATTTTTACTTTTCGTCATCGCTGAAAGTGAAAAGAGAATTTTATATCGGTCATTATAAACATTCTCTAATATTTTGCACATATGGCAAAGTAAAATCCAAATCAAAGTTGTAAATATAAATTTGATCATTCAAATATTTGGAGACGTTAACTGTTCACAAAAAAAAATTAAATTTGATTCGAGTGGTTTAGTTACTAATTCTTTTTGGGAAAAGGGATTCTCTTCTTTAATATAAAATCCCAGATGCTCTTGTATCTCTGTCTTTTAATAAATTTGGGAAATGTATTAAAAAGAGGAGCTGTGTAAAAAGGCTTACTATAAAGTCAGCGATTGTCTAGTTGATGAAAGGGCCTAGGACTAGTGCTGGGCAGGCTACTTCTGATTAATTTGCTATGAGCGTTGTAATATTGTTTGATGACTTTTTTTATTTTAATACTCTTTTAAAGTCTAAAGATTTTTTTACGTCGGCTTTTTCTCTCTGCCTACACCCTGTCTTCTTTGCCAATGAGTAGGGATGCCTACAAGTTCGAATTTAATGACGTGGAAAAAGTGATACCTTGACGATCTTATGTTCCAAAATAAACGTATTTTATTTTAATTTTATTCATAGTTGTCATGACAAATATCAACTTTGTATGAATACTCAATCCAAAACGCTTTCTCTTCAGCTCAGTTACATTCTACACATCAAAATGCAGTGATTTTTGTCTACCGTACGTTGCGTATTCGTTCTACCCACTTTTCGTTGTTATTCTATTTTGTTGGGTTTGGCCCATTACTAAAAACTAAGTGTGCATTTTATATCAACCATCATAAGCGAAACATTCCATACGTTACAGATATGAGTAATTAAGATTTGAATTTAAGTTGTAAATGTATCTGTAAAAGTAATTGTAAAATTAAACCTAATATTTTTGACGAACATCAGGTGCATGAATGTAATTTGATGTGAATAACTAATGTGATAATAGTGTGATGACAAAAAAAGTATCATGTATTTTTGTGATACCATTTTACTGTGGGTTTTAATTTTTAATATTTATTTTTTTAAAGAGAACGGGTATCGGTATATTCTGTTATTAGACTGATTTTGAGAAGAACTGCTTTATAATTCTTAGTCTAGATGTCAGCAGGCCGAGGCGGTTTACATGTTGTGGTTGGTTGAGTAACCCATTGGAGCAATTTTTCGAACGCCATGAGTTTATACTTCAGTCGAATTGACCGTATCGGCGGAAGATTTGTCGGAGAGTTTTATGTGAGGAGGCCTCAACCTTTTCTACTGACGTTATTGGATCTAGGTAATTGCATTGAATTACTGAATAACTAATCTAATTAAAAGTAATAATTATTCTATGTATATGCATTGACATGTTTATGAAAAAAAAGTTGTGTTTACCTATCCAATATCCTTCCTAAAACGCTGGCTGGCCACCATGCGTATCCTTGATCCTGGTCTTGTTGGCTGAACCCAGGATGGGTGATGCCTTGTGTGGCTAGATCTTGTAATGAGTGATGCCTTGTGTGTGGGCTAGATCTCGTAATGAGTGATGCCTTGTGTGTGGGCTAGATCTCGTAATGAGTGATGCCTTGTGTGTGGGCTAGATCTCGTAATGAGTGATGCCTTGTGTGTGGGCTAGATCTCGTAATGAGTGATGCCTTGTGTTTTCCTATCCAATATCCTTCCTAAAACGCTGGCTGGCCACCATGCGTATCCTTGATCCTGGTCTTGTTGGCTGAACCCAGGATGGGTGATGCGTTACGTGTTGGCTAGATCTCGTCATGAGTGATGCCTTGTTTAAAGTTGTTGCAATCTAAAACAGCGCAAGGGACGCGCTGGAGTCAGTATGGCCGTATCGGCGCAAATTTATATATTGTTACGAAAAATATTAATAATGTTTGGGATTCATATTTTTTGATAGTCTGTAGTAATTTTATAGTCTTTATTATTTATGTTACAGCAATGGCGTGTTAGTGTCAGCTGCCACTGTCGTTATCATTTAATGACATCGAAGTCAAATTTGTTTATAACCGTTAATATGACTAGTTCATTTAACTTGTCTATTTTGTTAGATCTTATAATTAATCACTATTCAATGATCGATAATCGATAATTCTGACTCCATAGTCATAATTATTATTATGGAAAGTTATTTATCATAATTTTAAATATTGGAGACTAGATAACAATAAATATTAAAGTAATCTTTGACACTCGTTCTTATGACTCTGTTTGACTCTGTGGTCTATTCGGGTTCGGTCGTGGAACGAGTACCCGAAATGTTACGAAGCTTGTTTATTACAAATTCTGGTTGTTATAAATACAGGAACTGATTGGTGCGAGCCTCAGTTCGATTGAGCGGTCGAACCAAGCAGAAGCCTTTAAAGTGTAGACTCTAATGTCGAAATTAAATGGCAGATGCCAACAAACTAATCTATGACACCAGTATTACTGACGTCATTATCTTCAATAATTTAATGACAGCTTTAATTAATCTGGATTCGTTATTTACAGGCGCTTCGCGCCGACATGTACAAATAAGATTCTTTTTGTGTACATAACCACTAAGACTAGTCTGAAATATACTTTTTCTTTTTGAATTCAGATTTTTTTTCTCTCCATTAACGACACCTCTCTATAACGGAATAAAATTCACAGTCCCTACATTGTCGTTATATAGAGTTTACATTGTATATCGGAGCGTTTTTCTGGTTTCAATTTGTTAAGCTATGTAACCTCACTATTGCTGTGTATATAAATTGTTTCTACTGAAATCGAATCTATACCGCCACGTGTGTTAACCACTAAGACACGATAGTTATTCACAGTTTAATGTCATTATAAACGCTGTGGAATCATAGTAACAATAAGACGTACATGGTGGTCGATTTAATATTAAATGACAAATTAAATTAGTCAGGAATGTATCCACAGAAGGAAGTACACACATACTTGTATTGATATGGCAAAGGTTTGTCAATGAGTCAAGCTTTGTGAATACAAATTTATTAATAGACTATGTATTCATATAGCGTAAATAGAATTTAAAATTAAGTTTCATTGTTTTTGTCGCTTGCGTGCTTTTACTTGCGTGCTTTACAGTTGTTTTTGTATAAATAACAAGATGTATTGGCCATTATTAATTTTTAATAAAACCTCAGAAAGTTTTGAAAAATAAATTTTTGAGCGATTGATTGAGATTTTTATGTGTATCCCTTTTTATAGTTGAAGGTTTTCTGTTTCTGACATACGACAAAAAAAAATCCAATACATTTTTGACCGTGCGTTAACACCCTTTAGCTAAAAATTTGACTGGAAAATTTGACTTATTTATGTAATGAATTTTGATACACTGATGTCTTATTCCTCGTGTCTAAATCTTTCCCTGATTATAATCATAAATCTTAGCTTCTTTTCATCTGTTCGACATTTAAATTATGCAACGAATTTCAATAATATATATCAATATATTTGTTCAGGGTTAAAATATTTGTGGTTTGTTGCTAATACATTGTTCTTGTAGAACACTAGGAATTGTAATAATTCCTCGAACTTCACTCCCGTCGGATGAAATGAAATGGTTGAGAAATAAATTTGCATATTTAAAACTTTGAGAGCTTGGGCTGTAAGATCTTAACTTCCGATTGCATTTGTTTCATTAATAATAGTTTGTTTTGATGTTCATATGGGTGATCAGCCGGTAAGAGATACATGTCCTCAATTTTGGGACTAAGGCATGCCAGTTTATTACCCTTCACCGTAACAATCAATAAAAAACAAAACATATCGGTGCACAACCCAGGTTCGAACCTCAAATACAAATAATAATCGCGCCATCACGACAAATTCACTTGCATCACGTACGTAGTTTTTGCCAAGATGGCGCCACCGAATTCGTTCCCGCCCAAAATCAATAATCCCTGCGTGCGCTGTACCGCCGATTTTCACTTCAGTGTCATCAAAGCCACCCCCATTTACTCGTCTTCCTACTCGTAAACGACTTGTGCGAATATTTCGACGGATTACTACAATTATCTGTGAGTATTTCCTTTATATAATTCTAGGGTTTTATGTAAAATTAAGGTTTTCATTTACGAAAAAGGATATTTGTATAACGTAGACTTTCAAAATTTGTGTCAGGAAGCTATTGGGTTTAAATAGGTATGTAGGGCGGAGGTACAAAATAATGGGTTTCGTCTTGAATAGGACTATTTCGAATTAAGAATAGTAACAGTGCTATTCATAATAACACTTTAATAGTCACTTCATTGATCGTTGATTAAAACTTCATTGACCCAAATTTGATGTTCGATTATTAGTTTCTTAATTACAATGTTAATTTATTAATAATCAAAAGAAAATAGTTCTGTTGATAATAATAACTACTATTACTTCATATACGCAGTGTTTGTTAGTTTTTTTCTATTATTAAACAAAGAATATATTGTTTAATTTGTAATAAATGTGTGTTATAGGAATTAACATAATGTAAAATTATTTAATATATTTTCGTCACGTCCCTTTCAATAAAGGTAAAACGGTTATATAGACGAAAATCTTATACCGTTTGAATTTAATTATTTAATCTAATGATGCTAATAAAATTGTGGAAACGGTTTGAAGCAATGTCTGACTGAGTATTATATCGTTTTAAACATTAAACTATTGTTTTCTTAAGTATATACCAGATTTTTCAGTTGTCATACCGTTAGTACCAAATAAATGATTATATTATAAGGTTTATTTTGCCCATATCTGCGATCCTCTGGCATTTAAAGGCTGCATTCACATTCGTTATATAATATAAGCAACTGAGAAATGTGAAAATATAATTACTAATAGAGGCTTATACTAAATAATCATAAGCGAATCATAAAAGTTTCTAAATACACTAACATTTTGCATGTACGCATTCGTTAATATATCAAAAAAGGTTTACTTCAGAAGGCTTACCCAATGTTAAGTGATACTGCCGCAAAAAGACACTCACACTGCTAGAGGGCTCACAAGTGCGTTGCCGGCCTTTTAAGAATTGGTACGGTCTTTTCTTGAAGGACCTCATCTTTTCCTTTCTACCTTAAAAAGCACTCAGTTGTGGAACAAATGGAATTTCATATTCTGTCTTGCCGTCCGATCATGAAACTATGAAATCGTTTATTGTAACTAAAGTATTTAGGGTTTGTTTAGTCTGCCTGCAATGACGTTTTCCTTTAACTATATAACTGTTGTCTTGCGACATGGAAAAAGCTTTGTAGTACTGAGTAAAAACTTTTGATGAAATTTAAGTATAAACACGGAGAACTCGGAAAACGAATAGCAAAATGTAACACGCAAACATTGCATTAATCTCACCTCAGGATGGAAATTCCAACCGCTACGCTGTTGTATGAAGATTATAAATTTGTTTTAACATCACGAAAACAGAAGATTAATGAACACTACTTTTGTTTCCATTCAAATATACTCGTGAAAGGCATAAAAAATTGGGCTAGTGCAAAAACACTATTGCGTAATTAAAAGTTTGATTAAATAATGAAAATGTTTTCCTTTGAAATAATCTTATCGGTATCAATTGTATTCAGAATATTCTATTTTCTAAAATGCATACATTTAAGGCATAGGCTGTAAGAGCTATAGACAAACACTCATTGAAATGTTGAATAAAAAAAACCACAGTGAAATCTGTATACATACTATATATATTCTGTGAAATCAATTTCGATTTTAACAATTCAAGTGCAAATACAATCCTAAATAAACTTACTAATAAAATAAAAAAGCGAGTAAAATCTTTTCCATTCCGATTTTGCGGAAATTGAATTGAACTTCATATAAACAAAATCAGTGCGATTGTCAACTGTTTTTCTCATAAGACCGATCCTGGTGCCGTTTAATTGGCACGACTCCAACTGTTCCAAGTCGCTTAGAACCCCTGAATATTTCATTTTTATGTCAACTCTGACCGTTCTATTATTTATAGGTATAAGTTTAATGTCGCCGGCGATGTTGGTTTGAATTAAATTTACTTTTTTAAAAGCTTGCTGCATTTCTTTTCGTTATTTTGTATCTACATTGTCTACTGGATAGAATAAGGTCAATATGTTGGCTACATACAAACACAGCTTGGCGCGAAATTATACAAAACATATATTACTTATATGAGGTATAATGAAATGAATCAAGTCAATTGAAGTACGAGGTTCGATGCTGAATCTGTCTCTGAATCTTCAAACCTTATATTATAATTGGGTATTAATTATGAGATTCCAAAAAAAATTATAACTAGAATCGATTCTATCAATTCAGTGTGATTCCAACATCCTTTGGAAACACGTTAACATCGAATAAACCTCTGAAAACTATAAATATATATATAATATTGAAATAATAAAACCGTGTACTTTGAATTGGTATTTTTGTGTTAATTTATTTTTAAAGACAGTAAAAGTTTAGTTCAACAAAGTTATAAAAACAGAAATTTGTTAAGGGTTTTGTTCTACTGATTTATTTTAAAAGTGGTTAATGTTTTAACTACTCCAGTTGAAGCGAGCTACGCGTATTCGTCAAAGAAGGCGAGACGCGCAAGTCGAAATGTGTTACTCGATTGTGATTGGACTAAAACATGTGATATATGATGCATACGATATGCTGTTGGCCAATCACAATCGAACAAATGGTTTCATCTAACATTGTCACCTCCGAGTTTTCTTCTTTAACTTGTGTTTCGTTTTCAGGAATCAGTATGAATTAATAAACATAATAAACGCATACAGTTTTTAAAATTACGCTAAGGCGATGTGATATTTTTTTGTAAAACGTCCTGACAATTTATAAACTAAATCATGAAATACGTTCGTTACTAGGGTCACATGAAACTGTAAAAGCCTTCGTGCTTACGGGCGTGTATTATTGTGAATTTATTTCTTTTTGTAAAATTGATTAACACTTTTAGAATGTGATACATTAAAAAGCTCAAAGGGTTTCAGCGCCTATTCTCTGTTATATATTCACGGCCATTGTTCATAGAGTCAATGGACTGAAGCTGTAAGCGGGCTGTGAACTGCGTAGGGCGGGAAATTCGATAGTCGATTTGGCAAACTGCCCGCCCCGAATAACATCGTACTAAACTTCGATATTACTTTAACGTTGTAACTGAGTTAACATTTAATATTCGTAATTCTAACATTTATTTTTTGAATCACTCACAAATAATTGCGTGATTGGTTTTACTACTCGGAAAATTTGGGTCCAAGGAAAATAAATAGCGTACATGAGTGTGGGATTGAAAAATACCTACCCTTTATAATCTGGGTAACATACTGGAATTCCAAATTAACATAAACGTTATATAATCTAGATTATTTATGTGAAAGTAAATTAGGCCGGAGTCGTCGGGACATGGAACCCTTTTTAAGTGGAAAAAGACCCAATTATTTTTATTTATAGCCCTATAAATGTGTGTATTTTATACGAGATCCACTAGACGATATTTATGGCTTTGTCTATGTTTTTTTTTTTTTTTTTTTTTTTTATAGAACAGGGGGCAAACGGGCAGGAGGCTCACCTGATGTTAAGTGATACCGCCGCCCATGGACACCCTCAATGCCAGAGGGCTCGCGAGTGCGTTGCCGGCCTTTTAAGAATTGGTACGCTCTTTTCTTGAAGGACCCGTTTTATGGCTATTATGTGAATTTTCGAAACAGGGTAGCTGACGCCCACGTCTTCATCTACGTGCAATTTAGTGAAAAAGTACTCCATTCGTCATATACAATATAACTTCTTTATAACGAATTTCAACGGACCAAGCATTTTTTTGTATATTATTAAATTTTCCACGAAAATTTAATTTCGTAAATTTTTAAAAATTGAATAATCGTATCATTACGTATCCAATACGTTATATATCTAAATTGTTATATACACGGGAATATTTATAATTATTTTCTAACTAAACGCTTAATTAATTTAGCTACATTAGACTGAGTGATCATAGTTCTAGTATGTACTAGAAATCGTTTAAAAAGTGTAATTTAATAAATCATCCGTTAGTTATACAGATAGACATATTTTTTTAAAATAAATGTTTCTGTCCACACCTAAGGGAAACAATAGTTCATCGGTGACTGACCTCTAGGTTATTAGCGCTCGCCACTAAGGCACAGACGCGAATACAAATGTAAAAAGTTTAAAATGAGGCACGAACAAGATAATTAAGTTGAAATGAGGCTTTCTTTTCTTTGCATTTGTCTCTTCCCTACGATTACGAAATAAACGGGGAGCGAGAAATTTAAAATTACACCCATTTATTACAGTCGAAGAATATTTTAAATACGATCTGTTACGGTACTTTGTACCTCAGTTTAAAAACTATTAGTGAATACTATTTATTACTAAACAGTTGAAAGATTTTAAGTATAGGCCTTAAGTGTAATGTACGATTTTTAAAATCTCCCTTTAAACTATTCTATATTCTTATATAGTGCGTTTAACAAATACCAAAAGGCATTCAAGATGTATCTTAGACTGAACATAGTAGACTAAAGTTAGGACAGCTAATGGCAATGTCTATCTCGCTCGTATACATATTAAGCTTCTCATGTAAATAAAATACATTTTTTGTAATGAGAAATAAAGTTTTTTAAAAATTATTCTACTAAATTAGCCTCTAAAATGGTTCAAATTTACGTTGAGGCCACGTTTTACGTTGAGGCGTATAGGTTAAATGAAGTTTACTGTAATAATATTATCCGCAGGAAACCGTTGGAACGTACGTGTTACTTGACAGCGTATTCCGCTCGACGCACAGCTTGCAAGACAACTTGCGAGTGAATTTTCCGAGGTATGGATTAATTGTATTGTGTATGTTTTAATAGGTTATACGTATTATATTCTTTATTTTTTTTTAAGTGGTTTTCGATATCGTATTTAGGGCTTAAATATACGATACTCTGTACTGTAGTAGACTTAAGGCTGTGTTTTCTTTGTTTTTTTGAAAAAAAAATATTATTATTTTTTTCTTTTGTTTAATGTTTGTCTTGTTAAATAATTGTAATGTTTAATATTTGTAGGATCTCTTCGTGTATCTCATTTGCCTTTTGCTTGTCACTTTAAAAATATAATTTTTGGTTATTTTACCAATATAACAGTGTGTCGATCGGCAAGCTCTTATCAATAAAAAAAAATTACTATTTTTTTGTTTTGTTTAATGTTAGTTTTGTAAATAATTATTTTGTTTAATATTTGTGTCTCTTCGTGCCTTGGGATTGTCACATTTAAAATATAATTTTTGGTTAATTTACCGATATAACAGTTTGTCGAGCGGCAAGCTGTTATCAATAAAAAAAATGTTTCGTATTTGTCTATTGCTAGAGCTTTTTTATGTGCTGTATTATTCGTGCAATAATTGTAACAATATATTTGTAGCTGCGGTCAAGATAGATCGTTCGGGGTGCCCTGGTATTTGTGGCCCGCAGGCCGCGACCACATCAACCCTGTCGTTCTCAAGCTTCCGGAATTCCTTCACCACCAATGTCAATTACTTGAAACGAAGGTAAGCTTGTGACATTATTGTCTACTATTTATTTATTTATTTTATTTTATTTACACTTCGTTTCTAGAAAGAAATACAATATATATAAATTACAAGGGATGCAACGGGCGGCGTTAGCGCTAACAAGCGATCTCTTCCAGGCAACCACTACTTTTAAGGCAATTACTACTTGTGGTATAGCTATTAAAGGCCAATAAGAAATTTATAATCTCGGTTCATAGATATTAAATTGTCTATAGATTGTTCCTAATTGTTTTATGGTTTACATTCTTTTAAAAGTTTTGAATGATGTATTGATAATTTTTTTTATCCTTTTTAAAAGTTTAATAATTTCAAGTTCTTAAAATGCTTTGTGTTACTATTAGTTTTATTTTAAATAAAATAAATGTGTATTTTCAATTCAAACGATATTTTTTGATATTCGTGTAGGCTGTGTGTTATTTGAAAGGATTTAAAAGTGCCCTTAATTATGTGAACTTATTAAACACCTACTCATACGAATCGTTAATTTTTTTAAACTTGCATTAATGTATAACGTTATCTCATTCATCTGTCATTACATTGACATAGGGGACAGTTAGTTGTAAGTTAAATATCGCTACACTGCTCAAAATCGCACTTCCCGATCCGAAAATAAGCAAAAGCTGGTTTAAAAAAGTTGTAACTACCAGAACAAAGTTTTTAATTAATTAATTTTTATTTAATTAAATTAACTAATATATGATATATTAGTTACAGCTTTTCGCTATAAGCTTGAGCATACTATTCCCTTGTATCTGATTACATACGACTTATTATTAATCACAGATTAACGTAAACAAACTACTTGAAAACTGAACCAGTCTTATTCAAACATTTTCATCGTACCTTTTTATCGTAAACCCAGCTTGACAGGCTGAGTAAGGCTCTGTTTCACAATGTATGGATAAAGTACCAAATAGCTATGCAACACATAAATTATTTGGAAGATAAAAGTTCCGAATAAGAAACTTTTTCTGTTTTACTGTTTCGTAACGAATAGCGCTATCTGACAGTTATGAAACGCAACAATCACTAGTATATCCTACCAATAAATAGCTTATTTGGAACTTATCCGGACATTTTGAAATATACCCTTAATGTACTAAGACTAATCCGTTGAGTAAAGTAAGATTCGTATGGTATCAGATACATCCCTCTCCATCCCACGCTGGTCACACCGTGTAGCACTCATAGCCCTAATATGTCAAACAAAGCCTACCATCGTCATTGCATGGCAATGTGCTTCCTTCATCGATGTTGTAAATCTGTTTGGCTTTGAAATTTATCCTCATATGGAGAAGTGCGAATTCGAAATTTAAAATGAGCTTATCATATAGGATCAATAATAGATTTCAAGCTATCAAAGCAATATTTCATAAGCATTATCGCTAGAATATATATAAATATAAGAATTATTTTTCGTACACATAGGAGGATTTCAATTCGAAATAAATCATATCATAATTTATTTATGGCTACTATGTACATATTAAAAAGAAAAATCTCAATTTACATTCACTACTAGTTTTCAGATCCAGGGCTAGTTTTCGTAGATCGGGCGATCTTAATTATACTGCTCTTTTCAATCCAAATTTTGGTTAACAATGTCTATCTATCCCCAACTCTGCGATTGGCTTAAGACGCACTACAACCATTGCTGCATTCGATATCGAGATTAACATAATACGATGCAGAGTTCAGATAACGTATTGCATTGCTTTGTCTTAAATCTTGTTTGATATCTTTGGTAGGGTGTCTAGGGAATTAAGAGTAGGGTTCTAGGCATCAATGAGTGGCTACATAGTGTGTGTCGGTTTCCTTCCCGTCTGCCGTGTGCGGTGATGCGAGTAGTTCAGCGGACGCGTTGCGCAGATTCAGCTCCGGTGACCTTCAGTCGGAGTGCGATGAAGGGGAGGTGGACCCTTACACCGGTCGCCCGGCCACCACCAGCCAGCCCAAACCGCAGCAGAGGCCAGCCTCCCAGGGTAAGATTATGTACAACATTTTATAGTATTTAAATACCTTTGATTTTTTTAATGAATGAACCTCAAGTACTACAAAAACCCTATCCTCTCTCGTACGTTTACAAAAACCGTATCCTTAATCGTTATGATTAAATAAGTTAGTAAACAAAATATATTTAGCGATATAATTCAAAAACCACAAGTTTTTTAATTTGTGTATTGTCATCAATATTTTCTGGAAGATTGTTGAAGTTGATAAAAAAGTAATGCGAAAGTAAAGTTAAAAATATATTACGACGATTCTACTAAAAAAAAAGATTTTTATTTTCATTATGTGACTTTAAAAACGACTATTAAAACACAGTACATGCGTTGATAAAAACATGAAATTATGTTATTTTTCCGCGTCCTCTTAGTAAAGTGTTATTCGAACTTTTACGAAAGTTACCAAATAAATGGGGGTTTGGGAATTTTTTGGAAGTTTATAAGTTCTTTCAGCCATCCCTAGTGTAAATGAAGTGAATTTTGTATTAATAAAGTTGTACGAAATAAAAAGTTTCTTTAGCAGGGTTAGTTCTATCATGTTTTTGTGTTAAAATAACAGGTCAAGTATTTGCACTTCGCAGCGCTAAAGAGGTTGCTTCTTAGGTTTTTCTCATGAAAGTACTTGGAAAGGATATATAATTAAATATATGTTTTCAAACTTCGTGAAAGATAACAACATGTTTTTGTCTAAGATATAATTTTAACGCTTTACTGAAATCGAGTTTAATGTGGTTGTAGTTTAAATTGATTGAACTAAGACTTTTCTTTTGCAAACTAGCGAGCCGTGGAATTGACTCGGAGATACGATCTCCAATTCTATTAGGAAAGAGTTCTTTCGCAAAAGCTAGCCATGGGCTATGATTCGTTGGGAGACCCGTGGTCTAAATAGCTCCACTATCTAAAAAAAATATAAAAAATTTTTTTTTACGATCTTTTCAACAATAATCGCTATATTTCCGGCAATTTACATAAATGACTCTTCAGAGATACACAGAGATACAGGGAAAACTGATTTATAAGTCTACATCTTAGTTCCAAATAAAAACTTTTATAGTATTTATATCTTGTTTCACACTCAGATCAATATTTATGTCTTTAATTGAATATTAAAAGTATGAGTTTTTTTTTGTTTATTAAACCATTTCATTCAGGAATTGTTACATACGATTCCTTTTCACTTATTCTGTGAAATGACGCATTAAAAAAATGTGTGTGATAATAACGTTTGGTCTGGGCTTCAGAATTTTATATGGCACATAGGAGATTAGTTTTCTGTGCTTGAAACATGCCTTTCACTAATGGGTTTAAGCCATGGCGGTTTCCTCTCAATATTATCATTCTCCTTACCACTGTTAAATTTAAATTAAAGGGAAAAGTACACTGTCCGGGGCTCGAATCCAAGATGTGAGTCACACGCCATCTTTAAACATTAAAAAAACATTGCTTAATTTATTTTTAATTTGTAAACTATATATGTATAGTATATGTTTGTTGCGATGATCTCTCATTTACTTTTCAGGTTTCTTGTAACTAAATAAATATCTTACGTGTTATTTGATGACAGCAACTGGTGGTAGCCTCGGGAGCGGTTCAGCACCGCCGGCGGCAGCAGCGGCTGCTCCGGCAACAGCTGCTGCGGCCACTGCTGGTTCTGGAGATCTGTCATTGAATCTCCGAGGAGGGTCTAGAGGAACTTCAGCTCCTTCGTCGCCAGCGAAATCGAGGGAATCTCTCCTACAGCGTGTACAATCTCTAACTGGTGCAGCGAGGGACCAAGGCGCCAATTTATTGGGTAAGCATTGTAAAGTAGGTAAAAATTGCTGATTTCTACAATTTATTTTAATAATAATTAATAATAATAATTATCTTTATTTCTTCTCTCACATATATATATATGTGATGTAATGATTCAGTAAGATAAAATGTGGTAGGCGCTTAGTGCAGAATATAATTTGTTGGAAGGGTTTTTTTCTAATATTTTTTGAGTGTATATTATTCCGCATTCCTTTAAATGTTGTCATTAAATATATATCCTGTAAATAATTACGATTTCATGATACGTTCCAAGTTTACACTACGGCCATTAATCATATTAACATTTGATTGTTTAGTTTTTTAAGATTATTTTTTTTACTAGTGTTTTTTTTTTGTTTTGTCAAATAGTTGTTTTGTTTTGTTTAATGTTGGATCTCTTAGTGTATGTCATGTTAGCCTATAAGTGTTTGTCACATTTAAATTTGTATTTAGTGATTTTCTTTTTCTAGCGATGTAACAGTGTGCCAAGCGTTGGCAAGCTTTTTTATCAATAAAAAAAAATTAACATTTGACATGTTAACAACGTTTAATAATTCACTTTTAAAATTATTTTGCATTCTTATAAATGTCAAGTTGTAAGAGACAAATGTCAATTTCATAATGAAGGCAATCCTAAGTAGGTTACGTCTGAGGGTAAATGGATTTGGTAGCATTATGAACATCTCATTTTAAGCATCATTACAGGGCTAAGAGAAATGAGATTTTTGGCAGAATAAACAAGTATAAAGAGGATTTCCATGTCCTTTGATTAGCATAAATCTAAATCTGCCTGTCCTTTGCCTGGTTGGAATAAAAGGGACCGCATACTTAATGTGGGTTTAATTTAAGCTTTGTTAATAAATGTTTACTTTGTATAAGTTTTTTACTATTTTTCATTGTTATTTTGTGCTGTTATTTGTATGAAGTTTCGTAACCCTAACTGTTTCATTAAGTTTCTGTATATACTATTATAATTATATCGTAAGTTCCTGACAGATCTTCGTTTAATCATCATCGCTGTTACGCAAAAATATGTTTTATTTTATGCCAGATCAAACAGTTCATAAATATAATTTAAGTTAATGCAAAAAATTATTTTCGCTATTGCGATGTTCAATTGATTGGTGGTTCTTGTGATACATCGAAACTTTAAGTATATTATTTGCAGGAGGAATATTAAATTATTGCGTAACTAATACACTATTAGAGACATAACTTTTTGTATATATTTCATCTCTCGGGTTAATATTAACAAAACCTAATCGTAAAAATTAAATCACTTAATTGTACGGATGATGCACCAGTCTGGATAGCGATGCGGCTTTTTTAAGTTCTCATGTTTTATTCCCACATGTGTATTGTTTCCATAAGTTTCTGATACTCCTCCTTGTAATATGTGTGATAATTGATAGAAAAAATAAATTAAAAAATGTGAGCTGTCACGGGACGCCTGGCAGATGTGAAACATCGACATTATTTTGTAAAAGTAATATGCAGAAAATAATAGATTGTATAATAGGAACTAAATATGTCATAATGATAAAACAAAATATTACGATTTTTTTTCCAGATAACGATGACTTTTTGTTGAATAAACATTATTTTTAATGTGAAATTTACTACTGCATTTAGACTGTATATGTATCATATAGCGTGGCGATGCGTCGCCACGGCATGCGTCGCCACGCCAGAAATCGGTTTTACGTGCGGCTATAGATGTTTCACATCAAAAATATTGCATAATTTTTCCTGGATTTTCTAGAATGTTACGTAATATTTAGGGAGTGTGACATCTGTGGCGTCCGTCGGTCGCGGGTACAATCGGGACCGATGCGTCACTTTGCTGGTTGTGGACGATCAGAACACGGACTGGTCAAAATATTTCCGCAATCGCCGACTCCCGGGAGAATGGGACATTCGTGTGGAACAAGCTGAGTTTAGAGTAAGTATTACGCAGTACTTAGCGTTTGGGATGTTTTATGAAATACGTCGAGTAAGCGGTTATTAAGCGGAACAAGACTAATATTGGTTTGAAGATGATGATATATTTATATAGGAATTACATTATTTTCCGAGATCTAAATTTTTCGTCTAAATACTATTAATGATTTAAATATGGTTGCGCAAGTAGTCGCTGTAAACGCAGTGACATCAATGACTAAATGGATTATTTCAATCTTACTAAAATTACGTAAATATTTCAAGTCTATAGTTACGTAATAAAATACGTCATTGCTAAAGTACCTACCACGACAGTGACATAAAGAATGCAGCAGAATTTCAGTGTAACAGATCTTGCTCCTTGTAGGACATAAAATGTTTTTTTTTTAATACCTTTGTCACAACTCACGTAAAATATTTATTCAATAATTATTTGTACAGTAAATCTTAACCTTCGTTGCATTACTTTAACTAAATATAAAATTTAAATTAACTTGACGTACTTCGAAATTCTTCATAATATTTCATTGAAAATATTCCGTCCGGTTCGTAACAACTCATGAAAATTAACTTAATGTCAGCGTCGCCAAGTTGGAAATTATAAGTTTAATCAAATTTCATGATTTGACTACTATTTTGGAAGGAAAAGATACTTATTGTTGCCTTTAAAGATGGTTAGTTTAGGTTTTAATAAATTCTAAAAGAAAGACTTCTTTTTTCTGATAACATTATTATTATTTTTTAAAAGTTTATTATTATTATTATTTAATTAATAATAATAATGTTATGTCCGAAAAAAGGCTATTATATAAAAGAAGGTCGCTGATTTATATATACAGGAAACTAATTGTAATGGAAGACGAGGCACATTTGACATATCAGCATTCTTTTTTTCTTATTTTCTTAATCAATTTATTGCTTGTCCAGGAACTGACTGTGACGGCGAACTCAGATGGCGCCAATGTGTCTATGGCGGTGTATCGTGGTGGCACCAAAGTTACTCGGTGTTTCAAGTATGTTTTTTTTCGATATTTTCAACATAGACAATTCATTCGATATTCATCTTAAATGAAGTCTGTGATTAACGTAATACCCTTAAAGCTATTGAACAAATTTTTGTACGGACTCTTACTTCCTGAGGAATCAAGTTTTTAATTGACATATTAATTGACTGAAATATTTAAATATTTAATAGGTCGTAAAAATCTCCCCAAAGTGCTCTCTCACGTTGCCTCAATTATTAATAAAACGAATTGTATATTCTGGTAGCTCAAACTAAAACTTATACTGACGTTTAATACGCATAAGATACGACTCAGAATAGGTTCCATTCTTGGCAAAAAAAAATTTAGTGCTGCCTATATGTGCCTGCTTAGTTCCCTACGAATATGACGTGACTATAGTATAACACTAAAATGCAAATAAAATTTAAATAGGCCAGATTTCGTGTTGGTGAGACAAAACGTGCGTGACGCAGGCTCAGATCATCGTGCTTTACTGCTGGGCCTTAAGTTTGGAGGTGTTCCGTCTGTGAACAGCCTAAACTCCATTTACCACTTCCAGGTGAGATTAGAATATATTAAGAATAAGATTTTTCGATAGAGCAGGTATAACAAGCCAAACCACACACAATTTTATCGTGGCTAAGTCGAACATAATTATCTAAAACGACGTTATAAAAAGACTCGTTTATTTAAGAAAATAAGTATTTTCATTGCATCAAGCGTATTTGAACACACACACACACATACACACCTATCCTACACGCATACTCGCTCTAATATTATTGTTTAGTTTGTAAATCTGTTATTAGGCGTTTTGATTGTATAAAGCAATGCTTATACAAGAATCTTCAAACACCATTAAACTCAGTAAATTTCTCCGTAAAATTGTTAAACTGATTTCGATGCGTAATCGCGAATTCACTCCACTGTCTGAGATGTGAATTCGACCATCGATTATAAATTTTTATATTTACTATACATGAGCATTGCTTGAAGTCATCTCTAAACATATTCCACTCTCCGACCAAGCCAAACTGAACATATCTATAAAAAGATTTCCGAACAAGAACACAGATTACTGATGTAATTACTTTCTCCTTTTAAAGAAAATGGAGCCCATTTCCATAAGACGTGGCCAGGTACGACGTCAGGTGGAAACAGCCTGGTCAAATGGCCGGGCTTGTGATGTTGTCACAAGATCGAGAATCCGGCATTTGTATTTGCGTTAATTGCAATGACGGTGGGGAAAGATGGCTGGAGATAGAAAAAATATAATGCCTTGCCGTTTAGCGACATAAAAATAAATATATTTTTTAGATAAAGCTCATTAAAAACTTTGCGAATGACAAAAAAAGTAAGAGTTACCTAAACGTCATTACAAAAGAAAGTAATGTGAACGTGAACATTATTAATAATGACAGAAATTGTTGTCAGCAACGGACTAGGATAATGTTCATTTCGTAGTCAACATTTAATATACGATGAAATAAATCACTTCCGTTCCTCGGGGATGCCTTAAATGTCACTGCTACTGCGGCAAACTTATAGTTATGCAAATAACGTAGAGCAAAATTGTTATTTAAATCGCAATTTAATATTACTGTTATGATGGAATTTATGCAGCGGAAGCATTCACGTAAATGCAAGCTATTTTGAGAGATTTTATTATTTTTACAAGTGTTTTATACCCCTGGTATTGGTATCTCTTTATCTGTTTTCTTAATGATTTTGATTCATATGCAATGATGGTTTCCTTACGACTGGTAATTTATATGAAAAAAATATTAGATTTAATTTATTACTTCATGGCCTAGTTTCCTCGGTGGGAAAAACTAATTTGTTGTGGCAAGTAGGTACTTCCATGCCAAAAAATACGTTCCATAATAATAATTATTACATATAAATTTATATAAACCTAATAAACAAAAACTTCTCTCCTTATTCCTGCCTTTTATACTACTACAAATTTAAGAGGAATCTACCTCAATTAAACAGGAATATATTACAAAAAAAAAACAATCAGAATAGAATGACGTAATTTTATTCATCAAAGTAAATGTTCTAATAATAATTATAACGGAAATATTTCTGGTGTGACCTTCAAAGCAATGAACGAGTTTGCCAGTTTTATCAGCACTTTAGATTTAATTGGTTTCAGGATCGGCCCTGGGTGTTCGGACATCTTCTTCAATTACAGCGACGTTTGGGGCGTGAGAACTTCCCACTTATTGAACAAACTTACTACCACAACCACACCGACATGGTAAGTCCTATTATAAGTTTCGATCGATGTCAATTTGGCCTCAAAACAACTTTAAGGTCTAACGATAAAGCCAGATTATAAGAAGTAACAATTTCTACATTTCGACAGGGAACACAATTTCTAAAATAATGTTTTTGACTTTGTATGTGTACTTGTCGTGAATAAATTTTTATATGTATTGTTTAAAATTGATATTAAATACACATTATATATTTATGCTCATCTACTCCATTTTATAGTGGCTATTAATAATATTAAAAGTAAATTGTTTATCAATCGGGCAACCTTTGACACTAATACTATAGTCTTCGTCAGTATTACCTGCCGTTACGTTAATTATCTACTAGCAAATTACCAAAGGGTCATTCAGGTTAAATAATCCGACAGGCGTTAAAAAATAGGCACTTCACTTAACTCTTTATTCTTAAACCTATTTGTTAATTTACAATACTTTCACTTAATCATAGTTAACTTAAAATAAATAATACATAATGTCTGTTAAAGACAAAACAACTAGACGGCTGTAACAATTGGTACATTCGATAAAAAATCACCAGTCATAGCCCGTGCTGCCTACGCCAATATACAAGCAAAAATAATTTAGAACATTTGAGACAAAACTGAAGTTAAAGCTTCTACATTAGTAACTCAACGGTAACGGATCTGGAGCTTAAGAAAAATGGTCACCTGCGACCCAGGATATGTATGGTTGATACTGAGTGACGCGAATGGAGGAAAATATACCTGGTACAAGCATGAAGCGTTATTTCCTATCTAAAGAAACAAGAGTTTGAATCGTTTGCTGCCTTAGCGTCGTTCTCGTAATATTATTATGGGCACGTAAGTCTAGCGCTGGTAGATACGTGGAGGGGATTACTGCGCATGTGTACTGTGGTGCGGGGGTCGGAATGCGACTGGAGAGCCAATCGACGCTCTTCATTCCGCTAGCCCCCCTCAGGTATCTAATTTTTTACTTCTGCCTAATAACGGTCAGCGCTAGAGTTTCGTGCCGCTACTAATATCAACATAATATTTTTATATATATTCTTTCATTATAATTTGTATTGCTACCAAGCCATAGGGTACAAAATGACCATTCCTCTTTTTAATTATGATTGTAATTCGTTTTCGTGAATCAAGTCATAGTGCTGTTATTGTTGTAATATTGCTTCTGTAGACACCTGGTCAGGGCTGGGGCTCTGAAATAAAATGTTTTTATTAATATATTTAATGTTTAATACCTTAAATTACTTATTCTAAGTGAAATGGAATTAAATAGCATAGAATAGAATAATAATAAAATTGAAATAGCAAAGTACAGTGGCTTCTCGAATAATAGAAGAAATTTAAGTCCTATAGTTAGGTAATATAAAAATTTATAGTCAAAAATGATTAACTATGAAATTTATATTTATTTTTAAAATTTGATTTAATTTTTATTAATATTATTAGGTTAAGACATTTGTTTGTTTACGCGGCGGAATTTAAAAATATATTCAGTAATAAAAATTTAACATCGCATGTGTATATAGGCTCGCGATAATACATGATTTATTAATACAATTAGTATTTACGTTAGACGGTTGTACGGTAAAATGACTGTATGAGGTAATTCTTACAGTATAAAGAAGAGTTGAATAATACACAGTTATATTTAATTAAAATAAAATAGCAGATTTTAGACCTTTATTAATAAGAACGAGTTCTGCGCATCAAATGACACTGACCAGCCAGCTACATTGACATAGATAATAATCAATCAGTGTTACCATATCATAAAAAACCAAACATGTCGTGTCAGTACTATGTCTAAGTTTTGCGTATAATTAATTATTTAAGGTCACAGAACTCCGAAAATGATGATTTAATCAGTCCGCATTACTCATTGTCAACACTAAAGCAAAAACTGCGTAGGAACATCTTATTTGGCTTAAGTACTATAGACGGATTTTATAGATTGACAGTAGTGTTTTTTTACTGGTGATAAATATATTAGTGGGCGTGGTCGTTAATCTATATAGAGCTTAATTTAATCTCTATTGAGAATTTATGTAGGATAAATAAATAAATAAATAAATAAAAAGCCTTTTTATTTCCTACAAATATACGCTTACTTATCTAATTAAAATTAATACCATCTACTTTATATATCATATTTACTACTAGATTATATTTACTATTACATTATTTTTTTGTATTATTAGCTAGCTTGGTTAGATTTTAGTATACTTAAATAATATAATTTGTAGGAACCCCATTATTGGGTGAAGGCCTCCTCCAAAGATGCCCATTTGTCTCTGTCTTACTTTGTTTTTGTTTGGCTATTTTTAATGTTGATCTAATTAATCGGTGGTCTGACGGATAGTTTAAATTCAGGGCTTCAAAGTTATTGAATAGTTTTGGTTGGTTGGATAGTATATAGTCGATCTCATTTTTGTGTTGTCCATTTGGGGATCGCCACGTCCATCTCCGGCTACGGTTTTTCTTGAAGCATGTATTGATGATAGTTAAATTGTGTTCAAGTGCGTAGTCGACAAGTCTCTGTCCTCTATCGTTTCTTTCACCGTCCCCATGTTGATGCAGTATTAAGTATTCACCTTCTTTAGGAGCCCCTACATTCGCATTAAAGTCGCCCATTAGTATAATGTTCTTATGTGTTATTTCCATAGCTTTGTCAATAGTTTTATAAAATTCCTCTATTTCTTCTTCTTTTGCGGATTCTGTGGGTGCATATACCTGTATAATGGATATCTTAAATTCGTGAAGTATTAAATTTAGCATTGCCACTCGTTCTGTTAGGCCGATGAAGCTTTCGATGTTGTTTTTAAGAGACTTCTTAATAATGAAGCCCACTCCAAATTTACCTGGTGTACTACCAATGTAGCAGAATATTAAGTTGTCATATTCCTCTATTTTATTACCAAGTCGTCTGATCTCTGAGATACCGATTACGTCAGAATTGATTTTTTTTTTTTGTTGCTTCATTTAACTCCAAACAGCGTTCATGTGAAGATAGGGTCCTGACGTTGTAAGCTGCGATTTTTAATTTGGTTGTGTTTTTGTATTGTCTGATCACCGTCTGTGTGGCTTTTTTTGGAGGGTTTTGGTCGTACTCTCCCGCGGTGACCGGCCGTATTGGGAGATTTGAGGTTGGGAGAGATTGCTATTCAGTGTTGTGTTGTGATGTATTCGTTTGGCGTTGAGTTGTTTCTGCTTGAGTGAGGATTAGTTTGGGCTTTTGTATAAAATAGTTCTTCATGCTTCCTTTGTTTTTCTTAGGTTGTTGCTTTTTAGTTTGTTGAACATCTTGGCTGCCGGGGTGAATATGGGTATGTAGGATGAAAGTTACTTAAGTTTTTAATGCAAGCGTTTTTAATCTCAAAGCAATTGCTTTGTAATGAATATATATGTCGCAGCCAACTAGTTTTTTAGACTTTCAATTAACAGCCTAGCCTTTTAACTGAACGGCCTGAAAGATGTCCAGTCAGACTTCGATCGATGGCGTTTCATTACTTGCCTAGCCTGTTGACTGTTAATTTTATGAATACATAATAATTTTATGAATTATATAAACATAATTTAAAGTATATTTTTTTGACGTTTATAAGTGTACATTAAGTTACCTAAATGAATAAATGACTTTGACTTTGAATTAAAATTTAATAGTATTGTCTTTTATTTACATAACTTTTACACATTTAAAGAAAAACACTTTTTTAACGGATTATAGATATGTATTATTATATTTAAACTTATAATTATTTGTACATAATTTTAAATTTAAACCGACGTTTCGCGTGCTTTACAGCGTGCGTGGTCACGGTGACTGAAGACAAAGGTGTTAAATGTCAAAAAGTATTACAGCTGCAGAAAATGTTGTGTTATCTGTATTTATTTCCCCGGAGTTGGTATCGACTAAAAGATGTAGGGTTTTTGCAGAAATTGCTCACGGTGTCCTCCATTTTCGCGGGTTGTTTATTTTGAGATTTTAATTTGGATATTATTGGATCCCAGGTGTTTGATAATTTTAGGCCGTCCTCTCTATTGAAATTGGCGTGTTTTGAGAAATTGAGATTGGTACGCGAAGCCATTGAAATCAAAAAACACGCCAATTTCAATAGAGAGGACGGCCTAAAATTATCAAACACCTGGGATCCAATAATATCCAAATTAAAATCTCAAAATAAACAACCCGCGAAAATGGAGGACACCGTGAGCAATTTCTGCAAAAACCCTACATCTTTTAGTCGATACCAACTCCGGGGAAATAAATACAGATAACACAACATTTTCTGCAGCTGTAATACTTTTTGACATTTAACACCTTTGTCTTCAGTCACCGTGACCACGCACGCTGTAAAGCACGCGAAACGTCGGTTTAAATTTAAAATTATGTACAAATAATTATAAGTTTAAATATAATAATACATATCTATAATCCGTTAAAAAAGTGTTTTTCTTTAAAATTTAATTCCACTTTCTGCCACTCTCAAATTCGAAACGAAACTCTTTAAACTATCAATATGGCGTCAGCAAACCACAACTTTGATGGTATTTTCCAAAGTTTTATGAATAAAAACAATTACAATGGAAGAATATAGCGACAATAATAATGTGAGATTAATTTTAAAAGAAATATTTCTTATGTCATATGTATATTTTTTATTTCTTCCAAATAATGACTCTATCCTATAGTACGAATGGCCTAAGCATTAGCCACGTTCATGAAATATTGCAACAAATGCTACGGCTGAATATCTTAAGGCCGCTAGTTGAACAGTGTCGTTTAGTTAAAAAGCTAAACTGTTAATTAAATTTAATAAAACTAGTTGGCTGGGACATATATATAAGTGGTTAAGGGAGTGAATCTTAAGAATGATTTCGTGTTTTACTCTCACTTCCAAAACAAATAGTGATTGTGATCCTGACTTCAAAGTTGAGTTCTTATGTGTATGTATACATACATTGTGATCCCAATAGGAACAAACAGTACTGCTGATGCAATTTGAGTTCAATCTATAACCTTTCCCGCGTCACGTGCTATTATTATTATTGACCAACATGTGTAGAAACGTGGTTTCAAATGTATTAAAATGATAATTGTATAAAAGAAATTTGAGTTGTTTATATATATTTGCTAAATTGCATAACGTATGAGCACGTAACGTTTAATAAGCATTTTTGTAAGTGCAAAGTCCAATTCACCGTTTTCCGGACTTACAAAGACATGCTTACATTAGCACTCTAATATTGTATAATAATGTATTATATATATCATTATTATTATTCCAATATATCGAAACAATAATTTATTTACCCACACACAAATATAGTCTTTAAAATATTCTTAACCTACATGGTAATAATAAGTGAATTGAATAGAAAACTAACAAATTTAAAGTCCCCGTGGCAGTGTTTAATGCGGGCATTTTCTTGCTGTATTTCGATACTTATTCGTTGAGCGAGGCCTATATCATCTTTATCATATTATATTCATCTTCTAGTGGGAATATTTTTATTATATCGGTTTACCAGTTCCAGAGATAGCTTCAAACATACCAATTTTATAACCAACTAGCTGACCTGGCAAACGTCGTCTTGCCAAACTACTACCTTTAACTCAGCGCCATCTGTTAGAATTGTATCAAATAATAAACAAATGTTAATGTTATCGTAATTTTAGTAAGGATGCCTATTTTTTTTGAAAATGAAATATAGCCTATGTCACTCAGGAATGATGTAGCTTTCCAACAGTGAAAAAATTTTTCAAATCTGCCAAGTAGTTTCGGAGCCTATTCAATTCATACAAACAAACAAAAAATCAAACCTTTCCTCTTTATAATATTAGTATAGATTAAAGCGGCGTGTTTGCATTTTCTAATCTGTTTCAAAATATTTAAATTTAAATTCGTTGTGTAACAATTCCGAATGAAAGAAGTTTTAAAAAAATATCTTAACAAGAGTGATACGAGTCCATTAACAACGAATCATTTCTGCTTTCCAAAGTATAGGGCGAGCTTTATCGTCGATTCTTTCGCATATTAAACCCAGATGATTCTTTACGTAATATACTTAGAAGTCTAGACTTTAAATGAATGTTTGGAGCCTCCGAAGTTCATAATTTGTAACCAACCTAATTCGTTTAGGAAACTATTACCTTAATGAATTATACTTCTCATGAATACGTCCATTAGTGATTATCGCGTTCAGACAGAAGTGGGAAGGGAACTTTATAATGATAAAAGTTATTAGGTGTATATTTTGCTGAGTGTGAGACGATTTCTTTAATCTTACTGGTATGAGATTATTAATTTTGCATATTGATATACATAATTTTAAAACTGACTAAATGCCTCTAAATAATTATAAACTATAATCACATTTTAGTGAAGCAAGTTTACAGTCGCGACATTATTTATGCTGCGTAATTATTCTTATTTTGTTAATAACTTCTATTTATATTGGAATTTTAGTTGTTTAACACTATCGTATTGGTTTTCTATTTGTAACTTTTTAATCAGGGCATAATACGTTCAGGTAACAGTATCCTAAAATACATACATCCTCTTCGTTAATTATGTTTAATAAAAATTATATTTCATACAAATATTTTACTTCGGTGCCGTCATTTATTTGTATCATACTGCTGTTTGAAACAGATCGCTTTTCATGATCTTTACACAACATCAAAGGCTATTGCCCGATAGATCAATAGTTATTAATTGAGATCATGTAAATTGATCCTTTACATATTAAATAGGATAAGTCTGAATATATGAAATTCACGTGTCACGTTATTTGTACGCGATGGACTCCTAAACTACCGAACCGATATCAATAAAATTTGCACACCGTGTGCAGTTTGATCTAACTTAAAATATAGGATAGATTATTTCTCAATTTATACCTGCAATATTATTGCAAATATTTGTTTATTATTTGATACAATTCTAACGGATAGCGCTGTGTTAAAAGTACCAACGTGTCACATAAGCTATCTACCTAATCACATAAGTTCTCCTACCTTGAATAGTTTACTACTATATAATATAACATAAACCTTAGCCACAACTACGCTTGGCCGAGTCTGCTAGTTATTTAATAAAATCTTACCTAGTCCACCTGCACCGCCTGTCCCTATCATGTAAGCAGATGCCATGTCGTTCGTAGCACTCGTCGTAGCCTGCCACACATGTGTTTGGAGACTTTGTACTGCGTCGGTTTATGTGCACCTGGAATTAAATGATACCGATTACAAAATTGACTTAGGTAGATTATTATACAGAATGACACAAGGGATTAACATACATACATAAATTATGGACTATTTTATTTAATCTCATAACTTGCGCCTTGTGGGTTTTTAGGAGTTAACGTTTAGATTTTTTTGTATTAAAATATTGATATATTTAACTGGAAGCGTTTGAGATCTGGGTCTATCAACGTATTTGTTTGGTTTAAATATATTTCAGCATTTGTTTCATGATCCGTTGTTAATATAGGTGCCTGACACCGGTCGTAGGCTTTTGTCACGATGTTCTCTTTCTCCTTTTGAGCGAATGTTAAATGCGCATATAGAAAGTCCATTCGTGCACAGCTGGAGATCGAACCTACGACCTCAGGGGACCATGCCAACATTGCTTATACAAGTACAAGCCAAAACGAAATAAAAAAGCCTTAGTCTCAATTAGGGTTATTATTTTGCTCAGATTACGAACGTAATAAGAGGTATTAGGAGAGATTATCCGTCTTGTTCCTCGAAATATGCAAGACTTGGATATTTTAATGCTTGTTTATGTACTTATAAATGTCTGCACAAAGACGTTTTGCTCCAAATCTGGATGAAGGCAAATATTTATAAAGATTATGCATTATTTTCCTCTCCTATATACATGCATTGTATTATTTATTATAATTCAGTACATAATGTGGACTAAGCAGTTTTTATTTTTGAAAAGTAGCCTTGTTTAAAAAAAAATGTTTAAATTAGATGATCGTTATTTTTTTTGTTACGTTTTACCTAAATAAACAGTGTTCAAATATAATACCATAAAAAAGCCTAATTGCAATCTTCATCTAAAATACTCACCTGTACTTTTCATTACAGATTTAGGAAATATTGACACGAATGTCTAAAACTAATTTAGTTTTTTTATAAATTCCTAAATTTCTTTTTGCAACAAATAATAACAATCATTAGAAATTACCTTGCACGTGCATCCCTGTCTATACAAAACACGGAAGCCTTTCCTCTGTCGAGGCGTCACCTCCCGCCATTTGCTGATGTAGCTACACAGCTGGACGTGTGCTTGCAGGTGCATCACGCGACCTGCATTAAACAACATCATCGTACCAACGCCTGAATACAAATTCAAAGAGTATAAAAAAACAATTGTGGCCTGTATGTAAATTGTCAATTTCAAATTTAGAATACACCATGTTTAAGTTTCTATTGGCGGTTTGAGAAAGAAGTTACAATCGTACAATTACTACTGCGTCTTACAAGTTATTATTACAATATTAATATTGGAATTACGTAGGTTAATAATTTATTTATCTCATGAATTTAAGCTGCTTTAAACTATGTAAAAGATGACACCTAGTAGACTAAAATGAGGACGACTGGTGACGTATCTGCTTCTTCGATCGTATTACAATATTAAGTTTCTCATGTATTTAAAATAAGATTTTGTAATTAAAAATAAAGTGCTTTAAACATTATATTCGCCGAATTTAAAGAATTCTGTGAAATACTCTTCTAAATTTATTATTTCGAATTACTGTGAGATCTTAATTATGAGTATATAAATTGACCCCAGACCACACTCTTTCTCATAAATAAAATAATATCAATTGTGGTTTACCCGTAATGACATAGGTCTCTCGAGGCTGTAGGCTAACACCACATAATGAATCCTGTGAAGGCGTCAAAATTCGGCCTGATTTTAAGGCTAAAGTTGCCTTTGGAGTTGCCTGAAAACAAAATTTTGTTATTATATACTAAACAGCCATGTTGTCTTGGATACAAATCTCGGATGGAAGTGTATAAGAAAAAGTAATAAATTTCCTTAATTTAGTAAATTAGTTTGCTTTGAGTGATTTTGATACTATGAATTTAGAGATTAGATGTCGTTCACATCTAATCGGGGTCGAGAAAAAGAATAAAGATTTTAAATAGATATACATACCTTAAAAACGCTTCGGATTTTCACTTTATAAGCGTCGTAGAAATCTTTGCCTCTAAACAGTCTTTGAACTCGTCCAACAATTACTGAAATAATACGCACTTATTAAAATTAATATAATTGTTATAATTATTACGATATATACAGTAGTATCTGTTATTACATCTGAATTTATTTACGTAGGAGATGGAAATTAAGAATCTATTAGAAACTAATTACTCGAGGTATTGTATGTTTTCTATTTTTTTTTTATTAGTGTTAACTGGCGTAAGAAAAACTTATTAAGTATATACAGCATACCAAAGTCACTGTTACAAAAGTGTGTCTGTGGATGTTCAAGTGAGCACGAACAAGCGTCGCTGGTGCGCCAGCTCGCTGCCACCAGTGCTATCGTCAGCAGTCTAGTCAGCATACTCTCTCCGATTATCTGGAATTAAAAAAAACAATAATCTGTGTCACTAGCCAGCATTTTGAAGCGATATTTTTTCTAAATATTCTGTGGTTTAAGTTTCGCTTTTCTATAAACAAATTTACGGCTGTAGCAACCAACTATTGATTTATATAAATGATCCGCATATGACGTATATATATCGTGCGTATTATTTATTATAGTTCAGATATTATAGGAATTGTCATAGTAATTATTTAACGATCACGAAAAAACCTTGGACCTATTTATAGAACTATGCCTCGTAAATTATGTCAAGAGTCAAGATTAGTTTATATTAAAAGAAAACGTCTTCGAGGGCGCAATCAAGATATTGTATATATATTGTGAATCCATTTAAAATTGACCTAAATACGGCAAATAAAAATGATTTATATTCGTTCTTTATCACCAGATTTTGCGTAAGACGTAATAAAATTTAAACCTTATTTTTTATGGTAACACCTTGCGTGATTTTTACAATATGGCTTTATGGAAGGGATAAACTTTTTATTAGACGAATACTGCGGCTCAATAAAATTTAAAAATATCAACTATCGCTTTTTACACATGAACGGAATCGAATTCATACGTTTAACTCAAAATGATTAGATCATTATTATTAGGGTTAATAAGGTCGATACTTTTTTTTCTGCAGGAGTAAGTCTTAATTGCGTACACAGAAAGATAATTATAAATTATAATATCAGGATATTGATATTTTAAACCTCAAAAGGAAAGATGTCAAGAAGTACTTGAAGAAGTGGGAAGCCTCTAATTTTGTTTAAGTAGTGGTTATAAATTCTAAGTATTATTTGTTGTTTCAAATGTTATATTTCAGTTTTCTTTAGTGTTATTTTTTAATGTATGTAATGTATGTTTTCTGATCATGTATATATATACATGTTTATCTATGTATATGTATATTATATATCTGATTTGGCTTTCTGTGTTGTCTTATATCAGCTATAAGTATGAAGATTACTTATAATTAAATAAATAAGATGTCGGGTCTTGAACCAACTAAGGGATGAGAAAAATACTAGAGTAACACTGTGTATTACTCTAGACCACCACCTACCTCTCCTAAAGCGTTCCCACGGTGGGGTGATAAAAGCCTTTTTTGTTAGAATTTAAATTAATTATTCAATATAAATTGCTTTCTAGAGCGAAACAACTATTAAATCGGTCTTATAACTTTTTATAGGACGATCTCACTTAAGCCTAAAAAAAGGCTTCAGTTTCGGCGAGTACTTAGCATAGTAGAGTATTAGCTTAGAGGGAAACTATAATTTCGCCCGTGTTTTAATTTAAAATTTATAATTTGGTATACGTATGTAACGTATAAAAATATTTTTTTAATGTTAATATTGTATTTTATTTCGCTTTCCTCTGTGATGCTACATAGTTATATTCAATCAAATTTGCACTTTTAGCGCCAATGTTCGATTTCCGGATAAAATTAAAATTAAATACATGTTATGTCCATGTTTGAACGGCATTTCACTTTTCAATGTCTAGCAAAACGTGCTGAACTTTATATTATTGTAACGTAAATCTTATTTTGCGATCTTTTATCGTTACAATCCATTGTCATTGTTGAATGGCAGTTTAAATCTGTTTTGACTGAACAACGAGGAGTTAAAAATAACTTCGATTTATTTATTTTTTATTTATAAAGATAACTATATACATAGGTAATGTTACTGCTGAATACATCGAAGTTTTATTTTTATTAAGTTAATTTCAACTTAAGAGACGTAAATAAAATATTAAAAAACTACGCAATATAGAAATGTAGTTTTTAATCTGCCAAAAAAACCAATTATTCTTATTTTTAACCTATTATTTTATTTACTTCCCACCATATTACACAAGACTTCATTACCGATATTGCTAACTTTCACGAATATTATTATTATCATTTCCTACTAAGTGTTAATATATTCTTTTTTTGCGACTGAGGCGCAAACTAGCTGATGTTGTCTCTGGCAGAATGACCAGAATGACCAGTGGAACATACTGCTCCTCAGCATAATGCTAATCCAGGGCCAATTACAGCCACAGCACACATGCATTACCTACATGCATGAGACGAACCGAATGGGAAAAGGAAAAAAAATATAAACCTTTCATTTTATCTTTTATTTAATTTTTAATCTTTGATTATTGTTATTTTGTGTGTTTATATGTGTGTGTTTTGTTTGTTATAAATAATATGTCTATAAATATATTGATAAATTAATACATCGTCGAAATTCGAATACGTGTTATCTATATGATAATGAACAAATGTTACTTTCAAATGAAGCACATGATTAGTATTTAATCGGACATCTGTATGCATCCTTTATGCCCAAAATACATCAATGGGATTTTGAATTACAATTGGCTTTGAATCGATTACAATACAATCGATTACAAACCCCTAATCACTAGCGCTTGGCAAAATAACTCAAACAACACCAATTTGTTTTTATAATGATGCCAATTTGAATTTCGTTCGGCATAATTTATTAGCATTTGTGCAGGTTCATTGTTAACTACGTGAATAAATATAAAGGGATGTATATACTTGAGATTTTATTTTACGCGATATATCTTGTATAATAAAACATAATATTGTTTTCAGTAGAAGTTCATATGACATGAATTATAATAACAGTGAGTCTACACCTAAAAAAAGCTTTTTGTTTTAAAGTCCTGATATGCGCACCATGTATACAATTATATATACTATTTTGTTGATGTGAAATGTCAAAACTAGATAGATATATAAACTAAATCTTATTCAATAAATAGAGTAATATGAACACCCAAAACAATATTAATTTACAATGTAATTAATACAGCCTCTGTTTTAATGGAAATTAATTAACACACCGGTTCAAAATTATATTATCTAATAAATACAAAATACATACGAAATAGTTTACCTAATTTACAAAATATGTGTACCTAAGAGATGAGACTCGCGACCTACTTTAGGTATACAGTGTATGTACACACAACGGCCTTGTTCTCGGTTGTTTTAAAGTGACGTGTGCAGGTATTGTTTTGCCCTTAAGTTACGAGAGTTAATCAACTTAACAAAAGTGAAACGATTTTTCCGATTTGTATGCAAAATATTGCTTAATGAGCCTTAAGACTTTGACAGCTTTTCACTTAACTTTTGCAGTCAAACTAGCTTAAAATGAGATAAAAAATCTACAGTATAGAAAAAGGGCTTTAAAAAGCAAAGCTATATAGTACAGAACTTTTAAAAAATTAGAAGTATTTTATTGGCTTCTATCAGTGCCCTTACACATAAAGAATAAATTGTATTTATGTATTCTTTTTCACTGTGTTAAAAACAGTGAATATTTATATACAGTAATAGACTCGATTTTTTGGAAAACCAATGAAGTAGGCTGGAGTTATAACCGTTATTAAAAATTAATAATATCTAGGAATTATAAACGAAGACTTAAGAGTATTGATAATACAATATGTACTATGCAGTGTTACGTGTGTACTTTCTCATAGTGTTGGTAATGGCCTGTCATTTTCAAACAATGTTAGAGCACAATAAAGGAAGCATTAGGCCCGGAATGTGTGGGAGTAGTTACCAGCGAAATGCATACACTATTAACAGATGTTGACGCAATTCAACTTTGGATAATAGATGTTAGCTTTTCTTATCTTCACCTTTATAAGGTCCACGTGAATTTAATTTCTTCCCTCTACAGTACATTAAAGAAATTGTGTTAAAGATTGCATTAATCTATTAATTAATGCAGATAATATTCAGTAATATATCTAGCTAGTTCTAGCAGTATTATTGACTAAAATATACCATAATTTATACGTTTCTAATGACGTTTTTTAGAGTTACTAGATACATAGTTTAATTTGTATTATGAATGTTTATTTAAAGGCCTATTTAAATACATAAGAAACTTACCTATGCTTTCAATTTAAAAGTATATTTTTAACACTGAATAAACATCCTTTTGCTACGACGTCGGATCAGAAAATAGTTTTAAAAGGTCGTGCATACTGTATGCATTTTATGATTAACGTCATCGCGTCAGCGCAACAATGCCTCATTTGTCAGGGATCATCGAGGATCATGAGATTATTAGGCTTTGTTCATAATATATTCAAGCGTGTAGCGTTTTCAAAATCGTGTGTTTTCGTTAGTCAATTGTTTCTTAAGCTTAATTTCCAAGCCAATTGAATTGGAGATGTTATTTTTTCGAATCGAGCAATGTAATTGGTCTAGTAAATTGTACTTGCGTGTCTCAAGCCTGAGGTAGTTCAAAGCACGGCTGTACCCAAATTTAGTTTTCTTCCTATGTACACAATTAATAATTAGGTATATTAGAAATACTATAATTATTTTTTTTATATGAAATTTATACAGAAAAATATGTTATTAATAATCCTACGGTGAAAAACATCGTAAGAAAACCAAGACATAGATCTAAAAAATCGATGGTCTATGTCGGCTGATCACCTACTTGCCAATAAGAAACATTTTCACGAAACAGATCCTACGACAATACCTAGAGGTTCTGGAAGCATAAGACGTAGAAGAAGAAGACGCTCGGTAGAAGAGCCACAGGCTCAGGACGATGACTGTCTTTTCTAAATTGATCTTTCCTTTTCTTAAGAACACTACCGAATAAGATCGTAGTGTATGTGGATAATTAGACTCGTTCTTAATTTATATACTATTTCTATGCTTAGAAATGTCACCTCAATCAGCTTTTATTACTTGTACAATAAAATTACATTCGAATTTATGCATTGCCTATTTTTGCCTTTATCTACAATAAATAATAGAACAAGTTCTATCCAACAAAGCTATGCTTAAACAAAAAATACGCGCCAATTTGATAACTTTTTCCTTCGAGTAGTTTAAAGTCAGATCAAAGAGATGGTAATGTTTCCTACGTACCTTCGCTTATATTTAAAAAATATAATATTAACTAGCGGATCCGACAGACGTTGTCCTGTCTACACGTCTTTAATTTCAAAATTTCAATTTTTAATAAGCCATTTTGATGAAAATTATTATTCAAATGTTATGACAATATCTAACGATCCAGCACATGGTCACACACGATATAACACAATGATAACAAAACTTTTTTTAAATTTCGGGACAGACTAAAATTAAAATTCGAATATTATATTTTAAAATTTGACACTGCGATGGTACCGCCGTCTGTCGGATCCAATGTAAAACAACAAAAAATCAACAACAACTAATAAATTGAAAATTAATTAAAAAAACATTGTCCAGCGGACAAAATTGTGAATCTAAACCATTCCCAGATCCCCTTGAACACACACAAAAAATTTCGTCTAAATCGGTCCAGTCGTTTAGGAGGAGTTCAGTCACATACACACGCACACAAGAAATATATATATTAAGATTTATTTTACTAAGAATTAGTAAACATAATTTATCATCTAAAATGAGCCCTATAAGAAATTTACCTGTGGTTTCAATTTAAAATTAAATTTCCGTTTGCTACGGCGTTGGATCAGAAAATAGTTTTAAAAACTCGTGGATACTATGCAAACAGTAGTGAAATATAATACAGTTTATTACATGAAAACGAAATTAGAATTATTTCGTATCTATCAATAGATTATTATTTAACAGCTAAGATTCTATTTTCAAATATATCATCTAAGATTAACAAGTGCTAACGATCACGCTGCCTGTCAATAAAACGACGTGTATTATTAATCTGGTCGTGACATATCAATTAAATTGCTAAGCATCAATCAATACAGCGAGATTATGATAACATCTTATAATTATATGTAACTGTTAATGCGAAACAACAATATAACTATGTAGTTATTCTGAGGTCTCAAATACTATGGAACCGAAAATATAAATTACTACTGCACTTTTTTTGACTTGAAGTAATTCATAAAAAAAGAGTGGCGGAGAGTTTATTGCCAGTTCTTCTCTTCCGTTATACGCCTTGATTTGAGAACTGGCAGTAAATGTAAAATTAGAAGCATTTAATGTATATATCTTTTTTGACGTTCATAAGTGTACATTATGTTACCTATATGAATAAATGATTTTGGACTTTGACTTTGATATTAAGCCCTAAGAAAGCAAGTGGTGCTTGTAGTCCCCGCGCCTTAGATGGTCACAAACAGTAATGTGCCCATCATCGAGAGAAAGACCTTTCGGTAATGCGCCTGCGCCGCTATTCCTTTTCTTTCTATTAATTTCAATTGTTGCCAATTGCGAGTTTTTTTTTCAGTAATCAACTGAATTTTAGAATGGCACAGTACAAAAATTATTGAAATAGCGACTCCAATCGCAGAATACTGATGATGCCCTGGTCATACTGGGCATGGGAGGGCTATGGGAGCTATCAAAATTATGGATACTGCAAATACAGTAGTGGAATATAACACAGTTCATTATTGTCTCATTCGAGATTAGCCACATCGTTCTTAGTAAATCGAATAAGACAGTTTTGTTCACATTCAAAATTAAATTTAATGAGCTTAATAAAACTTTGAGAGTTGAAACCCAAGATGGATTTACTCTTTTTGTAAATAGTATGAATCCAAGTCAGTTTATAGTCAACTAACTCGTAATAGTGAAGAAATAAAAGGCTTATTATTGTTATTAAAATAATTATATAATAAAATTTAGCACAACTCATTTAATATATAAAAACTACAAACATCCTTGAAAAATCCAATTATTCTGGTAAGCAATTTTAATTGTATGCAAATATCACATTTGACATTGATTTCTTATTTTGAATAAAGTTTAAAAAAAGTAAAAGCCTTCAGTTGTCATAAATATGTTTTCGCTGACAGGTGTGGCGCCGCTTGCGCAAGTCATTATTATTAATCCATAAGGATTAAACATATAAATATAAAATATAAACGGATAAAAGGATTAATTTTGAAGTTGAAGTAATGAAAGTGAGATTGCGTAAATTTAAAGTACTGTTTTTAGTTATTGATAAAAAAGCTTGCCAACGCTTGGCACACTGTTACATCGCTAAAAATAGAAAATCACTTAATACAATTGTAAATGTGACAAACACTTATAGGCAAACATGACATTATTTGACAAAGCAAAAAAACACTAGTAAAAAAATAAACCTAAGAAACTAAACAAAAATTAAACAAAAATCGATGTGTGAGGTGAGCAACTATGTATATCCAGACCAAGCTCGTTTATTAAAATGCTTAATCCGGATATCGGTGAGCTTTGACCAAAACGCGTTCTACGAAATGGTGGGACAAAACTTTTAATGTGCAATAATCTATTCCTTCCAACCATCGTGGTATAATCTGAATATCTTACGTTTATCAGAGTCAAGACAGCGCTAAGTACATCACACGTATGTCAAACCTAAGAACTTTTTGTGTCTTAGAAATATTTATTTTACTTTAAAATATTATTTTTATAAAGGCAGTCATCGCATCACATGGACACCCATTTAGTAGGTGCGTTGCCTTTGAGGAGATAACATTTTTGAAGTTATAAAAGCCATAAGTGGCACGTTAGGAAAAATGATGAGAGTAAATTTTTACGATTTACGATGCGCACCCGTCACAAAAATCCGACACCCTGTTAGTAAGTAAGCTATAATCAACATTTTATTATTTTTCCATTGTATAATGCGATCGTTGAAATTTTTAAAAAGATTTTTATCTTGTTACGCCAAAGAAGTATAACTTCTAACGCGTGTACACACATATTTTTTCCATAACAAATTTGAATATGACCGACTATGAGCACTATTATAATCAATATCAGTATTACATAAAGAAATTAAACATTCATTAGATTTTTATAGATAGTCAATAAAACCTATATGATTAAATGCCTTACGGTTGTTAAAGTCGAATAAAAATACGACAAAATTAATATGATCTTTACCTAATATAGTTTTAAATTGTAATAATATGTTCCTCGCCCGCACCTGTTTTGTTTCTCTTATTTAATTAGTATAAAAACAATTTTCTCACGTTAAAAACCATAAGAGTTTTGAAAGCTTTAATGTGATTTGCATTTTATCTCTACATTAGTCCATGATGGTATTTTGTAATGCAATTTAAAAGGTGTATTATGGGCTCGGTATCTGAATCTAAAATTTCACTTTTAAATTAAGGTTTTAAAAGGGACAGTAATTCTTTACATCTATATTTAAATATCATGTCATTAGTTTTTTGTGTTTATTAGTAATCACAACAATACAGTAATAACAATTTTCTTAACCTACATAGTAATTTGGGAATTGCCAATGTCGAGGAAGACATTAAAAGATCAAGCGATACAAATTGAGACTTCAGAAACACTTCAAGCTTCAGGCCTCTTGGAAACGTCTGACAGTTAATATACGGATAAAAAAAATATTGACTGTCAACATATTAGCGATATGCATGCTTTTTAAAATTTATAAAAAAATAGCGTTTGTCAACACGCCCTGCAATTACCTATCGTTTTCCACCGAGCAGGTGTTTAGTAAATTAAAACCGGTTCTAACCGGGGTTATTCTTTTACCATTAGGGTTGAGAATCGCACCACCAGCCTACACTGTACTCCCATTGAAGTTAAATTCGGAGAATTATAGCCGTGAACGTTTCAAATCTAATTCCATACAGTATCTAACATTCTGACATTGACTTTAACGTGTACCAGACCTAGTGTTTAATCTAATGAGTGGTTTGTTTACAAGTGCTCCTACTAATTGCAGCGTGGGTGTCAGCTATTCGACTGTTGATAATACTTGTTAGTCATGGTGCTTAAATGGCATAACTAGCGCCAGTGTTTTGTTTAGAAATTTCTCATCTCTCGGCTGATCATCCAGTAGGCTGTACAGTACGAAAATATTATTGCTACTCATACCAAATAATCCTTTATAATTAATATAGATTCTTGGATTTTTTTATAATAATCTCACAGCTAACATACATATATTATAAAACAAAACACTTAGACAATATAGAAAGCCAAAACAGGTTAGATAGATAAACAATATATGGAAACAGAAAACAACATACATTAATAGACAAAAATTTATTAGCAAGGATATTGAAATTAGTGCGGGATTGTAAGGATCGGATTAAACCTAATGCGAAACAAATGAATATACAAAGTCATAAAGTTAAATAATCATCGGTTTTTTCAAATAAATATTGCTTATTTAAAATATTTATAAAAGTTATTACGGTTTTTGGTTACATAAATTCAAGATGAGATTTTATGTAAAACATGCACGCATTGGAGCATATAACCACAATCGTAAATATATAAATTTCGTGCGATGTTTAGTAATATAATGAGTAATATGTGTACTTGGTAAGTGGCCAACTCACGTTTTCTTATGTGGGCTGTTTTCGAGGCTTCCTGCTATGCACCTAATTTATATAACAAAGTTTATATAACACTAGTATGAAGACGAAAACAGCATTTATCATCTAATATGTATCTACCTACTACTACTGTGTTCTTGTGTCTTGGTGTGTATCGACACTACATTTATAATATTATTGATACCCTTTTCCAGTAAAATATAAGAAAACCACAGATTATAGTCGTATTTTATTTCCCTCTTCACTGCAGTTTAAGTAAAAGTATCCTTTTTTTTAACTGTATTCATTATAACGCGTTAGGTGCATTAACATTTTGATTAACGACATTGTTATTATAAAATTGTAATATTCCATTTTTAAAAATATAATTACTACTGTCGGTGCGAAACGTTTATTTTTAGACGCGCATGTAACGTTCGTGTCTTGTTGACATTTCGGTCAATGGTTTTATACAGGCATACAAAACTTTTGCCGCAGCCGAGATATCCTTACAGTCTTTGAGGTAAACCGAACTGTATGACTCACCGCGGCTCTTCTAAGGCACTGAACTTATGACCCCGAGGTTCACTCGAACGCCTACAGCTTTAAGCTTTCATAACACGCCTAATAATATGGTACATAGTCGAGATGCGTTTAAAACTATTACTAGATTGTGATTCATCATTTTTGACATTACGAAGCCTTTAGTCCTAATGTTATAATGCAGTCAAAACTTCCGTATAGGGCATTCTGTTCAAAACAATGATAAAATCAACTTTGATAACAGCAGTAAAAGTACTTAAATGATCCTAATCCATGCGATTGATTTGCTCCAGTTCAAACAATTTACAAGTTTGTAATACATTAAAAACTTGGCGATTGAAAAGAGTGGTTGAAAGTTTCTTGCCAGTCCTTCTTGCCCGCTCTACGCCCTTGACTTGGGAACTGGTAGTAAATGTAAATATACATAAAGAAATTTTGTTTTTTTTTGAAAACACTTTGCTAGTATACAATAAATAAAAACATTTTAATTTGAAACTATAAAATACAAATAAGACGGGTGTTAGTTTTTTATTATACACTTAGGCTTTTGGGCAAAGGCTTCTAAATACCAAAAGTTTTTATGTACAAAGTTCCATCCAACTCCGTAGTATTAATAAAGTTTCGAGAATCGAACCCAGCGGGGATAAAACATATAAACCATTTAGCTATAGATTGGTATTTGGCAACAGCAGTTGATATAGTAACGATAATTATATATGTAATTTATGTATCTAAAGATCTGTCCTGAAATGCCTTGATCTGCTGACAAGTTGTCGTTGTAAATCTAGTCAATTTGTGCTCGGTGAAATGACATAAATGTGTAACACGTCAATCACTCAACTATCAGTTCGTTGTAACTTGTAATTGATACATTGATGTATTGCTTCTGAGAAATAACAGGTAAGTTTTATCCGTTGCTTCATTAGTTTAAATGCACGTCAAATTGTAAATCTTTTGGTTGAAGTCAGTCAAAATTTCGTTCCCAGTCCTATTTTTGACGGAGAATTTTAATAACTATATTGGTTAATACAGTTTGATATATAAAATAATTGAAAAGCGCTTCGTAGGAGTATTTAGAACTAAGTGAAGCAATAACATGCATCGTTCCAAGAGAATCGTTTGTCCACAAATTGTAGGTTAAGTGTCTAATGGTTAACTGTCAAGATGACAATACGGAGATGACGTAATACTTGACGAAACTTCAATGCGTACGTGTGCATGTAGTATATATCCCCTTAAAGGGAAATACGAATACACAATCAAATAATTAGCATTTGCGAGTAATGTTCTATTAATATGTATGACTTGATGATCTGTGAGTCATGTTAAAATAATGCAAACGGAATCTTGTCTACGATATGTCTGAATTTATCTTGTTGTTGTTGATTTTTGATAGCTTCAGAAAAAATAAAATCTATCTATCTATATGCTATGCGTTTGTCTCGCTTAAATATCTTGAAATATATATGGAAGTTTTAAACGGTGGGAAATAGGTAGGTTCGAAGAGATCGGACCTAAGTTCGATCTCTTTGGTCTGTTTTAAGGAAAAATAATTAATTAATACATACTTAGTATAATTTTGGTTTTTAATTATTTAATTAATAATTATATTTAATTTTAAGAAATCGACCATAAAATTTAATAAATCTCTAACCTCTTTATTTTTATTTATTAACATTTTATTTATATTACTTTATCGATAATCTTGTTTTCCAAAGATTTGGGTGATTTTTATAAACCGGATGTCACCTGAACACTTTTGTCCTTTATTTTGTTTTTATCTAAAACAATTCATAAGAAAACAATTACACTTAAACAACTGATTTTAATAACACACAAATTCGCTTTATAATAGTATGTATGTGTGGGTACATATGTTTATGTACTTCTTCAATAACGCATGGTGCATAGCGAAAGTCTGGTATGGAGGTTGTTAATCTCGGCAGCAAGGTCAACTTTCGCGGCCAGCTAGTACCAATTATCTTTAATGCTTCAGTAATACCTGATAAATTCTAGATAGTCGAGATAGCGTATCGTTATTGTGAATAATTGTTTAGCCCTATAAATTGGACTCGAAGCTATACTGTACTCTAGAATCTGTATAAAGATGTGTATAACTTTGAACTATACTAAACCAAAAACCAACTGAACAGCATCAAGAGGGACAGTTGAAAACAACTATTCTTAACTTACATCAGTAATAATAATTTAAACTTAAAAAGTTTGTACGTTTAACGCTGGCAGCATTTTCTCGCTGTATACAACAAATATGCCATACTTATTTGGTGACGTAAGCAGCTCTGTAATCACTGGTACTATCTACCTGGTGCCAACAACTTTAATTAGGACCTGTGCACTTGATCCCTACGGACCCAGTCTCTACTCCAAAGGGACAAAATCAAAAGCGGAGAAACTAGCTAAATTTTAAAATTGCCTGGAAGAGATCGCTTGTTAGCGATAAGGCCGCCCGTTGCATCCCTTGTAATTTATATATTGTGTTATCTGTGTTTCTTTAGCAACGAAGTGTAAATAAATAAAAATAAAAAATAAATTACTTTAAAATGGTCTAGAATTTTGTGATTTAAAGGTTTTTCTGTGTATCAAAGAGTAAGGTAGGTATTCCTGATGCCAAGGACATTGAAAGTAATGTTCTATAATCTTAATATATATATTTCTTGTGTGCGTGTGTATGTGACTGAACTCCTTCTAAACGACTGGACCGATTTAGACGAAAATTTTTGTGTGTGTTCAAGGGGATCTGGGAATGGTTTAGATTCACAATTTTGTCCGCTGGACAATGTTTTTTTAATTAATTTTCAATTTATTAGTTGTTGTTGATTTTGGAATGTTTTACATTGGATCCGACAGACTAGCGCTACCATCGCAGTGTCAAATTTTAAATAATATTCGAATTTTAATTTTAGTCTGTCCCGAAATTTAAAAAAAGTTTTGTTATCATTGTGTTATATCGTGTGTGACCATGTGCTGGATCGTTAGATAATGTCATAACATTTGAATAATAATTTTCATCAAAATAGCTTATTAAAAATGGAAATTTTGAAATTAAAGACGTGTAGACAGCACAACGTCTGTCGGATCCGCTAGTATAATATATAATAATAATTATTATTTATCATCTGTATAAATATGCGTTTAAAATCTTTGGATAATGTTTGTATAAATAATAACAAAAAAATGTCTCTGATAATGCCAAAGATAATAAGGTATTAAAAGTAATTGCAAAGCTGTTGTTATTTTGCCAGAAATGCATCTAATTGCGGAGTGTCAACCTCATTTCCTGAAGTTCTGGAAATTTTCGCTTTAATTTGCACGATCAAATATTCCGAAAACAGTTTGTTCACAGATACTAGGAATCGATATATTTACAAGAAAATAAATTAAATTCAAATTTGTATAACCTGCTCGTAAAAATACACGATAATAATTAACCAAATATTTCATACTAGTATCCATAATGATGTATAAAAATCCTTTGATGTTATCAAGAAATTAATTTACAAAACGCATGTATAACGTGTAGGACATTAACCAAAAAATTACTTCACATAAATCAACGTCAAATTATTCAAAGGACACTGAACTAAACTTCTTTCAATTATACGTTGAATTGATGAATCCTTCGGCTTTTTTAATTCGTTAAAAATAGTTAATTTATTACATTTGTGTTGGCATTATTGGAGTTGTCAAGTATCATCATTCTCGTGCTGTAATGCTCATTTTTTTATACATGTTAATTGAAATAACATGTTTCTGTGTGCAACACAAACATAGTTTTTCAATAGCTTCTCATAAAAAACCTTGTTCAAATATCATGATTAAATCGTAACCAGGATAAAATAAACGTCAGCGTTTGTGAGCCAAAAAAAGATTTATCATCTTGAAATAAGTGAAATAGTATTTTTTATAGAACAGGGGGCTCATCTGATGTTAAGTGATACCGCCGCCCATGGACACTCTCAATGCCAGAGGGCTCGCGAGTGCGTTGCCGGTCTTTTAAGAATTGGTACGCTCTTTTCTTGAATTGGTTCGAATGATTCGTTGAGTAGAATTGGTTCGGAAATAAATAGTTTGCAATTCACGCAATTTTATAATAAAATATTCAATAAAAAAATGGCTGGATCAAATCAAATCAAATCAAAATATCTTTATTCATATAGGTAAACTTTTACACTTGTGAACGTCAAGAAAAACAAATTAAATTAATCTTAAATTTACATTACAACCAGTTCGCAAATCAAGGGCGTAGAGCGGGTAAGAAGAACTGGCAAGAAACTTTCCGCCACTCTTTTCATATTTATTAAAATATTTCATAGATACTATACGGCCTTTATATACTTATATGAAGTAACCAGTAGGCAAAAGCAGTATGTAATTGGTAGCTGTCGACAATCAGTTTTATTCAATATCCCTTGATTGCTAGTGTCAAGTTGTTGTTTCGTAGAAGTTCCTTTTATCATCCCGGCGGGCTGCGTCACTCCAATACTGAATGAGCATGATTCACACATTTATTTTTAGTTCGGCATTCCAGTTATTTACTACGAAGATGACATTTTTAACTATAAATGTTGCGCTCATTCAGTGTATGATATCTACTTGGATATTTTAATTAAACGTGGGTAAATTATTCGTGACCACTAATTTATTATAATACAGTGGCTAGTAGACTTTTGTACACAGATAACCAATGACTATGTTAGTTATCAAAATCCTATGGTAACAATTTTTATAGCGTAAGCTGTTTATGTTCTCATTATATCAACTTTTTTAGATACTTCTTCTCTTTACTTCTATTTTTAGCATCTAGTTTAAACAGAATTGTATAAAAGCTTTATACAGTAGAACTCCAATTATCCGAACTCCGACTATCCGAATCGCCGATTATCCGAATCACAAAAAAAAGCAAAACAGCTTACATTGACAGAGATGTTTAAAAAACAATGATTTTTATTTCTAAACTTGTACATAAGTACATTTTATTTATATTTAAAACATGTGAAAATTGCATGTTTCTTTCATTTAATTCAATAAAAAAATAGTGCAATATCAAAACGTAGTTTTTATTCTCTCCAATGGCAATTTAAAAAAAAAACCGATTATCCGAATATTTGATTATCCGAATGGGTCCCGGTCCCCATTAATTCGGATAATTGGAGTTCTACTGTATTATATTATACTTTATAACCAAATTATTGAAATAATATTATCTTTGTTTTAGACACTCATGCCAGTGGGTTTATACACAGGAAAGACATTTTAAGATACCAATACATTATACAATTATTTTTTTAACTATGACACAATGACTGTAATAATAACAACCATTTTGCATAGATTATTGATTTGACAGATATTTGCTATGACATTGTAACTTATCAAAATCCTTCATAAAATAAAAAAAAATAGAATAATAATATTCTCTATTTAAAAAGGTTTATATTTCAAAATGTATACCCATTTTTAACATTAGAAATTGTGTTACTAAAATTTTATTTATCAGGCGATTTATACCAAAGTTCATAAGATATAAAACATGCACACGTTTAAATATTTGCATTATTCATACAGTCAGACTCACTTTCTTACAATTACGAAATTTATGTTTGGTGCCTTTGGGCAGATCAGTCTTGTGAATAATTGTTGGCCACGTACTGTCTGTGTGTTTATCCTCTATTAATATTGATGAGTTACTATTACATTAAGGCTTATTGTTAGTGACAATTGCAAATTGAGGATTATATTGACGAATAGGATTGCGAAGTTATCCAATGTGATCCATGCGTTCGAAACATCTCGAAACAAAAGCAAATAGTGCGCACGTCTTTTGTTTTGTGCGAAAACTATAATCCAAGACCGAGAGCAAATTTGCGTTCTTTAGCAGCGCATCGCAGACGTATTTTTCTTCACGTTATCTACTTCAATAGCAACTGTTTCGCGTCGCACCTCAACGTTTCGCATTGCGTGTAAGAGATTACGCGTCTTCGCACTCGTACGATGACGTAATGTTTGAATTTCAGGTTACATTGTCAGAGTAAGGACCTGTTTCACAATGTAGGGATAAGTTCCAAATATATTTATTACTTATTGGTAGGATGAACACTATTGTTGCGTTTCACGACTGTCAGTTAGCGCGAAATTTCTTCGGAACTTTTATCTTCCGAATAATTTATGTGTTGCATAGTTATTTGGTGCTTTATTCATACATTGTGAAACATACCCTAAGGATACTTTCTGTACGTTTCTCATAATTATTTCTACGCAATGAACTAATTAAGAAGAACGATTATATAAGAGTAAAAATAGTAAACTTTACCGTAAACATAATTTTTTTATAGAACAAAAATGTGCTGGACTTAAGTAAACCGCCGCACGTGGATATTTTCAATGACAGAGGGCTTGCGGGTGCGTTGCCGGTCTGTTATCGTTATGTATATTGTATAGCAATCTGTCGCTATCCCTATGGATTCTTCTCTATCACTTTTGGAAGACGAAATCCCCTTTAGGAGAAGCAGTATTATTATAATTATATTGATATATAAAACAAAAGACTGTCTCATATCCGCGTTTGAAGACGAAACCACAAGTTGTAGGCGTCATGTCTAGTTTATCCATACGAACAGGATTTGTGACATAATTGTGCACATTCCTTGCTCGTAATAACGATAATAGCCGACTGAAGAACGTTTAAAACGTGTGATAGCCGTGCTGTTATAAGCTCTTAGTTAAAATGTGTTTATTTATTTATTTAAAAAACTAAACAGATACATCTTGTTAGAGTAAAAATAATAAAAATAATAAAAAACATAAAATAAACACATTGGACTCAACCACAAAAAGTTTCACTGTTAAAAAATATAATACAAAGCAAAACAAAACAAGACAGTACATAATTTATAAATTAAGAGAACGTAGTAGTAGCTATAATAAAGAAGAAAGGTACCAGTCTTGGTACATTAATAGTTTAAACTTATTCTTAAATAAGTGTGCGAGAAAAGGTCGATATTAGTGGCTGGATCCACACATCCGTTGAAGGGGCTCATGGAACCCAATGTTGGTTCAAGTCGGAAGGTTAAAGGTTCTGTGCGAGCCTAGACATCTGGCAAGTGACATTTGCATAACGTTTTTTGGGTAATCATGTTTTTAAAATAATTTAGACATTTTTTATCTGTAGCCATCGATCATTCGTTTGATTTGTATATAGAAGTAGCAGACCCGATGTATATATTCCTCCACACATGTCTTAAATACAAAAAAAACAACTACTCAAACCAAATCCATATGACCACGCAAAAACGGAAAAGTTATATTAAAAAGTCGAGCACAGAAGACATATAGATGTACATATATTGTGACCAAAAATATTCAATCCTCATAAACTATTTTACAAATCTATTTACTTGGTTTAATATATTGTTATTAGTTTATAGGATACAGTCTGTGGAATTATACAATTATAATTGTTTTATTATATGTACAATTATCGCCAGATCGTTTCTATTGTTTTTCATATACATTTTATTATGTTACATTTTATTATTTGTGTATAGATTATTATTATAAGTGGTGGAAACGAAAGCATCGTGCACTGTAATTTAGGATAATATCAGAAATTTACAAGAAATTAAATGAACGTCTTATAAAGTGTTCACTAGCCTGATTTATACAGTCTTAAATCTCGAAGATATACAATAAATACTCAAGTAATTAAAAACAGCATTTATATTTCCTGTATCAAGAACTTGACTACACATTAATTCAAGAATGTATGAAAAATATGATGCACTCCGCAGAAAACAGATACCTTTACGTAATTTCTAAAATGAGCCATTCGTAAAATATTTTACGACTATAAAACTTATGAATGCTTCAAATACGCATAAGAACCAGGTGGGCCGAAGCAGTGCTTTCAGGTTGCAAAAGTTACAGCTAAAAATTACGGTATAACAAAATGCAGTAGATCTTCATTTGTCATTTCAAAGAATATATTGACAAAATCAGCACCACAATACAACCATCTCCTAGTCGAAGTTTACTGAACCTCTACGACTTATGTAGAGAAGTACTCATTTGCCTCCTGTCCAAAAGAAAATATGGTTGTTTCGTTCTAACCTTGTTGACTTAAAATTAATGTCACCATATACTATTACAGTAGACGTATGAAAATTAATCTACTGTAATCACAGTAACTTAACCGTTGGAAATAAAAAAAAGGACCTTCATTTGTGGCGACTGGCGACCTCACCTGTACAGAACAATTTTAAGACGTATTACCCTTTGTTCCCGAGTTGCAAACAGACATTTATTGTAGGTCTTGAAATGGCGGCAAATACGGTAGCAATTCGATAATAACTTTCAGAAATTGAATGTTTCTTTTACTTGGTACAGTTCGAATTTCTCTCAACAATACGATTATTCCGTATGCCAACTACCAACAGAATTAAGAAATAATTTAATTTCTATTTCTCCACCTAATTTGGTACAAGTATAAGAAACAGTACATATATTTACTATAACATTGCGTACATTTATAAAGATGACCTAGGTCAAACATATATTTATTAGATAGACCTGTTACAAGTATTACTTATATGAATAAATTAGATATATACAGGTGAAATATATCGGGAAAATAATTCAGGTTGTTGATTAAAGTTGTATTTTTTAGCTTATTCTATTGTCTTGTGAAAGAATAAAATGTTTTAAAATGAGTATTTAAAAAAAAATTAAGGTATGACCTTATTTTATAAGCTCTAATGTTTTTACATAGTAGACAGCCTTACAATATGCACATATTAATACAATTATCGCCAATGGACTTTCTTTCTATGTGCACATTTAACATTTGCTCGAACGGTGAAGTTTAAAAATGATCATGAAACAGATTCAGAAATCTGAGGCCGTAGTTGAGGTTGAGTTGAGTAATCTGAGGTTGTAGCGCCACTGATTTTTTTTAAACATCTTTTAAAACTCCCAAAACGTGAAAAAACCAGTGCGTCAAAACGTGCGTCGTCCGGCCAGAAATTTGTATTTCACTCGCAACACATGCAATATTTTAGCTATTTGCTAAACAAATTAGTAGCGTATGCGGCCCTTCATATGTATATGACCTGTTGAACAACTTCACACATTTGACAAGAGAGTGTAACTTCTCGTTAGTACTCGGACAATTGTTAAGGTTTAGAAACTTTCGCGTTAAGTACTTTCGTGCGAAATGTCGTTGGAATTTATCGATTTCTAGAAGCAGTAGGTAAAAGTATGTGGAATTTTGATGGCGAATAGTATTATTTCAAGGCCTAATCAAACAAGTAGTGGTAGAGAAAAACTCCTCGACACATTGAAAGATTTGATTCTGTGTTCTCTATGTTAATGGATAGTAGACTTTAATGTCAATTATAAGGACCACGGAATAACTATGGAAGGGCGTGATTGTATTGATAGTCTAGAGTACTGTATCTATATATGAGTATATATATAATATATAAGCATAGTTCTTGATTTTGTATGTGGAAAGGATATAGGCACTGTTACTATAATAAATATTATTTTGACAACAATATTGTATTGATCCATTATCTGGCAATTAACATGTAAGTACCGTGCCATCTTATTCACGTAAAAATCACATAGAAACAAAATCTCTATGAAGATGTCTTACATATCACTGTATCATAATTATCATAATACTTTCATATTGTTTTTCGTAACTATTGCAAGCCCTTTATTGGGTTGCAATATTGGAAAGCAGATTAACTTTCTACAACGCTCACAAATTCATAACTTTCTCCATAATGCAGGATGCAGCAATTCCTGCAATGTGAAAATACGGCGAGGCCATCATAATTTCTCTATTTATGGCTACATTTATTAAAAGACAATGCTATATACGGAATTAAATTGTCGGTTTTACCTCTATAGTAACAAAAGCATCTCTCTTAATTTTAGCGTAAATACAATTCGAGGAGACAAGACGCAAGAGTACTCTAATTAAAACAGAACTCTGATTAAGTCCAAGTAAATACACAAATTTATATTTAAACTACATTAGAAATTAATCATTATTAAACATGGCTACCGATTAAAGTTAGCTTATACATAGTTATTTGAATCAGATCGGTAAAAGAAAGAAAGAGAGCAAAATGTGTTTTACTCTCTATCTTTTACTTTTATATTTACTTTTATTCAGAGTGTTTTACTTCCCTCTTGAGTATAGAAAAATAAAAATAGCCTATATTCGAGTACACTAAATTTACATTAAGTCCAAGAAATTTAAAATTCACTATTACTTGACCTCCGACGGAGTGAAGGCTTCCAAATTCTTCCACTTGTCCCTATTCCTCGCGGCAATTTTCCATTTTTTCCCGCTATCCTTTTTATTTCATCTTTCCAATTTTTGGTGGGCATCCTCTCTTTCAAACTTACTTAAAACAGAGTATAGTATTCCCTATAGTAGTATTTATCAGTCAGGCCCCGCATTAATATAATAATAATAACTCGTTTATTTGCAAAGTAAACTCAGATTGATTATAAAAAAACGCACAATCCTTATAAAAATAGGCATGCAAATGTCATATTAATTATCATAATGTCATAAATTATCATTTAGATATATATCGACAGAAATCCCGCTTATAACACGGTAGATTGGTTCTCCGTAATTCGAAACGCGTTGTAGGGAATTTTTTGTATAACGCGCCTATGACTTATCTCATTAAATTGAATATCATGAAAAAACTTAGTATTATAGAAGTATCTGCGTACAAATCAAACTGCCATAGTACAGAAATAAAAACATGGGAAATCCCCAATGGGGAATACTCGTGTTATACGATGGACTGAAATCGCATAATATAAATCACGTTATAAGTACCTTTATATAAAGCGGTGTTGTATAGCTGTTGTGTGTCTAGTCTGTCTGTGTGTCTAAATACTCTCCCACATTATTTATTTATTTTTTCACACTTCGTTGCAAAGAAATACAAATGTATATATATGTATCTATTATCTAAAAAATATATAACATAATACATAAAAATATATCTAATAACTAACCTTAAAATTTAATTATTAAAAAATATTATTAAAAGGAGTCCCTTTAGGCAAGGTTCCGAAGATACTGGCAGCGGCCCTTTGAATAGCTAGACTAATTCTTTGTGAGAGGTAGCTGCCAGCTCTTCGTTCTCCTGTAATTAATTATCCAAAAATATGACATTATAAAAGCACCTTGTCTTAAATAACCTTTCCCTTGAAGATAATGTAAAAATTAATCATTTTCTTTTCCATCCAGTACACCTGAGCCCTTTCCCCTTAACACATTGACAAATTCATGCCATAGAATGACATATGACCTGCCTTAACAGCAAACGATACATGAAGCAAGTCCATCGCATTTATTATGTCTGGAATTCGGGCAGTTTATTTATGCATTGCGCTCATTTCGTTTATTGAATGGTCAAAATATCAATGTCTGTTTAAATCAGGTCGAGGTCGTCTTCATAACGACCTAGAGCGTTATGATTTAGAACTAATGCAGGGAAGTAATCTATTTGAGACGAGTACGTAGAATCAATTGTGTTCAACATACATATGCAAGTCACTATATTTACAATATATGTAGATCATTCAGGAGCTTATAAGATAAATTTTCGATCGTTTTAAAAAATTGTCATTTATACCTAACTTCAGGGTGTCAATTTTTTGTGACGGTGTGTGGGTGTCGGTTTTTGTGACGGTGTTCGCGTGCATCTTAAAAAAATACTTTCATTATTTTTACCTCACGCGCCAAAAGAAGTATTATTATTGAAGTATAACTTCAATAATTCATATTGGAAATATAAAACAAACATAGCAATGAAGCATAAACGGTATGTATGAATGTAATTGAATTAATAAATGCAAGAATCATATCGCAATTCTCAGCTTGATAAAAATTATATTTTTAAATGTTCGCACGAACGTGAGTCATGTTTTCACATAAATTTTCTCTCCCCTTGATTTTATGTTAATGTAAACGTGAAATGTATACTACTAGCATATCTAACACCTGCCAGCCAAGCTCTATGTCAAGGATAGAGATTGGCTTCTTTTATCCTTTGTAATCTTTGAGATATAAGCGAGAAGTCTACACGTATGTTTTCGTCCTGATATCCTACATAATATTTTTTCTCTTATATGGCCACAAAATTAGGCACGAAATAATTGAAACAAATACACGTACATACAAATGAAAGCGGTCCCTAGAACATGCAGTCACAACCAACGAAATTAAGTTGATCCAAAAAACTGTAATAATACTCAATATTCATATGTTATACAAACAGCAAATCGCAGCTTTATATTTTCTCACCGATTACAACTAGGGCACTCTTAATTTCGTGTCATATCAGTTGCATTATTGCGACAAAGCTTAAATATAAATAAAATGTAATTTAAATTGCTAGACTAGTGTAGAAGCACGTATAATATTTGTGTAGTACAAATAAATGCCAAAAATAATAACCTTTCTGTTACGTTATTCACTGATACATGCAAAATAGCCTAGAAATGATTCCAGTGATTCATAGAAATAACTCCACGGTTCATTCGTTCTGCAAATTAATCGGTTTATGACTGATATGCTTCGAAGAAATCTTAAGCCATATTGTTAAAATCTTGAAATGAATCATAAACGGAAAAATATACACTTTCTTATTTAAATCCTTGTATACACCTCTTACATATTAATTTTGAAGACTTGTAGACGTTAAACTTTTCTAAAATATTTTTTTTTTCATTTCGTTAATTAAATTTCAAGTTTATAAAAAAGTAGATCCATAAATTCGGCGCTGACTAGATAAATTAGTTGACTAAAAAATTCTTAAAAAATATTTAAAAAACTCAGCTATCTTTTACTATTGTTTGGCTTTGTTTGTTCCTTCATATTAAATATATATTTTAATCTACCAATCAATCAATCTTACAACTGTGCTTTGTAAAACTGTGCTTTATGTTTCTGTTTCAATGTGTATTCCGTTTTGGCTTTTGTGTGTAATGTAATTGTTTGGATATTTTTAAGTGATTAGCTGTAGGAATACTTAAATAAATAAAATAAAATAAAAAAAAACATCGTAATGAAGTAATGTATTATGGTACAAATCATTGTTACTAATACAAGCAATTTGAACTTTTCTCGTAATTTAAATGAAGATTTAACACCCAAGAAATAAATTGTTACTGTTTTTTACCGACACAGATGTTGGCAGAGAAATATTCCTCGAACATTTTAACTGTTTAGAAGCAATATTAACAATTCTCGAGGACATTGTTGCAGAACATTTGTTACATTTACACGACTACACACGTAACATTTACAATTTAAATTCTACACGTGATTTAACTAGTATAATTGACACTTAAAAACATACCGCAGGCGGTATGTTTTTAAGCCATCCGTTTTAAACCATCTAATTTTTTCTATTAGGGAATCAAAGCAAAAACATTGCCTTGTCAAATATATGTAAAAAGAACGTATGTGAACACGTTAAAAATTATATAAAATATATTCAAAATTTTTGTCTTTCGTCTTATCCTACGTTTAAAAAATAACAATAGAAAAAAATACTTCCATCATTTTCCGATAACGCGCCAAAAGAAGTATAAGTTCAAAAACGTGTCTGATTTCAAAAGTTATTCAATATGGGTACACTAATTACAATTTGCGTTCTAAATCGATGTATTGTGTATTGACAAGCGCATACCAGATAACATTATTTTATAACAAATATAAGTAAAATACTCTCTGTTTTACGGTTGTTAATAATTAATTAAATTAGTCGTAAATACTCTTGAGTACATTATCTATGTATCACAATTTGTGTTAATAATTTCTTTTCAATTTGAAATTTAAAAATGGAACTTGACTTGAATTATCAAAAATTGACTGTCAACATTTTGCTTTTGATAATTTGACTACAACTCACTGTCAGATGGTTTTACGATTTTCGAATGCCTTTTAATAGTTTCTCCATTGCTTAGCGTACTTAGTGGTCAAAATGAATCTATTTAACTCAAATAAACAACAATGGATAAGCGGATAGAATAGTTTTACTTTAACCTATGAAGTCATCCAGACTGCACCTAGTGCATACAATAAAGCAGTTCATTTAGCGATTGATGACTCGATAGTACATTTCAATTTATGGCACCATTGAATTCTTACAACGCTCAATCATTACCCTAGATTCTGTGACCGCTGTGTAGGCATAGACTGCACCAATGTGTGTATTTAATAAGCGAAATTGAACAGCCGTGTTTTATTATACCTCGCCATATGTTGGTACTGCTTTGTATGAACTATCAGGGTAGGTCTATCTATATTGGTAGTATCACAGTAGGCTTCTTATTCAAGTATTATAAAATTGTATTATGGGCTGATTAAAATTTTTAACAATAGGAAAATTTTAAATTCCATAAATTAAGATTATCTTTTTAGTTAGTTATTAATATTCTATCTTTTGTTTTTTTTTTGGAGTAATTTTTTATATATAAATATTTTTTTATATTACTTATACTCTTCATGCACTGATATTTTTTTATTATTACTAGGGTTTCTTGGCAGAGATCGCTTATTAGCGATAAGGCCGCCCATTGCATCCCTTTAAATTTTTATGTATTGTGTTATTTGTGTTTCTTTTATTAATTAAGTATTGCTACGAATGGTCAATAAATAAAAAAATAAAATTTGTAAAAGTTAGGTTACAAATGCACGAGAATTTTGTATGAATAGATTTTACTGAGGTACTGATAAATTGAACACACTTAAGTAACATATAAGAAATCTTTCATTCGATTGAATTGTAGATAGAATAGGATTTTTATATGAGTGTATTTGATAATACTACTGGGCCACTTATCGAGGAAGCTAGCAAACATCGCCCTACGACTGAACGCGGCTAAGACCTGTCTCATTTCCGGGTTTAAGTGGAGATCGGAAGCATTTGTAAGAGAATAAATGTTAAAGAATGTCGTTTAGGTAACTGTGACGATCGTTATCTTGTTAATCTCGTGCACCGTTGCGCTGCATTGGTTAGCGTGCTTATCGCATGTCTGTATGCAAGGTCGCTGCGCGTTACTGAACATAGGTATTTAAATTCCTTTTTATTTGAAACAAGAAAAAGCAGTGGATCGGAGTTTAGAATACTATTTCTAAATGCTTACGTACATGTTAACTGTGTTAGATAATGTAATAAGCACGTAAAAATTAAATAAAGTATTTTTTCTTAGTAATATAGATCTAGTGCAGAGGCTAAACCTTTCCGATATAGCATAATTTATTTTTTTGCAAAAAGTATATATTTATATATTATATTATAAATTAAAGTCACATATTCACGTATTATAAATTAAAGCCATTCAGGTCACAATACACAAAAACTAAGCAAAATCGTCAAAGTTAAGTTATTAAGAATTTTTAATAAATAATAAATAATAATAATAAATAAATAGTAAATTAAGAAAAAGGAGTTTATTGTGTGGTAGAAAAAAAATTAGACAGTTTCTCTGTCCAGTAGGACAACACTACATCGAACTAATATAAAACTTATATACATTGTATATAAGTATATTAGTAATATTAGTTCGATATATGTACAGAAAATTATAAATGCGAAATGTTTTTTAAAACCTTCACAGCGTAGCTGGTGTTTCGCCAGTGCCCCGTCTTGAGAGTCTTAAGGAAAAAAGTACTGAATTGGTTATGCTTGAAAAACTTATAATTATTATATTGCTCGTAATAAGACGGTACATTATCATTTTTACTAAATATATTGGCCTTAAGCGGCCATTTCTTTTTATTTGAATCACAACAGATTGTCTAATACCACATAATATAATAAACAAAATTTTTTCCTGTAAGGTTGGAAATGATATGTAAGTAAGCTTTTTGTGTAAAAAGATGTAACATTTATTCAATTTTAAAGTTACGTTAATTTAAAGATCAAAGTACAGTTTTTGTTTTTTGGGTGATGGCTTTTTATTCTATGAGGAATGGTATGAAAAAGTTTTACCTGGATAAATCTCTTTTTTAATAAAATCTTGACATGAATTCAAATGCAGGGATTAAAGAACAAGTCACGTACTGACCCCACCCAAGGGTTGTTCGAAAAATATTTTGTCCTTTGAAATTGTTGAAATATTTCTTAATATAATTCATTTCTAACAACTTCAAACCTCAAAGTTTTTTTGGTAGATCTTGACATAGTTGCTGCAGTATAGTTAAAATATATAGTTACGAAAACAAATATTTGTATAAAATAAATAAATGCTTAGGCTTAAATTGCCTCTATGTTTAGCGATTTATAAACATACATTATGGTAATTAATACAAAATCAATATTTGTTTAATCTCACGTTTATCTTGCCGTGATAAAATTTGTGAACTCTAGTTTTGACACAACGTAGGTGTTGTGTTGGTGGCTGTGGCCTACATTCTGTCTAATCAGAGCCATAAACTATAGAGTAAAAATGTTTTCATACTTTTGATAACAGGTTGTGAGATGTTATTCATTCATAATAATCACTATAACAATCCATATATTTGAAATTAGAATATTGTTTCTGGCCAGTCACAAATCTTGATTAACAGGCTTTGGTTTTTAAAGTGTATGCTGCTGGATGTAGATAACGTAAAGTTTCGATTTAATTATACAATATGTATCAGCATTAACAAGTTATTCCTATTTTAAAAATAGAATTTCTGTGTTAGTCTGTGGCATTACATTTCCGGTTAGACAAATAATTGTATATAGACAATGAAACCTATAAAACCTTTTTTTGCGTTACATTTGTGGATGGATAGTAGAGGTTTTGTTTATTAAACTGATGCGATACACGAATACCAAAATGTTTCGATTAGCCTTATGGGCGTATATTTTGATAACATTTATAATGATAACAGGTTGTAAAACATGGTAAGGCCTTCATTCATATGTATTTAAATTTGTTTACTTTTTGTTTTCCGGCGCTCCAACTCGTAAACTTGGGTGGTTTCCCATATAAGCCTTACGAGCGAATGTGGGTGTGTGAACCAAGTTTATTATAGTGTTTTTTCGCCTTTTGGGAACATGAATTATTACGCATTATATTATTTGTCTTACAATCAAAATTAACTTCATACTAAATATATTTTTAATAAATAAAAATGTTTCAAGATCAAGTATCACGTAAGTTTTAGGGGGAATGGGGGGGGGGTCTTAGATTTTTTAATTAGTGATTGCGTCAACAGTAATTATTTACTTTTTTAAACATTACTCACACATTGAGTATGCTTTGAATACGTAATGCATTTCGATTACCTACAAAATATTCGTTTATGTACTATTATTTTTGAGAGCTTTGCTTGACAAGACAACGGCCCCTTTATAGAAAACATAAAACTAAAGTTTGATCCGTGTGACAGTGACGTTTGGCAGCATATTATATGAATTATATTATCAGATTACAATATGTTGTCAAATAATTCTTATCGACAACCGTGACCATGAATACACGAAACTTCAACGGTGTAAAGTCCTCGTATCTATCTACAGTAGTGCTAAAGTACTTACTTTTTTTATTATTAACTAGTTTGTTTGTTGATTTCAATGTATTAACTGTTCTACTAAACATCACTAATTACTCGTTTTTATCTCATTTTACAGGAGCCTACTCAAAATATCACCAAATAAACAGATAATACAAATTTCGTTAGAACTTTGTCATTATTTGATTTCACAATCACAATTAACTCACAGTGTCTGCGAGGGTGTCACCAATAAATTAGGATAAATTTATTCACCGCAACAGAAAGTACAGAATTGTATTTACATAACAATACACAGTATTAAATGGGGCAAATATGCAACCGATGCGCATAAGCAATCTGACGCGCGTCTAATTATATCCTGGGCGCGTCAATGAATTTCTACTACGTTTTAATTGTTACAATTATGAAGAATCTCGCCAATTGATCCTGGGTTTTTTCACTCATCACATTTCAGTGGGAACTTGTAAATGTCCGTTAATAGACTTGAGATAAAACTATACATAATCTTCCTTGACTCAACTATATAATAAAACAATCGTATTAAACTATGTAGTCTCCTTATTTCATTTAGACATACATATATGTAAAAATAAGCGTAATTGCGCTGTTTTTACTGAGTGCTTTCGTTTCTTATTGTTACATTGTGTTTACGCTGTGATGAAAAGAGACAGATAATTGTTTAAACAGTAGAATTATTGATTAGGCGGGTAAGTCACTGTTGCTCACAGATACATCGGGTAATGGTGATTTACGTTGAATTGTTTTGGCTTAGACTCACTATTTGCCCGAAAAAGTACCAATAAAACAGATGATACTTGATGATGATGATGAAGTATGTATGATGCATACATACTTCATTAGAAGCTTCAGAAGGGTATGGCAGCACGAAAACATTATAACTTCATTGCAGGTATAATTGCTATAACTAAATGTTTATATTTGAATGTGTAATTCGTTTTTGGCTTTTGTGTCTAATATAATTGTTAAAAAATGTTTTATGAGTAGCTGTACGATACCTTTAATAAAATAAAAATTCGATTAAGTTGAATTTATTACCGTCACATTACAGAACGAACGAATATTATACCCGTTATCATTCTAAAATTTATTTATAACCCGGCAAATTTAAATATTTCCTACTCTATATAAACCCAATATGATAGCCACAGGGGTATCCAACCAATATTAAAGTTCTTACATAAAACGTATTTCCTCGTTCTGTAATTCAATCGATTCTTTAATAGTCTATACTGCGTTGACATTTGAAGAGGCTTACGCAGGATTATAGGTTTATTTATTTTGTACCTCACTGTACTAAGCTCCTAAATCATTCTTGAATTTAATAAAATTTAAATTATTCGGTGCTATTAACCTTGTATGTGAGTTAGATCATAATATGACGTAGATATTCAATATAAACACGTTTTTTAGTTGAACTTAGATGACGTAGTGTTATGAAATTTTCTATATATTTATTGTTCGGGCTTGCATTACATAGTTATGTTTTGAAGTGCGCAACTAAACATTCTAGTATGAAATATTTAATTTATAAATTTAAAGGTTATTAAAACCTCCACATATGTGATTATTAGAATAAATAACATGTTAATGGCTTATATATATTACTGACCTTAAACATTTAAACGTCAATGACCTAATTACTTTTAGACATTAAACAAAAGAGAGTGATTTTCCTTACACATCATTACATAATATTATTATACTAATAAGGCTTATCTAAATAGTGACTCGACTTTTCACGGAAGGTCAGGTGAGGCACAATTGTCTTTGTAAATACCACTTCGAATTTGGCACTTCGTTCGTAACAATAATAACATTCCATAAAAGACAAACTTGAATTATTTATCACAGTAAATATGTAGTGTCAGATTATTCTATAATCTGTGAACGTATATATTGTTGACACAGTAAGTAGCCAAATATATATGTTTTTACGAATTGTAATATAACTATCTACCGATATAAAAATCTACTTGTAATATTTATTAATCGTCCCAAGGCGACGAAAACAAAAACGGGGAACTTATAATGACGCCATAAAACAAAAGACGATCTTTTGAAAATTTATAACGAGTTAAAGAACTGCAATCGAGTAAATCAGATGTAAATCACTTGCGAAGTTTTTACGATCGCTTAAGGCGTTTTAAAATAATATCCGATGAATCGTCAGTTAATTGAAATGCAGTTAAACCATTTTTAGAAAGCTTTGGACGCACGCCAGCGTAACAGACACTGCATGGATTTTTGGTTCAACGCTACGGTCAAGGTTACTTAAGTGAGCGATTAAAATCATCTGCTCGTATTCATTAAAGCTTCATTACATTAGCTGCCAAAATATCTTTACTTTTTTGATGTAATGTGATCTAAATCGTTTAAATGCATTGGGACTCAAATTAAATTAAAAAGCTCTTGACGAAAAGCTTAATTATCTTCGTATTATTTTTTGAATTTGAAATTGAATTTCGAATTTTATTTAAACGCTCGTATTTTTTAATTTTAGAATTTTATTCAAAAACTCTGTGTTTGTTATTTGTCGGTCTCTTTTTTTAGCTTAACGATAGTAACCTTACGATTCCGTGTTTTACAGATTAACGCATATCTTATGGTCCTTGTATGATTAGGTACCACTGGAGCATTCCTAGTATCGTGTTGTCAAATACTGAATATGCTTTGAATATCAGAAATATTCATGTGTGTATAAAATAAACGAAAATTCCGCATTCCTGCGTAACTATCTATGTTATGAACATCCTTCATAATATTGTAATGACGGAATACAATTAGGAAGTACAAGCGTTTCCCGTAAATGTGCCAGATAAATGATGTTAGATTTGGCAAACTTCCACCCTATGAAGCAGGTTTATTACAATTCGACGTATTTATGACTCATTAATATTTAATCATTGATTGTAAAATCTATATAGATAGTACGATAACAGTACTATCAATTTCAATATGTTGACAAAATTTGTTTGAAATTAAACCTCTATGGGGGACGCCCATCTTTCTTACATTAATATATTGTTAGAGACTTAGGTTAAATGATTTATATGAAAGACAAGATGAACATTTTGTTTGATGTAAACTAAACAATTGTTTTTTGGGATGCTTTCTTGAATCTACAATTTTAAACAATTTTGTAATTCAGTTAATCAGATAATTGATTTGGGCTGGGTTTTTTTTTTTTGCTTTGCATGTTTTTTAAAGGTGGGTATAGTAATCTTCCATTCCGAAACAGATATTACATCATAATTCATCTCATAAAATCTTCTTTGTATTATAAAAGGAAGTATTTTTATCAACTTTGACAATGGACATTGATAAAACACAGATTAAATATTGTTCAAGAGTTTTTGGAATTGCATTACTATGCTAATTTGAGACGTTTAGTATGATTAAACACACGGCTAAACATGTTTAATGGGTTCGACCTTACGACGTCTTTCTCGCAATGAGGTGTTTTCTTATTGTAGTATTGACGTAAGAATATCATAATTGCTTCATCACTTCATAATTAGAATATTATTTCTAGTACGTAATTATTTAAGTAACTATTTAAACTTTATCCTATTCTATATGAACTCTTTCTTTTGATAACGCTTATAATATTTTTTTTTGATGACATATTTTGTCTGAGCCTCAGAGATCTGTGGCCATAAATCTGTTTTATGATAATTTGTCAATCTAATAGGCAAGTAGGTGATCAGCCTCCTGTGCCACACACGCCGTCGACTTTTTGGGTAAAAGCCGGTTTCCTCACGACGTTTTTCTTCACCGTTCAAGCGAATGTTAAATGCGCACATATAAAGAAAGTCGCGTAGGTAGCCCAGCCGGGGATCGAACTTACGGCCTTAGGGATGAGTGTGGCACGCGGAAGCCACAAGGCCAACACTGTTCTCTTCTACGCTTTATTAAGAAACATATTGTCTAGTACTTTCTAACAGTAAAAAAGACTTTTTCAGAAAGATATAAAAATGACCATAGAACAGGGGACTATGATAAATTCTGACTTAACTAATATAATTTAAAATTGTATTTGCATTTAACAGTTTTATTAAATGAATGTCTGTTTCTATAAATTCAGATACGTTATTCTGCAACCGACGTTACGCGATATATGTAATTTGCTTATCTACTTTTTATCGCCATTCGGCCTAAAAATACAGGTAAACAGACTACTGTGCTAAACTAAATCTGCGCTCCAAGGTCAACATTCAAGGCTGAGCGCAAACCTGGTGCGTATTTTCAACAGGATGTTTATAAACTCCATTGATGAGTTACACATCGTAAACTTCTTAAACTCATAATACCAGTAACCGTGAGTGATCTATTGGTGTGCTATCTCGCTGTTTAGACATATGCTATGACAACTATTTTTATATGAATGCTAATTAATCCAGCTTCTCTTCAGCCTATTCACACTTAGTTGTCATATATAAGAACTTAATCTAACACCCATTCAACATAGAGTAAAATATGTTAACTAAAGAAAACTTTAAAAAAAACATTCGACGTACAAATTATCGAACTCTGTGATAATAATCCAGACTTAAAGTTACTCCAGCTATTAAGGCGCAGGTGATAAGAAAATATTAAAATATGGTGTTTCGTTTGATTGTGATTGGTCAACAGTATGTCTACTCTAACACGCTCAGACACGCTGCAATAATATGTCATTTAATCCATTCATATTAAACGAATGTTTCGTCTTTCGTTTTAAATTCTTCCTACTAAATATAGTTAAAGTAAATTAAAATAATAGTTGAATCTAAACTATTCCCTATTGCGGTAGTCAAATGTTCCATTTTCATTCATAGATAGTATTATTCCTGACTTTACAAAAAGACGAATGTATTATTGTAAGCTCCTTTAAACATATGAAGTCTGGAACATCTGTATCAAGGGACCTTATACCTAATTCAGGCTAAACGTGTTTCGAATCGAGTAAAATAAAAAATAAAACGCACTCGCGACAACTGTTTTTGAGTTCGCTACTCAAAACGATTTTATAAATTGTTTTTAAAGTCTCCTAATTTAAGGATAATGTTTTCATATAAAAGCAGTTGACTATGAAAGGTGGTATTTGTATTGTTGATTGCCAAAACTACAAGACAATAGACTATCGGTTATAAATCGTGTCAATATGTATTATTGATTTTAGATATAATTGAAACATAAAATCGGTAAATGAGAGTAATGTAAATAAATAATGTAATTTTTATATTGTCAACAATTGTTTGTACTTTACAAACTAACAATTTAGTTTTCCTCTTGTATTTAAGAACTCAATCATAGACATTGTTTTAATCGTAACTACAGACATTTATAAGAATAACGGTTTTAAAAAATATATCCGCTTTTGAAAGAAAAGAAAGAAAAATCTTTATTAAGTAATCACTGTCGTGGGCCGCTACTCTCTTCAATGTGACATATTAATGATTTTAGGCACTTGTCGTAATAACTTCTATGTGACATACAATTTTATCATTACTTAATCCAAGTTCCAACTGACCTACGAGAAGATACGAAAGTAGACAATATAAAAAAAAACGATATCAGTTCTCATTCTGTCAAACAATTATATCGACTTAACAGCGGTGTAGTCGTATTATTGCAAATATATAAAGTGTCTTAAAATTACTTTCTCGAAATTATTGCTCACGTTTATTTCGGGAAATATTTACGTGACTGATGCATGTCGTAATCGATTGAGGTAATTCCTCAATAAACACTGTAATGCTAAAATATAGGGGATTTTGGAATTACTTTGAAATAAAGAAACGAGGATCTCTGGTTGTTATTAAATTCTCGTGTATAAGTCAATGACATAAAAAAATAATAATAATTAGATGGTTTCCCTTTTAGACTCAAAATTATACATATCCGTGAGATAAAAAAAGAGTGGCGGAGATGTTATTGCCAGTTCTTCTCTTCCGTTCTACGCCCTTGATCTGAGAAATGGCAGTAAATGTAAAATTAGATTCATTTAATGTATATTTCTTTTTTTTGACGTTCATTATGTTACCTATAGGTAAGTCAAATGAAATATATGAATAAATGATTCTTGACTTTTGTTAACAATGCATATAGTATAAAGTTGTGGAAGTTCGACTCTGGGTAAAATAATAAATATTTCTGTAGTTTTAAGTGACACGCCCCTTAAATTATGTCCCATCAAAATGTTGCCAGACTGCAAACCAGGTTTACTATATTTCGTCTTAAAAACTAATTCAATTTAATTGCTCTCTTTTGTCTCTTTCTATCAAATTGTGTTTACGCTGTGGTAAACGGTCAGAAGAAGTGTAACATTACATGCCCGGTTGGTTAAAGACAATATCTAATATCTTAGTAGAAATTCGAGAACTTTGAAAGCATCGTAAGCTGACATCATTCGACACTTAAAAATGTGCCGTGTAATACAAGAAATGTCTAGACCAACAGTAAACACTAGGTAATGCAATATGATAGCTTTATTTTATTTTGCTACGTTTGTAACAGGACACAATTTAATACGCAGTTTATTTTAATTTTAATTTGGGTTTTAAATGAGCATACATGTCTCGTTGTAATTAAACAGTTTTATAGAAATAAAATATGTACTATATATTTTATATAGAGTAAAATAATTTAAAATAGATTAAATCATTCGCGATTCGCAAGAACTCGGACATTGGAATTTTGATATTAATAATTTCTTAGTTTATAATTAATTATTTCGGAAATAAATTATTCTGTTACATTCTTATATTTTTTAAGGATACGATAATGTACCAATATAAACAGTACATAGGGATAACCTAATTTTTGACTTTTTTTTATAGAATAGGGGGCAAACGGGCAGGAGGCTCATCTGATGTTAAGTGATATGCCGCCCATGGATACTCTGTTATGTTACTATGTATATGATGACTGTGTTAGTGTTTCATTTATTGACTCAAGTGCTTAAAACATAGCATTACCTCACCGTGCATTGTGCACTTGGCGACGTGAGGCCGCATTTCAATTCCCATTTTGAGCGTGATTCAGAAATTTGGCTGCAAAACTTTCAACGATCTATTTGAGTACTTGTACATCCTTAATTTCAACGCTATACCATTATGGAAACGACTTTTCCTTTACGATTTCCAAATTTAGTTGGTCACGGAATGGAGTTTGAATAATGGTTCTAGAGTACCGTTTTCCATCCAACCGTTTCTTCTTACATAAAATGAAACATTCATTTTCCATATAAGTTCTGTTTTAGAAATGACGAATGTTTTTTGATTATTGAGGGCTATCAATCAATCTATAAACATAAGAATTGACGTCTTTGGTCAACAGTAAAATTTATATGATTTCAAAAATTTTAACAAAGATAACTAATGCATACTTATCGGATTAAATTACTATTACGTTTGAATATAAAACATTCAGTTTTATTCATACATTTTTTTTCAAAAACGTTTATAAATTCAACCAATCCCCTATAACAGAATTTAATATTAAATAAAATCCGTACTATCAGTGTAATGTAAAGGATAATCAAGGCCCCTCCTCTATGCGGTTCTTATGATGTATCACATAATTCAGAATACGTTAAAGCCTGGCATCTAGTATTACCGTTAGGAACCAGATGGCGCCAGTTATGCACAGGTTATGCATATAGGCCACTAAAATAGTTTTAGCATGAAAAATATCTGTGGAGCGTCTGTGGTTAGTAAAATGTTTCGCGCTTAGAGACGTCAGCGGTGTCATTTGTTTCTTCGTAAAATTATGCCAATTATATAACAATAATAAAATGTTTTTTTTTTAATTATCTTCAATGATGTTTATGTCCAAGTTGCAAAACATAACAATCGACTAACGAACTACGTATTTAAGGGGTGCGGCAAATAATACATTATTATTCGACTAATTTTTCATGCTAAAATTGCTTAGATAAGTACTAAATATTATTTTACAAGTCATTAATCAAAACCATAAATTTTGTTTGCGTGGGATGTCTTTCATAGACAACCTATGCCCTGAGGAATACTAAACATGTTTTCTTTAACGATTTGTTTACTTGTTGTAATTTAATTTGGTCACCGTCCAAGTTTAAATAGGATTGGCAGCATATTCGTTTTCGTACGAAATTCATCAATTAATTTAAATTACTTGTCGCCTTTTTTATTATAACGCTGATTAGTTATACATTAAATTTTAAAAATATACAAAACATAATCCACTGTTTTTTTTAAATCTGTCGAAAAATCGGAAACCAACGATAAAACCATAAATAAAATTCTTCTTAAATATAAAATAATAAATAACGGTTTGACAGTTGACATATTCTTAATCCTTTCGTAGAAACATATCACAAATGTACTGGAATGGAATTTTCGTATATGTAAACACCAGTTTTGGTTGTCATTTGTAATTATCCAGCAAAATTGTTAGTATATTCCAACGCGTTTGTTTGCCTTCTTGCAATGTAATGCGATCTAGCGGCCAGCGTGGGACCGCTACAAAGTCGGTACCTCGATTATTTCTAAGTATAATGTTTCGAATCACATGATTCTAAACATTCCTGAAACAATGTAAACCATCGCTATCTTGATTGAAGCAGTAAATATCTTATCTCACATAATGGCCAGTAAACTGAAAATATGTATCTTATAATTAAGGCGCGGTCCATTAATAAATAATTCATTTTATTCTATCGCGATCGTAAAATGTAGAAAGGGCCTTATACATGATCATAATGTCGTGTGAGATTAAATAATCGTTGAATATACTTTCATTCAGTTACTCACGTTTATAGTCATGAACTCAATCGATATATACCATAGCATAGCTTTGCATTAAGATAACAGGTGCAGGTTTAGTGGTTATATTATTTGAAAACTGTTTTAATAGTTGTATTATAATCAATAATGAAAATAGGTATTAGGTAGGTGGCCTCAATTTCCGCAAGTAAAATAATAAAAATAATACAGGATTCTGTTTAAAAAATTTGGGATGTCTATATCTATGGTCTATAAGTGACAATGTGTAATTGCCAAATGTCACTTGCAAAACGTCACGTACATCGCGCGGCGGGAAATAATTTATATATATATTATTATAATTTATATATATATATATAAATTATTCATAAATAGGAAGTTGTATTTAATCGTGCTATTACTCATAATTCTGTTGTCTTTAAACTAACAGTCAAATTTCAACTATTTTTTTAGGTGCATCATTATTATTTTCACACACCAACTCCTTCGGCGATGTACCTGGTGCCCAGTTGGCACAAATAAAAGCCATAAAAAAATTGTTAATTGTTTTTTTCTACGAGTATGCTTCTATCTATGTAACAATGAAATGTGTATGTAAGTTATATATACGCTTAAATTGACTTAAATACTATACAGGAATATGCAACAATTTCTGTCTCGATTTACGAGCCCGTCGGTATTGAAAATTGCTCATGAACTTGGCCTATGAGCTAAGATTGGGTCAAATAGATACAACGGATGATTGGATGCCCGGCATTATATTCAATGAAGCAATTAATTCTATATTGAAGCCCGTTTAGATTATTTTTATTAAAACCTTTAGATTAAAACACAGAAGTGGAATACCAGTAGATGATTATTGATTGACATTTCACTGAATTTCATGATTATCATTTAAAACAAAAAATCAAGGCAAATTTAAATGTCGGGAGTGGGACAAATAGCCACTCTTATATTTAAAACGAATGTAAAATTATTTTTTATGTTTGTCTATCATTTATAAACGTGATGTCCTATTTTATATCTTTATAGTAGTAGCCCGTTTTATGATTAATGTCGGTTGGGTCCTTTAGGGTCACTGTGAGACTATCTACGGGATTATCCCTAAATTATTAACCCTTTAATTTAAATATTTGAACCGTATTATAACCTCTCTAATGTAAATTGTATTTAATATAACGTTAAAAGATGAATTTTAAGTCCACAGTTATATTTATGGAAAACTTAAAATTTAAATAAAAATTTACCTTTTCCGAGTAAAATTTGATATTATTTATAATCTACAACGGTTTAAAAACTTTTGTAGTAATTTTTGAGTTAAATACAGATTATGCAGCTTAATTTGCCTTTGACTTACAAACATACTCGGAACGTCTTTTAAAATTCCAGAACATGACTTCAGCTTTAAATAATCATGTTTGTCAAACAAAGAATAAATACCATTACCATACAAGGCTTTATGGGTTATTATTGCAAGGAATGTATCAGGATGGCGCCATATACGCGTTTTTAACATTTACTTAAATTGCATCAAGTCGCCTAATTGACTTAACAATGCCTATTTCGGTTCCGTGCACTTGGCATTTTATACTAGGAATGGACTGTGGAACTTTTTAGTTGTTTTATATAAAAAGTCTCGCACCCCTGTATTAATTTCTCTTCGGACATCGAGGCAGAATACCACCCGTTTCACCTTGGCCTCCGTCGTATAACTGAGTTCAAGGCATTTTTAGGCAGCGCACAACCACTATAAAGAACCAACTGCTCACTGAATTATTTGAAAAGAGTGTAACAATTCTTAAAAGGCCGGCAAAGCACTCGAGCCGTCGTATTGAGTGTACCTGGGCGGTGGTATTACTTAACATTAGGTCAGAGATTTTATATAAATTACCATGTTTACGTGTTTATGTAAAGTAATGTCGTCGCAGCTAACATGGTACTGCCTTTAGTCCACCTTTTATAGGATTGGATGTCTAGTCCATGAAGTCGTCATTATAAAAAGTGTAATCATCCAATTCCACAAACGACGTCCTAGGGTATCTGCAATCGGTTAAGAAGAGCTCTCTGAGTAGCAGTGTACGTGGAGTTTAAATGTATTTCTGAAGATTACCAAAATGGCCAAAAAAATGTTCGGTTTGAGAAAATTGTTAGAAAATACATTGGTCCTACCGCATAGTTAGACATTGTTGCAAACAGAATGATCTAGATGTCTCAAGCGGTCAATAGCTCTTGAATCTTGGTCATTATGCAATAAAGGCGTTTGATTAATCAATAGAGAAGAGTGGGTCCTGCCGACTCCTGCGACCCATTCGCGCTAACAATATACTTCCTCCAGTTTTGTTTCTAGTTTATTTGTCCCCTACATTTATGATCTACAACTGTTACCTATTCATAAACCATAGAATTTTTCGTGTTGTTTTAATTTAGCTTAGAGCATTTACTCTGATGCCGGGTTCTTAAAATTTATTAACGCTACTTTACGTATGTGTAAAAATCTATCGTTTAAAACTAAAGGAATTCAACAAAAGTCACAACTAGATTGTATAAGAAACTATTGAAGCATTCTTCTTTATTTACGAGAACACTACGAGTGCATTAATATAGTTTCATTTCATTCAATTGAATCTGGTATAACCGTTGTTTGAATCAAAATTGAGTAGTTCATACAGCTGCATTATATAGATTATTTTAGACTTAGCTGTGTGGATATTTTTATTTGTTACTAGCTGACCTGGCAAGCTTCGTATTGACATGTATATCATTTATAATAAAAAATAGGGTTCGATCGTAGAGGGGTTGTATGTATTTTTTAATGTTTTATCATAAAAATATATAAATGTTTCTAAAAATTAAAAAAGAACAATTTAGGGGTGGACTACCGACATTTATGGAGATGAAAAATTGATGTTGTCCTATTCACACAAAATTTCATAAGAATCGGTCGAGCCGTTTCGGAGGCGTTTAACTACAAACACCGCGACACGAAAATTTTATATGTAAGATTAGGCTGTGTTTACGACTTGAAAATCCCAAGAATAGGGTTCACATGACATGAATATTTTTTATATAACAAACTATACCTAGGAGTAACATTGTTGGAACAGTTAAATAACACATTAAACTATTGTGTCATTGAAGTTTCTAAATGTGACCTATATAGTTTTATGACTACGTTCATTGTTATACACAGGAACGGATTTATTTTTAGAATATATTGTGCAAATTGATTCTATTAAATAAGGCTTAGTGCATAGAAATCTTGGAATTAGGTACTTGTGACTCAATGTTTGCTAAGCAATAGGTTTGCTGATTACCTAATATTATATATTATTATTTTGGATTTATCGCAGTTGAATGCCTGAGCACATCTGTTATTAACTGATATTTTAAAGTGAAAATATTTTTGGAAAAAACTCAACCCTAATTATTTTATTTATAATATATTTTATAAATTCTTAAAAAAAAACTAAATTTCCTTCAAATGTAACCTTGGCTTTGATAAATTAAAAACGTTACATATTTGTATAAAATATTGAAAACTCAAGATTCGAGTAAATGTACGGTCATTATATACTAGGTATTAAAAAAGTAAACACTGCACCTGCGCACGTAGATGTTTGAGTTTCGCTTTCAGTCCTCAGATTTCATCCACTGGAGATACACTGCAACTGTCACTGTTAAAATTTAGTAAAAACAAAAACGTATCAACTCCCGCGCAACACCGGTTTTATAACACAACCGACATGCGTCCTATCTCGCGAGCAACCATTGACTGAACATTTAGTCAGACCGAACCAGTTATTATGCTCCTCGACACGTGGTATCAGGATGAAATGTTTATCGGTGCAGTTTTTTTTTAATAGACGTCTGTATCACTTGCTCTTAGAGATTCTTTGGTCAAAACTCAGAGTCATCGTCCCTATGTATGTCTTTCTCCAGGTTGGTCAAATCCAGCGTTTTGGAACTTTTTACTCTTACAATTCAACTCTTACTCTTAGACTGGATATCGTAGATGATCAGACTTTTGTACCTGACGATATTTGTATCTTGGCTATATTGTAAGAGGTCCAATTCGTAACTACTTTTTGGACTACCAAAGAAGACTAATAAACAAACCCAATCACGTTATGTGAGCTTTTGGAAGATCATATATGAGGAAGACCTTCAAAAGCTGTGATTCAGATTAAGGAGCGGATGACATCAGCTATGCAAACAATCCTCAGGAATGTAGAAAGTGTGCACTCAGCATGTTATCAGTGACGCAAGTTGCATTATCAATTTCAGGAGATTATTTCATTGAACATATTCGCGATAATAAGTCAAAATGTATGTAATATTCGGTTTTTCCCATTTATCTCTTTATATTAAATAAGGTAAATATTTGAATGATTACCTTCCTACTAGTTTTTGTATAGAATATAATATAGAAAATAATAATTATTGACAAATAGGAATTTCTGGTAAATTTAGATGCAGATTTCTAAAACATATGACTGGTTGAATAGTTAATAATAGTTAGCTAAGGTAAGATTTTATAGAATCAAACAAATTTATTTTTAATATAATTATTACTGTGTTCCTATATTTAAATAAAATTCCCGCAATTATTATTAATGGCATAACTGTGTAACATGTTTTGAGCTAAACATTAATGAAGGAATATTATTCGGTTTTCCTCAATAGTAACATATCTAATTTGTGTTTAATTTACATTCATCTATACCTGAAATGGTGACTTTGTGTTTTCCCTCTAATTAATTAATCCTTATTGGGAATTCATGCAACTGAAACATTATTGATATGAAATAATATAAATGATAATAATTTTAATTTCATATGAAAGAAGTTTCTTATTTAAATAGTATACAAGAAAAGAGTAGTCTAGTAGTTAGGCTCGATCGTAATATTGAATTGAGTCTATGTGCAAAGACAATTTATAATATAGAAATGCAAGAAGCGGCCTGCCCCGGATAATTTTTTTAATAAATAAATGTCATATCATTAAAGAAAAAATCTTCATTACCCATGATATAAAAGGATGTATGAGATGATGTAAAAGAGAAAGGGCACTAGCCTTCTCACTTGGATTCCCTGTGCCGTGGGCACCTCCGCTCTTCCATTTGACATATTAGTAGTTTTAGTTACTTGACTTAAAAAAAAATATAAAACACTTACTATATTTCAACAACTGTTGCTCAAGAAGAATACTTTTTGAGCAGATGTTGCTAATGATTGTTAGTAAATCTATAAGGTTTTGAATCGAAACTGAACGTTTTTAAAATGTTTAAGGGTAAAGGGTTTTCGCTAGAGAAAAATGGAAAAAGCTGCGTTTGGGTTTGTAGATTTGGGTTGTAAATGATGAGTTGTGGTCGGTTTTTGTTTAAAAAAAATCGCCATAAGTACTTCGTCTACTCGTTAGAAATTTTGTAAATTTACTAAATCATTCCAGGAGTTTTGGGTTTATTAATTACAAAGTTTGTCCTAGGTCATCGGGGTGCTTTGAATAATAGAGTATTTTAGTTTTACTCTATATTAACCACTCACATACAATAATATAATATAAGCGAAATAATGAAATGTTTATTATAATACTTGCTATGTAACTAATGAATGCAATGTTACTATTTAAGAGGGTGACTAGCTATACTCTTGAGGCGTAGATTTAGGGAATCGCCACACTTCTATAAGTAAGAAAGCCTGAGTTGGCAAATGTATAGCCATGGCTTGTACATCTTTTTGTTCCACAACTGCGCGTTTTTCTAGGCAGTTTTTGCCGCGCACCACCACTCTGTGGAACCAGCTGCCAACTGAAGTATTTCCGAACCAATTCGACTTAGGGTCCTTCAAGAAAAGAGCGTACCAATTCTTAAAAGGCCGGCAACGCACTCGCGAGCCCTCTGGCATTGAGGGTGTCCATGGGCGGTGGTATCACTTAACATCAGGTGAGCCTCCTGCCCGTTTGCCCCCTGTTCTATAAAAAAAAAAACATTATTTCTCTATAATAGTGCGAATAGCGTTATTAATATCTGACACGTCTCGGTTTTGTATCTTTGCTTAATGTTAATATCGTTCCCTACATATAGTATTAGTAAAGGTTGTATTTTTCTCGTAACCTTAACTTAATTATATAACAGTTAATACTATAGTGGCGCAACAGATGAAGAAAAATTGTGTGTGGAGTCTCTCCGTGCGGAAGAAGTGTAACTTCGTAATGTGGAAATGAAAATAGGAAGGGATAGAAATTGATTTTTAGTAAAATTATATTGTTTCTTTAAGACAAACTTTATTAACATTGTTGTAGATATCCTATATCTATAACATTACAATGGCATTATAATAACTAAAGTAAGATACAAATTTAAGCATCCACTTTCGCTCTGTGTATTTCTATTCCCCCTTCGAAGGAGCGTTAAACGTTTAACACAACCTTTTTGGAAGTCTTGTTAAAAGTTTTACTTCAATAATTTCCACGTTGGACACATAAGCTATATACTAATTCGCAATACACTAATTTGTAGTGTATTTTAAACAAACTTCTCATTCTATCAGATTACTAATTACGTAACGTATTACGTGACGTAATTCACGTCCACTACCTAATTAGTTATTTCTAATAGTAGTATTTTTGTACCATCAGTTAGGCGTTATAGAAAACAAATCACCCATATACAATTCAAGTTCTACGCATTTAATCGTTAATAATTAATATTGTGCGAAATTAATATCTTTATGGTTTATATATTCAAATAGCTTGCGTTTTGGTGACGTATTTTGTGAATCAAACCTTCGTGAATACTAACACGTAATGGCGCGTAGAATCTATACAAACAGTATTAATTCATATAAATAGTACTTTGTATGACACAGGTATATAAAATCTACATATTTCCAAAATATAACACATTTTAGGCATTATTAAGATATTAAATTAAAGTTTTTTTATTCACCACTTATATTTTTAATGCTTTATTTCTCATTCCAAAAATGTATTTTATTTGTATGAGAAATTTAATATGTATGTATTTACGAGCGAGATACACGTCGCCTTTAGCCATCCCAATTTTAGTCTACTCATGCATTTTTAATGCCTTTTTGAATTTATTGTACTATGGAAAGACTTATTTAACTTTTTTTAATTAAGAAACAGGTGCTATAAACATATAGTTGTTAAATCGTCATAATTTTGGTTTCTTCGTAGATTTTATTAGTCTTCGTTATAATTGTATGTAAATAATTATTTTATTAATTTATATTGTAGTGTTTGTAAGTTAAAATTTTGCATGCTTACGGGGTACACCCCAATACGGGGTACACCCGTATTTAAATTAGATATGTGAAATGTGGCTTGACTAAACAATTATAAATTAAATGACGTACGGATTGCGAAATACATCTTGAAATGGACCACAATCTGCCTATGCGTGATTTTATTTTGGTTATTATGTGTAATGTAAGACATGTTTAAGTATCTTATTCCTGTCTTATATATTCTAGAATACATACGCTCATCCGTAACTGTTATTATTATTACTAGTATCACTTAAAGAAATAAGAATTAAATCAATTGGTGACTACAATTAAATACGTAAGTTACAGCCGTAAAATAATTTAAAATGCAGGAAAATTCCTAGTCGTAATTGATAGGTAGCTCAGAAATAGGTTTCAATTAGCTCGCCTGTTGCACACTTGTTGTCTTTCTGTTATCAATGTGGGTCGCTCTGATGCAATGTATTGTTCCACATAATTTCCTTATTCATTTCTTCCTATATATTTTAATGCTTAGAAGAAATTTAGAACTTATTGCTACTAGTATGTTTTATACTTATTAATGACTTTATTGCCAACGGCAGGATATTGATGAAAATTTATCGCTGATATGTTTCGAATCTCCTTCGATTATATATAATTAATATTTAATTTTTATTTTCAAACTAATTATTATAATACAGAGATGTAAATCGGGCAATTTAAATTTTGTGTAGCACAGGACATATGAACAGAATGCTCATCTGATGTTAAGTGATACCGGCGCCCATAGACACTCTTAATGTCAGAGTGCTCGCGAGTGTGTTGCTGGCCTTTCAAGAATTGGTACGCACTTTTTTTGCTTGATTCTAAGTAGAATTGGTTCTAATCTTTCAGTTGGCAGCTGGTTCCACATACTAGTAGTATGTGCCTTAAAAAACTGAACTTGTAATTGGTATTTTTATTATAAATTTCATAATTTTCATCATATTATCCAACAGAATTTTGTCTAGTCTACGTAATTTGTAAACCCCCTCCCCCTCCTTCCTCTTGTCAGCAAAAGTAAGCAAAGCTCTGGGCCCTCTGCCCGTCTGCCTCCTGTAACATAAAAAAAAACAATTGTTGATTAACCATAGATTTATCAAATAATCCTAACGTCATAAAATTAACCACTACATTAATTATTAGCAAAAGATTACCGAAGCCATTTCTTCGTTATCAGTTACGAGGTTTCCGATAATGTTGATATAACTGCTGTTTTATGATACATACATCCTGAAACAATGACCGATATAATCGGTACTTCGTCTAAATACACATCCATTTTCAAACAAGACCTCACCTGTATTCAAAACATTATAGTTATAATCACTAGTTTACAATTCGGGTACTTCAAGTATTTTTTAAAATAGAATCTCACTATTGCCCTTAAGGGCCCCTACAGCTCACCCCGGCCTGACGCAAAGCTCGGTTTGAAGCGTAGCTTGGCCTGACGGGTCCTTCAAGATAACCGCGTGCCAATTCTTATCAGCAGCAGTATAACTAGCCAGTTTTACCCAGATACATAAAGAAATTTTTTTTTACTTAATTGTATCGTGACTGATATGACATGTTTGGATATTACAATATACCTTAATTTAAGATTAACAAGTCATTTAAGTCTAGTTACTAATAAGAATAATTAACAACAATGTTTCCTGACTTAGTCATCATATTGAGTTCTGTTTGTATACTTTTTTATTAAACAGGGGGCAAACGGGCAGGACGCTATATGTGATGTTAAGGGATACCGCCGCCCATGCACACTCTCAATGTAACAGAGCTCGCTAGTGAGTTGCCAGCCTTTTCATAATTCGTACGATATTTTCTTGAAGGGACTTAATCTTCTTCGACTTAAGGTCAAATTGGTTTGAATATACTTCATTAGACAGCTGGTTACACATATTGGTGACATATAATTTAATTTACATTTCTTTTTAAACATAACTCAAACCATTATAATAAATAAGAACTTATTATTAATTTAAATCAAGCTGTATTTAAAAAGCCGATAGCCTGTTTTTTCGTTATTTTTGTAAACACGACTTCTTAGATCAAGTATGGATGAACGCAAAGGTGTTAATTTGTAGATGAACATCTTACCTTCAGTACGGTCAATAGCTTGGAGTTCATATCCATATAAACAAAAATGCAAGTTAAATATACCAATTTGTCCACAGTGATCTCATCGGTACCGTAAGCAAGATTAAGTGCACAGGTGTTATGCCGTCCGGAATAACGTTCCAAATCATACTATTTAAATGATGTCTAAAACTATAACATAGGCGCCGACAAAGCTTTAAAGCTATATCTATTTATAAAATCATTACATTATAAATAAATACAGGTATAAATTATAAGTATCTAATGGGTGGTTTTATCGCCAGCATGCGGTCTCCAGGCAACCCTAGTACGGAGACGAACTGCTATGAAAAAGCTAATCTTAAGGTTCATGAAATAAAAAAATCTTTATAAAATAAAAAAAAACGAATCGACATTGAGCAGGATAGGATATTATACCCTTGGTACTTTCAATTTAGGCTCAGATCTTTGTATCTGTTCCGTCGTATTTTTTTTCTTAAGAAACCGTGATTTGAACCGACAACATCATGGTTGACGGTATCACGTACAAGCCTCTAGGCCAACTAAATTAGCTTTGACTGTCACTATCACTAGAATAAAAATATACTATATATACAGAAAACGTCCCGTTTACTTGGGATTTGTTAGCACCATCTCTAATCCAACATATGTCGATACGTCATGTTTACTTCCACTTGTCTAATCAAAACACAAATTTCTTCTTGCGTCTTTTGTTTTACATACCACGCCAATGTTCTGATACACTTTTACAACGCAATTGCTATAATTACCTTTTATCCGTTCGAAAAGCATGTTATGCACTAGGATTAGTAAGATATACGGCATGAAGTTCTCTTTTTCATAGATCTCTCAATATTAAATAGTTAATTTCTTCAGGAGAGTAGGTAGGTAGGTAGATGGGCTCAATTTCCGCAACTAGATTAGAATTTGGTCCGTTTTGCGTAAAGCCCTGGCTAATTAAGCCAGCACAGCTCCTTCCAGAAGCACAGAAGTCTCCTGGGCACTTCACAGGCTTCACGGAGCGTTTTTCAGAGTATTACGAAAGCGGGTTCCGCAAACCATCTTAGAATACTGACCGCAACAAAATTTCCTTACTAAAGATCGAAAAGGCAGCAGTCGTTATTGCTCATTGATATGCTTGATGGAGCGATGACGATTTATTGTGCATTTATTCTATACTTAACACGCGTGGCGGAAAGATAACATCAAAGGCGGTCATTATATTGATAAATGACAATTGTCTTGTCCTTTGAGGACAATATATGTTCCATCGAGACTTGTGCAATATTATTTCTCGCTTAGGAAGCGTCCGTAACGGTAGACAGCTTTCATAGACCCAGCAGAGAGCCAGCCAGGTCAATATAATAAAAGACAGATTGTATGCACTTTGTACATTACATGTATTACACTTGAACCAGGCGTGTGTTGGCATGTAATATGCAAGAAGCCGGGCTAGAATAAAGCCAACTGGTAATTGTGAACGTGGTCTTATAGTCATTAAGACGCATTGTCAGCTATTGTATCGATTTGAATTGAATGCATAGGCGCCGCAAAGTTATCAAACAGATCCATCGGCAGATAAGAATTCTAGTTATAGGGCAAATTATAACCGCTGTCATTGCAAAGCCTTGGTGGTGACAGACGGTTAAATAGCAATATCTTATAAAGAGGTTTTTATATCTAAACTGTTGTGAAGCCTTGTTGGCCTAGTGGCTCCAGTGGGTGACTCTCATCCTTGAGGTCGTAGGTACGATCCCCGACTGTGCACCAATAGACTATCTTTCTATGTAGGCATTTGACACTCGCTCGAACGACGGAGGAAAACTTCGTGAGGCTAGCTTAAGACCCATAAGTCGACGGCGTGTGACAAGCACGATCAGATACTTGCCTATTAAATTGATAAATGAGAATGAAACAGATACAGAAAGGAAACATATCAGACATGGAAAAATCCTTACGTGTGCCAATTCAATACACAGTTTCAAGATTTTCATAGTAATTAAAAAACTAAAAGATACAAAAGTACATATATAATATTACAGATACAGGCATTATTACCTAAATATTGAACCATAGACTCTATGAGTCAGTTAATGCTTGTTAAATTCTGTTTTTATATTGTTTACCTAGATGGGCTAGGACTCAATAGTTTCGAAGTCCCAGAAATACTAAAGAAGCGTAACGCCCATGAAGGAACTTAAACTGATAAACATGACTTCATTTCGCAAAAATGTCTTTTACTCATCATTTTATTCAGAAATGCTTGCTTTTGATCGTTTTTGGTTAAAAATGTTAGTCATATAATATTTCAAGTACATTGACATATTGTCTCAAACCTCATAGTAACATAATTTTCATAAATCTCTTATAATCGAATATTCGAGATGTTTATTTTTGATATTTACTCTATATATCAAACACGTAATTTGGTCGCTCAAGGAAGTTGACTTGGAACTTATATATTGACAAATCAAATAAAAATGTATCATATAGATTATAGATACAATTATGATGTTAATATTTAAAAAAAATCTGCTAATTATATTAATATAATTAGCAGAATTTTGTCTGTCTCCTGAATTGTTTCTTGTGTATATCAACCTAAAAAACAGTGTTTTAGGCCGAACAAGCCATCTCTTAAGGCGTCCAAGCATCGCTGATAAGTAAATTTCTGTACCCGATTGCTTTCTTTAACCAATCTTCTTTCCGCAAAGGTCATTTGAGAGGGTTGACCATTTGGTTCTCACCAGAAATGGAAAATTATAAATTTATTATTCAATTGATACCCTGATCACTGGGATCACTGTTGCAAACAAGAGGCAGTAGGCGCATTCAGGACAATTGTTATTGATCAAACAAAGACGGATCATCCCTCGAGTCAGTAATTGGATTCCTTAGTATGATGTTAGCCAATCAGAAACAATCGAAAATCCATTTGTCTATTGTTTTACGTTCTGAGTTGCTTTATTGACTGAGTTGCCTGGATGAACTGCTTTTCGCATTAAGAACAGAAAACCAACGCTACAACTTTGTAAGGTCTGTGCCTTAGATTTCTCTATCTACTGTTTTATTGAAGTTTCTCTTCACCGTACAAGCAAGTGTTAAATGCACATATAAATACAGTGCATTGGTTCAGATCCCTGCGCTTGAACCTCAGCGATCTCAGGGATCAGAATCGCACGCTGAACCCACTAGGCTCAATCTATTCAGCAGGTAGACTGCCATTAACTTGTCTTCCTTTATCTGTAATTTGGTATTGTTTGTGAAGGGAAATAAAGTGTTAATAATTTCCTCCCCTGGTCACGCTACGGAACAACTTGTAGAAATATCAACATAAGAACAAGTAGGTTGTTTATAAATATCCTTAACGAATGGTAGGATGTTATTATTGGACACCGCACCATACATAGTAATATGATTTTGTTTGAATGATGCGTCATTTGGGAAGTATAACTTACGAATGACGCCCACATTGCCTTTACAAATTCATCACAACAAATTACTAAGAACTAAATGCTTAATTGTTATATGTCTTTTAAAATATATTAAACAACTCTATAGTATTCTAACAATTTATATTATTATATTATATATGTATGATATAATATAATAATACATATAAGCCTTTATTTAAAGATACAATTTTACTTAAGCTAGAATAAACATTTTTAGTATTGAAAAATTAAATTAAATATAATTGAATTTTTCAACCTTGTCTTTATGCCTTTTGTTGGCAAAAGCCTCCTCCAATTGCCACCATAAATTTCGCAAATTCAAATTCAAAATCATTTATTTCTGACCTGGGCACTTCGGGTCCATGTGCCTGCCACGGCTTTCATCAACCCACCAACCCACCATGCTCTACCCCTTTTCCTCTTCGTGTGACCTGTGTACCAATTCATTAATGACTTGCTCAATTTTCATTAATTCTATACGTATTAATGTACAATTGTTAGCTAAGAGTTTAAAGTACACTATTGCATTCGAACATTGGCTATGCACTAAAGAATTTTATTTTCTTTGTGATTTAGAAGTCCTGTCATCACATCCCCAACATACGATACGAATCACAAAGTATAAGTATATACTTATCCAAAATGTTTAGTAATATTCATATTTATCAGAAAATCAAATTTGTTTTAATATAGCTGGTGACGATATGACATAGGATTGAAACTTTTGGCACGTTTTTTTTTTTTTAATATTCTGCTGCTCAAATTGTCACGTGGTTTCTAAAAACGGGACAATTTTCATGGGACTCGTAATTGGAAAAAGGACGGTCCCGTTCAAAATGGGATGACTGCTCACGATATACATGCCAGTTTCTTCGCGATGTTTGCGTTCAGAAGCAAGAAATTGCGCACATTAGAAGAAAATTCCATTTGTGCATTGTCATGATTTAAACGAATCAGGGGTGAGGGTCGCACGCTGTAACCACTTCACCAGCACTGCTAACGATATATGCTTAAAATTTAGTGCAGCAGCAAAAAGGCAGCTCGTATATGAACCAATTTCGAACACAAGCAAGCCCGATTTATAGATCCAGTAATACTTAAGGAGTCATAAAAGTGTCCATAAATTTGAAAATTTATAGCTTTCGTGTTTATGAAAAAATGATTTACTTGAAGGAATTGTTTAAAATGATGGGTTTACCTGCAACATGTGAGATGTATATGATCTAAACACGCATTTTATAAAAATAAATTTAGTTTAGTAATCGCCATTACATAGGCGCCCACGAGTACACGTAATGTATTTGCAATAGTTATTTTCAAACGTATAAAATTTTTAACGTAATACGTAATACTAAAGTTCGTATTTTTTTACTTTCCCATAGAATTAACATACATAAGCGGTATGTCTGTTCATCGAAGTCTTCCTAATTGTTTAAGTTCTCCGATTATTTTGAATTGTTTACCAAAATGTTGCGATAATAAAATCGTAGAACGTTCTGTATTTAGCTTTACCCAAAAGAATAAGACATACCTGGCAAGCTACTAGTAAGTACCATCAACATATACACCAATTTCAATATTGCAATTTCGTACAACGTAATTCCAAGTTTACGAAACCAGCGTCGAGGATTTTCAGACAACTATAGAAATGTAACTACCGAATTGGATTTCTAGAGTAATACATCAGATGCGTCTATTTCAGGCATTTTCTTTCAAAATATTTTGCACTGTTAAACCTATAAATTTCCAAGGTTTTGAAATTTATACGTTTCCGATATTTCTCTAGTTTGATCGTCAAGTGGGTTATATTAAGAATGATATTGCATATTGAATTTGTGCCAATTTCTGAACTATGACAAATGCGCACATTTTCGAGAAACTATTGTTTGAGAACTGGCAGTAAATGTAAAATTAGATTCATTTAATATTTCTTTTTTTTTACGTTCATAAGTGTACATTATGTTACCTATATGAATAAATGAATTTTGACTTTGACTTTGAAAACGGGACGTAGGGTCACGTTATCTGTGCCTACTGTTTCGAAAAAAAGGCGTTATTAATAATAATACTATTTTAGCCGTTGGAAACCTACAACCTACGAATACAATTCGTGTAGTAAATACACCAAATGTATGGAAAATCTATGTGAAGCCGATAGAAACGGTTATACGAATACTTAAAGAAATTATATTGTTCGTGCTAAGTCTACTGGTCTGTGATAAAACAAAAGACGAAATAATGAGGTTTTGTTTGATTGTTACGTGTCAACTTACATCTCTCCAATTGCAGACACTTAAGCGATTCGCTTGACCCGACCCAAACAATTTAACAGTATATGTCAAAACGAAAAACCAATAAAACTGGCGTAGAAATGCTCCATGCCATAGTATATCTTACCGTTATCGTATGCAACAAAATCTTAAACATTTATATAATATAATTATTATATTGTTAAAGTAAGCGTTACGCCCAAACATATCCAAATCAGAAAATTAAATCTTTTTGTGGAGATTCCTTCAGACATCTCTGATCTCGAAATTGAATGACTTTAAGAGATGACATCCAAATATTATTAGTGGAGTTGTTTGGCAAGAGCAGTTATGCTACACCTAAACATCTAAATATTGAATCATAAAATGATGATGAATTTTCGTATAGATAACGAATAAAGGAGCAGGAGGCGGTATCATAACATTTTAAGCGTCTGTTTCACAATGTCCGGATAAGTTCCAAATAAGCTATTTATTACTTATTGGATAAACAGTATTTTTGCGTTTCACGACTGTCAGATAGTGCTATACGTCATGAAACGTGAAGTATCTTATTCGGAACTTTTATCTTTCTAATAATTTATGTGTTGCATAGCTATTTGATACTTTATCCATACATTGCGAAACAGGCCCTTAGTTTATTTATTTTAAAGCCTAGTAGGCATATGATCATTTAGATATAAATTCTTGTTAAGAACTCCTGTTTGGCTGTCCTTCGTCAAAGCATGACAGGCAGTGTCAGGCAGTGTGCCTTCATCTATATATATAATATAATTGTCTATGTTAAATTAACACTTGCTCTTATAAATGAAACGAGACTCTAAGTCCGACTACTAGTAATAACGCGCTAATATTAAATAAGTATACTTTTATTTAATAAGTAACTTTTAACTATACAATAAGTATAGTTAAAAGTTACGGCTTATATAAACACAATGTGAATAAATATTTATTATGCGCATAAACAAAATACTGAATCGTTTTGATTAATGGTTGATCCTATGATAATGCTAATGGTGTAATCACAGTGCCGGCATTATTATAAGTTCTACAGTTATTACTCATATTTATATTTTGCCATTGATGGTTTTCCAGTCCATTTAATAATTATAATGTCAAGCGCGTTTAAATGACAGACATGATTTATTTAATTTGAGCAGTAATCGCTTCATATAATGTCTTAAAACACGGATTTAAGTCTTATTCGTGATTTTTTAAACTGAACTGACTTTTGTTGATATTATGTCAGATGACCCATTGGAGAGTACGCCTATCCAGAAGACGTCTGTTAAGTCGTCGCTTATATGAACCCATATTATACTGTCTAGAGAAGATGTAATAGACCTGTGTACAAGCTGCCTTAAAAAATAATAAAAGTGAAAAAAAAATAGTAGGATGAACCCCATTGGACAAGTAGGAGAATATTATAAAAATGAAAGGGAAAATAATTTACGGGCTATCTAAGGTCGGTTCGGAGATGGGGGTAAGGTTTTAAGGAAAAAAAACGTGTTTTCTCTATTTCTCTATAATACTCTCCTCCTTTTCCTATAGTTTTCATCCTACTATTATTTATTTTGGTTTAAAAAATTATCAACCCTGCTCTATAAGTAGGCAAAGAGTTTCACTCCAGCTGTTTTTATAATAATATATAATATATAAACATTAACGACTTGCCTAAGACCGAAAAAGTCGACATAAATAAAGATAAATAAAAAAAAATATAATAAATATAAGATAATAAAGATAAATGATATTGAAACAATATAATATGCAGAAATCTGTTTGTCATTTGCAAAAAGCAAATGCAGAAAGCTTAGACGGATAAAGTTTGTAGTGCCACTGTTTAAAATAAGAATAAGTTATTATAATTTCGGAAAATTCTCAAAGTATATATTATATATTTGTATATCCTACTTATATACAAATATATAATATATACTTTACTACTTACTATTATACGAGTTCATCTCATTTGTTAAATTGATGTAATAGTAATTTTATGTCTTAATTAAGTCATTATGTTTTGTGACTTTGGTTACGTATTTTTCATGTAAGCATTGCAATTATTTAATTTTTATTTGTCAACATTGTTACAGGTAACGGCACCAAAATTCCCAGTTGTGATCAAAATCGGGCACGCGCACAGCGGCGTCGCCAAAGTGAAAGTGGACACTTTGGCCGACTTCCAGGTAAGCCCTAGTTCATGTAAAGAGAAACAATAAAGAAAGCTTCAGTAGCTTTTAATTGCTAAAATCCATACTGATATTACTAACGTATTACTCGTTCTATTATATAAAAAAGTCGGTTGTCTGTAAAGTGGGTATAGTGTATACTGACGATAATTAAACGTCATAAGAAAATACTGATGGAATGTAAAATTTTAATTTTATTTTATTGATAGATATTTTCATATGTATATAGAGAAGGAGGTAAATGGAAATCACAATTGAATTGATCAAGTTATATTTATTTGTACGTATAAATAAAAATGTGTCAATTTTTTAAACTCCTATAATGTTTTCGAAGTCGGTTTAAAATTTAATTAGCGATTGTGTATCAGGCTCAGGAGACCTACGTTAAAAGAAAAATCTCTATAAAAACAGAAGCAGACATATATGCCTCACTAGGGAGATACAAAAATATTCGTTAAATCACCCTCAAAGGTTTTTACCTCAATTAATAAGTTCTGGAAAATTGTTTACGCTGTGAGACCAAAATTCATTTAACCAAGCTTTACAAACTTTTTATAACCACATCGCTTTTTATAGAATTTTCACACTCTCTCTTATATAAGCTTATAATCTGGGCTTAACTTTTATACCCTTGAAGCGCCACAAAGTAAAACTTTTGACGTATAACTTTGTGGTTTATTTCAGCACTGTATAGTATTAATATAATTATAAACAGTTTATACGATTTATAGTCTATTATAGCGACTTAATAATTAACATAATTATAGCCTAGGTCTGGTTAGATTTATACAATTTAAAATATTATGGTTATTTACAATAGTTGAGAGCTAATTAAATAGTGATTTTATATAGTAAGGACGTTATAAAAATCTGCTATGTGGTGTGTGTGTGTGTGTGTGTGTTTAATAAGGGTAACGTTCGCGAATTCCTACGCTGAATTTGAACTACACGGTATTGTTTGATTATACCAGCATCGTGGTAGTTTAGTAAGGAGAATTCGAACGCGCGTCAAGCGTTCTAAGATTGACTAAGAAATAAGAGCTTAGACTGAATGGAAGCTAAGACTAGCTAAGAGCTAAGACTGAATAAGAGCTAAGGCTGCCTAAGATCTAAGACTAATTAAGAGTTAATACTTAGCTCTTAAGATAAGACTGAATCCCGTACGAAAATATGCATTGTTGGGGCATATGAGGGTTCCTTGTTCGTGGTATGTGTCCTTTCTCAACCCTATCGGTAAGATTCAACTTTAGTTCTGACTCTCTCCAGTCAAAAAAGGAATTTGATTTGATACGGAAATCTTCCTTAACACGCATGGACTCTGAAACCACTGGTGGGAAACTATGAAATATGCCAAAATCCATTATTACAATATAACTATTTAAAATATCTCATATTTTATAGGTTAGTAACTACTAAATTGTGTACACTGTAATTACTAAATTGTCGATTGATATCGCAGTATAACACGATATTTTAACTACACACAAGCTATGTTACAGTTATAAGCACTTAGCAATCAAAAATCACGAAGCCAAGCATCACGAAGGTTTAATGGTACTACATAAACTTACATTAATAAATGAGGAAGTTATCCACCATATTAAATATAATTATTCAATTAATTATAATTCAAACGCCAAAAAAAGAAATATACATTAAATGCTTCTAATTTTTACATTTACTGCCAGTTCTCAAATCAAGGGCGTAGAACAGAAGAGAAGAACTGGCAATAAACTCTCAGCTGCAACCACGTTCCATATGACATCTTAAGTAACAAAGAATACCAAATAAAATAAATTAAAAACAAAGATTGGTCCTCTATCAGCAGGAGGCATGGTGAAACACGCACTTACATACTCGTGAGAACAACACGCAAATACGTGGTATAAACAACTAATATCACCGCATACACGAATTCAAGTACGACCAGTCACCACAAGTAGCCGTTCACGAGTATGATATTATAAAATGCCTAAACGAGAATACTAAAGCCAAAGGCAATCAAATAAAAAACATACATAGATGTCAAACAACGTTTTTTAACAAGAAATAACAAATTCACGTATTCCTCGACAAATCTTAACGATTCGTTTTTGTTTTAAGGATATCGCTGGCGTCGTAGCAATGTTGGGTACATACTGCACCGTTGAGCCATACATCGACGCTAAATATGATATCCACATACAGAAGATCGGTACCAACTATAAAGCCTTTATGTAAGTATTAAATATTGATATCTCTGTTCATGTGGACAACCACGGTAGAATGATAGAAAATGACAAACTCATTCGATTAAGTGAGCTACTGTGAGTGCACGTTTGTCTTTAGTACTAAACAGTCGTAAGTGGATGAAGAATAGCACACAAGAACAGTCTTATTTATACTAATAAACTCGGTAAGTTAGGGTTGCATTTAATTACTTATTATAATACCTATAATGTTAAATTATGCCTTTGTGCAGAGTGTAAATAAATAAAAATTAACGATACAACTAAATCCAAGATGTCGCAGACTAAAATTTAACATCAAGTCATCCCTCCGCGTTATACTCTTGTATAGCTTGTCTACAATACATTTGCAAAGAAACACTTTTTAGATTCCCTATTAATAGGAAGAATAATTAGTTAGTAGTACACTCAAGGTATTAATAATTTTACTATATTCATAAAGCGCCTGACAGATATTTCACATTTAATATGTCATAAGACTTATACTAACAAAAGGCTTTCAGTATCAATTTATAGGAGCTGTTCCGATGCTGCTATTAAACCTCATATTTCTAATGTGATTTATACCGAAGTACTGGATCAAAGAGATCAGATAGACAAATTCTTGTATTTATGAAATAATGCAGAAATATTCACACTAAAGTGTATAAAATTCAGTTAATTTTTTTGTACCTATGATTTTTTTCTGCTTTAAGTACTAACAATTTCTGGTAATTTTATTATGTGCTTATCTTATCTTATATATGTTTTTATTGTATTTTTTTAATATTTTAATTATTTTTTGTAAAACTTATGTTTACCATTCCTGTCATACATTTTAGATGTAAGATTTTTTAAAATATTCAGTAGTCTATTCAATAAAAATAATAAAAATATTCAGTGTATGATGTCGTTAACTCAAGAAATAAATAAATAGTCCCAGTGATTCATTCGAAATCCAATACAAGGTTATATAAAGGTCGTGTGTTTTTAATAGGAATAGTCTAGATATGTTCCTTCGCAGGCGTGATATCGCAAAACGAAATTCTGAGACATCACGCTTGTCACGACACCATTCTATGTTCGCTGGTACTTGAAATATCTTAATTTTCTTCAAACTATGACGCAATATACCTTTAGACGCAAATGTGAACATAACATTTACTATAAACAGTATGATTAATATTTATTACTTTGTTTTAGGCGCAAGTCTATATCTGGCAACTGGAAAACTAATCAGGGATCAGCAATGCTGGAAGCTATCGGCATGAATGATAGATACAAGATGTGGATTGATGAGGTAAGCGAACGAGTCCTAATATTGAAACTGATATTAAATACGACTAGTATTTTGTAACAGCCGTTATAGCTTTATTCTAAAACATAAAACTTTGTTGCAATTACAGTGAAAGGTTGTATATGAAGCTTATTATTTTTAACATTTATTTCCTAGAAGAAATAATTACCTAAGATACGAATTGGAATAAGACTTCAATTAGGGTTAGTTAAACTATTTAATTGAAAGCTTTTAATTCGTTGGAAATACTGCGGTATCTTCTCTTAACCTACATCAGTTGTTAGTTACTCAAGTAACAAATTTGTAGCTAACAACATTTGTTTATTATTAATTTACCATAAACACTGAGTGAAAAGCCTGATTATTTAATTCAAAATCAAATACCAGGTTTATTCCACAACGCACGGGAAAATAAGCGAATTACATAGTCTGTACCACAAAGAACGATTTGGTACCCGTCCAGACTTATATACATATATCGATATAAATAGACAGATATATAAATAGATAGATATATAATATATATACCAAGTATATAGTCGGTAAATCATTTCATTAATATTAGTTTGGGTACAATATGCGTATACCTTACCTCAGATTATAACACGAATTGCCAGCAAATATTTATAATGTACATAGCAACTCAAGCAAAATATAGGAGCAATCGTTCAAATATTACCGGCCCAGTTAAAATATAAGGGATTTTTGAAGTTATACTTCTTTTGGCGCGTTAGAGAAAATTGATAAGACTACATTGTTAAGATGCGCTCGCACATCGTCACAGAAAACCGACACTCTGAAACTATAGTCAATTTTTTCTACCGACGTCAAATAAGTGGAAGGATTTTTTGTCTAGATAATATCTTATTACAAAGAAGTATAACTTCTAACACGTAAAATGCATAAGTACCTACACATATGTTTTTTATATTTTATTCTTGTATTTAAACACACCCACGTTAATCAATTATAAAAATCTTAATACAAAAGACGAAATACAAAACATACAATGTCATACCAACCGTGATCATTATTTTAACTTCAACCTCGATTGGTGAAATAAAATATCGTAGTATCTGTTCCCTTGTTTCTCGGAGGGTCACGTTTGGGATCTCAAAGCTCAAATAGAATAAACAATTCACAATAAATTGATATCCCTTATTTATACAATTTCTTGGGTTTCCTTTCAATTTACTTTCCGTTTTCCCGTCACCACAGCTTAATTAATAGCATGGGCTTTGACATAGAGGACTTGAATTCGTGGAGGAGTGATTCGTTTCGATTATGGGCTGATTCGCCGAAAATTGAATTATTAAACGACCGCAGAAATGGAAATCCACATTAAAGACATGTCTTAACAAGTTTAGGTCTTTTTGTTAACTTTCTAGAATATTAATGATAATCTGCGCTTTTTCGGTTAATGTATTTTTTAGTTTGCGCAATTAATGAGGACAAATACGACGGTGGAAAGTTTCAGGGACTATATCGAAGACTCATCGACTACCATTTTGTCAGGCATAATGTTGATATTTATATTTTAAATATTTTTGCACTAAGAAACAGTAAATGCGGACATAAATAATGTATTTGGCAATAGTGTATCCCTGGAACTTGATGAAAACAAAATGATAACAGAATTAATTTATGGTGGCGAACTTAAAAACTTGACGACTGAAAAGAGTGGCGGAAAGTTTCTTGCCAGTTCTTCTTGCCTGCTCTACGCCCTTGACTTGCGAACTGGTAGTAAATGTAAATTTACAATTAATTTAATTTTTTTGACGTTCATGAGTGTACTTGTTTACCAAGATGAATAAAGATATCTTGTTGTTGTTGATAGATACATTAGTACAGGGATGTACCGCTATAAGAATAATAAATGCTATAATGAAATCGTTACATTTTGTAGGTGAGCGAAATCTTCGGTGGTCTTGAAGTATGTGCCCTAGAATTAGTTGTTGGAAAGGATGGCCGCGAACACATCATCGAGCTAAACGATTCAGCTACCTCATTCATGGGTGACTCGCAGGAAGAAGACCGGCGCCATCTTGCCGAACTCGTCTTCCAACGGATGCAGGTAAATTTTTGTTCTTCTCTCGTAATTTGCGAAAACAAAAGATACATTTTACGCAATGATACAAACAGTTCTTATATACTGATATATATAAGAACTGTTAGTATGTTATATATATAATTATATCGATCACTCGTTAGGTAAAATTAAAACAACACGTTATGCACATCATGCATTTCAGGACCCGAGTTTGATGATTAAAGTATTCAAAGTTTTTCATATTGGAAAATGGAGGTATTTATCAAAAATTGTTCTTATTTTCAGAACGTCTGCCGTCCGGGTATCACCAAAACGACATCCCGAAGCTCCGTCTCCAACAGCGGGGCAGCCTCGCCAGAAGAACGTACCCCAGCTCACGTCCCGGGAGGTCCCCCTAGTGTCCCACCTCCCGCGCCTCTTGCTACAGCCACTAGCATCGACCGACCCTTACCTCCAATACCAGCGGAGCCATCACAGCCACCACCGCCACCGCTAACTCGTCGGGATTCTCAAAGTATTTAAACGTTACCATTAAAGCAACATTTTCAATTTATTATGAATTTAAATCTGTTAATATTGTAAAACGCTTTTCGATCTTGTTAAGCCTAACAAATGAATCAATAGAGATGGTAATTACTATTAATTTACGGCACTTTACAGTATCCCAATCATCAACTGTCTCCTCATCATCTGGCGTACCAGCTACCACTGCCAGTGCTACTACAACAACCTCTGGCGGAAGCCGCTTTTCCCGTCAAGGGTCTCTGAGCGCAGCCCTTACTGAGGACGCGGAAGACACCATGAAGAATCTCCGAAAGACCTTCGCCGGGATCTTCGGGGATATGTAGACGGTTTAAATGATTATTTTGTTTTCGTATAATAGATTGGAGTCGTATTTCAGTTAAGCAAAATAGAATGCGGTCACAAGATAGTAGATTAACCAACAAATACTAATACGTTTTGTGACAGAAATTATGTAACGATTAATTTATGGTATAAAAAATGCTTCTCGTCTCACAAACAAAAAACAAACGTTTCTAATATTATTGTACTTAAAATCAATTACAGCATGTGTTTTGCATTAATACGATTAAATTGTCGAAACGCAATATTCTTGTTTAGAATATTTTAATCAAACCAAAACATAATAGATAATTTAAAAGTAGCAAAAGTCCATAACGGATTTCTTGTTTGCCTCTTCCTGAACATTTAGTTTAAGTGTTGATAGTAATAGATTTTTTACAGTAAGTTAAATGATGTGAATTTTACAAAACATATAAGCTATATTGTGATTGAAGCTCATACTTTTCAGAAAGAGAGTTGTAGTTGGATGAATCTCTCTGAAATAATCTCAAAGAACATGATATTTCTACAAATATAGCTTATCTTTCAGATTTATTTATTTCGTGGGCGACGGAAATGCTATCTATAGAGTATTGTTAGTATCTATAATAAGCTATTTAAGACAATATTGTTGAACGCAGTGTATTCCACATTTTATAGTATTATTTAATCCTAGTAGTATTAGATCTAAGGAGTTATATATCGTCTACTACATTGCTTTCTTCGTCTTAGCTTTCTGTCTTCATTTGTTTATTTGTTATCCTTGCTTCATCTTAGTATAAATTTGTTAGCAAAAAAGACTGCTCTGACATTATCAATTTTATCATATCAGGTGACGTTTCACATTGTTATTATTGTGCGGGCTTCGACTATGAATCTATCTTAATATTCAGTAGCAAATATAGTAGTAACTTTATTAGTGATTTTTTAAGAGTGAGTGCGAAGCGAACAGAACACATAACAGAGGCTTTTCTATGTACCATAGCGGAGAGTATTTATATGGTATTTACATAAAGTACCGACTAGAATTAATCTCCTATTACCCCTAGAGACGAGGGCATCCACAGTGAGTCCATCGCTTTCAGTCTTGAGCCTCGTATTTCACTTCGTTCCAAGTCTGTCCGGCTCATCTCTGTAACTTTACGACGCCAGGTTTGCTTGGGACGGCCACGCTTTCGCTTTCCTTGCAGCTTCCTTCTTGCAAATACAACTGGAATCTCTCCAGAGTGTTACCTATCAAGTTCCACTTGCGTCGCTTGATCTGCTGGCCAATCGGGGTTTCTCGGCAGCGCTCCCAAAGTTGATCGTGAGAGATCGAGGAGTATCGATAATAATTGAAGCCACAAGTGTGAACTGGAATTGATAATCTGCACATTAGAGACGTGCCTATAGAAGATATGTATCTCGTAAATGTAGAACTTACATTTTAAACTTATTTTCGCGAGTCATATCATCCCATTTACTGTTGTACAACGAAGATTACATGTTATGATTAAGAGGACGATGATTCAGAATGGACAAGTTGAGTTTACGATAAGCACAGACTAGACTAGACAAACTAGATTTAGTCTGTGGATTGAAGTCAATAGAATTGTGTCTTTGCTGCTGGGGCCTTGGCGTTGAGTCACAAACATACGATATGTGTAGAAAATATGTATTTGCACTCGTAGTTAGATTTTGACACGAAACCATTAGCAAGTATAAAAGTATATCCGTTAATATCAAGAGTACTTTAATGTAATGCTATTTTGGACTTATACCATTCTTTTCTTTTTTTAAAAATATAATATGTAATATCAATATTGAATAGTGTTGGCCTAGTTGCTTAAGCGTGCGACTCTCATCCACAAGGTCGTAGCTTCAATCCACGGTTGTACACCAATGCAATTTCTATCTATGTATTATGTAGTATGATTTATATCTGAATATCTTATAAATTAACATTAGCTCAAACGATGAAGGAAAATCGACGTGAGGAAAGCTTACCTTACACCCAAAAAGTCGACGGCGAGTGTCTGGCACAGGAGGCTGTTCATATTCTTACCTATTTTATGGACAAATGATCATGAGACAGGTTCGTAAATCTGAGGCTCAGACCTAAAAAGTTTTTAGGGCAACTGTTTTATTTTACTACCTTATTTTGTCTTCTTTAAAGTTTACAACCTCTACGACTACTTCTTTACTCAACACCTGATTAATTCAATTTATTTTTTATTATTAATAGAACAAGGAATCATCATGTCCATGGTAGAATTCACTTTGCTTTAACTATAACTAAGAAGGTTATCATGGCAATAAACTCATTTTATTATTTTATATAATTGTTTTTAAGAAGAAAAAAGTTACAACCAAAAAGGCATTACATTTGAGTCCTCATAAAATTTGCTACTACGACCATAGATAGTACTGATTTTCCTTTGTTCTTTTTTAGACGATTCTCTAAATAAATGTTAAAATATAAATTATAAACTTAATATAATGCTGTTGTTGTTGTTGCTAAAAAAGTTATACATGTATCTACTCGTAAAATTATTTGTCATGATAAAATTAAAATATACTGTGCGAAAGCTACAAGAATCAAGAAAAAGCAATGCGTGCTTGCGTAACGCTCGAAAAGGCTCGTTCACTTTAATAAAGCATTCCAAATTAATCGAACGAAACTAGATTATTTAAGTTGTAGTTTTCGTAACAGTATAAAAGTAAACGGTTATATCTTGATACAATCTTATATTATTAAAGAGACATGGACCGTCGTGAATATAACATTCCAACATTTTATAAAATCTCCAAATAGTTCATTAATTGGGGTATTTATCACGTAATCAAAGCAATAATTTTGTTTAAGTATCCTCATTATATTAATGACATCCATGTCTAAATTTAAAGGAATTTGAATGCATGTTAATCTATATAATAAATATATACCAAATACCTCTTTTGGTAAGTAATTTATTTGTTGTTTCATTAACCTATACAAAGTCATTAAACAAAGAAATTACATTCTCGGTTATTCTAAATTCAAATTACAAAATTTAAAAACAATATTCCAAACAAAGACGTCGTAAAAAGTTTTTAATCTAAACATCAGAACACTTCTAAAATTAAATATTTTCTAAACAGATAATATCACAATCATGAGGAATAATAGATTATATATATAAGCTGTTGCAGTAAATCTAAATTTAACGATATCCTGCAGGGTCCATGCCAGTATTTAGGCTGTAATTTCTGTACATGCCAGCTGCGGATAACCGATTTGTGAACGTTTGACCAGCGGGGAAAAATACCGAAGGGACGGAATGGTAACCTAGAATGAGAACCATTATTTCAATATTACAGACCAATTTTATGAAATTGCTAAGTAATATTGACGTATAATATAATTTATACCAATCATTAACAACTATACAATTAGACTTAATTAGCTTAGATCTATTTTACGTATCAATAACAACGTTATTGAATAATGAGCATTATTAGATAATATATTATTAAAATCTTAAGATTACTAAAAACCAAAAAGCTACAGTATGAACAATAATATTATATCAGAAGTTGGTTACAAAACAAAAATACTTTAAAAACTTAAATTTCTAGTATTTTGACCGTACATTGTTGTACTTTCTTTTAATACTAATATGGAGGAGGCACCTCGGCAGGCCCAAAGGACCCAGTCGCCAAGATCGAGAAGTTCTATATTTGCGGTCGAGATATCTCTGTTAGCGTATCAGGGTATACTGTAATCGCAGTGGTTAAGCCCGTAGTTTGTAGGTGTATATATATTGCAAGACCAAGATTAAAGGTACTTGGCAAAAAAGAAAACGTAGTTATGCTTATGTTAACATCATATAAAACGCATGGCAACGATGTACTTCAATCCACGGGATATGCCAATAAGTATTCCCAAACTAATGCAACTTATAGTCCATTGAAATGTTACACTTTCTGAAAATTTTTAGAGAACGCAATTTTATGTTTGGGACATGTAGGTGGGTCAATGCTAGCTTAAAATTTGTAGGTTTCGCGCACTTGTCCCCCAATCGCCATCTTGGAAAAAGGGGTGAAAACCCGTTTAAGGCTATATCTACTAAATTATCCATCGTACACAAAATTTGTAACGACATATATGGTAGCAAATCGCTTTGTCTAAATGACAAACTAAATGACATTAATTATAAATCCAAAAATCAAAAAGTTAATTTAAAAGTAAACAAATTTCATAAAAAAAATCCTTCTTTCTGTAATATAATTTTTTTTTTATTTTATCAAAATATTATGTCAGAATAATTTTGTAGAGAATCTTGAAGATTTTCCTCTAAGTATATTTTTGTAAATCTCGTTAATTTGAGTCGCTGTTACTGCGCTATTTGACCGGGTTCGTCAATGCTCATGAAAACTCGGTCAAAACAACATTATTACCTACCTTACTTTATCTAAGAAAAACAAGTCGAGTTTTAGCTTGTATTGACCCCTACATGTCGTCTAAAACATGTTCAGTTTGGCTCTCAAATCGCAGGTATTACTTAACATCAGATGAGCCTATCCTAGCCCACTGTTCTACAAAAAAAAATTGGTCTATGAAATAAGTGTGACATATTTATAGTACTAATTGATATATCGGCGAATAAAACTTTGAAATCAGCTTAAATAAGTTTATTCCTTATTAATACATTTTTGCTTATGCTGTATAATTATTATTAAATAAATGGCGGATCCATTTTTGTGTTCAACGAATAATTGCGATACATCCCAGCTGCTGCGAGATAATTGGAGAAACTCGGACTCTTCGGAAAATACGACGTAGGAACGGAATGCAAACCTAAAATGGCGATACAAAGTAGAACACACAAATAATAATCAAATTGGTACTTATGTGTGTGTAGATTTCCCAATGTTCATATACTTGAGGTTGATAGAAGTATAGATACTTGTGACGGTTCAGCGCTTTTATTTATATAAAATCTTTAACGTATAAAACACTTTTATGAAAATCACATAGAAGAATACATAAAAACGCTATATAGTAAATAAGGAATCAGCAAGCAATACTTGAATAAAGAAATCAGAGCGGTGTTATGTTCCTCTGCCATTTCACATCAAGAAATGGAGCATATAATCTTTATCGGTTATATAGATGAACAAGTACACTTATGAACGTCGACTGAAAATGTTAAATTAATTCTAAATTTACATTTACTACCAGTTCGCAAGTCAAGGGCGTAGAGCGAGAGAAGACCTGGCAAGAAACTCTCCGCCACTTTTTTTAATCGCCAAGTTTTAAGTCATACAAATTTTTTGAATTTGGTATTTAGATATGCTATGGATATGTTGCGACGACAACATATCCATAGCACGTATAAAGAATATGAGCGCTAAGAAATGGTCGTAATGGTAATACGACCGATTTCTATGATAGACGAAGAAGTTGGTAATAAAGTCCTCTGCACTAAAAACTGGTAATTGTTGTGGTATAAACATACCTGGCGGAAACCAGCCGTATTCACTTGCCGAAGTTCTGTAAAATGGATGTTGCTTACTCAATTGACATCCATAACCATTGAACCAATCTGAAATAATAAAAATCTTTTATTTCGGAATGTATTTAAGATGCAGTTGATTGTGTATGGCTTCGACTTAAAAAAATCTTATTGAAGCCAAAAGTATTTACACTATTTTATTCGTATCTTTATAAGGTTTTAGTCATTGTAATTTCTAATATAATATATGTTCTCTCTGAATTTCTTCTTTCCTATAAAATATAGTTAACATTCAAGAAATGCCTATAATACAGAGTTTGATTCTTATAAACAAGCACAAAAACTAGCGTTAATCAAAAGTCAATGAACCCATTCATAGCGCAGATAATATCGATAGACAGATGCGGGTTTGTTTAATTAAAACTACGTTTTGTCTGTCTGTACTTGTTACAACACGGATGCGCAGAAAAAAAAAGAAAAAAAAGGTATTTTTGCGTTTCACTACTGTCAGATAGCGCTATTCCTCATTAAATGCGCAGTATCTTGTTCGGAACTTTATTATTTTCAATAATTTATGTGTTGCATAGCTATTTGATAATTTATCCATACATTGTGAAAGAGGCCCTTAGATACACAAATATAATTAATTTTGAAACTGCAGCCTATACCTAACAATTGTATTTACTTATAAAAATGAGGGAACTATTTATATATCAGAAAGACGATGAGCTTTTTGAAATAACGCCTAAACATCTCTCGTTTGAATAGGAGGAAACGTATCATTCTGAAAGTCAAATAAACCATTTTCTCATGCAGCAGTATTCTTAATACCACAGTTACTTTTGTAACGAATCTAATACATAAAAAGAAAATCGTGGCAAAAACAGTTAAAAAGCTTTTGCTTAAAAAACATTTACACTAATATTTATTTAAATTTATTTTATATATCACATCAATGCCAACTATGCAAAAAAACTGATTTGACGAAAAAACTGACAGATATTTAATCCCTAGTATAATTTTTCTGTTATATATAATTAATCTTAGCTGTGGAATTAAGAATTAATAAGTTCTATTTCTTACGTGGATGTTCAAATCTCTTTGGCAAATTGCAGGTCACAAATACATCCGAGGTCTTGACTTCTTGTTTTCCGATCTCCTTCTGCAAACTCGCTCTATCACTGCAAGTCGCAGAACAGAATCCTGGCTGTCTTTGTGATGAATGTTCCTCACTCATGCTTCTCCAAAAATACTTTGTAAAAGCTTACGAAATGCAATCAGATATAAATTGTTTAATTGTTGTCATGGCAACCGAACGACATCGATCGTTGACATTGAAGAATTCTCTATGAAGGTCCTATATAAGTAATATGATTCTATACCTGATCTGTGCTTATTGTATGTTATATACTGTAACTGATTTATTTATTTAGTATTCACACAGTCAATGTTTTCGTCTTTACACATTTCATTAATGGCTAATATATAATTTTTAGTAAATATTTTTATTTAAGACATAAAAGAACACTATATATAAATTTTGGAATTTTAACAAATTTTATAAGTTTATATATTTTTATAAGACTTTGTTTTAAATCAATTTCATGTAAAAAAAACATATTGTCCGAAATAATATATTTTATTAACTTTTAAATCTAGAAGGTACAATGCAATGATATCTGATACCAGCTAAGTATAGTTGTTATGTAGTTTAACTCTACGCTTATATCGAAGTTAGACAACTTCGTGAAGCATAACTATCTTAACTAGGTTTGCTGATAACATAAATTAACTGAAATGCTTTAAGTTTAGGCACTCGTTGGGAATAATTAAGTAAACCTTATCAAGTACTCGTAAAAATTGTGCTAAGGATCCTTTTACAATGAAACATTGCCCTAATTTATTTGATTTCGTGAATAGTAAAAAATAAATTCATATTCATAGGAAATTAAAATTATGAATCGACGGATATAAGAAATTTGTTTGTAAGTTATTGACGCATAATAAAAACCAAGAGCAATTGTGGTTTTATTCAAGATTATGAACTTCATAGTAGGTATAACAACGAGCAAGTGATATAGAATTTCGTAGTCGCCATAGACACTTCTGTAGATAAATTATGAGAATTAAGTTTTTACAAATAGTAAATGAATTTCTCCAAGTACTTTTTTTGTAAATTATGGTCGCATAGTTTGTATATGCGATGAATGGACGAATGGATTCATAGTTAACATAGATCCCCTGTATTTATAACTCAGGAGTTAAAGGGTTATTTTAAATAATTAATCCCGAAGTTTTCGGGATATGAAATAAACTACCTCTCTTTTATGCTTTTGAACGCGTAGGAAGCTCATCGGTTAAGTGAAACCGTCTATGGCCTTACTACTTACTTACTCGCAATTCTGTTGCTGGCCTTTTAAGGAACCACTAGCAAGCTGCCCCTTAGAATCCATTGCCTCTGCCCTATGAACTGAAATGAAATGAAATGGAACGAGAAGTTCACCAGCTGGCACCTTAATATTTTTATTAATGTAATATTTTTATTATTTTTTGGTAAATTTAAGTTCACCGTTATTGTCATGTGTTTTAGAATATACTGAAACTTATATTGTAGAAAATGTTTATATGATGTGTAGTTTAATAAATATCTAGTTAAAAGAATATTAAATTATTGAGTGTCGACCTTTATCTCGTTATATATGCAATGCAGTGAATAAATTAAACGTTATCAACAGTATCAGGCCGAACAACAATTGAGTGGGAGTCTATCGCCCAGTGCCATCCTTTCATAAAATAAGCGTTTTAAATTAATACCACTTGTGTTTAGAAAAAACGTTACTAGACAAGCACTGAGGACAAATGAATATCGGTTTTGTATTAAGATTTTTTAATTTTAAATAAGTAGATTAGTTAATTAAATTGTGATTTGGTAAAAAAAGTTTCATGTGGTTGACTGCTAACAATATAATAATAATTGAAAAATATATACTCTTAAATACGAAAATATGTGTGTTTAAAGTCCATAATATCTTGTTGATATGTGATATGTGTTAATCAAATATATTGTATGTCGGATAGTAATTTTAAAATATTCTGTGTGCCCAATAAACCTTTTTCGACAACTAAAACCAACATTCTATTCAGAGACAAAACATTATCTGTGGCTACAACCAAGTGTCAACAATGAAAACAATAATAATAAACGAACAAATCAATCTAAGAGTTGTGAAATATGAATTAGATTTTTCAAGTCTGTACAAGCCCAGGCAGATGAAGAGGAGGAGAAAAGAAATAAAAGTACCCTCATTCAAAAAACATTTTGAAATACCCTCACCACCAGTTGTAAATCCACAGAAAGTAAGTACCTATTGTAACATTAAATTTATATTATTAAAATTATATATACTTTCACTTTAATATCAGTTATTCAAAGATTTTGGTTCTTTTCGCTTCAAGTTAAAATGATAGTAAAATTTTTGTTTAGTTAATTGTAAGTTATCGTTTTAAAATATTTAAAAACTGTCAAAGCTTGATAAAGGTCGCTTTTTGATAAGGCCGTTTCATACTTAGTGATTTATATATTTATGTACATATATATTGTTTTATTTTTGAAAGTGATCCTACAAAAAAATATGAACTTATTCGAGAATTTGCATGCCCGGAAAAAAGAGCAACAGAAAATTCCTGAGTAATATAGGTTATAACTTCAATACAACTATGAAACCCGCATCCAACTAGGCATAAAACAAATGGCTGCAAAAGTTGTAGGGGTGTCTCTTCCAGTATCACAACCTTTTCCGCCCCATGCCAACCTTACCGCAAGGTCCTTTTAATACCGCATCAGTAAATGATTACGAGAGCAGTGCTTTTCTAATATTTAATTACGAATCTTATTTTTGTAGAAAACGGATGTGAAAATTCTCATAGAAGAATTACTAGAGGAGTTATATGGCGACCGGCATGATTGGAGTAGCAGCAGTGCGGTTGGATGCAGCTATGGGTGTGTTCATTATTTTACTTGTATAAATACCAAAGTCAGAAGAGCAGCTTTTAACGTACTAATTAGTACCAACAATTTTTTCCAAAGGTTGTTCTAAGTCACTTGCACTAGATTTGTTCACACACACACTGAAAGTGTGTGAAAAAATCTTCATTAATGAGGTTCAAAGATTCAGAGGTGTCCAAATCACATTAGGTAGATACGTTTTTCTCTGGTAAACCTCCTGGTATATATAGCTCAATGTTTACTCAAACTCTTTATTTCTATTATTAATTTATTAATTTATAATTAAATAGGCTTCTTAATATCTACTTGCTCACCGTCTACAATCTAACAATACGACTAAAGGGCTGGCTTATGTACACACCCTATGTGTTAGAGCTGCTGAGTCCTCGTATGTTACACACTTTATTCATAATCATTCACTCACTGACTCACTCACACACACATTTGCAGCCACACACTCACTCATGTACTCAGGCGTGTTGATAACATTTGAAAAAAAAAATAAGTTAAAAGGATGTAATTATTTTAAGAAATTTAGAATTAAGTTTGTTTATGGAAGAGTTAGGAACCCAAATCTTACACATAGGAATGAAAATGTACTTAAAATTGAATAAACACTTTTTATTTTGTTTATTTTATGAAGACTCGATATTCAACTTATCGATGATAAACCAAAAATACCAACCAATGATAGATATATCACTGTTATAAAACAATATTATGTACCATTTTCCATATAAAGCCATCAATTTTCATTAGAAATTTTTGCGGCTGTCAGCAGCCGAAAGGGTTAGAAAGTAGAAACTTAGCGCTGACTTTGATTCCCGTACTATATCAAAAACTTGACCATAGGACTATTACGTGCGAAATCGTGATCTAGTTTTATATTGCAGATCCACAACAGTGGCCTCTGTGACATCAGGCCAATCAAACTGTGGAGACCAAACCGATGCCATCGAACTTAGCTACTTGGAATCTTTAGGTAACTTTAAAAAAGAGTTACTAAAAGCAACTTCAGCCCCTTTTAATTAATATATAGTGCTTGCTTTCCTAGACCTATAATCTATATATACATATATATATATATATATACTATAGAATATTCGTACCAGTAACTCTTAGTTATATATATTTATATATATATATGTATAACTAAGAGTTACTGGTACGAATATTCTAATCGGAATAAAGGTTTAAATAGCTCATTAGAGCTATATAATAATAGGTCAATAAACTACTGTAGTTTCCTATTATTTTGCAGGAGTTTGTCTCCTGTAAAATAATAGAAAAAAATCTCAGCTTTTATTGAGTTGTTTTAGATACTGAAGAACTTCGCTCACAAGTCATAGAATGGCAGAGGAGTTTACAAACAGCTGGGGCTCGACTCGCAAAATATTTAAGAATGCGAGACAAGCAACGCCGTTATCAGAAAAAGCTCTGCGCGGCATTTAGCGTCCTGCTAAGACATATTAGTAAGTAATGTAGCACAATATTTACTCGATGTTTTCAGCGCTTTTTAGGAAATACACGGTAAATAAACAAAATATAAGTACAGTAAAAAATACGTCTTAATTTCAGTCAGTTTTAACGGGTGATTGGAGAACTCAATAACGCTATTGATTTGTTATAATTACCATAATTGTCAAACATTTTTTTAAAGCGTCGGAAAGTGATTTGTTAGTCATTGTAAAAATAGTATTGAAGAGACCAATATTTATCTAGAAATCAGTTTTGTATTTCAGGTTTCTAGTCTAATTGTTTTTTTATTTATAAATTGTCAACCAATTGTTGAATGCATTAGACATATTCATTTATACAAAAAAAAATTTTTATTACATCTATATAAGCTTTTGTCGTCTGAATCCCGTACTTACAGTACAATCTATTGAAACGCAACTCAAAGCAAAAAATAACATGAAAACGCTATGAAAAAACAACTGTCTACCTCGATCTTCGTCTATGAAAGGAACTAAATACGGTTCATTCAGCTTAAAATAACATACGCATCACAAAGAACCTACAGCCGTGTGGAATCAATACAGCACACTAACTCGAAGAACGTTCTGCGCATGCCCAAAACACCACGTTAATCTGTTCCGTAGTTTCCTGCATACTGCTATTGAGTCATCGATTCCACATAGGCCCTATTCCATAGAGGCTGCGCAGTGCCCAATATTGGCCAGTAAACATCGCATCAGCTGGTGAATACGAAGTCGTTATGACGTGTTTCGTGAATAGATAGATTTTATACAAGCTGTGATGCGCGTGATGTGAAACTATGAATTCAAATGAACGTGCTATTCGAATCAGATGAGTGCCATTTTAAATTCCCTCAGGAATTTGGCTGGTTCTTCCAGGGCCGCGTCAGGTAAATGTTTAAGGGTTCTCTATGCTATTGATTGAGTCGCAAATTGAATTAGCGAGTTGTCAGTGAAAGCAATGATATTTTTTTACGTGTTTGTGTAGTAAAATATGTATTAATATGACTATGTTTTTTACGCAACTGTATACAGAATGTTTAATCTCCGCGTATGTTTCCTTAACAAAGTTGTAAAAGATGTTTCAGTAGCAGCAGCTGGAAAATATTTTTATATAAATTAGTAGAATTGAAGGAATCTTAATTGTGCATGGTTTAGCTGGCGACACAAATGCACGGTTCGGAGTGACCCCAGGCGGCGAAGGCCCAGGCGAGGGAGGCTTCGCAGAATGGCTGCATGCAATGCGGCTAGTGGCCCGTCTGCCAGCTGGAGTGCCACAGCATTTTCGCAGAAGAGTGAGTTGTATACACTGTTTTGATTCCATATAAATTAACTTTTAAAATTTGAACTTGTAATATAAAAAAGTATTTAATGAAAGTGGAATTTTGTGACGTCATCGTTGACAGCGCCCAACTGTTTAAGATAACATTGTATGATACAGAGACTATGCTCTCTGAATAGAAGTAGGTTACATATAATCATAAAATTTATGTGAGGCGTCAAAAACTAAATAACAATTAGTTTTTTTTAACTTTTAAAACGTTCCTAAATATGTAATATTAGAATTTTTAAAAACTTCGTAAAGCATTGCATAACAATTTTCTATTCAAAACACACGTGTTTACTAAAATCTATTTATTAATTAATTTTACTAATAAACATTTACATATAATAGCTGCAATCACAGAGTTCACAAGTTTGCCAAAAAAGGAACTTATTTCATTGATTTAGGTACTTCTTATTTATGTATTCATAAGGCAATATATCAATCACTCGCATCCATAAAGTTATTTATAAATTCTAATGTATCTCAAACAAAGCGGGCCTGTCTTGGCAATAAATTGAATTCCCTTCTAAATCCCTTGCAAACAGCCAAAGTTATTTGACGTCATTCACCTGAAGCTTGAGTACTTCTATATTTGGAATTTCTCAGCGAGGCTGAAATTAACTTATTGTAATGCGAATAAATATTTACAATAATAATAGTATAGCGTTTTGTTTTAGTAATATTTGTGTTTTATAAAAAAAAAAGCAAAGGCCGCCATTCTTGTTTGCATTGTGTCAGTTCTGTCTGCCATGTGACGTCCCGTTTTAAACGGGACTGTCCCTTTTTACAATAACGAGTCCCAAGTCCCCAAAAACTGTGGGACGTAAAACTGTCCCGTTTTCAGAAACCGCGGGAAAATTATAAAAAATTAGTACCTAGAGTTTTATACTAATTTGAAAACGTCACCTATATTAAATGTGTTATTCTGATAAATATAAATATTACTAAACATTTTTCATTGCTACCTTTATTTTGTTTAAGATCAGTGTTGGCCTAGTGGCTTCAGCATGCGACTCTCATACCTGAGGTCGTAGGTTCGATCCCCGGCTGTGCACCAATGGAGTTTCTTTCTATGTGTGCATTTAACATTTGCTCGAACGGTGAAGGAAAACATCGTGAGGAAACCGACATATCTTAGACCCAAAAAGTCGACGGTGTGTCAGGCACTGGAGGCTGATCACTTGCTTGCCTATTAGATTTAAAAATGATCATAAAACAGATTCAGAAATCTGAGGCCAAGACCTAAAGAGGTTGTAGCGCCACTGATTTATTTTTTACCTATATTTTGTAATTCGTTACTTTAAGCCAACGGACTTTTTCTAAATAAATAACTTTGGTATTTTTTTTAGATGGCTACTTATTATTTTAGCTAAATTAAAGCATGTCCCGTTTTGAGTCCAAGAATAAATGTTCACTTAAGCCATGAAGCACCCGTAGTTTCCTTCAAAGGTCTATTTACCTTATAAACTGTATTCCTCTTTTTCGTGTGCCTTGGGCACCAGTTTAACACTTTCTTGCTCCACTTTAAAGTCCCTCTTGCCATAAAATAATGCGTGTTTATAAGTAGGTGAACACATTTATTTTATGAACTACCTACATGGCATGTATGATGACTATAAAGTGGATAAAGCGAAAATGGTATGTCAGAAATGTAATTGTCTCCACCCACTTGAAAGGATTGCATGATTTTGTGATAAAATACAGTATTATCTTTGTTTTAATATTTGTATTATAATTGGTATTTGTATTAGTGTGGGCCTAGCGTTATAGGTTCTATCCCCGGCTGTGCACTTTTGGACTTTCTGGCAAGTGCAAATTTATCAATCGCTCGTGCGGTAAAGAAAAACATCGTGAGGAAACCGGCTTGCTACTATCATGGCATCCATGCTTATGAAACCCAAGAGAAGAAGATTACAGAAACATTAATGTAGCTGCGGCTCTGAAATCTATCATTCAAGGAGTGTGCAATGAACGAGGCGCATGTAATTTTAGTCACCTATGTAAATAGGCAATCAATGCGTCTTGATGAGACGATTTGTTAAGCGACTAGCCGCACGCCAAAAATCGACTCGTGTATAATCCTTAATAAACCTTAATGTGTATTTCGGCTTGTTTTTCATTAAACTGCTGATACCTATATATACACCAGTATAACAGGCGTAGTAAATAATTGATCAGAGATACCAGATCTTTATATTTGAAGTATACATTACATAATATGCTGCCATTTAAAAGGCAAGTGATGAATCTTACGTATTTGCTACGTAAGATTGATATGGTTTATAAATATGTTCGGAAAAGGTTAGGCTTTGAATGTAACATCTGGAGATATTTTGATATTATCTTGAAATCCCTAGTTAGCACTTGGCATCTCCAAGTAATAACCCCGATTCACTGATTTCAAACAAAATTAAATGTTTCACAAGATAAATCAAATATTGAGTGTGATAGGAATAGATCGACAGAAGGTACATTGTATAATCTGTATATATCTTCTCCTCTTTTGAACTATTAGACAACGCAAGATTGTATTTTTAAAATTTTAGCTTGCTTGATATAATTTTTTTTTTCTTTGAAATGCTTTACTTAAAGTTAATTATGTATATTTAGTTTCTTTAATTGGTTTGTAACTTTTTATTGCTCTTGTTTCCGATTGCGTCAGCTATGGCTTACTTTGGCGGACCGTCATCTCAGCTCCAGGAACATAGACTGGCCTGCAGCAGAGCGAGCCTGCTTCAGAGGCACAGCACAACCAGATGATGCAGAGCTTAGCGCTCAAATTCTTAAGGTATTTATTAAAAAATCATCTTAACAATAGACCGTTTTATTATATATAAGTTTAAAACTCTAAGTATTAAATTTTAGTTTACTTTAGTGGATCTAGTGATTGCAATCCGGCGTCATGTTCAGTCCGGCCGGATACGACCGGATTCCCGTCAATCCGGCCGGATCCTGCCGGATCCGAGCGGATTGATTAAATCAAGATGATTTTCGCTTTTTAGTACAAAATAAGTAAGTTAATCAAGTATAACTGCACTTATATGTAGGTAGTTAATAAAAATTAAATCACAAATACATAAAATCGACTTTATTTCTTAATCAATTTTAAGACAAGTAGACAACAAGAAAACAATTAAAATTTAGTAGTGTAGGTAACTAGTAATAATTTTACGACGTAACGAGTAGCTTAGTCTTTCTAGATTTTACTTTTACAGATAGATCAATTTATAAGTAACAATATTAATTATCAAGTAACTATAATATCTAATAGAGACAATTAACCTTACGTAATTAACTGAAATGAGATCAAAATCATTATTAAAGTATTTGAGAATGCTAAGTAACAAACAAGTCTTATAGGTATTTATGATTATGACAGATACGAATATATGAATGATATGAATCTGTCGAACGAATGAATGGCAAAAATTATCACAATAATGAGTTTAGAATTCTTTAGCTTAATCAACTTACGATAATTAATTATTAACTATATTATTTTCCCACAAACCGCTAGCACCGGATCCGGTAACCATTAAATGATGCCGGATCCGCCGGATTACCGGATCCTTTTTTCCGGATTGCAATCCCTAAGTGGATCTGTATATCTATAAATGTACTTGCTAGTTTTCTGTTCCTTAAACATATACATGTTAATCTATGTAATCTGTTTTGGCTTTCTGTATTGTCTTAGTATTTTGTCTTTTAATATGTATAAGTATAATATAACTTATAATTAATAAATAAATATGAAGCAATAATCAAATTACATGTAGACGACACGCAGCTGATATTATATTCGATACTTTTATATTAAAATTACTAAGGCTATTAGTTTCCAACATAATATAATATTTACAATACAATACAAAAAATATATCTTACATTTATTTCAGAACAAAGTTTAGTGTTTGGTTAGGACTTAACTGTAGGATTAGAACCCAATTATAAGTATAGACCTGCTGAATTTCTTTTAGTATACATAGAAAATTGAAGTATATAGTTATATTTTCTGGTGCTTTAATATTTTTGGTAAATTATTTTCTAGGACCTGCATCGTACCGGTTGCTCACTATTCTGTGGGACTGAGGGACGGGAGAATCAGGCGATGCTAAGAAGGGTTTTGTTGGCTTACGCACGGTATGTTACAATTATAATCGACTTCATAGCATATTTGAGTTTGTAAAGGAAATTTCCGTTATACTCTAATAAACAGGTTGGTCTCTCTCTGCCATTTAGTGACACCGTTTTTTTTTCGATAAAAACCGCAGGAATATAGAAGAGAGTGTCATATAAGCACCTTCCACTGAATAAGGTGTAAGGCAAACTCCTATCTTTTTACCACCACCTCTGCCAAGTCATTAAGAATAGTTAATTCTTTATTAATATTATCGTATACATTGCGTTCGTATATTTGCTTTCCTGTGCAAATATTTAACAGTTGTTCGTCGATAAGCTGTTTTTATTTTATTATTGTAAATATATATTTAGGTAGGTGCATTTTATTTAAATGCTGAAAGTGAGATGAATAAAAATCATATATTTTCAGATGGAACAAAGAAGTAGGATACTGCCAGGGGTTCAACATGATGGCTGCTATCATATTAGAAGTAATGGAGAAAGCAGAACCGGATTCTTTGAAGGTTATTTTTCCAGATTTCTTACTTAATCCAAATAGGATTATTATGGTTGAGGCAAATCGCTTTCAAACTCAATCTCAAAATAATTTCATTGACATAAGTACAATTATGAACTTCAACACAAAATATAATAAATTGATTCGAAATTTAATACCAGTTCACAAGTCAAAGGCGTAAAGCGGGCAAGAAGAACTGGCAAGAAACTCCCCGCCACTCTTTTTAATCGCCAAGTCTTGAGTCATATATTGCAAATTGTTTGAACTGGAGCATATCAATCCCAAGAATGAAAGATAATTTAAATAATCATAATTTACGTTTAACGAGGGTTTTGAAGCAGAGACTAATAATATATAATTTAGTTTGCATATGAGTGGAGGCGAGTAACAAATACGGATTATCTTTATTTAGTAGTAGTAGACTTTCCTACTACTTAATATTTTTGGCGATTCCAGGTGATGATTTATTTGGTGGAGGCTGTTTTACCTGAAGGCTACTTTGCTGACGACCTTCGCGGACTGTCAGCTGACATGGCTGCCTTTCGAGACCTTTTGCGACTCCGGCTACCACGACTTGCCAACCATATGGATTATTTACAGAAAATATCTGATGGTAACAACTTATATCAGTTAGCATTCCATAACATACGATGTCGCTATCCTAGGTTTGAGATACGTTCGTCAATTTTAAGACGGCTTGATAATATTTGTCCTCATATTTAATTTATTTTCTTAATAGAAATACTATAATATACACATCTCTTATAAGGATGGTCAACAATGTAAAATTAATTTGAATTGTACTTTGTACGCAGTGTTCGCAGATACGTCAATATAATTTTTGCTGTATTAAATTTTTAAAGTCAAGGTGCCTGTATAGCGTGATCGAGTATTTTTTTTTATAGGACAGGGGCCAAACGGGCAGGAGGTTATTAGGAGGAGGATATTAATATTAAGTGATACCGCCGCCCATGGACACTCTCAATGCCAGAGGGCTCGCGAGTGCGTTGCCGGCATTTTAAGTATTTAGCCCATAAGATTGAAAACAACTATAAATAACTCGACCTATTATTTTGACATAGTTAATATCCTTATTATATGAGGTTATGAAAATAAATATGACATTTGCATGGATTGTACGGATTTTATTATTATTAATTAATAATTCACTAATTTCAGGTGGTGGAGTAGAGCCTCCATTACCGGATGTGTTTACAATGCAATGGTTCCTGACTTTATACGCAACTTGGCTCCCTCGAGACGCTCTTCTAAGGATATGGGATTTGATTCTACTAGACGGGAACGAGATATTATTGCTCACAGCTCTTGCTATTTGGGATATGCTTCAAGAGTAAGAATGCTATTTAGTTGGTATAAGTATAACTAAATCAATTTTTATTAATTCAACTAGAAAAATGATATGAATGTTTTTTAGGCCTTTAACATGACGATAAGAATTTAAAGACTTATCAATCCAAAATATTCAGAAACTTCGTGCTTCTCTAATGGATGTAAACAATGTGTTGAAATCTTAGAAACAACATAAATATATATACTACATATATATAACATTTACGCAAAACGTTTTAAGACTGTATAGGTACCATTTTGTATTTTTTAATATTTTTGTAATTTCGAATTGACAGTATCTACAGCCTCTTTGTATATTTGTATAGTTTCCTTCAAAAGCGATTGCTGTATACAATAAATGTACTTAACAATTTTAAGATTGCATAATCAGCGGATAAAGCCTACCAAGTCTTGATATACAATATAGCTTATACTCAGTAGTAGGGCAGTTTTGAAAATATAATTTTTGTTTCCAGTCGAATACTATCAGCCCGTTCTGCAGACGAATTCTACAGTTGTATGGGGGGAGGGGCCAGCACTGTGTGGGAAGCGAGTGATGCTCTAGTCGCTAGGGTAGTCTCTCTGAACTCTGCACCAGAATTGCCTGGTCTTCGGAACCTACATCGGTATAGGGTGACCCCACCAGTGCCACCAAATGCGCCTACACATCCACCTATACAATCAGCGGTAAGTCTTTTAAAAATAAAAATTAATAACGTTTTTATAATTTTATGCAGCTGTTTCTAGGAATATATATTTTTTTAATCAAAAGCCTCATATACATCGTAATTTATTTTAAGATAAAGTCGAATCGACATAGTTATTTTCTGAAATGCCCCATATTAAATATCGTTTTCGTTGAAATGACAGATGCAGTCAATGACGAAACGAGGTCTACGGCTATTCTATTCGGAAGATGAAGGCGACTCCAGTGACGATGGCAATAAATTAGCACTAGCTACGGTAAATATTTTAGTTTTGCATACAAACTTTAGTTATAAAACTAACATTCTAAGAAATAATCTCATCAACTTAACTTCTAGGTGATTCCCCGACGAGATAACCGGTCAGGAACGGGTGATAGACTTACATTAGATATTGGAGCATTGAAGAGACAATACGCACGCCTCAGAGAGCGACAAAGACAAGCTCACGTCATTTTGGCGGCTGCCTGCGCCCGTCACGCTGCAGGTAGTATTTGGGCTAGCTTCTAAAGCTTCGAAACTGAATAAACTTGTGTAATAGGGCTTTGCATGCTTTAATTAATTATTTTATTTAACCATATCAAGCCATAAGCTTAACTAAATACATAGCATAGCATAAATAAAAAATAAATTCCTATAGGAACTAATTTAGTCTACCTTAAATGTTACAGTTGGCGTACCGACATCACCTACTTCACTGACGGTGAATAACTTACTTCTTGGTAAAAGCGCTATAGTTAGTTCAAGGGGAAGAAGACTTGGACCTCCTCCCGGAGCTGTACCTCCTTCTCGCCAAAGCTCAAGCCATGAAAAAACGCCTTCGAAAGGAACTTTAAATGAAACAATCACATGGAAAGAAGCAAAAACGCGTAAGACTTTAGATAGGCGAAATTCTGTTAAGTGGAAAGATATTAAAAAAGAAAAAGTAGAAGTAGGTAGAAAACCATCCATAGATTTAGATGAAAGTGGAGATGGTATTATTGTATCAGAAATAGAAGCGAATGAGATGATTGCCTCTATTCGCTCTCGTAGTTCAAGTGAATCCTCATCATACTCATCGCATTCTAGATCTAGTACAGACACAAGCCTTTGCGATGAAAATGAAGGTGGAAGTGAATCGGAAACCGATTTATTAGATGTAGATAAAGAAAATGAAAATATGAAGACAAAACCGCTTAAAAACGAACATAACTCTAATATTGAAAATATGTCATCACCAACAAAAAATCAAGCTACACCATTGGAAACCACAAACTTTAAATCTATAAATAAGGAAAATTTATCAACTGAACTTCATGAAAGCATAAGCAATCCGATACGACCAAACAAAGATAATCTCAACCTAAACCTTTCTGAATCGCATGCGTTACTTAGCAATAATAAATATATATCTGGTAATGAGAGTACATTCTTATCAACTCGAACGTCTCGAAGTGGCAGGTCTAATTTTTCCACAGCAAATTTTACTGCTTTAAGTCCAGTTGATTTATCTCCTTACCATCATTTAAACCTACAAAAATCTTCTTTTTGCTATGACTTTGAATCTAATCTTAGACGACCTTCTACTTCTAAGGCTGATTTATCCATAAGACCACCAGATTTAATCGATAGTTTTACAATGTATCCTAATTTTGTACCAGATATTGACATATCGGACAAATACGCATCAGATATTGAAAGTCCAATTCAGAGTCCAGAATCTGATAGTGCGATTGTGAGTGAAGATGAGCCACCTATTCCACTAAAAGTTGATAAATATTTTGAAGATAGTCCAGAATTTTTTGGTGCACGCTTGACAGATCCAAATAACGAAAATATTCCTAGTCGAAGGCCAATGAAAAGAAATTCACGTATACACAAAAAACCTGACTCATTAACTATAACAAGTGACGATCAAGATGAGGTTACAAATGAAACTGAAAGAGCTTCTTCATTGCCGCAAAGACACACATTTGTCTGTAAAAAATCAGTTAGCCCTGATAAAGTCCAAGAGATAAAACCTAAAGACAGTCCTAAAGTAGAAATCCGTATAGATGTTAGAAATGAGAAGTGTGTTGATATGAAAAGTCAAACTCCTGTTAAAGATGTTGTCTCTTCTATACAAATCCCAAAATTAGATCATAGTCCACATGAATATGTTTTGCAATCTGGCCGCAAAAATAGCGAAAGAGCATTACAAATTATACAAGAAAACTCTCAAATTCTCAGTAGAATACTCACAAAGCAAAATGTAACAAATACTGCATCTGACGTTGCTCATACGCAAAAAAATATAAATAAGGATAAAGATAGTAAACTTGATCTTATTATATCAAAATCACTTGACTCTCCATTACTCAAAGAATCCACTTCAGATTCTTTAATAGGCGGCATTAAAAGGAAACCTCATAGTGAATTATCCGACAAAAATGATTTTTTGAGAGCTCGGCCAATATCCATAGATGATCCTTTTTCTTTTGAAATGAGGAAAAAATTGCTATCAGAAGAATTTTCCTTAAAACACTTGAAAAGTCCAAGTAGTGAATGTCTTGGTAATCAAACTGATTTGTATGGTTGGGAAAATAAAGGATTTTTTGCAAAATGTGACTTTAAAACTACATTACTCGAAGCAGATGACTCTAAAGATGCAGTTTCAAATAATATTGAAACAACTCGAAATTCCAATTCTCGAATGGAATCCCTCTCGAATGATAAAAAACCTGATTATAACAAATATTCTTTATCAAGTGATTCGAAAACGTTTGTAACTCTATCATCAGAGCTAAAAGACACATCTACATATGACCAGAAATATACCTCTGATGATTACAACTATCCGATATCAACTTCCAGTAAATATAACGACTATGTGTTATCAAAAGTTAGTGATATATGTAGTAGGACACTTGATAAAGAGCCAAAAATATGTGAAACAAAAACAGATAGTCAGTTGAGTGATTTTTCCCAAAAAGTAACGTCCTCTATTAGTTTTACTTACGATCCTTCAATGGAAGATGATTCGCCGATGGGTGCAAAGAGTAATTCCAGTGATACATTGTGTCAAATAACGTCCTTGGACCAAATATCGACACCGATATCTCCAAAAACCTTTCCGCAGCGTGAGACACTCTCATTTCCAAAAGACTATACGATAAAAAGTGATACAGTGAGAATAGAATCAGATGATACGTGTAGTGCGATAACGTCTCTTTTAGAAACAGACACATTATCGTCTTTGTCTATGCCTCGTAGTCCATCATCTAGTTCGTACTATCCGTTCCCAACAAGACCAGCTTTACGTACTCCTAAAGACTTTGGGGTGAGGTTAGGGCTTTACCCAAAAGAAGCAATCAGTTCTCCACCTAAATAATGTTACTTAACTTTTCTAACTTTTTACAATTTGAATCGTTTATATGTGTGATTTCTTGGAGTTGTGTTGTATCCTTTGCTTAAGAATAAAGCTGTATTATTTTAAGCAGACTGATAGTGACGGCTGTTTTGATTGGTGAATGGAGCAATAGATTTTTTTAAACACATTTTGTACTGTGATTCGAGTCAAATTAAATAATTGAATGCTATATTCGAATTCTTGTAGAAATAAAAGAAACCAGTTGCCTTGAATTAACTATGTTGATAATTAGCGCAAAATTATAATAAGTCAGATAGAAAATTTGTTCTCGGCAAAAATATAGCTTAAATTTCTAATAAGAGAAGAGCGTGATGATATTTGTTAAGAGAATAATGTCAAAAATATAATATATTACTGAAATGTTTATTTTATTCAAAAGTCATCAATAACGGGCGGGCAGGTGCATACTAAATGTTTGTCACCGTACATGTCGTCAATTCTTCCTACTGTGGGCCAAATCTTCGTTTCACCTTTCACAAATGCCTGAAAAAAGCAATAAGAAACTTTTGAAAACTCCAGTCAGAAGAACGAGGATACTTACATCTTCGATTTGTTCTTTGTAGCAGAATATTAACCGAATATATTTTGAGATTGATATCTTAAAATATAAACATAATTACACTAATTATCCTAATGTAAAACTAATAAATGTTCATATCAAAATATAAAACGTATGCAGTATGCTATTATTTACATACCGCTGGGAAAGCAGCCTGTTCTCGGCTATAGGGTCGATTCCAGTCTTCTGTTATAACGTCTGCTTGTGTGTGTGGTGCCATCTATTGAACATTATAAGTATATATATTATTATTATTTTCTACAAAACTTTCCTTTATATTATTTTTCTCGACATAAGTAACGATATTTAATAAAGCACGTTTCTGTTAACAATTATATAAAGCATGTAAATATAAATGTACCACAAAGCAAGAACCAGACACATTTCTCTGTCGGTTTTCTTTATAAATGTTTGTATTGATCACAATGCAAATTACCGTATTATTAATTATTGTTGATTGCGCACATTGAATGGAACTATACCATGATTATTTCTTCTGTATAAGCAATAATAACTATAAGGGGTTGTATAATTCACATGAGCAGTGCTTCATGGTATTAAAAAAAACGGAAGCACGAACTACCCACGGTAAACAATAGAACCTAGTCCAATTTATCTTTGAGACTTACTTTTAATGGATTCAACCGTTTGTCCATAACACCGTCTTCTATATCCTTTATCTCTTTCCTAATCGTGATCAGAGCTTCACAAAATCTCTCCAGCTCTTGCAAATCTTCGGATTCTGTGGGCTCTATCATCAAAGTACCGGCAACCGGCCAAGACATTGTCGGGGCGTGGAAACCTAAAAAAAAAAACAAATGACAATCGCGTATGAAACTAAGAAACGTCCGCAATCTATGAACCCTTTGTTAAAATTATAAAAGTGAAGTTAGTTACAAAACGTATTAAAGTTTTTACAGTTAAGAGGTAGGTACTTACATTAGTGAAAGTTAGCCATATTGAAGATTAGATAGAACTGATCAGTATTTAAATACTTATAAATATGTATGTTTCTCCTAAATGAAATCTGCTATATTGAGTTTAAATATAAAGAAAAATAGGATTATTAGAGTCAAAAATGCGTTTTATGTGGCCAAGGGTTTTATAAATTTACATTCAGGGACAAGCAGCATATATGCAGCAAAACGTAAGTTATTTAAGGTATTAACAGACTGTAAGTTCATCTTACAGAATAATAATGTCATATCTTTTAATTTATGGTAAATTTATTTTCGTAGAACACGGTAAACGGGCAGGAGATTTCCTGGCCTACCACCAGGTGAGCTGGTGGTAAGTGATACTCACACTCTTAATGTCAGAGTGTTCGCGAGTGCGTTGTTTCTGAAGTGAAACTTGCGTTACGAATATGTGCAGCGTTTTTGTCGAAGAAAAGGGAGGAAGCAATTGAGAGAGAGTGAGAAAGAGCGAACGTAGTACAAAGCAAATAGCCATAGAGCAAGAGTAGCAAGCAAGCAAGTGAGAAAGATCGAGAGAGAGTGAGATAGAGCGAACATAGCATTACGCACAGTGCCCTGGAGCGAGAGGTTGGAGAAATCTATAGTGAGAAAGATTAAGAAAGAGAGAGTAAGGAAGATCGAGAAAAAATACACGATATTGATGTATTCGTTTAGTAGTTACATATTATAACTTTAGAAGGAAATTCTGTTGCATAACGTCTTGTGCAACCGCTGATTTTTTATTTATTTATATTATCATTATCACGTTGTGGAACGACGGTCGTACAGGTGATATGTATAAGTCTGATGATGTAAAATAATTGTATTAACTTACCAAAGTCCATAAGTCGTTTTGCAATATCTCCCGGTTCAATATTGGCTGTTTTCTTCAAATCTCGAACATCAATTATAAATTCGTGAGCAACAAGTCCGCGTTCTCCCTTGTATAATGTTTTGTAATAATTCTCTAACCTTCGTGACATGTAATTAGCGTTTAGAATAGCCACTTGGGTAGCGCGTTTGAGGCCTTTTGGACCCATCATCTGAAATTTGAAACATGCGTGACCACCCGAAATAATGTCTGACTCTATTTGTACACAATCGAGACTCGGAAAAAAGCTCATAATTAGGAACAACTGGTTTAACTATTTTTATAGAACAGAGGGCATACAAACAAGAGGCTGATCTGATGTTAAGTGATATGCCTATGGACACTACTAGACTATACAGCCAGAAGGCTAGCAAGTGCATTGCCATCTATTTAAGTGTTATGCGATTTTTTTTTATATGACGAATAATAAGATGGCTAATGAGTAGGTTATCACTGAATAAAGTGATAACCGCGGCCCATGGACAGCTGTAGCCGGGGGCTAGCGGGTGTGTTGCCGACCTATCAAGGAATGGATTCTTTTACTGGAATCCCCTATGTCCGAAAGGGTTTTAAAGGGTCGAAGTTGAATCCGTTTGAAAATATATCGATACGCAGCTGTACCACATAGAGGTGGTGTTCGTCTGACGGACTTTCTACTTACTTTAATATAGGCCCAAGAAATAGGCAAAATGGCTGAAGAGCCGTAAGGCGCGGCGCTGACGGAACCAAAGCTATGGGCTGCGTCACCAAGGTCAGCTAGTAGGTCTACCACCGGATGTGATGGAAGGAATGGGGCTAAGTGGGCCTTGCTGTAAGAGTATGTTTTTATTATTAAACATATAACCCTAAATCAAAAGTGAAAATTTTCGCATTATACTTTACTATAGTTTTAAATAAACCTGTTATATAACGATACAAAATTATCAAAACATATACCCTCTGTTAAAGTCATACAACGGTGTAATTCATAACGTAATTATTTTAATAGTACATCAGAAAATGACTGACGTAAAAGTATATGATCTGCTTCTTAATAATTTAGAATGATTAGTTCCAAAACTTATTCTTAACGGTGTCCTGCAGTGTTCCCTATATTTAATACCTAAATGGATACTTCCTAAACTCCAATAGAACTTACACTCCAATAGGCCCCATTCCTGGACCACCTCCGCCGTGTGGGATGCAAAAGGTTTTGTGTAAGTTGAGATGAGATACGTCACTGCCATAATCACCTGGACGGCATAGACCAACCTGTAATTAATCAAAAATAAAAGGTTCTGGAATATGTGAGCTTCCGATGAAAGTTTCGTTTTTTAGACAAGCATTATTATCTGTGCAGCGGGAGTGCACATTAGCCGCCAATAGGCTAGGATATTTGCGCCGCTCCTACTAACTTCAATACCAGATTTTGAGGCAGGAAGACATCAGGGCAGCAAAGGAATGGAGGCCCCAGGCCACAAACTATTTTCCTAACAAAATGTAACATTTTTCAGTGGAGTTTCCCAGTATTGTTTAGATACTTTAATTAATAAAGTTGCCATAGTCAGGGAAGGGGCAATCGGGCAGAAGACTCACCATCAGTGTAAAGTGATACCGTTGCCCATGGATACTTTCTATATTGGCTCACGCCGGCCTTTAAGAATTATTACTCTTTTTCTTGAAGAACCCTAAGTTGAACTAATTCGGAAATACTCAGTGGCCAGCTGGTTCCACATAGTGGTGGTTCGCGGAAAAAACTGCCTAGAAAACGCTCCATTGTGGAACGATGAACGTTAAGGTGATACGGGTGGATTTTTGTGTAACACTCTTTTGTCCTCCACAAAAGTAAAGTATGTTTTGGAAAACGGTTCAGCAAAAGTCACTCTCAACTTATTTTTTCTATTTCTTTATGAGAAAAAACTTTTAAGACTAATACCCATACCCTGTAACTTCCAGTCAGTATTTTCAGGGATTTGGAGGTGGTATCCAATATCCATATCAATGGAGAAATTTACACTGTATATGTAGATACTGCAAAACTTATAAACAATGTATTACCTGTGCATTCATATTGGCTCCATCTAAATAAACTTGACCGCCATGTTTGTGTACCAATGCGCAAACATCGGCCGCTCGCTCCTCGAACACACCGAAAGTGCTGGGATAGGTAAGCATCAGACACGATATGTTTGCGCTATGTTCCTCGACCTAAATTAATCAGGTTAAAATGTACTTTTATTTATCTTAAGCCTTCATTTATTTGGTACTGTAATTATCGAATTATCCTATATGTTAGTAGATATATTTTTCAGTTAGTATGTATCACACTCTCCAGTCAAGGCATCCTCTTAGGCTTGCCATCTTTTTCTGTCCCAATTTACATCCATTCAAACCGATCAAATAGACACATTATTTATGGTTATGGCGAAAGTTACCCTTATAATAGTACTGTCGTAGTAGGTGTTATATAATTATTATAATTTTATGTTATATCTTGGTTTTATCATACAGAGCGTCGCGAGACTATGGGACATCAAATATCGTTGATAGGATATTTTGCTGAATGAAGACTTTTTTTTTTTAAAGAAAGTATAGAAATGCATTCAATGTCCCGTTTATAATTGGAACACCCCTTTTTATGCCACTCGAAAGGATGTACAAAAATAGTAATTCTTCTTAAGATAAAATAAAAAATTTATACAATGAGCTCGTCTGACATAAATAGGTAAGGATTTTCACAGCAGGACTTTGTACATACAGTAAAGGAGGAGTGATATAATTCAGTTTTATGAGTAGGATTTTCAAGAATTAGATTGTCGAAGTGTGTATGTATCACCTTTCATTGATCAATCGTTTGTACTTTTGTACTTAGAGGTATTTAGATAGCAGTATTTACAATAGTTATTGTTCAATATTAAAGAGAGCACCGAGAGTATTTTACGCCGGGTTTTTCTCTTGGCCTACAACCCTCTGTGTTATTTGCCAATGAGTAGGGATGCCTACAGATTCAAATTAATTAAATTGAGAAATAGAAGTAGAATAATTTTATTTTTATTTATTTTTAAATTCCAGTACCATCCTAATAGATCAAAATGGCGACATCTGGAGAAGGCCTTTGTCGAGAGACAATAAAAATTTAATGTAAATTATTGCAAAACGTACTCTTCACTTATCACTCCTTTTTCGTTTCTTACCTTATCCTTAAGATGTTCCATATCAACATCACCAGTGGGTGTCACTCGTATGGCGCAAACTCTCATACCAGCCATGTGAGCCGATGCCGGATTCGTACCATGAGCACTGACTGGTATCAGGCATATGTTTCGTCCCGTATCCCCACGAAATTCATGGTAACGTTTAATTGTTCGCAGACCGGCGTATTCACCTTGGGCACCACTGGAATCATATACATAATTGTCTTCGGTAGATAAAGGTATTGTTGAATGTTTCGAAAAATAATTGTCGATACTACACTATCGCGACATATTCTATGGTGAAACAAAACCGATAAGGAAGAGCTTTTTGGTAGATATTTAAAAAAAGCGAGTTTGCCTCTTATAAATTTGTGTTTAAATATCACTAAAGCTTGCTTTATACAAGCAGCACGTTTGAAGTGTCAACACCCCTTTACTCGTGCCGCATAATAAATTAGGTCATACGTATTATAAATTGTATAAGAACCTAATTCTTATACATGTTTTGCTAAAAAGATGCGCATTATCAATCAAACTAAAGAAGAGAAACATAACTAGAGCTCAAGAATACCTCCTTACTTTGACTTTGATACGATTCATACATTTATATTATAATAGCTTAAAAACTTTTAACGCTTACCTATTTGGTTGAAACGAAACTCGGTCATATCCTGTAATAGCGCAAAGATCTTTGGCAAGCTCTTCAAATAACACATGATAGCCTTTAGACTGGTCTAGAGGGGCAAAAGGATGTATATCGGTGAAATGTTTGAAAGAACATGGCATCATTTCCGTTGTGGAGTTTAGCTTCATGGTACAGGAACCCTGGAATTAAGAGGTTTTAGAAACGTGTGCATTTAACATTCGCTTGAACTAGCTTTATTTTCGCAAATACGCATAATCTTTAATTCTTTCTATCATTTTTCTTGACCAAAAAAGGTTTTTATAACAAAATTGACTATTAGATGACCATTAGATTGGTACTGATGACTCGTTGCGTTAGACATGCGATTTATAGTTGTTTATTGAGTCTATTGAAGATGATATTAAGTGAAACGTTATAAACATTTCCCAAATAATAACTCTTTATTATTTCTGTTTTCTTCGGACCCCACTGTGAAAACTCGGCAGTACAAGTTTTTTATATACGCATTTTATAGGAATTCTGAAAAGGTATGAGTCACATAAGTGGCTCTAATATCTTTGTAGGAAAAATTACAAGTTCCACTACTTTTTGGTCAGATAGTCTGGTGACTTGGGAAAAAAACTTGGTGAGTACAAAGCCGAAGCGAAGAACCTAATTTTGTATTAAAATGACAGATCCTGTCGACATACATATTTAGTAATAAATTTATTCATACAAATTTAGTTTTGAATCCTTCTCTTAATGCCTTGAAAGTGTTAGTAAGATTTATTTTGTGTTAGTAAGATTGATTTATAGTTAGTAATATTTTCAGTTGTAACTTACCAAAGGTATCATCGAATGGACCAATGAAATATCTTTGTTCTCAAGTCGTTTCATGTATCTGACCAATCGTGTTTCAGAATGATGTGCGTTAAACACCGGATGTGTCAAAAACGGAGATGTTCTTCTGAAAGGTCCGTTTTGTATGCTACGGGCTCTTGCGTCGCCAGTACCCGTCACCTGTAGGAAAAGTAGAATTTGTCGCTGATCCCCGAGACCTACTTACTCTTTCCACCAAGCTTTCGTTTCTTTCAGACGAATAGAGTTTACGCTGTGTTGAAAAGAGACCAATGAGGATTTTAAAGAATTCCAGGTAATTTAAGGGTTTTTATGAAGAATCTGTATATGTTAAAAATTGCTCAAGTCCATACATTTGTCAAGTAAAATAATGTAATACATTGACTAGATAGCTCTTACGTCGGTACAAAGGACCGAAAGGTTAAAAATGTGTGTGGTTCAGTGATGTGTGCGGGAGCGGTTTCCTTTAAATAATGATATGCCTTAAACGAATCTACTAATATTGTAACTAATACAATAAAACAATTGTATTTAAAAAAATGCTGTTAAAGCGTAATGAAATTTTTCATTTCAAATTGTTTTGACATAATAACTGCATAGATTTTAGACCTTGAACTAAATCGTATGTTTTTAATATATTAAGTAACTATTTACTTAGTATTATGATTCATCCTGGTATCACACGGGCCTAAGTGAGTACAGATTGTATGATTCTAAAACTTACCTCTTCAACATTTTTACAGTCAAATATCCATAATAAATCATCAACATCTTGCATAGTCGTCGTTTCATCCAATGCTACACCAATCGCTCCATCTTCAAAGTATCGTAGATTTACTTTTTTCTCTTGAGCCCTTAATTTTATTGCGTCTACATTATGTTCTTCATTTGGAATTATATGTAGGGTATCGAAATAAACATCGTTTGTTTGTGTGTGTCCGCGTTGTTTAATTCCTGAAAAATTGGTATAATTAATTTCTTGTTAAATTTCGGATATTTTCAATTTGGACAAAGGAAGGAAGAAGAATGTTTGTCTATGTGAGTAGACGATCGAAATTAGTTTACACTATTTCTAGTTATAGTTTGATGAATATAATAAAACCTGTTTGATTTGATCAAAAATTTTGCAGTTTAAATCTGGCATCTTTTACAAAGATATTCATTCTATTTACATAGTATCTAAATTAAGTTTTTCTTTCATCAATGATATTTCTTAACTTAACATTACCATGGATGCATGTAATATATAATTAAAATCATATACATATAATGATTAACCTTTAAACATTATATAATATCTAAAATATATTATTAAAACCTTGCCCTTTAGGCAAGGTTCCGAAGATACTGGCAGAGTTCCCCCTTTGAATAACTAATATTACCTACATTTGTAATAAAAGTTCAAAACAGAAGATATTATTTCTGTAAAATAAATAAATAATCAGCACTAGAAGAAAATTAACTCACCATGGTCCAAAACCAAAGTGGCATTATGCACCCTGGTAGCGATATCTCTCAGACCTTGTGGTCCGTGGTACACCGCGTACATCGCAGACATATTTGCAAGAAGCGCTTGGGCAGTACAAATGTTCGACGTGGCTTTGTCCCTACGTATATGTTGCTCTCTCGTTTGTAGAGCTAATCTAGTAATTGAATTATTAACATTAATAATAATAATAATTTATTTTCTTACAAAAACTTATAAAACTTCATACATTTAAAGAAAAACATCTTTTTACGGATTATAGTTATGTATTATTGTATTTAAACTTATAATTATTTAGACATAATTTTAAATTTAAACCGACGTTTCGCGTGCTTTACAGCGTGCGTGGTTACCACGCACGCTGTAAAGTTATAAGTTTAAATACAATAATACATAACTATAATCCGTAAAAAAGTGTTTTTCTTTAAATATGTAAAAGTTATGTTAATAAAAGATAACTTCATACATGATATGTTACAATAATGTATCTAAATAATTGTCATCCTTCTTTGGACTAAGGGCCTGTTTCGCAATGTATGGTTAAAGTGCCAAATAGCTATGCAACACATAAATTATTTGTAAGATAAAAGTTTCCAATAAGATACTTCGCATTTCATGACGTATAGCACTATCTGACAGTCGTGAAACGCAAAAATACTATTTATCCTACCAATAAGTAATAAATAGCTTATTTGGAACTGATCCGGACATTGTGAAACAGGCCCTAATTGTTTTATTTATATTTAACATTATTAATTGTCATGAACATTTCCTATTTTGATGATTAAGGATACCTCTAAAATAAATAAATTAGTGGCGCTACACCCTCTTTAGGTCTAGGCCTCAGATTTTTGTATCTGTTTCATGATCATTTATCAATCTAATAAGTAAGGAGGTTTTAGCGCCGGCCACCGTGTAAAGTCGACTTTTTGGGTGTAAGGCAAGGCAGTTTCCCTTACGATGTTTTCCTTCACCGTTCAAGCGAATATTAAATGCGCCTCAGAAAAAATAAAGTCTATTGGTGCACAGCCATCAAACCTACAGAGATGAGAGTCCTGAAGCCATTAAGCCAACGCTGAACACAGGGCTTCCCAATCTACTTTTAATTAAAAGCACATTTCCATGTAATTGTCCTAAATGTCGTTTTAGGTCTTATAATATTTTTTTTTATTGTTATTAATGATTAAAGATAACTACAGGAAGGGAAAAAATAACGCTTAATCAAGCTCTAAAACCCTATATAGGTACGAGATATTAATTAATTGAGCCTAAAGAAAATCTCACTAATGAGTATAGATTATTACCTATAGGCATCTCTTCCAGATGCATCCCGTGTTACACCTACCATACGACCAGGCATTAATCTAACCAATGCATGTTTCGCCGCAAAGAATCCAGCATGAGGTCCCCCATAACCCAAAGGTACGCCGAACCTTTGTGAAGTTCCCACTGCTAAAGCTGCACCACATTCCGCTGGTGGTCGTAACAACGCTGAGGCCAGAAGATCTGTCGCTACCACAACAAGTGACTGTAAAATAAAATAAAATACGTTTATTTTGGAACATAAGATCTTCTAGGTATCACTTATTCCACGTCAATCAATTCGAACTTGTAGGCATCCCTACTCATCGGCAAAGACAGAGGGTGTAGGCCGAGAGAAAAAGCCGGCGTAAAAAACTCTCGGTACTCTTTTAAAAAAGCAAAAAAGTAAAGGGATCGTTAAGTTAAAATGTGCTGTCAACGGAGAGCAGGCAGTTCTTTTTTTATTATAGAACCGGGGGCAAACGGGCAGGAGGCTCACCTGATGTTAATGATACAGCCGCTTATGGACACTCAATGCCATAGGGCTCGCGAGTGGGTTGCCGGCCCTTTAAGAATTTTAAAATTTAAATTTATGTTCGTGTTTATTATTTAAAATCAATCTCTTAAAACTGTTGCGTCACTATGCATCATCTACCACATTTACCATGGACAGTGGTTTATTCAGTTCAGAGGAGTTATTCACTATGAGGAAACAGCTGCCACAAAAATATTTCCGAACCAATTCGACATAGGGTGTATCAAGAAAAGAGCGTAGCTTGCAAGTCCCCTGGCCTTGAGTGTCCATGGGCGACCGTATCACTTAAATCAGATGAGCCTCCTGCCCGTTTGCCACCTGTACTAAAAAAACGCATACATAGATTATTGATTAAATGTCTAATGACTGTCCTGAAGGTTCCAATGTCTAAGCTCAAGAGGTTGTATATATTCTTTATCACTGAAAGTAGGCTCGCGGCCTTTTAAGAATTGGTACGCTCTTTGCCCTTTTTGTCAAAATAGTTCGGAAATACTTCAGTGGGCAGCTATATCCCCATATTGGTGGTGCGCTGCAGAAATTGCCTGAAGAAACACTCAGTTGCACGACTTCAAGGTGATAGAGATGGTATTTTGTATTCTGCCTGTAATAAACAGGTTTATCATGAAAAGCTAAAAAAACCTACACCATGCTCTTGCGCAGTAGCAGCCAATCCGGAATAATCATAGACAAGTCCTCTTGTATCGGGACATTGAAGTAATACCGCGGATATATCCCGTTGGGCAAAATCGGCCTCTCGGACATCCGGCAATACTTTTACTTCTAAACCAAGGGCATCCAGTCGGGTTGTAACCACGGCTAGGGTTTGTGGATGAAGACGTTCTGATACAACGAATTTTGTTCGTTTATTATGTCTGAAATATAAATAATATCTTTAAACCTTTTTGGTATTGGTTCTATAAAGAGTGCTCGGTGAGAAGTCAAACGCTCGAGAGTCAAGACTAGAATGATATATGTACTATGATGTGTTGATATATATAATATATGTCAGGGAATGTTATGAGGATATGTATATTTGACCGTGAATTGCATTTTATGTTTGCTTGCTTAAATACTGATCAGATTTATTCAAGGAATTCATCTAAATTGAAATATAGTAGGTACGATAATTATTCATGTATTTAGTGCTCTCACTTAAACTGAAAGACGCCCACGAAACCCTCTAATGGCGATGTGAATACCGATAGTGACGATATATCTGGTACACAGATATGTGTGTGTGTAAGACATTTATTCGGTATCATGATGAGCAACCGTCTCATGGCTTAGATCCGATACATGTATGTATGAATCCCGAAACAATTATTTCGGGTTAGAACTGAAGAGTCTTTAGACTTGAACTTCAACTGGACCTACACACATGGAGCATATAAGTAAACCTACAAATTACTTATAAGGAAATAATCGAATCAAACACAGACATCAGACCAATATAATAACGCATCTAGCATTTAAACAATTAACACCTAAACTTGGGAGTACCTGTGACACAATGTGAGCGCCTCAGCCGCAGCCGTACCTTCGTCAAGCAAAGATGCATTCGCTACATCCAAACCTGTCATATCACAGACCATCGTCTGATAATTTAGAAGACCTTCCAATCTTCCTTGTGATACTTCAGGTTGGTAGGGCGTATATTGTGTTGTCCTGAAAAAAAATTGTAACAAAACTTAGAAGTCAACAAAGTTAGAAGTATTCTAATTGCGGTACATTGATAAACTATTTATTATGTTTGTTAAAGTTTACTACATCTTATATATCGTATATATCTATATCTACGTTATAAGTTACAAAAAAAAAACAGACATTTATGTTAAGAAAAAAAAATACCAGCAACTTTTAACAACAGCTAACTGCATAGCCTTTATTGCTGCTGCCCAAAAAAAAATACCGCTTAACACCATACTGCTTTCGGTTTTGTAAAAAAAAGTAAAGGCAACTACGTATAATATAAAATTCACCATACCATCCTGGATTTTCGAACATATTTCTCATGATAGTGTGTGGCACGCAGCAATTGTGGTATCCCATCCCGATGAAAGATCGCCATATTTGATTCTGTTCCGAGATTTTTCTTACTCTCTCAATTAAATCGTATTCGCCTGTATAAAAAATATGTTTGTAATAAAATATTGTACGATTTATTCATTTATATTCCACATACGCGACGTAACACAATATTATATTACGTAACACAATATATTATATTGTTTTAACTCAATATAATATTAATTAATATCATAGTAAAGTCTATCAGATAATTATCATACTCACTCATCGGCTTGTCTATTTCCATGAGACCATTGAGTTGAATCTGTTTGGGCACTGCATTATTTGTTAATTCATCCAAACTCTGAAATGTGAATAACGAATAAAGGGCCGAACACCACAAAATCTATTTATTTCTTAGCCAATAACCAGACGTATAAATACCCCATCAAACAAGCATGAGTGTCCATGGGCGGTGGTATTATTTAATATCAGGTGAGCCCGTATGCCAATTACATAAAACTAGCAAATAAATTTGTTCAGTAAAGGCAAAGATCGTGAGGAAACGGGCCGTCTTTATTAATTTTTACGAAGGATATAAATTAACTTAATGTAGAATTAAAGAAAAATTCTACGAAAGACTAGGGGATATTGTCGAAAGACCCCCCCCCCCCCTAGTACATCATGGGTGAAAATAAAAGAAAAATGTCTTCAATAAGAATCAAGGGTCCAGCACAGAAGGCATATTAATATGAATTGATAAAAAAATGGTGCATCCTGAGAGGAAGTCCCACAAGGTTGTGACGACAATGGGTCATTATTTTATATACCTTATATCCTAAGAGATCTAGCATGGTAACTATGTCCTGGTCTCTTGGTCCAATGTGACGACTCGGAAAATCAACTCGTTCGGGAAATAAATTTTCATCTTTCGAACTCTTTGATACGCAACGGGCGCCATGTCTGATTTTCAAACTATGTTTTAATTTCAAAAAATTCGGCCTAAATGAGCGTAACATTTTTAGAACATAATCGACTAGTTACAACAAAACTAAACAATATACTGATTGAGAGGTCAAAGCTTGAGACAACAAATTCGTGATAAGAAACGAGCAAATAACTTGAATTATAAATGTATCGACTATATTGCATGATGACCTCTGTTATCACAAATTTACTTTCAATAAGCCCTAATGTAATAGTCAAAACAATTTATTAGCATTCGTGATATGTAATTTATCACTGGTAGTATTTCATGGCAAAACTCGTATAGGATGAGTTATCGGAGAGGAAAACCTACTACTTTTCATGGCTTGCTTTCAAGAAACTTAGGCAATAGGCATGTCATGCATCCATAAGCTCTACAACCCTTTATTTTTCTTGGTCTCTTCTTCAAGACTTGCTCTGATCATTGGCGGCCTGATGATGACCAGCAAGACATAATATGTTCCGCACATGTTGGTGTTAATGTTAGACGATAGCTACTATACTAAATCCCTAGTCTCGCCTGTGTCATCCGCGGAAGAACATACAAGAGTTATAAATGCAGATATTGTGATGCGGAATAATTTAACTTCGGTTGTTAAGAGAGGGCTATAATAAAAATCACTCATTGTAGATTTGATCAGTGTGATGTTTGAATAAAAAGCAATATTATAATATATTTATCCTTAGTTACAATGGTTGACTCCAATCAAAAAACATAAGTTATACTTTTTATTATATAAATGTTTGTCGAATATTTGACATTTTTTGAAAAAGATAACTCAAAAATAGTTTACTTTTGTATAATGCATGAGAATTAAAAGTAGGTATCACAAATGTTCGACCCTTTTCACCACCTAATAAGAATACGTCGAATTACCTTTTTACCCTGAATAATCTATAATACCTACTATAAAATAAGTGATTTAATTTGTTTTGATATAAGGTTTATTTAAAAAAAACAATAAGTATTTTAGAGTGTGGTGTGTGGAGAATATAGTTTTTAACGATATCGCAAAGTAAAATTTTGATATACATTTTCTTATACTATTCCATACTGACGATAATACTGTCATATTGTTGTATTAATCTTCGTTGGAGGCATTAACAAAGTTTGTTACAACAACACTCATAATTGTAAGTTTTAGAACTAAAGACTGAGGCCAATTTAATAACATTATAATATATGTTTTATAAAATTCCGACAGCATTAGGTAGATAACAATAAAATATATTATCTACAAGCATGTACGTCATCGTCGATTCTACTAATCTTCGACTTACCTATTTAGTGTCAGACTGACATTCAAATATTTATGTGCTATTTTATAATTAATGTCTTATTTATTTTACTCCACGTTTGAAATATAAAAACCATGAGACCATGGGTAAGACTTGAAATTTTATCTACCGAATTGTTATAAAGCAAAAAATTACCATAATAATCAGCAAATAGTAATGTAAAATAACGTTAGCCTGTAATTTTATTTTCTGAAGTACGCACAATGTACACATTTAAATGACAGTTGACATTAACTTGATGAAATTGGTTGTGATTATACATATTTTATAAAAGGGGATTCCGTAATCCTAGTTTCAAAAACATATAATGATTACTATTCATTATGTGGTATAGGCAGTGTAGATTATTTGTAAAATGACTTTATTATCTTCTTATACAAATCTAAAACAGCAAGTGGTATATAATGTTGGATGCAGTGACATTCAAGGTAATCTTCTTAACATACTAAAAGAGTTTTACAGAGATGACATAGACTCCATAAGAAGACTCGAACAAGTAAAAACTATTGGGCAACTTTTACGAGTATTAGAAATACGCGATGTTCTTTCCGAAAACAATGTAACGCCCTTAAAGGAAATAGCTAGAAGAATTAAAAACAATGAATTATTAAAGAAAATAAGTGAATATGAGCAGTCTCGTGATCATAGGGAACATTTGAACTTTTATGGTAAGTTTAATGTGTCAATATTTTAATAAAACAATGCTGCATCAGAGGCAATCAATTTTGAAGTAATTTTACTAAAATTTATATTATTTCAAACCTATAATTCCATTCTTGAATTGTGCAAGAGATATTTCTTTTTTAAGGATTCATTTACCACTGACTGATTTATCACCTGATATCTTCTATTATTAACCAATTTTATAGAAAGCTATATATATATATATTAACTATACTAAAAATTGTACTTTACAGCCGCAGAAAATACACAGAGTTCATCATATTACAAAGAACCCGAAACAGCTTTACCATCTGGGCATCCATATGGAAACATAACTCTAAGAAAAAAGAACCGTATTAATGAAACAATAGTAGAACAAATTGGCACATCCTGGAGAGATCTTGGTAGAAATCTGAAATTGCAAGAACATCGAATAGATGAAATTGACAAGCAACAAACTTCATTAAAAGAGAAAGCTTATGAGATATTGCATGTATATGAAGACCGAGCTGACCCACAGAGAGGTTTTCTTGTTTTGTGCCATGCTTTAGAGAAATCAAGACGTAAAGATTTGTGTAGAAAACTACAAGAAATAATGGTTATGAACATATAAATATTACTAATAACATACTCATTTAGATTAAGTAAAAGTTTAATATAAAATATAATAACATTTTATGTTAAGTGTAATTAACAAACTTAAAATATTTATAGCAGAAGTTTATGTATATAGGATTTAATCATTTATATTAGCTTAATATTATCATTTGCTTAAGTCAAATTTTTTATGATTTATTCATTTAAAAACATTTTATAACTTTAAACATATCATTTAATTTAATAATAGAAGTTTACGATAATTCTCAACATTGTACATTTTCAAATGAGAATAACCAATGAAGAAAAATATTTCGTAGAATAAGTGTTTTTTATTTACTTAATTACCTACACAAAATGTGGAAGACATAATCCATAGTACCTTAGTAGATAATTACACATTACAACACATCAACTATACATTTATTTATAACAATTCATAATGAAATAAACTGCATTCAATTACACTGAAGGCAGAAAAAACAACCTGTACTTTTATGGCACCAGGTTTATACAGATTTTATTTAAAAACTAAAGTGAAGGACCCAATTACCTACAGGTTGCATCATAAAAATGACACCATGGTTTTACCATATCTACCTGAACATCTTATCAAATATAAATGTGAGTATATTAGGAATTAGAACATTGGAATGTGTATGTTATTTAAATTATATATGTAATTAATTTCTATGAATCTTAAAATCATTTGTTTTTTTTAGAAATTACACTTATAATTTTTTTACTACTAGAACTCAAAAATGTTTTATTATAATATTAATAATGTAAGAGACAATTGAATTATTGCACAGACTGTGACCTGAGTCACAATGAGGTTAATTTTAATTTGGAAGAAAGATAACAATTTCATAATTTATACTTAAATGATCCAATCCTGATACCTTTGTGTATCTGTGGTTATATGATATTCATAAGTTTTCTTTAACGAGTATTAGTTTTGTTGTGATGCCCAAATATAAGCGTTTTGGAATAGACGGAGCCAAGGTGAGGCATCACTGTCAGGTTTTGCTGGGTTAGATACAGTAGCAGGTTGAGTTGCACATTGCCAGCGGAGTACACAGCGTTCTGGGTGGGGCATCATAGCTACATGGCGACCATCTGGAGATCTTACTCCTGCTAGTCCACCTATACAAATAAGATATGTTTATTATAACAGACTATGGCAAGCTGATGTATTCATATTGCGTATAACCTGAACAACCTGAGTTCGATTCATGGCGAAAAATTGTTTCGTGTAAATAGGTTGTCTTATGCTTGCACTTATGGTATATGAATAAGCAAAAATGCTAGTGATAGAAAATTGATTAATTATTTACGATCGACATTTACGTAGATAAAAAAGATTATTTACAAGTGCAATATATACTGTTGTATTGTGAATTACTAACCTGGACTTCCATTAGGATTCATAGGATACACTTCGGTGGGTACTCCATCATCGTCCACATATTGCATGGCAATCTGTCCGTTGCTCTGCAATTGGTCTCTGATCGAGGGTTGGGAGTAGGCAAACCTACCCTCACCATGGGCTACCCACACCCCCAAAACACTTCCCCCCATACCACGGAACCAGACATCTTGTTTGGCATTTTCGTTTATTTTTATAGCACTCCAACGACATTCGAATCTGATAAAAAAGCATAACAACATTACAAAGCAAGTTGGGTGGCACAGTGCATGATTGCATATATTTTTACAAATCCTATCAAAGAAATTTGAGAACATGAGTAGTGAATGCCATACCGTTCTGATTGATTATGGTCCAGGAATATCTGCGTCTTGCGAACCGATGTGTTCCTTTGATCAGGATCAACCCATCCAAGGAGAGCCATCAATTGGCATCCATTGCAGACACCGAGTGAGAAGGTGTCTTTTCTATTTTTAAAACGAGAGAATTGGTCGTAGATCGCTTCAGAGTACAGGATACCGGCTGCCCATCCCTTGGCGGAACCTAGGGTGTCTACAACAAAATATTCATCAAAATACACCCAAATACATTCTGACAATCAAAATCATTTATTTATAGGTATCACAATGTTCACTTATGAACGTTAAAAATAAATAATTAAATGCTTCTAATTTTACATTAACTGCCAGTACTCAATTCGGAAATCTATACAAAAGATATTTGATTTTTCGTTTATAATAAACAAACTTCTTTTACGTAACGAAACAGGAGTTTCAAAGATTATCATGAATATACATGGAGGAGAGGAGATCAATGTTAATAACGTAAATTTAGAATCAATTTAACATCTTTTCTGTTGATGTTTCATAATTGTACTTGGTTGCTATATAAATAAAGTAATTTTGAGTTACGAGTTTCAGTTAACGAACTACCGAATACTAAGACAATATTATATAATTAAAACAGGATTTACTAACTAATGTTTATCAACTAAAAGCGAGAATTAAACAGTGAAAACCAAAAAAACGATGTTAGCAATTACCAGCATAACTGAATCCTCCGGGGAAGACAAGTCCTTGGAAGGCGTCAAGTGTAATTTTCTTCGAGTGCAAATCGCTCATTGTGACGTCAAACACGTCAAAGTTCGCCATCATGAGTGACGCAATCATCTCCCGATCACCATTTGTACCTGTAAAGACAAGTGACTCTAAGTTTTATACCTAGCGTTTTTTGTGAAATTTAACTAGGAGAAATAAAAGATGGCTTCCCTATATCCAGTAAATACGTTTCACTGCATTAGTGTTTGGCAGCAATTGTTTTAGACAACTCTTATGTTTGTATATATTTGTATTTCTTACTCTTTTGTATTGCATCGCAATTCATGGATTCGCGAGATTAGCTTGTTATATTATTATTTTTATAATATTTTTTTCCTTATTAAGGTTGCCTAGAAAAAAACCGTTGTCAGCAATAAGGTTGTCTGTTGCATACCTTATAGTTTTTATGTATTATTTTTTTCTATAAATAAATAAATAATACAAATTTATCGGATATTTTACAATCTTATGCTGGACTCTAATCGGATAAGAAAGAGTGAAGTGGTGTTTATAAATAATAATACAAATTAACAGCACAAACTGTTTTACCTTCCTCTCTTAAAACAGCCACTTTCACTGACTTAGTTGGAACCACAGCAGCTGATGGGTCGAAACTTACGCTGTATGTTGCACCCTTGCGTTTCTCCAAACCTAAAACAAAAAATATATGTCTTTCTCGTACTAACGAATTATGTTCTAGTTGTGATAAAGAGAGACCTAATTGCAGCAAAACAAAAGATGTGAGTTTGGGTAATATTCCATAATAAGTATTGCGTGAAATGGAATGCAAGCGGCGATACATAAAAATGCGATTAAAATAAATAGTCGTTTCTTTTTCGTTATTTTAAATTAAAGTTAACTAGCCAGTACGCGCACAGTGCAGTAAGGTATAAAACCTTTTATCAGGAGCCTAAATAAAAAAAACGTCACATTTTTACGTTTAAAGTTAAATTTAGGTGGCCAGTATCATTGAGCACTGACAGATAAAAACTTTTTATTATAAACCAAAAATTAAAAAAGATTTTTTAAATTTGGAATATCGACGGGGACAAGGAATTTTCTACCTCAACAAAAAAAGTTGATATAAATATACTAAACCGATACCACGTACCATCCCATTCCTGTTTAATGCAATCAGAGTTGGCCTGCAGACGCTCCAACTGGTAGCTGGTCTCCTCCCACATCCGGAATACATCTATCAGCTTCTTATCAAGAACTGTTTCACCATTTACTTTCACTGTTATCTGAGGTAAGAAAACATTTAATTACAGTTTAAAGAAAAATAACAGTATTAGCTTCAGCTTGAGGTCACGACCCCAGCTGAGCAGCAAGGCTTTCGATCTATGTGCGTAATGAAGAAAAGCCTAGTGAAGAAACCGGAATCCCTAAGACTTAAGTTGTGTCAGACACAGAAGACTGATCACCCAAGACCAAGGCTTTAGAACTTAACATTTTTGGATTATATGAAATGGATCAAGCTAATAATAAAATAAATCTAATCCTGATCACAAAACATATGTGGAGGAAGATGCTACTCCTCCATTAAAAGGTTGGAAAACCCGTCAGCGCATTTCAGGGCCATCACGGAAATTGTCGGCCGACTTCCAAAAAAACTAATTAAAATTCGATACTATATGATTCACTTGTTACATTAGGCATAGAATTGTATTATCTTTTTCAATTAGACAATTGGGTTAAAATTTGAATTAAGAATACGTTAAAAAGAATTAAAAAAAAGAGTGTGTGTACTTATGTACACGAGTTAGAAGTTACACTTCTTTGGCGTATGAAAAATAATTATTATATTAATTATTCATTCAATTTAATAAAAAAAATATTAAAAGTTAATATTTAAATTTGATGTTCGATTTTACTTTTTATCACAAATTTTCCAATTAATGTTTTATTATTTTTTTATCATTTTTTCCTCAACTTAATGAGCGATTTAGTGGGCAACTTCATTCTGTTAATTTTGTGTCACGGTGCGCGCGCATCGTAAAATTTCACTCTCATAAATTTTTCATAACGCGCCTAAAGAACAACCTCAAATACTTACATTAGACTGCATTCCATATTTGCCTGCGACACCAATAACACTAGCTTTAACACCACTCTTCTCATATTCCCTCAATACATATTGCACGTCACTCTGCCCCACTTCCAGAACAATACCCAGCTCTTCATTAAACAGGATATTTATCGGTGACACTTGAGGTTTCTGTATATCCAGACTTAGCCCACGAATGCCGCCAATGCCCATTTCTAAGACGGTTGTAATAAAACCTCCTTCGCTTATATCATGTCCGGATAGGAGTTTCTTTTCTAAAGAATAAAAAATATTATTAAACCACCTGTCCCAGCGAACTTCGTACTAACAGCAATGAATGTCGTGTTACAATAATGATTTTTGAAAATAATGAAAAATAATACAATGAAAAATAAATTGTTAATTATTTACACCGAATTGCAATAGTCAACGGTTCAAAATGGCTTGATTTCTTGTATATAGTAGTAGATATAATATTCCTTAATTTATACAATAAACTTTCACTAAGTTTGACAACTAATATAGCCGAAATTTGCGTAACTTCTTGAAAATAAAAAAATCAAGTATTATTTTTTGATTCCGTCTGTTTGTTTTTTATTATAAGGGATCAATGAAATTTCTATATGATGGCAAAAGTGCATTGATAACAGTGGTGCATACATTGATTAATTAAATAAATTCATTAAAAAATCTACTTTTTGTTCATCTCATATAAAACGCCAATTTCATACGTTAATATTTGTCAATCTTTAGCCTTTATCGATTGGAATACATACTTTATTTAAATTGACGCGAGAGTTGACAGTAACGACGAGTAAACATTAAAAGTTTGACAGTCACGAAACCATGAATATTATGTGATTTCTTTTTTCTTCAATTCACCAATGTTTTTACTAAAGTTATTTTGCTATTCGATGCGGACCAGACGGAACAAAACAACAACAATGAATCAGTAAATTTATGGTGCTTCCTGTACTTTTAGTTTATTTATAATGTACAGCAATTAATTAAAAAAAAATACATACCTAAATTAAAACATATTAGGCAGAAGAAGCAATAATTTTAAATCACAAAGGCCGAAACCGGGTATATATAGAATGCGTAAAATATACACATAATGTATGTGCGTGAAATACCTACCTTTGAGTAATTTTTGTGTAACTTTGAACAACGACTTCAATACACGAGGATCATCCAAATCTGGTGGGTTGTCGCCTAATTGCTTGTAGCATTGAGCTAATGCTGAACCTCCAATCCTAGAAAAAAGGGTTTCATTACCAAGCCATCATTAAACACGGACCAAACATACATGTATGATGAATCCGTATTCGTAATAGCCAGAGATCCAATTTATTAAACATACCAACTTAATATATTTAGATATAAATATATGTATATATATCTATTTATAATATTTAAGAAGTTTTACTTAATCTTTATTGAAATTACCTGTATTGGTCTGGGGTTACTGCTACATGGACCAACGCGGACCCTTCCTTGACCAGAGCAGGTTCCACTTTCACGGTAATATCGGGGCATGGGGCATACGTAGAGACTACTAGTGTACCCGGAGATTGGACTGAAAATTATCCAAATAAATATAAAAGATTAAAATGATTATAGGAGTCTGTCACATTTCGACGATGCACTGACTGTGCAAATTACTACACGCTAAAGTTAACTAGGCACCTCGCCAAGTGTCATATATATATATATATATATAAATAGCCAAGTTGATTTATACGTGTAGTAAAAGTCATAAGAATAAATTTAAATATTTCTTATTATCCTGAAGGATCAGGCAGAGACCACAGATCTCCACTTGCACATAACATTCAACACACATGCTTGTCGTATAGGTAATGTGACAGACATTTCATTTTAAACGGGACTGTCCCGTTTTTCCAATTACGAGTCCCAGTATCCCCGAAATGAACTGGGTGACGCAAAATTGTCTTGTTTTCAGAAACCGCGCGAAAATTAGAAGCAGATTATAAAAAGAGTGCCAAGAGTTTTATTCTTCAAATCTATATATAATCACCAGCTATATCTTATATCTTTAAACGAGCAATTCTTGTATATATATATATATATATATATATATATATATATATATAAATGCAATCTCGGAATCGGCTTCAACGATTTTCATGAAATTTAGTATACGGGGGGTTTCGGGGGCGATAAATCGATCTAGCTAGGCTAGCTAGAAAATGTCATTTTATTTGTGTTTTATCAACTTAAACATAGAATTGCTCGTTTAAAGATGTCAGTCAAATAATTATAATAATTATTCGATAATTATATTCATATTTCATCATTTTATTAATATGTAATTCGTACTTAAATAAAATTTCCAAAAAACACGATTTATAAAAAAAAAATACCGAGCTAAGCTCGGTCATCCAGGTCCTTAAATATAAATATAACTAAACATTTTGGGTACCTATATTTTGCGATTCGTAAGTTTTAGGCCAACAAACTTTTTCCAAATCTTAAAGTGTTTTTTTTTTCATTGACTACATATTGTAAGTAATCTATGTACATTAGTAATAATTCCTCTTTTGTATGCCATGACATAATATAAATAAAACTTTTAAAAAATCTATAATATCATTAACTTAGGAACTTTCACAAATATAAAAATTTAAGAAAAACCTATAAAATTTTCTTACCGTTCTGTCCACCGACATTAGCGCACATGGACAATGAATCCTTCCCACCATCGATGGCCACGCCAACTTCTCCCATGGCCTTAGTGAGTGCTTTGCAGGCCACAACTAGTGAACCCCCTTGAGTGCCGGTCTTTCCGGGCCACATCCAGTTGCCGGAACATTTTACGTCTTCTAATTCACTTATGCCGGCAAACACCTAGATATTCGAATTTTAGTTCAGTTTGCGTCTGCGATTTTTTTTAGAGTTAACGTAATCCTGTCTAAATTATTTTTAGTCGGTAAAGCAATACATAAAATATGTACTTTTATCTCACTTTAAACTCAGACTATTGATTCTGGGCAGTCGATATAAAGATACTAATTATGTCTTATGAACGTTAATGTTACATATAAATCAATATACTATACTATGCTAGATATATGTATAATCCCACTCTCTTTTGTGCACTTTATTGTAGAAAAAAAATCAAACAAGAAAAACTAAATATAGGTAACTTTTGTTCGTTGCTTTGGCCTGGTGTACCTACTAACAAGAGCCTCGTCAAGGATAGGCAGAAGAACAGTAGAAAAGAAAAAGTATGCATTTTATAAAGCAAGTAATAACAAAAAAATACAGTTTACTTGCACGTGCGACATTTAGATCGATTAATTATACAACCCCGCGCAATCAGCCATATAAAAATACGCATGCAAATGTCATATTAATTATCATAATGACATAATAATTAAAACAGTTATGATATTTATAATTGTTGTATAGTTTAAATACTATCCCACATTTTAAAGGCATTTTGCTTTTTAAAATTGAATTTGTTTGAATTGAATTGAAAACTTCATCTTGATCTTGGTAATACTAAGATAAAAAATAAATTCTGACAAATAAATTGATAAAGCGTTATTGGATTTTGCTGCCTTCTGATCCTACCTAATCCCTAAGATTGGGGATATATTTAGCAAACAAACATTTTATTGTACAGTTTATAAATCGCCATCAGTTTATACGCCCTGGGCAACGTGCCTATTACGTAAGACCTACTGCATTTATCTCCCCCCTTCGCTTGTCAGCAAATTAAGCATAGCTCTCAAAAATAATAATACATAAACGTATCAATTTTCTGTAGGAATACTTGAAAATACATTTCGTTAACAAGCATAGACAATGTGTGGAAAAGTAAATTTTTGTTGACGTAATCAGCAAATAAGAAAATCAAAAACTCCCCCTTGGCATTGTGCATACGTAATACAGGAATCCCCTTGATTTAAGAAACATTTAAACCTGCACAAAATCCTATCCAAATAATTTTAACAGCGTATTGTAACTCAACTCAAAGCTACAGGTGTGTCAAAGAGCGATGGAACGATGTATGATAGGGAAAACAAGAAGAGACAAAATAAAGAATACAGTATTAAGGAAAATAACAAAGGTAACAGATGTTACAATAACGATCAAGAAGCTAAAGTGGAAATGGGTGGGACACATCGCAAGAGGTACAGAAAAGTGGAGCAAAAAACTGCTTAACTGGTGCCCAAGGTACAGCAAACGCAAAAGAGGGAGACAGCAGAGAAGGTGGATTGACCACATTAAAGAAACGGCAGGTGGTACATGGCAGAGAGTGGCACAGTGCAGAGAGGAATGGCGGGATTTGGAGGAGGCCGTTGCCAAAAAAGGGCACACAGATGCACCAGAACTAGATAAAAATGAAAATTTGTTTAAATGTATATAAAATATATAATGTAAAATGTATCTGAATAAAGGCTATTATTATTATTATTGTAACTCACCAAGTTAGTGAGCGCTTCTCCCAATGACAGCCTGGCGCCAGATGCCGGGTCGAGAAGGCCTTTGATATTCTGAGTGCCGATAGATGTCGCCGATCCCACTTTGTCGTGGTAAGAGAGGGAGATAATCGCGCAGTCTGCGAGTGGTGTGTGGAGGGGACCCACGCATTGTTGTTGCGCCACCAAACCAGTTACACAACGATCGACCTGTTTAATAATTCAATAGGAAGATTAATTAAATAACAATTACTCAATTTACCTTTTTTATGACCTGTGCTATGGAAAACGTCTGCTCCACAGTATAATGCTAAGCCAGGGACATTTACATAACACACATTACACACTTAAAATGTGCCTTATACCTTCTTTTTATAATTTTTTTTTGTTTTTTTTTTCATTCATTCATATTTTTCATCTTTTTGATTTATATTATTATTTTGTGTAAATATATTTTGGCGTGGTGATTTGTATCGTCTGATGATAGCTCGATGGCTGATAAAAAAAACAATTGAATAGAATAAAAAACTTTTGCGTCATGTTAGTACTTATATATTTTGTGCATACTTATATATTTTCCCCACATCGAAAATAAATACTTTTAATTAAATTTTTACGTCACAATATTTATTTGATGGGAGTAAGTTTTTTCATGCGTTACCTATAATTTATAACAGGGTTTTTGTGTTAGTTTCAACTATTGTTCACCGATGGACTTGCGTCTGTATACGCATTGAACACTCGCTCGTACTGAGAATGAAACCATCATAAGGAAAAATTGTAATCTCTCATTATTATTTTTTTCTTTATTGTTATTGTGTATTTCTGTGTGTGTTTTGTTAGTGATAAATGCTATGTCTATGTCTATGAAATCGACATACCTTACAAAAAAGTCGGTATGTGACGGGCTGGTGTCATTTGTTTTTTTGACCAAAAAAAAAATGACCACAAAACCTTAAAGTTGATAAAAAAATATTGTTCGATACCTTATTAGTCAGATATCTCTTGCTTGCCACGTTTACCAGCCTTAAAACTCTGTTAAGAGCCTTCTCCACTGTTACATCTTGGGGCAGCGCGAGTGGGACTTTAGTTCGCTTCTCAGTTTGAAGGTCAAATGTCTTCCGTGGCATGTTACCTGCATTAAATGTTTTATTATTTTTTTATTTATTTTAGTATTTCACCATTCCATAGCTTTCTTAATTTACTACTAGATGGCAATGTCAACTCTGTTTTGAAAAAAATACTATTCTTTCAAAAGCTAATTGCATTTTTCTAAATGTGGGATTTGATAACTAGTCTTGCTATTCAATAGATCAAATAAATAAAATATAAGATGACATTTGCATGCCTATTCATATGTGGCGGATTTTTGTAATATATGTAACTACTTGTAAGACTAATTCTAGCAAATAAATGATTTGAATTTGATTTGAATTTGAATTTAATAAATAAACTGAATTCAGCATACCCAACACAGCCTCCAAATGCAAGTCATACGGCATTTTCTCCACTACATCCGGCTTCTGTCGTTCTGATCTCTTAAGATACGAGTCCTTGAAGGAATCTTCAACTAAACTCATGAACCCATCACCGGTCACTTCCCCAACGAACGATACCGGACATCTTTCACGTTGGCATATGTCTGAAAATTTTTAGTAGTTTATATTTTTTGAAGTTCTACTTCTGTTGGCGCGTTAAAGAAAAAGATGAAAGTAAATTTTTACGACCGCGCGCACATCGTCACAAAAAACCGACACCCAAAAAAGTTAGGTATACTTAGTTTATTTTAGTTATTTCTGTTGTTAGTGTAGTTTTTTCTACAAACGTAGAATATATTTTTTAATATGTTTATTTTGTTACGCCAAAGAAGTATAACTTCTAACGCCTGTACGTAACAGATACGCTTTTTTGTCGTATTTGTTTGTATTTTGACTGCCTGCATTATTTAAAGGTGTATCGAGGTCCTGGGTACGATTCTCGAAGAAACAAATTTGGAAATGACACAAAAGGAACATTGCCTATTCGAATTACAAAACAATTTAAAAACGACCAATCAAACTATGACTTCCACAGTTTCTCAACCAATAGGTGAACAGCCTCCAGTGCCTGACACCTTCGAATAATCGCACGTCAATTTCCTTACGATATTTTCCTTCACAAAACATGTGTTAAATGCGCACAGGGTTCAAACCATATCTCACAGATGAAAGTCAAGTGTGTGACAAATGTTTAGCACTTCTGAATTACTCTTTCTTACACTCGTCTTCTGTGTATGCAACTAAATAAATGCAATAAATTACCTTTTAACCTCTCTTATCTGCATTCCTTTATAGATAGCAAGAATAATAGAAACTTTAGTATTAATAATTTAATCACGAACGTACGTTATTGTACGTGCACACGTATACCATTTGGCGGCATCAGAGTTTAAGGTTATTTACGAGAATTCTTTGTAATTACGGTATGCCAATAAACAATTTTTCCTTGAAGTACACAGAGCATTTGAATAAGTTCAGTACATGACAGTTCAGTACATGGGATAAGACAATATTCATAGTTATGAATATTGATGAAATGGCAGAGTTCTGCCAAATAACTAATTTTTATATGTAATTTTTTATATATCTCTATGATCAGTATCTTTTATATCTGTCTCGATAGAAGTTCATACCTTCTAGAACATTCCTATTGTTCTTAGAACAAAGTAGTGCATCATTTTCCTGGTATTCAGCACCCCACAGTTCCAACGTAGTAATAGTGGGATCACCCAATTGAAACTCTTTAGTAAAGACAACAGCGCCCTCTGGTTCCACCAGCTCTTTTAGCACATTTCCGTTTCCACCAGCACCTTGATCGTGGATCGCTGAAAGCACCATTTAATCATGAAATCATTTGCCTAAAAATTATGGCCCTCAAGATAAGGCTGACCACTGAAGTCAGTTGTCAGTCGATCTGGTCGGGCCCACCTTGAGTAGAGTTATTGGTTTTTTTTTTGTATGTGATCAGTGGGAAGAAAAAAGAGATGCCCACCAAACACTTGGAAAGACGAAATAAAAAGTATAGCGGGAAAAAATTGCAAAATTGTCGCAAGGACTAGGGACAAGTGGAAGAATTTTGAGGAGGCCTTGATTCCGTCGGAGATCGAGTAGTAGTGAAAACATATATGACATGAACTTAGTGTACTCGAATAAAGGCGGTTCTATTATTTTATTTATATAAATGGAAATAAAAATTATTTTAACACAACAGTATATATATATGTCAGATAATGTCGTAATTACTAATCCCGTTGAATCTGCGACATATATATATACTATACAACTATAAGTATATATACATCTAGCCTAAGATTTTGTTATACCATATATATAATGTATATATATTACGGTTGTACCCAAAAAAAAATTGCAATAGCATTATTACTAAAACTTTTCTATGATAAATATATTAAGAGAAAAATAACTTACATTCAACTGGGTTAACATTGGCTTCAAGGCAACCTCTAACGACTCGGTTAAGACGATTTCCCATTTCCGCGTCACCTGAAAACAAAGATTTATATACGTTAAGTTTAAAAACTTATACCTTCCACTGGAGCCTTCGGGCCGGCCACTCAGTGGTTTTGTATCCTTTAGGTCGGAGTAAGAACGATACTTTTTCCACATACTTTACATCATAAAACTTAAATATGGTTAGTAAGGAAAGTTGCTTAATATTTACGTAACCGTTAATTCATACATTCAGAGCTTTAATAGAAGCTATAGATAGATATAAGATACGCTCCATACACAATTTATATGACATTATAGTTTGCGGTAAAAAGTCCTTGTATATAACCTCAGTAGGCAGTGTCTAATATATATTTTTGAAAGGATTATTATTATATATTTTGCATTTAAGTCCAATAATATATGAGTTATGACGAGAAAAATTTAAGTGCCAAATCTCGAAATTCAATGAACTTTTTACATTCTAGATCGTATTTATCAATATTATTAATTGTTAGCACTTAATAATGGACCTAAATATACCTCTTTGCACAGCTCCGAAGTCCAAGGCATGGTCTCTGGAGTCTCCACCCTGGACTGCAACTGATGAGGCCGCACCACCACCAACACCGATACGGTAAACCGGACCACCCACTTTCACCAAGAGCATCCCTATAACAGATAAAATCAATAATTTTAAATTAAACGTTTAATTTACTTACATTAATATCTATTAATAAAGAACTGAAAAAGGTTTGGAAACAGTTTTTTTTATTTATATTTTTTTCAACAATTTATAAATTACACGTTTTTTACCAACGATTGTATTAATTATACACAGAACGTGCCTAACGCCTTAAATTGAAACAAAAAAAATTCATGGCCATATCTATCGAGAACAAACCGTTGCCTATTAATAAAAATATTTCGCATTCATCATAATTTTCTAATATAAGATCGCCTTATGTTGGATTGTTACCTATTTAGAATCTTTTGTTTCTGTATTTGGTTTTGGTTGCATTTGGTTTTACTATTTGGAATCAATTAAGGATAAAAATGTATATGTGCATACAATGAAGAACAAAAAATATTAGAGCAGAGTTTGCCTAGAGTCGTCAGCGTCCCCCATCCCCTACGCAATTTAACACTCGTAACATACAAGGAAAGGAAAGAAAGATATCGTGAGGATACTGGCATGCCTTATCGGCTCTGAAGGCAGATCATCTATTTATAGAAAAAATATCACGAAACAAATAAAGAAGGTTTTTATATAAAATTAAAATAAAATTTCCCATAAGACGATAAAATATGACTCAATATATATAAAAAAAGAAGAAATATACAACATATTACTATACGACACTTATATACATTACTTTTAAAAATTTCAATATCCGGCTCATGTTTTTTTTAATTTAAAACTTAATGATTTGAATGTCATAAGACCTTTATGTCTAATGGTGTGAAACAAAAGACAATACGATAATAGCTCGTTTCGCTTGAATATTAAGAGCGGCCAACCCGTCTATCTTTTCATACAAACGCTCGTACGTGATTATGGCGTTGTAACGGATATTTCTTTGAAATGTTTGAACTAATAGGCATCATGTGCACTATATCTAGGTTTCTATTAAAATAATAATAATCTTTATTATTATTAAAACGCGAAATCAAAATTTTAAGAAACAAATTCAGTACAAACCTCCAAAAATCGGCTTTTTACACAAATTTTATACTAAGTTTGGGCGTTAATGTACTCATTAATTGTAATCGGAATATTTGCATAGAAACCTTGCAAATGTAATGGAGTTTCTCAATGTAAAACTTTTTTTTCATAATCTTGTTAGGCCTACGAAAAAACACGTATTTCTTGGAACAAGTTTTATGAAATTTACGCACACTATTTTTCTTTCATCTTTCTTTCTGTTATCGCGTTCTCACTTGTAGGCCATATGGCGGTAAGAGGTAAGCGGGCGCTCTAAATAACTCTTGTCCAATCATAAACGCGACACGTTATGTTCCATTTGACCAATCACAATCAAACGAAACGTTTGCGCGCTAAGTTTGATTGTGATGGGGCAACAGAATCTCTAACTCAATACGCGTTGACAAGCGACACGATACGGCTAGTGTTGCCAGAAAGAGATCGCTTGAAAGCTTGCTTACTTTAATTATTATGTATTTACATATGCACAGTGTTGGCCTAGTGGCTTCAGCGTACGACTCTCATAACCGAGGTCCTATGTTCGGTCCCCGGCTATGCACCAATGGACTTTCTCTGTATGTCCGCATTTAACATTTGCTCGAACGGTGAAGGAAAATATCGTGAGGAAAAATGTCTTAGACCCAAAAAGTCGACGGCGTGTGTCAGGCACTGGAGGCTGATCACCTACTTGCCTATTAGATTTTAAAATGATCATGAAACAGATTCAGAAATCTGAGGCCAAGACCTAAAGAGGTTGTAGCGCCACTGATTTTTTTTTTTATTTACGTATGCAACGAAGTGTAAAGAACTACCGTTTGACCAATCACAGCGTAGCGCGCCATCTTGCATCTTATGATTTCCAACCCTTTCATATATGGGAAGAAATCCAGCGCCAAAATAACAAAAAAAAAACTGTGTTGAAAACCTTGAATAAAAAAACAACAAATCTCACCTTCCTCCGGTTTGTTCTTTTTAATCATCTGGTGTGGCATATAGCCAATACCACCGCTGAACATTATTGGCTTGATGAACTCCTCTCTGATGTTGTCCCCATTCTTCAAACCGTATGATTGCACAAAACCTAGAAAATCATGTATTAAACGTATAGCCTTTTTTGTTCTGTTCTTAGGAACAAATATATTTATTTAAAATTGTGTTTGTACAGTGAAGATTTCAGTGATTTACTCATAATGTAATGGTATAATAAAATGAAAAATAATTAAAATAGTGATTTTCTTCTTCTAGGGCCACTATTGCGAAAGGCTGTTAACAACCTGAATTGCCGGTGACTCTAGTCTAAAATTTCTCGGCGGATGTAAAGCCGGTCCACTACTGTACGTTTCGCAACCACGTCTTCCTTTACTTCACTTTGAACACTAGACTGCATTTATTTGTTAATGTAAAATATATTTATAGGGTTCAAACACTATATTGTTGTTCAAACACTGTTCTATCAATAAATCTAATATTAAAAAAACGCTGTATTTCCTATCACTTTTAGACCATTCATAAAAAAATATTTAAAGGTTAATTTCATACATTTCTATTTCAACTGGTACATTATATATTATACATTAATCGTAAAAAACATAATAATACTTGTTACATGTCTATTATTTATACGATATTATGTTTAAATATTTAGTATACCTGATATCAAAGGCTCTCCAAATTTGTTTCCGTAATCTGAAGCCCCATTACTGGCATCTATTATTATTTGGAGTGGACTCGCAAAATTGTTTGGGTACTTCCAATCTTTGTCCTCCCAGGGTAATTCGTAACCTAGAGAAAGTGTATTTTTACTAAAATATTAGCCATTTAGGAGCCCCCACTTCACGCCTAGCAAGAGCAACCTTTTCACGGTGCCCATGAAGATACCCATATTAGACCCTAGGGTCTAATCCAATATAAGATTTTAAAATGTTCCAATCGGTAACATGAACGTCCTATTTTACATCAAACCTAACTACTATTCTAAATTGAAATGCACTCAATTACAATATTATATAACTTGTTAAATAATAATTTCAGTAGTTAAACGCGTTTAGATAGATATTAAGTAATTTATTATTATTGCAATTTTTAAAATATATTTTATATAACTGTCTGCTTAGTTGGTAACATGATGACACCCGCCATTCGTGGTATATGTACTTAAAAATTTAGATCATAAATCCCGTTTAATCTGGTAAATGAAAAGTGTACTTTATCTGAATCGTAATTGATATGAAGCTACAATTATTCTACAAAAAAGCTAGTAAATGTGACTGTTTTTTAAAAACTTGATTACAACTGATGTAGCTTTTGTAGTTATTGTAGTTATTGTAAATAACGAAATAAATTTGCGTTCACATCTTAACCTTTAGTTTAATTGTCTGACCTTATTTGATAATTTCAATTTCATAATGTTGCTTGGAAGAAAAAAATAAAAAAAAGAAATATCTTGATAGCGGGTAGGTCGACCATTGCCGAATAGTTTATGATACCTTATTATTATATGTTCGCTCAAGTTAACGAAATACTGTGGTATTAGTTTAAAAATAATCTAAAATTGAGATTGTTATGCAATAAAACGTACATTAATTTCATCTTTGGATTTTAAAGTAGGCCATTTCGTGTATGACCACAAAGACAGTCTATTCAAATCACATTTTCAAATAAATTAAGCAAAAGAAAAATATAAGTCTATTTGTATTATTTAAAGATCTGTTTGGATTTATGATCCCGTGATTTGACCTCGCGGAATTTGCTTCAGTTTCAGCTGATAAGGAAAATTAAATAATATGAAAACAATCTACGCGCCAACGAGTAAACACGTAATCAGTTGTTTTCATATTAATAAGAAAGAGTTGCATATATGGCACAATATTATTACATCATGTTCGCAGTCTATTTGATTAGGTCTGAGGTCATTGGTCGATTCACAAAAAAGCTCTTTGGCGAAACAAAAGATAAACAACTTAGTAGTAAACATTATTAATAAGATCGTTAATATACTTAAAAATATTAATTATTACCAACTTGAATCACACAAACTTGAAGTACATATTTTATTATATTTAATAACACGCTTCATCAAATACCATTAATTAAAATTCGAGTTATTTGTTTAGCTGGTTTTTTCTTACACATAAAGAGATTTAAACTTTCAACTTCGTAAACATAGACGACAATTAATGCGCAAGGTTCTGTATAATATATAAATCATGTATAGGATCTTTGTGAACAGAATATATTAACATTTTCTTACAACGATTATGTGATCACCATAATCGTTATAATTCAAATTGAATTATTATTGGAATTGCGATGAAAGAAAAATTAACAAATTTCAATAGAACATTAATAAATTTAACGATACAAACTGAATAGAATAATTTATTTTGTTATGTTAATAATGACACGACGTTTATCGTCTAGAAAACACATAAATATATTACACAAACCTGTTAAAGATTTATTAACATAGTCCATTAAATATATACCATCGGCAACCAAACAAATATTGTATATAAAAATTTATTATTAATTCATACCTGGTATCAACAAATTGCCCACACTATACCCGGCTGTTCCAGCCACTGTATAACCGCCCCTTCCTACTCCCTGGACATCTCTTATTCTTCCACCAGTACCAGTGGTTGCTCCACTGAATGGAGCCACGGCTGTGGGCATATTATGAGTCTCCGCAGTGAAAATTATATCTGATTCTGTCACTTCTGCAAGTACTTGTGATGGTTCCCTAACATTGGTCGGCCTGAGTTTTGTATGCTTGAATCCTTTAATTGCACTGCAATATAAAGTGTTATACACCTTTTGATCTTAAGTAAGTTTCTTAATAGCCAGTTTCCTAATGCCTAACCTAATGTAATTTTTATTATGCTCAGTATCAGTAAGTTATTTGGTAAATCTGGAACACATATGCATACATATTAGATAAAATTGTGAACATAAATATTGCCATTATAAAATGCTAAAAAACATAAGCATTTCAATATTCAAGTACAGAAGTAATAATATCAATAAAATATATAGGTGATTAATATCTATAGTAGGAACATAGTTTTTAGGTCAATTATTTATTCTAGATACTTCTTTTATATACATACAAATTTAATTAAATATATTTAAATCATTTTACTTCTAGGCATATTCAAACAAACAAAAAAAATAAAATAAAAGGCATATTTAAACACCTCGGTGATTTTACCAATTCTTGATAACTTAAAATAGTATGGAAATTCTCAAGACTAACTGTTGAAAGATCAATTAGTTCTTAGTTCATAACAGATGTTTTTTGAACAAAAATAGATTAGCTAACATGAAATAAACATAAGTTATTAAATCAGCAATCATTGAGCTATTTACAACGAGGCAATTGACATCTGCCCTCCTATCAGCGTCATAGTGATAAGATTGAGAAATATTACTTAAAATACCTGCTATTATCCCCAAATTTAATGACATTATTATCATTGGAATATTTTTGAGTTGATGCAACCATGTCTATCAAAGACTCATCTATTTTCACACCATCTAATATCATTTGACCCTGCAAACATTGATAAGAAATATAGCATGCTACTTACCCAGGTTACAATTAAAATAAGCTAAAACTGTAACTTAAACTCTTTGATGTTTAATTAAAATTGGTCAGAATGGCTGTTTGTGACGAACTATTATTTATGAAGATAAGAATGAACAACTGATGACCACTTGGTAAAAAAATCTAATTAAAGTTACCTTGAAAAACCAATGCCTTGAATGTTCACTATTGCTCTGAGCTAGGTCAAACAGTTCCACGCTGGTAGGATCCCTCTTCAGTTTATTGACAAACAAGTCCATATAGAATTGCATATCCCAGCTATCAAATGCTAAACCTATGTTACAAATTATATAATCAAAAATCTTTATTTATTAATTTTTAAAACAATATACAATTTGTGCAGAAAAGTTTTTGTAAACTTTTAATATAGTACAAGATAAACATAGTTACATACCTAGCTTCCGATTGACTTTTTCCATGGCAGCCATACCTTCATTTTGAAGAGGGACAACAAACCATGGTTCTAAATCTTTCGGCAGACCTTCATTAAAACTATGTCTGGGAAGGTTTTCCTTTGTATAAATACATTGAGTCATTCTGTCATGTAGAGGTGCAGCAAGATCCTCAAATAATGTTTTATTGACCACTTTAGAACTTTTAAATGTAATAAGGTAACGGGTGGATACCTCCAGGCGCACTACATCATACAGCCCAACACTTTTGCAGATTTGGACTGAGTTACTTGAATCAGCAGTGGAGAAGTTAAACCTAAAAATATTTTTGCGAGTTACATGATATAATTCGTATTTTATATTAATATTAAAATTTTATTTAAATTCCCAAGTAATGTGGGTTTAACTTGCCTCGGCCCAATTTCAATTATTAGTTGATCGTCTTGTACAAACTTGTAAACCGACTCGTTTTTTAAGGAATGCGGTTGCAAGGGAGAACTTAGTAACCACTGTAAGATTTTTATTTGATTAATATTCAAATAATCACATCCTTCTGCTATTTCCACGTGATAGCAAAGTTCAGTCGATAGAGCTGCGATATCATTGTCTACTCCTTTAAGTTTTTCTAGTATTTCTTTAGTTTTATGAGCACTGAAAGCCTCACACGTGAAAAATCTTATAATGCACATCGTTACAGACACCCGTCTACAACGAAATGAAAGTACTCACTAATTTTAATTTAAATTACACTGATAATCAAATTATAAATTACTAACGCAGTTGTCACTGTCATTTGCCATTGTCATCCGCCATATCCACTCAAAAAACAACGAAATTAGGAGCTGGAATTTTATGGTCATAATTAGTTATGACTGTTTAATAGTGGGTATGTCTTAATCCTCTAAAAATAAGTTTAAACAATTAAATATCATCATTATAGATTTCCTTCTGCAGCGTTTGCCATGTCTTTAATAGTTTCCTGACTGATAGCCCCTAATATTTTTTCCTAAAGCTTCAGTAATAGAACATCAACAAATAAAATACTTTGAATATTTTTCAGTTCCATAAATTTAATGCTTCCACCCGGTAGATAAATATAACAAAGTGTAGATTTGAGACTATCCAATTAATATTTGTGATTATAATATTAGGTATGATTATTCCTTGATAAAATTTTGTTTTTAAATTATTTCCCACAGAAAAACTTCATTCCCTGCTCTCTTTTTCTGCTTTATCAACTAACAGATATTTTTTATTTTTTTAAAAACTACGTCTACTTTTAATTTTTCAGACCATTAAAGTCTATTTGATTGAAGGGTTAAAAACGTTAGTTATTAGGGTTACTGGTTAGCGTTAAACAATATTTACAAATTCTCTCTAAAATTACAATGATTATAATATATACATTTACAATATCCGAACCCTCAGTTAACGTTTATCAATTACATAATTTATCTATGTTTTAGATTAACTGTTTGATGTTGTATCCTTACGTCATTGTCAGTTACGACTTGTGGGTAAATTGTCTGCCGCCTCTATACAATCTCCAAACTCCAATAACGATCAATGTCTGTTGAACAAAGCATGAAATAGGCACACGCTGCAAACGTTAAGCTTTAAGCGGCCATTTTGTGCTTCTATGAATATGGCGGTTAGTCACACTGGTTATATTAATTGCGTTTGTTATATTTAACTGTGTACAATGTGAAAATATTGTGTCTTCAGATGTTTAACGTTTATAAGTGCTCTATGTAGATTCGTTTGCAACAGATTTGATAATTACTTAAGCGCTTTTTGGCTGGGAGTTTCCTTGCCGCACATTTTTTATTGATTTATCGATATCTTTTCAAACTATTCAAAATGTTGATGTATACGGTAAGAATCCGCTAGATATTTAAAACAAAACCTAAATTAGGGCATCGAATTTACATTTATTCATAAGATTTAAATTGTTATTGAATTTGGCAGCAAAACCTAACCTCAAACCTGGTTTGATAGCATTTCTAAATATTTAATTAATTGATGATATATATTTAAATAAATGAATTCAAAGTTATTTTAACTGTATCTCCAAATAACAATCATTAAAAATTACTAGCCATGTATTAGTTCCTTGTATACACAAAAAAATTACTGTGTAACTTTACATATATTGGAATTATATACATTTAATTTTTATTTTAAAACATTGTGCAAATACAAATACAATTACTTTTTGCTTTACTTACTTCTCTTCCTATGTTAGTTCCTTTGTAACCTAACATATTTTATTATTGATAAGGCACCTACCTAGATTATCCTAGAGAAATAGTAAAACCCTTAAGATATATTACCATCTCCATAGCCCTACTGTAAATATTCCTCAATAAACTAGTCATCTATTGTTTAAATCCTGTTAACAACTTAATGTATTTAATTATTTACTAACCTAAATGTAATTATTTTAAATAGGGAACCAGCACAGAACAAGATACCCGCTTCAGCGATAAGGAGAAGAAGCTTATGAAGCAAATGAAGTTTGGTGATTGTTTGACACAGCAGGTTAGTTGCAAGTTTAGATTAAAAAAATAGCTTGTAGTATCTAAACCTAAACATTGCAACCTATTTAATTAAACTGTAATATGGTTATGTTAGTTTAGGAAAATTATTGAAACCCCACATTTTAATTGAATCTAATATCTATTAAAAGAGTTAAACTTTGCACACTTAGTTTGATTATTGTATTCTAACAATATCTATAATTTATTTATAACTGACAACCTGTTACTTAACTAAAGTATATAACTTAAACATCTTTAGTTTTTGTTTTGCAATTGAAGTCTGTCTAACAGATATAAAAATACAAGTCCATTTATTCTGCATTCTGATAATGTAAAATAAATGGTTAAAATTACAATCATTTTATTCCTAACTACACATTTTTATATATGTATTATTAAGAAATATCCAATGTTTTTATGAAAATATATAACATGAATTAATACATTTTATGTAAAAAAAACACAATCGTTTCAATTATATCACCGAAATATGTTGTAAAATTAGTTTTCCAGTTTGATATATATTCTATGTGTTTATGTCGCAGTAAAATAGTTAAATCAGAGGGTTAATTGAATGTCTAGACAGTTAATTAAATATCGATATTCAATCAATTCGCTAGCATTTTAATTAAAAAAAAGCAGCGTCGAATACGTTTAACTATCGTCTGACCGAAACCCAGCGTGTTGATTAATAATGTAAAACAAGATGGCGGTCACGACAACCGCTGATTACTTTTAGTCTTTCTTTTAGCAAACGTGCGACGTTGGTTTGTTGTGTGAGTGGTTTTTTGTTTCAAATTGTGGTCTTTGGTGATATTGTAAACATGTTGTCGACTCCGCCATGATTATTTAATTAGTTATGTATTTCGGTGTGATCGTGAAGAACTGAGAGCTTGGAAATTCCGTGTTTTGTTTTATTGTAAATGGTTACTCAGCAAAATTAAGAAGAGTCTTGTTTTTGTAGTGAGTTCTTGTTGCAAACATGGCTTTAGAAGACTCGACACGTTCATTCAAAGAAACATTTTACGAAAAGATTTTGGAAGATGATGAGCGACATCAAGGTAGGTTTGTGAGTTTATTTCGTTAGTTTTTAATTGGTTACGTTACTAAAATAAGCTCAATGCATTTCTACACTAACGCTTGTGTGTATTTTCTCTTGTAGGATCTACACGAAAGTCTTGGACGCAGCAAAGAATCAATGACGTAATCAACAATGTGAAGAATGCTAGGGTGGCCATGCTTGAACGGGGAAATAGAACGTCCATGAACTACTACTGGTTGGCCAAATATGACATAGTGACGACAGGGGGTGAAGAATATTTAATCTTTAAAAGAAAAACGGCAGAAGAACCAATTATCCAAATCGTTGCCCGTGAAGACTATTTTGACATCCTGCTGAGTGCTCACAAGAGCTGTGGACACGGAGGGCGAGATAAAATAGTACACTCCCTGAAATCTAAATTTTATATACCCATAAGAGCAATTCAATTGTTCGTAGCTCTGTGCCCTACGTGCAACGCAAAAAGACACGCTCCCAGAAAAAGTATAGTTACGCGGCCAATCGTGTCACAAGACTTCAATATAAGAGGACATATAGATTTAATTGACTTTCAATCGTGCTCTGATGGTGACTTCAAGTGGTTATTAAATTATCAGGATAATGCCACAAAATTTGTAAGTCTTCGCCCTCTAAAATCTAAACGAGGATCAGAAGTTGCCATGGAGCTCATGAAAATATTTATGACATTTGGGGCGCCCTCCATTTTACAATCAGACAATGGACCTGAGTTTACAGCAAACATCATAGAAGAACTGACTGCAATGAGGCCGGAACTCAAAATTGTACACGAGAGCCCAAGACCTCAAACGCAAGGGAGTGTAGAGAGAAGTAACCAGGATGTGGAAAACATGCTGCGAATATGGATGAAAGATAATAAATCAACTAATTGGTCTGTCGGGTGCTATTATGTTCAATACGAAAAAAATTCATCATTTGATCAGATAATTGGCCGCTCACCATACAAAGCCTTATTTGGTAATGATCCGAAAGCTGGTTTAGGTGATTCAAACATCCCCTCTGCTTTTGAAACCATTGAATCAGAACAGCAGTTGAAAATTCTTTCAGACAAAGTTGAAAGTGATTCTAATGACTATGCTGCTACAACTCTTACGATTCAAAGTGACAAGATCATGAACGTACAAATTGCAAAGGTTAAATCGGAAGAATCCCAGCTTGAACCTGAACAGGACTCAATTAATGAATCGGAAGAAACTGCTCAGCTTGTGGAAGTACCGGTTTTAATAAACGAACCAAAAGAAACGCACTTTATCGACATACAGGTTGATGATGATATGATGTTAGATGATGATATTGAGGATAGAAAACCGAACTACAATTGTGTCGTTTGCCATCATGCTACTTCTGGCGCGCATATGTGCAGTTCTTGCAATAACTCCGTCCATCTCTTATGTGGATCTGCTGAAGGAGAGGGATATGGAGCAAAGGTGTTATGCTCAATGTGCAAAACTGAACAAGAAATATCATTTCAAGGCAAACAAGCGCATATTGGCATAAAGCGTGAGGCAGAAGTAATGATAGACAATACTGCCAAAAAACTTACACCACTGCCTATTGGTAGTAGCGTTCTTATCAACGTGCCTAAAGTGGATCGAGGCCCCCTGGACACCAAAAATATTAGAGGAAGGGTTGTAGATTTCCGCAATGGTGTTTATAGAGTAAGGACCAAAAGTGGAACTATAAAAAGCTGGTTTCCGAGGCATGCATTGCAGGAGCCCGTGGATGATTACCATGATGATGTATTGGATGTCCCAATTTCATTAAGAGAAGCTGTTAGGAATGAGTCCCTGTTTGGAGGACAGGGCTTCCAAAAGTGCACCTGCAAGCCGGCACCGAAGCAATGCTTCACAAACAGATGTGCATGTTATAAAAATAAAGTGCTTTGCGGCTCCAAGTGCCACTCCAATGTATTTTGCATCAATAAATAAGTTTATGCAGTGAAATTTTATTCGATTTTTATAGATTTTTGTATAATTTGCTCGTGATAAAATATTATTTCTACTCTCGTCTATCTTTTTGTAAAATAATTAGGTTAGTTATGTTTCACACTATTATTAAGTGTGAAACATATAACTTAAGATATCATTCAAGTTGCCTAAAGTGTCATTATATTTTTATAGTTTAAATATTATTGGATATCATTCAAGCTATCTAACGTATTTTTATAGTGTTCAAAATATTGCTTGATCCCAGTGAATATAATTTACTTATGTGTTAAAAGGATTAATTTGTGATAACACGTTATGTATTACACATTAATCCTTGTCATGTTTTTGTTCATTCTAAATAATAAAATATCCCCCCTTTGGTCCCCTTTAAATTTATTATTACTAAGGGAGTGGGCACGACGACGCCTAAGTTGGGCTTAACGTTATATCTATATGATAAAGGCCAGGTTAGCAAGGTATGTTGTTCAATTTCGGTTGGGTAGAACATGCCTTGCAAAGGTGGCCTTTGTCAAATCTACAAACATCCACACCACCTGAGAGGGCATTACGCTTATAAATAACTATAAGACAAGCAATGTCTTTTTACCATCCATTTTTTTCCAATCAAATATCTTGGTCACCCTACCAAAGTTGAAATACGTCTTGTTGCCTAGGAACGCAAACGAAACTCATTAAACGTTTCGTTCACTCACTTGTCTGACGGAACTTTAGCTTGATTGAGTATCGATCTTTAATTAACTGTCTAGAGATTCAATTTACTCTCATTTAACTACTTTACTGCGACATTTATATGTTATATGTACTAGAGAATTATTTTCGTTAGGAGTTGAATTATTTGATCTTTTTTTTTAAATATGTTTTATATTAAAAAAAAAAATCAAATAATAATTTAATAATATCCTTAGGTATACGTCAAGATTTTATTGTTTTTCATAATACGTATTAATTAAGCATCCTTAATAGTTAGTAGTCAATATAAGCTTAACATATCAAAGCATAAATGAAAGCAAAACTAGTACATCTTTGTTTACCTTTAAAATCCACTCGCAATAAATAGACTGTATAACAATTCTTGCACCCTTCTTCTCCTACTTCAAGGATTGTGTAATCTTAAATGCATATCCTTGGGCATTTAATTATATGAAGTTACATTGTCACGGTATTAAGTCCTTTCAAATTACTTATATATTAACTTCAGTCTAGTTTAACATAACCATATTCAAATTCAAAATAATTTATTCATTTAGGTAACACAATGTACACTTCTGAACGTCAATGAAGTGTATTCTCTTCATTGACGTTCATAAGTATATTAAATGATTCAAATTTTACATTTATTGCCAGTTCTTTAATCATGGTAGGGCATATAGCAGTTTAGAACTGGCAATAAACAATTATTAATTGCCAAGTTGTTTTGTTTACTTAATGTTTGTAAGGTGCTGCAACCTTTACACCATGTTTCACATGACATTTTTAGTATTAATTAACTGTAATAATAAAAAAAATATACATGAACGTTAAAAAAACATTTATCCTCTATTAGCAGTAGTCATGGCGAAATAGGAGCACTTTCTTATATTCTCGTGGTAACAAAGCGCAAATTTATTAACTAACATGACCAATTTAGGTCCAGTCTACAAGTAGCACCCGTTCACGAATATGACGCATAGTCAGCTATCTCGCTCGCTATATTTTATGGATGACATCCCGACTTACTATATAATATGAAAATTGGGATTTTGCCTTGTTATAATATTAAGATAAAAAACATAAAAAATTATAATATGTTTAGGTGGACATGTCAAAGGTGAAGCTTGACGTGTTGAAGCCATGGATCACACAGAAAATCACAGAAATCCTGAAGATGGAAGACGATGTTGTCATCGACTATGTCAACAATCAACTGGAGGAAAAGGTGGCTTATACTCTCTATAAATTTTCTTTTATTCAAGCTATGTAATCATTGCAGTTTCTTTACACATCATAGTTGTTGTATAGGCAGTCGCAACGTCGTTGATAAAGAAACTGTAGATGAATATTGTGATATGTGATTGATTGCGTATGGCTATTTTTTGGTCGCCGGTTAGCCCGCTGCCGCCCGCCCCCAGCCCGCGCCGCCCGCTGCCGTCGCGCTCCACTACACCTTGCGGAGGCCCTTAGCATTATCAATCGGTATTTACGGGGAAATTTAGTACTTAATGATAATTCAGTATTAAAGGACACGCCTCAGAAGTACAAGCCTAAAATATCTCACAAGGCGGTCAGAGTGACATGACTCCTGGTAAGGAAGTTCCCCCGTAGGCTTTGCGGTCAGCATAATGTGGTTGTGTTCGCAAAACCCTTACAGATACGGGATTCAAGAAAGAAGTATGAAATCTACAGTCGGCGTGCATCATACATCAGTTGGTGTCTACATGCAGTGTTCCAGTCATCGTTATTGTCTTCACTGCGTCTTCATGCTGCCTTCGTCTGCTGCAATCACATCGCTGCCGAAGCCTGCACAACGACGATAATGATGTATTTAATGTTGCCCACTTCCCTACTAGAGTCATGTCAGTTGAGACAAACATCTGAACAAAATAACAAGCTCTGATCGTCTTCATGTGAAAGAACCAAGCATTTGAAAAGAGGAAAGAGGCTATAAGGGCAACCATTAGGTATGTTAGTGAGGGTGTGTTCAAGAAATTAATTTGGTTTTTTTACCGCTCCTGTCCCCAGTTTCCTTGCCCAAAGAAGATGCAGATCAACCTGACCGGGTTTCTCAATGGGAAGAATGCCCGGCTGTTTATGGGGGAGCTATGGGAGCTATTGCTGAGTGCACAGGCGAGTGAGAATGGCATCCCAGAGTCTTTTACACAGCAGAAGAAAGAAGAGATTAAGAAACGCATGGTTTGTAATTTATGCATATCCTGCCTAAACATAATAAAAAAAAAATTTGTTCTTCAAATATGAGTGTTATTAGAGTCGATTACATACTTTTTTAAATAAAATTAAATGTTAGTGACAAGTGTAGACAGTGTTACTAGGTAAATAGTATTACTACTTATGATGTCATAACATAAACTGATTTGTGGCTTCAATATCTCTAGTGTAATTAGATTTCCTTGATATTTTAATTTCACAAAATTCCTTTATTTTTATTTTAAGGAAGAACAGCAGAAGGATAAGGACAAAGACAGAGACAGAAGGAGATCGCGGTCACGCTCTAGAAGGTCCCGTGATCGTCGCCGTTCAAGGTCAAGATCAAGGGATCGAGATAGATCCAATGACAGGAAGTAAGTTTTGTATGCATTTACAGTTACTAGTTAGTATAGTATATTATAACGACACAAATCCTGACCCCAATATTACTATTATGTATAATTATTAATAAATAAAAACATATCCGGTATCCGGCCAAACTGCTATCCGTTTCATCTCTACATACATTGACTTTAGCCGGGACCTTTGATTTTGGTCAATGTAACAGATTGTTCTAAACGATGTCGTCATAAATGGTTTTGACTGTACTCGAGGCTACTAAATATTGTTTCTCAAATTTTTTCACATCATTAAATGAGTATGAGACAAGAGACACTTATTTTATTGCTATAACTACGTACTCTTCGTGCTAACGTAGAAATTTGCGGTATATACACGGTCTTGGTTATCATGAATTATTCACATAAATGTATGTATTTAATAGGTATCGCGGTAGCAGCCCGCGTCGTTCTAGGCGCAAGAGTCGTGACAGGAGCGTACCGAAGCCACCGCCGCCCGTTGATGACATCAAATTACCTGAACCTGAACCCAAAGGTAAGTTTTATATATACGTTTTATTATAGGCTTATTTAACTGCATAAAAAATAACATGACATGTAATAAGGGTTATTTATAAGAGCAGTTTTCAGGGCATGTTTGAAATTATCTCTGTCCATGTACTGATTACTCGCTCTAAGCTCTCTCTCTCTAGCTCTAAGAAAACATCGTGAGGAAACCAAATGATTACGAAGTCTGAGGCCCACACCTAAAACGTTGAAATACTACTGGTTTTTTGGTTTATATTTGGTTTATATGACAATTTCAACAAGCATCTTGAATGTATCTATTAATTTATTATGTTTTGAACTAGAAAACGGCAAGTCACCAGAGAAAGCTGAAGATGTGGAGGTGAAAGAAGAGAAGAACGAGCGAAACGAAGAGCTGAACCACAGTGATGTGAAGGAGGAGAACGAGCAGACTGAGAAGAAAGATGACAAATCTCGATCTGCATCTCCAGCGCGGTATGTTTTTCGTTTGAATGGTTCTGTATTTTTAAATATGTAATTTAATTACTGCTTAGTAAATATACTACTGATAAAGTATTAGATATATATTATTCATATTATGTGTATTTATTGTAGATATATTATATTGTACTGAACACTTTTTATATCATTTAAAACAATGAAATAAATAAAAAAAATATACTTAAAATGTAGGTCCGAGAAGAACGAGAAGGAAAACGAGGAGAAGCCGGCTGAGAAGAATCATCGCGAATCTAGTGATCGAAGATCATCTTCCGCGTCTTCACGTAAGACCTTTATACTTTGTTTATTTTTTCTTTTTGGATAGAATTTTACTGGGATTTATATAGACCATTATTTCTAATTTAGTTGATTTCGAACAATTCCATAACTAAACATTTTTGTAAAATAATTAAAATAGATACATTTCAAATGACTTGGGGCTTAAAGTAGGGGTTTTCAAACTAGAAAACTGTTTTTACTAATGTTAATTTGTTGTTCTTCAGGTGGCAGCATCAAGAAGCCGACCTCGCACAAGAAGCGTCACTATCGCTCCAACCGGGACTCTTCGACCAGCGTCAGCCCGCGACGAAGCTCACGAAGAGAGAGGTACTTTTTAAGTTATTTGAACGTGTTTAATATAAAATAGAAGATATAATCAAATATTTTTTATATTTGTACGACAGTTTGAAGGTAATCTGATTATTATATTGAACTCGGATGAGATTTTTGAAGTCTGGTAAAAATTATACAAAATTCTTTCGACTTTCTGTTTGCCTGACAAATGAAAATGTCCGATTTTTCCAAGTCTCAATTAATAATTAATATTTTACAGAAGCAAGTCTCGTCGTCGTGGTAGCCGTCGTCGGTCAATCGAGCGCCGAGAGAGAGAGCGAGAACGCGAAAGGGAGAGGGAGCGAGAGAGGGAAAGAGAGCGCAGACGCCGCGAGAGAGACAGGAGGGATAGGTATGATAATAACGAAATACTATTACAATGGGGCCTTGTATTTAATTTCTAGCAGAAATGGCGTCAAACAATACCAAAATCCGGCAGCGTAAATTTATCTGTCATGTTGGATTTGTCATTTGACTATTTTGTAGTTAATTGTAATTAGATTTCTTTTTTAAACAATACAAGGTACTCTGAATTTTATATAAAATATATAATGATAAGCGGGTGTTTTATTAAAAAGTTTTAGAAATTTATATTGTTACACATTTTTTTAAGTTAAAGTGCGATTAGAAAAAAATATTGAAGAGTTCCAGTTTCAAAAGCCTCTCAAATATAACGGAGATATATTGATATTAATATAAAGTGGATAATACAACTTTAAATTCCTCTTCATCAATATTTCAGCGGCTTTTGTCACATTCATTGAGCTAAATCCAGTTGCTATATTGTTTTTTTTTTGAGTTAAACATTAGTAGTGAGATAAAATACAAATTCAGGTCACGCGAACGTCGCCGATCGCTTGAAAGACGTAGACGTTCCCGTTCACGCTCTCGACGACGTTCTAGAGACAGGTAAAATTTTTGGTTCTTTTATTTTATTCAGCATTTACTAATAAGAATTCTTTGTTCGTTTAAAAATGTTTATATCATAGTTTAAATATAAAAATGACGCATTTTCAAGTCACAAGTTTATATTGAAGTAATTGATTTTTAAAACTTACGTAAGTTTAAAAATTTAAAAATATAGGCTTGAAAAATGTGTTTTACTTAGAGAATCTTTATTAGTAATGCGGAATATTTTATGATTCTTTTCTTAATATAATCATTGTGTATGTAAATTGTTTATGCATTATACAAATTTAACGAATCACTTGCCCATCATTTACATCAATTATTCATATTTATTTATCATTTTTTGTTTTTTGAAAATGTATTATTGTATGTATGAAAAGGTTGGTTTTGGGTTTAATTATATATAGCTTTCCTGATTTTAATTAGCAATGTCTCAACAGGTCGCGTGATCGTGATCGTCGTCGCTCAAGGTCACGCAGGCGGTCACGGTCAGTGCGTCGGTCGGGACGAAGGTCACGCGACCGGCGATCCCGTGACAGAAGGTCAAAGGACAGACGCTCTAGGGACCGTTCTAGGTGAGATATTAAACCATAGTACCTGGATGGCATATTTTTATTTTTTTTTAAATTGTGTTTTTTGGAAATTATATTTAAGTACGAATTACATACTAATAAAATGATGAAATAGGAACGGTATAGAATATATATGCTGAATTGCTTTAGTGTTGTTGTGTCGTTAAAGCAATTTAAACAAAGAATAGTATTATTATTCGCCGATAAATGTCAGGAAGATTCATTTTTCAGTTTGAATTGGGACTACTGAAACACCACCTTTTTGTTATTTTCTATCATTTATTCCTAGCTAGATCGATTTATCGCCCCCGAAACCATTACTGTATACAGTATACTAAATTTCATGAAAATCTTTGGAGCCGATCCCGAGATTCCAATTATATATATATATATATATATACAAGAATTGCTCGTTTAAAGATATTTAATTGCATTTTTATAGACGTTACTGTGTTAAATTCTCAGTAGCACTTGTTTCTCTCATTAGGTTTAGAATCTTATCAAGTCCAGTAATTCTAGCAAACGAAACTGACGAATTTTAAATTATTTTTCATTGTAATGCAGTAGTTAAAACATCAATAAGAAGGAAATTTTCTTGCAGGGAAAGGAGATCTCGTGACCGTACCAAGGATAGGAGATCCAGGGACCGGAAGTCTCGTGACAGGAGATCCACTGATCTGATTAAGGAACGCTTGGAAAAGTCGGTTTCGATACCAAGAAAAGGTAAAGTTGGGAACCCTTTATTTACTTAATACATATATCTAATATCATCTTAATGTATTCAGTATAAACATTAAGACATAAGTAAAGTTACGGCTAGACGAAAAATAATTGATATTAAATTTTTAAAAACAATAAGGCTAATAAAATAGTATGATTGATGTCAACTTCTTAAATTTCCAGAAAACTTGGAAAAACTAAGGCCAGTGTCAATCGAGCGCGTTTCGTTGCCACGTGAGGAGACCGCTAAGGTCCAAGTGTCCAGTTCAAGTCGCGAATCATCCGTCGCCAACGACAAGTCGGCATCACAAGATGATACTCGGGCGAAATCGGTTCATACATCGGACGATGACGACTTTATTCCCATCCCGGTTCTCAGAGATTATTCAAAGAGCCTTACGCGAACTCCATCACCGTTTGTAAGACGACAGAGAGATTTTAAGAAATCCGGAGACGAAGCCTCAGATAAAGAACAGGAAGAGACTAAGGTGGAAGATGTAAAGAAGAAACGCAAGCCCAAAGCATCAGAGTCCGAAAGCGAAAGCAGCGAGGAAGCTCCTAAATCAAAGAGCAAAGCAAAACTTAAACGCAAGGATAAGTCCAGCTCAAAACGCTCTAAAAAGGCGAAAAAAGATACGTCATCTAGTGACAGTGATTCTGAAGACTCGTCTTCCAGTGACTCGGAAGAAGATAGAAAGAAGAAGAGCAAGAAAAATGCCAAGAAAAAGCTCGCAAAGAAATCCCGCAAGAAGAGAGCGCGTTCTTCCAGCTCAGAATCTAGCTCTGAAGAAGAGGTCAAACACAAAAGTACTAAAACTAAACAGAAAAACATTCCAGAAGAATCTGACACTGATAAGAAATCTAAAAAACGTAAAGATAGCGTTGACCATTCGAAATCAGAAAAATTGGACCCAAAAAGTAAATCTAAGAAAACAGAAAATTCCGAGGATTCAAATGACGATAGCTCGGAAAGTGACGATAAATCAAATAAAAAGAAAAATAAACATGAATCATCGTCTGATAAGGAGCAAAGACGTAAAAAAGTAGATGTCACAAAGATCACATCACCAGATGCAAAGTCAAAGCGAGATGAAAAATCTACCAAGGTCAAACAAATTGATGAAATCAAACCAAAATCGCGAGATGAAAGCGAAAGAAAAGGTAAAAAGCGTGAAAAAGAAGAGTCGTCATCTGATAGTGATCAAGTATCGAAGAAGAAGGCAAGAAAGAAGGCTTCGGAATCTGAATCCGAATCGGAAAGCGATGAGCCCAAGAAGAAACGTGCTAAAAAGCACAAGAAACATTCAAAGAAACACAAGAAGCATAAGAAACATAAGAAAACATCCAAAAAGAAGGATGATTCGTCAGAAAGCGAGGAAGCTGAAGAAGAGGAAGAAGGCAAAGTTAATAACGAAGACTTGGAAAAAAAACTCCGGGAAAGAGCGCTTAAGTCTATGAAAAAACAAACAAGTGCTTCTGGTTCAGAATAAAATTTTCTCACCTTAAAACTATTTTTTTAATGTTGCATGGCATATTAATTTTAAAGGATAAATGAGTTTTATCACATTTTAAGTGTAGAAATTTTTAATAATTATATTCAACTTGCACTGTATACATGGTCAGTGAATGTATGTGTAATTTTTACAATTGACTATTTCTTCATTAGTGAAGTTTTCGTTGGTTAATAAAGTTTGCAAAATATCTTATTTTATTTATCATATGAAGTTAAAACTTCAAAAAAATCATTTAAAATAAACAATTTGCATTTTTACTATTTAATTTCCTTTGGACAGTCTTTGGCGTCAACAGTTTAAATACGAAGTTCCATGTCTTTAACCCCTTAGCTAAATCCCAAAAACTATTGAAATTTTTGTTTTTATGTCACTTAGTAATTATATAAATTATTAATTTACTATTTACATTATCATACAATGAATAACATGATTTCGTAATCTATCGCCTTGAATATCCACGATAACCCACTACCAAATTCGGGGTAACGCCACTGCTATAAATATTGCCGTATCCAAACTTTTTATAGTACCCAAAACCAAGATGGTTGGCTTCTTGATAATATGGATTATTATAACCGTAGTACGAACTCAGGCCCCCATTCCCACCATTTCCTCCATAACCTCCAAATCCACCTAAGCTGTGATAACCAACATCTCTATTGTAATTATTTTGATCGACTTCAGGATAATAATCGGTATTTATATTGTTAGGTCTAGTATCGTAGTCTAATCTTGGATCGTCTATCAGTCCATTTCCAGTAACGCCAAAGCTATATCCACCTGGGTTTCTTCCGCCCCAATCGTAATATTGCTGAGAATCTGCAAAATATTAAGATTAATCAACTCGCCTCTATTTTTCCTTGATAAAACATTCATGACCCCACACATTTTGGTTTGAACTTGGGCAGACCACTACAAAACTTCTTTCCTCGAGCAATTTTTTAATTTGTCTTAAATTTTAGTACACGTTTGGTAAAAATATAATTTAACTGATTATTTTTAAAAATAAAAATTCTACTAAATGATTAATTTAACGTAAGTATATTTGTGTATATTGGATAAATGTGGCAGGACTTATTACACACAAAAGATTTGTAGGCACTTTATAAAACGAATGATTTTGAATTTGCACAATATAACTTACATGAAGAACCCGCAGTGTCTAGATCCCTGGAATCTGGTGCATTTCGTTCAAAATTAATTGTTGGTTTTGCATCTGTTACATAAATAATTACGGCCAATACGTTTACAAACATAAGCTTTTGATATCTACCCATTCTGAAACATAAATATATCCAATTTAATATACCTAATGATGTCGAATAGATTGAATTTTCGGAAAACAAAATAAATAATAACACATTGGCCTTTGTTTGGGATTAATATGCAATTAATAATAAGGAAATGATTCCTATCTATATTAAAAAATCTTTTTGCAATTTTATGTGACTAATTAATTACTAAGTGAAGGTAAAACTAATTAGTGTGACCCTCGCAGAATCGCTTGTTTGTAACCTGAGCATGATTCCCGTCTTGAACAATAAGTAACTTGTATTTGTACTGACATGATAACTTAGCATAAGTTCTCAAGTAATATGCGCGTGTATATGTCATTGTAATATTGTTAGCATCGTTATATAAGGGAGCGAGGGTTTTGTTATGGCATTTAACAATTATTTCATTATTTATCTCAATCCATTATCAACATTTCTCAGTTAAAATTACCTACGGAGCCTCAAATTTTATTAATGTATCATAAACGTTATTTTTTAAATATTTATTGCAAGTGCGCATAGTTACCAATATAAATAAATACATTTTGATTTGATTTACAATTTCAGTGTATTCGAGAGTTATTTACAGTAACCAGAAGCAATAGTTTGTTAATTTTTTAGTAGGTATAGTTTTATAACGGAATATAACTATCAACGACTATTTATCTTTGTCCTTGTCCCCAACTATTATTGTATTTAACAAGCGTGCATTCTGCGTATATTTCTGTCTAAAACAATTTCGTAATACGTTTTTAACAGATATTAAATCTAACTGTGTGTGCTTTAAATTCGAGAAAAAGCTAAACTATACATTGAAGCAATATTAATATGTGAAATATTTTCGGCGTATTGTGAGAAATAAAGACGTTTTTCGATTTTCTTTTGTAATTCAAAATTAGGGCACTGTAGTTTTTGTAAGTAGTTCTTAAGCTTCCGAAGGAGCCTAATTACAATCGGGGCGATATCAGCTCGAATATTGAGGGACTACATTGAACTTGCATACAAAAACATCCAGATAGATAGCTACCGCTCTTGGAAATTACAGAGTTTGGGTGCAGTTCTTAGAGGAAAGGAAACAATTACTAATAAGACGTTTTTCATTTAGTAGACCACAATATCAAAGGCCTACATTATACATATTCTGGCTGTAAAAGGCTGGTGTCATAATATAGGAGGCAATACTAAATTGTTTTAATGTATGTACAAAAGTATGTACTTTTTGAAGTGAAACTTCTTTAGAATCGTTGTGATTTCAAACCGAATGCAACGGAAAAAGCGACAGTAAAAAGAGACAGAAACATATATTCATAAGATTGGACGTGGGAGAAAATGAGATAGATAGATAAACTTCTTTAGAATCGTAATTTCAAACCGGATGCAACGGAAAAAGAGACAGAAAAATTAATTCATAAGATTTAACGTGGGAGAAAATGAGATAGCAGGCATTATACAGCCTCTCTTTACTGCCGCTTTTTCATTTGATCGAATTTCAAACTTTCGATGTTTTAGTTTTTGCCAAATTAAAAATTTATATTAAACTTATAAATTAAAATTTATCAAACTATATATAAAATTTATACACTGTTTTAAAAGAACACACACATTTAGATAATGGAAAATGATTAATTTATATTTGATTAATAATAAAAAAAATGTTTTTGAAGGTTTCACTTCTACCATGTGTGAATTGCACATATGTTTTTTTATTTAATATTATAAACGCCGAGAGTAGTAAAGTTATGAAGCGAGATTTTAAAGCAGTCGACGGCTCTATATCTAGCATTTAGTAAGCACTAGAAGTCGAGGACAATAGCGAATGTAAATGACTATAATTTAAAGCACTACCCTGGCCGTAAAATATTTTATAAAAATTAATAAAAAGATTTTTAACAGGTTTTACTTACATTAAAAATCCTTTGTCAACCACTGTATAGGTATGGATGCGCTATGCGTGCTGGCGTGTATGGTCAACCTTTATAACCGTGGGAGTGTTACAATGAATAGTGGCTGAGGCTGTAATGAGTCTGTTTGTAGGCACATCGTCCTTCTGAGATGACGCGCACTAATTTTAGTGTAACAATACATCGTTTAACGCCGCTTTACCGGCAGTAAAGGTCAGCCTTAAGTATAATTCTTCCTACTAGGAATATTTATTAATCAATGTTCCTAGCTAGATACAGTTTCCTTTTTCTACTTAAAGCCAAAAGAACCAGCACTTCTTGCCTTGATATATTTCGGGAGGTTCAAGGACATGGGTCCCAATGTTTTGTTATCAGTTTCATTCGGTGTGGTGTTTTTTTATTGTTTTAATAAACAGAAACAAAAAATATCTTTATTCATATAGGTAAACAAGTACACTTATGAACGTCAAACAAATTAAATTAATTGTAAATTTACATTTACTACCAGTTTGCAATGCAAGGACGTAGAGCGGGCAAGAAGAACTGGCAAGAAAGTTTCCGCCACTCTTCAATCGCCAAGATTTTAATACAAATTGTTTGAACTGTAGCAAATCAATCCCATGGATTAGTTTATAGTGATATTCGTCACATTTATAAAAAGCTTTATTGTTTAATTTACTTTTAACGAGTTTTAACGCTTTGAATTTATTTAGTGATAATTGTCTAATTTTGCTTGGGAAAGTTTGTTGTAAATACGACTTCAATTTCCATATAAGGAGTGGTTTATCTTCAGCCTGGTTGGTCTTACACTCAATTTAGTTCTATTTCGCGTATTATACTGGTGAAAGTCACCGTTTGTTTTAAAATTGTTTACATTTTTTTGTACATACAACAAGGCTTCAAGAATATATTTACCGGATAGTGTCATAATATTTTGTTCCTTAAACTTATTCCGTACCGACTCCCTCGCAGAAACACAAAAAATACTCCGAACAGCCAGCTGCTGCAACACAAATATGGATTGAACCTCTTTAGCAGCACCCCACAGTAGAATACCGTACGAAATAACGCTGTGAATGTATCTATGGTATACAATAATATTTTTTATAACTATATATGTGTACTATAAGTCATATTTTATGTTTATACTGCATTATGTTTTGTCAATATTCTATTTGAAACGAATGATTAGCCCAAGGATTTGTTCTTTCTGCTTGCAATTAACGCTAGGTGATGGTGATCAACTCAAAAATAGATGACATGTGCCATATTTGCCAAAATATTTACATGTAATTAATTGATTGACTTATAGAGTCTAAGCACTGCGGTATATAACATTTCTGTGTCTATGGACGTAATTCTCCTTTAAATCAAACCAAAGTCCTCTCCAGTTATAACCGCGTAACGCAAAGTTACTGATTGATATCATGACAAATTTTTTATAAAAATACAAAACTAATCAACTACATTGTAACATTTGTTTTGTGAACACGATAACGCCAGTAATAAAATGGTCTGTGCTTTTGTTAACAATGGAGTTAAAAAGGCGGTAAAGTTTATAACTGATATAATAGACAGGTTAAGGTTTTTATAAAACACAATATTATTTCATATTATTTATTGCTTATTAAATACTATACAGAATATTTTATAAATATTTATTTAAAAATTAATAAATATTAAAAGTTGAGTAATTCACATCGAGTATTATTTTTCATTATTAACTAGGAATCAATCGCTATCTCCATAGAATATTAATATTAATATATACTGGGTATCACTTTATTATAAATTGAATCACTCAACGAAATTTCGAAACCGTCCAAGATTGAATCGGCCGGTCCCAAAATTTTAAATTACTAATATGCTACTTATATTTATACAGTCGATTTTAGTTTACTCTTTCGATACAGTTTTCTTTTCGTCTTTCTTTTCGTCTAAAACGCGAGCGTGTACCTTAATTTTTCGCAGACTTTTTCTCGGCACCTTAATTTCATTTTTCAATAAACTTTCCAACTCTGGCAGGGAAGTTATTTCTTTAAGGTCATTGAAATCTACGCTTCGAGCGCCACCAACTCTTCCGAAATATCTATATATATCTCGGCTTGCCTGACACTGGGCGCAATTGTATGGTACTGGCACAGCTCCGGGGAAATTCTGTTGTGCAGTTTGCATATCAGTTACATTACCGGGGCAGCTCGGGACGAAGACCACAGGAAGAAAGCCAATTATTCCATAGGGTGAATAGTATGGGGGTGGGCTTTGTGTGGGCGCCTGGGTGACAGCTGTACTGCTGCTGTTATTTCCTGGATTCAAGAGGTAGCACGGACATGAACCTGGATATGGCACGATGGGCAAAGGATAGGGTATGACGTACATTGGGAACGGAGGCATTTGCCCCGGTGGATAAACTGGGGGTTGCACACCAGTTCCAGTTGATTCACCAACCGAATCACCACCTGTGAATTAATAAAATATTTATAGAAAAAAAACTCAAGCGTTTTATATGTACTTTAAAACATTTTTAGTGATCGGTTAGCAATTCTCTATTTTTAAACAATTTATAAATAATGGGGTCAATAAATAGTCGTAATAATATATCATAAATTCTCTATTACCGCCTGGCTTTCCTGGCTGTTGCTGGCCGGGCTGTCCTTGCCCACTTGGGCTGCCTGGTTGTCCTGGTTGCCCATGTTGCCCTAGAATAAATATTTGTTTTGATTAAAATGTAACATTTACACATTGTAGGTACCCTTTAAATTATTTAATGAATAAAAAGTTTTTCTTAGCCAAATTTTTTATTTTTTTATTTTAACGCATTTCTAAATGCTCAATAACTAAGAAAAACCTACCTGGTTGTCCGGGTTGGCCTTGTTGGCCTGGTGTTCCTGGTTGTCCTGGCTGGCCGGGTGTGCCTGGTTGTCCTGGCTGGCCTGGTTGTCCTGGATAGCCTGGTTGTCCTGGATAGCCTGGTTGTCCTGGCTCACCTGGCTGGCCTTGGGTGCCTGGTTGACCCGGTTGTCCTGGATAGCCGGGTTCACCGGGTTGTCCTGGGTAGCCTGGTTTACCAGGTTGACCTGGTTGGCCTTGTTGGCCTGGACCTCCTGGTTGACTTGGGTATCCTGGTGTTCCTGCTTGTCCTGGTTGGCCTGGTGTTCCTGGTTGTCCTGGTTGGCCTGGTGTTCCTGGTTGTCCTGGGGTGCCTGGCTGTCCTGGGAAGCCTGGTTGTCCTGGCTGGCCTGGATAGCCTGGTTGTCCTGGTTGGCCTGGTGTTCCTGGTTGTCCTGGCTGGCCTGGGGTGCCCGGTTGACCCGGTTGTCCTGGGTAGCCTGGTTTACCAGGTTGACCTGTTTGGCCTTGTTGGCCTGGACCTCCTGGTTGACTTGGGTATCCTGGTGTTCCTGGTTGTCCTGGGGTGCCTGGCTGTCCTGGGTAGCCTGGTTGTCCTGGCTGGCCTGGATAGCCTGGTTGTCCTGGTTGGCCTGGTGTTCCTGGTTGTCCTGGTTTTCCTGGCTGGCCTGGGGTGCCCGGTTGACCCGGTTGTCCTGGGTAGCCCGGTTTACCAGGTTGACCTGGTTGGCCTTGTTGGCCTGGACCTCCTGGTTGACTTGGGTATCCTGGTGTTCCTGGTTGTCCTGGCTGGCCGGGGGTGCCCGGTTGACCCGGTTGTCCTGGGAAGCCTGGTTTACCAGGTTGACCTGGTTGGCCTTGTTGGCCTGGACCTCCTGGTTGACTTGGGTATCCTGGTGTTCCTGGTTGTCCTGGTGTGCCTGGCTGTCCTGGGTAGCCTGGTTGTCCTGGCTGGCCTGGATAGCCTGGTTGTCCTGGTTGGCCTGGTGTTCCTGGTTGTCCTGGTTGTCCTGGCTGGCCTGGGGTGCCCGGTTGACCCGGTTGTCCTGGGTAGCCTGGTTTACCAGGTTGACCTGGTTGGCCTTGTTGGCCTGGACCTCCTGGTTGACTTGGGTATCCTGGTGTTCCTGGTTGTCCTGGGGTGCCTGGCTGTCCTGGGTAGCCTGGTTGTCCTGGCTGGCCTGGATAGCCTGGTTGGCCTGGTTGGCCTGGTGTTCCTGGTTGTCCTGGCTGGCCTGGGGTGCCCGGTTTACCCGGTTGTCCTGGGTAGCCTGGTTGACCCGGTTGTCCTGGGTAGCCTGGTTTACCAGGTTGACCTGGTTGGCCTTGTTGGCCTGGACCTCCTGGTTGACTTGGGTATCCTGGTGTTCCTGGTTGTCCTGGGGTGCCTGGCTGTCCTGGGTAGCCTGGTTGTCCTGGGTGGCCTGGTGTTCCTGGTTGTCCTGGTTGTCCTGGCTGGCCTGGGGTGCCCGGTTGACCCGGTTGTCCTGGGTAGCCTGGTTTACCAGGTTGACCTGGTTGACCTTGTTGGCCTGGACCTCCTGGTTGACTTGGGTATCCTGGTGTTCCTGGTTGTCCTGGGGTGCCTGGCTGTCCTGGGTATCCTGGTGTTCCTGGTTGTCCTGGTTGGCCTGGTGTTCCTGCTTGTCCTGGCTGGCCGGGGGTGCCCGGTTGACCCGGTTGTCCTGGGTAGCCCGGTTTACCAGGTTGACCTGGTTGGCCTTGTTGGCCTGGACCTCCTGGTTGACTTGGGTATCCTGGTGTTCCTGGTTGCCCTTGGGTGCCTGGCTGTCCTGGGTAGCCTGGTTGTCCTGGCTGGCCAGGATAGCCTGGTTGTCCTGGTTGGCCTGAAGTTCCTGGTTGTCCTGGCTGGCCTGGGGTGCCCGGTTTACCCGGTTGTCCTGGGTAGCCTGGTTGACCCGGTTGTCCTGGGTAGCCTGGTTTACCAGGTTGACCTGGTTGGCCTTGTTGGCCTGGACCTCCTGGTTGACTTGGGTATCCTGGTGTTCCTGGTTGTCCTGGTTGGCCTTGTTGGCCTGGTTGTCCTGGTGTTCCTGGTTGTCCTGGTTGGCCTGGGGTGCCCGGTTGACCCGGTTTTCCTGGGTAGCCTGGTTGACCTTGTTGGCCTGGACCTCCAGGTTGACTTGGGTATCCTGGTGTTCCTGGTTGTCCTGGGGTGCCTGGCTGTCCTGGGTAGCCTGGTTGTCCTGGCTGGCCAGGATAGCCTGGTTGTCCTGGTTGGCCTGAAGTTCCTGGTTGTCCTGGTTGGCCTGGGGTGCCCGGTTGACCCGGTTTTCCTGGGTAGCCTGGTTGACCTTGTTGGCCTGGACCTCCAGGTTGACTTGGGTATCCTGGTGTTCCTGGTTGTCCTGGGGTGCCTGGCTGTCCTGGGTAGCCTGGTTGTCCTGGCTGGCCTGGATAGCCTGGTTGTCCTGGTTGGCCTGGTGTTCCTGGTTGTCCTGGTTGGCCTGGGGTGCCCGGTTTACCCGGTTGTCCTGGGTAGCCTGGTTGTCCTGGCTGGCCTGGATAGCCTGGTTGTCCTGGCTGGCCAGGATAGCCTGGTTTTCCTGGTTGGCCTGGTGTTCCTGGTTGTCCTGGCTGGCCTGGATAGCCTGGTTGTCCTGGCTGGCCAGGATAGCCTGGTTTTCCTGGTTGGCCTGGTGTTCCTGGTTGTCCTGGCTGGCCTGGGGTGCCCGGTTTACCCGGTTGTCCTGGGTAGCCTGGTTGACCCGGTTGTCCTGGGTAGCCTGGTTTACCAGGTTGACCTGGTTGGCCTTGTTGGCCTGGACCTCCTGGTTGACTTGGGTATCCTGGTGTTCCTGGTTGTCCTGGGGTGCCTGGCTGTCCTGGGTAGCCTGGTTGTCCTGGGTGGCCTGGTGTTCCTGGTTGTCCTGGTTGTCCTGGCTGGCCTGGGGTGCCCGGTTGACCCGGTTGTCCTGGGTAGCCTGGTTTACCAGGTTGACCTGGTTGGCCTTGTTGGCCTGGACCTCCTGGTTGACTTGGGTATCCTGGTGTTCCTGGTTGTCCTGGGGTGCCTGGCTGTCCTGGGTATCCTGGTGTTCCTGGTTGTCCTGGTTGGCCTGGTGTTCCTGCTTGTCCTGGCTGGCCGGGGGTGCCCGGTTGACCCGGTTGTCCTGGGTAGCCCGGTTTACCAGGTTGACCTGGTTGGCCTTGTTGGCCTGGACCTCCTGGTTGACTTGGGTATCCTGGTGTTCCTGGTTGCCCTTGGGTGCCTGGCTGTCCTGGGTAGCCTGGTTGTCCTGGCTGGCCAGGATAGCCTGGTTGTCCTGGCTGGCCAGGATAGCCTGGTTGTCCTGGTTGGCCTGAAGTTCCTGGTTGTCCTGGCTGGCCTGGGGTGCCCGGTTTACCCGGTTGTCCTGGGTAGCCTGGTTGACCCGGTTGTCCTGGGTAGCCTGGTTTACCAGGTTGACCTGGTTGGCCTTGTTGGCCTGGACCTCCTGGTTGACTTGGGTATCCTGGTGTTCCTGGTTGTCCTGGTTGGCCTTGTTGGCCTGGTTGTCCTGGTGTTCCTGGTTGTCCTGGTTGGCCTGGGGTGCCCGGTTTACCCGGTTGTCCTGGGTAGCCCGGTTTACCAGGTTGACCTGGTTGGCCTTGTTGGCCTGGACCTCCTGGTTGACTTGGGTATCCTGGTGTTCCTGGTTGTCCTGGGGTGCCTGGCTGTCCTGGGTAGCCTGGTTGTCCTGGCTGGCCTGGATAGCCTGGTTGTCCTGGTTGGCCTGGTGTTCCTGGTTGTCCTGGTTGGCCTGGGGTGCCTGGTTGACCCGGTTGTCCTGGGTAGCCTGGTGTTCCTGGTTGGCCTGGTTGGCCTTGTGTTCCTGGCTTGCCTGGATAGCCTGGTTGTCCTGGTTGGCCTGGTTGTCCTGGTTGGCCTGGGGTGCCCGGTTGACCCGGTTGTCCTGGGTAGCCTGGTGTTCCTGGTTGTCCTGGTTGGCCTTGTGTTCCTGGTTGTCCTGGATAGCCTGGTTGTCCCGGCTTGCCTGGCTGGCCTGGTTGTCCCGGATAGCCTGGTTGTCCTGGCTGGCCTTGTTGACCTAGGTAAAAAAAATGACATTAATGATGCACAAAATGTAGCTGTATACTTAAAGTATTAATTTCCAATTATATTCAAAACGCAAGTGTCAATTTTATAATAAACCTATATACAATCTCTCGTAACTAATTGTAACATACATCGTATGATATATATTTGGCTTGTTGTACGAATGGTAGACTATCTGTGTGTGTGTGTAATTGTTGCTTCAATCTATGCATAATGTAAGCGGTCCGTGCTTCCTAAATTTGCTTGTGCTTAGAAATTATTGTGGCTAAGTAAACTTTTTTGGTTTTGTTAGCAGCACATCAGACTGATTTGACATACGTAATAAAATATTGAACAAGGAGAGTATAGACTTAGTTTCAAAGTTTATTAGAAGCAACATGTTGAGGGTATTTAAAAATGAAAATGAATTTTCTTGTTCTAGCAGTTTTTCTAGTTGAAATTGTCTCATGATGGGTGGTCATGTTGAGTTAAGTTAATTTATGAGTTAAGTGAATTTATATCATACAGTAATTTTAAGGTTGGTTTCGATTGTCAATTGAAATGCAGATATTTTTTGTGTTAGATGAGTAAAGAGTAATTTTTTTTTCACATATGCAGCAATTTTAGCTAGCAGCTAGCCCTAGCTCGGTATAATAAAATACATCCCTACATGTAAGACCGGTGAAAACAATTGGAGTATCGTTTGCATAAAAAACAACTGCATGATTTAAACAAGTTTGTAAAATTGTGTCTTAATAATAAGTCGAACCGAAATCATATCTTTGTGAGACATAGATGTAAAAGTAATGGTGTGTATGATTTTAGGCAATTTTTATGTTAATCGTTATACGCAATTATGGTACATTTAAAATCATAAAGCAACTCATGGCGTAACGCCGATATCAGCCTAAAGATTTAAATCAATGTACGTAAAGCAGTACCTGCCCCATATAGAATTCTGTTGAATTGAGATGTCGAACTTTTTGAAGTAAAACTTCTTTAGGCGCGACTAGGCAGTTACTCGGATTTTTTTTCCGACGGAAGTAACGCTGTCTGTGTAGTTTCCGCTATTTAAAAATAATAACGATAGCGCGTTTTATAATTATGTCAGCGCCATCTAGTGATACATTATTTGAAGTGATTTAAGTCAGTTTCTTGGTAGTGATTATTTTGGATAGCATTCACTCGTTTCATTTGATACTGATTCTTGTAAATATGATATTATTAGTATATTTATATTTAAAATGAAAATCCATAGTAGTAACATGTGTACATATTAAAATTCCACTAAAGGCTAGTCCTAGCTTGCTTTTCTTTTGTTATATATACGGCCTGATTTCGCTTAGTTTCGTATTTTACCCTTTTGGAAGATGTAAATAAATACCAAATTAATTATCCTAAAAATCTGGTATATTGTAAATAAAAATAAACAAAGTTGTATAAGAGTATGTATAGCAAAGTGAATAAAAGTGAATTTAAAAAAATTCAACAGTTTAAAAAAATATTTTAAATTGCAAAGTTTTTGAAAATCTGTAGATATACTTAGGGGGCGTCCATAAATTACGTGAGGTGTTTTTTTTAATTTTCTGTTCCTCCCTCCCCCCTGATGAGATGTCGTGAGATTTTATTCAGCTGGGGGAGGGGGTCTCCCCCAGCCCCCAATCTCACCTGAGATTTTTCAAAATGTGAGTTTCTTACGTAAACGGGTTGGATTGTTATTATAAAAAGAAAAAAAACAAACAATGCTTTTATTTACGTTTATCGTCGAATGTACCCAATTGAACAGAGAATTGTCGTCTTTGTGGAATGTCAAGAGCAAAGAATATCATGACCGTGATAAAAAAAATGCTAAATCTTGTGCGGAGATGTTGCTTGGATCAAACTATTCTCCGAGTGAACACGAAAACATTGTACAATTTGCGAAGTTCTTATTATTGTGCAATATAATTGAACGTTTGGATTCAAAACGCAATTCAATCTTATTGTACAATTAAATATATTGTTCAATGTTATTGTAGGTCTAGGGGCCGCCTAACGTCGAAGTATGAATGAAATTATTTTCTTTCGAACGAATTAGTAAATGATCTTAATCGTATCACGATTACGCTTACGATTAAATCTTAAGCATGTACAATCTGGATTAAATGGACCAAAATTGTATTATTTTTTTTGTTTCAATCAGAAAAAAATTTGCGTGATATTTGCCGAGACCCCCCCTCTCTCCAACGTAAGATTAGATGAGATTTGACTCGACCCCCTCCCCCCCTTAAACACCTCACGTAATTTATGGACGCCCCCTTATTGATTTATTTCTTTTAAAATAAGTAAACAAGTATTAAATTTTCTGATGAAGGCGACATTCTATAATATTCAATAACTAGGTTATATTGACATGTCCTGATCTAACCTTCGTATTTGAATAATCTTTGTGATGAACATGAATAATAAATATAATTTAATTATAATATGATATTTATAAGTTGATATTAATTCATTTTAGTGATATATGCCGTTAACGCTAAAGAAGTTTTACTTCAATAGCGCGTAAAGGTTACACACACATACTGTTTTTTTTTCTATTACACAAGTAATCGAAAGAAATTATAAGGGCTGTATCAATGATTCCATGATGATGAATTTACATAAGCCAGAGGCTATTAGCCTCTGGCTTATGTAAATTGGTTACGTAACCACGTTAGACGTGTCTAATGCATGTCCAAAAATTCAGTTAGACATTTCTTACACTTATCTAAATTATTGACTGTATTGATATGAAATTTGAAATTGTGTTCTGTAGCTTTTGTCAGATCCATTTTGGGAATCATATAATCTTAAATTATTAAATTAATAAATTATAAAATAATTTGGATTGGACTCCTAAATGCACAATTACTAAGGAAAATCCCACCTGGTTGTCCTGGACCACCTGGTTGAGCTGGCTGGCCGGGTGTGCCGGGTTGACCTGGACCTCCTGGCTGGCCCTGTTGGCCTGGATGTCCTGGTTGTCCGGGTTGGCCTGGTTTGCCTGGATGACCTGGTTGTCCGGGTTGCCCTGGTTGTCCTGGATAGCCTGGTTGGCCTTGATGGCCTGGTTGGCCTGGATAGCCTGGTTGTCCTGGTTCTCCTGGATAGCCTGGTTGTCCGGGTTGGCCTGGCTTGCCTGGATGGCCTGGTTGTCCGGGTTGCCCTGGTTGTCCTGGATAGCCTGGTTGGCCTGGCTGTCCTGGATATCCTGGTTGTCCGGGTTGTCCTGGGGTGCCTGGTTGGCCTGGATAGCCTGGTTGGCCTGGCTGTCCTGGATATCCTGGTTGTCCAGGTTGGCCTGGTTGTCCTGGATAGCCGGGTTCACCGGGTTGGCCTGGACCTCCTGGTTGGCCTTGTTGGTCTGGTTGTCCCGGATATCCGGGCTGACCTGGTATTCCTGGTTGGCCTGGTTGTCCTGGGGTGCCTGGTTGGCCTGGTGTTCCTGGTTGTCCGGGTTGGCCTGGATAGCCTGGTTCGCCTGGCTGTCCTGGATATCCTGGTTGTCCGGGTTGGCCTGGTTGTCCTGGGTGGCCTGGTTGGCCTTGTTGGCCTGGTTGTCCCGGATATCCAGGCTGACCTGGTGTTCCTGGTTGGCCTGGTTTGCCTGGGGTGCCTGGTTGTCCGGGTTGGCCTGGTTGTCCTGGATATCCTGGTTGTCCGGGTTGGCCTAGACCTCCTGGTTGGCCTGGACCTCCTGGTTGGCCTTGTTGGCCTGGTTGTCCCGGATATCCGGGCTGACCTGGTTTTCCTGGTTGGCCTGGTTTGCCTGGGGTGCCTGGTTGGCCTGGTGTTCCTGGTTGTCCGGGTTTTCCTGGATGACCTGGTTGTCCGGGTTGCCCTGGTTGTCCTGGATAGCCTGGTTGGCCTTGATGGCCTGGTTGACCTGGATAGCCTGGTTGGCCTGGCTGTCCTGGATATCCTGGTTGCCCGGGTTGGCCTGGCTGTCCTGGATATCCTGGTTGTCCGGGTTGGCCTGGACCTCCTGGTTGGCCTTGTTGGCCTGGTTGTCCCGGATATCCGGGCTGACCTGGTGTTCCTGGTTGGCCTGGTTTGCCTGGGGTGCCTGGTTGGCCTGGTGTTCCTGGTTGTCCGGGTTGGCCTGGCTTTCCTGGTTGGCCTGGATAGCCTGGTTGGCCTGGTTCTCCTGGATAGCCTGGTTGGCCTGGTTTTTCTGGGGTGCCTGGTTGGCCTGGATAGCCTGGTTGACCTGGCTGTCCTGGATATCCTGGTTGTCCGGGTTGGCCTGGCTGTCCTGGATATCCCGGTTGTCCTGGGTAGCCTGGTTTACCAGGTCGACCTGGTTGGCCTTGTTGGCCTGGACCTCCTGGTCGACTTGGGTATCCTGGTGTTCCTGGTTGCCCTTGGTTGCCTGGCTGTCCTGGGTAGCCTGGTTGTCCTGGCTGGCCAGGATAGCCTGGTTGTCCTGGTTGGCCTGGTGTTCCTGGTTGTCCTGGTTGGCCTGGGGTGCCCGGTTGACCCGGTTGTCCTGGGTAGCCTGGTGTTCCTGGTTGTCCTGGTTGGCCTTGTGTTCCTGGTTGTCCTGGATAGCCTGGTTGTCCCGGCTTGCCTGGCTGGCCTGGTTGTCCCGGATAGCCTGGTTGTCCTGGCTGGCCTTGTTGACCTAGGTAAAAAAAATGACATTAATGATGCACAAAATGTAGCTGTATACTTAAAGTATTTAATTTCCAATTATATTCAAAACGCAAGTGTCAATTTTATAATAAACCTATATACAATCTCTCGTAACTAATTGTAACATACATCGTATGATATATATTTGGCTTGCTGTACGAATTGACTATCTGTGTGTGTGTGTAATTGTTGCTTCAATCTATGCATAATGTAAGCGGTCCGTGCTTCCTAAATTTGCTTGTGCTTAGAAATTATTGTGGCTAAGTAAACTTTTTTGGTTTTGTTAGCAGCACATCAGACTGATTTGACATACGTAATAAAATATTGAACAAGGGGAGTATAGATTTAGTTTCAAAGTTTATTAGAAGCAACATGTTGAGGGTATTTAAAAATGAAAATGAATTTTCTTGTTCTAGCAGTTTTTCTAGTTGAAATTGTCTCATGATGGGTGGTCATGTTGAATTAAGTTAATTTATGAGTTAAGTGAATTTATATCATACAGTAATTTTAAGGTTGGTTTCGATAGTCAATTGAAATGCAGATATTATTTGTGTTAGATGAGTAAAGAGTAATTTTTTTTCATATATGCAGCAATTTTAGCTAGCATCTAGCCCTAGCTCGGTATAATAAAATACATCCCTACATGTAAGACCGGTGAAAACAATTGGAGTATCGTTTGCATAAAAAACAACTGCATGATTTAAACAAGTTTGTAAAATTGTGTCTTAATAATAAGTCGAACCGAAAACATATCTTTGTGAGACATACATGTAAAAGTAATGGTATGTATGATTTTAGGCAATTTTTATGTTAATCGTTATACGCAATTATGGTACATTTAAAATCATAAAGCAACTCATGGCGTAACACCGATATCAGCCTATCAAAGATTTAAATCAATGTAACAAAGTTATAAATGCAATAAAATAAAGTTAAGCTGAAAATGAACTTCAATTTATAGATTACCTTGTGAATCGGGGTTATAACCACTACTTGGTCCCCCAGGTCCGCCTGGTCCACCTGGTCCACCCGGTCCCCCTGGTCCACCTGGATAACCTGGTGAACCTGGTAAACCTGGACTTCCAGGTTGACCTAAAAAATAATGTAGAGTATTATTTATTAATTATTTTATAAAACCATGATTTGACCATTTATTATTATAAACTACTATAATTGGTATGATAATGATTTGTTATCCAAAAATATTTTTTATAGTTTGTTGTATTATTTTATGTTCATTATTTTTGTTTCTTCGTATATCTTTTCAGTTGGTGTCCGTAATTTATAGTTAAATAATTTTTTTATTAATCTATTCTGAACTCTTTGAATAGAATCTAAATAAGACTTCACAGCAGTACCCCACACTTCAATGGGGTAGTCGATATGAGGCTTTACCAAAGAATTATTGATAAGATATCGCTCGCACCTTTCGAGGGAGACAATTTGTTATATTTCGTAGTGCACCTGTGAGTGGGATTACTTTAAGTTTGATGTTTTCTAGGTGTGGCTTTCAAGTTAGGTTACTGTCCAAAATAAGTCCCAGATATTTTTGTTTGGTTTTTCGTTTAAGTAGTTTTTCGTCTATTTTAAGTTCGAAATTATTATTAATTTGGTAGCCTGCCAATCGTTGTAAAATATAAATAATGCAAAATAAATTATTAACGACACTTTTATATTACAACTATTTGACTTGAACTGCAAAACTATATAGAGATATCAAATTTATGAGTATGAACCAGGCATACTTTTACAATAACTCAATCCCATACACAAAAACCAGAAACATTTATATTTAATACAGCTAAGGACTAATGACGAAAAACTTATTTCGTAAAAGTACAATATAAATATGTATTTACAAAACATAAAATAGTTATATATGTTAAAGTGCCTCAAAGAGATTATTACTATTCATTAGTCATACAATGCCTGTAACATATAAATGTAAAAAATTATCTATATTCAATTTTATAAGGCTTGTTTTCAAATAACTTCATAACACGATGTACATAACCACTCGAAATTTTCTGTAATATTTGTAGGAACCGAACAAAACTTTTGTGTACCTGGATAATAGTCGCCTCCTATTGGCCCGCTTGGGCCGCCGGAGCCTCCTTGTCCGTTGGGACCCCCAGGTCCATTTTGGTCGCCTGATTGTCCTGGCAAGTAGCCTCCTCCACTTGGTCCTCCTGGTCCACTTGGTCCCCCTGGTCCACCTGGGCCACCTGGTCCCCCAGGGCCTCCGGGACCACCAGGATATCCTGGTGAGCCTGGTAAACCTGGACCTCCAGATTGACCTGAAGATTGAATAGAATAGAGTATAATTTAATAAAAACATTTGTGATATATTTTTTTATGGAAGTAAGTAGTAACAATCATTTATTTACCTGGATAATAGCCTCCTCCTGCTGGCCCGTTAGGTCCACCAGAGCCTCCTTGTCCGTTGGGACCTCCTGGTCCATTTTGACCGCCTGATTGTCCTGGCAAGTAGCTTCCTCCACTTGGCCCCCCTGGGCCACTTGGTCCCCCTGGTCCACCAGGGCCACCTGGTCCCCCAGGACCACCAGGACCACCTGGATATCCTGGCGAGCCGGGTAAGCCCGGACTTCCTGGAGATCCTATGGAAATTAATATTAAAATGTCTTACCGAAATCGCTTTAAATTTAATAAAGGAAAAGATATATGGAGATGAAAAGTAGATAAAATTGTCAATTTGAAGCACTAATATATTTACCTGGATAATAGCTGCCTGGTGGGCCACTTGGGCCACTGGGTCCTCCTGTTCCGTCTTGTCCGCTTGGTTTACCCGACTGTCCTGGCAGGTAGCCTCCACCATTTGGTCCTAATAAAATCGCTGTTTTTATTTATTTGAAACAAAAACACTATATACATCAGTCATCAGATATCAAAGTACCAACCTTGACCTGGACGGTAGCCACCCTGACCGGGGCTACTCGATCCTGGTCCTCCTGGGCCGCCTGGTCCTCCTGGTCCGCCGGGCCCACCCGGGTATCCCGGTGAACCCGGTAAGCCTGGACTTCCTGGTTGTCCTAAACATTTCCAAGTTATAACATCAGTTTGTAATATACGTCTAAGTATAATATCATCTTATATATATAATATAATCTTCCTTTTCTGAAGCCAACAAATTTAACATTCTAAAGAAACTGAGTTCACTGAAAAATATTTTTTTATGCAACAATTAGTATAGTGTTGTCTTGTACATATTTTAAATGTATTTTGATTTTTTTTTATCACAATATTGTGTATCTATTTTCATTTATTTTAGACAAATGATTTCGTAATCATAGATTTAATATTATGTATTTAGTAGTGTTCCTACTAAATAAGTACTTCATCGAAAAAGGGACGAATTTGACCCATTTGGGAGCAATAAAAAATAACATGGTAAGTATTTTTTCTAACTTACAATAAGGTAAATCTATATATTTAGTCATGCGACCTTATATACTAAAATAACCAATAATTCAATATCACAAACGATATGTCGAATTAACTTTACTTTATTTTTAGATGGCATCACTGTCTACTAATTTCAGGTTTTGAAATCTTTCTAAAAAAATAAAATATTGTCTTGTGCGTTTTTTATTGTTTGTGAATAAAAGGGACGTAATTATTTAATTAAAGCACTTGTGTGGAGCAACGCACTTAATATAATGGATAAATTTTTCTCATTACAAAAATGTATTTTGTTTATATGAGAAACTTAATATGTAAGTATATACGAGCGAGATACACGTCGCCATTAGCCACCATATTAAGACTCTAACATACGCCGATGACTTTGAGGATTTGACCTCTACTACAAACAATAATTTACTAACGCCATCTAGTCTAACAAAATAGTGAATAGTCTAACAAAACTACGTGAATACGAAACCAATTATTAGCTAAATATAAAAATTTATAAATAAATATTGGTCTAGAAAAAATGGTGGCTGCCAATTATTTAATTAGTACATACATGATTTTTTTACATGTTTAATTCGTTCTGAGGTTAAAACTTTTTAATGTCAGTATTGCTAAAATACCGAAACCGAGTCATCATCATCAGCTGACGATGGACTCTGATGGTTGGTACTGGATCTCGAGGATGGTAAGCAGTAGACATACCGTCATTGAGCTCGTTGTAATCAGCTCAGCGAGACGATACAAGAAATGTGACTATATGAACCTGATGATGGACTCCGAAGGTGAGTAGTGGATCTCGAGGATGGTAAGCAGCAGACATACCGTCATTGAGCTCGTTGTAATCAGCTCAGCGAGACGATACAAGAAATGTGACTATATGAATCTGATGATGGACTCCGAAGGTGGGTACTAGGTCTCGAGGATGGTAAGCAGTAGACATACCGTCATTGAGCTCGTTGTAATCAGCTCAGCGAAACGATACTAGAAATGTGACTATATGAACCTGATGATGGACTTCGAAGGTGAGTAGTGGATCTCGAGGATGGTAAGCAGCAGACATACCGTCATTGAGCTCGTTGTAATCAGCTCAGCGAGACGATACTAGAAATGTGACTATATGAAGCTGATGATAGACTCCGAAGGTGGGTACTGGGTCTCGAGGATGGTAAGCAGCAGACATACCGTCATTGAGCTCGTTGTAATCAGCTTAGCGAGACGATACTAGAAATGTGTTATATGAACCTGATAATGGACTCCGAAGGTGGGTACTGGATCTCGAGGATGGTAAGCAGTAGACATACCATCATTGAGCTCGTTGTAATCAGCTTAGCGAGACGATACTAGAAATGTGTTATATGAACCTGATAATGGACTCCGAAGGTGGGTACTGGATCTCGAGGATGGTAAGCAGTAGACATACCATCATTGAGCTCGTTGTAATCAGCTTAGCGAGACGATACTAGAAATGTATTATATGAACCTGATAATGGACTCCGAAGGTGGGTACTGGATCTCGAGGATGGTAAGCAGTAGACATACCATCATTGAGCTCGTTGTAATCAGCTCAGCGAGACGATACTAGAAATGTGACTATATGAACTTATTAATATTTAATATTAAATAAATATTAGGTAATATTTACTATAATACCACTATATTTCTTTGAGTTTATTGAAAAAATAATCAATTTCAACGATTCGTCTTCCAGTTGAAATTTTAAATATTTTTCTTGGTTCTGAAACCTACGAGTGCAGCATGTTATATCTAAGCCCGAAAATGAAATCAAAGTCAATCAGACCCAGTACCCACCTTCGGAGTCCACCATCAGGTTCATATAACACATTTCTAGTATCGTCTCGCTGAGCTGATTACAACGAGCTCAATGACGGCATGTCTACTGCTTACCATCTTCGAGATCCGGTCCCCACCTTCAGAGACCATTATCAGGTTCATATAGTCAAATTTCTTGTATCGTCTCGCTGAGCTGATTACAACGAGCTCAATGACGGTATGTCTACTGTTTACCATCCTCGAGATCCGGTCCCCACCTTCGGAGACCATTATCAGGTTCATATAGTAAAATTTCTTGTATCGTCTCGCTGAGCTGATTACAACGAGCTCAATGACGGTATGTCTACTGTTTACCATCCTCGAGACTCAGTATCCACCTTCGGAGTCCATCATCAGGTTCATATAGTCACATTTCTAGTATCGTTTCGCTAAGCTGATTACAACGAGCTCAATGATGGTATGTCTAATGCTTATCATCCTCGAGACTCTGTACCCACCTTCGGAGTCCATCATCAGGTTCATATAGTCACATTTCTAGTATCGTCTTGCTGAGCTGCTTACAACGAGCTCAATGACGGCATGTCTACTGCTTACCATCCTCGAGATCCGGTCCCCACCTTCGGAGACCATTATCAGGTTCATATAGTCAAATCTCTTGTATCGTCTCGCTGAGCTGATTACAACGAGCTCAATGACGGTATGTCTACTGTTTACCATCCTCGAGATCCGGTCCCCACCTTCGGAGACCATTATCAGGTTCATATAGTAAAATTTCTTGTATCGTCTCGCTGAGCTGATTACAACGAGCTCAATGACGGTATGTCTACTGTTTACCATCCTCGAGACTCAGTATCCACCTTCGGAGTCCATCATCAGGTTCATATAGTCACATTTCTAGTATCGTTTCGCTAAGCTGATTACAACGAGTTCAATGACGGTATGTCTACTGCTTACCATCCTCGAAATCCAGTACCCACCTTCGGAGTTCATCATCAGGTTCATATAGTCACATTTCTAGTATCGTCTTGCTGAGCTGCTTACAACGAGCTCAATGACGGCATGTCTACTGCTTACCATCCTCGAGATCCGGTCCCCACCTTCGGAGACCATTATCAGGTTCATATAGTCAAATTTCTTGTATCGTCTCGCTGAGCTGATTACAACGAGCTCAATGACGGTATGTCTACTGTTTACCATCCTCGAGACTCAGTATCCACCTTCGGAGTCCATCATCAGGTTCATATAGTCACATTTCTAGTATCGTTTCGCTAAGCTGATTACAACGAGCTCAATGATGGTATGTCTAATGCTTATCATCCTCGAGACTCTGTACCCACCTTCGGAGTCCATCATCAGGTTCATATAGTCACATTTCTAGTATCGTCTCGCTGAGCTGATTACAACGAGCTCAATGACGGTATGTCTACTGCTTACCATCCTCGAGATCCAGTACCCACTTTCAGATTCCATCAGGTATCAGGTTCAGCAACTTATTTTACTTGGTTGTACAAGTTGCACTTGAAACTTGACAACTCTAAATTTGAGTTTTGTTTGGGTAGGTACTTATATACATATACTTATAACATACATTAATTTTCGAAGTTCATGTCCTCACCTCACTTGATATTTCTTTTTATATTTTGGCATTTCTAAAAAAATCCGCGGGTAAAAACTAAAATACGCAAATATTTAATTATTATTGGCTTCGACACACAAGCGTAGTCCTCCCGTCGCAAAGCGTTGAGGTGGACTGAAGACAGGCCGCATGCAGGGCTCGCGGGTGTGAAATTGCGGAGGGAAGCCCATTGCGCTTGAGTTTATTTACCTTTTATTACTTTCCATGCCCAGGAAACGAATTAATACAAATTTTTTTTTATCAAAATAATAATATATGCTATATCTAATAATATGTGTAAGATTAAAATAAATCGCATAAACCGTTTTGGAGCGAATTTGTAATTTATGTCTAATCTACGGTTCGATGGTAATTTTTTTTTTGGGAAATTGGTATTGCTTTTATCTTTTTTGATTTTATCAATCGATACAGTAGGCTTCAACCCACAATATATATTTTTTTCAAATGCATATGAGCGACAGTTCTTCCAACAATTTAATTTAAACTAGGGCTAGTTGACCGATTTGAGCACTGTTCAAGCCTTAATCTAAAATGTTCACTGTAACGTGCATGCCTGTATGAAATTGTTAAACGCGCTAATATTGTGAATTTTCGACGGTAATTTAAAAGAAGTTGAATCTCTGACATGTCAAAAAAATATAGCTGTCAGAATTCTACGGAATTAAAAATGAAAAAGTTACTTTCTTATTACCTGGGTAATAGCCACCACCTGCTGGTCCATTTGGTCCGCTGGGTCTTGGATGATAACCACCGTCTGCAAGTAATATAGTAATATATTTATGTATTCGACCATTAAAGTATTTCAAATAAAACAATTATTATTAGATGCCAATAGATACTTTGTTTTTGGTGTTATAAACCTTACCTTGACCACCTGGGTAATAACCGCTATCGGGTCCACTTGGTCCACCTGGTCCACCGGGTCCACCTGGTCCACCTGGCCCACCTGGACTGCCTGGAGATCCTGGATAGCCAGGCGAGCCTGGTTGTCCTGGATAATATCCACCATCTGCAAGTAAAATGAGTGAACAAAACAGATTAGGCAGTCAAGTGTAAAACTTAGTACCTAGTTCGCCTAATTAAAATATTTTCTTAATCGATAGGAACATGAGTTGGAGTTGACAAGAGATTGTATTAAAACCAAATATTATATTCGCACATCACTTGGGGAGATCTTTATTTATTTATTAACACTGTGTTGCAAACAATATAATACAAATGACATATTTAAAGAAAGGAAGGCAACTGGCGGCCGTATCGCTTTAGAGCCATCTCTTCCAGGCAACCACTGTGAGAAAAAATATAGATTAGGTAGGTAAGCAAGAAGTGCAAAAAATAAGACTTATAGATTTTTGTGTTGTGAAAAGAGGAAATGTATAGAAGGCATCTTGGGAGTTATATTTAACCAACCTTGTGATCCTGGGTAGTAGCCACCTCCACCAGTTGGACCTGATGGTCCACTTGATCCGGGGTAATAACCGCCTCCTACAAACAATTTCTCAGTTAAAAACACGAGGTTTTGTCCTGTTAATTACGATAGTGAATCGATTGTTTAAGAAAAGCTTTTGATGAGAAACTATTGAAAAAAAGTATTCAATTAATTTATTTCACAGCAGTTTAGTTAATGTGTAGTTATGACACTAGATGTGTGTTTCCCATTCTTATTATTATATAATTCATGTTCGGGATGGGGTAAAAGTACCATAAATAATTTTAAATATAAAAATTTAATTCTTGTTAACTGATTCAAGGTTTATAGTACGCAGTAAGTAATTTTTCAAAATTTTAATGAAAAAACTGAAATTTAAATTCTAAATAATTAAAAAAATTCAAATAGCCCCTTAATAATCAAATTTCCTTCCATGATTCCCATGTTGGGAAACACTGCCCTACATGAAAGATACAGATGCTGACTAAAAGTAAGAAAAAATATGTGAAGTTTGCGTAGTGATAATATATAAGTACTCCTAAAATCACTTTAAACTTTATTTAAAAATCATAAGCAGTACCTGATCCTCCCGGTCCACCCGGTCCATTGGGGCCGTTTGGTCCTCCAGGGCCATTAGGTCCACCCGGACCGCTAGGACCGTTTGGTCCATTCGGCCCCCCTGGGCCACTTGGTCCGTTAGGCCCATTTGGTCCACCTGGTCCGCCAGCACCTACAAAATGTTTTAAATTAAAATATATTTTCATCATGTTTTTATTTCAATAATTATATATGCGCAAGATTTATTACTCATACTAATAATATGCATTTTTTTTATGTTCTGCTATATGATTAATTTCTGTCTTCTTTTCCGCTTATACATCTGTAGCCGTATTTTTTTGTCGTGTAAATTATGTCGTTGTTTATTTGATAAACATACCTGATCCGGGGTAATAACCGCCTCCCGCTCCTCCTGGTCCACCAGGTCCTCCTGGAGTGCCTGGAGATCCGGGGAAGCCTGGGGAGCCGGGGGTTCCTGAAGTACCGGGATAGTATCCTGGACCTGAAATGAATAGGAAGAATAGTAAGGACTTTTCGCTTCGTTTATAAGACTATTAAGGAAGTGATTTTTGTGCCATATACATGCTCCCTACATATTGGCACGATTGTAGTTTCATTTATTAGATTTTTTACCTGTTTTGTCATAGTTAAAAGGACAGCGGAAATCTTGCGGAATGATTTTTTGTTACCAATATTTTTAAACAGAAGAAGAGTTCAAGGAGTTCTTTGTAAAACTCGGTTATAAAAAACATACCTCCAGGGTAAATCACTCCAGGGTTGGGATTGCTGTTTTGTCCAGTACTGTCTGTTGGGGGTTTCGGGGGTCGCGGGGTTGGCTTGGGTCGGGGCTTGGGTGGAACACCACCTGGGGTCCTTCCACATCCCTTAGGGAAGTACAATTTGTCCCAAGGAATAATTTGTCCAGGTATTTCCGATGCATTGTCAGAACTGAAATAAGAAACATACTTATAAATATTACGCTAAACTTTATCACTTTTAATAAAAATATTTATAATATAAAATAAAATAGTGGCGCCACAACCTTTTTATGTCTGGGATTCAGAATTCAGTGTCTGTGATCATTTACCAATCTAATAGGCAAGTAGGTGATCAGCCCTGTGTGACACAAGTAGATTTTTCAAGTATAAGACAAGCGGGTTTACTCACGATTCTTCCTTCGCCTTTCGATCGAATTAAATTCGTACATAGAAAGAAAGTTCATTTGGTGAACTTTGTTGCGGTGCCCAGCCGGGGATCGAATGTACGACCTCAGGTATGAGAGTGCCTCGTTGAAGCCACTAGGCCAACACTATCTGTTATATTAAAAGTAATTTTATATGAAATAAAAATACTCACTTCTCATCGTATACATGGTTAGTGTCTGGATAAACTTCAACTGGCTTCTCTGGCTCTACTACTCTGTACCCGTGACTATCAGCTACATAGTGTGTGGCTCGAAGGTAGCCGTCCGGGTCTACGTAACCATAGCAACCGTAGGTGACACCATCTGGTCCACGGTTTTCGTGGTGAAACTGACCATTAGGGCCGACGTCGTATCCAAATCCATACGCACCTGAAATAGATGTATCAGATACACACTCTGTCATGAATTGGCGTGACTTAAGTTAGTGCCCAACCCTTTGGTGGGTGTAAAAGCATGAATTACCCCTTCCGCACAAAAAAGGCTCGAAGCAGGCCCCGAAACACACTAAAGGATCCGGATGATCCAATCACCGTAGCTAACAACATATTAAAAGCCGCCCACGCGGTCGATAATAATAGCCAAAATAAGATTAGGGTAAAATATCGCTTTCACCGGGGAAGGTGAGGACCTTTGCTGCATACATCGCTCACTCTGCCCTTCGACGATTGACTACCCGCGAAGGCCTAACCCGAGGTTCGAGTCTCAAAGGAGTCTTGAGGGAAAAACGCTCAATCAGGCCGAGCTACGCACGCTAAAACTTTCCGAGCTGAGCTGTAAAGGCCCTTAAAAAATTGACTTTTAACTTACTTAGGATTAAAGTTTTTTATCTATAATTAAATTGTCAATAGGAGAAATCTTTATTACAAATTTTATAAGCCCTATGTATTTCTGTGTCTTTATGGTTATGTTATAAATAACAAAAATACTAAATATTTATCGCATTAATAAAGTGATATTCGTTGTTGACGAAGGGCAAAATTTTATAAATAACCTGTTTTAATAATTGTTTTATATTTAAGCACAGGGAGCGACAGTCATTCAAATAAATGTGAAATTAACTGCATATTGTAAAATACATATAACAAAGAGCAACCAAACTCAATTCTAAAAAGGCTTAAAACTTTTCAATTGCAATATTCTGTGGAGAAATCAATTTAAAATAAAGACTGCATTTACATCGTTCTGTTTTCCCAGAGGTAATCGCAGAGGCAGATGCGCCAGATTTGAGACGAAGAAAATATCGGGAAACTATTTAAGTAATGTATTTCTTGGACATTACAAGGAATACAAATAATTGTGTCAAAAATTTATATTTATTAATAATTGTTGTTTGACTTAAATCTTATGTTGATTTGATTTTATTTGAATTGCTAATGAAATATTAATTACTGTGTGACGCTACTAATAGTTATAAGACGTTATACACTTTCCCTAAGATTCTTCAAAACTGTTTACAACGACATCGTTTAGAACAACATATCAGATATATTGACCAAAATCAAAGGTCCCGGTTGTGTAAGGTTCTTAATGACAACGGCATCGCCTGTTAAGACTATCGGTTTTTCAACCAAAGAATTCTTCCTTCGATGTCGTTATAACAGATATCTTTTATCATTACTGCATTATACATGATGTCGTGAAATAAATAAATAAATAGATTCAGACTTAGCGCTTATTGTAATTTGGCATGTAGCAAAAATTTAGCATGTAATTTATGTGTTTCATCTATGTTTGTTTACCCTCTAATAGATAATGGTGGCGGACTTAAAAAATAATACTGAATTTTTAGTTATTATATGTATTTGACTTCATCTTGCAACATATAATAATATACATATATTCTATTTCTATAAGACAAATACATATTATTTTATAAATAATTCTAATATAATAACTAACCTTAAAATGAAATAGCTAAAATAAATTATCATTAAATTTCTTACTTGTATCGTAATTAGTTTCGTAATACTGTTTCTTCTCATCGTCTTCGATGTCAACCACTAATTCATTGTCATTTCCGTTGTAGTCCCTGGCTGCACGAACTTCGTCATTTATAATATCTTTTGGGTTATTCTTTGGTACATCTTCGCTGGCATGTGTAAACGCTAGCGACGCCTGAAACAAAAACAATCATCAAACACTATCTAACTGTACTAATGACAAATAAAATAAAGTCATTTTTGTAACAGCACCTGGACGCGAACTTTTTACTGAAAGGATATGTACAATAAACTGCATATTAATTTTTGACTAAAAAAGGTAGTAGGTTCTGTTACTTAAAATTGTCTATGCACTGTTAAGGGATTGAGGGTCCGATCCAGGTGGTATTATATTATACAAAGCCATAAAATTGGGCTATAATCTTTACACAATTGCTAGTACACACAGATATCACAGAAACCTTCATTGGTCTTTGAAAACATTTCTTGAAAAATAATTTCTATGAAACGTTCATATTATTAAAATGTATTCAAACAATCGCCTTGAGTCTTTAATTATGTCACTATAGACGGTAGTTTAAATGTTAATTATTAAAATTAAGTATAATATTCTTTAAGGATAATAAAATATTTTTCTTTATAAAGTTTTAAGATATTATATACGCCTTTGTCTAATATTGTTTCGCAAGACATTGCTTAATAACATTGTCTAGGCGCGCCTAGGTGATGTCATTTTGCTTTTGTCGAAGCTAAAATGAAAATGTTAACATTGTTTTGTAACTTTATCGGTCACTTTGTAATAGGAGTGAATCGCAAATGTGTTTGACGATTTTTTTCGTGATTTAATGTTATTATTTTATTTGTGGTGCGTTATTTGACCAACTTTATACGGCATCATAGTTAAAACTTATAGAACCATTAAATATATTTTATTTTTTTATGTTACAGGAGGTAGATGGGCAGAAGAGAAGGCTCACCAGTCACCAGATGCTAAATGACACCGCGGACCAGGGAAACTGGCACTTTTTTTTTAACAGAACAGGGGGCAAACGGGCAGGAGGCTCATCTGATGTTAAGTGATACCGCCGCCCATGGACACTCTCAATGCCAGAGGGCTCGCGAGCGCGTTGCCGGCCTTTCAAGAATTGGTACGCTCTTTTCTTGAAAGACCCTAAGTCGAATTGGTTCGGAAATACTTCAGTCGGCAGCTGGTTTATTTATTTAATTTAGCTCTACCAAAATTATTACGAAACACTTAAATCTGAGCCACTGACCATTTATTTACTTGGTATAAATGGAGCATTGAGAAATTTCTTAAGTCATCAAAAATGTATACTTTCAATTAGTAATATTGGTACTTAGTTAGCAACATTCAAATAAAACAAAGAACACATATTTCTGGGACTCTTCGTTCTTGTATTCATCTCTTGATAACACACAATTAAACCGAAATAACTGTCTAACTATCATATTATGTTAGCAGATAAATAAAAAAAAATATTAATATGAAAATAACTATTAGTTATAATAACTTGTTACACGTCTTGTCAAGGACGGATCGTCAAACTCGAGTTCCAGAATTTATTAATATCCCAATATGAATACAAATTTTAAATGTCAATTGTCACACGTAACGCGTCTATGGAATGTTTTTAATATTAATCAAAACAATGTTTTGTATTCGGCCAACGATTTTTATCGCAACTTTTGGAGTACTTCAAATAGATTTGCCCACTGTCCTTTATTGGACTTTAGCCAATGAGTTAACCTGATTTTAAATTGCATTTATAGATATAGTTGAAAGCCTAGTGGTTAAGCGTATTTATTTTATAATATTACATGGATATGTTATTTTAGATGTTTTTGAAAATTGTCTGCATTTTTTTTCAAAAATTACAAAATTTATTCTACCGGTAGGCGAGAGACAGTCTGTAGCGATATATGTAAAAAGAAAATAATTTAACCGTTATTGTATATTATATTATGCCTACAATAAGGTAATTTCCCAAAAAAATTTACAAATATAAGTATTTATATGTCTTATATTTTATTATTGAGCTGTGTTGGCCTACTGCTTCAGCGTACTACTACCAGAGGTCGTAGGTTCGATCTCGGCTGTGTACCAGTGGACTTTCTATGTGCTCATTCGCTCCAATGGTGGAGGAAAACATAGTGAAAATCCAAAAGTGGGCCAGAAAAAGAAGTTTTCTATAGAAGATAAACGAGTTTATGATTTAATAAAGACATTAAAAGAATTGTATAAATCGAATGGTATTGATATTGTCGAGTGATTTGAACTTTAACGTCTACAAGTATCTCCTTGACAGTTTAGTAATAGATTGAAGATAGCAATTGTCACGAGTTATCGTTTAGAAACAATTTGTTTTGGAGAACATTGTTTTGAGAATTAATATTAAAAGAAAAAAAACTTTAGTTGACCTAGTCCCTAACGAATGTTTTTCAAAATATTTTTGGTAACATTCAAAGACATGTTGTTGTTCAGGTTTCTATGTCAGTTGTTTAGCGAATTTTTATCGTTCACAATGTTAACGGAACATGTTCACTTTGATCAAATTTTTCTTGATTCTTGTCTGGAGTACGTGACAGCGAAACCTAAGTCGAGCTTTACGGTGACCTACGCTGTGGACATCGCTAAAATATAAGCCACCCGTGTCGTGAATTTTAATACGAAATTATGACAACTGTACACATTCTTGTACTATAGCTTTTTTGCTATAAAATTAAGAATCTGTCAAAAACATCGACCCTTTTTCGCACTCCTCTACTGCTTTATTTAAAAGTAATTTAAAAACACTGTTAATGTCCTTACTCTTACATGTATATCTGTCGTTTTCATGTTTTATTTTATTTTACTTTGTATCATATCTAATAGTGAAACCTATTGTGGATACATCCAATGTGTTTGTTTTATGTTTTGTTTTTAACTTTTTATTGTAAACATGTATCTGTTTTGTTTCCAAATAAACAAATAAGACAAAAATTTTCTCAAGATAGAAAAACCGCAGTTTTAACTCCTTGAGGAGTATACTCTAAAGTAAATAATGTATATTACATAAAGAAAATTTGTGATTCTGGCTCATCATATTATACATTTTTTATTTTTTATGTTACAAGAGGCGGACAGCCAGGAGGTTCACTGATGTTAAGTGACACCGCCGCCCATGGACACTCGCACTGCCAGAAGGCTCGCAAGCGCGCTGCCGGCATTTTAAGAATTGGTACGCTCTTTTCTTGAAGGACCCTAAGTCGAATTGATTCAGAAATTCTTCAGTACGCAGCTGGTTCCACATAGTGGTGGTGCGCGGCAGAAATTGCTTTAAGAATCGCTTAGTTTTTTATTTTAGTTTTAGTATTACTTGAATATCGTATATTACTATATTACAAAATAAATTAAAGACAATTTGAAAAAGGATATCATAGAAAGTAATTCATTAAATATGTATTTAATATTACGTTGTCGGAATTATTTTGAAATGTAACGTCTCATTTTAAAAAGTCCTCAAAATTTTGCAAACCAAAAATGTTTTTTAATTAAGAACGCTTGTTTAGTAGCACATTCCAAGTATTTTGTAACATACAAGATATAACCAACAATTTTGTTTATAATTTAACGCGGAACACTATATATACTTACAAAACATGATAAACAAGCCGCTCCTACTTAATTTAAATATATTGTGTAACACTTAAATAATATATTGCTATGTTTGGATTCACTTCGGAGTTAACCATTTGATGCTTGATTTTGATAATATCTACTAAACATCATAGTGAGATTAGTGACATAGGATATACCCATCAATAAGTGTAATAGATGAATCTTTTAACACAACAAACTTTATTAAAACAATATATATACTGTTAATAAATAGTTATATAAACAGTTTCAAAAACAAAACAAATGAAGAGCGGGCCCTAACAAAAAGCACTACAAGACATAGTATTATATTTTATCAAAATAGTATAATAATAAGCAAGTTTGGCTAAGAGCTCTTACTAACGATTAAATTAAAAATTGTATATTGTACTAGTAGTTTAAATAAAAGGCATTTGGAGTTAACTTCATTTTTGTTCCGCAAAACACTGTATCGTTCGTCTCATTTCACATTTACTTCAGACAGACGATTATTTCAGTAGTCAGTATAGTCAGTAGAGTGAAGTCAGTTATGAGTGAGTTTCATAAGAGTCATGAAGTAAGACACTGTAGTAAGTCCATCCAATTATTTCTAATTGTAGATTTATTCTTTAAAGAACAATGCAAATTAGCTACGAAATTTAAGCCGCGATAAGGATTGGTTAGAAGACCTAGACTAGCTTATCTCTTTACGAAATAACTTAATTAGCATTTAATTAATTAACTGTTAAAAATTTGGTTTCTATAATTTTATTTTCATTTTCAATATTTATTAATTTACGCCAGTGTTCTAGATTAAAATACTTCTCTGAACGTTCTATAAAAAAATTGTATGCGAATATTCTTAATACATATTAAAAGTAACAAAGAAATTCTGTATGAAGTTATCTCGATGTGTCAAGGTAATCTGACGGCAAAGATTATGTCATACTCTCTCATGTTATTTGTTTTTGAGGCGCTAACTGTCTGTACCAATAGGTGAAGGTCGACTCATGACAAATTCTAACAAACAAAATAAATAAAATAAAAAAGATTATTAATTTATATTTACTTATCATTCAGCGCAATACTCGTAATAAGCGGAATGTACCTCTAATCAATTATTAAAGGTTATTTTTATAACGCTACAGGGTCATGTTTAAGATATTTATGTGACTAAAGAGGTCAAATATGTCAATCAAAGAGGCCTATCAAATCCTAGATAAATGTATGTCTATGGTGTAAACGCGATATGATATACGCAACTGCATGCATTGAGAAACTGCGTCGAATTAAAATATGAATTAGACAATAGATTTGAAATGTTTTAACTGAAGTTCTTTGACAGAAAGAACGAGGATTTTATTCAAGCTTTATTTTCAATAAAGCGTACTATATACGATACATACGATATGGAAATTATTTACCGTAAAATATAATAGACAATAATTTTATAAACGCGACACCAAAACCACATTAGATGTCATCAGAATATTTTAATTTCCTTGAGTATAGCATCATCGTTATATTATGCAAGGTTTTATTTAACTAATGTTTTGTATATCAACAAGATCTTTTTATAGCTTATGATAGTGGTCACGTTATATACCGCTGGTGAAGCTTGTTATTTAGCTGTGAATGACAATGAATTATCTTATATTAAATTATTGTCTATGTTGCGTGGGACGCGCATCTATGGGGTCATTTACCAGTAGCATAATGCACTAGATGCTTCTAAAATTAAAAGGATATTTTTATTGGGGTTTAAAATGTGGGCCACGATGTTGCAAATAAAGTTAACATACGAATTCAATAATTGTCATTTAAGGCCCAGAGCAGTGTTTTCCAACGTAAAGGTCCACGCCCAACAGGGTCAATATAATTGTTAAGAGAAAATATATTTAAATTATTTCACTGTTTCGTTAACAATTTCCTCATAATTTCTTCCTTAAACCTATAATTAATATTAAAAATTAGTCATGTGGTTCATAAGAATTTAAGACAGGCTGAGGTGGTCACAAGTCAACAAAGCTTGGAAAATACTTCCCTAAAGACTGAATTAACGTACAATACATATCGTATATCAAATCCCAGCAAAATAAAAAAGTTTGCTTATCTATCTATCTATCGAACTATAAACTTACAAAGAATTGTAAACATTTATGTTTCACCATCATCTAATTAAATGTAATACAATTATTATTTTTGTTACTAATAACGTCATAACCCGCTGTACACTTAATTAAGTTTTTAAATATGTAATCGGCTTTGACAACTCCATCATCGAGTTTTTGTTCATTTACCAGTACAATACGAAGAGGTCAGCCGTATATTAATTATGATGTCAAAATAAAAACTACTCACCTACATACAAGCATTCTTTAAATAAACATAGGTGTACGATTATGGGTACATTCATTATTGGTTTATTATGTAAGTTGAGTTTTCATAAGCGGTTATTATAGAGGATTTAGGTTACTCCTATATACAAGCCATAAGTTCTGTTACAAATTAAAATGCATTTTAGGTTGTGTAATGTATTTAAAATTATACCAACATATTTATAACAGTGTAAGCAAAATTGAAACAAATATTCTATTTTCGAATAGATTTTCGAATAGATTCTGTTTAGCCATGCAATTATGGATTTACGCAGTCTCCAAGGGAATTTTCGCTTAAAAGATTTTTAAGAAACTTAGTCGCCGTATCGTTTCGAGCAGGCCATGTCCTATAAAACTGACCATAATTTGAAGTTTAAAAGGTTGATATTTGCGGAAGTTGAGGATATAAAAACTTGAAAAAAAAAATGCATTTTCATTTGTAACTGAACTTATTGCTGACTGACTATTTATATAAAAGTCTGTCAATAGATAATATACCATAAGTATGTTAAGCATTGGTTACGAAATAGGGCTGGTAGCAGAAATATTGTGTCTGATTCATTGCCATTTTTATAAGCAAGTAAAAATTGCAATGAATAATAAAAAAATAAAAAATAAAATACATTTATTTTGGAACATAAGATCATCATGGTATCACTTATTCCACATCCTTAAATTCGAACCTGTTTTCAACCCTACTCATCGGAATGTCTGGTCCTAACCCAAGTACTACACATTTAATATATAATAATGTCCATTGGTGCACAGCCAGAAAACGAACCAACGACTTCAAGGGCCTAGTCGCACGTTGAAGCCACTAAACCAACACTGCTTTAAGTTAGTTAAAAAACTCAATTATTACAATATTTTATTCATTTATGCGTATCTTTATTTATTATATTAGACATTCAAAATACTTTGGTCTAGAATTTCTCACTGGCAAATCTGGCCATTTAAACAGGGAAAACGTGACTTAAAATTAACGCGATTTCTTAATTCATTCGGGGAAGAATTCGGAGCTTTAGGCAGAATTGCGTGCGATTCGCGTGAGAACAAACTCATTTAGCGCGTAAAATATTTGTGAATCAAGTCTTCTTGAAATGTATCCTATTAAAACTAACAAGTTCAGTTAGTTTTAATCACGATATGACTTACGGTTTACAACATTCAATTAAATGAGAATATATACTAATACAATTACGCATTGTTCGTTTCGTTGTTTGTAAATTACAACAGTAGGCAAACGGGAGATTTATTAGATAAAATATAGCAAAAAAAAACTAGATTAAAGGGAAAAAAGAAACAATACTAATTAATAATAAATAGCAGTAATATAACAAATAACACAAATGTACACTTTACTTGTGAATGAATCCTTTTTCGAACGTTTTTTCTACAGTTTACTGATGGCGCTATTTTTAATAAAGTAACTATTACATGTTCACTAATCAAATAATATGCGTGCCACGTCAAACAATCAAACTATGTAAATAGGAACTACTGTATTCCTGACGTAACTTCCATAACAAGTGTTTTAGAGATGTAATTAGTCGTAATTATTATGTTAAACATTTTGTCTCAAAGTCACAAAATATTTTTTGCTTGTTAACGAATCGATTGTAGCCTTGTATAGTGCAAATGAATAAAATCATGTGTTAATAAAAAACTTATAATATTTTTCCGTATTTTTGTGGTTTTAACTTAAAGACTGACGGCGAACCTCCAATGGAAAACAGTTGAAGCAGACGAAAGTTTGTTTATACTTATATATATGACATTAGTTAATAGTATAGATATATATATAGAATAATAATTGCTCAAGGTCAACATTATTAAAAAATTGTGAAGATTTTGTTTATTATGTCAACCGGGATCAGCAAAAAATAATTAAATATTTATTTATTAAATAATACAATAAGCTAATAAAATATTTTGGAACGAAATACATACACTAAGGTCAAATCGGGACTCATAAGTCAGCATCCACGTTTTTGAGATACATAAATGTCAAAATCTGTCATACGATAAATCTCGAGTCAATGACTCTGTCCTGACCTTACTTTTAGTAATTACCGGGATTTATTATATTCATACATCATTTTGTACATTATTATATATATTTTATTTTTATTATTTATATAGAAATACCTTACAGTTTTCTTTACTATAATACAAAATAGTTTCTATATCGAAACGCCAATTAAAAGTTTCACAGACTAAATAATAAAAAGTGTAGCCTGTGTGGTCAAATTGGCCTAAGTTGTTTAATAATTGCGGGCGGGTAATACAGAAAGAAAATATTGCAAAATACATTATCATAATTGGGTAAATACGAGTGTTCACGTCTTGCATTTAATTTTATTTCCTTAACATTCGGTAAATGCTAATCAAGCCAGCACGTTACGATTACGTCATTGTCTGTTGCTTGAGGTGAGCCGCTCTTCAACCTTTAAACTATTCTAAACTCATACAAAATCCGTTAAATCTCGAATTCCCAACCGGACTTATGTTGTATGTGTATAGAAATAGCGATGATTCATTATAAATTATGCATATATTCTCAGGTGCTTTATATTATAATTCTTAATTTAAATAATTGTCTTTATTAATTTTATGTATTTGTTTTAATTATTGAAATGAGAAGATTACAGATGACGAAGATAACATCTTATTAGTAAATAAAAATATATAAACTTAGTTATAAATATAGCACATTAATAAAACCAGGCCATCGAAACTTATGTAAAAGATTTAAAGACGACTTCTTGCAAAATCTTCAGTAAACATTCCTCGCATCGGATGAATAAAAATGAAAGTTATTGTCTTCCACGCTTGAATAATATTAAAGTTTAACAGATTGCAGAAACGATTCAACAGAAAAAAATATTTCATAAAAGAAGGTTTGTTCTTATCTGTACCGATTTTGATGCACCCGACTCTATTTTGTTTTTGGGATTGTATTCCAAATTCAAATTCGCGCACACGAAAAAAGGAATACATAATAATAATAATATATAAGGAATACATTACGAAATTACAGATTGCATTAGCATTTAATTTATGTTTTGTCCCACGAGATTGTGTAATGATTTAATTATGCAAAAATAATGTCTGTTTGACCGCATTGCCAATTATTATAAAAATAACAATACGTTTTATGAGGTTGACATCTATGTTCATAATGTCACTGTCAAGTTCAGTTACCACGGGGGTATACAGATAATACTTAAAGGATGTCTTTATCTCTTTGTTCTGTGTTTGATTCTGTATTTTGAGGAAATGATTGACAGCTCAATGGATTTCAAGGCTCATATTAAGCGGCACGCCCATTACGAGGATCAGTCCGTAAATTGATGTCGATGTCCTGTTATTTTCATTTTCAATTACATCATTCTACTTATTGGTTGCAAATACTCATTGCAGCTCCCATGCCAGGGCTGTATATGAACTCGCAAACACTGACAAGGCCAAAATTTATAGCCAGTTGAAAGGTTTTCTTGTGAACAGGTTACTGACCCAGTAGGTGTTCACTGCCTACGTTACGTGTTACTCCGTTTATATATATAAGTCAAGATGAATGATTATGTATAAGTATTAAGTTTGGGAAGTGACCGGCGAATTTAAATTGCAAAATTGTGTGGACGTGCGTTGAGTAATGAGTGTGTATAACAATACTGTTAAAGTTTATTCCCTTATACGTGAATTTAATCGTTTTCACTTTACGTAAAATTGGAACAGATCCAAAAGCCAATTGGATATAGTTTGTGATAGTAATGATGAAATGAAATTACCGCGACCGTTAATTTAATATATAATCTGACTGATAGATTTTCACTGACGTTTAGGGTCTGTTTCACAATGTATGGATAAAGTATCAAATAGCTATGCAACACATAAATTATTCGGAAGATAAAAGTTCCGAAGAAATTTTGCGCTACCTGACAGTCGTGAAACATAAAAATACTGTTTATCCTACCAATAAGTAATAAATAGCTTATTTGGAACTTATCTGACATTGTGAAACAGATACTTAGTTTTGTAAACTTAACTACTACAAAACTGTTTTTTCGTTACATATTTATTAAGTTGTTATCTGTCACAGAAAATTGTTATTCCAAATATTGTATTTGTTTTCGGGCTCCGTCGGCTGTTAAATTAAATTGTAAATTCAATCTGACTATGGGTTTTAACAGGCCATCGTAAACAATGTAACACACAATACATTGTAAACTAAGTTAATGGAGTCTGTATAATACAGCTTTGTCTCTTATAACTGTCTAAATGTGTCCAAAACACTAATTAAGGTTTTGAGATCAAGACAAAGGACAAAAGTTTACCCAGTTTGCTACTAAGCGTTTGCAAATAGTGATGTGTTTATCCGTTTCACATCTTTAGACTTTATCGGGGAAGTGGTATTGACTCTCAAGTTCACGATTATATTATTAATAAAGGATTATTAAATTAAAATAAATAAAATGCATTTGCCATCATAATTCTTTTGCCGTCTCTTACTAGCTGACTAGTTAATATATAGAAATAACAATAATATATTGATGAGAACAAACATCCGGATACAAAGCTAAAATTCTCAAATGTTTGTGTGATGCATAATTAAATAAAAAATGGATAAAATATTCAAATTTAATATTTAAATTTCATTCATATTTTTAATGATAAACAGATTATCAGGTTTAATAAATATCTATTATGCAAAGCTAATTTTTGTATAAAGGTTTAATAGTATTTTTAACATATAAAATTTAGAAAAAAAAAACAACTGAAAACTTTCAAACGTTTTATCGTCATTGTTCTCGTACTAACGAAATAAAATGTACGACATTTAGGCTGAAATTCATAAACGAGTCTTAGCGACGTATGTACCTACGTCAAATTTTACGTATAAATATATATGTATAAAGTAAAAATGGTAAATTGAATTAAGTTTAAACTTGAGACGTAAGAGTATTTTCTAAATCTAGTCGTCCTAATTCTTTAAAATATAGGGTTGGCACGAAAATCCAAAATACTTCACAATCTACACTTGGGATTGTTATGGAAAATATTATATCGTTAAAAATTTAATTTCAATTTCATTTCTAAAGAGATCAACGAATATTTCTAAATTAATTGGTATTCCAAAATTGTTTTTTTTAAATTCAGTTTTGAGGTTCCTATTTTCAAATTTTTATAAAGAAATGCTTGTACATACAAATCCAGATACCACAATTTCATAACATATATATTTTAAGACGGTTTAACTAAAACCAATGATATTATACTTGTTACTTGTCATAATGAATATAATTATCTTTTATATATAATTCCTGGATATATCATAAAATAATCAACTCAAAAATATTTATTTATACTTTATTACTTTTGTTTCAGTTTTAATGTACAATAATGTTAATAACTAAGCAAACGATTATTTTAAATAATTCGTGATATCTATTAAGGTCCATAGATTTACTAAAAAATGAATTCAATATTATAACCTGGTTTAAAACAACATAACCTTTATTGTTTCATTCATAACATTGATATTTTGTAGAATTAATTATATTTTCCAAGTTCTTTTCTTAGCTAAAGTAATACCACCCTAGTTTCAATCTTAAGGAAAGGTCAAGGCTGTTTTAATGCATAGATTGTAAAGTAAAGAATTACTAAATAAAAGAATTCGTAACATTTGCATATTTTTATCAATTTTATTTTTTTATTTTTGTGATAAAACTTAAAGGACGTTAAAATATTCTAAAATAAAAAAAGGAATCTTTTTAGTAATTCTATTTCTGACATAAATTTTTGTTAAATCCTTTTTGACAGTCATGTTGTCATAAACTTAATTTATAATATGTATAAAATTTTACGTTCTAGAGACATATAATTAAACAGATATCCTTTATTAATATTTTTTTAATAATTATTTTTACTAGCCTTTTTTTAAAATTACTTCATAAATAAAAAAAATAAAAACTCACCAAAATAAAAAATAAAATTCCCGGCGCCATGGCACGGGTAGTTTTGACGGGTGCCACCGTCCACCCGAAGTTCCGTATTCGATTCCTTCCACACAAAAAGGCTCTAGAGCCAGCTAAGCCTCAGTGCTAAAATTCGCTAACATGCCCCGCTCACAGGCAACCGGCTTAAAAACTAAATTGTATAAACTCGAAGATGCGTCTCTTATATTACCTCTTACGTTGAACACCGCAACGTATTTGGCATAAAGGTGTCAATGTGTGGGTGAATTTTGGCGACGAAGCCTTTAATGTGTGTCATGTGTTAAGTATGTGTGTTAAATCCTATATCCTTTTGCCATATTTTGTGATTTCTGAAACTGTATTGGCAACCCATTAGTCGCGACTAACAAGTTAATGGCCAATTAACAAACCGGTAATTAGTGGGTTCAACGAAGCTTTCAAAGCAATGATTTGTTAGGACGCTTTCTTGTTACATTTTTCGAAAATCGAATTTAAATTGTTTTGCAATAAAATTGCGTTCCATTTTTAAAATACAATTTCGTGATGTCAGTTGGTATTTGGTAAATTACTTTAATTAGCACAGATTAAATTTGTAAAGCATAGATACTTTATCTATGTTCTCGCCGGCCAACTTAATAATATTTCAACATAATGTTTGTGTGATATCTTTTATCTTATTCATTTGAGGTGCTTTGTTTTTACTGAAATTAAAGTGTGGAACCTCGAAACAGTGACCGAAAAAGTTTTTAGGGTTTTTTTGCTGAACAATGGAATGCGAGCCGCTATTCAGTTTCACTGGCCAATTTAAGAGCCCTGATAACCAGAAATGCAACAACATAACGGAAAGATCACTTATTTATAATCTATACGCATATTAATAAATTCCTTTTTTATTTTAATTTCACGAAAATATTTATATTATAGTTACGCTTTTACTTGCGATACAAAAGTTCACATCCAAACGCGCTTAATTATTATAATATTTTTGTAAAATTACCGAAAAGATTTTAATATAGTTACGACGTTGCTTAGAGAGGTTTATAAGTAGAACCATTAGTAGTTCAGATACTAGCCATCAGGCCCGGGTCGGGGTTCGATTTCGGTGGATATTTGATTTCTCAAACTGTTTGTATATATTTCTTTCATCTATCAAACTGAAGTCTGTTTTGCTCTAGTGTCAATAGTTTCGGGGTGTACATTATAATATATAGTATTCAATTGGATCTTTATTTTTTTAAATATTCTATATAAGTAGTGTTTATTTGGTAGCTCTATTTAGGATTAATGGTTAAAGAGCTTTTCAATTCGATCCAGTTGTTTAAAGCCTTCAATTCAAACATTAAACTTTTTATAATACTAGTGTAGCTATACCGCTGCGGCCGCGGCGGTAAGAAATTCGGGCGGATTTCATTAATAACCATTGAACAATTATGATTAATCGTTACACTATTATTGTATGTTCAAAATTTCCTTTTATTTTGTAGAATTGTATTAAAGTATAAATTGCTGAATTTTTATAGTAGTGTATTAATTAAATATAACTTATTGTATCTAATTAAATATAATTCAAAGTTTCTGTGCCACCTTTGTTAGCTGTAAGAGTAAGGCATCCTTCTTTCGGTTTTCTTCTAAGGTTGTTTAAGTTATGGCTTCGATCCCCGGCTGAGCCAGAAAAATTGCATAAAATCGGAAACATAATTTCGTTTGACTTATTATTTTAATACGACGCCATAAAAAACCATCGTCACAGTTATATCTTATAAAAAATCTACAGAACTCTAAAAATCTGTTTCATTACTAATTTTTAGAATATAATTTCATCTAGCACCACAAAAATAGAAATGAAACAGAAATATGTGTTTCGTTTAGCCAAAACATCAAAATTGGTACAAAAGTTTGTAGAATTTTTTTCTATTTTAAAATGAAAAATGGCGACAAAATAGACTTGTTGATGAGGTGTTCGGTTCCACTTTTCGGCAAAGCGGGTATTAACCTCATTTAAAAATGTAGACACCTATCCAAATACGACTATAACAGGATTATAATAAATAGTTTTATTGAACCATCATTAAATGGTGTTTGGAATAAATTAATGCGTTGGGAGTTTTTTAAATGATATTTATATATTAATATAAATTTCTTGAAACTGATTTATTATCATTTAATCTTTGAATTTGTGGAAGTGCTTTGACTCAAAGTTTTCCTAAACTTTAAAAGTTTAAAGTTGAAGTTCTTTTCAAAATACGAAACTTATTTAAATATCTTAAAAATGATTCCTAAGTTATAATTTTCAGTGCTTAATGGTGCTATTTATTTACAACCCATACATATACATAGCTAAATTTAAACGACAAATATTATAAAACTATTATAATTATGCCACCTTTACAAAATCCACAGTACAACTTTTTCTATCCCTTATCATAAGTATAGCTTATGCTTCACAAATAGGTGGCTATCCGGCAGAGTCAAGCAAGCTATAATCCTGGAAAGTAAACGGGGAATTGGATCTTGTTAACTCTGGACACTACGAGTCGAATGCACAGCAAAAAGCTGTTTCCGGCAGCGTATATATTTAAATGTAAACACAGAGTTGCATCGATCCTACAATGTTTTGTGGGATTTTGTCATATAGATTTAACCCCTTATTATATATAACTTTAATTGATTCAATTTAAGAACTACTATGTGGAATGTGTGCCCCCTTTTCTGTAAAAAAAATCTTTCTTAAGTTATGTTGAAAAGCGACCATTTTGGTACCATATTCTTGCAAATTAATTATTATTATAATCATTAGTAATCAACAAGGGGTTTATTATATTAAATAAAAAATATATTTAATAAAACAATTTAGCGCATTTCATCTGCGTTAATTCATTCGTAGTATTACTTCGTGAGATAAGCATTGTTATAGTACTATAAATATTATTATCATGAATAATCTGCGTATATAAATATATAAATCTGGGTACAATATGATAATTAATAAAACTCCAAAGTGTTGATAATATAATTTTAGAAGAAAGTCTATTATATTATATTTAGTTCTTCAAAACAATTGTTTTAATCTAATTCATAATCAAAATCAAGATATATTCTAACAACACTATTCTGGTTGTTTCAGAGATAAGCCAAAACTCGCGTCTTTCCACAGACAATTGAATAAAACGTCAAAAGACAAATGACAGATAATTAAAAATCTAAAAGAAATATAAATATTTCTTTACATATATAAGACAGTAGAGTGTTAACACAAAAAAATATATACTCTCAAAGATGTTAATCATATTTTAACGCTTGTTTAAAAAAATCGTTTCCCAAATGAATGGAATCGTTTAAATGCCATTACGGATTAATGAAAACGTCAAGACGCGCAGTAAAGAGTTTGGATAAATTGTGGACTCGTAAATTAATTTGGACAGAAAATTGTAAGCAGAATCGCTTATAGAAGCAGTGACTGTAATTGTTTTGTTATTCAGGGACGTAAGCACTGGGGCCCCAAGACAACGCTTCATGGTGATAATTATAACGTATCTCTTTGTTTTAAGATCTGACTAATCTGTGGCTATTTCATATAGCTCTTCTAACGATGTCCATTTGTCTAGAGACATGGAATTTGGTTTCTTGTTGTCTTTTTTTTTTAATGGATAATCACGCTGTTGGCATTCTCAGCTCGGGCTGTTTTGGCAAGCGTAGCTCGGCCTGAATTGGCGTTTTTCCCGCGGCTAGCGCAAAGACTCGAACCTTGGCTTGGGTAGTCGCGGGTGGTTAATCGTCTGAAGGACAGGAATAAGCGAATTACGCAGTAAAGGTCCTCGCCTTCCCCGGTGAAGGCAGTTTTTACCGTTATTACTGCTGTGTCCGACACTATCGCTATTTATAGTAGTGATATTCTGTATTTTATGTGTTATTTTTTTTGTTTTCGATATTATTTCTAATATTAACCAATATGATTTAGTACTGTAGATATTTTTGTTATAATAGGGGGGTAAACGGGGAGGAGTACGCTCGTATTTTGAATAAATAATACAGTAAATCGAATGTGGATTCGCTGTCGGTCTGTTATATCGTATTGATGTTTACTGTTACTTGACGATTCCATTTTAAGGAGCGCAGGGCCCTGGCTTTGTAAATACGCCTCTGGTTTTCATGCATATTCAATTCCGTATCATTAAAAGCACGTTTGACGTCAATTGTCTACCCACTGGACCTTGTTATAAAAGTGCATTTGTATGAGACGATGTGTATGGACACGGTTTTGTTTAATATGTTATGTTTAAAGAACTTTATTTCTCATTACAAAAAAAAATATTTTATTTACATGAGAAACTTAATATTAATATGTATATACGAGCGAGATACACGTCCCATAAGCCTCTTAACTGCCTTTTTTGAATTTGTCAAACACTCGAATATTGCGATGATTTTGGTAATGGTAATTATTTGAGATGGTTATTGATTAAATAATTGCACAGATTACATGTACTTAAAAAGCAACACTACGCTGATTCTTATTTATATTTTAATTATGAATATAAATAGCTCGACGATCTAGTTATAACTTGATTGTCTTCTGAATCCCGTTGTTCTAATTTAAAAACTAAACGCGTTTTCCTCATCGATTTAAAGTTGTTGTTAAAAATATTTAGTTTAATTATGCGGATGATTGAGACCTTCGGACACAAAAAACTTGTTTTTAGAACAATTTCCCACTATGAGGGATTCAGTTAAAAAAATGAATTTGTTACTACACCCACCAGTTCTATACATTCTTAAATTCTTCTTATAGTTAAGCGTTGTTATTCTTAAAAAATCTGTTAAAAAATTGCTTTTGTTACAATCAAATTATGTATAAAAACCATTCAAATAAATTTTATCAGCGCAATCACAAATTTGTTTTCAGTTATTCATAATCAAAATTCAAATATTTACTGAGGCCAACAACATGATTTCTAGATTTTCATTGTATGTCAAATCCGTTTTGTTTTGTTTCTTTATTCAAACATTGTTTATTCTTTGTAGCTTATAAGCTAAACAATAATGTTACACAGAAGGATAAAGACGCAAGGAAGAAGTTTGATTGTAGCTTGTTACATGGATAAATATAAAAAATAAAATAAATATATACGAAGGAAGTGATGGATATTATTTTAGCAAATTGTACATATTTTTCCTTATTTTTTAATGTTTTAAACATCTACTATGTACCACGGAGTAATTTTCTTCTAGTTACACACAACACAGGGCTTCCCTAGTGTGGGGACTAGCGATATTTGAATCTTGTCACAACCCTTTTGTCATAAATAAAGTTTTTTATTATTATTATAAATGTATGAAGTTCAATATAACCTAGGGTCTCAGTTCAGGATAAGAAAGACAATGTGAAATGCGTTTTTACTCTCATACTTAGTGGTCTCGACTCCCAGAAATTATCCATAGAATTACAACGATTATTATATCTGCCAGGCAGTGATCTGTGCTGTTCCAACGTTCTTCACTTTTAACAGGAAATCAAAAGATTATTAAAACTGATTAAATTTTGTAATGAAATTAATTGTAAGATTAAAATTGGCTTAATCGCGTGTAAAGAAAGTAACACACAATGTTTATTTGGCAACCAAAAGATAAAGATAGCGGTATCGCGGATTGTTCATTCTTCGAAGGCAACGGGAGACAAGTATTGCGAGATTCGATATTTTTTTTATATAGAGGTTCGTTGACCGGAATAATCTGCCTACGTATTCGAGAAAAAAATATACAATTGATTTTCGATATATCTAATATACTGTCTGCACTTTTGTCAGACATAAAAAATACTATATATACTCTCAGATAGATAAATTTTGTGTCAGTGACATTTAATATTTACGTAGAGACTTTTGGTGCACTGGTTTTGCCGGATGTGAAACCATCCAGACTACGCTTAGCCATGCATTAAATGCGTTAAATTTTCGTGATAAACAATAACCAGAAAACGATTTTTCCATTTTGAATTTCAAAGGACATATATTGAAAACTTTGATACGTAGACCGCCTTCTTTTTAGAACGAAATTTAATGTATTTTTACATAAACATTCCAGGCATAAACCAGGTTTTTTCTTTGTCACTGATAATATTCCTTTAGATAATAATAATAATAAAGCCATTTATTCGCTGACCTTTTAAACATAAATGCTATTCTCATAAAGCGGTTGTATTCTAATTAATATACGTAGCAAAATAAAAAAATTATTAGCAACTACTTTGGTCAGGTTGTATGTTGACATGGGCTCAATTGTTCCACGTCTCCCTATCCTTGGCAGACCTTCTCTATCCTTTTGATTTAACCTCCTCGTTTTCTTTCCCCGTTCCTTGGGTTCCACCCTACATTCTTAGTCTGTTTTTCTTTGTTAGTCTTCATTATAATATTTCCAGTCCAGTTCCATTTAAGTTTTCTTATTTTTTAAGTTGTCAATAGATCCCGTAGTATATATTAAGTAAGTCTCATTATACTAGTATCAGTGTACAAACCAAAATCTCTCCTCTGTCTAAAAGTACTAAATGGATTTAATTCTATACATTATTAGAGATGGTAATTCAAGGAAGGAATAATATCTGAATTGTTTAACAAAGTTGTCCCTATCGTCTATTCTTTTTGACTGGCTATGAAGATATACACTAATCGTTTTACTAAACCGCCTGATTATGATTATGTAAATAAAATTGTTTAGTCAGCTACTGTGACCGAAAATTCAAAATTAAAGTGACAATCTCAAACAGGAAATAAAATTTTCCCCACAGCATACATTAAGTATCTATATATTCGCAGTGACAAGAAATCACAATAAATTTTTACGATTATTTACGTAGAATTTAAAACACGATAAATATTATACACACAGAAAATATAATTTATAACTGATTTAATATAAAACTAGTTTCTTAACCAAATTATTTTATCTTATGTAGGTAATATAATCTAGGATGAAATAATTAAGAAATTAGAAAAATGTTGGTCACAGATTGCGATAAGATAAATGATAGCGAGTAGCCATAAATAACAAGCTCGTAATTTGATATTTGAATTGTGGTTAAATTTCGCCATTTTGAAGAACTAAATTACCAAAATTTGTTTTCAAAAGTTATATCTTAAATCCGCTGTTGGTATGGTATCCATGTTATATCCCGTTATTATAACCTTTCTTGTATTGCAAAAGTTGAACTTTAAAGTATATCAAAGACTGTTAAAAGTATAATCATTTGCCTTTTGTAATATAGAACATAAAAGCTAAAAATAAAATAGTACTTTGCTGACTTTCTTTTTATTTTACGCTTTCGTAAAGGGTGTGGGATCACCCACTTTTAAGGTAACTTGTGAATAACTACTTTAGCAACCATTCTATTCAAATGAAAAATCATTTATTCGGATGACGTCTACGTTTACGTCTACTTAGGGGCGGATATTTAATAAATATCTAACAAATATATAATATATAATACGTATACTATTTGAATCACATCCAATGTTATAGGCACATCGTGTAATACAACTTCACAATCCGATGAAAATTCACAATTTGTGGAGCCGTTGAATTTAAATCATTATAGGCTCTGTTTACTTTTCGTTGTCGCTTCGTGATTGTTCAAGCCTCTCAAGTTACTTATTACTTCCAATTCGCTGACTGGTATTTTGTGTCATCGTTAAAAAATTGAATTGTGAACCGGTAACTCCAAGTATAAAAATAGCGCAATTAAAATAAAACTACTGGCTTACTAAGAGGCTCGTCGTATGATTTTTACGAGGCCTAGAATTTTTGATGGGTTACCTGACCCGGTACCTGTGGGTAAAGGTATTTGGGTATTAGGTACTTAGTAAAGTCATGTTTTTTTTTGTTTTTTTTTTAGAACACTGGGCAAACGGGCAGGAGGCTCACCTGATGTTAAGTGATATCGCCGTCCATGGACAGTCTCGATGCCATAGGGCTCGTGAGTGCGTTGCCGGCCTTTTAAGAATTGTTTGTTTGTCCATTACGACTATCGGTTTTTACAACCAAATATGGTTTTAAACCAAATAACCAAATATTTATCTATGATTCTATAATTATCAGCACGTAGGATGAAAAGGTATATACAAAATGTTTACTGAATATCTCAAATATTCAATTGGCAATTATGATCACGACTGTATAGTTAATTCGTGTAATTAAACTATACGGTAAACTGATGAGAGTAATTTCGTTATAATTGTAAGTGCCGTTTTTCATACAAATGATTAGGTGAAAGATAAAACTATTTATTATTAGATTTTTAATATTTAGATTCAGATCTATTTATGATTTATTATTAAACAAAAAAGAAGTTTTCAGTTTTCCATATGTTGTTTCGTTTTCTATTTCGATAGCTCTCGATAAATTAAGTTTTCTATTTCGGTTTTAAGCTAAGGCCTTAATATCTATGAAATATATATAAATGACTGATTACTGAACGCAATTTAATGCGTTACCGACCAATAGAAAATATATCATATAAACTTTTAGTCTTTCAAACTAGTCAAGATTTAAAGAAAGAAAGGCCGGCAATGCACCTGCGAGCCTTCTGGCAAGTGTCCTTGGACGGCGGTATCACCTAATATCAGATACCCGTTAACTTCAGAAACAGCTACGATTGTAAAGATTCTTTTTGCTTTGTGTTACTTGTTGATTAACGAACCAATCCGCGCGTTTCCCTAGTTAAAATATCAAGTCCCTTTGTTAAAAGGCATTTAACAAAGGGACTTGATAATTACTCTTTTTTATATTTATTATTTTATAATTGCTGTGTGAAGATAATAAAGCGCATTATTAATATGACTCAACCTCCTAAAAGGGTCAAAAACCTACAGATAATAAAATTTGTTTGTTCAAACGATAAGTTTGAACTGAAGTAGTCATTGTATACTTCAGTGATGATTGAAAGTCTAGGCTGTGTCTATCAAAGCTCAGGGGGATTTAAACCTGGGTTACATATAATCTTGAAAATAAAAGATAACTTAAATATTACGAATAGAACAAACATTACAGACGTGGCATATTCTATTTGGCCAGACTTAGTCTCTTACCAGGGATGAACCAAGGGAAAGAGAAAAGAGAGGAAGCCTACCAGAAACCTGGGAAGAGTAAGAGTGATAGGGGAAGGATTGAAGAATGGTGATGAGAATTCCACAAAGGTTGTGTACCAATGTTAAACATAATGCCCCCCACCGCGGGTTACCCGTCCGTTGCTAAATGGATTACTTGGCTTGCGATAAAATATATATGTAGTTTCAAAATCATGTCCTATATACATTTTCGTCATAAAATGAATTCAAAATGTCAAAAATTGGCTATGTTTGGAATTTTTTTTCTATCAAGCGTAGTTATTTAAATCGCGTATCGATCATTCAAAATGGATACATAAACTACTCAACTCCAATATATTTTTTTTAAGGTTAAGTGATACCGCCGGTTAAGTGATACCGCCGCCCATGGACAAACCAATGCCAGAGGGCTCGCGAGTGCGTTGCCGGCCTTTTATGAATTGGTACGCTCTTTTCTTGAAGGACCCTTAGTCGTATTGGTATATTTTTTCTATTCTCCCTACGTCAAGAAACGATGACGAAGAAGTCTTGCTATTAAGCACTTATATATAAAGACAGTTGTATGTATGTATAAAGTACGTAATGAGTATAGGTTTCGGCCCTTCTATTGATGACACTTCGACATTTACAAAATGCCACTAAGCTTTTTCAAGTATGCCAATGCAATAAGCAGCTACAAAATTAATTTGACAATATGATTATGCGCGTACGAAAATTTAACAAGTATTACTAAATACAATGTTGAATATTTCCATATAGACTGGCAGGTGTAGTGCCAAAATCCGTATACGGAAGGCAAAAAATATCCGGCGAGCCGTTCAATCACAATGATTTAATGAGGCCGATACAGTAACAGGACTGAGTGGGATTCCAACCTATGAAAACCTATGAAATTTTAACATATGACATAATTAGTACCTATGTCTAGATTTGTTTCATATTATGCTTACACTGTAAGAAAAGAGGCATGGCACTGAGGAACATTAAAAATGCATTTATTCACATAGATTATAAATTTCCGTTCTTTCATGTAGTAGACTATAACTATACTATATTATTATTTATATACTACTAGTCGTGTAGAAGGTTTTCTCGTTCACCAAGAAACTTTCTGTCTATCTGCGCAAACACTCTTCTATGGTGAATCATCGTGAAGTAGCCGGTATGCCGAAGATCGAAACATTGGGCGGCGTTTGTCAGGCACAGAGGTCACCTTGTCTATTAGAAAAACTAATGACCATGTCATAAATGATATTTAGATTTTTAGTACAAAATATATGATACAGTAGTATGGGGCGACACAGTGCTTTCGACAATTATTTAAATATTGCTATGATAACTTAAATTTATTAAAACATTAAAATCAATGATGTAATCAGGTCTTAGTAGTCACTATATTCTCACATGAAGCTAAAGTACTAAAATATTGTTGTGATAAGTTGTCTCCGTAAAATTATAAGCCCCAAAAATATTTTTGCGATGCCTATTCTGGCCCCGTTCGAGCTCAACACTGTAATCCCCCGACGTCAGTCATTTATTAATATAAAGGCTTTTGATTCCATTATGTCACTTTATAGCTTCCAAAATTAACAAAGTTATGAAACAATAACATATTGCTTGTATCAGTATATATTCACTCCATGTATTTGTATATTCACACTGTTTATGTAAAAAAGCATGTGCTAATGGTAGAATTAATTATAAATAAATTAAAAATCTGCGTTTACTGCACATAACGTTATGTGACAGAATTTCCATCTAAAGTTCTAATATGTAACTACTAAATGAATACAACAACCAATAGCGAGCATATTTTGTCGATCTCCCTTTCTCAATCTCTCACAATCAGTCTCCATCGCTCCCTTCCTTTTCTTCGACAAGAACGCTGCAGCTCTTCGTGACGTTCCGTAAAATTTTAACCTCATGTGCGTATAGAAGTTTCACTCCAAAAATTAATATAGACAAAGTAAAACTTAACAATTACCAATAAAAAAAAAGAAAATGTTATAATTAAAATAAGAGTCAGACAGAAGTGTACATGGTTTAGCATGCTAAGTTCGTGAGCGTATATTACAAAATAATCTCCAAGTACTTTAACTTTTCTTCTGAAATCCCTCTAGTCTTTTAAAATTTCAAATGATTATTTAATTAAGACTGGCGGCCAGTCTCAATAAACTAATTCGTCGTTTTTTGGTCGTAAAAACCGATAGTGTTTGATTTTGATACCGGTATATTGTTCGTACTAAACGATATTGTCGTAATATTAAATAAAACATAAAGGAAGCAAGCAATGCTTTGTAGCTTAGGGACTTTTAAACATTAAATAGTTATGGCAATGCGATTATTACTTAGTATACACTTGACATCAAAGTCGTGATCATAATACCTTTCGCTATTGAATGTTGTAGAGTATTAGCAAGGCACCAATGGATTTTCACCTGTTCTAAAAATAAACTAATTGGGTCTTGACTGGCCTTAGATTTCTGAATTCGTTTCATGATTTTTTGTCAATCTAATAGGCTAGTAGGAAACTCAGCCTCCTGTGCCTGGCTTACTGGCAAGGCAAGCCGGTTTCCTCACGATGTTTTCATTTACCGATCATGCGAATGATAATGCGCACATAGAAAAACGTCCATTGATGCACAGCCAGGGATCGAACCTATGACCTTAGGAGTGAGAGTCGCATCCTGAAGGCACTAGGCCAACACTTTTACATACAACAGTATTTTTTGTGGCTTTTACATTCATTAAGAGTTAAAGGTTACTTAAGCCAAATTCGTTATTTGTCGTGTCAAACGAAGTGAAGGATAATAAAATGTCTCTTACTGAGTTTGGCTTTTTTCAATTGTCGACTTTCTTCAGTTGTCAAATTTGAGATTGTTCGGATGATTTTACAAATTACAGTTTTTTTTACCAACGATTTGCGATAATTAATTAACTTCAAGTATGCAAAAAAATATGTTAATATACATCCTAAAGTGATTGCGGGTGTACAAAAAAAAATGTTCTTAAATTTAAAATTATGCTGTCATGCGGAAAATTTATTGTAAATATTACACGTATTTTAGGATCGTATGAAGTGTCAACTAAGCCTAACCAAGTAAATTATGGCGGAATTAATATTTAATTTTATGGGACGTCTCATTAAATACAGAACTGACATATGTCATGTACGGCAAAGGAATTTATTGGGATTTTATAATTTAAAAAATTTAAATTTTCCGCGCACCACCACTTTGTGGAACCAGCTGCCGACTGAAGTATTTCCGAACCAATTCGACTTAGGGTCCTTCAAGCAAAGAACGTAGGTACCAATTCTTAAACGGCCGGCAACGCACTCGCAAGCCCTCTGGCATTGAGAGTGTCCATGGTATCACTAAACATCAGGTGCACCCGTTTGCCTTCTATTACATAAAAAACCAAAAGAAATATTTTCTATATTATTTACAAATCTCATAATAATTATTTTTCTTATATAATTTTTTAGGTGGTTAAAAATTCCGGTAACATTTCAATATTTTATATATTTGTAAGAAAGAATTGAATCTGACGACATATATCACATTGTGCGCTGCTGACATAAGTAGACATCTAATAGATTGTTTCACAACTTACAAAGTTATTTGCAAGGACGTGTATCTGGTTATACGAGTTGCGAATACAACATGATAATATGTCATTACTATCCCAGCTAATAATATAAAATGCAATGCTGAATTTCATTGCAAAAAGACAATATTAGTCAAGTTCAGTTTTATTTGGTTTATATACAATAAAAAATATGAAAACTAGTATTTTGAAATTAAATGTTATATTTTATTTTGATACATTTACATCACAACAGTCTAGTCAAGTTTTTTTCAAATTAAAATGAATAATTAGATTATTTAAATAAATACTTATGAAGAAGATTCTTCTCTAGCTTTGTTTTAGTGGAACATTCTATCTAAACTAAAACAGCAAAAAAAAAATAACGTAAAAACCACTTTCAATTTGATGTGCAGACGAAGTTACGTCAACATAGTTTTTATATGATTTGTTTATCTTTCATATTATTCGTTTTGAATGCAATAAAATTACTCACCTATAAGGAAATAATTCTTCGGTATTTGTTAATTTTTTGGCGATACAAATAATTATACACGCGATAAATGTAGGGGAATTTCCTGAAAAATATTGTATTGTTTAGTGATACTTGACTACAATAAGATTTGACAAAAAATTCTTTAATTTCAACAAAACTTATTCAAATAAGAAACAATTAAATCATTTATATAAAGATGTGCTTTAAAGCAAAACATAAATCTGTGCATGCGTGCTAAAGATAACAAAATTTTAGATTGATAAATTCCAAAAACTAATTAAATAATACATTTAATAAAATACTTGTTTTTTATATTGCTATGTATATTAAACATGTAGATAATTTACAAATGAAGACAACCATACATAGGGGTTTAACGACTGGTTTTTAACAATAACGATTCCTGTAACCCACACGTGGTTAGAAGAAACTGACATGGTTCATTAATGGTTTCTTCAAGTCGTAAAATCCACAATACCTAGGTGAAAACGTTTAGAAAATGAAAAACAGCTTAATGTAAGTAATAAGAAACCTCGTAAGAAAGAGTTCTAAAATTGAAATTCAAAAAAGTTTTTACAAGCATTGGTTCTAATTGGCCAGCTAAACATTTTCAGTGTTACCCACGTATTCACCGCAAGTCTAAAAAATTCAGTGGCGCCTTTCCAGCTATGGGCCTCAGATTTCTGTATCTGTTTCATAATCATTTGTTAATCTAATAGACACATGGGTAATTAGCCTTCTGTGCCTGACATACGCCGTCGACTTTTTGGTTCTAAAGCAAGCCGGTTTCTTCACGATGTTTTCCTTCGCCGTTCGATTGTTAAATGCCAACAAGAAAGTCCATTGGTGCACAGCTGGGGATTGAACCTACGACCTCAGGGATGACAGTCGAACGCTGAAGCCACTATGCCACCACTGCCTACCGCAAATTAAATCAACAATAATAAAAAGATAGTAACTGTGATTTATGTGTTGATTTGGTGAATTACCCCATTTTAAATGCTTTTAACGGCCTCGCCTTGCAGCCCTGTCGACAAAGAGATTCCATTAGCTTGTGTCACGAAAACTTAAATATATTAGCGATTATATTTAGTAGTTATACGAATCTTAGAATTACGTGAGTGCGAATTAATAATAACACTACATCAGAAATCTAACGCCCAAACCCAATAACATATCTCAATCCATTTTTGACTTTGACCATCTGAGATAGACATCTTAATCCAAATATTGATAAAAGTGTGCCAATAACCAATCGACGGATTGTAATACAAGCTATCTATGGTAAGTCGGATCGGTGTATGTGGATAGACCTTTGTATGAAAATGACAGTTCAACTGTGCCAATATCCTATGTTAAGATTTTAACTTACAGCAGTTATTAAAATAATTAAAAAGCTATTTGATATGTTTTATTTATTTATTTGGAAACAAAACAGATACATCTTTACAATAAAAATAAAGTTAATAATAAAACATAAAATAAACACATTGGATGTATCCACTATAGGTTTCACTAATATAACTATATGTATGATACAAACAAAACAAAACATGACAACAACACATATACATAGAAGAGTTAGGACATTAACAGTTGTTTTATTTATTTTTTAAATAAAGCGGTAGAGGAATAAAGCGATAAAGGGTCAAAGTTTTTGATGTATATTTTAATATTGTTTGTACGGTTTTATTTGCTTTATATTGATTATCAAATATGAGTGTAAAGAGCGAAGAGATTTCATTCTATTCGTCGCCAAAAATAGATTTTCTTCGTATGGCTTGGTTATTGGGATGCAGATCTCAGATTGAAAACAATCTGAGATCTGCATCCCGGTTAAACAAAAAAAAACGGTTAAATCTATAAGTATAAGTATAATGTAGGAAGTTAATCTTTTAGTTTTGATAATTAAATAAATAATTAGCGTTATTGTATTAAAGATTTATTTTGAAGTTAGATTTAATTAAATAACATGGAGATTAAATAAATGAAACTACATAATATATCTACTTCTTTCTCCGTAGCGGAGTGATTAAGCATTATATTTAATTATTGTTTTTACAATTGTAAAAACAATCGTTTCATAGAAACAAGAGCCCTAATTGATAATAATATAAAACAAAAATGTACTCATTTATAGTTAAAGGAAATGAAATTAACATATTACAATTTAATATAATTTTCCATATTTAGAAAACGGAACTCCTTACATAATAAAATGACCTTGCAATGTGGTAATTTATCACACATCCGTATTTACGTGCATGAATTGTGACAATTCTTGGAAATATTTCAATCAAACAATACACATTGGCTTATTTCAGGAAATGCCTAATGGAATCTACAAAAAAAATAAATCTTGTTTTTCAAGTTTCTCTCTGAAGCAAATGAACTTTTATTGCATGAAAATAAAAATTAAAAATATTTGACGCGTGAATCGTTTTTGAATATTCGTTGCCATGAAGATCGGACGGAAATGCAATTTATTGCTTCTGCATGGCTGTTCCCGTCGTGTCGATACGATAGTGACTTCAAGATCCAAGCTTTCACATACGCTGAACTTTGATTTGTAAAGAAATATAACATTTTATTATACGCTGTTATACGTAGTTTATTGGAGATAGCAGACTCGGCCAAGCGTTGCTGTGGCTAAGGTTTTTGTTATATTACATAGTAGTAAATTAATCAAGGGAAACCGTAGGAGAACTTATGTGAAACGTTGGTACCACGACACGGACCTAAACTAAACTACCTTTAACTCAGCGCCATCTGTTAGAATTGTATCAAATAATAAACAAATGTTAATGTTATCGTAATTTTAGTAAGGATGCCTATTTTTTTTGAAAATGAAATATAGCCTATGTCACTCAGGAATGATGTAGCTTTCCAACAGTGACAGAATTTTTCAAATCTGCCAAGTAGTTTCGGAGCTTATTCAATTCATACAAACAAACAAACAAACAAAAAATCAAACCTTTCCTCTTTATAATATTAGTATAGATTTGCGATTCTAAATATCATCCTGCTTTCGAACTCTGACGATGTTTTTAAAAACGTATGAATGTGTGTGAGTAACATTATTTTAAATATTTGGTTTTATAATAAAAATATTGTTAAAACAAAAGTTAGCCCTAGTCAGCGGGATTATCTTTTATTAACTCATCTGATGTTAACTGATACCGCCGCCTATAGAGTCTCACAGTCGGAGGACTCTCGTGTGCGTTGCCGGCCTTATACGTATGGGTACGCTGTTTTGTTGAAGTAAGTTAAGTCGAATTGGTTCGGAATTACAAATAAAACGTAGCTGCAGGTATTAATCCGAATAACTGTTCTGATCATTATCCGTGGTAAAAGAGCAGAGAGACTCCAAATCTCTGAGCAAATCCAAGACATCAATCAAGTCGCCCTTCGTTGAATACGGCACAGAAGAAGGAGCTGGTACTGGGGAGCTCCCACCCAGAGATGCAAATGTGGGGCCGGCGTTGTTCTTTATTACCTACAGTGAGGTTCCATCCTGCCTTGCTGAACACACTAGGATTATTGGAAGCTAATTAAGCCTTTTAAGGCCTATAGCAGAAGGATCTCAAAAATTGTTACATGAGATGCAATTATTAAGAAAATGAAACTATATAAACATATTTTGTTATAACGGCTGCATTTTTAGCAAGATATCAAAAAATTAAATAGTTAATGTAAAAATCATGTTATGTAACGTGTATGTGAATTTGTGTAGCGCTTCCGTGACATATTAAGGGGAAGCGTTTAAGCTGTCAAAACTGACGTTATCGTATCGTATACAGATACCGGCAAACTTCTTGAGCATTTAACAAGGGAGTGGGGGAAAGTTTGCTAATCGTATCGCAGCTTGGGACACAAACGTGACTGATTGATTTGAGCAGTGTTGGCCTAGTGGCTTCAGCGTGCGACTTTCATATCTGAGGTCGTAGGTTCGATCCCGGGCTGTGCCAATGGACTTTCTTTCTATCTGCACATTTAACATTTGCTCGAACGGTGAAGGAAAACATCGTGACGATACCGACATATCTTAGACCCAAAAAGTCGACGACGTGTCAGGCACTGGAGGCTGATCACCTACTTGATTATTAGATTTCAAAAATGATCATTAAATAGATTCAGAAACAGACTTATTGATTTACTTTACACTGATTTACCAATCACGCGATCGACACGTCATTCTATCCTAAAAAGGGACCTAAAAAGCCTTTCTGCGCAAGGAACATTTGTTCAAGATGTTTACCGGTATCTGTACTTGACGGAACTCAGTCTTAAATGAAACTAACATAGGCACAAAATTAGTTGATTTGCTGGTCTTAAATGTTCATACCATGTTAAAATCCTATGTTGAATAATTTTTAAAACGTCAATATAATAAAAATATTTTATTACTCAGTCGATCAGCTATTTATTGAAATATCCCATATAGATGGCGTCTTGGACAGGAACTATATTTAAAAAGGTTTATTTTCAAACGAGGTTACACGAATATTTATTTACCCTTAATGTTTCTTTTTGAAAGTTTTTATTTACAAAACATCAATGCGCAAACGTGCTTAGAATTTAAATGACGACTTTCAGGTCAAAGATGTAGTCTGAAGATAGACTACTGGGGGCTTACCGTGAGCTTTCTTAAAACAAACCCGTTCAGATATTGATGAGTTCAATTTGAATTAGGTTCCTAAATTCAATAGCATTTTTTCATACCATGACCTGAAACTGAAACGTATTGGAATAGTGAAAACTGAACAAAAGATCGATACGCTTTTGTGGTTTCTCAGATGTTCTGAAATTTAACTGTCAACTTTGCTTCGATAGAATATTCTAAGAGATCCTATCCAATATCTTGGTTTTACAAAACTTCCGTTAAATAATTATAGTTTAACAAATTGTTTAACTATTTTTTTTTCTTTTCCTTTTTTTTCTATTTTTTTTTGACGTTCATAAGTGTCCATTATATTACCTTTATGAATAAATTATTTTTGATTTGATTTGATTCATGTTAGGGTAAATATTGTTTACAAATTGGATTTCCAAAAATAAATACTTATGTCGAAGTGATTTCTTAATGTTTAAACCTGCAAATTGCAACGTTTACACTGCAACTTCAAGAAAAGAGCGTACAAATTCTTAAAAGGCCGGCAACGCACTCACGAGCCCTGTGGCATCGAGAGTGTCTATGGGCGGCGGCATGACTTAACATCAGGTGAGCCTCCTGCCCGTTTGCCCCCTGTTCTATAAACAAAAAATAAAAAAAACTTATAACTGGAATCTCGTAAGTAACTTAACTTTTATGTAACTATATAAAAGAGAATTCCTTCTGCTGGTTCTAGTTAAAGATTTAAGTTGGCGCCTGGGAGGTACTGGTAACCCAATAGCTGGTGCTTTTCATCTTTTCAATAAATAAGTATCGAGGAAATGCTGCAAGCTTCAAAGGCCATGTCAGTCATTTTCTATTTATTACTTTTTAATAATTATTATTATGTTGGTTAAGAAAATTGTAAGTCTTGTATTTTATTCTTATGTGTATTTTTTAATAAACGATACATTTACCTTTATAATACCTACTACTAGATTTCATAATACCTTTGTTGAATAGGCAAATATTACTCAGCATTACACATCTAGGTAATGTTATATTATGAATAGTTGGAAATTCCTTCTTACTCAATTCTCAACGCTCATATGAATACAGAAGATATTAAAGTTTAGACTTATAATAGATTTTTCATTCGTTAACAATTTACATGGGGAAATCAATGATGAGGATGAGTTTCCCTAAGTACACTAAAATTAAACATCTTTGACTAATAATTTTGATTAAATGGCCCTCAGATTTCCATATTTATTTCAAATAATTTGTTAATCTAATAGGGAAGTAGGTGATCAGCCTCATGTGCCTGACGATATTTTCTTTCACCGTTTGTGCGAATGTTAAATTCGCACATAGAAAATTTTTTTTTCTCTCCAGCCGTGGATCGAACCTACGACCAGAAGGATGAGAGTCGCATGTTGAAAAGAAATATTTACTTAACTCGGTGAGGAATCAAATATACTTCGACAGTCTCAATATATTGTTGAAAATCAAGCGACCATTTTTTTAAGATTAACCCACTCACAAATAATAAGGGGCTACTAGCACTGAATAAATTAATTTAAATTTAATAAAATTAAGACTAAAATGCTAAGATTAAAAATATTCTTCATTACGTTAATACAAAGGTTGTTGTACTTTAAAAAGAGAACGGTTCTCGCTTAGAAAGGTCATATAGGTCAGGGCATATTAATTATATCTTCATCGGATAGAAGTTACATTAGATGACATCATGTTTCTTGTAGAGAAAAACAAAGAAATATTTAAGTAAACGTAAAAGTTTTGCATCGCGCTGCCCGGACATACAATGACCACTATTTAAGCTTTGACTTGTTTAGGTTATCGCGGAATGTAGTTAAAAAGTATATTAAGAATATCCATAGCGCAAAATCACCTACATCATGAGCACACCCCATATACACAACATCACGTACATACCCACACTTTTACACCATCGCACTGCACAACCAAATTAGGCTTAGTTTAATAAATTAAATCACAATTATTTCAATTCCCTTTAGTAAATATTTTTATAGTATTTACAAATGCGAATTTAAATAATCTTTATAATATATAATATATAAAAATTTTATAGTAGCTATATTTTCAGCGAATTTGTTTGTAATTATATATAATTTATGTTAGCTGTAGGATTACGAAATAAATAAATAAAAGATACGTTAAAAGGCGTTTTTAGAGTCATTTTTGAGATTATGACTGATAATTATATGAGTTAACGAGCCTAGACTGTACATTTTGCTCACTCACTTCTTAGTTTTATAAGCGTGGTGATTACCTATATCGTCGGAGTTAGCCCTGGGAGTATAGCCTATATAGAGTATATAGTAAGCATTCTCTCCGACTTTTACATTACATTCATTCGTTACATAGCAATTAGCATTTCATTATTTATCTTATATTCTATTGTTACGAGTGGTATATACAGTTAAACTAAAATAATCTGTTATTTTAAGCATCCTGATGACCCATGAACCGTACATTAGTGTAATGATTGTTTTTTTGATAGAATCGTAACAGTCTACTTAGTTTTTTAAAAGATACGATAAATGTTAAATGTTAAAGATAAATCTATCATTGATGAAAGATACATTAATACTCATTGGATGCGAGCAACGAGATGTGAAAAGGCGGGCAAGGAGACTAATTGATGAAACACTGCCATTTGCTCACCGTCAAAGGTTCTTCTAGTCTTCTGCTGCGGCTGGGTTGCATTATTTGGATAACGTTCTAGGGGCTCTTCGCTTCGCTTCGTCTTGTTCGCATGGCGAAGGAATCAAAAACCATGCGTTTGTTTTTTCAGAAAATTTCCTTTATAAGTGATTTGATAATCGCCAAATTAACCATTTGCTTATATGTATTAATAATAATTTGTTTAGTAACACCAAATTCACGAAAAAAAAAAGATCTTTCGTACTTCTTTAGTTATATTTCTCTTAAAACAATATTTTTATTCCTTTGGTTTTAAACATTTGTATCTAGGACGTCTGTGACAGAGTCCTGACTATATAAAGTTTGTAATAAACTTTATTATAGTATTTGCACATGCTTCAAAATTTCAAACCATCTTAGTAAAGGCTTTATATGGCCTTAAATTATATTATAGTTACAAAGCCACTTAGTGCCAGCTGGCGTGACTGACATAACTTTGATAAATACTCATGCTTAAGATAAGCAAAATCTACACAAAATTAAATACAATAAAACATAACATTGATTTAAACAATTATATTTTGAATGTAATAAAGCAATTATGATTCCTTTATTAAGGAATTAATAAGAGAACAAAAAATAAAGTTTCACGAGTTCAACGTGCATTTTAAAATATATTTAAGTTTAATATTGGTTATAAAAGTAAATTATGTATCAAAATTTGAAGTGTAGTTAGAAGTATAGATATAACTGTGCATGATATTGATTGAAAAAGGTACTTCTATGCTTTTCAACCTAAAACTTTTATAGCCTGGACCTCCAAGTTATATGATTTTACAAGTGTACACCAGAGTGACTCTGTTGCGGCTTTTATTTTGGGATCCCGTTTCTCTCAATACAAGCATATTACCAGTAATGTATGTAGGTAATAATATTACAATAATTACACTATTAGTATATGAAAGTATATAAAAAAAACAAGTGAATATCTCTAGGCTCCTACAAACCAAGGCAACAAGAACTAGTACTGAAGCACAGAACGTGATCATGAATTGGGAAGCTAATCAGGTTACATTTTTAGTTTTATTATCTGAGATGTAAAAGAATCTGTTCAGAACTAAAAGGTTAAAAAAAATGGTATGCTAAAACAATAAAAATAATAAAACCTCGCCATAGTGCGGTTTTGTATTGAAACTAATTTCATCAAATGGTAACATTATTGATTGTCATTGTCATCCTCTGTCAAAGTGTGGTACGGATTCGACTCAATTGTGCGTTATATGCTTGTTGTCAGATAAATGCTTTAAATATGAATAAACAGTTAAGATAAAATATTTACAATATAACTAAGTATTTGTCTAAATATTTGAAAGAAAGTCTAAAGGACTTAATAAATAATGTGTCAAATGTCATGAAAATTTGTATGTGTATACCTAGTGTTGCTACTATAGTTCATTTAGCGACTGCAAGCAGGTTTTTTATTTTATTGGTCAGGATTTAATTATAAATATTAAGCTGGCTGTGGGAACCGGAAACCACAAATATTAAACGCACACAAATATGTCATCACTCAGGAATAACGCTTCTGTAGACTTTACACAGATTAGTTCATATGTCGAATATGTATTTTATTATTTGTAAAACATGTCGAAACAATTAAATAGATAATCTTATCTATTGTACTTATTTTTATTACATTTAAAGTACATTTATCCTTTGATCTCTCCGCGCCTTGTATAACATAATTTTTTGCCGTTGGGAGTAACTGTAAGACGGGTCCGGATCGAAATTGTTTAGACGACAGCTAGCGGTGTTGAACATTTTTGTCGAAATTTATTGTCTTTTTATAATTCAATTTAAGAATATTTTCGAGGATTCATACATATTAATCGATACAGGTAAGTTAATCTTTATTCGTGATTCACGTTTATAATGTTTTTAGCTTTTGGTTGCTTTTTGAATGATCTCAGATGTCTTTAAGTCTTGCTGGAAGTAGACCGGACGAGTTTGCGAGGATTTACTATGGAAACTTTTATGAAATGTTGGATTGGACCGATATTGATGGATTCTTGAAGTCTAACAAACGTACTATACCTATATGTGATGTCCTCTATCGATTAGTTAATAACTGAACCAAGAATTGTGTTTGTATGAAGTATAAAATAACGGAATAAAATTGGCAGAAAGTGGCTAAATTTAAAAAAAGAAAAGGAGCTAAATTTCACATATGCGATTTCTTGAAGATTTTGTATCTGATTCTTCGGAATTCTGAAGATCAATAATATCAATGGTTAGTTAAGGAAACCCAACCATTTAAACCGTAATAATATTTTTTAGTTTCAACTTTAGTATTAATTTTATTAGTATTAATTTCAAGTGAATTTAAAAACAGTTCGTGACACTACAATAAAGTAGAATTAAAGTCATTAAATTGAAATACAATTTAAGAGAAAGAAGCTGGGTGCAGGATTAGGTTCTTTACAGCATTTGCCTGGATATTCCAATATTCCAAGGAGTATTTGAATAACGAGGTTTTATGCATTTTATGGGAAAATAAAATGGCTATGAAATCTTAATGGACATTTTCCGTCACTCCAGGCAGTAGTAAAGTGTTACGAATTATCTCTATCTTTTTTACGGTACTTTTATGAGGCTTAAGGAGCGGTCATGTCCATAAAACGCCATAAATGGTGACTAGTTATGTCCTTTTACAATTACACAGACAAATTATGTGATTATAATTGAACCTGTTTTGCCAAAAGAACGGGTCGGTAGCCGTATACTCAATTTCTATTAACAATAAATATTTACCATTAATCGACAAAACAGGTACACGATTTAACTATTAATACTGGAATATAGGTAAAGTTTAGACTGATTAATAAACTGCCTTTCTGTAAAAACAGAAAATTCGCATCTTACGAAATATTATGGGTGTAAAAAAACATGAAAATTACTACAATTGCGTCTAACAAAGCAAAACATTAGGAAAAGCTCTCGACAGAATTATAAAAAAAGTATCTATTATGAACAAATTTTATATAAATAGGATACATACAGACAGATTAAATATATTTTCTCAGATTTACGCTTACATTGTATTTCCGTTAACCTCATTTTAATTATGGATTTTTATTAATATCCTTAGAGTTTAAATCTAAAAAATTTTGATTTTAATTTTTATGGCTACTTGAATTGAGGTTTTTGATATATTTTTAACTTAGTCATTAGTTATATTTTGAGTTGTTGGTTATTATAATAAGTCCATAGTCTGATCCTCAGCCTTCTGCATATTCTTCATCGTACGAACGAGTTCAATTTTTAGTACTAAACAAGTAAGTGATCACCTTTCGCACACATGTGACACAAGATATGTCGTCGAGTTTCGGATTTAAGGCATTTTTTAAATTTATTTTTTAAATTTAGACGAAACAAAGAAAAAACAAACAAAATATATTAACTAGAAAAACAAACATACATATTAAAAATATAGGAAATTAACTTATATAGGCACTAAAATAGAACTTTTGTCAGGTCACTCAAATGAAATAAAAGAGGTTCGTTAACATATGTAATTCACCGAAAAAATAATACACCGAAAGATATGTGAACTTTTCAGAAGGTCGATGTGGCTTTCTAACGTACCCATCAGGTAACTTGAAGTTTTACCTTTACCATGTTTTATGAAGTAAGTACATTACAAGCGAGAATTCTCGGCGTACTTTAAGCTGGTTGTAGATAACAGAACCAAGCGTAAATAAGGTCAGCATAAATTAGGCAGGTCACGATGTTTTTCTGAACGTATAAAGTTCCAGGTGTTAGATGTGCACTAAGACCGAAAGTCTAATAATGGAAAACTGCGGATCGAACCTATCCTAACCTCGGATGAGAGTCGCACCCTGAATGGAAACACTGCCCACAGACCTATATATATATATATATATATATATATATATATATATACCTAATAACAAAGAATAACATTACTTGTTAAAATATCTCTCCTATTTTAAAAGCCTTTTATTTATTTTAGCACACCAACATTATTATTTATGGAATTTAAAATATTAAATAGCTGATTTTAATAATTTATATTAAATCTAGAAATTAACCTAGAATGTTGACCATAAATATCGTAAATATATATATATATATATACCTAATAACAAAGAATAACATTACTTGTTAAAATATCTCTCCTATTTTAAAAGCCTTTTATTTATTTTAGCACACCAACATTATTATTTATGGAATTTAAAATATTAAATAGCTGATTTTAATAATTTATATTAAATCTAGAAATTAACCTAGAATGTTGACCATAAATATCGTAAATTTTGGCACATTTGCCACCTACTAAGAGACAAGACAGTTAAATTTAATTTTATTCACTTCTCCGATTATATCTATATAGCAGCTATAAAGAGGACATTGGCTCAAACAAAGTTTGGGTTTTGGCCATGTGTATAATACTTACATTTTTCTCAAGAAACGGTGAGGATAATAATGTTCCCGTACAAAATGTATTGTATTAGATTGTAAAAATAATAATTTAATAATTTTGAAATAATGAAGTTTGTTTTTACAATTATTCATTAAGTTTTAGACAAAAAATAAATTATGAAATTACTGTCGCAGATTTAGTATAGTAGTAATAAATAAATATTTTGAATGCGTTTTACTCAGGTAGGTGTGTGTGTCTTTTATGAAGTTTGAAGGACAGCATTGTAATGCCAATAAATAATAATTTCATTTATTCTTGTATTATTTTATATTTAGTTTTGATTTTAATGCTATACATATTGTTTATATGATTTCTTTTAGCCAATTTTCATCATATTGTCTAGACGAAGGTCCTCCTGTTGCAACTGATCTAAACGTTTTATTACGTATAATTGTTTGTGGTTTTATCATTATTTTGTATTCTAAGAGGTGTTTCCTCTCGTCGATTTTTTCATGTCGAAATCCACGAAACATTTTAGTGAACTCATAAACCGGTTACGCCATTTAAAATATAATCTAGTTTTAAAATCGTAAATTTATTACAATTTCAGATTTAGGTCTCACAATTAAACCTTATATTTTTTGCTCTTTAATACAATTTATAATTCTAAATTCATTACAAAAAAGTGTACAATAATTTAAAATTTGTGAACTTCAACATCTGCCTCTGAGTTATCATCCACCGACACATCTTCAAGATGTATAATTTTCTCGACATTTTCGTTAAACGTGACAACTGATTTTCTTCTTGGACGTACCTTTTCCCCAAATTCATCATCATCAGACTCATCTGTGTTATCTTTTAACTTGTCGATTGATTGAATTACAATCGGCCATTTTGAATCAGGTTCAGAAACATTAATTATTGCTTCAGTTTTCTCTACATTTTTCGAAGATGCCTTTTCTGGTACTTCTTTGGGAGCATCGAGACGTTCTTGAAGCTTTTTTTCACTTTTTCGTAGTTCCTCTATTCCTATAAGCCTTGGTGTTGTAAAGACAGGTTCCACCTTTGGTGATTCGACAGAATCGTTTCGTGAACGCAAACTATTTTGGTCACTGAATTGGTCGTAGTCGTTCGCTATTTTCCTGTAAAATAATATTTGAATATGTTACTAAACTCTTTAAAGAGTACTGTTAGAGATTATCATAATACTATACAGTATGTACATACGTACATCGATGTCAGTAGAGTTTGATTTTACATTCACATTATTTAATTTCTTTGACAAGAAAAGTTTTTAAAAGAGTTATACCAGTAAAGTTACACCAGTACAGTACATTAATTAATTTGGTGACGAAACTGTAGATATTTCTCAAGAATATTTAGGACCTAGTTACTGAAGTTACATTTAGATTTTAAAAATCATTGCATAATAGATGAGGAATGTTTCGTCTGATTCCTATGTTCAAAGTGTCTTGGTTAAAATATGACATTTTTTAATAACACGGTACAATTATTTTCTGTGAAAGACATACCTTCGCAAGTAGAACCATACCCCGAAAACTAGAATTATGATAAGAAGTAACACTGCTAGTACTATAGTTGCCGCTAACAATCCAATCTCACGTTCAAAAGCAGGACATATCTGAAGTTCATCTAGATGATCTTCCAGTGATAGGACACGGGCCAAGCTGACCGTTACCATGGTGTTACGAAGATCACTGTAAAAATCTAGTTTTAGTTAAAGTAGTTTAACCACCAACAAAATAGTTGTGTAACTGTTAACTATAGAGGTTAATAAAAAATATATATAATGAGAATGTATTGCTATTATGTTACCCTACTTAACATTGAGGTCGTATGTTCGAACTCCAGCTTTTTAATTATAGATATTTCTTTCTTCGTCTAGAGTTGGTATTAGTCTACTCTTCTCAACCCTAATGTCGTTGCGTTTGAATCGCGGCTGTGCTCAAATATGTACCAACTTGTGGTGCGGAGGAAAACATGAAAAAACCGGCATGACCTCAAAATCGACGGACGTCAGGCAAACGCTTGCATATTTAGAATCATCACGAAAAACTTACAAAATCCCAGGTTATCCAGAACGTTACGCCTACTGAATGCTGTCTCCTACACTATCGACATATTTGTAAGTTCGCAAAGTGAATTCACAGTAGCGATATTGTGTATATGTGTTTAATATTATATATGCACTTTATTATAGTTTATTAATTGATTTTCGACATTATCGTATTGTATACTATACAGTCTGTAAGGATAATGTATGTATTTTTGTAATAAATAAATAAAAAACTTGGGCCGAACCCTAAAGATAGTCCAGCTTCATCAGGTACCCTAAACATTCATGTCTACGTACTATTTTGAACACTTTCTACTTAAGATATTAAGGCAGTTAGGCTGTTGGTATTTTAATTAAAAACTTACTCAGTGAGTTGTGTGACATCAACAGGTTCACGCTGTTTTAGGCCATAAACATAAAGTCTTAGCGAGGCTCCATTTGTATTTACATCACGTCGCTCCCTTGATTTGTCTCCTTCGTTGTCATAACGGCTTTCCGAAATTACGGTAGTGCGAAGTGGTTTTACATCATATCCAACAGCGTTAGTCAGCTCATCCAGTATTGTTGATTCATCGTCAAGAAATCTACTTGGAACTGTTACAACGGCTATCTGATTTCTATCTAATAACCGAACCTGTGAATTACTTTTATAATTAATTATTTATTATATTTGGAATTAAATTGAAAATTACTGGACAGATTATAATTATCTCCTTTATCCCTGTAACCTATTTATTTCCGAAATATAAATGTAGTAGTAGTGTGAAGCCGAGAATCGAGATAGGCCGCTAGTATTCATAAAGTGCTTCAAAAGTTTAATGAAAAACAACAAGTACAATGGAAGAGTACAATTTTCCATTGTACTTGACTATAATAATTTGAATTTGACTCAACCAATTTAATTTTAAAAGCAATATTTTTAATTTCATATGTTTCATCTACTCTATCGTATGAATAGCCAAAGCATTAGCGAGTTTATTAAATGTTGTAACAAACGCTACAGCTGAATATCTTACAGGTCGCTAGTTATACGGCGCCGTTTAGTTACAAAGCTAGGCTATTAATTGAACGGCTAATTATGCTAGTTGGCTGCGACACATATATATATATCTATTTACTTTTATAACCACACCAAAAAGGCCACACATAAGAATTAAAAACTGATTACATGTTTTATTACACATTAATATTAGAACGTAGGTGAATAGATATAATAATAGTAGGTGCGGACAAAAACATAATATAACGATTACAAGGCAATACAGACAGAATTGGCAGCACCCAAGATATGTATGGTCAGTGCCTAAAACGATGAACAATGTCAGCAGTAAATAAATAATATTATGTAAACAGTTAAGGTCGACTGGATAGTAAACAATACTCTCTGAAGTTTACATTATTAAAAGATACTTCAAAGATTTGGGGTCGAGTACCGTTATTTTGTCAGATTTAAAAGACTCTTTAATTAGTGCCTTTAATTTATTAAGCCTTTATCGCATGTTACAGTGTTGAAACAGCAATGATTTATTTTAAATAACGCTAATGTATTAACGGTTTGTTGATATACAAAGCGACTTTGAAAAGTGTATAGTTTTGTACATGTTAGTTTTGCAATCAGGAAAAAATATGTAGCTAATAAATTAGTTCGTTAGGGAATGAATATAATAAATGATACTGAACATTGTAGTTTTTTCTGCATTGCAAGCATTATATAACATTAGAACATAATAGGAGTTGCATAGAGTTCCTTGCAAGTTGAATTTTTCCGTTCCATCGTCCCTTGATTAGTGTTATGAATAGAATTAGATTTGTTAATCGTGTTTATAACAAATCGGGTGTATATACAAATGAGAATCTTCATCTTATTAATATTAAGTTTAAAGAATTCTTTTTGATAAGTACTTATAACAACGCATAGTTACGATAGGTTCATTCAGATTATTTAGAAGTACAATCAGCCATAAACTCTGTTTTAAATTCCACAGTTAATAAAAGCCATGTCATAGACTCTCAGCTCTATAGAACGGTTGACATTTTGAACATAGAACTTGGGCGTTCGTTTGTAATATGGAAAAACACAGTTTTGGGTCTATGACACATAGATGCTATCATAGCTACGTGACGGCGGATTTTCCACGAGTCTAACAGTAATAATTGGTACAAACAGGATATAAGATGTCACCAGAGACCCAAACCTCGTGAGACTGGTTTGGTGCAAGTTCACATCCTTAATGGCTATTGGCACGAAAAATTTACAGAAATGGACTTTTAAATAACGAATGATTTTTTTTTGTTTGACTCATGCGACTACTACACATAATAAATTGTTGCAATTCTGCGAAAATATCGTTGCAGGAAAATTCAATTACTCGCAAAAGAAACAGAAATAGGTTTTAGAAGGTTCAATTTTGAAACATTTAACAAAATATACGAGAATGTACAACCCGATTCCTTTATTGCATTGTATGTATGTTTGACCCCGGTAACACAACAGCTGTTCTGCAAGCCAACAAGTATTTCAGAAAAACAGTTGCGATTTATGTATCGGAAAGCTATGGAAGTTATCGCACAAAGGAGGACCTTTTTTATTACCAGAAAGTTGAAGTGGCGTAGGAACATTAGAACTTTGACTTTATCATATCCAATTTTCATAAAAACTTGTATGAAAGTGGGATAAATAATTGACCTCTATTAAATAGTTTTATGAATTTAATTTATGTCTGTTGAACTCTGGGAGCCGTTCGGCGTAATAAGTAGCTCATAAATAACCAAGTGACCCACATTTCTTGTAGATTTTATTCGAATTTTTGTATTAAATATTTTATATTCTGATTTATTCGAAACTGGACTCAGCTGTGTAATTGGATACAAACTTCTTACGTCCCTATTAACATTGGAAGGTTTGGTAAATTCAACAAAATTTATTCAATCGTAAACCAAAAAAGTATAATACATTCCTTATTATTCCCACTATAGTTGGTGCAGTGGTTTCCCTTCAAAACGTATAGTAGTCTTAGTATAGCCTAAGCCTATGCGTACGACTCTCAATCCATAGATCGTGCGCTCGAATTCCGACTGTACAAGTCTTTTCTTTCCATAAGTACACGCTATTAACACTGGTTCGTACGGCATTAATTGTATGGAAACCGACAGGTCCTATGCAACATGTGCCAAGCTCATCATCTAATAATATCAGTACGGATGGACCTTTAACAAAGTATCAATAGCCCCTCACTTTGTTCACCACCGAAGTAATACCAAATCAGTTACACGAATCTAATTGCTTCAGGAATAACTCTAAAATTTCTACAAAATAATAGCCCGTATAAAGAGCTGTGTTCATTGGCTTAGGTCCGCGTGCAACCGTGTACCAGGATCATGAATCAATCCGGTTAAATTGTTACCAAACTTAATAATTATAATATAGCTTTATTCTATACAAATACAACACAATATATTAACATCAGTAAGTAAAATAAAATGTTGTATTCATTAGAACTAGAAGCAGTGTTGGCCTAGTGGCTTCAGCATGCGACTCTCATACCTGAGGTTGTAAGTTCGATCCCCGGCTGTTCACCACTTTCTTTCTAAGTGCGCATTTAACATTTGGTCGAACGGTGAAGGAAAACATCGTGAGGAAACCGATATGTCTTCGCCCCAAAAAAACGACGACGTGTGTCAGGCTTAGAGGCTGATCACCTACTTACCTATTTTATTTAAAAATGATCATGAAACAGATTCAGAAATTTGAGGCCAAGACCGAATGAGGATGTAGCGCTACTGATTTCTTTCATTTTTCTGTTAATTTTTATATGGAGACACCACGCGTAAAAGCCTTCTCCAAGGCATGCCACAACTTTTGAAGTTTATATGCCAGCATTGCCTACCACGATTGCTAAAAATCATTTGAAAGATTGTGTCATAAACAATGTACATACATAAATTGTAATTAAATTTAGTATTATTATTCAATTTAAAAAAAATATGTATTGCCGACATACATTTGTATGTTAACCGGCAATATGGAATACACACATACATATAGGAAACTGTGGGAGAGAAAAAAACTTTTCTTACCATAATTTCCACAGACCCTTTAAGCCCAGTACCATTTCGATCAACAGCGTCCACCACTAGCCGAGTATTATCTTCCAAAGTAACACGATTCCTCAAATGAACGGAACCAGATGTTGGAGATACTACGAACCTCTCATCCGAACTCATATACCGTAGTAATGCATTCTCTTCTATATCTGCATCCGTTGCCTGTAATAATGTTATTAATAAGTTAGCGAGAGGCATTGACTAATGTACGCGCCGAGACTAAATACATACAGAATTTTTTACTTAATAGATACTCCTACGAACAAACGAACTCGTGGTTTCAGTGTGCGACTTTTATATTGTGCGCATCTATCACTTGCTTGTACGGTAGAGGAAAACATGCTGAAGAAATTCGGCAGAAAGGTGATGATCTACTTGTCTATGAAATATTTGCGTGTTGTTACCACATGAATGTAAGTGCGTGCTCCTATTTCACCATTCCTCCTGCTGATAGAGGACAAATCGTCGTAATTATTATTAATTACTTAAGATGTCATGTGGAGCATTGTTTAATGGTTGCAGCACTATAATAATTGTGTATAACAAAAACTTGGCGATCAAAAAGAGGCGGAGAGTTTAATGCCACTTCATCCGGTTTACGCCCTTGATTTGAGAACTGGCAGTAAATGTACAATTAGAAGCACTTTATATTTATTTCTCTAATTGACCTTCATAAGTTTACAATGTGTTACTTTTATGAATAAACCAATGAGGCCAAGAATGGAAACAATTGCATTTAAGCACGCAAATAATTGCACAGATTAACAAATTGTACACGTAAAAAGCTATTTAAAAAAAATCAGCCGTTTGACGTGACGAGAAGACAAGACATGCTGCTTGTTATTAATTAGACGACCATGGGACGCCCAAGATGTTTTTAAACCGAGTAGTAATAAAATATAATGTTTTAAGCCTTTAACATCGGCTTTTCGATTTTTTAATTTTAGACAAATTATTCAACATAATCATAGTCAAAAAAAGCAAAAATGTTTCAAACATTTTCTTTCAGCTGTTCGAAATTTGAGAATTTTTGGAGGTATCATTATTCAACATGAGAAAAATTTTCAGCATAATTGTAATGAAAAATATAATTAAAAAAAAAACATTTTTATTTCGGCTGTATGAAAATTTTAGGTGTTTTGTTATGAGGCGAGATAAAGAGCACAATTTCAACATTAAATAATCCTAAAAAGAATCGGACGACAATGTTCGCTGTGTCCTAATCAGTTATAGCACTGATGTAATATTATCTAAGTGTTTTTCAAATATATACTTGTCAAAACCATATGCAGTGAGAAAAACAAAATATTTTTAGACTTCAATTGATAAGTGTTTGTTTACTCAATAAATCATGCTATAAGGATGTAGATAGAATTTTAAGACGCCGTGCCATTGAGGTGAGTCACGACAAAATTTTAATTTTATTACATTTTAGTATACATAATTAACTTTGAAATTTATATAAATCTGCTGTAGAATGCAAATGATTGTTGCAAAGAAATTTGAACTTATTTGATAATGAATTCGTTACAAGTCAAGTTCGTTACATACTAGAATATGATGTAAATATGGATAGGATCTTAAAGTTACTTTTACTGGCAGTAATATTACATTTTTTGACGTCAATATAATTTTAAATCAATCAAAGTGAATTTGATTTTTGTAATATTCTTCAGTTTAAATTCGTACATGATTCATTTAATTTAATTTTGCTTACATAAAAGTATACATTACTTTAAACAAGAGATATTGTAAGAAGCCACAAGAAATCCTTTCTCAAAGCGGTCACGCCCCGAGGGCTTTCGCTCTGATTGAAAATGCTAATGAACGATTGTTCCGGTTCCAAATTCGTGAAATTTACACCAAATAACTATGGGAAAGACATTACTGAAGCAGCAGTGCCTATACATCTAAACGTTTTGAAGTACTCCTCTGACAATTTAACATAAAATTGAGAATAGTATGTAGTTATCCTTTTCGCTTTCTGTTTAGTCATATTTTTATAGTGCTGGCGGGAATCAAACATAAGGGCCGTTCAAGTATTACGTAAACACTAAAGGGAGTCTTTGATTTTCGTTTTCCGTGATTATGTCAACAGTAATCATTTAGTTATTTACACATATTACCCACACATTGTGTATGCTTGAAAACAAAATGCTTTACCAAGAATTCATACAAAAAATTAATACGTTTATGTATTATTATTTTTGAAAGCTTTGCTTACTTTTTTTGGGGGTGGGGGAAGAGGGGGGATAAATTGCAGTAAATCTGCTTACGTGGTATTTGAACGTCCCCTAATTCAACTGCTACTCTTTCTAACCACCTACTCTTTTATTTACGAGTTGCATGTAAGATGCAATCATTTAGTCCTGTCCCAAATAACATGGAATATGTTTATTTATTATTGCCTGCACTACACAGCATAGGTAAAAATGTGTGATACAAAAATTATGTGATATTAAGTGATAATGACAGTGTTAAGGATTGTATAGCGATTGCTATTTGTGGTGAGTTGGATCAATTTAAATACAATAATTATTTTCACTGCGTGTTTGCGTGTTGTTCACAGCAATGTAGGCGCTTGCTCCTTCACCGTGCCTTGTTTGTTTTTTAATTAAAAAAAAATAGCAAGTTATGAGGTCGTTAGTACTTACAAACATTTTGTAAAGAAATTACCATATTAAAGAGTAAGTGTATTGACAGTTCTTGTCCGTTCTTGATTTGAGACATGTAAATTTAAATGGATTATTCTTTTGCTCACAAGTGTATATTAAGTTCGTTAAATACATGATATTGATATATCTGTTTTTTTTTTATAGAACAGGGGGCAAACGGGCAGGAGGCTCACCTAATGTAAAGTGACACCGCCGCCCATGGACACTCTCGATGCTAGAGGGCTCGCGAGTGCGTTGCCGGCCTTTTAAGAATTTGTACGCTCTTTTCTTGAAGGACCCTAAGTGGAATTGGTTCGGAAATACTTCAGTGGGCAGCTGGTATTTGTGTGCACTTTAAGTTTTCATTTTTATCACGGATTCAGTTAATAGAAAATATGCTCGGTTGAAAACTAAAAACTAGACGTTTTGACAGTGGATAGTAACAACCGCAAAAAGGATTTTTAACTCCACAAAGGGGCGAATGATGAATGAACACTTGTATAAAATCCGGAATGTTCAAAGCTAAAAGCATGAAATTAATGCAAAGAAAAGGTCAAAATTTCGGTCAAAAGCGACTTTTTGATTGCTTTTTTCTACGGCTACAATCCTATATAGATAAGACACATAAAAATAGACATGTAATCATTTCAATTTAAAAAAGACAGGTTACAAAAACAGGTTGCATGGAGATACATGCTGAATCACAATTCAGTTTTGTGGGCCGTGGCATTGTTTGAATAAAGCAAAAGTTTGGAAGTTTTAATTTCTTCGTATTTCCAACGACCCACTTTTTTTTTTAAACTTGAAATTCTTTTGGAAATTTGTCCTTCATATGCCACTTTGCAAGTGAATAAACATAATCTTTAAATAATCGATACTTAAATGTATTTTCTTTCTTCAAATATATTAATGAGATTTTATATACCGTAGTAGGAGAATATGTCTTCAATTTCCATTTAATCTACCACTAGAAAAACGAGCCTAAAATCATTTTCAGTTCTAAAATAGTTCCTTTTCAAGTTCATACTAATTCTTTCAATTCAAATACTCACCTATCTCTTTCCGTCACAGCGTAGTCACAATTTGCCAGAAAAAGACATAAGTTTATTTTATTCGTAATTGTGAAATAGGAAGTTCTTTGATCATCAATTTATCTCTTCTATAAGACAATGTGAAGACAATGTGAAGTGTTGGCCTAGTGGCTTCAGCGTGCGACTCAAATACCTGAGGTCGCAGGTTTGATGCCCGGCTGTGCACCAATGGAGTTTCTTTCTATGTGCGTATTAAACATTTGCTCGAACGGTGAAGGAAAACATCGTGAGGCAAAATGTCTTAGACCCAAAAAGTCGACGACGTGTGTCAGGCACTGGAGGCTGATCACCTACTTGCCTATTAGATTAAAAAATGATCATGATACAGATTCAGAAATCTGAGGCCAGGACCTAAAGAGGTTATAGCGCCACTGATTTATTTTTATAAGACAATAATGTAGAACTTTGTCATCCTTAACTGATAGCTATTGAAATTGTAATGAACTAAAAAATGATATATGCAATATATACCTACCTTATTATGATAATAATTTTTTTATAATTAGTACTTACTTTTAGCTCGGCTAATGCTCTTGGTAACACAATTTCTGCTAAGTCACCGCTTGGGTATCCAACTGTCACGGAATCGGCTTCAAATTTCGGAGCATTATCATTTATATCCCTAACTATTAGATTCACCAATGTCCTACTAGGGTTATAGGAGATACTATCCGTGAGAATCCATTTATTGGAACCATAGTCTAGAGTATCAACGTTAGAACGCTTGCTTCGTTTATTACAATTTAAGTTCAGTTCCACCTGAATTTGAGAAACAGGCATGAAGGCAATAGAGTCGTGTTCTCTGTCTATAGAACGTGTGTGTAAGCCTTCTGAATTCACGTAAAGCCAATTTTGGTCAAGTGGCCATTTATTTGAAAGACTGTATTCGCAGTTCGGATACTTCGTACGGTCTAGAGGTACTAGGTTTAAGTGTGGTTCTTCCTCATCACGTTCTAGGACGAGTAGAGGTGGTAAATTAAATGTGGTTCCAAGTTCGGCGATTGTCAGCTGAACCTGTAATATCATTTGTGAACATCTTATTTCTTATTAAACAATTATCGAGTCTTCATTTGTTTCATTAATTTCGGTTTTATTAATAGTATAATTTTGTTTTGGATCAGTGATGACCTAGTGGCTTTGGAGTGAGACTCTCATCCTGGGCTCATAGGTTCGAAACCCGGTTGTGTACTAATTAATTTCTTGCCTATCATATTTATTTGAAATTCGCTCGTACGGCGAGGTAAACATCATGATGTGTGCGACTGGCACCGAAAGCTACTACACCTACTTGTTTATTATAAAAAAACAATTGATTATGAAACAAACACAGACGTTTGCCCCCTGTTCTATAAAAAAAGTCATGACGTCATTATCCTATAGGCAAATACGGACTTTACCGGAGATGAAAAGTGACCAACTAAGGATATTCCACTTACCGCTGCAGAAGCAGAGACTTGTGAAATTCTTGTTCGGGCTGTTGCTTTGAAACTGTATACACCAAGATTAGCTGAAGCTGATAGATGTATCTCTCCATTGTTATTGACTGTAAGTCGTTGCTTTAAGTGTTCTGAAAATATCATTAAATTTCTGGTTAAATTCAAATAAAATTTAAAGTTCTAAATTTAAAATATAATTTAATTTTTTACATGATTTTTTATTGGAGGTTGTTTGGCTTAATTGGACGTTAGCATATTTGTTTTGTCTTCCGTCTGCCGTCTAAATTTTAAATTGAGAATTTGCTTTATTTATATACAATACTAGCGGATCCGACAGACGTTGTCCTGTCTACACGTCTTTAATTTCGGGACAGACTAAAATTAAAATTCGAATATTATTTAAAATTTGACACTGCGATGGTCTGTCGGATCCAATGTAAAACATTCCAAAATCAACAACAACTAATAAATTGAAAATTAATTAAAAAAACATTGTCCAGCGGACAAAATTGTGAATCTAAACCATTCCCAGATCCCCTTGAACACACACAAAAAATTTCGTCTAAATCGGTCCAGTAGTTTAGGAGGGGTTCAGTCACATACACACGCACACAAGAAATATATATATTAAGATAAATTAATTACAAAAATGACGACAACACACGAAACGATTCATAAATTGAATAAGAAATTTATGAGCTGTGGTGTAAAGGGGCAGGTAGAAGGGAAAAAGCCGGTGCCTATACATAAATTATTTCATCAAAGAATCATCATTTTATCAAATATTAAGTTTAAGTGACAATATTTTGAGAGAATTAAATGCAATTTGCTTATAAAAACAGCGATATTGGTATTGCTAATAGAAAATGCAGAGTTCCAGTGATTGACAGTAGTAGTAGTGAACCAGTCATCACACAGCATTGCATTTGGTATCACTTTATAAGTAATATATAATAATTGTTATTCTTAATATAGCGATGCATCTAAAGTCATTTTACATCTTAAACATAAAATTATCTATTAAATGAAACTTGGCTATGTTATAAAAATATAATAGACGAAATCACGGTTTTGATATTTGCAACCAGAACTATTATAATAACTTATGATATCTATAAACAAGGATTATAAAGAATAGAACTCATAAACAAATTTTTAATTATAAATTTTAATATGTATTCAAATGAAATCAAATTAATTAAGAGCGCAGAGGACTTGAACTGTTCTGAACAGAGATTTCTTGTCTATATAATTAATTTTTCAGAGGCACTTCAGCAGTATTGAGAAACTCATCTCTGAGGTCAAAGGTCCGAAGCCCGTCTATGCACAATTAATGGTCTATGCGCATTTCTCACTCGCTCGTACGGTGTTGAAAAGTATCGTGAATAGACCCAATAAGTCCACGGGATCACCGAGGCCTACCTGATTACCTTGCCTTGAAGAAATAAATACTCATGTACAGAAATACAAGGACAAGACGAAGGGCTGATGGAGTTTTTTTATTGTGGAGAAAGCTCAAGTTGTCCCATGCTTTATACGTCGTGAACATACTATCCTCAATCAGCATTTACTACTTCGATATATATACAATATCAATTACGTGACTTAAAAACCCCGTGGCGCTACAACCTCTAAGATCTTGGGTCAAAGCAAGCTGGTTTACCTTTACGAGGTTTTCAGCCTTTAATGAACATATGAAACTCTTTGTTGCCGTGATTCGAACCCATAAGTTGAGAGGCCCACGTTTAGAGCAACACTGCACTGCCAACATTATTTATCAAACTGTATCAAAAATATTTAATGGGTTCTTTAAAGTTAAGAACCGTCTGTCTCTGAAACAGGACTTTTTTCCTTTACCATAATGTAAACTTTATATTTACTATCATATTAGGAACAATAACTTTAATATTATATGAACAGACAGAATTAATTTCATAATCTAAATGCGTGATCGGCGCAAATACGTGTATTCAATATAATTGTATTGTTATAAACACAATAGCAATAACTAGGATATTAATTTCATATTACAAACGATATAGGCTTAGTTAGTTTATACATATATACTAAGATTAGGGAAATCAATATTTAGTTACTTTATTATAGGTTAAAACATATTTATAAAAGCCTTGAAATCTGATAAGACTTAGTGAGTACACCTAGTATGAGCCTCAGATTTCTGTATCTGTTTCATTATCAATCAAGTAGGCAAGTAGGTGATCAGCCATCTGCGTCTGATACACGCCGTCGATTTATTGAATCTAAGGCAAGCCCAGTCTCCGCACGATGTTTTCTTTCACCGTTTGAACGAATCTTAAATATAAATAACAAACCGGGACACAGCAAATCAAATCAAATAAAATCATTTATTCCCATTGGACCACCTAAAATGGCACGTTGGAAAGGTAAATAAAATATAAAGATGATTCTAGTTGCCCCTGCCAAATGGTAGTTTCGTGTATAAAATGAGTAAGAAACTCCAAACTTACTTATTTAAAATAGAATTAACAATATTTATATTCATTAGGAAAATAATTATATGCGAGCCGGGGATCGAACCTACGACCTCTTGCGGTTACTTTTGAAAGGTTTGCGAATTTGTAATAGGATCTAGTTATATAATTATAAATCTATTGTAATTTTAAAGAAACTTTTTAGTTGAGGCATCATTTACACTGCGTAGTTTTTATTTGTATAGTCTGTAATTCGCGCGAAGTTGATAATAAAATTGCGTAATAAAAGATTCCAATGCGACATTAACAATTGAAGGAAACGTAATAAAATTATTCAAAAATGTCTTGCCACTACCTTACGAGTCGGTGATATCATTAAATTTATCTAGATTCAATAAATCTTTTCATCTTTTGTAATTGACATGCATTATGTATTCGAGGTGTGTCATTATGATAAAATGTGACCCGCGGTTTTGTTCGCGTGTTCGTTTTTTGTTCCCGATGAACGGCTGAGAAGACTTCAACAAAATGTCTGAGGACGATAATTATTATTTGCAATTATTTAACACAATCAGTACGCATGGTTTAGTACTGAATGTAGGGTAGGTGCGGTAAGTAATAATATTTTTATTTCGTAACCGTTGGTTATAAAATATATGTTCGTTAATAGAATAATTTATTGTTCTTTTTGACACAATTGATTACATTACAGAAGATACATACAATATGAGGAACCTAACATTGAACCGTAGAGAGGAGGCGGGGCACCGCAACCTACCTTTACCTAATGCTCAACATAAAAAAAAAATGAATCTGTCGCTCTACAACCTCTTTAGGTCCTGACCTCAAATTTCTAAATCTGTTTCATGATCATTTTTAAAACTAAAAGGCAAGTAGGTGATCAGCCTCCAGTGCCTAACACACGTCGTCGACTTTTTAGGTCTAAGACATGTCGGTTTCCTCACGACGTTTTCCTTCACCGTTCGAGCTAATGTTAAATGCGCACTTAGAAATAAAGTCCATTGTTGCACAGCCCGGGATCGAACCTACGACCTCAGGTATGAGAGTCGCTTGCTGAAGCCACTAGGCCAACACCGCTCAACATAAGGCGAGTTAAAAAGTTCCGGGTAGTTTAAACAGCGAATAAGTAGGTAATATTCTTTTGTTTTGACAATCGAGTGACATTTTATTTTGTTAAAGTTTTTAGAAAATATTATTGTCTGTTGATTAAAGTCGTTGGTTTCCTTTTTTATCTTACGTAAACCTATAATTTATTGCTTCACCGGAGATTAAATGCATATACAACATAGTGATTGACAAGCAAATTAAAATTGATTTTATGTGTATGTTTTAGGCGGCATAGACGACTTTTATCTGCATTTGACATAAAAATAAATTAATTTTAATGATTAAGCTAGATTTTTCTTAAACTTTAAACAACGCAAAATATCATATAATCAATACTGATTAATTAAAGAAACCTATGGTACGTGCCATATCTGTTAATGTTTAAGGGAGAAAAATAAATCAATTATTATTATTATTATTATCTCTATCTGAGCAAAGAATAGGGTGGCCTGAAACCGTGATGTGAACTGTAGAAAGAACTAGAAGACGGCTACGTGACCTGTCGACGAATCGACTACTTAGCACTAAGTCTCGACTGAGAATGTAACCCTATCATTTTCTCTAGTATACATTTTTATATTGGGCGATATTTGGCTTAAGTTAATTGAGATACTAGTTATGTATAGTTGCTACACCAGCCTGTACTTGTTATGAATATTATATAATTCAAATAGCACACAAGCCTCAAGTGGATGACTGTCAACATGCTATCGGTGAATTCGACGGTCTCTAGTGTCGAAAGCAAGGCTAAATTTGGGTCACAGAGTGCCAACGGAATAAATAATAATAATTTTGAATTTTTACATGTACAACATATATAAACAATTTCACATATAAAAAAATCAGGTGCGTAGACACACAGACACTAACGTACGTCAAGGAAATTATTAATGAAATCATGTCTGTTATTACTATGATGAATCTGACGATTTTTCAGATCATTATTTTCTAAATTTAAAATTATTATACATTATTATAAGTTTATTTACAAACAAAGTGGTACATTTAGATCGATTAAGTACGCACCATCTGCCATTTAAAATAGGCATGCAAATGTCACATAAATTTTCAATAAGTCTCAAAGCAAGTAATTTATAGTTGTTGAGAAGTTTTAGGTCTAAAAACTCGCCCACGCTATAAAGACTCCTTGCTTTTAAAAATCTGAAGGAAAGAGGGCGCGTTGGTTTGTTTACCTCACAAACCTATTTTATGAGCTGTCCTGATCATCTATCAATATAAAAGAAAATATTACTGTTTTAACAGAACCAAGATAATACCAGCACCTAACGTGATATCAGATAAAGTAAAGTAGAAAACAAAGGTAAATAATGGTGGTCGATTACATAAATATCTTCCATGATGTCAAAAATAAAATATATAATATTATAAAGAGGAAAGATTTGTATGTAACAAATTAGCTCAATGAATACTGGATTTACTGAAACTGAAACTTTTAAATATTCTTTCACCACTTCAATGCTGATTAATATTGAAGAACACATCAATGTCTACAAAAACTGTTTAAAAATAAATGTCCACCCGTGCGAAGCCAGAACGGTCGGCCAGTCTGTCTATAAAGAGACAAAAGAATCGTCTTTTTTATACAAATTTCTCTTCAGCAGTTGCGAAGAATAAACTATTGTCCAGTGTTTTAATATTATGCCGTACCATATTAGTAGGATAAGTAAGCCATTACTAAGTAGAGAACATCCATCACTAAACAAGCATGTATTATTACGCTCCTAATATGAATTACACCAGATTAAGTCTTAGACAAAACTAGACTTCAAGCAAAAAAAAACTTTTTTTGGTAAAAATGCAACGATATGTTTTAGACGTTATTCAGTCTTAAAGGTTGAATCATCACTAAGAAATCTTCATATTAAAAAATCATGAACGTCGAGAGGCGGGTAGAATTTATATTACTTGTAATGTGCGGATTCCTACCCGATTTGTGTAGGTTTAGAAGATAAATGTTACTGCTTGAAAGATATCGTTTAAAGGAATACGAAATGTTTTAGTTCATGTAAAATATATTCACATTTTTTGTGTAAATTTTTCGTTTTTTATTATGTTATTTCATATTATTTTTTTTACCATCTGATTTGGAGTTAAATATATAATTTTTAGTGTATCTGTTATGTCCAGTTTTTTAACTATATTCAACAAAGTATATGGACTTGGCCAATTTCAGACGTACCATGTTTACTATATCCGGATGAGACACGATCTGTACTGGAATAAATTCGTTATCTGTAAAACTCTAGGAGAGATCCTTTTGGGAAATTCCAAACGTATTTATGTAGACAATTTCAGAAAATCTCTGTGCAACCAAAGCAGTGCAATTTATTTTGATGTAACCCGACATATATACATTATATGTAGCTTATTAATCTACAAAATTTTAAATGACTACGTACACACTAACATATCACTAAAATAAATCAAATTAAAAAGCGCAGTTCACGACGCCCTTATAATTTAATCCTACCTAAGTATAGAACCAATTACGACAAAAAAAACATTGAGCGTTGGGGGAGTACTGCGGTATAATAGACTCCCACAAAATATAAAAAGTGCAGGCAGACTAGCAATATTTAAATTAAGATAAAAAGACCATCTATTGAGTGATCCCAATCTACGGAAATGAAAGTTCATCCAAGTTCTACCAAGTTTCTTTTTTTTTTCAAATTGTAACGTTAGCATATAAATGTTCTCATGTAAGTGACTAATGTCTATTATGAGAATAAATGTCTTTAAACCTAAGCTTGGAATTAAAAGTAAATTGCTTCAACTATTTAATTTAACTGTAACTATTATATTAGATAACTTAAGACCTTAAAAAAATGCCCGGGGTTGACTATTCAAAGAGATCATGTGATTTTATTGAATAAATGAATTTTGATTTGATTTGATTTGATACATACAACCCAAAATTATCAAAGTACTTTTAAAAACTTAAAGTTCAGGAAGTAAAAGAAATAACAATAGCAAACGTACATTAAGAGTAACAATACTTATAGATTTATTATTATCTACAGCCCAAAATTGTCATTTTAATTTCTCCGCGAGATATGAGACATAATTTTCTAAAATTTAGGTATGAGTGAATAAAATGTTAGTACAGTCGACTCACGTTAATTCAAACCTGTGATAATTCGAACCTCTCCAATAATTCAAAGTTATCATGATTTCCCTACAGAATCTCTTTGTTTTTCGAGGTAAATCAATACATTTTATGCAATTGGTAATTTGAACGAAAATCATTGCTATATATAGACTGACGCGTTAATTCGAACGCATTGGCGTCCAACACTCGATAATTTAAAGTTGCAGAGAGAAAGAGGCGGAAAGAATGTAAGTACATTTTAAGACAATTCAAACTTGAGGAGAGTTTATTGCCAGTTCTTCTCTTCCGTTCTACGCCCTTGATTTGAGAACTGGCAGTGAATGTAAAATTAGAATCATTTCAGTTATGTATATTTCTTTTATTTGACGTTCATAAGTGTACATTATGCTACCTATATTAATAAATGCTTTTTGATTTGATTTGTATCAACGTACTTTTTTGTCATGATTGTGAACGATACACAGAACCTTTGGCAGGTTTTTGAGGTGTCAGTTAAGAAGGCAAAATCCTCATTCGACCTTACAAAGCTTCTGTCTACAAAACGAAAGTGATGAAAAGGCATCTCAGGAGCAGACTAAGCAGCAGCAATTACCTGCATAATTCGCCAATGTTTTGGGGTTTATCGAACTATGACATCGATTATCAGGATATTAATCTTTTCCACCTCAAAAAATAGATGTCAAGAAGTACTTGAAGAAACGGGAAGACTCTGATATTGTTCCAGGAGTAATTTAAATTGTATGTATTATTTATTATTTCAAATGTTAAATTTCAGTTTTTTTTGTATCTTTGTATTTTAATGTACTTGCTTGTTTTCTGTTTCATATACATAATATATTGTTTATCTATGTAATCTGTTTTGGTTTTCTGTATGGTCTTAGTCATATAATATGTATTAGTGTCATATGTAAATATTATCGTCTATTTATCATGTGATAATCCTAACACAGATAATATTCGCCCTCGAAGCTCTTAAATTTTCCTTACAAATTATCACTATTATTATATTTCTTTACTTATCATGATTTTACGTATTATTCCTCCTAAGAGAACATTAGATTAGGCCCTGAATATGGCAAATTACGAGTCCTCTAGAAATCCTACTCGCTTCGCATTCCTCATAATTCCAACTGAATTACAACTTTAATCTTCCTACGACAGTACATCTAGAAAATTATGCAAACAAGCCTTACCACGCTATTATCTAATACATACATTTGTATGCAATGTGATGACACACGTATCTGGTACCAGTTTACCTTTTACCTGACTTTTATTAGATAAAGCATTTTTATCTGTGGGTGGTATCCGTTTGTAATATTTTCTATAGATTAATCGTTTATTTAATTAAAGAATTTAAAATCAAAAGAAATATATAAAACCTTTTCTTATTATGTCCATGAGTTGCTGTGAGAGCTTGGAGTCGCATAAATGAAGATGGTCATTAATCTTTATAAAAGTCGTGTTTGTACACTTAAAACTCGAGAACGGCTGGACTGATTTTAATTTAATGTATCCGACTGACTTAATCTCATCTATTTGCCTATTAGATTAACAAATGAAACAGATACAGAAATCTGAGGTCAGACCTTAAATGGTTATAATGCCATTGAATTACTTTTATGTTTTATTCGAAGAAAGACGAATTTTATATTTAAAAAAAAATGTAGAATAATGTCAGTTATTTAAAAGTATTGATATTGCTTATCAAAATAAAATGTATTTTGTGTTCACTAAGGACAGCATATCAAACAATCTAGGTATAAAACAAAGCCAGGCTTATTGTAAAAATCAGAATCAAACATTATAGTTTTCCGGGTCGACTATTTTCATATAAAAAATCAAACATTATAAACGCCTTGTGTTTCTTTTATACTTAAATGGTCTTTGACAAGAGTATGTTCACAACATCCAGGCAAAACCTTTATCCTCTGTAATCTACAAACGGGGTCCTCAAACAGATTTTAAAGAAAGACTTCGGCTGGCAGCTGGTTCTCCTAACTAGCGGGTTAGCACAAAAAATAAAGTGACTCGTCAAAAGTGAATACATACCATTTTCTATCTCCAAAGAGTAGATGACATTCTCCCCATTACTAGCAATTGCGGATACTCGACCCACCTCTCCTGTAGAACCTTCGTTGGCTTCTAGTATGTAGGATGAAGAGCTGAATGATAGAGAAGGTGGATCCACAGGAGTATCTTAAAAAATATAATATAAGTTTATTTATGATACCAGTCCTAAAAATATCTTTAAATTGTAAATAATATTTATATAAAAACAATATTTAATATATACAAAATGATATTTTTAAACAGACCTTGAAATACTCAAACTGCAATTAATTATAAAACTTATTAAATTATCTATTTCATTTACATATTAAAACTGATTTAATTACTGACACTATTGTGTTAGATATATATCTGTGATTCTTAATTTAATTCAGGCCAATTTGAATATTAATGATGATTGATTTTATCAATATGTTATTGTACAGTTTCTGTCTTGAGTCATTTTCGATACTTTTTATAATTGCATACTTCTATCGAAATTCTTATTATTTTTTCTTTTTTTTATTGAATAATACTATCTAAATCAAGGTATATTACATTCGAAAACTAGGATGGTTTGTATTAATGTAACAATAGCAGGCTTGTCAGTTGTGACAAATGCATATAAAAGTTATTCATCAACTTATTGTTACGTTTTTATGTTGTTTAACAAAAATATTCTATGTAATAACTGTGCGGGTAGACCATTTATTAGCCGCGGTAGTAAATACTTCATCGTCCTTTCACCATAGACGTTATTTTCTCTCGATATAAATCTTGACAAATGAAAAGTTAATACTTTAATAAATGTAATAATTTACCTGATTCATATATATCTAGAAGAAGTACAGCATTTGCTTCATCAACTATCAGTTTCAAGGCGACATACGAAAGTGTTGATGGTACACTAGTAGCAGAAAGCGTTATAGTGACGACTCCATTGGTGATAGCTGCTCTGAATAGATGGCTATATTCTGAGAACAGAAACATAAATACGAATATAAGAACTAACCTTAAAATGTAATAACTGTAATATATAATTAAAAGGAGTCCCTTTAGGCAAGGTTCCGAAGATACTGGCAGCGTACCCTTTGAATAGCTAGACTAATTCTTTGTCCAAGTAAGCTGCCAGCTCTTCGGTCTCCAGTGATGTCGGCTAGTCTTTTTGAAATTTCCCTAAAAAGCCTTATAGCGCCATGACCCCATACCGAATGAATAAATTAAATTCTCAGAATCAATATTTTAGTGAAAATAATATTGGTGTTTGATCTACCGGTAGCGACTGAAAAAAAGTTTCGTATTAGACATAATATATTACGTAATTAACTTACCCCCTGAAACTTGAACATTTCCGCTAAATTCCACGACAGTTATCACTTCATGGACCACAGCATTATTTTCCACGCGTCCTAAATACAAAACTTTGTCGAATTTCACATCTGTTATCGGATCTGAAAACACAGTTTGAGTAAGAGAATGTATTGATGTTATTTCATCTTAATACTTATATTGAGGGATAAGACGTAAACCACAATCTTTATTTAATTCATATTATTGTTTCAGATACCATTCAATGAATAACTGAATTCTCTTTGTCTATGTTGTTTATCGATAGATAAGATTACAATACATACGTTTTGATAACGTTAAACACAAATATGTATATCTATGAAATTATAATGCCTGAATTAATAATATTAAACGGTTTATAAATATTGTAGTATAGCGTGATGATTTCCTTTTTTAAAAGAGTACCGAGAGTTTTTTACGCCGGCTTTTTCTCTCGGTCTACACCCTCTGTCTTCTTTGCCGATGAGTAGGGTTGCCAATCGGTTTTGCCAATTGCCAATGATCTTATGTTCCAAAATAAACGCATTTATTTTATTTTATACAATTTATTGATCATGTTAGGCATCTAATAGATGTTGCAAAAATACTTAAATTTATTTGAAGATCAGCAGTTTAAGAGTTGTCAGATAATTTTATTACATTTAAACCTTGGAACACATATTTTTTTCTTAACTTTATCTAGTTACAAATCAAGGTGTCTCAAGTAGATTTTACTCAAGTACGCATAGAGTTATGATTAGAAAAATAAACTATATATTGTTTTGTAAATATGTGTTCATCTTTGATATAGATTTACAGAGAGTTGAAATCGTTGGTTTACGAGAACTTAATGTTTTTCAATATATGTTTTTTAGGGATTGAATCAAGCCATTTTCCGCTGTGGGATTAGATTCCACTTTAACTTCTGCATTATTGTAAATTTATCTTAAAAGCATATATATATTTACCGTTTGTTACGGCTATTATGATAACCGATCGGGTAAGAACCACTTCAGAGCCCACTCTTTGTGCGTATACAACGAAAACCAGTTGATTGACATTGTTTATTATACTTTCAGGAATGGAGGAACTCAGTTCTAAGTCAGCGGAGTTTCCAGATTGCCGCAGTCTAAACCAAGTTGAGTCGTCTGAAATGAATTATTATGGGTTAAGATAAGTAATAGACGCAAAAGTGTACATACATTATGTAATGTTAATTATTTTTATTTGGTATAAATATACTTACAATATAACTAAATAGTTAGTAAAAAAGCAAAGAAAGTTACAAACGGTCTTATGTTAATATTAGCGGCTTTATTGATTAGAAAAATGGAAAGATACAGAAAAAAAGGGAATGGGAATATAATCTTGTCGTCAAGTGTCTTCAGCGTGCGATACTGATCCCTGAGGTCGTCGTTGCAATCTGTCGCTTTGCATCAATGGACTTTCTTTTTATGTGCTCATTTAACATTCGCTCGGTGAAGGAATATATCGTGAGAAAACCGGCTTGTTCTAGGCTCAAAAAGTTAAGGGCGTGCGTCAGACACAGAAGGCTGATCTATTTGCCTATAAGATTAAACATAACTCATCATGGATCAGAAATCAGACGCCCATTCCTAAAATATTGTTATTTATTAAGTTTTTCTACTATTGTATAATGATTATGCTATATTTTTTGATAATAAAAAATAAAAAGGTGTTTATTCATTTTAAGTACATATGCATTGAAATGTGTAAAATTTGGGAACCTTTTAAGTAAAAATACCTGTGTCAGGGTTCTCAGCTCATCCATAACAAGCTTAATTATAAAATCCTGAAAATATATTTGTATGTGATTTAATTACATCTTTTATTTATTTTTCATTTTTCAACTAAGATCAACACACCTGAGTGCATGAGTGAGAGTGTTGTGCGAATGTGTGAGTCGGTCTGTGAATGAATAAAGTTTACCTTACTAGGCCTCAGAAGCATCCCTAACACTGTATAGCGTGTTCATAAGCCAGTCCTTTAATCGTACTGTTAGATTGTAGACTATTGAGCGGGTAGATATTAAGTAGCCTATTTAATGTATTATACAAGTATTGGACGGATATATTATACGGAATTCAGATAAAGTAGATCGCTAATACAAGAAATCAGCATCCCCAAAGAATTTAATTCTTTCTAATTCATGATACGTACCTCCCTCCAATTTAAATTGGATTGTTTCATCAAAGCCTGATTCTAGTCGAATTATGAAGTCAAAGCTAAATTCAGAAGCTCCTGCATAAGATCCCGAGTAATATGGTTTATCAAAGCTAAGACTTTTCACTGATTCTTGATTTTGAACGATTTTTAAAACTATCGCAGCACGCGCGGTTGTATATTCCGATATTGCTTGGATGTCCATTGTTATAAGTCTATTAATAGGAATATTTTCTTCTGGTATTGGTCGTAGAAGAGTCAAGGTTAGCACATTTCGCTCATTCGGTGTACTGAAATAGCCATTAAGTTCTGAAAGTGTTTGGAAAATTTTGAAATTATTAAATCTATTAGCAGACTAAATCTTTTTACTAACAATTACCAAACTGTAAACAATATTACAATACTTCTTCAGATTGATTTAACAGTCACTTAAGCTTTAATCAGTCGTTTACTAATCGGACATTAAGTGGCGTCACCCAGTGGCGGATCCTACATTCCAGAGGGCTCTTACAGAAATTGGACATTTCAGGTAATTATTTGCCATACCTCCTATTAAACTAAATGTGACTTCGTCGTTGTAGCCTTCGGCTAAAACTATTGGGTCCAAGAATATGACACTCTGGTTTATGGTACCAACGTATGCCTGTCGGTCGAACTTCATGATAGGAGAAGATCCATCATCAACATCTGAAAAAATATGCCATTTGTTTTTTTTGCTTTGCTAATAAAATCTTTTAAAGTACAGTCTTTAATAAAAAATACCATTTAAATAATATTGTTTAAAACATATTTGACCAAACCAGGATCATTTTATAAAAAATATATAACATAAACATAAAATCGCCAAGAAATTTTTAAGTTTGTTAGTAATAGTACCTTCAATAGCAATGATAATAGTTGATCTTGCGGATGCTGTATCGCTAGCTCTATTGGCATGGACCTCAAAAATTAACTGTGAATTACTACTAACCACGTCAGATGGTACTTGCCGAGATAATATCATCTTAGCAGAACTTCCTGTTGGAACTAATTCAAACCATGTAGACTGATCTGAAAAGTATGGGTCACTTGGCTAAAACCATAGTTATTGTAGATATGTCTAAGGTTAATAATTCAATGGCTTTTAAAAGCCTGACCCAGGGTTCAGGGGTTCTTACACACATAAGCTATTTGGAGAACACTGATTATTATTTATATACTCAATATTACTATATTTCCACTTTTACATGATTTACTTAATGAGCCTTCTTAATTTTACGATATAATTTTTTTGTTAATTAAACAACCTATATAGCTATATCGAAAGCTTATACCCACTTTCTTGTTTGTGTTATGGAAAGGTAACAAGTAAAACCAGCCACATCTATGGCAATTCATGAGTTTACTTCAAATAAATTCAACTAAGCATTTAAAAATATCAATAATAATAATAATCTCTTTTGTTTACCTCCGTATAAAGAATATGTAACAGTTTTGTCGTATCCCTCAGCAAGGGATATCGTGTCTTCAAACGTAAATACATTTTCTGATGTATATCTCCCAACATAGTATACTCGATCAAATTGAATTCCATTTATAACCGGAGGGTCATTATCTTTTATTATTCTTAGTATTGTTGTCGCTCTCGCAGTGATAACATCATTTTTCGAAACTCGTATCTCAAGGGTTATAAAATCGTTATTGAGTAGATCTTCAGAAACCTCCCGCTGAAGAACAATTTCAAATACAGGCCTTTGAGGTGTTATAGAAAAGTAATTTGCGTAATCTTAAAATAAATAAACGAAAGAGGTTAATGGTTGGTGCTCGCTTCTTTCACATTTTTCATACGTGATTCATACTTACTTCCATGCAAAGTAACAGAATGTGTATCATCGTAGTTGCCGATTAGACTTATAGCTTCCAAAGTTATACCACTTTTATTTAAAGATCCGACATAGTAAGCTCGGTCAAAGCGTAAGTTCTCGGAGGATTCTGGAAAAATGTATAAATTATAGTCAATAACATATAATCAAATGTAAATGTAAACACAGTCACTCTCAGATATTCCTAATTCCTAATAAAGAGTTAAATTAAACACATCATTGTTAGTTTAGGCTTAGGCATTCTAAGCCTAAACTTGCATAGTACATACCCGGTATAATTTCTATAAATATAGCTGCTTCTGCAGAAAGGGCTCCAGGCTTTATTGCCAAAACTGTAAACACAATTTGATTGTTGCTTTCTACTATTTGGTTGGGTAATGTATTTGTTGAGTTTTCGTATAATCTTACTGAGTTTTCATCTTGAGTTATGTAGAACCATTGAGATGATTCTGAAAGCAAAACATTTGTTTAGGTACCTCTGTTACTATTAATATTAAGAATTTTGAATAAGTTTTAAATCACTGTAAAGAGAATAAGTTGTTAAAAATGCATACCTCCGACTAATTTAAACTCTACAGTATCATCAAAACCACCTGAAAGCGAAATGATGTCAGGAAAACTCAATCCATCAATAGAATATTGGCCAGTATAGTAGGCACGGTTAAAACGGATTGGTTTGATGGTTGGTGTGTCATCAAGTTCTTTTATAAATTCTATTAATACGGCAGCTTCTGCAGAAAGGACTCCAGGTTTTTTTGCCATAATAGTAAACATAATTTGATTGTTGTTTTCTACTACTTCATTGGGTAATGTATTTGTTGAGTTTTCGTATAACCTTACTGAATTTTCATCTTGAGTTATGTAGAACCATTGGGATGATTCTGAAAGCAAAATATTTGCTTGGGTATCAGTTTTGATAATAATATTAAGAAATTTCTAAACGTTTTAAATCACTGCAAAGAAAATAAGGTGTTAAAAATGCATACCTCCGACTAATTCAAACTCTACAGTATCATCAAAACCAACTGAAAGCGAAATGATGTCAGGAAAACTCAATCCATCAATAGAATATTGGCCAGTGTAGTAGGCACGGTTAAAACGGATTGGTTTGATGGTTGGTGTGTCATCAAGTTCTTTTATGAATTCTATTAATACGGCGGCTTCTGCAGAAAGGACTCCAGGTTTTTTTGCCAAAATAGTAAAAACAATTTGATTGTTGCTTTCTACTACTTCGTTGGGTAATGTGTTTGTTGAGTTTTCGTATAACCTTACTGAATTTTCATCTTGAGTTATGTAGAACCATTGAGATGATTCTGAAAGCAAAATATTTGTTTAGGTACCTCTGTTAGTATTAATATTAAGAATTTTGAATAAGTTTTAAACCACTTTAAAGAGAATAAGGTGTTAAAAATGCATACCTCCGACTAATTCGAACTCTACAGTATCATCAAAACCCACGGAAAGCGAAATGATGTCGGGAAAACTCAACCCATTAGTAGAATATTGGCCGGTATAATAGACACGGTTAAAATGGATTGGTTTGATAGTTGGTTTGTCATCAATTTCTTTTATAATCTTTAAAATCACTGTTGCTTGAGCAATAGTAGTATTTCGTGTTGCTCTTATTTCTAAAGTAATTATATTATTATCTGGAAGCCCATCTTCTGGCAAATCTTCCTCAAGGATAATTCCTAGTCCATCACCTTGTGTAGATGTACTAAAATAGTTGGCCAAATCTAAAATTATTATGACATTACAATTCTTTATATAATAAAACTTTCATTTACATAGATTTTCAAATCAACTTACCACCATGTAATGTAACCGAGTATGGTTCATCAAGATTGCCCCGTAAGTTAATGGTATCCAAAGTGATTTTGTTTTTATCTAAAGATCCTACATAATATACCCTTTCAAAAGATAGCGAGCTGTCTTTATTTTCTGTAAAACGTAATGTTTAATTATATCGCACTATACAGATGAAATAAATAAACTTTAGTGGCAACAAATGGAACGAGAAGTATTAAACTAGTGTCCAAGTTACAATAAACACAAAAGAGTAACAAAGTTTAGAAGGTGGATGCACCAGATTATCAGGTCATTTGCCAAAGAAGGACACACTGATATTATCTAGGATTGTATAAGATAATAGAAATATCGGATGTAAAAGGCGCTATTATTATTACTGATTATAATATTATGATTAATATTAGATAAAACTGTGCTTAACTTTTACAGTATTTAATTCTCAATAATACCTGCATTAAGTTCAATTACGATAACAGTTCTTCCTGGAGTCGCCTCTGGTTTATTCGCAATAATTGTTAAAACAATTTGTTTATTATTTACTATAAAGTCATTCGGTATGGAATTTGTTGTATTTGGATGTAATATAACTGAATCTTCATTTTCAGTAATATAAAACCATTTCGAGTGTTCTGCAAGAAACATACATAAAAGGTGACCTTAAATGCTATCTTATTGTTTATTCAAAGTAGCCTACATTGGATACAATATATTTTTTATTTAAAGAAAACACTTTTTTACCTGATTGAAGCTATTTTATATATGCTGTGATACTTTTTTTTTGACATTCAACACCTTTTGTCTTCAGTCACCGTCATAGCTTCAATCCGGTAAAAAAGTGTTTTCTTTAAATGTGTAAAAGCTATGTTAATAAAAGACAATACTATATTTATTATTTAACAAGATCCAGACACTCATACATAAGAATAATAATATTTGTATCAACAAACAAAAATAAATCTGCCCTCAAAGAATTCTTGTCTGTAATGGATGAGGATTAGTTAAAATATAACTGATATTTTATTACTAAAGTATATACATATAAAATTGGTTTTTATTTATGTGTTATTTATATTTATAAAAACTTACCGCCTTGTAAATCAAAGGTAACAGTAACATCAAGCCCAGATGTTAATTTAATAACATCGTTAAATTGCAATCCAACATTTTCTGTGTAAATCCCCTTATAATAAGGTTTTTCGAAAACAGGTTGTATTATTTCTTTCTTAACTATGCTTATTACAATGGACGTTGTAACAGGAATTGCATTAACTCTTTCTGCTCGTACGTTTAATATTATATTGTCTTCGTTGCCTAAATTTTCATGTAATTCTTCACTCGCCAAAATAGATATAACATTTTCCCTCGTAGAGTATGTGAAGTAATTGTAATATTCTGAAAGGAAAATTCTTCTTATTTTGATTTTCCGGTACTATAAAATCTAGCTCCAGTGAAATTGAGATAACTTCTAGGTTATCCTTAAGTATTCCAGGCATGCAACCATCAAGAATACTGCTGATGATTGCTATCTCCGATATTCGACTTGACCCAGCGATGAAATGTCATACTTACTGCTACAACACACTAAGGGAAGATAAACAATGCAAAAATAATATCCAACCGTGAGATTCAACCCTATTTATATAACGATTAAAGGTATTAAAATTTACACGGAAATGTAAAATCATCAGAGTAATTCAAAGAAAAGTTTTGTTAATAAGTGTTTTTAACAGAAACGTAAGCCCGTTAAAATGATGATAATGTTTATATTAGCATTGATACGTTTAAGATAAGAAATGAGTCACTATTAAAAACTATATTTTCTTTATAATGTGAAACTACAGTTATAAATGTAATAATTGAGTTATACCTCCACTTAAGATAAAACGCACTTGGTTCGTAAAACCACTTTCTAGTATAACATTTTCTATAGATACCACTTTGTTTTCCAACGTTCCAATGTATGTGTGCTTAGAAAATTCCATTACAGCAAGTTCGGTTAATTCTGCAATAAAAAGAAATAAGAAGAGAATTTTTTTTTATTAAACATCATCAAAATTTAAAAATAATTTGAGTTTAATATTTATCGGGAAGTTATAAACGCTGACGATATCATTTATCCAGATGCTGTTTAACCCTATGCAAGTCGTAGCCTCAGAATTTGAACGCGTGTTTTTATAATATTTTAATTTTTACTTTCACCAATTTACAAGATCCAGAATAGCTACTAGCTTATCATTCTATATCACCAAGGTGCATACAAATCGTTGAGTTAAATAACCAAACATAAAAGTTAAAGGATTTTCATACAAAGCATTTTTATACTTCACTCACCATTCGGAAACCTTATGACAAGAGCGGCGTTACCGCCAACAGTGTTCAGTTTTGTAGCAACAATGTATAAAGTAAAAATCTTGGCTGAAAATATCAGGTCTTCAGGAATAGCGTACCTTAACGATACTATAACATTGTCATCGTCGTTTTCTATTCTGAAATAGTCGGCGTGCTCTGAAAATAATTAAAAAGTATAGGAAAAACTAGCACATTGTGAAGATAATTAATAAAAATGTTAGATTTTCTTTAATTTAGGTACGAACTCAAAGTTTAGCTGTATGATACTAAATAACAATCCTTTATCTGAGTCAGTTTTCATGCGTATGTTTCTAACTTTAAACAGGCATATAGATTGATTAACATATATTTTTCCTCGCAAAGAAGTAGCATATACTACAACAATAACTTTACTTATTCAGTAATAGATTTGACTAAGCCTAAGTATTTCCTTCGACTGCCGTCTTACCTCCGAAAATTTTAAATTCCACTGTCCCATCATACCCTTGAGTTAATCTTATTTCTTCAATAGAAACATGTGTAGAATTTACGTATTTGCCTTCATATATTTTTTTTGCGAAAACGGGTGTTATCAAATCATCTTTAATTATTTCAAAAATGAGGGTAGATGCCGCTGTATTTGTGTAGTCACCACTTGCAGTAATTTCCAAAGTTATAATATTGTTTGAGGTTACAATCTCTTGAGGTAATTGTTTCCTCAAAGATATAATTAATTGGTTTCCGTTGCTTGTTTGATTAAATAAGTTGGCGTAATCTAAAATTCATTATGTGAATTAATTATCTTTACAAGGTTTAGGACAACTCTGATTTGGAGATTGAATTTACAAAATTATTTTGACCATTAAGTTCCGACTTACCTTAAATTTACTTGCACCTTCTTGGTTTTGGTTATATTTACAATTGCATAGATTCGGAGTAAAATCAAACATCACATTACTATTTTAGTTTCTGTCATTTTCTAATTAGGTTTAACACAGTTTAGTTTATTGTAAAATCGAGTTTACAAAATAATGTATAAACGTAGAATTTTACGAGTGAGTAAAATAATCGTGACCAACCATGATTCAAGAATTTGCTAAAAAATCTTAGTGAAACGTGCTTTTCTACTCCTGTATACCCTTACAGATATAACCAGCTTATGTACGAATGTTTACAGTAAAAGTTTTATTAATAATAAAGAAAATTATACTGACCTCCTCGAATGCCAAAAACAACATCTTCATTGACTTGATTTAAAAATATATCCTGATGCACTAAACTAATACCATCTATTACACCTTTATAAGAGAGCAATTCAAAACTCAACTCGCTAGCTAGAAATAAGAAAACACAGAACGAAACCTTAAGAAATACAATAAAGAGTAGAAAATGGGAATAATAAAATATTCATCGTAATACAGTCTATAGATAAATAAAAATAATTTATTCTTACCTGTTCATTTTAATATAAGTATGATTTATAAAATGTGGTTTACGTCTTATAACGAAAGAGATTACTTAATTTATATATTGTATTGTTCATACTTACTGTTATGCTTTTAAAAATACTTTTATAAATAAAAACTCTTTCAGAAAGTACCAGCATATTCTAAATTAAATGCTACACGTATTGTTTTAATAAAATACGAATACAAAGGATAGATTGCATGAATTAATGAATGTATCTAATTATTATAGACTAATGCCGAGATCTATAGAGCGCACTTACACTTTGCTCAGACTAAACTATCGAGTTAAGTCATATTTGGTATTTATAGAGCAAACTACGAATCTCTCGGAGTGTTGGCTTAGCTTAATCTCAAGTCCACGAAATCGACGACTTACCAAAAACTTTGACTATAAGCCTAACAAAAATAATGGCCCAAAATTTACTTTGCCATCATATCTTTTACTTGACTTTTTATTTTGTCGTATCTGCCCTATAGCAGTGACATATGTTGACAACAAAATTCAAACTAACTTCAACTCTCGCTTCAAATCTGTTATTTTCGTTTGCCTAAAAATATTAATATCTTAGATATTTAATCTTCTCTACCGTGTCACATACTGTAAGTATCTACACTATCTATAAATATCAATATGCTGTAAGATAAATACAAAGATCTTCATACACTTCATTCACTAATTAGGTATAAGCCCGCGGCAAAAATTTAATGGTTATCTTAGCCAATAAAAGACATTCCTAAATGTTTACTTATTAGATTGTTTACTTTTTTAGCTGGTACTGATCATGACAATAATAATGAAAGCTGGAGACCAAAGAGGGCAAGAGCGTCCACTATAGATGCCACATTTAAATATGTAAATCAGCCGGGAACAAGCCACAACTGGACTGAAGAAGCTGGGTTGACGGAAACCAGTGTTGAAGTAACCACTAAAAGTCAATCAGCAAGCAGAAAAAATAAACCTTCATTTGAGGACCTTAAATATTGCTGTGGCAAGAGTTGGACAACAACAAAAGAAAATATGAGATAGAAATGGGACATTTAAAATTAAAAAATCAGTTAGAAATAGATTCTTCAACAAAAAAATAAATTATCATTAGAAGCTTTACAGTTAAAAAAAGAATCGGAAAATAAATGATTAAAATACAATAAGTTTTGTTTGATTTTCTTTATTACCAAAAACGTAGTTAAATTGGGCAATCACGGATTGCCGGAATGCTAGACCGGTAGGATATATTTCATTGTTTTTGTGTTCTTCAACTTCTGGTGTCTGATCAGCAAGATCGCCATCGTCATAAGCATCCCATCTCTCTATACCTATATTATGCAGTACAGCATAAGCAATATTTATATTACTGGTATTTGTCAATTTTGACCGTAGTCCTAGCTTCATTTTGGTTGTGTTCGTTCCGAACATATGCTTTTGGTATTCGGGGATTCATATCGGCTGCAGTTCCTACCCTTTCAATGTTTTCTATTAAAGATAGAACTCTCTTTCTATATTCTCCATTATGTCACTTTCGATAAAGCTAGGTCCAGGTCCAAGTCAAAGCCAGTCGTTGTTTTAAAGTATAATTAAACATTTGTAACAGCTCACACAAACAGAAACAGCAAAAGTGAAAAAGCGATTGAAAATTTTTAATTGTAAATACAAGTTGTCATAACAATGCGATCCGTTCTACATAACAAAAAATTATTGTCATCTCTGTAATTATGTCATTTAACTTTTAAATAATTTTTCTAAAGGTAAACTTGTGAAATTCTAGTTATTGCAATAATAAAATAAATAGATATCAATAAATGTGTACCGTTTTAGACGTTTAAATATTTGTTATTGTTATACTTTTTTAAAGAATAATAAAGAAGGTATTCCGTGAAATGAAACATCACTTTGTATTTTGTCATTTTCTGTCTTAGCTTGTGCTTAGCTTAATCTTACCGTTAAAATGTCTATAAATACCAAATCATAGTTTATGCTAAGTGTACACTAAGCTAAGTTTTTCGTTAGTAAAGTTTGAGCTAAGTCAAAGCGCGCTCTATAGATCTCGGCATTAGTCATTAATCTGACAAATGATCACTAATATTATATAAATAAATATTGAATTGAATATTATTATTGTATTTAAAATTAATATTAAATAAATATAATTAAATTAATAATAATATTATTGTTTTTATTAAATATTACTTCTGTGAGTTTGCTTAAAATTAACGTCCTCCTTAAGCTTATGGCTCAGTTCCATAAGTTTATAATGTAAAATACGTAAAAATCTCGCTTACGCGATAGTTTCATAATGTTGGTGGCAAAACTACGATTGAAGAACTTCTATTAAGTCCGGAGTCTAAAAGATCTTACCAGTAGGCAGTTGTATTATAATGGTAGCTGCAGCCCCACTTGTGTGCTCTCTCTCAGCTCGAACTATGAGGTATATTTGTTGCTCTCGTAAAATTTCAGTAGGTATTTCTGTTTTTACCCTAAACGTTATTCTATTCCCATTTGGAGTCATTTCGAAGTATTCTTTGTGATCTGTGAAGGAGATACCTAAATAATTTCCATAAAAGAAAAGCCATGTAATAAAAATTTTTACTTTTAGAAAACTAATTATGACTTAGTTGTGAATAAATAAATCATCAAGAATCGGTTGCCAATTAATTATTAAAAAAGCATTGCCTCGGCTTATGGCGGATAAAATATTTGTAATAAAATTTATGTACGCGAGTAAATGGAACACAATTGCTCGATTGGAACGGGTTTAACTATACTAGACAATCAACTCATGATTTTTAAGGTATCTCGAAATAATTGTATATTCATTTTAATCTAAAGAATTTCAATCCTAACCAAGTATATTTTTTATAACACGTACCAAATCAAATACTTTAACATACCTCCTTCGAAGCTAAATGTTACTTGATCATCGTAACCTCGATTCAATAATATCAATTCATCAGTTACCAAGTTTTCATTAGTGTAATTCAATAAATAGAATATTTTTGAAAATTGTAATTCCTCTGGTAATTGGAATTGTGTATCTGATATTATCCGAACTGAGCCTTCCGTTGTTAGTGGCGGATCGGATGTTTCATCCACATCCTGGAATTTATTATCACATCTTTTATTAACACATTAAGTGCTCTTTTCTCGGATCCGAGTGGAGCGCGATCACATTAGCGGTGCCGACCACTTGGATTCTTGCGACCGTTCTGTTAATTTTTAAACCATTGCCATCCCTAGATCTTGGAACCGAGTATTCGGCACCCAATGTTGCCTGTATGGCGACCACTCGGATCCGAAAACAATTTTTTTTAATAAAAATAATGACATTCATTAAATATACATTACTTTATACTTTCAAACATTCATATTTAAAGTTTTTGTTTCCGGCTATTACTTTGTATTCATTGTTTTAACATTCAATGAGTTAACTAGCTGACTATTTTAAGTAGTTTTGCAACTGCAACTATCATACTTGTATCTGGTACATTATCCACATTGTTAAGAGAAATATTACTAGTATTAGTAATAACTAAATTTGTTAAACGATTTAAAGTGCATTATTTATGAAGTGGTATACTTTATGCAAGTGGGAATTGTCGATTCCTAGTCTTTCATTCATTCATACCATATAGTAATTGATCTATAATGGGATAGCATTTAAAATGTCTTTCAGAATAGCTGCAGTTTTTTGTTCGTATGTTTTTTACTTATTTTACATACTTTTTTGATATTGAAGATAGAAATCTCATTAGACCAAGGTAAGGACTTTACTTACTGTTGCCATTATCTTTAAACTAAGATCGTCTGGTATTGATCTTATAAACATCTTGGCTCGTAATGTTGCTGAAAATTCCTTCGACGCGGGAGACGAATCGTAAAAAATTTCGAAATAATCGTTTTCTTCTATAGTGAAATCGACTCTTTGAGTTGTCAAATCGATATCTCTGGCTATAATTTGGTTGTCACAACCTGTCACTAAGAATCCCGGAGGTAGAGGGGGAATCACAGTAAATTCATAATTGTCTGACGGAAGAAATCGGGGGGCGTTTTGGTTCGTATCTATAATATCTATTTGAATAACCTGAAACACATAAAACATCATATAGTCATGAAAATATTTATTTGTTTGGGATTTCTAATACTGTTTGAGCAATTTAAGGTTGATACTTTTATGAATAAGAGATGAAGGAGAAGTAACAGTCAATGGTAAATGTATAATAATATTTTTTATTACAATGTACTGTTAGTATGTACAATAAGTTATTATACGTCACTTATAACTTATATTAAACATGAATAAAATTAAATACGAATCATACTATCAGCATTTTTAATTTGTATTTTTAAATGCAATTGCTATTAGCAACGATTTAACATGCACAATGGATTTCAATTGTAGAAACAACAAATCAACAGATTTCCAGTTAGGTAAAGCATTAATAATATTAGAGTCAAAAAAGCTTACCAGCGGAGGTTGATTGGTTGATCCCTGCGCGCAGTTGAACGAAACTGTTACTCTCATAGTTTTTGATGTTTCATACTCCTCATATTCAGCGAAGTTTGCTCTAGTTGCGACGATAAATCGCGAATTTTCGTACTTGACATCGATGTATGGACCACGGTTTAATCCTTCGCTGTGAACTATGGAGTTAATACCTGAAATAATAGGTATATTTTTATATATGTATTATTACATATTGTTTAAAGAACTTTATTTCTCATTAAAAAATAATAATTTACATGAGAAACTTAATATTAATATGTATATATACGAGCGAGATACACGTCGCCATAAGCCGTCTTAATTTTAGTCAACTGTGTTCATTCTAACATGCATCTTTACTGCCTCTTTGTATTTGTCAAACACTCCAATATTGCGAATTTGAGATGGTAATTGATTAAATAAGAATATAGGTAAATATACCGAATATATAATAATACATATATTCTAAAACGGTATAATAACATAAGCAAATAAATAAATAAATAAGTAATCTCGAATTATTTATTTTTTCACACTTCACACAAAGAAAAAAAAACACAATACATGAAATTTATAAGGGATGTAACGGGCGGCCTTATCGCTAACAAGCGATATCTTCCAGACACTCCTAGTAGTTCGTATATGTCGGGACAAACGTGGCCTATAGAATAACGCTAAAAACGGTTCATGGTTCGATTCACAGCAAGCGATATTTTTTGAGTTTGAGAGACAAAGTTAACGTATTTTTTAAAAGTATTTATAGTACTTAAATTCCTACAAACAGCAAAATATTTTTTGTACTAACCTAAAATATCGGATGTATTCCGATCCAACACAACTCCATTGTGAGTGTCGAATATTCTCTCTTCCACTCGGAGACGCCAGTTTGTAACTCCTTCCATTTGACATGCTGAAATGTATTCAAAAATATTAATTATAAAATCAACTTTTACTAAAATATACTTTAGAATAAATAAAATATAGAGAGGAAACTGTGAAACTATTTTTTGATTATCAAAAATAAATATATTTATAGGAGCCCCAAGAGAAATCATCAACTATTCGATATATTATATTCTATACGAATAAAACAAATAAAAAAAAACATAAATTATTGTGTGTGAATGCGTTTTTACTTAGGTATATGCGTTAGAAGTTATACTTCTTTGGAGAAACAAGATAAAAATGTTTTCAAAAAATTTATTCTTCGTATTAATCTACGTTTGTAGAAAAAACAACACCAACAATAGAAAAATTTAAATGTTAACTATAGCTAACATACCGGTATAATTTTCAACAATGCCTCTACATTTTTTGTTCTATAGGTCTTGTTGAAAACTAGACCAGTGTCAGAGACTACTAGACCAGAGGTTTAGAGGCACATAGCATTTTATCAGAGCTTCGGTGTGTGATAACAATTGTCGCGTACCAATGGAGAAAGCACGCCAATGGCAGACAGATTTCTGTGTCGATTTAATTTTGTATAAGCTAGTAGAAGAACTTTATTGACTAACCAAACACTGATTGTCGTTGGTTATTAAATAAATAATGTTTTATTTTTTGTAAGAAATCGATCAATAAATAGTGATAAGGCAATACCTTGAATATATTGTCAGACAAAGACATTAGATATAATAATAATAATAATCCAATCAATACTGTTTTGTTTTTAAGAAGTCTTTTGCGTAGTATTGGAACGTGTAAAATTATGGGTGTGAATTTAACCATGGGTAAAATTATGTTTACGCGGTAATAAAATATTGCAAAATTTTACTATGGTGATTGTGGATTAACTATTGGGTTCGGGCGTAAGGTACCTCCCGCGCGCATAAGTCCAGATTTGCTTGTCATTCAAAAATCTAGCATATCACATCCTTTATTTTCACCGGGCTTAGTCTAGTGATCTAACTTCTCAAGCAACATCTTAGGGCTAAATTTGAAGATCATTAGAAGAGGATATTTAAAAAAGGGATCTTTAGCTTTAGAAATATATATATATATATATATATATATATATATATTTTATAGAACAGGGGGCAAACGGGCAGGAGGCTAAGTGATACCGCCACCCATGGACACTCTCGATGCTAGAAGGCTCGCGAGTGCGTTGCTGGCCTTTTAAGAATTTGTAATCTCTTTTCTTGAAGGACCCTAAGTCGAATTGGTTTGGAAATACTTCAGTGGGCAGCTGGTTCCACAACATGGTGGTGCGCGGTAAAAACTGCCTTAAAAACGCGCAGTTAAGGAACGCGGACGTCGATATAACCACAATAAAACTTAAGGCACTATTGCGTCTTACCGATAAGCCTACATTACCCGAAACAGCAATTTGCCATACACTGAGCCTCGGCCTTCTTGGAAGTCATAAACATAGATAAGATAATAACACAGAAGAGACTCACCGAAACATAAGTGCATCAGTTGTATAAAAACTATACAGTCTAACCACAATGGTCGCTCCATTTTCGGCATTTTCACATGAAAATATGTAACATCACTTCACCGACACTTTATTAATATCACTATCGTCAACTAATACAACAATGCCTGTACTGACTTGAATTATGACTGCTTTATCATTGATATGCGATGGTCATTACCTGCCAATCATTTGATTCATATCGAAGATAACTTTAAAGATATCAAAAACGTTAAAATATAATTGAAATTTATCAACTGATATTTCTAGTACTAAAAGACTTGTCCAGAATGTAAAATGTGTGGTTTAGATTAATCAAATCAAAATATAATTAACATAATACTAATAATAATGTTATTAAAGACAATCATATGGCTTTCTTTCTACAAAATTAATTAATCATATCATAAGCTAAAGCCTGTTAATACAGGGGCTCCAAATATGATTTTGTCCCATTCGGTGTCGAGACCCTTGGTCCGTGGGGTCCTAACGTTATAAGGCTTTGTAAGGAATTAGAAAAAAGGTTATTCGACATCACAGGTGACCGATGAGCTGGCAGCTACCTCGGACAAAGAATTAGTCTAGCTATTCAAAGGCGAAACGCTGCCAGTATGTTCGGAACCTTGCCTAAAGGGACCCTTTTAATAATATATTTTAGTTATGGTAGTTTAAGTAGGTAGGTAAGTTTACTTATTGTTTTTATTGTTATTTTTTCAATAGTAATAGAAAAAATAGTTTTCATTTTGTCGGCCTTTGAAGAATCGTTAGTATCGATAGACGTGAGCCGATATGACCTTAGTTTATGCCAGGTTTTCTGTAAAATATAAAATATTTCTTCTCGTTCTAGAAGCCACGATGAAACAGTAGCATCTATGAATACATTTTGTCCTCCTAATGATTTTTTCTATTTATCAATTTTTAAATATTATTACTATTTATGTAAAGAATATTGTAGTGGATATTTGTGTGTTGGAGATAAATTAATTTTCATTAGTTTTTATTTAAAACTACAAATATGTAATGAATACATTTGAGAACGATAATAAGGTATTTAATAGGTCATTAATCATGCAGATTGTTATCTTATCACTTAATCATTAATTGCAACTTCACAAATACCGACTTGGGATTCCAGAAAGCTAAGCATTTCCGTTAGTTAAATGTGAAGGTCAAATTATAAAAATCTAAAATTGTCTATGTAGATATAGACATAACCTTTATAACTATGAAAACACACACACAGAAACACACAAAATAACAATAATCAAAGAAAAAATTATAAAATAAGGAGAGATAACAAATTCTTTTAAAGAACAAGGTATGTTTTAAATATGTAATGCGTCTGTGCTGTGGTTGTAATTTTCCCTGGCTCAGCATTACGCTGAGGAGCACAATGTTACTCAGCGCTGGTCATGCTGCCAGAGACCACTGCAGTTAGTTTTATTCTAATCTTATGTCTAAGGTTAATAGGAAAATTGTTGATGATTTTCGCGCATTATTGAATTATTTCGGTAACATGTTTTGTGTATGTATGGTAATGCTACGTATATTATAATAAGATATTCGGAATTTTCATACGATTAACTTTTTATTACAAATGTATGTATACCTAATTGTATAATTGAAATACAAAAAGTCTTTGTTTTCAAAAGTATTGTTAGCAATATGTCTTTGCAGTAGTTTTGCTAATAGTGTTATGTAGGATACATATTTTAAACGTACTAATTAATGTTATAAGGCAAAAGTATGTAAGTAAGTCTAGACTATGTACTTTACTACTATATATATGACAATGCCGACTTTAAAAATCCATCCGTTCCACCTTGATGTCTGGGGTTCACGTCGGAGACACTTCTCGCCGCGCACCATAACCTTCTGGAATCAGCTGCGATTCCTCTTATTTCCGAAATGTAACGACTTAGGGGCTTCCAAGAGAAGAGCGTACCACAACAACTACTACTTCTACGTACTATCTTAAAGGCCGCAAACACTCTTGCAAGGCGCCTGGTGTGGCAGGTGTCCATTGGCGGCGGTGAAGACTTAACTCTCCGATGAAAAAATTATTTTCATATTCATTATAATGTATTTGGCTAAGGTCCTCTCAAAAACATTTGCAAAAAGTAGACGTCACAATCTAGAAATAAATATATATTTTTAAAACATTTTTGTAAAACATTTTTTTTAAGTAATCAAATACCCATAGAAGAAAACTATGAATACGATTGACAAATCGGTAATAAAAATTTCTTTATCAGCGTTAACGCCATATTTTTCTTGTCCCCACCACGGTTGGCCCCAAGAGACAAACATAACAAATATAAAACAAACGCCAGCCGTTCCCTAGTTATATGTTAGTTGTATGTAGTTAAAAGGCCGGCAACGCACTCGAGGGCCCTCTAGCATCGAGAGGGTCCATGGGCGGCGGTATCACTTAACATCAGGTGAGCCTCCTGCCCGTTAGCCCCCTGTTCTATAAAAAAATGTGTAACCCAACTTCATTTTGTTTATTAAGATTATCATTAGATATAGTTTAATTATGTTTAAATAGAAATGAAAAGATCACAGGTGTTAATAATATGATGAGCATGACAAATTCAATACAAATTCGGTTACCCCTTTTGAAGATCGTCAACCGTGATTATTCTAACTGATAATCTCTCAAGCAGTAAATTAGTTTATGAATTATTTTGATATTAAACATCTTCTTGATTATTGAAATTTGAAATGGGAATTATTTATGTCTGTTGAGAAGATTTGTTTATATATTATGTGAATCTGTTGTAAAACTAATTATTTACAATATCCGACACGCTTTGTAAAGTAACATACAATCTCAGATAACTATGAAATGTTTTGTCATTTTCCTTCTAGTGTTTAATAAAAATCATCATCATTTGTCAATCTAATAGGCAAGTAGCCTGGTGCATGCCGTCAGTTTTTTGGGTCTAAGGATTTGCTCACGATGTTTTCCTTCACTGTTCGAGCGAATGTGCACATAGAATAAAATTCCATCAGTGCTCAAACCTACGTCCTTAGGGAACGCACGCTGATGCCACTAGAACCACACTTCTGTATATCTATTCTCTAGTATTTCAATTGCTATACGTTAATAACATTTCTTATCATAAATTGTATTACTTAGAAATAATAACTATCTATAGATGAAACAATAATGTTCCTTTTGTAAATGTAATTCTCTATTTGCTATTCTTGAATTTGTAAGATTAGCTCTTAGTTTTAGTTAGTTATTGTAATATATATAGTTTTTAATAGATTAAGGTTCTATATATTAATATAAATTTATTTTGTTTTTTATGTAACTTCTGGTTATGCACTTCTTGCACCCATCATTTTTTTTTATTTATTTCTTTTCTTACTAGGGTTGCCTGGAAGAGATCGCTTGTTAACGATAAGGCCGCCCGTTGCATCCCTTGTAATTGATATATATTGTGTTATTTGTGTTTCTTTAGCAACGAAGTGTAAATAAAATAAATAATGGCTGTATTTTCTTTTAGACAAGTAAGTGATACGCATCTTATGTCTGATATTTTATTTTTATTTTTGTTAGACCTGTTGCTTTCCCTAAGATATTTCTAAATGATATAAGTATGAATAATTCCATTAGAAGTATTCATGAGTCTGCGGAAGACAAAAATTACGTTCATAATAAACATTTGGTATGAATTTAATCATAATTAATACCGACATTGCAAATCAATTTTAAATTGCTCTATCAAAGACACACTTTTACGACTTGTAAAACTATTTCGGACGTGTTAAATCGCGACAATTAAAATTAAATAAACTCTAAAACATTTAATAACTTTATGCTCAAACAAAACAATTTGCTACTACATGTGATACAAAATTACGGCTGCTATATTGTAGAGAAAGAAAATACTGAATTATTCGATCAACAAGGGTCGTGTTTATGAGGGTTAGTCCGTTGAAACTATGTCGAAGTTTGATTGCGCGTGTTATTTGTTTCTATATTTAAACACGAACTATTTCACAGACCCAACATTTAAATTTACCAAGGGCCAAGTATATATACCTACATACTTTAGCGTGTACAGTATAAAAGCATTCTCATATATTTAATTTTGATATTTATTTTGATACTAGGCAAATGGATGTGAAACGTGGCAAAGGCAAGGCATGCCAGTTGTCTAACAATAAGTTTATTAGTAACTTATGTCCTACTGCGCTCATGAAAACTTCGTGTTTTTCAAGAATGGCGGTTTCCTCACGATGTGTTCCACTGTTCGAAAGAATGTTAATTGCGCACATAGAATGAAATTCCATTACATGCACAGCCGGGGATCGAACCTACGAACGGGATGGGGATGAGGGATGAGAGTCGCACCTCCTGTGTCACTTTATATGTAGCAAATCCTCCTCCAATATTAGCCATCTATCTCTATTTCTCTCTATGGTCTGAATGTTTCAAATTTTTGTAAATTCCATATTTAAATAAGAGATTCATTCAATATAAGTGAAAAATGGGAGCTGGTTAGTTAGTCCTTTTGATTATCAAATATTTTTTGATAATCAAAAGGACTTTTAAAAAATAAAACAAATCCTATCATAGACTATATTTAAAACAAAAACATGGCAGCTTAGTGGTGACAATTTTAAAATAATTTAAATAAATTAAACAATGGAATGATATTGTCTCTAGAACGCCTTTGTATCAGCTTCCAATCCTCCTTCTGGATTTAAGCAAAGCAAACTTTGCAATATTTCTCCAAAGTATTACCAATCTTCCATACCCTGTATTTCTTCCATACTTTCCTGAGGCTTCCTATTAACAGTGACATTTAGAGCCAGAAGTTGCTGCATAGGCAATCGGGGTGATAAGTTAACCATGCTCGCCCATTGACCAGCACAAAGCTCTGGGAACTTCAATTTCTTCAAGAAATGACCTTCTAAATACCACGGTGAGACGCAAGTGGGTGAATAATCCCAGATTTTCATTTCATTTAATCGTACCCATCTGAAAATAGGTACAATATATGGTATATGTTTTGTTCAGTTGCCACATGAAACGATGCAACATGGCTGCCTATGGACACCCATTTTAGTATTTGCGTTGCAAGCCTTTGAGGAAAGGGTTCATAATCACTCAGCAATAACTAGTGATATATTTTAAAACTACATGGGTTTCATATATACATGAGCAACACAATTTATCAGTTGTTTAAATAAATTCAACCCCTTATCTAATATACACAGAAAACCAATTGTGTAATTTTATTTTGTTTATGTATTATGGTTGGTCTTGTATCGTGTATTTACAAACACAAGGGTCCTTGAGGCTAACTAAGCTCATTGCAAAAGCACAGAAGCTTCCTGGGCACTTCGCACGCTTTACGGAGCGAACTCACTGCGCCGAGGATTTCTGCACGTTGTTACAATAATAATACTCGTAGTTACAATAACGGCGATGTTATTTATTACGTGTAATTAAAGGCAAAAATAACAGAACTGTCGTTACACTATATCGACTATTGAAACATTAAAACATCACATTATATTTGAAAAATTTTTGTTAGTTAAATTATTAATGTTTAATTTTTAATAATTTTACTAACTATGTAGGTTACAAAAGTGTAAATACTGTATATTGAGAGTTATGTTTACACGAATTAAATGTATCTTTATTAATTATATGGAACAAATATATCGGTTACGTTTAAACAAATCAAAAATTCACTTAATGTTTTATTTTCTGTGTTCATAATAGACCGATAAAAATATAAACACTTTCAATTAAAATTGTATGTGATGATGAAGACAGTACCTATATGAATATTGATACTGCGAAATCCCAAAAATGCGAAGAAATTTTCTATAAAACATAATAGAAATAATAATGAATATTCCAAGAATTACGCTTACTTACGCCGAAATATACAGAGCGTGACAGTCGCAGTGCCATGGGTTGTTTGACAATTTTACGTTAGCGAGTTTGGGCATATAGTCAAATGTACGTGACGGAAGCGAAGGGAGCATGTTAGTGTCCAAATATCTGAAATTATTTTTAAACATGACAATCTTCTTTACATATTATAAGATAGACAAATCGACTGGAAGCTTAACTAATATTAAGTCATTAAGTTAAGGATACTGTCGCCCATAGGCTCGCCTTTTTATTCGATTATAAAATTACTTAGTCGTTCTTACAGTGATCACAATAAAAAGATAGATAGTACATGCAATAAACTTAAAAGCGAAAATAATCAAAGAAATATGAACCAAAAGTTATAAGAAATGAATTACAAAGTAATTTTGTCTAACTTAGCTTCGATTTGAATGAATTGAAAGAAGTTTTTTTTTTTAATTTGTTTGATTATTATTATTAATTTTACTTCATAAAGTAAATATTAATTATACGTGTGCTCATGCAAAAATGTGCCCTTGTTATAAAAAAAAACATCTACCTATTGTTAGAGTGTATACAAAAAACTCACAATGTTGTAAGATTTTTAAGCATTGCAAATGTTTTGAAATGTATTTCATATATTTGATTCTCTGAAAATATTAATGACGTCATATTTCCCAGGCCGTGAAATGTGCTTTCATTCAAAAATTTCAGCTTGTTTCTGGATAAATCCAGTTTTTCTAGGCTTGAACAGTTTGCGAATGCGTTATCTGGTAACTCTGACATGAGATTATCTTTTAAATCTAAATTTCTCAAATAACCAAGATTTCGAAACTCCACTCCCGATATCTGAAAAAGAAACTTTGATATTGTATGATGACATCAACATTTCTAAGTATCTATCTTAAGGTTATTTATTTATTAATAAATTCTTATATTACAATATAAAAATTGAACATAATTAAATGAAAAGGTGGGCAACTGGCGGCCTTTCAAGCGGTTTCTCCCAGGCATTTTATTGTTATATATTTTATATGTTATTTTCTTTAAGCAAGTAAGTTAGTCATTATAATTTAATGACATCAGAATCTAATTAGTTGAAACCCGTTATTACTGGTGGTTAATTAGATTTGACAATGTTGCTAGATTTCTAATTAAACTATTAAATGGTTGATAATTATAATGAAATAAGCATTTTCATTATAATTTTTAAAAGTAATTTATCATTAAATAAATTAACTAAAAGCAAAATTAAGGTCTGTCATCATCTACTCAAAAAAATCTATAAATCATAATTTAACAGTTCATTACACTAATGGGAATTTAAAAGCATAATACTTACACTCATTATATTATTCTTTGAAAGATCCAAAAAAGTCAAGCTAAACAGATGGCTGAATAAATCGTTCGGTATGTATCGCAAATCATTTTTATCTAACAGCAATGTTTCCAGGCATGACAGGCTCTCAAATGCACTCTCCGTTATATTACTTATTTGATTATTCGACAGTTTTAACATTTGCAAACTCTTCAAATGAAATGTACCGTTTTGTATCTGTTGAATTTTATTATTTGACAGATCCAGTATTAACAACGAGCGCAAACCAACGAAACTGTCAGACGGTATATACACAATTTGATTGTTCGAAAGGTCTATTGTCTCTAGATATGTGTTGTTTGCGAATAACCGCTCTGGTAATGTGTACAAGAAATTATTAGATAAATCAACGTGGAATAGCTTTTTTGTGTGGCGAAAAGCCTCGCTGTCTATCTCCTCTAAGTAATTCCTTTGTAGGCGGCTGGAATGAAAGGATTTTCTTAGTAAATGGTAAATCACAGAAAAGTTCACTATGAAGTGTCGTATTTCAACACGACTTTGAACTTTCGTTTCTACTAACGGGATATTGAAGAAATACTGGATAATACGGGATATTGTAAAACTTTTTTTAGCGATTTTCTATTATGGTTTATTAAAACTTTTATTAATCAGTATACGGAATTTCACTTTAAGACATTAGAATCTTAATCGATCTAATTGTATTGTTTTAAATTAAATACTGATGTGTCTTTTCACATCACAGCGTAAACAAGTTAAGACAGAAAGAGATAAAAGAGTTGTTTAATTAAAAGTGCAATTAGACAGATTTTTTCGAGGATCATTTTTTGCTTCAATAATTTTATAATCGCTTTCAAAAACTATTACTGTTATATGCTCACTGTCAACATTAAATGTCTATAACGCATACTAAACACTGAGTAAAGAGAGGGGAAAGAGTATGTTCGAAATTCGACTATCGAGTGAGTGAGGAGATGGCTGCTGCCGTATGCGTGAGAGAAAGAAAAAACTACGCAGACTAGCACCGTAACGCGTTACGTAACGAAGTGGTTTACCCTCCCAGAAACATTATTACTTCAAAAACATGAGTAGTCTGGCCTCGGTCAGCATGCGACTCTCTTCTGTGAGGTCATAGGTTTGAACATCGGCTGTGAACCAATAGAATTTCTCTGTACGCATCGTGATGAAACCAGCGTGATTTAGAACCAAAATGTCTACGGCGTGTGTTTTAAAGGCATAAGAAAAGCAAATGATAACGAAACAAATACATAAATCTGAGGCCAAGACCATAAAAGTTGATAACGGCACTTTCTTTTCTTTCTTCTTTTCATCTTAATAAAAACAGGTTGTAATAATATTTTTAACTTAAAGCTTAGGTCGAGGATTCATTATTCACAAAATCTTATCACAGCCAGACCTTAATTTCACTGGCATTTAACGTGGTTACAACTTACACAGTACAATGTTGACATTCTGATACTTTATTGAATAATATAATCCTGATTTAATAATATTTAAAAAAAAAACACCACCATTCGTAAATATTTTAAACATAAATATTCAAATTTACATCCTTCAGAACATTTTGAAATGAGGAAAATATATTTGATAAATGCAACTACTGTATTTGTGAAATGCGATGATGGATACCTTTCATATATTTATTTTCTTTGTAGGCAGGAAATAGTTAATAATTCACAGTAAGTAAAACAAATTATAAAAATTCTAATTCCAAAAAAAAAATATAAAAAAAAAAACGATTAGCCTCCCTTAACAATCACTTTGTCCCCCTCACATTGGGAAACACTGTAGAATTGGCCATCTGTATAATAATATATAAATAAAATAAGACTAAAATAAAATATCTTTATCTCATCATTCTGAAAACGACAAAATCATGAAGCCGGTGCTGACGTTTTTGTGTTTACACACTCTATTTTACCTCGTTATTTACTGTATCACGTATACAGTATACGAGATACTTAACAAGATACAGAGATACTTACAGTATTCTTAAATTGACAAGAGATTCGAAAAGTCCTGACGGCAAGTACTCCACATGATTGTCAAACATATCCAGCTCAGATAGTGTTCGCATACCTTTGAAAGTTGACTTGTGTAATGTACGCAGCTTATTCGTCCCTAAGTCACTGAAAATATAAAGAACTTATGAAAAACAAAAGCAAACTATAGTTTATATATTATAGATAATACATTAAACTTTGTATAAGAATAGCAATACAGCCAAGAAATGTTGCCAGCATTAAAAGTACACTGCAAGAGCGAACTTTTTAAATTTATTTTATTGTTTCATTTTTACAACATACGGAATTTATTGTTTGGATAGACTATTTGAATAATAATTAGATTAACACTTTAATATGTGTATTTTTCATATGTTTCACTTAAAAAATTGCGTGCATACAGATACAAAAATTTCCACAACCGACATTCAAACTACCTCAGAGTTAAAAGTGTAACATTAGTTTTTTAAATAAAACATGCAACATTTATTCCATACAAATGAATATAATACATATGTACAATAATTCTAAAAATCAGTCGCAAACAATAAATTAACACAATAAATTCTCTTACAATATTCCGTGATTAAGAATCCATTACTGGGCTTATACAAAACAAATGAAGGTCTCGTTTTTACATTTATATCGCTTCTATATATTGATGAAAAATAAATTAATTTAAATGCACCAATACTGTTTCTTTCATCGCAGCATAAACACAATTTGATGCATACATGGGACTTTATTTTTGTATTATGGAAGAATATATATTTATTTAGACTTCGTTGCCAAATAAATTTCAAGAATGGAGCTTTCGAGAAATCTCTTCCAGGCTACTGTCAGGAACAGTATATTTTTCAATGTTACAGAAGGCAATGCTCGTTTGCATCCACATCATGTGATCTCATCTGATGTTAAAGTAACACCGTCGTCCATAGACACTCACATTGTCACAAGGCTTGCAAGTGTGTTGCCGGCCTTTTTAGGAATAGAACGCACTTTTCTTGAAGGACCCTAAGTCGAAGTTATTTATTAATACTTAATATAAGATTCTCAAATTAAAGTGTAAAATCTGTATCATATTAAGTATCCGTGGATTTAGGTTTAAATACTTTATTTCTCAAAACAGACAAAAATGTCACTTACATAAGAATAATATCTAAGATTAACACAACATTGTAGTCTTTCTTAAAATAATCACAATAAAAAGATATCCGTCCATGGAATAAAAGTAAAAGTACCCAAAGAAGTATGTATTAAAAGTAATTATAAGAAATTGATTTAAAAGTAATTTTGTGTAACATATTCACTTAACTTCAATGTGATTGAATTGTAAGAATTATATTTTTTTATATTTGTTGGTAGTTTATAAGACATCTGTGCGCCTTCGTAGGTAAATATTTTTTTGCCATAGTTCGTACGATTTTTAGGTAATACGACATTACCTAAAAACCGAACCGTATTCGTTCGACACATACTTCTATGAGTCACACGTTGCGTTATAATAGATAATATCAAGAATCGAATACGTACATGGTATAAATATCGATAGGCACTATCAAATCCGCCGTCAGAGCTGTTAATCCGGACCTCCAACAGTTTAATGATCTATGAACTGCATCGCATCTGCAAACACTCTTAGAGCATTGACGCCATCGAGACTGCGCTAAGCTAATCGTCCATGCTGAAAACACAACATTCTGTTATTTTTTTATGTTATTAATTTATGAAAAACAATTGAAATATAACGAATAGTAATCATAACAATGAAATAGACAGTATTTTCACAAAAACAAATTTATAAAGTTTGGTCCCTGTAACAATGACAACTGGCAGCATTTTCTCGCTGTATTGCGATACTTTTACGAAAAAAAACCTAAACCTTTAAACTTAAATAAAATTTTGTATATAATACATAAGACACAATATCACTACTATACTATACTACTATTTTAAATCAGTTTGTGAACATATATAGATCTTTAGGTAATATAAAAGCCGTTCATTTATTTAACGATCCCAAGCAACATCTAAGGTCACGGTGGATTCCTGTCGTACCTTTACAGATTCAGGATTAAACAAAGTGCTGCCTGTCCTTGTTGCGATGCGGACGAGGAGACGGTGTTACATGTTCTGACCGAGTGTCCAATGGATACGACAGTTTTAACACTGAGCAAGCTATGGGCATAAAAGTAACGGAGACAAATTTAGCGGAAATAATGTTCAACGTCAAATTGAGGGGCATATTTTTGGGATTCGCCGTAGTGGTTATACAAAGGGTGGTTAAAAGGCAGTAGAGTATTAACATCGGAGTTACCAATACGACTTATGTAAGATACATAATGCCTCCGACGACTACATAGTCGGAGAATTGTTTAGAAAATACATATTTAAAAAAAAAAGCAACATCTATACCTGTCCTATGTTGGATCGGATAACATGATGGTGCAACAGTTGATTAATTATAAGATTGTGTTTAATATAATTTCTTATGTCAATTTTATGTACTTGACATAAGATCATTAATGTGTCAAATGGAAGGACTAGCTCTCGCAACACAGGGAATCGTATTGTGGGTCAACATGTATGTATAGTCTACTTTCTGTTAGACTATACATACATGTTATTTTATCCAAAAATATAATTAATCAGTGCAAACTTTTTTAAGTCTTGGATTTCTGTATCTTTTTATAGTCATTAAAATTATTCTCATAATCATTTGTCAATCATGTTGACACACGCCGTCGATTTTGGTGTATCTGAAGTTTACTCACATACATAGAAAGAAAGTCCATTGGTGGACAGACGGAAATTGAACCTATGACGCTGGAGGGATGAGATTCGCACACTGAAGCCACTGAGCCAACTCTCTTTTTTTAAATTTAAGAAAGAATTTCTTTCTTTACTTTTGTTTCGTATACAAATGTTAAAGATTGTATGTAACGCAATTTGGCATTTATACAAGTCGCCGTTGGTTTTGGCTCAGACAATTGGGTGTCTCTAATAACTTGATAAGCTAGATTGAATCTTTTAATAAGATAAGATAGAGTTGCTTGGCAAACAAAATAAGTCTGATATACCAAATTGCAGTATATATTATATTTCTCTTGCCTTGTTCTATAAAAAAAAACTAAAGAATAGTGTCTCGTGTGATAATTGACACATGAGTCACTATTCTTTAGTTTTTTAATCGGAGTTTTAGCGCTAAGTTCGTACTTAGCGCTAAAACTCCAATTTTAACACTTTTCTTCTATTTATTAATTTAAGTAGTAATTATTATTACTTTATCACAATTCATTTAAAAGTATACAATATTTTTTATCAAAAAGAACTTTATTGAGATAAGTGTTTTATAAAGAGACCAACCTGGCGTGTCTCAAACTTTTACAAAAGATTTTTTGATTGAAATCTTTTCAAAGTTTCTTTTGCTAATTACGAATAAAAGAGATTAAAATGAGGTTATATTTAAATGAATTATATAGAAGCAGTTATAGTTAGTTTATGCTTGATTAAATTACTGACTATTGTAACAACTGCCAGATTCATCTAATATTATTTTTTCAAACAAGGACAACAACCTATATTCATTTATTTTAAATTTATTTGTACAGCTTTATATCTTACTTACGTATACTTTTTTTATTTACACTTACTTAGTATTCTTAAAACATATGAAGTCTTACAAGCCTTCAATAGGGTATAAATGTGTCCTACATACATCTTTTAAATCACAGGCTTTATGAACCGGATAGACCTATTTAATTTTTGAAACTAAGCCGTCCAGTTATCCAATGATATTTTCCATAAGTGTGTATTAAATATTATTAAACAGGCAACTTCAAACATTTGAAAAGAATGGAGCGGTTAAGATCATTACTGATAACATTTAAAAGACAAAAAATCTAGTTAGAATTGGATTGGAGCGCGTCCAATATATGCGTTTCTGGGAACTTGTATGTCCATGATAAAGATGGAAAAATTTAATAATATAAAATGAACCTGGTTGTTCAATAGCTCTCAAGCGTCGATCCAGCTGTCGCCATTTCAAATCTTCAGCACATGCTACAGTAGTCTCAGCCGATTTGCCTCTCTTCGTCAACATTTGGAGCACTTCGCAAGCTGTGAGAGAGCATTGTGCTTCTATCTGTAAAACTGATCATTTTTATTTAATTATGTATCTATAGCTGCACCATCAAACAAACAAAAAATAGGAAAAGGAAAGAATGCATTACCAATGTGTGGCCTCGATAATAATTGGAGCATGCAAAATCATAATGATTATATTTTTTACATTATTTATCGTTATTAGTAATTATCACTATCGAATATAATTCATTAGTTCACACAAAATATTACTAGAGGATTACAAAATAAATTATCTTTCAATTATCAAGCAAAAGAACAAGTGATAAAAAATTGCCTTCCTCTAAACTGATGAGGAAACGAAAAAAATGGGCAATTATAGGCAGTTCTGTTTCTTAACAGATAAATTTATTTTTATTAACATTATAAACTACATATACTAAAAAAATCCCAATTTCTTTAATTTTTTTAAATAAATCTCAATTTCATTTCTAAAATAAAATATTTGGATTATCGTCCTTAGTTCCTATCGCGATTGTGGTATTCCTTTGTTTTGACTTATACCGCCCAATCCCAACTACTTAACTTAGATTTATTTCCACCACACAAATGTACTATATTTAAAATAATATTATATATATATATATATATTTATTTATTTATTGATGCTGACGTAGTATATAAAACAATATAACCAAAATGGAAATGGGCTGGACATACTATAAGAGGAGCAGATAAATGGAGAAAAATTGTAACACTATGGCAACCAAGAGGCCATAAAAGAAACCGAGGTAGGCAATTTTAAACGTAGGCCGACGAAATTGTAGAAATGGCTGGAAAGAACTGGACGAGATTGTTATACAATAAGGAAAAATCGAGGAAAATGGGGGAGGCCTTTGTCCGTGGGCACACAGAATCAGTTATCCTAGATTAACAAAAACAATAGCTATAATGTATGTTTTGTATTCTGATATAAGACTATAAAAAATAAATATTTATTGTAATTGAACCGATACATATAAAATACGTTACATATAACTCCTTTTAAGATATACAACGTCGTAGAATATTTGTGGCGCCATACCAGTGTTTCTTAAAAGCCGCTTGCATTATTCACAGACATGGTTTAGTTCTTTTAAATTATCTCATTGTTCTCACGGCGTCGAGAACTTGATACCATTAACGTGACAATGACGCATGCTTAGATGAGCATCAAATATTTCTTTTTTAAAGAATTATTAATTAAACCTTATAATAATAATAATAAAGCCTTTATTGTTGTAAAAAGTTCTACACAGAGTAGTTTCGTGTGCCTAAAATTAATTTACTTATGACTACTATCTAAAAAACATTTTGACTATTAACTAGAGCTTAACTAATATACTAAGAGTTTTAATATCTATTGATTATTATCGGCAAACTGTAGTTCGGTTACAACTTGTCTTCCGATAATTAAACCTTATTTTTTTTTAATATACGCTGACCGACGCTCAGCACACTGATTTTATTTATATTTTACATTTAGGTACAAAAACAGAAAAAAGATTGATTACATACAAACAGTTATTACACACTACACTACATTTGAAAATCTGGTATCCAATTATATCTGTACACAGCATTTTACACTAAATATCAACCAATCAACATACACAGATTAAACTGAATTACAAAAAAATATATATAAATATATTAATAAATTTTTTTTATAGAACAGGGGGCAAACGGGCAGGAGGCTCACCTGATGCTAAGTGATACCGCCGCCCATGGACACTCGTAATGCCAGAGGGCTCGCGAGTGCGTTGCCGGCCTTTTAAGAATTGGTACGCTCTTTTCTTGAAGGACCCTAAGTCGAATTGGTTCAAATTAGTATTTAAGGTTGCAAGTATTCACATGACATACATTGGTAAAAGAACAAAAATACGTCATTTTTATTGTGACAAACACGTCATATAGACAAACAGGACATACACGAAGCTATATTACAAATTATAAACAAAACGATTACGAAAACGAAAACCTTCAGAATTAAAAAAAAACCCTGTTTTGTGATTAATTGTTCCTTTTAATAGGTGAGCCTCCTGTGCCTGACTCTCAGTAGACTAGTTTTGACTACGGCATGCCAATTTCCTCACTTTGCTTTTCTTCCCTGTAGGAGTAGCAAGTGATAAGCGCAAATAGACAGAAACTGCATTAGTGTGCGCTGAATGTCGAATCTACGACCTTACATATCAGAGTCGTATGCTTTTATGGTAGATTAAAATGATTTTCTTTAATATACTTTAAGTCTAGTTGTGAAGCTGTATCAGCTGCTTCCGATTTTCCAATTTTCATACATGCTGACCAACTTCATTATTTTAGCAGAATTGAAATTCAAAATTTCTACGTACGCCGTTGATAAGGCAAAAATTACTTTCGTCTAGTGAATTTAGTCGAATTACCTAGTTTCATTTAAATATCGAACAAGTGGAAATAAAATATTAAAGATCTTAGCATAAGCGGAAAGCGATATTGTGTTTAACTTGGTACATATTAAACCCGTATCTTAAAATTTAAATAAATATTAATAAAAAATTTAAGTTCAGTAACAAATTAGCTGAACAACTGTGTTTTATAATGTCAAGTTAATCTGACGACAAATGACGCTAAATTAAAAGAAACATTACAATTGAAGGTATAAAAATAGGTACAGAAATACATAATTTAATAAATAGTGTACATATACAAAACAAAATTGCAAATACTTTCATTCTAACAATGTGTAACGCTGCAAGTTTCGGTGATACTATAAAATTTTATCTTACTAAGAATACCAAAGTAATTTAGAATTTTTACTGCATATTACAAATTCAGTATAGAATTGTTTAACCCAGTGTTTCCCGACGTGGGGCCCACGCCCCACACGGGGCAATTTGATTGTTAGAAGCCCCGTCCTAACAATTATAATTTCAATTCAAACAAAATTTGGAAGTTTGAATATCAGGTTTTCATAGTGTTTTGAAAAATTACGTATTTCGTTCGTCCTAGAACCCATCGTTTAAGTTTCTTTTATCATTAACTCTTTAAACATTAAAAAATATATATTACAAAGGTGCCATAACAATTTGAAAACCTTTAACAGAATTTGGAAATTGACAGACATTTGTTATTTTATTACAAAACAAATACTTATAATGTATATATTAATTAATGCCAAATTTAAAATTAGACTAATTAAATTAGTGTACTCTTTGTACTTACGCTAAAAGCTATTTCACATTTAAACCTTTCTTAAAGAGTAAAGGTACTCAAGAGATAGTCTAGAGCCAAAACTAATTTAAATTAATAAGAAAATGATCCAGCTATTTGGTCTTAATTAAAAGACTCGTACCTGTCTTCTGAAGTGCTCTAAAAAAGTGATTTTGCTTTGCATATTCTAATTTCAGATTTGTTTTTATCAAGCATTTTATTTATTTTAATACATTTTCAGTTTATTATTAAAGTCGTTTAAAAGAAGTGGTAAATTGGTTTAAAAATTTGATAAACTTGATTTGTGACGGTAACTTGGTCTATACCCTAGTGTTAATCTAGTTATTAAATATATTTGATATAGACACCCAGGGTTATAACATCGTATACTAAAAATATTAAATTATTTCGATACTATTATTCTTTAACTCACTTCAACGTAGAAATGGAAGTTGGGAGTCAGTTAAGCAGTGGTTTTATCGAAGCTTTTTTTTTTAAATAGAACTGGGTGCAAACGGGCAGCAGGCTCACCTGATGTTTAGTGATAATCCCAGTGACAAGCCCATGGACACTCTCAATGCGAGTGCGTTGCTGGCCTTTTAAGAATTGGTACGTTCTTTTCTTGAATTCAATAAAAGAAATAGCCTTGAAGTTTTCTCACTACGCAAGGAAGCGACCTTATGTCAAAATCAATCATTGATTGAGTGAATGAGAGTGAATAATTTGATACGTCGATCATTCAGATTGGTCCAAGGATGGCGGAGCTATGTCTGAACAAAATTACGTAAAAAATGGTCGGTCAATCACTTGTCCAATCACCATTTTCTGTGAATATATATATTCCTATACATGCCCAATTAAATTAAAAACAAACAGGTTCTCTCATCTTTTGGCAAAACCGCAACTATGAAATTGTTTCTTCAGTAGAAAGACTGCAGCATGAAATTCATGAAATGAAATTCTCATTTGGCAGACTATTCTCAGAATATTATAAAAACTTTAAAGAGGATAAATTTGATGCAATAATTTATATGTTGCTTTTAAAATGGCGTATATGTAAGCAACAATCGATTTTAAATTATTGTGCTCATACTACAATAATAATTATGACCAATCTGGGATTTGATTGCTTGCCTCCAAAGTTTGAGGTAAATTTATATCTAATGTATAAAAAGGTATAAAAACAGTATTTTGAAGATATATTTCTTATAGCGCGTTAGGGAAAATGATGAGAGTAATATTTATGCCGTCACAAAAAACCGACACCCTAAAGTGAGCAATAGTCAACATTAAAATTTTTCTATTGTAACTTTTTTATAAACAGTAGAATGAGGCTGATGAATAAAAATTTTGAAAAAAAATTTATCTGGCTACACCAGCTAAGTATAAGTTCTAACGCGTGTACATAAATACACACACGTTTTTAATTTTCTCTGTTTGTTGTAATGTTTTCTATGGGTTTATAAGAAAATTGTTCTAGGGTGCAAGGTATCAAAGTTAGCCCCTTGGTGTTTTGAGTAGTATTCCTTTATTTATAATATTTAAGCTATAAAAAAAATGATATCAGCCTAAATGTAGTTGTGACAAAATGAAACCTCTACAAATCTTGTCTGAGTTAGCAAAATACCTTCGGCTGTCAATACCGATTTATTAGGATCCTTTTGATAAAATAGGGTTCAATGTTTGAACACTACACTGTCAAACATAAAATCAAGGAGTTGACGATCATAACTTTTCTATTTCCAAAACTTTATATACACGAACAAATTACCACAAATATTTATATGGATTGCTCTTGTAAATCATCTATGAAATTACATCTAATAGTAGATAACTTAATGGTACGATAGTTATTATTTAACGATTGATATAAGGACAGTGATCAATTGGAATTTAAAGTATTTTATCTTGACTAAATATTACGTTACCTTCCTAATAAGCGATTCTGTCTGCGTTCTAACTATTTCGTGAACTTCGTGTAATTTTCAAATCGACTTCGTAGTGAATTTGAAATTTTGTGTTTATTTAAACATAGTTCCTCCGTCCCGAGATCTTGATCGAGATGTCAATTGATTCGGGTTAATAAATATTATTTTACTATGTTTGGTGTATTTTGAGATTATTTCAAATGAATTAATTGATTGTAGTATCCTTGCATTACAGTCTGTTTGTGAATTATAAGGTTAAAATTATAATAATGATAATGAATTAGTTTATTAGAAAAGATTGGTTTAAAATGTCAACACGTTATCTGGAAAAAATCGTAATATTTTATTTTATCATTATGACATATTTAGTTCCTATCACAATCTGTTCTTTTCTGCATAATATTACTTTTACAAAATAATGTCGATGTTTCACATCTGCCAGGCGTCCCGTAACAGCTCATATTTTTTTCTTTCTTTATTTCATAATATATTGTACATATCCGAAAAGTGAGGTTTTATTAAATTAACCTTTAAATATAATATAAATATTTATAATACAAAAATTACATATTTAACCGTAAATAATTAATAAAAAATGTACCTTTTATTATTAATTGTATCACAATGGTGTAGTGGAGATTCATATCCGGTGGCCCTCAATGTCAACAGGCACCAGTTCTTCTGACCATTGGTTACTAAGGCCGGCTAAAGTTAGACGATTTGTTTAACCGAATGAGGCTGGCATTATGCTATACGGTGTCATTTGGAAACTTTTATTTTCATTTGCGAAATCTAAATTTCATACCTTCTCACAGGATGACAAATCTAATAGAAATTAAATGGAAACGAGAAATTTCTGAGGTAACGGAAATGGTGTACTTATTTGAACTTTCAGTTCTTTCTTTAAAATAATAGGTATTAATTGTAATTTGTTTAAAGTTTCATTTCAGTTTGTCTATTAAAGTACTTATATTTCCTGTTTCAAATAGTTAGTTTCCTTGATATAATATAATATCCTCTACAATATATTAATTAATCAAAGTTTTTTGTTTTTGCTTTGCTATTTTGGTACTGGATTTGTCTACGTGTTTTTATAATATGAATGTGTGTTAGATTTAAGATTACTAATAAATAAACTACTCGGAAGAACGAACATTATATCGAAAATGTGTAGTATCTAAAGAAAATTCTCTATCTCGCATCTAGTTTATTTGAATTGCTAAAAAACAAAACTGTGGTATGGATTAGCGATAATTAGAGATTTTGTAACAATACAAGAAATACTAAAAAAATGATCATGAAACAGAAATCTGAGGCCAAGACCTAAAGAGGTGGTAGCGCCACGGATTTATTTATTTTACAAGAAATACTATGTCTGGTGGTATACGTGTTAAATGAGTCACAGAAGTATATTCAGATGCATTACTTTCAATTGTTTACATTTCCTGGGCCATAGATTTCTGTATTTATTTCGTGATAATTTTGTTCTAATAGGCAAGAAGGTTAGCAAGTAGGTGCCTGATACCGTCGACTTTTTGGGTCTAAGACGTATTCAGTCTCCGTACGACTGAGTATTAAAAATATATTACATACATTCACAATTAATAAAATAATAAACTTACAAAATATTTGACTGCGTGACTAAAAAGATTTTATACATATATACGTAAGAATATAGGCCAGCGGTTTTAGAAAAATCGCCAACTATGAAGGAAAAATATTTGCTAAAAAGTCACAAAGACGACGCCAAATGGGATGGGAGGACACAATAAACAACCTTAAAATGTATATTTTTATATGGGTATAATTGAGGAAGTATGAAAAGAATCCGTTTTTAATAACGCCAGAATTCTCGACGCATTTCCTTTTGAAATTAATTTCTAAAGCAAAGATCAATGTTAATAGAAATATTCAATTTAATATATGGGTATCTCAACACTCTTTGTTGCAACAAAGCAAAGTTAGATCTTTCAATGTATAAGGGATTAATTTGTATAATTTAATACCGTATATAAATAAAATTATAAAGACTGCATTGAAATAATGCATTGAATTCATTATTACTTTTTTTTATATGTGCTGTGGTGATGGGTGGGGCACATTAGAAGAGTAACAGAAAATTGAAAAGGAAGATAATTTATAACGTGTAACAGGCCAAGTTTTTTTTTATAGAACAGGGGGCAAACAGGTAGGAGGCTCACCTTATGTTTAGTGATACCACCGCCCATGGACACTCTCAATGCCAGAGGGCTCATCAAATTGGTACGCTCTTTATAAGATAGAAATAAATATTAAATGTAAATTATAAAAATAATAATAAAAAGTCTTTATTATTTTTATGGAGCAAACAAATAGATTGCCTGTTTCTTTTTGAGTTTGTATGAAGCGTTCTACGATTTTATTACAATTGTATAATTATCCAGTTAACTGAATTACTTGTGTCCGCTCATCGAGGTTCCGACTTTAATTATACCTGGCTATTTCAAATTATTTGACACTCATCAATACATAGCCTTTAGAGTTGAAGGTCCATTAGTCCTTGTTCTAAAATTAAATGAATTACGTACGTTACGTAATTATGTACGTTTATTTTGTAATATAAGATCATCATGGTATCACTTATCCACGTCATTAAATTCAAGCCTGTTGGCATCCCTACTCATCGGCAAAGAAGACAGAGGGTGTTGGCCGAGAGAAGAAGCTCGGTACTCTTTCAAAAAAAGGCGTCATCAAACAATACTACAATTTTTAAAACAAATATAGCAAATTCATTAGAAGTAGCCTAACAAGTTCATATTCGCAGCATCATTGGTATTCAAGATCAAGAAGCAATTATGCAAATGAGATTTTACATTTTGAAAATTATTATTTCAGATACAAACTCAAATTAATGGGCTACATAATATATCGCTGCGTGTTTCACAAATTATACTAATTTTAAATTTAGTATAAATTTATTCTAATAACATAAACAAAATTCAATTCGATTAAAACAAACAGGTAGCCATCAAGGACCAAATCAAGAAAGTTTAAACTTCTAATTGAACCTATCGTAAAGTCATAGAATATTTAATGATATTCGTCATTAATCAACTCTTGAGTACAGAAACTGAACAGTCAAAGCCAGTAGAATGCCTTCAACAATTTCCAAGTAGCAATTAGATTCAGGCTTTTAATTATTTATTTAATTTAACAACAAAGTAGAAGGCAATTGTATAATTCTCTGAAATACTATATTATTAAAAGACTGTTTAAACTGAATCCATTTTGACTGTCAAAGGCTTTTAATAATTGGCTCCAGACAATTAAGTGAATCACATATTATGTTATCAATCTTCAAGATATACGGACCCTAATCAATACGAAGTGGCAATTTGGTAGATGGGAGGACGATTTCGAGTTGTTTAAGGATTTAGTAAGCACAGGAAAGATGGAAGTAGCGGGTGACACATCAAAGGGCTGAGAGCTGGAAACAGAGTTTGGTGCCAAAGTAAGTTTTGTTAACAGATTTTTCTTAGTTTTATACGATTATCTATCGTCCGAATGCCCCGAGAGTACAGCCAAACGTAGTTAACTGATGAGTACATTGCATTCATTTAACATTTTTTTCATAGCAATTAACATTTGATTATTTCGCATATATTCTATTGTTGTATGCGAATGGTGGATATAGAGTAAAAATAAAATCCTCTATTACTTACAGCACCCCGATGATCCAGGAACTATACAGTGTGGTTGTATTTTTATTAAAACAGGGATTTGTTTAATTTGTATGTCTCCTACATTCGAGTATGTTGTTTATTACGCCCTGTATTATTTAATCGGCTTAAATATGGCTGTTAAGTATATGATAGCTATGAATGATGTTACAATCTCCTCCACTAGGCTAGTTTGTAGATGTACAATTGTAGATATAGTAAAAGGTCACGCCTTTAAAAATTTCAGTCGGGACTTGAAATTGTGACAAATAAATGCGATTTCTCAAAATTACACAGTATAGTTTATATATTTTTGTAAAGATAAAAAAATCCTTCAATTTTGGTGAAATAAATATGTTTAATGACTTTTATCAATTTATGTTCGAAAAAATTTAGGGTAAATAGGCTTTACACATAATATATTTTTTTAAACTAAGCGATGCTGAAAACGTGTGCCAATAACCTATGGGTTTGCCAGCAATAAGCTGACTGGCTCCCGGTCTATTTATTCATTTTGATATGACCGATCGTAAAAATTGAAATTACTCATAAAATATTGACTAAAATTGCAGTTAATCTAAAATAAATCTAAAATAAATAAAAGTCTAATATTGATTTATTATCCACAACAAAACCACAAAGGCACTTGCTTTCTCACTGTCAATCTAACAACAGACCATTGACCGGGCACAAAGCCGAGCAATACATCAGTTTGATGACACTTGAAACAAATATACGGTTTTGGTAAATGTACGTGCGGTTTTCTCACGTTCAATATCCTTTAGCTATGGTATGGTTGTGACACAAGTGCGATGTTCTCGCTATATCATAATTCTAAGACACCATTGAGATGGACTGACAAGGACATCTTTATGTGTACTAGGTACGGTGAAGGTTCAAACATTAAAGTATTGAGGTCATTCACCCTCGCCTGATATTTGAATAGTGTCTGCTTGAGTTCGTAATCTACCCTTATCTATATCCTAAATATCAATAGGAATTGTGACTAGTTTTCATATCAATCTTGCAAACTCTAACAAACAAAATATCTTTATTCATATAGGTAAACAAGTACACTTATAAACGTCAAAAAATTAAATAAATTGTGAATGTACATTTACTGCCAGTTCTCAAATCAAGAGCGTAGAACGGAAGAGAAGAACTGGCGGAATTGTTGGTGAAGTGATATTTTCAATGCAAAGGGCTCAAATTCACCAGCGGTTAGTACTGAGAGAAAAGGGATAATAATAACTAGGTAAACATAGTATGCCACGCAATCCCTTACTGCTAAGTTACTAATTAGTTTAGTGCCAATATTAAAGTTAGACTGTTAAGATATTGCGCAGTTCCGGTTTGTTCGACATAATAGCACAGGTGAATTTTGTTGCAACTGTTTAGAACTAAAGAAAAATATATATTTCTAAGAGCTAGAACTAAATGTAGTTAATTTTTAGGTATTATATGTAAAACTGCACTCTCTCAGGGACCAAATTTGTTTTTATTTTCTATTTATTGATTTTTAAATAAATAAATACTTTGTTAAATTAAGATTTCATTATAGTTAAATTAAAATAAATTATTATATGTAAAAGATTCGTTATCTTTTATTTCCAAAAACTGACTAATTACCTATGGTGCATACATTTTTCTCGTATTGTTTCTATATAATATGGACTCAGCTAATACTGTATTTTAATCAAACGTAATTGATAGAATTTATTTAAAATAAGAATAATTTTCAAAGCTTCCTATAGTAACATGAGTGGGAGTTGAACAATTGCAAATTATTAGTCACTATTTACCAAAATTTTCGTGTTTTGAATTATGCCATTACTAAAGGTATATTCAGTAGGTACTTTTTCCATTTAATACCAGTGATACGTAGCTACTGCAATATGTATTATTCCGATTACAACCTTTTTGGAAATACAAAGTTTGGTAGAAGATAAGTTATATACTAATATGGCCTGCTGAAATATTTGCTTCATGTAAGTAACCAGCATCATTTTGTAAGAAATCTGAAGGATGCGCCGGTCCTTTGTAAATAATCGTATTGATAACGTCAATTCTCAATGGTACCTAGTGTCCTAAAACATAAGGAATTACCTGTATGTTATGTATAACACTAAAATGTCTAATTATAAATAACTAAAATAAAAATAGATACCTCTAATCATACAGCACTAGACAATAACTGAATCATCTATTTTTAATAATATCACTATTGTATTAATGATATCAATTATCGTAAGGTTAATTCTACGAACAGCCTTTATTAGGAATGGTCCATTACTCCATTCAATTTTAACACAAGGCTGAAGTATGAACAGCCATAGAATATTAATGATTGGTGGCAACTGTATCAGATATCAATATGAAAATTCAATTTTCCTACGTCATAATTGCTGCAAATAAGTTCATTATCAGTGGCAGTTAGCTCAAGTTAATCAAATATGCGTGCACCGGTTTTGTTGTCAAAGATTCAAGGGTAGATCGTGGAACGGCGCATTCATTTACCGCCCACCGGCGCAGATGTACGTGTATGCTACGCTGAAACTTTTCCAAGTTTTCCACTGAACGCGCGAAGCTTGAAGCCGTGTAACGATAATTCGATTTTTAAATTATTCCAGTGAGTGACATGTGTGATTTCAAAAATGGAATAACAAGTGTGGTGTTGTGAAAATTTCAGTATGCAAGGTTAAAAATAATGTGCTATGTCAACTTTGGGTGCGTGATAATCGTTTCGCAAATAAGCCATAAGACAGCCGTCGTGCTGTTTGCTTCTTGTATGCCGTTTGTGTTAGCACAGAAGGCCTGATAAAGAACAAAGATTAATCTTATCTGCCGCGTTCAGGAGTTAAACAAAAATGGACACAAGGTATGTTTTCTTTCTTATTTTTGTTAGCGTATTTAAGTTCTTGCACTTTAGTTTACAATTACGGAACCAACCGAAATCTAATTGGTAATCAAACAGTACATACATCTACCAATTTGCATACGTACATAATTTAACGTTAAATTGAATTTACTAAACTACATTATACGGCTGTAGTCACAATCATCTGCACCACAAAATTTTCTTTATTTGTAAAATAATATAAATCTAAAAAAATTGTTGAAAATTCATTTCATGAAGGACAGAAAAGTATACGTTTTCAAAATTTTAAGATTGAAAAGAAATCGATATTTTATTGCTGTTAATAACGATTTTTATTAACTATTATTATTATAAATGACTGTAAGTGGGACAGTTAATGTTAATATTTACACATTTATATTTGATATCGTCTCTTGTTAACGTGACTTTAGAAAAAATAACAATAAATGTTGACTTACTAAATATATTGTTTTAACGATAAAGTCTGGGTTACATGAAAACGATTCAAACAAAACTAGAACGAGTTCAGAAATGTAGTAAAAGTGTTAGATAATAAAAAATATATTTGCAATAATTGTTATTACGTGTATAATAAAAATTAAGTTTTAAAAGTCCGTGCCAGTATAAATGAACATAGGAATTAGTTTATACGAATAGGATGTTTGAGGCTTATTTTTGTATTATAATGAGCCAATTCACCCTCAGATTCATGGGTTATGTGTACATGTCCAATAGAATATTTGATGATATAAATGACGCGAAAAATAAGTAACATTATTTAAAATTCGAAAGGTTAACGGCAGCTTAATGAAACTCCTAGCCGGTAGTTGTCATTAAATAAATATTATTAATGGCAAACATGAAAGTATTTTGTCTCTAGTGAAATACAATACTCAAAAACACTTACTAGAGAAAATATTGAACGCGTTACGTTGTGTTACGTTCCCTTTTATTTAGCCGATGTTCGATATGTTTTCACCCATATGCTTTCTATTAAGCGATGACATGATGTGCTTCTTCTGATGTTATCGAATCCGGTTTGTCGTCTAATGCTTATTGAATAATTAACATTACTTAAATTACCAATATATAAGTACCAATTCTTAAAAGGCCGGCAACGCGAGCCCTCTGGCTTTGAGAGTGTCCATGGGCGGCGGTATCACTTCATCACACATCACACACATTTCACAACATCAGGTGAGCCTCCTGCCCATTTGCCCCCTGTTCTTTAAAAAAAATGAGTATGAAAACTTTACCGATTTCATAAAATAGATTACTAGCGAATTGCTTCATACGTTATAAGAGACAAAACCGCGTGATAAGCTTAATTAACGATTGTAGTAGGGAGAATATTTTGAGAGCATTGCCTTGCGTTTGTTTATATTAAAATACTATTCTGAATCAGTATATTTATATTGGTGTTTTATTGGTGTATTAAATTATTCATTCCAATAAACGCCTCTGTTTTTAAACATGTTATGATTCTTGGTATCAAACATAAAAACTACACAAGGTAGCTCCGCCTTTTTGAAATTTGTATGATAATTAGATTATCACGGAGATAAAAACGTTCGGGATAATTTATGATTTTTTTTATATACGTCTGTAGTGTATAACGAAAAACACTTTTTAACGGATTATAGTTATGTATTATTGTATTTAAACTTATAATTATTTGTACATAATTTTAAATTTAAACCGACGTTTCGCGTTCTTTACAGCGTGCGTGGTCACGGTGACTGAAGACAAAGGTGTTAAATGTCAAAAAGTATTACAGCTGCAGAAAATGTTATGTTATCTGTATTTATTTCCCCGGAGTTGGTATCGACTAAAAGATGTAGGTAAGATGTAGGTATTATGTACAAATAATTATAAGTTTAAATACAATAATACATAACTATAATCCGTTAAAAAGTGTTTTTCTTTAAATGTGTAAAAGTTATGTTAATTAAGACAATACTACGTCTGTAGTGTCCAAGAATTTGCTAAATACTACGAATGTCGTCCATGATGGTCTCAATATATTCCACAACTCAACTTCCGGTCCAAATTGAGGCTGTATTTTGTTGATTAGATTGTATATTCAATTTAGATTTTGTTAATACGCATTCTTGCCTTTTTATTATTAAAGCTATTTCAAGTAATTTAAGAATTTGTGTTTTATATTCTTGTACATTAAGGAACTCGCAGCTCCTGTGGGTTTTCTTGTTTGATTCTTCTTTGATTAAATAATTGTATCTTTACATCTTAATATATATATTTCTAGTGTGCGTGTGTATGTGACTGAACTCCTCCTAAACGACTGGACCGATTTAGACGAAATTTTTTGTGTGTGTTCAAGGGGATCTGAGAATGGTTTAGATTCACAATTTTGTCCGCTGGACAATGTTTTTTTAATTAATTTTCAATTTATTAGTTGTTGTTGATTTTGGAATGTTTTACATTGGATCCGACAGACGGCGCTACCTACCATCGCAGTGTCAAATTTTAAGTAATATTCGAATTTTAATTTTAGTCTGTCCCGAAATTTAAAAAAAGTTTTGTTATCATTGTGTTATATCGTGTGTGACCATGTGCTGGATCGTTAGATATTGTCATAACATTTGAATAATAATTTTCATCAAAATGGCTTATTAAAAATTGAAATTTTGAAATTAAAGACGTGTAGACAGGACAACGTCTGTCGGATCCGCTAGTAATCTCGTATAGTTCCGTGTTGTGTCCACGAGAATGTAAGTGCGTGTTTTTATTTCACCATGCCTTCTGCTGATAGACGACAAAGCTATTTTCTTAATTTTACTATCATTAATTAACTATTACTGACTTAAGATGTCATTTGGAGCATGGTGTAATCGTTGCAGCTCCTTACAAACAGTGTATAAATGAAAAAACTTGGCAGTTAAAAGAATGGCGGAAAGTTTATTACCAGTTCTTCTCTTCCGTTCTACGCCCTTGAACTTGTAGTAAATGTAAAAATAGAAGCGTTTAATATGTTTTCTTTTTTGACGTTCACAAGTGTATATAGTGTTAGCATATATAAATTAATAATTGTGATTTTACTTAATTTATAAGAAATTACAGTTAGCACAGCACTATTTTGTAGTTTACATAAGATTTCAAACTTTTAAAACACATATATATGAATATAAATCAAATGAAGTAATGTTTATATCCTTTCAACTCCAGGTTACTGGATCTAAATAAATAAGGATGATAGATAACAAAAAAATAAATGAGTAATTCTTATAAAAATCCGGTGCAAAAATACCAATTATAATAGACTGTAATCAGAACATCAAACGCTATCTGTTAATTTTACGTCTCATTTGCCGAGCAAGTTCGGCAAACATTTCTCGAAACGTATGTTAAATTATGTAATGTACCTTTCATTATTAAAGTTTATTAAAACATGTTTTTTTATAATATGGGTAAAATGTCAATTTCAAAAAGTTTGTATAACAAAGTAGTTTTTATTACTATTTCTTACTGGGAAGCGCTCAGTTTGTACCTATAGTATATACTCCATAGCTTGTACTGACTGCAAGCGATAGGCGCCATCATTCAATTTATTATGTTGCATTAATTATTAGCATCATTACTGATTTAAGATATTAGAAACATTTGTATTTGAAGCAGGACATAACTATTATCATTAGTAGTATGATCCCATTATTTCCATGTTGATGATAGCTCAGCTGTCCTCTCCATGGGTCAGCTAATCTGCAGTGTTCGTACTTTTATTTCTGTATCTGTGGCATAACTATTTTCTTTAATATTTATTACATTTACCACAAACGATAACAAATGTTTAAAATTTACTAAAAAATTTGAACACATCTCTTGAAATTGTTTTCTTATATAGCAATACAAACGCATAATCCTTTGCACATTTCCTATTGTTTAGATTTATGTCATGTGAACATCATTATGTATTTGATTTCTCTATTTGCAAACATCTGTATTCAATAGTAGGATTCGTAGTAAGTAGTAAAAAAGTAGTTTCTTCACTATTTGTATGTAAATTAATAAAGGAGCAAATATATTTCTGCTTGTATGTTATAATTGTAGTCTTTTTGCTTAAGATTGTGCTTTCCATCTGGAATCTTTCAATTTCACTTCGAATCGATTAATAACGAAGATTAGAATAATTCAATCTATTTACTATTTTTGTGCCCAACGGGAAATTCAAATAAAATATTATGTTCATTTGAAACCTTTTAATATTACGAATACAATATTTTGAACAAAAAGGAAATCAACGTCAACTTGAAACTTAGAATAAAATATAGAAAATTTGCTTTACAAGTACTTTTGTATAAGGTAGAAAAAATATGAGAACGTAGCTGTTCTTGTTCTCAAAATCTCACACTAAACATACATACAATACTATACTATCATCACAGGTGTTAGGAACGATTACTTTAACACAGCGCAAGCTGTAAGCTCCAAGATACGTGGGCACAAGTTAATTGGATTACGGTCTGTGAGATTATGTCATTGTCACCTTACAGGAGATATATCATTTGAAATCGGGGAACCATTTGAGGAGAAAATATGATGATTGTTCAAATTAATTGGATAAGTTTCATTTAATATTATATAATTCCCAGGAGGATTATAGGAGGATATTATAGGATTCTTCTTATACTAGGAGTATTAGAAGAAAAAGTATTCAAAATTGTTCCATACAAATACGAATTATCTGCGCAATTCACCAATGTTTCGGGTTTTAGCCAACTATAATACAAATAAATAAATATATTCTGAGAGGCGAGAAGACATTGAATTTATTTAGCAGTTGTAATAATTTATTGAGTATAAAATTGTCGGTTGTTAATGTTTAATGCTAGTTTTTTTATCTATTACTATCTATTATTAGTACTTATGTTTTCTGTTATATATATATATATATATATAATATTTTATTTAATCTATTTTGGCTTTGATTATTGTTTTCTTTTATAATATTGATATGTGTAGCTGTGAGAATACTTATAAATAAATAAACGTTGGCAAAAGATGGCACCACCTGTATTAAACAGTTTAGTAGTGAACTCCTTGTTCAATTTTAGGAATGTCCATTTGTTATTGTAAATATTGGTTTCGTAACAAATCTGATATAGTTTTATACAAATAAGGGATTACCTACACCCACTTACATCCAAAATATTTCGTACATCCAAGTCGAATGATAGACTGTTAAATGATAATCATTTAAAAAATATCCTTATATCATTGACCTCGTACTAGAATATGAATTATGCTACAATGTTTGAATACACAAATCCAGGGAGAATTACATAATCCAAACAAATCTAGATGTTTCATGCTTTGAGCATATTATAGCATATTCAGCAGGCTACACTGCAGAATATGGTATTCTTATTTTACTTAAAATCTTTAATTTACTTAATATATCATTAATACATACATAAAACCAATACATAGAAATCGTCGATTTTATCTTTATGTTCGTGATTATTTAGAAAAAGTCACCAAGATAGCAGGTAGCCAGCACTCGTAGCGGCCTTGAATTTTAAGTATATTTTGTGTAAAATTTTGCAAAATTAAAAATAGATTTAATAACGTGAAACGCCAACAAGGTCAAGTGAAAACTTAAAGTGATGTCCAGTGCTTCAAGTCAAATTCGCTCAATAATAGAGTTAGTCTGTTTCAAGCTAAACAGACTAAGGGCCTGTTTCACAATGTCCGGATAAGTTCCAAATAAGCTATTTATTACTTATTATATCCTACATAAATAGTATTTTTGCGTTTCACGACTGTCAGATAGCGCTATTTGTCATGAAATGCCAAGTATCTTATTTGGAACTTTTATCTTTCGAATAATTTATGTGTTGCATAGCTATTTGGCACTTTATCCATACATTATGAAACCGGCCCTTACTCTATTATTGAGCGAATTTGAACATTATAAAATGAAATAAAATAAAAATAAAATATGTTTATTATGGAAAATAATATCCTTTGGCGTTGCGTAGAGATCTGGGTTCACTCTGCATCTTCTACCGCATTTACCATGGAGAGTGTTCAGAGAAGTTGTTCGGATTAATACCTGCAGCTAAGCTTCATCATCGGACGTCGAGGCAGAATACGAAATTCACCTCGATGTCCGCCGTTCCACAACTGCGCGTTTTTCGTTTTTAACGCGTTTTCAAGGCAGTTTTTGCCGCGCACCACCACCTTGTGGAGTATTTCCGATCCAATTCGACTTAGGGTCCTTCAAGAAAAGGGCGTACACATTCTTAAAAGGCCGGCAACGCACTCGCGAGCCCTCTAGCATCGAGAGTGTCCATGGGCGGTGGTATCACTTAACATCAGGTGAAGGCTCACCTGCCCGTTTTCCCCCTGTTCTAAAAACCAAAACCAAAACAAAACTAAGCCTAGTGCTAGCCTAGCTTAGTCCTCCAGGCAAGAGAAAACAGCACCACAAGACAGCAAGTACATGAAACGAAATGAAATAAATTACTATGGCATATTTTTTTACTAATTTGTCTTAGACAGTCGAATGAAATTTTTAAATCACATTTTAAACCTATGCAATGAAATTCCTACACTTCAAGAAGTAATTTATTACATTGTCTGTGGCAATACTTAATCTTCGTCGTAACCAAGCTGAAAGAAGTTTTGTCTGTTTTTTAATTAAATAACTGGTTAATGTTATCAATTTTTTTACAAAAAGTTTTTTTCATAGAACAGGGGGCTTACCAATTCTTAAAAGGCCGGCAACGCACTCGCGAACTCTTTTTGGTATCATTTAACATCCATAAAGGAACACAGGGCATATGATGGTAATGATACTGACTCGCGAGAGGGTTGCCGGTCTATTAAGAATTGGCACGGTCTTATCGTCAGGGACCCTAAGTCGAATTGGTTCGGAAATACTTTAGTGGGTAGCAGTAACTTTGGTGGTGATACCCGGAAAAAAGATCTTTAAAATCGCTCAGCTGAATAAAATAAGTCTTAATTAGACATGCTGTGTTTGAGCGCGCATCAATTGGTTGAATATTACACTCAATGGACAACAGGCAATTCGCGTGGGGTGATATGGTAGAATGGTTATTAAAAGATAAATGTATGTGAAAAATAGGTGTGCTTTCTGACATTATTAATAGTTCCCCAAAAAAAATAATTGATACGTTTTAATACTTGAATAATAGTTTGCTTGAATCGGTGGTGTATTTTTGATATAATCGTTCCATCTAATTATGTTTCTATTCCGTATATTTTGTCGCTCTCAGTAATTAAATACAAAAGACGCAGTCAAATGTAAACGACTGCAAATCTCACTGTATTCAGCTCACAAAATTTCCAATTTTTGATTTTTGTTTTACGGTCACATAATAAGAACGTTTACCACTTCATTATATCCTTGTAAGTTCAGGTGCACCTACTTTGCATACCACCCTTTGTTTTGCCCTAGTTAACTACGTTCCCTTATTCACAAAGTTAGAAATACATACACGTGTCTAGAGTCTATCTATCTATCTAGATAGATATACTTGCCGTAGTCTGAATGTCCGTAGTTTGAAAGTAATTAGCTTTATATAAAAAAAATACATATATACATAAATTTTTCTTCGGTTTTTTGTAGTTGGTTTCGCTTATGTAATGTTTTGTAAGTATTTATATATATCTTATATCTTTAAACGAGCAATCCTTGTATATATATTTGGAATCTTGGAATCGGCGATACGATTATAATGAAAGTTAGTATACGGGGCGTTTCGAGGGCGATAAATCGATCTAGCTAGGAATAATTTCTAGAAAATGTCATTTTATTATGTATTTTTATATGAAACTAATTGCAATCATGATTTTTTTCTTTAAATAGTTACCAGTTCATATTTTTTTATTATTCTGTCGGTATGATCGAAAAATATTATTCATATTTTCATCATTTTATTAGCATGTAATTCGTACTTAAATATAATTTCCAAAAACACAGTTTATAAAAAAAAATTAACCGAGCATTGTTCCAGGTACTAGATATATTAAAATATTAGATGTGATTATTTTAATTTAAATCCCGCAAGCTACAACAATATACAATTTACAATAACTTTACTTAATTGGATAACGTCGATAAATGCCGTCACAAGGGAATGATTATTATTATCATTTTGGAGGAGGAATCGTAATTCCTCCAAACTAAAGAAAGGATTTTCGTGAAATCTAACCACTGCCAGGAAGGCGCGTAGGCCGGTGGAGTGGCAAGTTGTATGTCACCCACCGTAATAACTTTGTTAGCGTTTCAGCGTATATTGTAGTGATTGATAGGCATAGATTCGCGACATCATAATTATTAATAATTTTTCGACACTTTTCCAACGCCAATTCCAACCAATAATAATAATAATTAATAATATTCATTTAGGTAACTTAATGAATGTCAAAAAAAAAATACATTAAATGCTTCTAATTTTACATTTACTGCCAGTTCTTAGTAAATGTATTGGTTCAAGGAAATGACGGCTTAAATGAGAACTTCCATAATATTCAATGTCTACGCAATAAAATTCGTGATCTATAAAATTATACGCCTGTCACATGACTATGTTTAGTATATATTAGTATGACTTTTAAATTAAGGTTGAAGTTATGTTTATCATAGAATTTTCCGTATTTGTACTATAATTATCTCTATAAACAAGCTAGTAAATAGTGATGAAATTTGGTTTCATTAACATATTCTTAATAATTTTGAGGTTCTATATCATTTATGCGTGATTCGCAACCATGATATCGTGCATTTGAAACCCTTTTTATATTATATAAGTTTCCCATTAACCCGACTCTTGTGGTGCGGGACCTTATTTTACATATATATACATACATATATTAGGAATATATATATATACTAGCTGCCCCGCAAACGTCGTTTTGCCATGTATATCATTTATAATTAAAAAATATGGGTCAATCGTAGAGGGGTGAAAATTAGGGGTTATATTTATTTACTAATGCTGTATCATAAAAAAACCTAGGGGGATGAAAAATAGATGTCCTATAATATTATATAGTTTTGCCTATAACATAGCCTGTTATTTCAGATAAAATTAAACACATTTATATTTCTATCATCTCTTTCTCTTTTGCGTTTATTATAGTTCGGGTATCAGTTTAGTTACTTAATTTACTTAAGTTTGTTTATTTTTATGGCAACATCTTACCATAGTTGTTCATCTTTAATTTTTTATCTATTAATTAATTCCTATTAATAAAATCTACAACGTTAAACGCTTACAGTGTAATAATTTTACGGGTAAAATTAATTATAGTTTTTTACAAATTGAAAAAAGATAAAGTCAGTTCGTCGGATTCGTGTTCTTTTAAAGTCGTCATATGATCGTTCAGTCACAAAGGAATTGGTGTGATTTAAATTTAATTGTTATCAGTTACTTGCTTAATCATATGAATAATATAAAATATACGTTAGTTAAAATTTGTAAAAGGATTTATAGTATTATAATAAAAACTGTACTTTTATTAAAACTATTGAATAGCCTTTTCCGGCAGAATAGCTCACATACTTTGACGTGGGCGTGAAAGCTGTTTATTTTTATCCCTGGAAACGTTTTATCACAATACTAGCCATTGACAGCTTTGTTGGCGTATAAGTGATGGTCTTAAGAATTAATGATTTATTTACTGTACAAAACCTTTTAATACAGTCCTTACTTCAATGACTTTTCATAAAGGCTTCCCTTGTGGGGTGTGTATATTCAAAATACGATGATGCGTGCCTTGGTGATTTAATATTCAATTGTGTAAAACATGTTTTAGTCGGATGAAGTGGCTTATGATGTAGGTGATAAAAAAAGATATCTGATCAATATTTATAATACTTTAAAAACTTTTATTAGATTATAGATATTTAACATTCGAAAGTGTCACTACTATACAATACTTACAGGCTCTATTAAAGGGGAACAGTGTTGGCCTAGTGGCTTCATCGTGCGACTCTCATACCTGAGGTCGTAGGTTCGATCCCCGGCTGTGCATCAATGTAGTTTCTTTCTATCTGCGTATTTAACATTTGCTCGAACGGTGAAGGAAAACATCGTGAGGACACCGACATGTCTTCGACCCAAAAAGTCGACGACGAATGTCAGGCACTGGAAGCTGATCACCTACTCGCCTATTAGATTTAAAAATGATCATGAATCAGATTCAGAAATCTGAGGCCAAGACCTGAAGAGGTTGTAGCGCCACTGATTTATTTTTATTAAGGGGGAGACACTCTGTTCTTATCCATTATTTGACTTAAACTCTGCACTTAAGACTAACGAGCACTCACATTAATATCTTAATTCGAATAGTTTTGTCCTTATCTATCTCACTGGGCCCGTAATGTGAAGTTGAATAGCTTCGACATTCCCGTGTTGAAGGAGCCTTTGTTCGTGGGTTCCAGCAATCTTTTAGATTCTGGAGACCACGTCTACATTATAGTCCATATGCAGGTTGTCGTCGCGACTGGTATAAATCATCCATCTAATTTATTAAAATACTATAAAACTACGTTAAGAATATTAATTTCCACATATTTTTAATTTTTTACTCATTTGGAACTTGATTTTCATATTTAATTTTAAGAGAGAATTTTATTTATTTGAAAGGAAAATTAATAGGATTTTCTTGCACCTTACTTTTGAGTTTCATTTAATTAAACAACCAAAAGGGCGGGAGGCTCATCGGATAGCTATGATACCCCTTCAGTGATACCCAGCAACACACATGATTGAAGGCTTTCTAATGCGTTGCCGGCCATTTAATTACGCTCTTTTCTTGAAGGAACCTTAGTGTAATTGGTTCATAATTCTTTTTCAATGGTCAGCATGTTCTTACTCTCTTTTAGAATGCTATCACTCCGCAGTTTCACATACAATCGTCAACGATTAATTATCGTAACGTATAAGATAATCTTACGATTATATAAAATTAAAAAAGGCTCTGAGTGTATACTCAGTGTATTTAAACAGTTTAATATACTTAAAATCAAATATGCACCAATATTATAACACCTCTGAAAAAGACATTTTTACTTAAAATATTACATATAACTGATTGAACTGTATTGATAGTCCAGTAGGCAAGTCATTTTAAACTTCACAAAATAGATTTACCACAAAAACCATTGTTCATGTTGTTCCGTAGTTTTAATTTGATTGCACTACAAGTGATGGAAACTGGAATAGATAATGGCATGGATAGGTAATGGCAGGTTGGTACTTAAATAAAAGTACCTGATTGAACGGGTACTTATTTTTTTTTAAATTGAAAATTATATTTAGGTACGAATTAAATACTTATAAAATGATAAAATATGACAAATTTTTTTCGATGTTACCGACAGAATAAAATGATTTTTTTTAGAAAAGATTCCTAGCTAGATCTATTTATCGCCCCTGAAACCCCCCGTATACTAAATTTCATGAAAATCGTTAGAGTCTATTCCTAGATTCCAATTATATAATATATATTATACAAGAATTGCTCGTTTAAATATATTAGATATATATTAGTATCGCAACTCAAATTTAGATCACCGTATTCAAAACAACCCTAGGTTCGATTTTGGGCAAAGTTCGTTACTTACTTGCTCAAATCAGTTAATCATATATGTCTTTTCAATTCTTAATCAAAGATTTACTGTAATCCAATAATATAAAAGATCTGAATGAATGTGAAGTAGAAAATGGAAAGAGTACAAATATCTTTTGTTCTAAGAAAAGCTGAGAATGGCTTATTTTTTCGTAGCGACGAAGCTTAGTTCAAATGCGCTACGCATGACTTGTCTTACTAAAACTCAACCGGCTAGCGATGTTCTTGTTTCACGAATAGCGATATATTTCAGAAATATTTTTAAATTTTTCTCTGTTTTAATTATTATTGTAACATAACTTCAGTATAGTTAATATTGTAACACGCGATTTTCCCAGGCAGTTAACTTATAAAGAAAACCCTTTTTTATGAGTTAACTGCCTGAAAACTTTTGATAAATTTATAATTATGTTAAATAATTATAAGTTTGCAATAATACATAGCTTCAATCCGGTAAGAAGAGTTTTTTTAAATGTGTAAAAACAATGTTAATAAAAGGCAATACTGAGTTAACTTATATTTTCTAAGCTTTTTAAGTTGAACAATCGTGCAAGCGTAATTTTTTTACCACAGCCTTACCCTAACCTAAGGTCCTATCCAGAGGAATTGCTGTGGCAGTGTATCGGCTTAGACTGTGGGGCGCAGTGGAGAGTTTGAGCACTCAGGCGCGCCGGCGCCTAATAAAAATTAGTAACGTAAAATATTAAATTAATGTAATATGAAATGTATTGCTTGGCTTGCGATAAAATATATCGAGTAAATTTAAAAAAACATGTTCTATTTTCGTCATAAAATGAATTCAAAGTGTCAAAAATTGGCTATGTTTGGATTTTTTTCTATCGAGCGAAGTTATTTAAATTGTGTATCGATCAAAATGGATACATAAACTACTCAACACCACCATATATTTTTTCCGTTCGCCCTACATAAAAAACGATGACAAAAAATGGAAAGAAACAATCTAGTTTTCTGGAGTTTGACGATCAGATGGGTCCTTAAGCTAGGCTAGGTTTGATCACAAATTCAATTCTACAAAACACTCTATAAAAATATCTGGCAAAAGAAATAATTTAACATTTCTCTCAGTCTGAAAAGTATAAAAAAACGATATGTTAAGGGACCAAGACATCTGTCTGCACCATGTGTTGGTTTTGTCTTATTTTCGTCGGGAATATGAAACAATTTATAAACTTCTTACAGAAACTCGTTTCTTTTTGACGTTATCAAAGATATTTGTGTACTTGACCATCATTATTCACTATATTTTATTTTGTTTTATCTGATATCACGTCAGGTACTTATCAGACTTATCTTGGTTCTGTTAAAATATTTATATTTTCTATTATACAGATAAACTGGACAGCGGTTATAAAATGTAGGTTAGTAATCAGCAAACTTATTTTTATAGGAAAAGTGACTGAATAGCGTTGGCGAGTATTTAGATATTAGACCAAAAGTTTGACAAAAAAAATTAAATATAAAACTTATTATTATGATATTATATGACTTTATGAATATTAATATGACAATGCATGCCTATTTTTATCATTTATACTACAGTACTCCTCTTCTACCCGTTTTTTTTCATCAAGATGAATGACTGAATGTTTAATAAATCACTGGCGCTACCTTTTTAGGTCTAGAACTCAGATCTCTGTGTCTGTTTCATAATCATTTATCAACCTTAGAGTGAAGTAGGTGATCACCTCCTTCCTGACACATGCAGGCGATTTTTTTGGGTCGTAGGCAAGCCGGTTTTCTTAAGTTTTCTTTGACCGTTCGAAGGAAATTTAAATGCGCAACTGCAAAGAAAGTTGGTGCACAAATCGAACCTACGAATTCAAGGTTGCACGATAAAGCCACTAGGCCAACACTGCTCAATGATTTAAAGCAAATAAATTATTATGTATACAACAGGGGTTCCATGACACGAACTTGTGGAACCTCATGTGAGTTCGTAACAAACTATCAATGTTAAGTACAGACCAATAGTAAACTTTTCCAATGCAATATTATGGCAAAATTATTGATCTCGTAAATAGAAGTGTAGGTATGATTCCGCTCTATCCCAACGTTGTTTGCTCACGATACCAATGTGTACGAACAATGACGCAAGTTCAGGGGAATTATTTTCAACATTACATAACAATAATAGTACTATAAAAACGTTTGTTTTAGACAACAATTTGTAGCAAAAGCATTGGTATGAACAAAGAATATTTATGCCTGGATCTTTTTAGGAATTTAGTTCGTTGATGTTTGTTTATTAAGGTGTTAACAAATTGATCGAAGAAAATCTTAGAAGTATGTTATAGAATTTCCCGTGTCATAATTTGTTTAAACTTTTTGTATAAAATTGATAGTTAACCTAATTTACAGAGAAGTAGTCAGTAAAGATTTAACAAATATTATAAAAAAATGAATAGAAGTTTAATTAAAACAGTCAAAAGCGCATTTAAATATAAACGCGTTGAAAGCCTTCAAATTTTAATGAAAATCTATGCAAGGTTGTTTTATCTTTATTTGTTTCTGAAACTAAAACTTACCCTAGATTTAATCTAAGGTCAAAATGTGTTTTTATCTGAACTTAAAATTACACCAGTCATAAACAAAGTTAACTGCGTCAGGCTTTGTCGCAGTTATATTTGGAATTGGCAGTTGGTGCCTATTGTGTGATTTGTGACAGATTATCGTTGTAATATTATAATATGGTTACGTTTCATTACAAGATCAAATTTTTTATAAGTTTTTTTCCTACTTCTTTTCTCCAAAAGAAGAATTTATTTTCTCCTTGCTTATTGTTTAGGATTTTTAATAATACTCAAATATATTTTGCCATTCATTTTTATTTATATAGATATATATTACAGGTATCGCATCTGCAAAGCTATATAAACAGAATATTTTTATATACAAATTATGACATTTCTCGTGTGAATGGTTTATAGAATATTAATTAAGTAATAGATTGCTTCATTTATATAAACAAGGGAATTTACAATTAAGTTCAATAGAGTACATTGTTTTTTTTTTCATTGTTTTGAATTAATTAGTTCTCTTTATAGAGACAATATTAACGCCATAAATAATAAACGCATAACTTTCTTCTATATTTTGTAAAGTAGATTGATGGTTGGTGGAAATAATGATGGAAAATCATAACATTGAAAAGTCAAGGGAACTTCAACGTTCCTCATTAAAGCCGTCAACTGGAATCATTAAACCTTGCATGAAACGTGAAAGACGTTTTTGAAATAGTAAATAAGTATTTATATACCGACCAAAATTAAAAATTTAAGAATATTTTAAATTTTAATTATTTAAAGAAGTCTAAAATAAGATACTTAATCTTACATAATACGAGTTGTCAGACGATTATATCGAGAAGGGATTCATTGAGAGATTTATCTAAATTAATATTTTAATGAAATTATATTTCTTTTATTGATTATAGGCCATCTTTTAATCGACACAGTTCTCATTAAGATTACAACATTCACTTACACGGGATAATATACTAATACCATATTACTCATTTACCTAATTTTATATTACAATAGTAAAAAAACAAGGGACAACAAAAGACGTATTAGATAAAATACAGAAAATAAAATTGTTTTTAGAGTACCTAACACAACACGAAAGTAAGGAAAGGACAAAATAATAAATACCAGTAATTTAACAAATAACACATAAATCAATAATTTATTGTCACAGATAAAGAACGCCAAACGTCTCTTACTTACTCTTACTCATACTGTGTTGGTACTTGTGATCGCCGCAGCGGGACCATTCAATAGTTGAAACGTCAGCATACTCTTTCCATAATATTTTGTTATTTAGAGTCGGTAAGATTTTTGTAGAGAGACGACTTTTGACAACCTTTCTTTTTCGTAGAAAAACAACTACGGCTCGTTAATGAAACCAAGCGTTAACTGACATACCTAAAATCACAACTTTTACCAAATAAAATTTATTTTATATATCGCGCTACTGTGATGCCACTGTCATTAAATGCTTATAATATTTTATTTATGTGTTATTGTCTTAGACTGGATACATATTATATAAATTGATATTTTACGTATCACACAAAATTACTAAACTAAAACCACTTATAGGCAGATTTAGGTGAATATCAAAGTTACGCAATGTGTACGTCATTTAGTCGAGCCACATTCCTACTAAATGTAATAAAATAATGGGTACAGCAAGCAACAACAAAATTCCAAACATACGAACACTACAAAATAAATAAATAAAAGCACTATTTATACAAAAAAAAATTGACACAGAACTACTTAAATCTACATATAAATAATTTAAAAAAATTAAATAACTCTCCATGGTAGCTTATCACTTAAAAAATTAAGCCTCGTACAAATTATTTCAAAATGTCTATTAAGTATGAGGGTGTCAATATTTATCAATTACCATCTAAAATTCGTAATATTAGCGCGTTTAACAATTCAAAATACTATTAAATATAAAATAACATAGGGACGGCTGATGGCAAGGTTTATTTCGTTCATATATATGTATATATATAGTTTACATGTAAAAAAATATTTTTTTTTAATGAAAAAATGCAGTTCTTTAAACACTATACATCCCACAGCTTATAAATTAATAACGTCAAAGTCAAATCAGTTCAAAAGAGTTAATACTAGTTCAGTGGATTTGGCAATATTGCTGGATTTATAATTAACCGATTATTCAATGGTGACCCACTGGTTTGGTGATTCACTCCTCCACGGTTCGGTTTGCTTTATTTTAGTTCATCTGGTAGGATTTATCTGCCTTAAAATGATGACAAAAATGTTTTTTTTTATTGAAATATTAAGCTATTGCATAGATTTTATCGCAGGCATTGAATGTGGCGACCGAATCAAAAAATTCCGTAACGAAAATAACCTAACACACTATGACGCAATAAAGGAGCGCCCAATATGCATTAGAGCAGGATAGAACGCATACTGCGTCTCACATCTCTCTGACGAGATCGGTAACGTTAACGTAACGTAATCGCGGCCGGTACGCGCTAGACACAAGACAGACTATATAGGCTTGTTCGTCTGAGTCTGGTAGATTGAATTAATGTCAAAGAAAAAAAAATACTGCATAAATAAAAAATAAATGAACAATTACAATTGCATAGTTAGATAAAAAATGCTATGCAATAGCTTTATCGCGGCAGTCCCCGAGTGCCACACGTTTTTTTAGAGCTTTATGACACTATACGCGAGAAAAAATAAAGAAACACATGAAAAGGAAACAAAGGGATAAGCTAGTTAAAAACATAATATTTACATAAATAGACAAAAATGTTTCTGCCAAATTAGCTACTGACAGTTTAATACAACCTAACCAATTTAAATAGTAATAAAAAAAAACTATTCTGACTCAATATACGTCGGAAAGTAATTGCTTCTATAAAAATTAGATGTAACTGAAGCGGAAAAATGTTCGTGTTCATTTCTCGTTTACGAGATCTTCCTTAGATTGTGTGAAAATTGCTTTGATCAATAGAGGAAATATCAACCTCTGTTCAATTAAAGAGGCTTCTCTGATTTCAATATTTAATTTTCTTGGAATTTGATTGTCACTTTTTGATAGCTATATTCAGAAAGGATCATGATGTCTCCTAGATTCTGGGCGGGATCATGTTTCTTTGACCTTTTGAAATCATGTAAAACTTTATGATTTATTTTAGATTGTATTTAAACCTCTCTCCTTTTCTCTTTATTCACAAATCAGTTCTCAAACATCACACATCTTAAAATGAGGACAGGAAAAATGATGCGTTAAATTGCAATCATAATGATACGGTTCACAATCTATCGATAGTTTACAATCTTACGGTGACATATATATACATATATATATATATATATATATATATATTGTGTGAAAGTGACATGGGAAGTGATGAAGGAGCAGCGCTAACTATAAACTAATCATGCAACTTCCTCACAAGATTCAATATATATGTGTAGCCAGAAATCTCAAATCGTTTGGATCATTTGGTCAAAACTTATTTGGATTTATGCTTGATTATTTATTGATTGAAGATTAGGTCCAAACTAAAACGGTTATAGCGTCACTGGTAAATTTTATTTTTCTTATAAATACATACCTTTACCTATACCTTTCTTTTGAATCATTATTATATAATATTTGTTGCTCTATTGCGCACACTTTACACATAATAAATATTTGCCCTTAACAATTTCGCATTGGTGATTGGGATTTATAGTTATGAAGAATATGTGTGTGTATGTTTAAAACATGAAATTTGTTAAATTATAGCCTTGAGCTTTACCGTGTGACGGAATTCGGTTTAAAAGTGAAATATGATTCTGACTTTGAACATTAAATCAATGAAAATCCTCACGAATTTCACCTGAAAGTGTCCAGGGTACCTTAATAAATCTCCATAATGGCCGTATTTATAAAGCGCGATAAAGAAGAGTATTCTCGTGTGACAATTATATTAGACTTGGATTATTATCTGATATAGATTTTTTTTAATAGGACAGGGGGCTACGGACAGGAGGCTCACCTGATGTTAAGTGATACCGCCGCCCATGGACACTCTCAATGCCAGAGGGCTCGCGAGTGCGTTGCCGGCCTTTTAAGAATTAATAGTTTAAGCCATTTGATTAATAAACTATACCAGATAGAATAACAATAATTTTGTTAAAATAATTGTTTTGTGAGACATTAATTCTGTGGCATCCCAATAACATTACCGTGATTAGCAATTTGTATATTGTAATGTAAATTTTTGTGTCAAATGTCATCGATTCTTGTACTTGAAACATGCCGGTTTCCTCACGATACTTTCATTCGCGAGTGCGCAAAAACCGTAAGATTGACATATACTACAAAACGTCATTTGGTGCACAGTCAATGGATCGTTTGTTTGTTAGCATTGCAAAGGGCCCTAAAAAACTCGGCCTTTTAAAAAAATGAAATGTCTAAATTTAAGATTTTTCTAAAATTCGGTTAATAAGTAAGTAATAAGTAATTTACTACTGAATGTTTAAATTAAGAGCTTATGAAGAGAACTCAATTTAATCTGCAAGCATTTCATTTTTGTACAAGAAAACTTGACCCATGCTCAAATGCATGCTTATATTTGTTAGGTTACTTTACAAAATATTTAATAAACAAGTTGTTTAATGTTTATAACGTTTTAGTGAAACTGCTTCTAACGTTTTATTATATGCCAACTTTTAAATATATTTTTTTTTCCTTTTTTTCCTTTAAAATTTTAACTTTATTTTGTTAGTATTTTGTATTATGTTTTTATAATTTTCAGTGAAATTTATGTTTACTGTAATTGTCATAAACTTAAGATCAAATAGATTGTAACTTATACGACATAAGATGTTTTATATTATATGGTGTGGTGTACTTTAATCATATTTATATACAGATTTTGAAATTAATCAAGTCACGCATCTGTTTACACGTCTTATGATAATTCAGTGGAACATTAATATTCAAAGGATGGAACTGATTTGTTCTTTATTCAAAGTATATTTGTGTAAAATGTAGACATTTCTTAAGGATTCATTTCAAAAGAACGTATTTTACGCTACAGTCTAGCATTCAATCTAGTCTTTAAAATTACTGGTTATTTGAATATAGAAGCTGTCTTTGAGTACTCAACATAAAGAAATAAAGAACTTGTCTTTGATGATATTAGTTTGTAAATTTATCCATGTAAGGCGAAGTTTTACATACAAAACTTAAACCTTTAAAATGATCATAACATTCACAAATTATAACAAATTCTAAGCACAGTTCAAGTTTCTAATTAAATTTCGAGAATTTAGTGCACGGTTTTGGCTTTACTTGTTATATTTTGACGTTGTGGTATATAAATATTAGTGAAAGACTTAATTGGTCATCAGACTTAAGTTTTCCTGCAAAGCTATAGTTATATTCCTACTAGGGTTGGAGTTCTGCATTTACAGCAGCTACAACCTCTTTAGGTCCTGGCCTCAGATTTCTGAATCTGTTCCATGATCATTTTTAAATCTAATAGGCAATTTGGTGATCAGCCTCCAGTGCCTGACACTTCGTCGACTAATTGGGTCTAAGACATGTCGGTTTCCTCACGATGTTTTCCTTCACAGTTCGAGAAAATGTTAAATGCGCACATAGAAAGAGTCCATTGGTGCACAGCCCGTGATCGAACCTACGACCTCAGGTATGAGAGTCGCACGCTGAAGCCACTAGGCCAACACTGCTCTATGAAATAATAAAATTCTGTTAATTTTTTTGCGCCTTCATTTAAATATAAATGTAGCAATTGAGCAATTACATTCACAAAACGCTTGAAAAGTCAAAGTCAAAGCGTGTAAGTGGAATGCGATTCCCAAAAAAACGATGTTAAATTATTATATGTTATATTTATTTATTTTATAATTCTTTATTACTCAAAATGTCATATGGAACATTGTGTAATGGTTGCAGCTCCTTACAACCGTTGTGTAAAAGAAAAAACTATTATTATATATAGGCGAGTAAAAAGAGTGGTCGAGAGTTTATTGCCAGTTCTTCTCTTCCGTTCTACGCCCTTGATTTGATAACTGGCAGTAAATGTATATTTCTTTTTTTGACGTTCATAAGTGTAAATTATGTTACCTACTTGAATAAATGATTTTTGAATTTGAATGATTTCCCCGTATAAGCAATAAAATAGACGCAGAAACGTTAACTATACGCGGCACCTGTGCGGTTCAGTTCTATTTCCTCAACGTAAAAGAAAAGAATCTTAATTTAAAGACAACACGATTGTACGTTTCGTTTGATTCTGATTGGTCAACAGCATCTATAGTCCACGTTGACTCGAAAAGTATTCATTATTACGTCCGTTTGACCAGCTATAATTGAATGCAATGTCTCTGGGATCCGGACGACCTTTTTCCTGTCGATTCTTTGACATTTAGATAAAGCATTTTAAGGGTATAACTTTCAATTGCATTAATGGACAAAAATGTAACAATAAGTATACCAATTCGACTTAGGGTTAGAAAAGTATAAATATTCTTAATAGGCCGTCCACGAACTCGCAAACATGGGCTTTGAGAGTGCCCATGGGTGGCAGTATCACTTAACATCAGGTGAGCTTCCTGCTCGTTTGCCCCCTGTTCTATAAAAAAAACCATTTGGATTTCAATCATTTTTCGACAAAAATTTCAGTTATTCGATTGTTTTTTACTGGCTGACTACAGATTCATTTATCTTCACCGTAATTCTTATAAGTTTTAGAATAAATAGATTGTAACATAAACGACAGTTTTATATATAGTGTGCACAGGCACATGTACAGCACAGGCCAGTACTGGGAAATTGCAGCTGAGAATTGTACACTGCGAATGAGAGACTTTCTTGGGAAAAAATGGTGTTGAACTCCTTATAAATACAATCACTAAGATTTTTCTATTGTGTATCAACGGTAGTAACCTACCGGTAATTAAAGTAGTAAAGAATGGAGTTTGCCTCATAATCCTTTTATCTATTTAGAGGAGACGGATGCCGGCTAGCAGCACTGCCACTCATAAGCCCGCTAGAGACAAAGCGGCTTCTAAGTCTAAACAGAATTGATCTAAAGATAATGATTGATACATTTACGGGCCTCTGTCTCCTCAATACACTAGAATTGGTCCTTGGCGCGACAGACAGTATCTTGTGCAGAGGCTGTTTCAGCGCAGTCTAAGTCACGTAGTCCTTAAATGCATGGCTGTGGCTTGCCAATGAACATATATCCTTGGAGCAGTTGGGTCGCTCTGTGAAGCCTGCAAAGTGACCAGTAAACTTCTGTGCTTCTGAAAGGAGCTAGACTGGCGTAATTAGCCGGACGAAATGGGTGATTACGTGCGGAAACTAAGCCCATACTACTCACCAGTCCAGACCTTTTTGCAATTCAATGTTTATATGTTTGTTTCAGTACGCCTGGCTCAGCTCAAGATGATGATGCGGACTGGGCCCATAACGTTTCATTAGAAGAATATTTAAGTAATAATTCCTCACAAGATGTTTTTGGTAAGTGTAATATATTAATCTGACAATTCTATTTGGTGGGTATGTTTGTAAAAAAAAATATAAGTTCTTTTATCAATGCTTCTTCCTAAATCACATTATTTAGTAAGTAAATGTATGAATCGTATAGCTATATTAAAAGCATAACACTAACTTTAAGTTTTTTTTATACAAAACCAATCATGCTTAAATCAAATAACAATATGCCTGAAAATTAGAGCGAAGAATCAAATTCAATGAAATATAATGAGTTTTCGACGACTATTCTAAGTTATAATTGGAGATCTTTAAAACAAAGGCAAGCTGTGAATTCGTGTGCCTTATTTCAATAGGAAAATGGTTCGCCGTTTCGAATACTTTGCGAATCTGCGTTAGCAATTAAATGAATTAAAATGGTGCTTATTTTATAAAACTGGCTTCATACGGCCTTTAGTAGAATCAAAGACAATGAGGATATAATTAAAAGATATAAAGTTAATATTAGATATAAAATTGATCGAATCTTCAGTTTTGACAGTGTGTTCCAAGTTCAAATCAGTTTAGTGAAGTAAGTAATATTATATGCGAAGTGACTATACAGATATTTCCGACGACTTGTATATATTTTTGTCACGTTTTTTGCGTCCTGAAACTTTTAGCAAAGTGTGCAGTCTTCTAATAAATTCATTGAATTGCTCCCCGTTACTTAATTCCGTAGCCACTGTTATAGCTGGATATTTTCCACAGCTGGCTGCCGGTCTAGAAGACTTTATGATGTAGAGAAATGTGGAAGCAGCTAACCCCTTAATTGCCTCCTTAGACAATTTTCTTAGTAGTATATTAAAGTTTAAATATATTTTCCTCTGTTACTGTGTCTTTCAATTATTGGTACAATAATCATATTCTAATATAAGCATATTATATATTTAAGTGAGGGTAATGATAAACCTTTCTTAACCCATGTGAAAGTTAGAAAACAACCGCCGCGACTTAATGTAGCTGAAAATATTTCAGCTACATTAAGTCTAAGTTTGAATCAATTTACTAAAGCTTCAAGGAGAATTTTTCGAAGTTACTTACTTTTTCTTTTATACTTATCCAATAGAATTTGAATAAACCAGTTCCAAGTTCCACTGAATTTATCTAATAAAGGATTGATCACCGAATTATGGAAATTCTTAGATGACTGATTCAATGTGTTTTAATGAGAGTTGTGTAAAAAATAAAATTTTTAAGATTAATTGTTCTTTTTTTATGGAATCAATCTGTTAAAACCTACTAAATTGATTCAATCATTTAAAATCGCCATCAGATATCTATCTGACCTCTCTAGATAGGTCATACAAATACCATGTTGAGTTAAATTAATAGGTAATATATAATGAGACTGCAAATTCTCTGTCTACTATTAGGTACATATAACATTAGTGTATAGTCTGAATCTTCTGAATAGCTATACGATAAGCAAGTACATTAAAATAAAAGAAACATATGGCACTCGGGGACTGCCGCGATAAAGCTATTGCATGCATTTTTTATCAACCTATGCAATTATAATTGTTTATTAATTTTTTCTTTATGCAGTATTTTTTTTCTTTGATATTGATTCAATCTACCAGACTCAGACTAACAAGCCTATATAGGTCTGTCTCGTGTCTAAAAAGTATCACCACTGTGCCGGTCGGAGTGGGGGTGTTAGGTTTTTTTCGTGACGGAATTTCTAGATTCGGTCCCCACGCTCAAGGCCCGCGATAAAATCTATGCAATAGCTTAAAATACTTCAACGTTTAATTTATTTGTTTCAGACACCTTGTACGACGTTCCAACGGAAATGATAGTATTATTATCGTTTCTGTACGGCTCAATATCGGTATTGGCTGTGATAGGAAACTTTCTGGTGATGTGGGTGGTCGCAACATCGCGTCGAATGCAAAGTGTAACTAACTGTTACATTGCTAATTTGGCGCTGGCTGACATAGTAATAGGATTATTTGCAATACCATTCCAAGTGAGTGTATTATTAATAATTGTGTTATATATTAATAGTTGTGTATTATAATAAATATCTTTTATATTTTAACAAATTCCCCGACTATGTTGTTTTCGGAGTTATTAAATAACTAACGTTTATGTACAACTGAAGTAAATGGTAACGGTAACCTACTTCTCTTTATAAGATCGTCTGTGTTACTTTTATTCTCATAGCTTGTTTAGTTTAGTTTCTTGGACTATTGGACAGTCGGTTTCTCTAACTGTAGAGCTACAAAGACAGACAGCACTTTATCTAACCCTAAACCTTTAAAGATACGAAAAGAATCTACCGTGATCTGTCAGCATCTGGGTAATCACTCCCGTTGGGTTTATATTATTATTGAAAAGGCCGTAACAACATAATGAATTACATAAATAAATAGGAAGGAATAACTTTGTTATTGCAGATGTTTAGCCGTTGCCATATCTGTGTTTAAGTGAGTGTATTTAGATTTATTAGCCGCGTCCACACAGAGCGAGCAGCTTCGCGAGGCATTTACCGCGCGAAGCATCTCGGTTAGTGTGCGCTGTGACGAAAAGAGTACCTAGTTGAATAATATGGGTCATCATAGTAAGAAAAATGGGAGTACGTCTTTAAAAAAAAAATTTAAAAATTATGATTATTACTATTATTTTTACTTTTCGATAAAAGTCTATGAATTTAACAAAATGAAAAAGATTTCTGTTTATCATGAATGAAAAAGATTTATGTTGTTTCACATACAATTTTTATAAGAGCTTTTATTTAATAGGTTATCAACCTAATTTAAAAATCGAGTTTTATAAAACAAAATTTTTCAGTTATTACCTACATTTCACGGAATATGAAAGTCTATTAATCGGATTACAAAACCGTTTCTAAAGGCAATTCTTAGCAAATTAGATTTTACACCTTAATTATCCGTTTCTCATTGTCAATGTCGATCAAAAAATCTTAGAATTATAAAGCTCTAGGTTTTCTTGAAGCTAAAAATCACTTTAAAACTGCTTAAAAATTTAATGATATACTTGACTTGCTAATGTCCCATCAAAATTTGATGCACTGAATTACATTATCTACATGCTTTAGAGCGTTCAACCCTTCTCATGAGATTTCTGTTTCATTTGTGTTTTGGGAAGTAATCGACGGCCCGCATTTTTGTTTGCGAACTAGTGAACCGTGAAATCAACTCCTGGTGAAAGACTTACCTGAAGGATAATACCACCAATTGTTTAAAACAAGAGCACGCTCCCCAAGGGCCGGCAACGCACCCACTTAATTGGGCTTGGCCCGTTTGCCTCTTTCCTATATTTTTTTAATTTATAAATTTATATCATAGGTCGATTCGAGGCAGCGATATTGTAAGCACGTCTATACAAATCACTACAATGACGTCATAATCTGATTGACGTTATCAAAGTTATTCCGACCCCTAATGTTGAACTAGAGACTGGGCCTTCAGGCCAGTCAGGGTTTAAACTGATCGATGATGCTACCCCTAGGTCAGAGTAGGAACAGCACCAACTATTTCATCAGGCTTTCTGTCCTCAAAACAACTTCATATTTTCCCTAATACGACCTTGACCTGAAAAGACGAGAATACAATTGATTTTTTATGGATTTATTTAAAATAATAATAATTTCTTTCAGTTTCAAGCGGCACTCCTTCAGCGATGGCTGCTACCTCATTTCATGTGTGCATTTTGCCCGTTCGTGCAAGCTCTGAGTGTAAATGTTAGTGTGTTTACATTAACCGCGATTGCCGTAGACAGGCACCGTGCTATCATAACACCTCTCAGGTAAATCATTATAAGTCAATCTTAAGTATAAGTATATGCTACAGTCTTACTTAGCCGATCAATTAACAGCCCAGCCTTTTAACTAAAGGCCGCTGTTTAACTAGCGGCCTGAAAGATATTCCGTCGTACCGTTTGTAACAACATTTAATTAGCTGGCCGGCTAATGCTTAGGCCAGTCGATAGATTTATTATATTTGTCATAAAAAATACAGATGAAGCATATGGCATAAAAAATATTTATTTTAAAATAAATTGCTTGAGTAAAATTCAAGTTATTACTGTCACTACACTATACACATATAGCTTAAACTATATGACGTCGGCAAACCTTTGTAAATACTGTATATATGTGTATATATATTATACATCATAAGTCAGTATACGTAATAACAATCCGATTTCACCTTATCAGATGGCATTTAATAGATACAGTCATAAACAGTTTATGGAGATATTACCAATAATTTGATAGCCTCATGTTTATTAATGATGACAATTCAATCCACAGACCATGTCATTTTTTTCGAAGATTAATATAATACATGTTATAGTTACTTGTCACATGACAAATTGTGAGAGTCATTCCCATACAAATTCGTATAGTAGGTCACGCCTGTAATAAAGTGATATTTCTCAAGCCTTTTAAGAAAAATTATTAAAGTGCTCTGTGTCATCTTTCACCTGTCAATGACCCGAAATCAATTTTCAATTCTTAAGTGCATTATTAATTATGTTTATTATTAAATACAATACAGTAATAACTGCGCGGTTTCAGTAAAATTAATTCCGTAAGAAAACACTATTGAATTTTCTTGTTAATAGTGTTTCGTTGTTTTGTAGGTGACTCGATACATTAAAAAATAGCACAAAAATACTTTCAAAGCAACATAATATTATCGATCGGAAACGATCTTGTATCTGTCGTAGGTAAATCAGTTTATTTCTCACCTAGGCTCGCTCGTATTGAGCTCTACCGACGTAGGTTTCATAACTAAGGCGAAATTAAAAAAAAACCCCAACGAGATTAGAATGCAAACATCACTTATGAATCGTTAAATCACTAAAGCGCCATTTACACGAGTTTCTTGCCTGTAGGATACAATTATATCGACGCAATAAATAAGTTGCATGGTCTAAACTAAACGTAACATTCTTGATCAATGGGAAAAGTTTCTTTTCAAAAATATTCTTGATGTAAACAACACGTACAACAATTTCTTATGGAATTCTCGTACGCAATTATCTCTTCATCTCCAAACATTGTCTTTTATTTTGTTTGTTATTTTCTTCGATATGAAATACGTGCAATTCTTGAACGCGCTTTCGTTCAAGAATTAGTATACGCACGTACTAGCCCGTGTTTAGACAAGTCAAAACTTGTGCAATTATTTCCGTGTCAAAACTTGAATACAATAACTATCTTTCGCTGACATATGTCAAATTTGATTAATGTTTTCCCTCGCTTTGCGCTAGAGAAATAACAAAGAAAAAATTAAGAGAGACGAAACTAAAGTATCCTCTAGTTAAATAGACCCAAATCCTACTCGTAAGTCGTAGGTTCGATACCAGGCTTAAAAGCGCACGTAAATTATATACATTTATACATTTGACATTCGCTCAAACGGTGGAGGAAAACATCGTGAGGATACCGGTTTGCAGTAGACGCAGTGTGTCAGGCACAGAAGGCTAATCAGCAAAAAAGATACAGAAATCTGAGGCCCGGTCCCCAAAAAGGTGGTAGCGCCACATATTTTATTATTTATTTAAATAAAATAATTTATATATATTCATCTATTTACATTGCAAAACTGCACACATTTCCTTAAATTATAAAATATCTACATGGGTTAACATTCCAAAAAGATCTTCATTAATAAATTAAATCGATTTATTTATTTATACATTCGGTTAGAAAATATTTATCAGTATGAACTTACTTCAGGCACGTAGCCTAAGTAAGCTAAAATGTTAGGTCGTAGACGGTTAAAAGAAGTTCTATATAACTCCAAAGACTTAAGTGGTTTTTGGTATCAAAGGAATTTCATATACTTTTAAGTTTGTTACATCAATAAATATGACTAATTAGAGTATCTTACTATTAATTATTCTTGGTGAATTTAAAACTAAAAGCCATACCAATGAATTAGACGTAGAATTCTTCTGAAAAGAGCGTACCAATTCCTAAAAGGCCGGCAATGTATTGGCGAGACTTCTTGCTATTTACATTTGGTTTAACGAGTTTAAGCAAGGAATTTAAATAAGGAAGCAATCTCAATGATGATCCGCGTGAGGTATGTCATCTATCAGTGACTACTTATTTATTTATTTATTTAGTACTCCTACAGCTAACATAAATTATATAAAATTACAAACAAATATACTGAGAATATAGCCAAAGATGGAATATATAGATGATACATACATTTAACAGCAAAAATATTTAAAAAAATATTTAATACATTTGACTAAATGTGATTTAATTTATTCAACTAAGCCTAAATTAGTTGTGTTGTGTGCAGTGTGATGATGTAAAAGTGTGTGTACGTGATGGTGTGTATGTGGGGTGTGCTCGTGATGTGTGTGATTTTGCGCTATGGATATTCTTAATACATTTTTTAACAACATTCCGCGATAACCTAAACAAGTCATCTACTGAAAATAACATCACTGTTGTGCGACGCATCACAGAGACGCATCATCGCTTTATACGTGATGGATTTTAAAAAGAAACTGTGTATGGACTGATGTCGCCAAATGTTAGATAAGTTCAACGGCGGTAACTCAAGGAGCGCGGCCACACGATGCGGTAACGCAATTTATTCCAATGCGCAATTATTTCGAGCTATACTAGTCTATACGAGTCATGACTGCCACTTTCATTTATTTTAAAGAACAAAAGATAAAATTTGAGGTATTCAATTACGGTAGGTTGTAGTTAAAATGGACATTCATAGACACAGTTTCTTTGGCTTTAGGGCGTGATAAAACATTAAAAGGAATTCAAGGCAATATATCAGAGACTCTCGTAAATATCCGGGTTTTAAATTAAAAGACTGTCTGTCAGTGCTAACGACCGAAGTACCTACTCGGTAATAACGAGTTTATTGATTACTGTCTGGAAATAGTTTTTAAATTTTGGAAATCAATACCTACATTACTGAGAAAAAAATTGTATTGTGTGAGATACAATTTTTAAAATTGGTCGATTATTCGTTACAATTTTTTTGGGAGGCAAACAGGTGGGAATGACATCTGATGTCAAGTTATACCGCCGCCCATGGACACTCACATTGTCAGAGGGCTCGCAAGTGCGTTGCTTTTCAAGAAGTGGTGCGCTCTCTTCTTGAAGAACCCTAAGTCGAATTGGTTCGGAAATACTTCAGTGGACAGCTGGTTCCACATAGTGGTGGTGCGCAGCAAAAACTGCCTTAGAAAACGCTCAGTTGTGGAACGACGGACGTCGAGGTGATACGAATGGTATAAAAAAAATTAAGACTGGCTGAAATCAGCACTAGAGTCTCAATGTCTATAGATTCGAAGTGAACATTTGGCGCGAACTTTCACAACCGCATGTCAAATATAATATGTTCGTGACTTACGTAACCTTACGTCTCGATTCTAGTGAGTTCCAATTTCAAAAAAACATAACAATGGTAGCCAATTCCCATAGATAAGATTAAGTCGGAATTCCACTTCTATTATAATCCCAAACGAAGTAATTTTTATAAATTTTCTTGAGTCGACCATTAGTTTCCTCTATTTATGCGATACTCTTTACCTGCGTACATATATTGCGATGTCCTTCAAGTGTAAAGAGGTTTTACCTTTTTACGAATCCATAAACTGAAATATCCTTCATATAAATCCATCGTAGCAATATCGTGAGTGCCATAAATAACCGGAGCTAAAAATGTATGATTTTTCTTTTAAGATCCATATAAGGGATAATCAACGAAGCAGAAACAAAAATGTTTCCCATAGCAACTTGTTACTGTATAAATCGCGGATGTTTACAATGGACGTATTATTGTCTCTTTTGTTCATAATTTTAAGAGTTAGGTGACTTAAAACCAACAGTTAGTAAGTAATTTTAATTGTTAAAGACAGCATTGTTAAGTTGCCAACTTAATCCGAGGTTTTGCTGGTATTTTTTAACATAATGAAAAAATTTGTAGTATTTTTTTTCGGTATTTTAAACATTTATGTTTGCCAAAATTATTATATATTTTAGAAAAATAGCGTGTAACATATTATGTATGATGTAGTAAACTTTAGTAATAATAAAGTCATATTACTATTATAATTTATTTAATATATCTATTTGTAATATAAATATATTAAAACTATTAATATAGCCTGTATGGAAGTTTCCGCTTAAATACCACAAAACTTTTCACATGTTATTGTGAAATACTGCGACCGAATCGAATTAATGAATTTACAATTCAATAAAACACAAAAAAATCATTTACGAATTTTAAAAATGGAATATTTGTTGAAATTTTTATTGTTACGTCGTTTCCGCTAACATAATCTATAGTTTATTTATTAAATTGGCTAGTGCATATTTTTCAATTTCGAACTCATGATAAAACAAAAGAACAAAGCCGGTTTGTGCATAATTCAAATTTAGAACACGAAATCACGAAAAATATAAAAACAAAAGAAGTTTAAATTTTTTATTGCGCTATCATTTCGTTTTTCTTTGTTCCACGCATATTAATAACGTTTTAATTTTATTGACTAATTTTGACGACATATTTAGAACTTTAATAAAGATAAGACTAAAAAGCAAATTACTTAAGGAAACGTATTTATTACTCCTATTATTAAGATTGTTTTGTTTAGTGCTCATACATCGAAGCGAGTGGCCAAAGTGATAATAGTACTAATATGGATATTGGCCTTATCTCTCGCGACACCAATGGCCATGTCCTGGGAGGTCGTCATGGAACAAGAGCAGGATCCAGGTAAAATAATACTTTTATTATTATTATCTAACACTCGTATTTGATAATCAATATAAACCAAATTAAACCGTACAAATAATATTAAAATACACAGGTCTATGTTCAAAACATATCAAATAGCTTTTTAATTATTTGAAAAATCTTAAGATAGGATATTGGCATCGTTGAACTGTATTTTCATACAAAGGTGTGAGATTGTTACGTCCACTGATTCAATGAAGGCACATTAGGGCCAACTTTTTTCACATGTTTATTTTTTTATTTATTGATACTTCCTTACATTATAAGAAAACAACCAATATAAAAATTATAAGGGATGCAACGGGTGGCCTTATCGCTAACAAGCGATGTCTTCCAGGCAACCTTAGTAAGAAAAAGCTAAAAGATAAATAATAAGGGTTAAGTGCAATAATAACATATAGTATTTATTTCGTTACGTAACAGCTAATATAAACTATATAAAAAAACAACTATACTATAATAATATATGTTACAAATTAATATGGAATAAATATATACAAAAATGATAAAGGGAAAAAAATAAATAAAATATATGTAGGTAATACAAAATTCGTCTGTGTTACGTGAGAGTGTATGTGAGGTATGCTCATACTCATACTAATAAAAAAAACAAAAACAATTTAAATATTCCAACTAAATATTTCAAGTCATTAGTATGAAAGCTACATCTAAGTTTAATTTATGCTAATTATGAAGTGCAGTGTTAATGGCTGTGCTTACAAATATTCAATTCAAATATTAACGTGTTGAATCATATATAGACAAACAATGTTTATATTAAAAACCACTCCGACTCTTTCTCACTTGACGTACAATACAAACGTAAACAAACAAGGCATAACTATAAGCAGCTGCCCAACGAAAATTACTTCGTCGGGATCCTAAATTAGACCCTTCGAGTTATACATGAGCAACAAATTATCACATATGTTTATTAAAATGACCTCTTTAATTGCAGTATCAAAAATGGTTTATAACAAGCCCTTCTGCACGGCAAGTGAATTCGGATCAAATTCACTCGCGATTTATCGACTTTTGCTGTACATTTTTCAAGTAAGTCGATGCTTATACAAAAATTCATTTACGTCAACATAATTGAAATTAAATTTGTGGAACAACTTCATATTGTGATATAGAATAATACTAACAATTTATTTATACGTTCTACATGAGAACAGCATACGAAACATTACTAACTGCAATCATAATTTAAAAAACAGGTAACAAAAAATGTATCACTATAGATATTAGATGAAATCCTTCATGAAAAGAGCGTACCCATTCTTAAAAAGCCGGCAACGCACTCGCGATCCCACAGGCTTTGAGAGTGTCCATGGGTGTCGATCACTTAACATCAGATGAGCGGTTTGCCTCTTGTTCTATAAAAAAACAAAATAATAATGTTGGTCGATAAAAATCAATCGATTGCAGTTTTTTTTTCTTTTTATTTCTCCAGTAAAAAAATCAGTTTGTTTGAGAAAAAAATATTATTATTAACAAATGTTTTGTTAAATTTAACTACATTTATTGTTGATCTTGGATGTATTTCGCCTATTAAACTTCGTTTACAACATGACGATGTATCTGACTTTTAACAACTACTTCTTGCATTTTGCCAGTTAGTAATAGATATTTATTTTGCAGTATGTCATACCACTATGCGTCATAACTTTCGCATATGTCCACATGGCTATGAAACTGTGGGGTGCAAGAGCCCCCGGTAACGCTCAAGAAACGAGAGATGCTAATCATATGAAGAATAAGAAAAGGGTGCGTATTTTTATAAGCATCTGCTAAATATCACCGATAGTACTGATTATTTTATGAAATGGTTGATTTGTCTTATCAGTTTATGAAATTTATATAAATCTGACAGTAGAAATTAAATTTTTAATTACAATTATTTATTAATATTATAAAACAGTTCATTGTATATTTGAACAGTATCAAATAATGTACATCTCGTTTCAAACTGTAAGTACTTGCACTAAAAATAGAGTTTCAGAATTATTCAACAAGTGAGAATTACTATACCTTATAAAGTTAATCTGCGCAACGTATACATACTTAAGTTTACCCTTCCAATTAAAATAATTTATTAACTTTAAAGCTAAATAATAATATAATTCAATAGTAAATCCCGACGATTACCATTAATGAGTATAATTGGACACATTTTTTATCAATTTTTAAATTCACACAGTCCTAGGCTGTCAACAAAACAACCGATCGTTCTACATTGTTAGTTTACTAAACGAACTGAAACTCGCCTCTCCGTCAAACTAAAACTAATACATGAAAAATGCATTTAAATTTACTACGCATAAAAAGTCGAGTAATAATTAAAACTTATGTGTAGTGATTACAGCGTAAGTTAGGATTAAAATTACTTAAATAATTGCTATTATTATTTAATTTAACATTAAATAGTCTGACTCACTTTGATTATTACATATACAATATATATATCCAAATTGCGGCATATAATAAGTCTTTGGTTATTGACACGGCAATCTATTCAAGCGTTTACAAGCAAGTCATTATTCAAGGCGAACTGTGGATTTTGTTTATATGTACTTATAAAGCTAAAAATAATAATAACAAATTAAACTCAAAAATTTTATATGTAAATTAACGTGTGACAAATATACAACAAATTTGGTGGCACAACAATTCAAACTTTGTTACTAAACAAGAGGCTTGAAGTTATCGTATTTGTAATTTGTTTATTTGAAATATTGTAGGGCTTACACCAGTCATTTCAAATTTTAAATTAATATTATCGATACTTTCGGCTTTGTTAAACACCGTTATTAATTTTGATAAAATAACTTATCAAACCATTCTATTACAACAGATCGTTCACTTAATTGTCAATTCATGCAAATGTGAAGTGAATTCTCAGTTCTTTTTGGACTTTTCTGTTCGGTTAATCTCTCGAGAGCGTAAATGAAATTGGAAAACTTTTAAAGACGATTTCGCCACACCAATTATTAAATGGACTGGAAAAAGCAACTTCGCACAACAATAACTTATGATTTTTCATTTCATTCGTTAAGTAGTGCACAGATCTGTGTTTAATATTCACGCTAATGACATGCGAATGCCCGAATTGGTTTGAGATTTAATACAAGGAAGGATCAGAAACAAGAAAACATATTTTTTACTACACACAAATAACACGAATACAGAAAATATTCCAGAAAAATTGAAAGTTTTCTTTGTTACAGGTAATTAAAATGCTTGTATTGGTGGTAGCTTTGTTTGCAATCTGTTGGCTGCCTTTACAAAGCTATTTATTGCTGCAGACGTTATTTCCATCTATCAACGAGTACGTATCGAATTGTAAAACATTTTTCCTATAGTATATGAATATCTCGTATGAGCAGAAAAATGATTGAAATCCAAATGGTTTTTGTCTTATAGAATAGAAGGCAAACGGGCAGGAAGCTCACTTGATGTTAAGTGATACTGCTGCCCATGGACAATCTCAATGCTAGCGAGTGCGTTGCCAGCCTTTTAAGAATTGTTTCGGAAATACTTCGGTGGGCCGCTGAGAAGATAAAGCTAAAAGCCTAATAGTGTAAAATATATGAAGATCTCGTATTAGCAGAGAAATTATTGAAATATAAATGATCGCTAAAATCTACTATACAAACTGTTTAATTATTTGAATATAAAGAAGATTTTTTATTTCACCATTGGTACAAAAATGGTACAATTATAATTTCATGAAGTTAAGCATCAAGATTTTTTATCTATGATGTACCAGTGTTGTCACGCGACCTCAAATCCCACGCTTTCCGCTTACTCCAGCTTCATCAACATTTGTAATTGAAAAAAAAAATCCAATGAAATTGTAAACCTGAATAATTTGTTATTCGTGTCAAAGGTCACAGAATATTAATGAAACTAAGTAATTTTCTATTTCCCTCAACAAACACCGGAGGCGTTATTAACAAAGTAACACTGACTTCAAAGTTGTTTAAGCAGAATTGAGTCTTCCCAAAAGTTTTATGATTGAAAAAAGTTTCCTCTTGTCCCTAAAACCTCTTTACTGTATGTACAGAATTATAGTATTATTTCAGCTTTACTGTGATTTATCCCCCCTTCCTCTTGTCATCAAAAGCAAGCAAAGCTTTCAAAAATAATAGTACATAAACGTAAGAATTATTTGTAGGAATCCTCGAAAATGTCGTTTTATTGCATGGACAATATATGGTAATAAACATGTGTAAAAAAAGTAAATAATTACTGTTGACGTAATCATCTCAAAACAAAATCCAACCCCCACTCCCTCTATATATCCCTCTATATTACGCAATACTTGAATAATAAATATGAAAATTGAAATTAAATTTGGATATTTATTATATGGCTGATGATGAAGAGTGGTGATGAAGGTAGCAATACTAACTTGTTCACTAATATATAGAAGTGATCTCTGTAATATGATGGGGATGGAAATTACTTGCAATGAATGGTGTACCTTCAATAGTGTTCTTAAATAGTGTACCTTCTGGTCTACAGTCGCCTGGTAGAAGCATAAATTGAAACTTTATCAGGACCCCGCGCCTGCAGTATCAGCGATACTGATTCCAACGATTTTGTTAGATTTTTTTTAAATTCCAAATTTTACTAATTCCTTTTTTTTTCAGATATAAATACATTAACGTGCTCTTCTTCTGTTTCGATTGGTTGGCGATGAGTAACTCCTGTTACAATCCATTTATCTATGCTATTTATAATGTAAGTATTAATATTTGTTAACAAAACAACACATTACAAGTTAAAGTTCCGTATAAAAATGTGTGTTTACAGATGTTTTTGATAATATGAAGAATCAAACTATATATTTATTATTTATCGAAAGCTTAAATTAAAGTTAGTAAATTATAGATTATGGTACATAACCAAGGACGAAGTTCACGAACACCTAAAAAGGAGAACAATGAAAGAGGAAATCCGGAGACTGGCAGCTAAATACAAAGAGTGGTTAAGCTGACATCCGAACGAACTTGCTTGCCAATTCACCATTAGACAGTATGTGGGTCGACTAAAACGTCACCATATTCTAGAGCTAGAAGACCGGTAGTAGCTCTAGGCATAAGATGAGCAGATGCTTCCAATGGGAAGTCACTCTACATGACAGCAGCTAATAAATTCGCTCATACCCTTAGGGCTGATTGCAAATTACCGCAGAGGAAAAATTAAAGATTACATTTAGTATTCAAAATTTTGGTTATATTTTTTAATATACCGCAAAATTTATCCTGATTGAATTTACGAGGGCCCTTGATAATTTAAATCTGATCGACTTACCGTATCTGTACGTCCAGGCACTTTGGCCCGAAATGAAATTAATGACGGGTAAAGATAATCGCGACCCAGTAATGAGATGTTTTATGACACTTGGTAACAAGAGATAGGTATTTATTTGCTTCGTTCGCTTAAAATATATTTAGTATGAAAAAATTCCTAATGACTACTGTGGTGTGGTACTTGATTGAGAACACTTTACTGAGAATACTTTGTGCCTAACAAGGATCACTTGATAGTGTCTGATGCTGCTTACGCCATAGCGTCTGTACTCTTAGTCGCATTAGTCAAAGACAACATCGTGAAGAAGCCGTTCCCGATTCTTAGGTTATAAAACAACAATTATAAGCAACACATAAACTAAAGCTATCAAATATGTGTTCAGTCGTGGAACCATCGAATATATCAAAGATACACCTCTTCCGTATCCAGATATACATTGGGATGAGATTGAATATAATATTCTAAGCAAACAAAACAATTCGTTTGCAACAATATTTGTTGTATAAACATGCGAATAGGTAGCGAGTGTTCGATTTGAGCATTTCCCGTAGACCTGCTGAAATTGGCCGAGATATAAATTTATATTATCAAAATGCACGTGGCATTTTTATCCGATTCAATACTAAAATAATAAAATGGAAGACCTGGATAATTCCTACAGCAGTTCTCGTCTCTAGCCGTACTAGTTAGACAGCTTGTTCTGCTTAACGACTTTTGAAGCACTAGTTACATTAGTTTAAAACTATTACATACAGAATCCAGACTAATGCTAGCGGCCTAGTTAACCTCGTTCTCAGTGGAAGGCGAAATCAATTATTTTAAGACTTCTTTCTTAGTGGAAGGCAAAAACTATTATCATTTCAAACTCCATTTTGCCGGTCGACTATTTCTCGCTCAACACTTACGCAGTGGACGGAGGGTGATCGAATTACTTTTGTATGTCAAATTCAATTCGTTTTTTGATTAAAGCTCTTCTCATTAAGGCCTTGATGTTCAGATTTTTGTGTTTTCCCTTATCACCTGGCGTTAAAGGTTGATAAGCCCTTTTTACACAGGCTTTCTGCATATTTAGACAATATGTATTAAAGGTTCATATTAAAGTTTTGATACAGAAACCCTCATGACCATGTTTGACCCAATACTATAAATATATATAAAAATTTTATTTGCCAAGAAACTTATACGTAAGTTGAAAGACAGTGCCAGCTCTTTATAAAATAAAAACAGTTAAATAGGTTATAAATAAATTATAACGTCATAACGAATCTAAATGCGGTAGTTAAGTTTTACACCGAAATCGTGGTAATAGGTAAATTTGGCAACAATTCAATTACGTTATTATAATATTAAATAGGTATAATAACGATGTGGTAGTATCTCGCTGGCCGTGATGGCTGTAAAACTCCCTAAACATTGTAATATATATTATATATATCAAGGTTTAGGGAGTTAAATCAGAGTCAAATAAAAAACGAGAAAAACTATGTATTACATTTTGTACATCAAAATAAATAAGTTCCAATATCTATTGTGTAACTGATATTGTTGTGTAATCTATATAATCAATAATTCTGTCAGTCTATTTACATAAGTTCAAAAAGCTATTTCTTTTATCAATAATCTACATATTATATTCTATGGCCATGATTTTATTATCTTGTTTCAGGAAAAGTTCAAAAAGGAGTTCAAGCAGCGGTTTACGTTCGGTCAGAAGCGGAATCGATTTAATAATGATAGCTATGATGTAGGTTACACCCACACAACTTTACATAATTTATCTTTTGTCAGAGAACCGTTTTTCCTAGACTACCGTACCAAAATTAAACATAGTTCCTAAATTATATAACTAAAAGTGTCTCATAGGTAATCAAATATCTATAGTTCTCGAAAAGAAACAAAAAGTTGATGTCTGTTAGAAATTTTTATTTTGATAAAGACGGACTACAAAAAATTGTTTTTGTAGGACAGTCATAATAATAATAATAATATAAGCCTTTATTCAGACAGAAATTTTACAGAAATTTTAATCTTAAACTGTTGTCTCTAGTGAGTCGGAGACACCGACAACCCATCAATTTGTCCAACTTTGGCAAAGGCCTCCTCCATTTCATTCCACTCTGCTCTGTTCCGAGCTTCCCTAGTCCACATTTTCCCAGTTAGGGTTTTAATTTCGTCTTCCCACTTTCGAAACTGTCTACTCCGATTTCTTCTCTTATTTCTTGTGTACCAATATATGATCTTTTTGTTTTACTTTTCTATAACTCTTATTATATGATCACTTATTGTACAGTATTATGTACCTAAACAAAAAACAAAAATGGAAACAGAAGGCTCCATATATCAACTTTTCACAATCACTTTTTGTTTCAATTTTAAATATTTTATTTTTTAGGACGGCCAATCCTACAGAACACGCGTCTTATCAATTCGCTCAACCAACGAAAGAAGTGTTTATTTAACACGAAAGCCCGTCAACGCTCCTGATTCCATAAAAGTCCTTCGCAATTCTTGTCACTGTTCAAGAAATGGAAAAGAAAATATAGAAAACCATTATCGTTTAAAAGCCGACTTTGATACCTACAGAAATGGAAATCAGTTCGCACGAGAACCGAGAAAAAGTACAAAGCGTATTTCGAATGAGGACGACTTTCCTACAGGTGATGAAAGAGTGAGTGAATTGTACATATTCCCGAATAGCAATATCGTTGAATTTACTGACAATCTATGTGATAATAAAGTGTAAATATTAATAATAGATGTTAGAATTTAATATAAAATATTTTATCTGTGACTGGATTTTTATTTGATCCACTTGAATATGTATGAAGTTTTGAACTGGAAAATTAATACTGGGTGAAAAGTTTCCCAGCTTCGCACGTGTAAAAAATAAATAGTGTTTAGGTTCGTTCTTAATTTGGAGAAAAATACTAACAATTCTTTTGTATTATTTGTAGTATATTCTCTTGACTTTACATAACATTTCAATTATATTATTAACCCGTATAGCCATATATCCAAATCGCTGTTTTACATGTTGTTTAATAATCATTAAATCAATAGGTTGTCTACGCGCAAGTAAGTGAAAGGCAAATCTTTAAAAATATAATAATACAGTCCTCTCAACCCTAAATGAATTGGAATCCTTGGCCTGAAATTGCACCCGTCTCTTTGATAATTTATTCAAAGTAGTATATACTCATATGTTTGAGATTTGTCCTTGATTTTTGGATTTAAGATATGACGGTTTTCCTACGTTACATTTCATTCATCGAGTATAAGAGTGAAGATAGAAAAAGACACGAAGAAAAGTTGTACACAGCTGGGATCGTACCTACAACCTTAGAACTTAAAATTGCCTGCTAAAACCACTGAACCATACTGCCCTAACAAAATCTGCCAGAGACAAATACTTAAGCAAATAGTACTTATTTCGTTTATAAATAAGGGGCTTTGGTTCTACGTTGCAAACAAAGCTGATTAAGCTTTAAACACTAGTTTGAACTTCAATTTACTATAGTCCATAATCCTTTTAAAAATTAGCTCTAAATAGTGCTTCGTGTATTAAACCTTATTAGTATTGAGATTAGTACATGAAATTTTAGTTCAAAATCAGGGCTTATTACTACTACTACAAGTAGTCGACTACAAACTGGGTTCATTTTCCCTTGAAATAATAAATCTGACTGCACAAAAGTCTGGCTCAATCAATGCTTATTACTAACATGCCATACAGCTTTGTATGATTGAAGTAATTACTGATACCTACTTGCCTATAAGGCTTGCCTTAAATATTTTATTCACGCTTATTTGTTTTCAAAATTTAAATTCATACAGATACCGATAGTAAGGTTTGTGAATAAGGCGGCTCGGATTTTCATGATTCAATGATTTAATTGGGAACAATTTCAAAGCTCTACATTTATTAGGCAAATATGTATAACAATTTATATGTAGCATTCACATGAAAATGTTTCAAAATTTGGGTTTATATTGTGGTTCTAAATCTTCCGTTTAGTATCCATTTGTGCCGCAATAATCACAAATCCAACATTCTAAATAGGAAAGACGTAAAACTTTATTGTACGCCTTGTATATCAACAATTAATATGGAAGCTCAATGGTCGCGCTGGTCGTATCCACATGTTTTAGGGACGACACCGCTTTTTATATACATATATCTATTGATTGGTTAGCCAATCACCCACCACGGCACTCGCAGATATACTAAGGCCCGCACGGTATATTACGTTTAAATCGTGTTCGTTTGATATCACCCGTGCGGTAACCTAACTAACCTCGGTGCGGCTTTGTATACCGGTGGGGTTTGACTTCGTACTCGTTTGTCAAGACGGCTCGACGTAACGCTGGTACCGCCTCGACCCACGCACCCCTGCTAGTGCGTAATTGTAGATGTTGTCTTGAAATGAAACTGCGGCTTGTTCTTGTTTCTTGCTTCGCCGATTATTCGTGGATCACAGCTCGTTGTCACGGGATAAAGGAAAGAGCCCGAGTCTCTACGCGCGTCTGCACCGTGTCAAGTCTGAACCGAGACTGCCCGTGTGCACCGTGTCAAGTCTGAACCGCGACTGCGCGTGTGCACCATGTCATGTCTGAACCGCGACTGCGCGTGTGCACCGTGTCAAGTCTGAACCGCGACTGCCCCGAGACTCGCCCGCGCCGAGCTTAAGTACTACGCAAGTATACCGCGACGAGAGCTACGCTTACATACATTTGCGCCGGTATACCGCGTCGAGAGCTGTGACCCTTTTATTCGGCGAAGTATTCTATTTATTTATTTAATATATTTACATTCATAACTGAACCATATTTCTCACTTAAATCTGTATACATATTTTGTCTAACTTATAACTCTTAACACTCGCACTTAATTTCTATTTATAGAGTTACAATTTTCAAACCTAACTTATAATATATTTATATTTCTATTTATGAGTCGCCAACATTCTCCCCCTCGTGCGTAGCACCGTCGTTCCTGCACGGCGACTCCGCAGGCACCAAGATCAGGATCCTCGACGATGGTCTTCGTAACACTCCCCCTTTGGTTGCGACGTCCACGATTCTGGTTATTCCGTCGGGCCCGGGGTATGTAGTTTCGATGTTTCCCCTCGGCCAAGTGCATCGTGGTAGCGTGCGTTTTACGATAAAAACCACGTCGCCTGGTTGCAGCTGCTCGCCTTTCTGTAGTTTATTCGTTTTCCTGGGCAGTAGTTTGGGCAAGTACTCCCGTAGCGATCTCTTCCGAAAGTGATCAGAGAGTCGTTGGACGGACTTCAAATCTTTTCTGCCCACCAGCTTTGCATCAGGAAAATGTAGTATGCGCGCAGCTCCACTGGATCGTCCAATGAGAATGTAGTTTGGTTTTAGCGTCTCCTTTTTCGAATTGTCAGCTAGGTTCGTGATTGGTCTAGAATTGTCTATGTGTTCTGTCCCCAACAAGGTTGCCTGCAGTTCAAGTCTCGGCGTAGATATTGATTTCCGAGACTTTGCTCTCGACTTGGCACCAACGAGGTTTACTAAGTATTTTCCATTAACTCCAGTTGCGGCTGCATACATTGTCTCACTCGCGTCTGCGACAGTATGCAGCTCCCCCTCAGTGCAGAATAGTGACATACATCGCGGCAGCCGATTGTCTTTTATTCTACCGATATGCTCTAAATAGCTTTTCCGAGCTTCGGTGTCGTCTTCAACGATCACTCTTTTGTTCGACGTCCATCCTCGTAACTCAAAGTGCGCTTTCATGTGGATCAAGTTCACTGGCTGTATAGCTCGTTGGTAATCGTCGACACAGTAAAAACTTTGCAAATAGTTATCCATATAGCGATATTGCTCTATTGCTTGTGCTGCTTCTGGATATTTATGTACGAAGGCAATCGTGGCACAAGGTGACGCAGCTCCTAAAATCACTGATAACATTCTGTTATCCTTCACTAGCGCTTTCTTGTCTTTTTGCCAAAGGACTGTTTCTGTCTTCTTCACATATTTTCACTTGCAGAAACATTTCTTTTTTATCGGCCGCTATCGATACGAGTCCTTGACGTACTCGCAGTAACACTCCTAATATTGACTGTAGACCGGTCCTGAAGTCCGGTCCGGACGGCAGAATGTCGTTGAGGCTCACTCTGTTGTGATTGGCTGCACCGTCGAAGACAATTCTTAGCTTTTTCTTCACTGGGAAGTGAGGCAGGTACCACTTTTTGTTCGATGTGCAGTCGGCTGTTACTTCTTCAGCGTAGTTGCTTTTCAACAGATCTATTTGCGTGCTATATTCATTTTTAAACTTAGCGTCCTTACGCAGCTTTTTTTCTATTCCTTTAAATCTGTTGAGAGCTGCTGTGTAATTGTTTGGAAGTTGTACGTCTTTCCTTTTCCACAATAGTCCGACGTCGTATCTGTCATCTTCCAATTGTTGACTATTTCTTTTCAATATCTCTAGTGCTTGCTGTTCTATATTCATTGACGGCTTCTTCGGCTGAACTCCTAAAGACTCAATATTAAAGTGTTCTCTCACTGGCTGATTTATTTTGTCTTCGACGACTCTTGCATGTGCATATGTGTTTACATAATTGATCGGAGACACACCGTTGCTATCGTAGCCATGGATAACCCACCCTAACTTTGTTCTTGATGCCACCGGCTGCCCTGGCTTTCCACGTCGTATTTGTAATGAGACAATATGTTCCCAATTGTCTTGGCCAATGAGCAGCTTCGGCGCCTCAGCTTCGTAACACGCGTCCTGCAGTAAACCCCGCAAGTGATGACACTTCTTAAGTCGGGTTTTATCGATGAGTTGTGGGGTTGATTTCAGCTCTTTGATAGTCCTTGCCCGCTTAAGTATGCTCTTCTCGCATTGTCTTAAAAAAAAAAAAAAAAAAAAGGATTTTATTGAATCACAAACATTAACATACATGTAAAATTGAGGTAGCCCCAGTAAGTTAAATAATACTTGTGATGGAGCAACCTCGCAACTTCCCTTAAATTATAGATTACAATGTTTGGACCAAAACAACTGAAATATGACTTGACAAACTTAGTTACAAAATATATTATTTTTCTATTTATTTATTTTTGAATTAAAAACTAACTAAATTAAACAAATAATAACGCACGGTCTTTGCGTGCGTGCGTGTGAGTGCGTGCATGTGTGTTTGTGTGTGTGTGTGTGTGTGTGTGTGTTTGTGTGTTTGTGTGTGCGTGTGTGTGTGTGTGTGTGTGTGTGTGCGTGCGTGTGTGTGTGTTTGTGTGTGTGTGTGTGTGTGTGTGTGTTTATCTGATTCTCGTCAAAATTAATTCTGTTTCTTCATATGTGATAGTTTTCAACCACCCAGTTACGGTATTCTTACAATTATATAATAACATCGGATATATATTTAATTTCTGATTCAGTTTATTATAGATGTAGGCAGCCTGTGTAGTATATTGACGTTGAGCAAAAACTGTGTGCACGCGTGGGGCGTATGCTACAATATCTTTACGTCTCTTCTTTAGTTTACCTGGACTAAATGGTAGTGTTTTGTGCATACGTAGGGTGATATGCAAAATGTATAATTTTCTAACGCTCAATAAGCCACTATTTCTGTAAAGGTCATCGGTAGAGTATCTATATGGTTTGTAGTTCATTACTTTAATAAGGGCCCTTTGAGATCTCTCTAAATCTAAAAACTTAGTTTTAGTTGCTCCTCCCCATACGGGAATGCAGTATATTATAATAGATTGAGCCAGGGCTAGATAAACTTTATTAAGCAATGACGCGGGCATGACGTAGCGTAAGTTTTTAAATATCCAAATAAGTTTTCTAACCCGGGCCATAATTGTTTCGATGTGTAAGTGCCATGATAACCTTTGGTCCACTGTAACTCCAAGATATTTGGTAGAGTTGACACGTTCTATGGTCTGACAGCTACAATTCTGGGCAATCGGATCACCACACCTATGAATCCTAACTCCAAAGTCGTAACCCGGCTGAGATCTTTGATTCGCAGTAAAACATATAAAATTTGTTTTATTAACATTAAGTGAAAGTAAGTTGGTATTAAGCCAGCCAGCTACTTCAGCCAGACCTAGTTCAGCTGCGGATTTCACAGCCATCCAAGTCGCTCCCGTGTACACAATCGCGGTATCATCCGCGTATGAGTAGATCCGTCCGCCATTGCTCCGAATATTACAAAGGTCATTTATATATATCAGGAACAATGTCGGGCCAAGCACGCTTCCCTGCGGGACGCCATATTCCACGGTTTCTTCTTCACTTATCAAATTATTAATTTTAACTTGTTGTTTTCGACCTTGTAGATAACTTCTAAAAAGGGAGAGAGCTGTATCACGAATTCCTATGGCTTCCAGCCTGCGCAGAAGAATGGGAACGGAAACGGTATCAAATGCCTTTTTAAGGTCCAAGAATATTGTTACGCATTTAATACCTCTGTCTACATTATCAATTATGTCATTAGTAAGTGCAGTCACGGCATCTTGTGTAGACAGGCCCTTCCTAAATCCGTATTGTGTGTTGGATAAAATTTTGAATTTATTTAAGTAATTGACCAGTCTATTGTTCAGTAACTTTTCTAATATTTTAGAGATACATGGCAGTACGGATATAGGACGGTAGTTATTGACGTCGTTCAGGTCCCCACTCTTATGCACAGGCGTAATCAACGATCTCTTAAATACGGCTGGAAATATTCCTGTTTTGAAGCAGGAATTAGCCAGCTGGCTAATGAGCGGGACAATAAAGTCTCTGGACATTTTCAAAAACTTTGTGGGTATACCATCCCAACCAGGTGCGCTCCCAGAATCGAGACCCATGAGTATAGCATCCACCTCACGAGGACTAGTCTCAAGAAGAACAAACGAAGACACCCGAGAACAAATGTCTGTAGTTGTTGGGTTACCGAAGTTAAGTAAAATGTCCTCAGCTAAAGTTGACCCTATTTTAACAAAGAATTGGTTGATACGGTTTAGTGAGTCAAGCGGATTCGGAGTAATATTCAGTAGACATGTATTTGAGGATTTGGGGGTTTTAAATTGAGTTACTTCATTAATTTTTATCCAAAGCTGTTTAGGATTTTTAACTGAGTTAGCTATTTGAGTTTTATGAAATTGTCGTTTAAGTTTTTTAATTAAGTTTGAACAGAAGTTACGAAAGCGTCTAAATGTTATTTTTAAGATTACGTTAAAAGGATTTTTCTTTAGTTTAAGTTGCATTTTATTGCGAAGTTTAATACAGCGTAGGGCTCCTAGTGATATCCAAGGTTTAAGAATTCGCTTGCTATTAGAGATTGTCTTAGTTTTAGTGTTACAAAGTAATATGGTTTTTATTTATCCCTTTCACTTTGATATCCACAATCATTGAGTCGTGATTTTTCATTTGCCCGCCGCCGATAGTTTCTATATTTAAGGTTTCGCGAGGACCCTTAATGCCGATGCTAGCAGCCACATTTTCGTCGAGCAGTGTCACCGTTGAGCCTTCATCTAGCAGCGCCAGTACTTTTTTGCTCCCAGTCGGTCCGTAGATCTCCACCTTAAGCATCTTTAAAATAGCTTTCGGAGTACTAATTGTATGGACCGTCACTGTCTTGGTCGCTGCCTCTTCATGACATTGTTCGCTCTCCGATGTCACATGTAATAAGCTGTGATGCCATCTTCGACACAACTTGCACGGTGGTCTTCGGCATGTTTCTTTCCGATGCTTTCCAACGAGGCACTTGAAGCAAACCTTAAGCCTCTTAACCGTTTCCCATCTATCGTTGACTGCCGCATTTAGAAATCTTTGGCAGTCTTTGAGCTTATGGTTGCATTCACAAACTGGGCACTTGATTTCTTCTGGTCTACTCTTTTCAGCAATATTAAAAGTAGCCTGTTTCACCGGTCTTCTTATCGTTGTGGTCGGTTGTACACTTTTGCTGTCTTCGAGTACCGCGAATGCGCCGCATTTATCCGCTTCTAAATTGAGGAAGTCGCTTATTGTTTGAATATCTGAGAACGATTCCTCTTCCCTCGCAGCCGTGTAGTCGTACCATCTGAACCTCAGAATCGCAGGCATCTTCTCTATGATAATTTTCACAATTTCCGGTGAGTAGAGATATTGCGGTCTCTTCAATCCTTTTATGGCGGCTACACTGTTGTTTATTTGGCTTGCGAAAACGCATATGTCGTTGGGATTTTCCGTTGTTCTGTGAAGCGCTTTTAATTTCTCAAGTTCGGCTAACACCAATGCGTCGGGTCTACCAAATCTTCGGCGTAAAGCGTTAATAACTTCTTGTGGCTTCGCTTCTGAGTACAAGAGGCTCTTAATACTCTCTCTCGCCGTGCCTTTAATTGCTTTACGTAGTCGCGCCATGTTCTGAATGTCCGAGAACATGGGAGATGTATCTTCGTATACGACCCTGAACGCTGTCCATTCGGAGCTGTCCCCTTCAAATATTGGCAGCTCTTGAATGTATTTCGGTTGCGGCATTACATGTCTCGTCATGACTTCCTTTATTGCGTCGGCTATTGCTCGAATGTCGCTCTTTGTTTCTATTTCTTCTGGCTTTTGTTCCGATGAGCGCATCCAGTTTGCTACCTTTTCTTCATGGTCATCGTTGACGTCTTCTATGACGGAGTCTTCCTCTTCCGTTTCCGCTTCTAATCGTAATCTGGCCAGGTGTGCTGCAGCCTGCGCTTCCCGCAGCTCGCAGCGAGCCACCTCTTCTCTGGCCTCGGCTAGTCTTCTTGAGCTGGCTTTTGATACGGTTCTCGATGCGGCCCGCCGGGTATAACCCGCTGGTATCAGAGTCAATGCTTGCTCTGATTGGCTGGCTGCGCTCGTCGACGTAGACTGCTCGATCGTTTTCTCTTCGCCTGTGGTCCGGACTTCGGACGTAGTGGCGGAGGTAACAGTCAACGTCGATTCCCCTCGCTGCATCCCGTTCTGTGATCTTGTGACTGGCATTTCCTTCTCGCAATATTCACTTCTTGGTGACAACCGTTGCAGGATCCGGCTCGAAGGACCACTATTGGTTGGTTAGCCAATCACCCACCACGGCACTCGCAGATATACTAAGGCCCGCACGGTATATTACGTTTAAATCGTGTTCGTTTGATATCACCCGTGCGGTAACCTAACTAACCTCGGTGCGGCTTTGTATACCGGTGGCGTTTGACTTCGTACTCGTTTGTCAAGACGGCTCGACGTAACGCTGGTACCGCCTCGACCCACGCACCCCTGCTAGTGCGTAATTGTAGATGTTGTCTTGAAATGAAACTGCGGCTTGTTCTTGTTTCTTGCTTCGCCGATTATTCGTGGATCACAGCTCGTTGTCACGGGATAAAGGAAAGAGCCCGAGTCTCTACGCGCGTCTGCACCGTGTCAAGTCTGAACCGAGACTGCCCGTGTGCACCGTGTCAAGTCTGAACCGCGACTGCGCGTGTGCACCGTGTCATGTCTGAACCGCGACTGCGCGTGTGCACCGTGTCAAGTCTGAACCGCGACTGCCTCGAGACTCGCCCGCGCCGAGCTTAAGTACTACGCAAGTATACCGCGACGAGAGCTACGCTTACATACATTTGCGCCGGTATACCGCGTCGAGAGCTGTGACCCTTTTATTCGGCGAAGTATTCTATTTATTTATTTAATATATTTACATTCATAACTGAACCATATTTCTCACTTAAATCTGTATACATATTTTGTCTAACTTATAACTCTTAACACTCGCACTTAATTTCTATTTATAGAGTTACAATTTTCAAACCTAACTTATAATATATTTATATTTCTATTTATGAGTCGCCAACAATATCGTATATCGTTGTTTATCTATGCAATCTGTTTTGGCTTTCTGTATTGTCTTACTGTTTTCTCTTATAATAAGTATAAGCTGTTAGATTACTTATAATTAAATAAATAAATATATTTTGGTATGTCTGTTAATTTTGGCATGTGTTTGTCCTAATTTTGTGGTCCAAATAAAAAAACGGTGGCTTGGCGTCTCAAAAAATGTCTTGGCTTTCTAAACGAGAATCTTCCAGCATCCCTTTTCCTCCACCACCTCCCACCATATGTTGGCCTTCAGCTGAAGTAGGTCCTTTCGATCCAGGGAACCTGATAACGCCCGTGACATCTCACGGGTGTAGTAAGTTAGGCAGTCCTTTTTTTGACATTCATAAGTGCTTTAAATAAATATTATATATATGAAAATTGGACTTTTGGCATACTAGTTACAATATATAAATGGCCTTACATCTGAGAGCAGTTTCTTTATCGTAAGTATTGATACCTGCAATCTTGGGATTGCAGGACAGAAACTCAAAATTATACTACCCACAAACTTGGTTATATACACCAAGTATGTTCCACTTACTGCGTGTATGAGAATTACTTTCATATCTGATTTGTCAGCTCAATAGAAGGTACCTCAAGCAGTGTAGTAACCTACAGCCAGCTTTGCGTCTATAAAAGATTAAAAGATTCCGCTTTGGTGATTGCATATGTATGAAAATCATCATTACGAGTATAGCGAGTCCATAATGAGTACGTTCCGCTTGCAGTAGAAGGCTAGCATAAGACCAAGTCAGTATGTGTAAGGTTAAGGTAACGCAGTACCGTACGAAATAAGTTAAGAATAAAAAAAACTACAGCCAAAATTGTTAGGTAATATTAAAATAATATCTTTAGGCAAAATTGTCTGCCATTCGAGAAGAGGAAACAAAATTTCGGCTACTCGTAGCTACGATAAAAACATAAACTTTTGTTTTCGCAACTTTTCAATGGGACATCAAACTTGCAAATGCTCGTAAAACGAAACGTAGAAAATAAAAATGTGAATAAATACCCCATCATAACAAACAGAGTGATTCGAAAATATTTATACACCGCTCCCGTAAAAACATGGGATTGAAACTTTATTGTTTCTCGCGAAGTCTATCAATGTGGTTTAAAAATTACGAATAATTGGGAGAGATATTTTCACAATCTTGTTTGTTAGCAGCTTCTTATTGGGATTAGAAATTTGATATTTTATCAGTTATAAGAGCGCGGCCATGAGATGCGGTGCGGCCCCGAGTGTGGCGGCGCTCTAACCTATTATTAACTCAAAAAACTTATATGTATTAAGAAAATGTTAACACTACTGTTATTACTGTTAACGATACTTTCCATTGCTCGAGCTTTATTTTATTTAACATACCACACACATAGTCTTTTCATACCCATCTTCTGCCTATTATTATCTGATATACTTAATATCAATTTAAATTTAAATATTTTATTCACAATAAACAATACAACATCAATGCTATATAGAATTGAGTTTTGTAACAACTCCAATTCGCTCTCCTATTACTGAGGATTAAGCTTTTGTTTCTAAAGGTTCAATGGGTAATCTAAAAACAATTATAATTTATTATTAGTAATGGTATTGTGCTAAGTCTTTTGAAAACAAAATTCTCGGCGCCTCCTGCAGCGCCAAGAGGTTTAGGTAATGTTTCGGACGGTCTTTAATGAAGATTCGTTATTTTCTTTTTATGGTTGAACCAGTCAGATATTAATTTACACACTATTCAGTTGATCGTGTTGTCAGCGTTTAGCTCGTATATTCTGCCTTTGTTTTCCCAGAAGACTTAAAATAAAAGGATCACGTCATTTATATAACCTAGGGTGGGAACAAATAATTAAATGAGATTATATCAAGCCAAGCTTCTAAAACTCCGTCGGTAATAATCGTCCAATAAAATGAATTAAATAATACCTACAACAATTTGACATGTATATCAAAAGCTTCAATCGTTTTAGCATTATCTAGGTCGTTCTATACATATTCGTAAAATATCAATAGTTTGGTTATATCTTTGTTTTTAAATGTAACGGGAAAAAGCCTCACAAGATGTTAAATGATACCCATAGACACTCAGATTGTCAGAGGGCTCACGCCTTTAAAGAAGAGATAAGCTCATTTCTTGGCAATACATCGATAGTTTTTTTTGTATTTTTTTATATTTATTTTTGTATATTATTAGTTAATAGATATTAGTTTTTTTTTGTTTATTTTGTGGCCGTTTCTTTAGTTTTTCTGATATAGATTCTTGATATAGCTTAAGTTCTAATGTAATTGATGTGTATGTGTTATGTTTGTTAAATTTGTGATGTCATATTTCCTTGTATTTTTTTAGGCATACACATTGTTTTAGAATGTATAAATAAATAAATAAAAGTCAGCTGGTAACGATAGCTAGAGAAATCAAAGAAGATACATCACATTTGCTATTAGTTGCATTTTTGACGATCCGCGACATGAATTTTCATATGTACGCCGCAAGCTCGCACCGCTTTCTTTAAAATTGACTTTTTCTGTTTCTTATTAACAATTATAAATATGGTGTAGGTGAACCTTCAAATTTTTAGTTCTATTCTTCTTGCGTGAAGTGTTAAATTAAAAGTAGAAATCCAGCAAAAAGAGGAAGCCACGAGGTCGCAGGAACTGTGCCGATATCCATTCTTTCTTTGCTGACTATATCATTTTCCAAATATAAAGCAACCATAATATTAAATAAATACAATCCACAAATTAACAACTAGGTACTTCAATAAGTATAATATACTCAGCAACCCGGGCCACCATAAAATTTAGTGGTAGTTTCACGTTTAATTGAAATACAGTTTTTTTTAATAAAAGTACTAAATCAGTTTAGCAACAAAAAGCTTTATCTGTTCAATCAAAACGTACAAAACAATCACACAGTATTGTACTGAACGACAATTTTCCATTTCATTCATCGAAAATGCAGGTCCGTAGCAAGATTGAAATCACTCTATACGGGTCAGCATTTGCTGCGGGCCGTCGGTCCTCCAAATAGCCCCGTTTATCTTCCGATACTTGTCTCGGAATGCGAACTGAACAGCTTCGATTTGCAACGCCTGGAAAGTTATTTGAAAATTCATACAAGCCACTCGACAATTTCAATTTTATACGGGACTATAATTTGTGGTATTCAAACTATTGGGGCATACTTTCCAGAGACATGTTTTATAATGATGATGGAAATCAAAGCCGAAACAGTTTCACAAACGTATTTATATTGGTAAGCCAATTTTACATTGTTATCAATGATTATAATAATATAATATCCAATTTAGCAGCAAATAGTTTCCAATCGCTACAAAAGTTGCCCATGCCTGCGATATACGTCTGTCAACTTCAGCTTGACTTTCGCTGATACATGGCATTTGACATATTACAAGAGCATTTAGATGCCAACAACGCTCGTATGTTAAAAACGTATTAGAAACTTAGCGATTATCTCTAAGTTTAATGCTACCCTAAATCTCAATCAATCTTATTGATTGATGAATAGACCAGTACTTCAGATAAAATGGTGTAATGATAATGATAAAATGACGATGAAAATAGATAAAAAAAAATAAATGGGACAAAAGTAATAGATGCCGTACATTATGTTTTGAGATCTGAAGTGGCTATGGGTGGGGCATATAGTTAGATGCACAAATAAAAGGTGGTCTTAAAAGGGAACTTAATGCAAAGGACGTTGGTCCTCTTGAGTAATTAGAAGAAAGCTCTAAAAAAGTTAGAAGAAATAGAACCGGTAGCATGAAGAGCGAATGGAGAAAGAAAGCCATGGACAAAGACCGTTGTAGGAGACCTTTACCTGTGAAGGGGTTCCAATCAACGGTACTGAAGGTGGTGTGGAAGGATATAGGATACATAGGATGTAATGTACAAAAAAGAGGTTGGCTCCCAATGGATAAAGAGATGCCAATGCAGGGGGTAGTGAAATAACATTGAGGAGACCTACATATCGTTTCTTAACTAGAGGCATCAAAGGAAACTGACAAAGAAATGTTTCCTATTTAATGATTCCTTTTTCCTTTTACAACTTTTGGCTATCCTTAATAAAGAAGCCATTCACTTTGTAGCTTATTCTTAGAACTAAAGTCGTCTTTTACTTTCTCTATACAAATAATTTTTTCAGCATATTATATTTTTTTATAAATTTTATTTATACTTAGCTAACGACTAAAGTGTAACAAAATGCCACTTCTAGGTTTCCAATTGATCTATAGTTTACTTAAATATTAACTCAGTAGTTTTAACTATTAGTAAACTAATAATAAAATTTAAATATCTATAAGTTCTTTAAAAATATACTTAGGTACATAAAACTCTAACCAAATACCACGTGTATTATCCAATACGCTGACATATGGCTTTATATACATTTTTGAAAAGTGGCCGGTTCTGTATAACTAGTGCAGAGTAGAAAACAGATTATCTCAAACAAGTCATAATAATAACGAGTGGTTTTAAATACTATGATTTAGATCTCCTGTGATTTATCATTATTCTGTTCTTGTAAATTTATATTTTTATATGCTTTCATTGACTCGTTTTTACATAAATTTACAACCATGATAAAGGAATATCGATCCAAGTACCATAATTTACGTAAGCTATGAATTGCGTAATAGAAAAAATTACCAGCTGTAAAATCCCTCATGTTCGGCATTCCATTCTTCCCAGTAAGCCGTCTTGCGTTGTCAGCGCCATTGTTGGCATCATATTCGTTTATGTGAGCTCCGTGACGACGAGCCAACTTGTCAATCGCCCTTTCGATAACCCTGTAGGAACCCATTTTCCTTATTTTTTTCGTAATCCAGATTTTGAGCTGTAGCTCACATACATTAAAAAATATAGCCATATATGGAATACATAATATATACCAACAAAAGGTTCAACAATTTAACAATTTTTTGACTGTGTTGTGTGTTGTGTAAAAGTGAGGGTAAGAACGTGAAGGTGTTTGCTCATGATGCAGGTGATTTTACGCAATGGATGGCTTAATTTACGCACTGAAGGCTTCAATTTTGGTCGTTATATCTACTGGATATTTTAATAGCAGTAAATAATTAATACTGCAAGGAATTTAGGTTAAAAAAGTCCACCGAGAGATTTCTATCACAGTTTTATTGTAAATCCGAATATCTTTACCATTAAACGATAATAAACGAGCATAAAAATTGAATTAAATTAAATATAACTGTTAATTTTAGTACTGTTACATTATTAGTATATAGGTATACATTAAACAAACTACTACTGCATTTAATTCCTATGACCCACGGCAGTGTGCTAACTAGATGATACTAAGATTTCTTTTAGCTGAGATCAAGGGATTTACGCTTTAATCTGGTCGACTTTGAGCTTTGAGTCGACCCTTTTTTCATTTATTATTCGTATTTCTTACGACTGGTTTTCTAAACACAGAACACACAAACGGTTTTATCACTAAAGATTTCTTTGATTATAATACTGAAGAATTTCAACTTCGTTCGTTCGTAAATAAAAATGAGAGATATCAAAAACAATTTTAAAAAATCCCTTTTCCCATTCGGTTCGTTTCAAATGTGTAATGTGTGTGTGAGGTGGAGGTTATTGACCTTGGCTCAGCATTATGCTGAGATTCTACCAGAGATGCCAGTCGCAAAAAAAGGAATGTAATAAATGCTTAGTAGAATAAACGTTATATATGGGCGGCGGTATCACTTAACATCAGGTGAGCCTCCTGCCCGTTTGCCCCCTGTTCTATAAAAAAAAGTGAAAATAAAAAGTTAAAAATGAGAATTATTTTAGTTAGGTGGATATTTTTTTTCGTCATATTATTTCGCATCTAGATATCATTGGTATTGTTTAGACTTTGTAATGCCTGGCCTAGCCTACTTCGAGTAACGTCAAGTAATTTTCAATTTGCTACCGTGTGCTTCTTTTGTTGTTGTCTAAAATTGTTTATAACCTGAAAACGTTTTTAACTAACAAAATAGAGTAAATGTTTCAATATAATATATTCATAATTAATTAAGGTCTTTACTGAGACTTACTTTTCAACAAATTAAATCTGCTATAATTAAACGAGGTGTTCTCATTCTGAAAACGTTTCAAGTTCTCTGAATTGGAAAGCAATCTGAGCGTCTTCTATAGTATTTAAATATTTTTATATAGCACAGAAAACCGCGACACCAATTGAATCGCAACGGTTTGTGCTCTATAAAATTTTGAAGGAGTTGTGAGCATTAACAAAAATTATAGATATAAACAGTAACACATCTTTGCGAAATTGCCCAATATTTAATGTGTGATGAATTTCCTTTTCGAAAGAAATATATATGACGTAAGCTAGATACATAAGTTACTAAGAGAAAAGTTCAAGACAACGAGTTTTTGCATTAAATAGAACTAAAAAATAAAATATCAAACGATCTATGTATTGATTGGGTAAACTTGTATTAAAGGGTTCGATTCTTCGATGGGCAGAGGTTGGATTTTTCTTTCATTTATTATTTTTTGTGTGGTTATGTGTGTGTGTGTTGGTAATCAATATGTTAATAATGTACGATTACATTAACAATTCATCCTTTCGGAAGCACAAGGATCGTCTTGCGAAAGTAAGAAAACACTTGACTTTTGAATTCTAAATATCATACCTAGGTAATATAATCTCCACACCCTATTTATAAATGTCTTATCATTTAATACATAGAATTCTCATGGTAATACAAAGATCAGCAATTGATGAGATTGACTTTTTTTATTATTTGTGAAATAAAATCTTGTTGTGTTATTGATTAAACCATAAAGTTTTATGTTATCTATGAACTACATAATTATAATTACATAAAAGTCCTTACAATATTCCATCTTCTTCTCTCATATCCTTTGAAGAGAAGTAAACAAAAGTGCCGTTTCCAGGCCAGTCTTCTATTGGTTGTGGTTCAAATGTCGCAACGGTGCCGTATTCTTCAGCCAGCCTAGCGAGGATGTATCGTGCCATCCAGAGGTCGTCGGCTGCCCGTATTCCAGGACTCGGACCCACCTAGCATAGAAGATATATAGATATACAGATAACAATATTAATAATAAAAGTGTATATTAATATAAAATCTGCATTTATTTTATAATGTATACATATAAACCCTCCAAAATGAGGTCAGTTTCTACTATTGTTACTACTGCTAGAATAATACTGAAGAATAAACCATTTAAACAAACTTTGAATCGAGAGACATTTATGACTGACATTTCAGCTTAAATCTGTAACTAGCAGGTGACAAATGTTATACTCGAAAGATCGAACATCGTTATACACGTGTATAAAAAGTCTAATATTGTCTTTGATGTGATATTTCATAGAAATATTTTACGCAGACGTCGGAGATTAACAATTTGTTTCGAATGTTCATTAGTTCTACCTATATACTGATTTTTGATACCTATTGCTTAACACTTACTATAGATACTATTGGGGTCAATATAAAATTTATATCTCAATATATTATAATTACACTTCACGCCGTTTGTCCGCTATGGACTCCCTAAACTACTTAACCGATTTGAATCAAATTCCGTGTGCAGTTTGATATAACTTAAAAGATAGTACTGTACGTATGTTTGTCTGCAAAGTCCTCATAAACTTTTTGTATGCGTTTGGGTCCCTGGATGGTATAGATTCACAAATCAGCACGGCAGATGGTGATCCTAATGGTAAAATATCATGCAAGAAATATCTGTCGATCCGCTAGATATACATTACACGCCTATGTCGCTTAGGCACGTTCGAATCTCGGCTGTGCATCAATAGGCTATAGATGTGCGCAATTAAAAGTTGCTCTTAAAAGTAAGAGATACAAAGAAACTATTCAAACTAAGTCCATAGCTTAGCTTAGCCACTGCATATCAATAAAACTTCAAACTTCACAAATTTTACTTAAAAAAATATAAGACAGCACAGCTCAAAATGAACGCAAAAGCTTGCACTCTTTGAAATGTAAATAAAAAGCTAATTTTTTCACACTGAAAAAAATACCTAAACGGCTATCCAATATCGATAACGATTGTACACAGAGCAGTTTATTTAACGATGCTTAGCTTGTAGCTTTTATCGTTACAGTCGTATTTGTAAATCTACTAAGACTTTAGTATTTACAATTTTTTTTCAAATGGGTTAAATTAGGAGAAAGTATTGAGTAGCAACTTATAACTGAGTATGTATATGTTAATAAATATCCAGTGGCTCTTTGGCCTTTAACTACTGATGCATCTGTTTCTTTATAGGCAGTCTTATTAGTAATTGATTAAATTAAATTAAAATGGGTAAAAAATATCTTCTAGATAAGACATTCATGATATTTAAAAATCTTCCTTTAAGTAATTTAATAAACGACTCAGTACTGTAAAAAAAAAACATAAAAGGTGATTCATTAAAAGGAAAACATCAAAGCATCGGAGCAAAAACTGGACGAAGAATGTAGTTCCAAGAAGCAATCATAACAATGGGAGATTAGAATTATTGTAACTAATCCAAATGTTATTAATACTACATTAGACGTTATACAATATTTTGTTTGTCTGACGTATAATGTCGGAGCAATTTCAACTGTTAATGAAGCGAGATGTATAATTTTCGACAGAATACACACCAAAATAATTCGTCGTAATTCCTCATTTGTACCTGAGAAATTCCATTCACTCACGTACTCACCTGTACCGCTCAGAAATATTATTGTCTGTTATAGCAACAGCCTTCTAAATATTATTCACATTGGTTCCTTTCAGTTTAATTTTTACCATGGGCTTGTAGTCTAATACTAAATGTATATAAACAGTATTACAATTTTAAATTGTACACAAAGATACACGGAGTTCATCGAATCAAAATAATAAATCATGCTTCTAATCACCTGGAAGTTCCACTGCGATGGCGTAGTGCCAGGATTTATACCGTTCAGATGTATTCCAGCGTAAAGGCAACATCTGGTCAAATAAAAAACTTTATTAGTATTCATATACTTTACTCAGGTGCTCTTAAGATCTATTATTATCAGCCAAATTTAGGTTAACAAAAGCAATAAAATAAATCTAGACTTATATGTAAATCTTAACATACAAAAATTAACATACATAATAGTTCGTTGTATTAATATTGGTATACCTCGAATTCTATAAACTTTCAAATCGTGAAATTTTTGACATAAGGTATATAAGATAACTTCCAAAGGTTGAAGAATCTGGCTGAAATTAACACAGAGAATATTATGGCAAGAATATAATGTTTTTATGTTTAATATTTTTGACATGCATCCCGTTGCAAGCTGGGGTTGTATTATTCCATTTTGCAACCGATTAGCGGTTTAGTGAGAAACATAACAATATTTTTTTATGTTTAAAAGCTGCAATTCTTAATTCCTTCATGAGTATCTTAGTCGATATTCGATTATCGATAATTAATCGAGTATTACAATACGTATCGAGTATTTTTTCGCAATTCTTTCAGCCAAAACTTTTCCATTTACACAGTTGGAGATAAAAAAAATTAAGAAAACAAAGCCAAAAGAGGATAAACAGTAACATTTTCTTGTGGTCAAGTTACGAAAACTCTAAACAAGAAATAAGACGTGAAATGAAATATTGCTTTAAATTACCAACTTAACGTTCGTTTTTGCAATTTCCAACAGAAGTTGCTGCCTTGCTTGATAAATAGGCAATAAAAGAAAAACCACTTTTATTATCTCCAAACGAAATTACTTCCTTTAGAATTTTAACAAAGCTGTTTGAATGTTTTATCGTAATAAGCTTTGTTATAAGGCAATTTCTATTTGCTGATATTTATAGGCAAGTGGATCAGCTGGTTGTTATCAAGTTCTCATCAAATAGGAATTGAACGCATTCAGTCGATATAGCGAATCCAATTTGACAACTAGACTACAAAGACCAACTATATAAAAGGCGTAGGAGAAGCCAGCCCGCAACAGCTGTAGGTGTAGTGCGAACTCAGTTTCTTAGACGAACATTTGGTCCGTTGCGCGTTAAGCCCTGGCTAACTAATGGGCTTTACGGAACGACCTAACTGCTCCAAGGATTTATGCTCTTTGCAAGCCTTAGCCAGGCAATGCACTCCAGGGTTTCATAGCTATTTAATAAGCATTCGCCTGATCCAGGATCCATACCATATATAAAAAGGTATATGGTATGGTCCCGTATATTTTATAGGATTATTTTCTATATTAAAAATCTATTGCATCTATCAAAAGCACACCTGTAAAAAGCTTCCATTAGATCTCTAGCGACGATTTTATTAGCTCCAATCGCACAATAGTATGGCCCAGGAGGAGCTGGGAATCCACCAGGAGGCCAGCCCAGAGGTCTCGAGTCAGTGGTGGTCAAAAAGAACTCCTGGTTGAAGCCAAACCAGGGCTCTTCCACGTCAGCTTTTTCAGTCAGAATAACACAGCCTTTGCGGTAATTTGTTGCTGGAAGGTAACATACATATGAACATATAATAATCAGTAACACTGCAACCTTCCTTAGATCTGGGTGACACAGTTATATAAATAACTAGCTGAACTGGCAAACGTCGTTTTGCCATGGTCATCATTTATGGTTATTGTGCCTCACTCGACATAGATAGGTATAGTGTGTCGCAGACTTTTTTGTAGATATTTATAAGATCTACAATTGCTTAGAACGTTTTATGGTTCTATCTTTAATAGTTTTGGCAGGGTACGCAAAATAAGTAACTTTTTTGATTGATTTTTTTACACCTTGTGTCCGAAAAACCCTAATATCTTACGGGTTCCGTATTAGGGTTTTTCATTTTTTGTTCAAAATTAATTATATAGCCTATGTTACTCGTGGATAATGAAGCTTTCAAATGGTAAAGGAATTTTTAAAATCGGTCCAGTAGTTTATGAGCATTCATTACAATCAAACAAACAAAGTTTTCCTCTTTATAATATTAGTGTAGACATATAAGTACATGTTTCACGATAATTTTTCAATCAAATGCAAGGCAAGTAGGTGATCAGAGTCCTGTGTCTGACACTTGACACGCCGTCAACTTTATGGTTCTAGGGCATGTCCGGTATGTCGAGGACAACGATATGTATTCATTTACGTACACATATTCTACATAAACCTAGGGTTCCGTATACATCCCATAAATAAAAATGTCCTTACTATATTATGTAACAAACAATTATTTTATTTATATAATAAAAAAAATGTTCCAGACACTTTATTATTTTATTATTTATTTGCTACATATTTCATAAAATACTATGCTAGCGTTATTATTAGAAGACTTTCCTCCTTTCCTGAAAACCCTCAAAGCTCCATTTATCTTAATTAAACCCGAACCCGATCTAAACTAAATAAAAATCTCCGACCGCCGGAAAATAAATTAATAATGAACGAGTCCTAAGACGTATTTTAACTAATCCACTCTCGACTCTGATTTATTAACAACGTTAGACAAATAGAAAATAAATTTAACATTGATCAGGAAATCGACTTGCTTTTGTACACAGTTGATTGCTTTAATGAGTATTTTATACTTATTTGATTCCAAATTTGAATTTACCTAGGTAACACTAAAAATGTTTGGAAAATGAAAAACGGCTTAATATAGAAAGTTGCCAATACTTTTATTAATACGAAATAATCTCATTTTTATTCCCAAGAACTAAAGATAAAATTCAAGTTCACTTTACGAGCCCAAAAAATGCCAAAGAAGGAAGAATGGGCCCACTGCTCTCTCAGTGGTTCCATCGAATGCGTCGATATGTAGAGAGAAACGGAGATTTCTTCGATAAACAAAAGTATTGGCAACTTTCTATATTAAGCCGTTTTTCATTTTCTAAACATTGCAAACTGGTGATAAATGTAAATTAAGAATCATTTTAACATCTCTATTGACCTTCATAATTGTATTCGGCTACCTTAATGAATAAAGTTATTTTGAGTTTTGAGTAAATTCTTAATAATTATTATTCTTAATGAAATATAACACGCACAAATCAACTTGGCACCTTATTTGGCGATAATGGCAATGGCATCTAAGTGCCTAGTTAACTTCTAATTATTACATAACATCCCCTTATCTTATCACAGCGTATATATAAGTCAGACACATAGGCGAAAGTACTCTTAAGTAAATTAAGATTGATTTAATTTATATTAACAATATAACCGTCAATATCAGTCTCTGTCATTTAATAGCGATATAAGTACTTTAATAATCTTTGAATAAGATAAAGCAACGTCTGTTAAGTAATTTATTGGACAACTAGAAAATGTTAGCTGATACCAGCACCACTGCTCCGACATATATAAATTCTACTGTACGTGTGTAAATCACTGAACTCCTCTTAATCGGCTGAAACGGTTTGAATGTTTTTTGCATTTTGATGGCGCCCTTAATGGTTTAGATTCACAGAACACCCCAGCAGATGACGCTGCAGTCGGTAGTTTTATACTTTAATACAAGTATTCTAATCGCTTGAAATATCATGCAGGAGGAGAACGTCTGCCAGATCCGCTTGTTGTACTATAAATTTCATTGGCGATAGAAAACTAGATACTATATTATACTACTGTACTATATAGCCGTATACTATACCTTTCAGACTATCTTGGAAAATGGATCTTTAAAAAATCTCATTAAGTCTATTTTAAAACGTTACACATGTTCTTAACAGCTTAACTCTAAGTCAGATAGATAATGCTATTAATCCCCGGTAACCAATGACAATGAAAATTAATTATTCGCAGCAAACGCCGGAAGGACAAAAGACGTGATCAACATCCCACGTTGAGGGAGCCTAGTAATGGGAAATCAATGGGTTATTTCAGTGATTCACCCCTGTATACTCACTAGATAAATAAAAACACATTCTATAATTCATAAATCTAAATTAGTTTTTAATTTAATGTATTGGTTCAAATTAAGTTTAATAAGAAATAAACAAATCTAATAAAATATCTTATCAATACCAGGTTTTTTAAAGTGCCAGTGTTTGGCCTTTTTCTTTTCTTTTATTAAATTGATTGCCTCTAGCGTTGGACAAAAGAGATTTCAATTAATATATAAATATATGTATGTAATGTTTAAAGACATCTTTGAAATAAGGTTGTTCATACTAAAAATTAAAATATTTTTTGGCAATAAACATTCAAATAACAACTCATGCAAATACATTGTTTTGACAACTATAATTATAATAACATTAATCTTTTTATTTTTAATTAAATAATACTAGTGAAGAAATAAAGACTTCCTCCATTTTTATTTTTATTTTATACATCTTCGCTAATATTTTCCAATCTTCCCCTGGTTTCTTGAAGGTGTTCTCTACTTTTGCCAATGGACTTTCTGACCCATCTGTCATCATAAACGCAGGCAGTATGACCAACCCACTTTCATATATTTTTTTCTGTTATTTTATAATGCTTCGTATCAGACTGTTTTTCTCTTTGTATTTAGTTTTAAGCTGAAGAATAAATCGCTCCATAGCACTTTAGTAACTTTATAAGCGACATTTAAATATATTTTCATATATAACACGGTATATTAGACATATTTTTATCACTCTATTTAAATTTTATGACTTATTATTTTTCCGACATATGAATTGGCAAACGAACACTACAGGGTTTTTAAAAGGTTTCAAGTTTCTTAGATCAAGTTTTTCCTCGTCTTAAATGAAAACAAATTTATTTAGCTTATTTTTTTATAAAACACTTATTAATCCAACGAATTTCAAACAAATCGTTGTTAAAAATCTATACTAAATCTTATTAAGTGAAAAACTTTGATTGACCTTGCTAATGTAAGAAAATGTTGATTCCTGTATGTATCTATCACTGGTGAGACCTGCAGCTGCGTGTAGTCTTATCTAATATATAAAATTCTTGTGTCACGGGGTTAGTAACCGAACTCCTCCGAAACGGCTCGACCGATTCTCATGATATTTTGTATGCGTATTGATTGGGTAGGTCTGAGAATCGAACAACATCTATTTTTCATCCCCCTAAATGTTAAGTGTGGTCCACCCCTAAATTTTTTTATTTATTTTTTAGACAAAATTTTTCGTTTTTATTTTTTTACGATACACCATACAAAAATACATGCAACTCTCAATTTTCACCCTTCTACAATCATCCCTTATTTTTTTGTTAATTATAAACTTTAATTTTTTGGCACAACATGACAAAACAACGTTTGCCGGGTCAGCTAGTTTCTATATAAAATACTCACAAGTAGGTTGATAATTATGTTGATAAGTATCAGCTAAGACCAGTATATGACTTCCCCGTCGAAAGGGGTCGTGATAAATAACTTCTGGAAAGATAAACGTATCGGAATTGTCAGCGCTAGCCTGCGCAGTGTTGCTTCCATCAAAGTACCAAATGGGCAAATCTGAAATAAGTTTTATAATTGAAATCATACTAACAATATTTTAATGATATATATTTAGCACCAGCTCCTATCCAAGTGGCAAAGGACTGACAACTCTTCTCCATTCGCTTATTAAAAATAAAATTAAAACGGGAAAAATAAATGAATCAAGCTAGCTGTAAAAAATTGTTTTCCTAACCAAAGAGACATTTGAAGGCAAAGTGGCAATAACGATTGACGGTATCAGTTGTTTTTAGTCTATAAACGTATAACGGTTTCACAATGTATGGATAAAGTAGCAAATAGCTATGCAACACATAAATTATTCGAAAGATAAAAGTTCCAAATAAGATACTTCACATTTCATGACGTATAGCGCTATTTGACAGTCGTGAAACGCAAAAATACTGTTTATCCTACAAATAAGTAACAAATAGCTTATTTGGAACTTATCAGGACATTGTGAAACAGGCCCTAAAAATGTAATAAATGTATCTACGTTCCTGTGCGTACGTGCTGGATTTGGCAGAAAGAGTCGGCGCGTTATTTCGACCCTCAATCAAACACTAAATCCACAATACAATGAATCACTTATTAATTTATCTGTTAAATTGTGTGTAAACTGCAATAAGTATTTTAGTGATCACAGACTTGTAAAATCATATAATTTCTTTTACTTTTTAAATATATATTTAAGGTTAATTTTCAAACAATCGAAACTTTAATCCTCTATATACATAGAAAATTATCTCCAATAATCATCGTAGTACTCAGGGATATCGTACTTTACTATTGATATTGGTCTAAGAGCCCGTGGGAGGTCGTCCTTCACCGATCTGATAACCAGATGGGACGTATTTTTTATTAAATATTTTGTATAAACAAATAAGCCTATGATTGCTTGCCTATCGAAAAGTGGTACTGGCTATTTTTAATTTAATTAACTTTTATCGATTTTTTTTCATCACCTTCATCCTTTTGATAACCAAATGAAATTTATTTGACTGATAGTTTTTGATACACAGAATATGCCTAGATAAGTTAGCAGATCGATGGAGTCACCTATTTTGACTTACCTGTTTACACCTGTTTGCCAGGTAGTTCTACACTGAAATGAGTAGGCAAGCATACCTAGGCATATTCTGTGTATCAAAAACTATCAGTCAAATAAATTTCATTTGGTTATAAAAAAATACGTCTCATCTGGTTATCAGATCGGTGAAGGACGACCTCCCACGAGCTCTCCTACTATATTGTAATGTAACATCAAACGAAGATTATGTAAATGTAAATTTGTTTTGTGTAAGTCAGAAATGGATTTCTGTCTTATGTCAAGAGCGGTGCCAACAAATGAATGAGTTATTTCTCACAATTGAAAAAATTTAATTATTAATATAAACAAATATTCGTTTTAGTACGTATTTATTTATTTTTACTAACACTTCGTTACATTACAATATTGGGCGGCCTTATCGCTTTCGAGAGATCTCTTCCAGACAACCACTGTGAGTAAAGAAAACAAATGTATTAAATTACACAAGGTAGGCAAGAAGTGTAATACTAATTAAAATACATATTACATAAAGTTTTTAAGAAGAAACTAAACAGGAAAAAAACTACACAAAACACTAATACTGCATGGGTACCTGAAAATCGAAAAGTAAAAAGTGCAAATGTATCACGAAAATCTCATTCAAGATAATTATTTCATGTACATTATTATTATACTCGTATGTTGTATTTATATTTTAATTAATATATTAATATAAGCCCTCCTACAACTCTCAACGCTAAGATGCCAAGTAGGTGTACTGTATGTAACTGTCCAATGATTTAAAGTAACTTAGGGCCTGTTTCACAATGTTAACGGATAAGTTCCAAGTAAGCTATTTATTATTGACTGTCAGATAGCGCGATTCATCATGAAAGGTGAAGTTTCTTATTCGGAAGATAAAAATTTATGTGTTGCATAGCTATTTGGTACTTTATCCATACATTGTGAAACACACCCTTAATATTTTAAGAAAAGTTTTGATTGGTAACTAGTATTTCATACACGTGAGAGACAGCTTTTTTGTGTTCCATAAAAGAGCACTCAACTTCCCTACGTAAATCAAACGCGTGCAAAATGTTTGCAGTGTGTTTGTACAGTTAAGAGGCTTTGATCCTCACGTACTTCCTATATCGGAGTTTCCGATTAAATAAATCCGTGTGTAGGGCTTTTCCACTTTAATTAGCTGTTACAAAATAGCTAATGAAGCGTCAATTAACTTCATTCAGATACGTGAGGGAACAATTGACTTAATATGAGAAATTTCTTGCAACTAATTACATGTAACTACAAGAAAATGTTGCGTAAAATAAAGTCAAGAAATATTCCTATTTTATAACTGTAAAATATTCAGAAATTATTGAAAAAAACGAAACCGAATATAAAGTTGGTAAAATACGAAAAAGTAAGTACCTATAATATGTTCTATTTGTCGTGCCAAATTCAAAGAAAGAGGCCAAATCATTCAATCTTCCTCAATCTCCAAAAGGGTTTTACGTTCGTGAAGGCACAATTTACTTTCACGAACTCGTCGTCGCCATTACGAAATGAAGATTGTATTAATTTCACACAATATTATTAAGATAGAAATACATTTTATTTTGAATTTAACGAAAAATTAAAATTAAATATTAAAATAATATATTGACGGTTGCATTTTTCAATTGTATTAGAATAAAAAAATACAATTTTAAAATCTATTTAAAAAAATAGTGGCCCTACAACCTCTTTAGGTCTTGGCCTCTGAATCTGTTTCATAATCATTTTTTTTAAACCTAATAGGCAAGTAGGTGATCAGCCTCCAGTGCCTGACACACACTTCGTCGACTTTTTGGGCCTAAGGCATGTCGGTTTCCTTCACCGTTCGAGCAAATGTTAAATACGCACATAGAAAAAAAAATCCATTGGTGCACAGCCGGGATCGAACCTACGACCTCAGGTATGAGAGTCGCACGCTAGGTCAACGCTGCTCTTTAAAATCTATTAGCTACTATAAAACTTGTGAGTTTTATAGAACTTATTGTGTTATCTATTACTACGGTCAGTCCTTTTCCTTGTTCACAGGCCTATATGTTTTTCATATGACCTTTAGGCCTTTCTTGTCTTTACGGGCCCAGTCACGGGCATTTTTCTATCACGATCCCAATAATTAGTTTTATTAATATGTTACGCGATACCCAAAGTCTATCACACAACGCTGTTGTTGAGAGAACAACATCGAACTTGCAAAAACTTCGGGCTCGGTATCGCTGCTGCTAATGAAAGTTAGTTAATGGGCGCTGGTCTGATAAAAGAACATATTTAAAACAACATAACTACATTTCAACAGTGCATTAGTATGCGTTGCTTTTATTTCAAAGTGTCAGAATGACAAGAATAAATTCAACAGCTATTTCAAGTTTACGTTTAATAATAATTTAAGTTAAGATTGTATTGTTGTTTTAAGACACATCAAAACGTGCGAAGTACGCTCGTCCGTGATTTACACTTGAGAACAAAGAAAAACTAAAATAAACTTGCATGTCTTGAAAAGTGAAACTACGCCATAAATTATTATGCTTGCGAATTATAAGCTAGGATTACATTATAAGCTGGTTCCGCTCAAAAAAATGTCTAATTAATGCAGGATTTTCAATAAAGAAACAATGATTATCATGTATTTACAAGTAAACAAGAAATCTTAATTATAATACATGAAAAATGCTAATATATTTTATTTAGTTTATAATTATCTAAATTGGCGTTTATTTTAAAACTAATTGCCTTTGTTATTCATGAATATGGCATGTTGCTTAAGGACGATAAGAATTATTAATATTAAAAATAATCTTACTTAAAAGACGTAATCAGATTATATAAATGAAAATTAATACGATATAACGGTGAACTTAATGTAACTTATTAATAAAATTAAGTCCACCGTTGATTTGCAAACATAAAAGTTTCTTTAGTGCCCTTTCAGAGGATAAATAGATAAATAAGGGCGCTTCATAGGTTTTGCAGACAGGATCTGCCGGGGATCGCCGCGGCCCATTCTTTTTTTATAGAACGGGGGCAAATGGGCAGGAGGCTCATCTGATGCCAAGCTATACCGCCGCCCATGAATCAATGCCAGAGGGCTTGCGAGTGCGTTACCGGCTTTTTAAGAATTGGTACGCGCTTTTCTTGAAGGATCCTAATTTAATGTTAAAAATGTTACGTCTGTCAGTGTGTCTGTCTGAATTGGTTCTTTAAAGGTATTAACGTATACTTAAACACACCTTGTTAAACACACAAATTCTAATTAATGCTTACACCTGCTATTTAAATAGCACAGGGATATGAAATATAAATTACCCTTATTTGTCTTCGGCACGAAGTCAAACGTCCTGTCTTTAGACCTAAGATTTATTCCTGTGCCATCCACCCACACATAAGCCGCCAGAATGTCATCACAAGGTACTTCTAAGTCCTCATATTTGCGCATAGCAGCCTTGTTCAACGCAATCGGTACCGAATTCATCTTCAATAAAGTTTATCTGAAAAAGATACAATCTGTATACCTTATACCGTATAGTCATCTTTTTTATTTTCTTTTATTTTTTTTATTTCTTTAAGCAAGAAATAAAGAAACAAAGATAATTCAATAAAGATTAAATCAAAAAGCAGGAGATTTTAGTCAAAAACGGAATATGTAGTAATTGTAAGGAATTTCTTGAGTCATAACCGCGACGTGTAATCTAAGATATATAATATCTATATACATAAATATATGCATAGTTACTTTGCTATCGAATTTAGTATTAAGTACAAGCTGGAAGCTCTGACACAGGTTTATTACTTAAAAGATTTCTCAAATATTACACATTTTAAGGCACTTATCAGCAAATACATTTTAATATGTCTAGCGGAGGGCGTGTTCAATCTTGGAGTCATAACAGGGATGATTATTGTTAGTTTTCACTTTTGTTACTTATAATATAATTATGTGTGAAGGATTGCGTAGGGTAAATTTAATAACAGTTATTGTCTTAAAATAAAATAAATCGAAAGTCCAAAAAACAGATTAAAGAGAAAAATGCGTCGACTACCGAAAGCTCGTCTCAATTGCACTGGCGTGGACAAAAGAGTCAAATAGCATTCAGTGTTCTTTAAAACTACATACACTCTGCCTTTGAAGCATTCTTTTATCCCATAACTTTAAATCACTCAGAATTGTTCACGAAATTGTAAATAAATTCCCAGCTTTCTATAGAATACAAGGGTTTAGTCCTTACTTCACACAAATATGAATTAATGTTTAACTATATATTAAGATTAACTATAACTATATATATATATATATATTCTACATTTCATACATTTCTACATATATATCACTTTGAAATAGTTCTGGTCTTTGGGTGACACGATCAAAGACGATAAGAGAAAAGATGCCAGAGTGTAAAAATCGCCTACTATAGGGCTATATAAAGATTGGAGCACGTATTTTTATACACTTATTAGAACATATTTCAATACCAGCATAAAATATATGTAATATACATATTTTCATATCAAAACGGCTTTCTCATAATAATAGTAAAAGTCCAATATTGTCGAAATGTTGATTCCTTATATCCGTACATATTAAATAAAACTTGAACAGTAAATAGAAAGTCTTTATAATATCCAGTCGGCTGTAAATAAATCGAAAATCCGATAAAGCTTTTATTGCTTTTACGTGGGATTTCGTATTCTTGTTCAATTGAACTTTGATGTACATACTATTGGTTTCTCGTCTTTCTATATAAGAAACGTTATATATAATGTAGTGATAGGATAAGACAAAAGGAATGACAAAAATGGAAAAAGAAGGGAAGACAGAACGTGGAAGGGGAACGAGTACTAGGCACAATAACGAGAAAGCACGACTTGATTTTTTTGATATAAGGAAGGAAATTTTAGAGTTATTTTTCTTCTGCTTCTATCGATATGGTAACACAACAAATAAATCACTAGTATTGACTGGTTTGAACTAATTTGACTTTAATGTTATTAAAGTGACTATAGCAGATGGCAATGGCTTTGCCGATGAGTAGGGATGCCTACAGATTCAAATTTAATGACTTGGAATAAGTGATACCTGTACCCTTATATTCCATAATATTTTATTTTATTTTTTATTTAGATGATAACCGAAAAAGAATGAACACTGTTGCTCCTATGACCATTTCAATAATATAACTACAATGAGATAGTATTATATTACTATATTATCAAGTTGTAGTATAGTAATAGGTTTTACCTGCCTCAAAATAATACAGTTCGTACGCTATATTACTCTTATTTTAAAGGACTGGCAGTAACAATATATATTAAACTTTTTTAATTAATACTTTAATCTGCGCTCGTACTCTACAGAGTTACAATTCATAACAAACTAAAAAATAAGTTAACAATTAGAAACATTCAGTATTGCCAGCCAGCCTGTGGTTTGTAATATAATTGAAAACGACGCCGATATGTGTCGAGTCAGCCAATGCCAATTAGTTAGCCAATAGGCGGGTCCACACAGTGCGAGTAGCCTCGCGAGGTAACTGCCGCGCGAGGAAACTTATCGCGAGGCGGCCTCGCCAAAAAGCCGACACTCGCAGCGGCAGCTCGCGCGCTTGCCTCGGCCGAAGCACGTCCGCACTAACCGAGCCGATCTGCTTTGCCTCGCGCGGCAAATGCGAGGCTGCTCTCATATTATTCGCATAATAATTATTTAAAAAAACAATAAGGAATTAAAAAAAAGCATTAACCGCTGCCGTGGCTATCCAGAGAAAACTTGCTTCTTAACTAAAATTATGATTTAATGATATTTTATATTGACAGATGTGACTCCAATTCAGTCATTTCTGGATTAATATTGCAGAGACAATTTTTATAGTCAACATTACTTCTGGTGAAAGCTAAGCCCTCTATATCCATAAACGCTGACCCAGCCGCTCACGTCAGCTACTATTTTACGATATCGAAAAGCACTAAACAATATTGGAGTTATGAAGTTCATTTCTGTGATTGAACCACTCCTAGGGCACGACCCAACTAGGTTAATTTGTTTCACAACGTATTGTATAACCTATATATTGTACGATTTCTTTGATATATAATCGTTACAAGCCTAAGCCTACCTAGGCTTTTCTGTGTACTTTTTATTGGTCATTTAGGTATCGAATCTAATAGCGAAAAGCTAAATAAAGTTCCGTGTGATAGGTATTTTCAAGCTCAGAGAATGAAAATTAACTAATTGTTTTTTTTCACTGAACAAGGTGCAAACGGGCAAGAGATGAAGTGATGTTAAGTAATACCGCCGCCCATGGAAATTCTTAATGCTAGAGGGCTCGCGAGTGCGTTGCCGACCTTTAAAGAAGCTCTTTCCTTGATGTCGCAATAATTATATATAAAGCGCCATTTATACGAGGCAAGTTTCTTGCCTGAATACAATTATACACAATAAATGAGTTGCATGGTCTAAACAAAACGCAATATTCTTGTGCGATGGGAAAAGTTTACTTTCAAAAGTATTCTTGATGTAAACAGCACGTACAATAATTTCATACGGAATTCTCGTACGCAATTATCTCTTCATTTGCAAACATGATTTCTTATTTTGTTTGTTATTTCCTTCGGTGGGAAACCGTGAACTTTAAATTCCTGTAAAAATGCTTTCCGTGCATCATAATTCTTATGGAATTCCGAAAATGAGAATTTTCAACACTTATGATTGCCATAAATCTCAATGAACTTTTTTATATCAGCAGAGCTGAATTTAAACACCTTTTTACTCATAATATTACCTATAAAAAATTATCCAACGCAAATATGTGCAATAATTGAACGAAAGCGACAGTAAATTGTATACGCACTTACAAACCCGTGTTTAGACAAGTCAAAAAACATGATGTTGATGTAAACAGAAGACATGTACAATTATTTCCGTGTCAAAACTTGAATACAATAATTGCATTCAAGTTTTCAAGTGAAAACAGTTACATACAATTGTTGAATGTCAATTATTGCGCTTCATTTCTTGCATTCAATTATTGCTTTGGCATTTACAAGAATATGGCATCGTGTAAATGAGCCTTTACTCACTTGACTAATAAACAATTTTTCTTTTTTTAATTCAAGCAAATTGTTTTCATATTATTAGATATAACTTACCTTAAAATAATACATGAAATTCTGCACACTGTAATTTAACTTTATAATAAAACTAATGTATCATTTAAAAAAATTACATAACTGTCATTTTGGTATAATTGACAATAGACGAATTTTCTTTTATAACATGCCAGTGTTTTGGGAAATTCAATTGAAAGTAAACAAAGAAATTCAGATTATACAACTTCTTTTGGGACCTTTTTGAGAACCCTTCGTAAGAAAGTTCCGAGAATGTTGTTTATTAACATAAATAGGTAATGATACCTTTGAATGTATTTTTGTGGTTTCTGTAATATTCTTGATTCGTAGAAGTTTTAATGTTTTTTATGTTATAATAATGTAACCAGTCCCCGTTCCTACTATTGATTTAAAAACAGTAAGATTGTTTTTAACCGATTCCAAAATAAGGAGGAGGTTACTCAATTCGACCGTGTTTTATGTGTTTGTGAAGGACTTTGTTCTAGTTTTTTATTGGAAAGGAGATTGGGACGACCAATACCATAATATAATGGCATTCTAAAGAAATTAGGAGGAAGCTGCAATATTATGGTAAATTATACTTTTTTTGTATCCTGTTTGAAGTCGATGTTTTGGTTAAAAATTATTGAAACACAATTATACTAAGACATTATATATTTATATGCATCGTAACTATACTAATATTTATATACTTATCACGTTTATACAAATTCAAGTATCCAACAAATATTTTACATAACACAGTTTAAAAAGACAAGTCTGTATTCATAATATTCTGCGAATCAGCGTTTAAATGACATCGCTTGCAGCATTCGTTTCAAAATGTCTGCTATGGAAATTGGCATATTTATATATAACTTTACGTAATCTTTTGTATTGAATATTTATGAAATTCTAGTTATGTATTTCATACGAATCTTCTCTTTATTTATATTATCCGAAATACATTCCATATCAAATGTGCAAAGTAAAGACAACAATATTACAAGGAATATAACGAATATAAATCAAACACCTAATACGACGCCAAGAATAGTTTCATCAAAGCGACGGCTAGATAGAGTGACTCAGAAACGATACGAAATTATCAATGTTTTATGGAGGAAAACGAAGATCTTTGAAGACGTCGACATTCCTATTGAAAATAGCACAAAACGGTCTAAAAAAGAAAAAACACTTTCACAAATTGTTACCAACACTCCTTTAAGAAGGACAACTACTGGTACTCCTAGTTACATAGAGTTCTACTATTCAGATCTAAATGATGAGAGGATTAAAAGAAGAAATTTAGATACAAAAATTAAAAAGGATAACATTAATATAGAGACTCGTTCCGTTTTAAATTCACCAGTGTTTTTGTTTCACGTGCAGTATGAAACGTGTACATCCACAAAAAATACTAAGCATAGATCTGAAAAAGCTCCTCTGAGAAACAATTTGAAACGGAGTCAATTTCTAGATTCACTAAAGGTATCAATGAAGAAATTTGACGATGAAACCTGCCCCGTAACAACGAAAGCCTCCGAAATAGTAAACCGTACTAAAAATATTGATATTTTAAAACATTCTCCATTGTCCACGGCATATGATAAAATAAAATTTTTCGAATTATATGACAGCGACACTCCAACGCCCAAAAGCGAAATGTTCCTACCAAATATTGATGACGATGAGAAAATATTGTTAGAAGATATACATTTTAATATAAAACATCAAAACAAAACGAGATATGTAAAAAAGCATATTGATACGCCGAAGCCAACTGGAAGTGATAGTGAGAATGATTCTCCAGAAATTGTTATAACAAACATTCCGACACAACGTGTTAATACAACAAAGGATTTCCACAGTCGGTCGGCGCATTGGTCTGAATTTCCGTTCATTGCTCTCTATGTGTATGAACCCACTCAGGTAAATACTCGTCATTCATCAAAATCATTTAGGATTGTTATTGATTGCTAGGATGACACAGAAATGCTTTAGTTATTTATATCGATTAACAATCTAGCTGCCCCCGCAAACTTCGTTTCTCCTTAATGTGATTTCACTTAGCTTAGCCTTACCTTTTTAGAACATATCAACATGGAACATTTTACAATGCTACTACAGAGACTGTTCGGTTTTCGGAATGATAAATTTTTGAAGTGAAACTTTTTTAGGCGCATGAGGGTAACATTTAGGGTTTTCTGTGAATTTTACTCTATACAAAGTCATAAGTTTTTAATTAATAAATAAAAAATAGGTGTTGATTGACGAGTGAAAAAATTAAGGGTTCTATGTTTTTGCATGCTGTATCATAAAAAAATAAAATAAAAGAAATTTTCTTAAAGAATAAAAATTTAGTCGTTAAAATTAGACCCTTAATATTTGGAGAGATGAAAATTAGATGACGTCCGATTCGCAGACCTACCCGACATGCACCCAAAATTTTACGAAAATCGGTCGAGCAATTTCGGAGGAGTTTGATTAGTGGAAAAATACCTTGACATAAGAATTTTATCTTGATACATATTCATGGGCAGGTCCAATGACATGTTCTGCCATAATCTATATCTCTCTATTAAAATCCTTTTAACTCCTGGTGCAAAAAAAACATAACAAAAAAAATTGAACCTTTAAGCAATAACACGCAATAAGCCGCCGCTTTTATAGCTATCTTTATTCTCAGCTTACTGCAGCGCATAAAATACGAATAAACACATATAAATTATATTAGATAAAAATAATTACTTAGAAAACAGGCTCTTTTAATGTTTGCTATAAATGTTTTAAACTAAAAATAGTTCTAAACAGCGCTTTGCTATAAAAATCGAACGCCTGACTCAGTCGTCCGTTGAGAATTAATCGGGCATTTCGTAGTAGAGTTGCATTGCTTAAATATTTATTTTTGTACCATTAAACAAAATAGTTTAATAGACATCTCTGAGGGTATATTTAGTCTAATGTTATTTAGTTTATTGTATATGCCGTCAACTTGCTTAAGTCTTGGATCAAACAAGTCACGCCGCTATAAACTAAGAAAATCCTATATGTACGTAACTCCGTACAACTATACGAGCGGGCTACAGTCGCAAGAACGTTTATTTACTTTTCAGTTTCTGAATATTTAAAGTAAAGTATTTTAATTATTTAAATTCTAGGTTTATAAGTGCAATGGAATACTGATAAATTTTATGTGGGTCAAATAGAGTAGAATAGTGAGAACATGGGCTCTCTTGCAAAATATCCACAAAATGGCGGCGTTTCCCTCTCCACCAAGTGTCACTGTTCTAGCTTAATCTTGTAATGATTCATTGATCCTATTGTATATATATATATTATTTATTTAGTCTACAATATCATACATATTACGAAATCTACTGATTACCTATGCTATAAGATCTTCTATCTAATACGTATGACAATTTATGTAAACATATGTAAGTTTTGCAAAAAATGGAGATTAAAAAATACAATTAAAAACAAACACAAGATAAGACAAACATACAATAAAATTACCAAGTATGATTATATACAATCTTTATATAATAATTCTTGGTAATTTTAATTTATTTTATTGTGTGTTAATTATTGAAAATAGAATCTATCCTTCGATACTAAAATAATCTCAGTTTGTAATTTTTCCCTTTTTTCAATAAAAAATAATGAATAAGCTGATTCCTGCATTGCCTTATTGAGAAGTTATGCAACTACAATCAACAACACTAACACAGTAAACTCTTTTTCGCACACACCCGAAAGCGTAAATTTACACTAGTAGCTATTATCTCTGAGATATAAATTCAAATATTATTTTAGGTTCGTTGTGATGCGGCGGCATTAAGCCCACATTGGCTGTTGGCATCTGGTTCTTGTTTATTTAGACATTACAAGAGCTATTCGGTGAATGGCCAGTCTGCATATGTAGCTTATTGCACGGATAATTGGAGGAACTCTGAACGAATATCCTATGTAAGGCGAAGCTTCGTTCATCCTCGCTTCTACTTGAAGGATACAAGGCGATATCTATATAATATTGGTAATTTTTTATTTGTAGCATATCTTAAATAGCTAATGTGTGTTATTTTCTTATCTCTATCGTGTCAATTTCAAATGAAACTTTGTATATTTGTGAATCAATCATTCATCAAAAATTGTAAGTGAAGGAAATTTTTTTATTAGCGATTATATCATTAGGGGTTCAGTTCACACTTAGCTCAATAGCTTGCGGCCAGCGAGATGGATACATTATTATGAAATCGCCTTGAACCACGCGCACCTGGCCACACGCGGCCAGCGCCCTGTCGAATAGCGGCGTCCTACGAGCTTGAAGCGACGCATTTTCGGCCCGTTGGTGGTCGCTGGCCATTGCGGGCACTGAGATCAAATTGAATCGCAGATAAAACGCACTAGCCGTGGCGTCCGTGACGTATTTTACTAACAGGAATTCAAACGGAGATTTCCTCATCCACAAATAATGAATGAACTTGACATCATATTGCTTAAGGTCGTTGAAATATGTATGATGCCTTTATAATATCGTTTTTGGCCGCGCGGCCAGGCCGCTAGTGCGCTATTACCCTTAATGTTTAATTATTAAAATACAAATTAGTTCATAAGAATGCAAATTAACCTATTTGTAGCACGTGTATGTTATGACGAAAACATACACATAATATATCAATAAATATATATTCTCGTTTAACATTACTTAAGCGCTCAGTCATTGACAGTTGCCACAAAAGATAATAGATACGTTTTGTTGCCGTATTAGGCGACTTAAACATGTTGACGAACCGTATTAAGCATTAGGAAACGTATAAAAACATGTCTCAAGTTGCAAATATTAGCGTATAATGCGAGAATTCTTATAAAGCGGGTTCTACTGTACTATTATTTTAATACCATTATGTTCATTTTGTCTTAGAAAATAATGTATACTAGATCAAAACCAGGACCAGTACAACCTGTTAGTAGCATATTAATGAAACATTTAACGGATTGTTAAATATGTCACGAAAAAAAATAGCACGAGAGGAAACGCGGGTAGCGCCGGGCAACTCAACTCGCCCACAAATGACGACATTACCAGAGAATTGTCGCCCGGGCCCAGTTAATAATGACCCTTTTTAAGAAAGGGGAGATTTCGACATTCCCTGCTGCTTAGCCACTCGGTCACATATCTCCCTGATTGCATGCCTGATAGGATACAGGGCGTTTTATAAAAAAAAATTACATTTTACTATTACAGGTGTTATTGAAGTTGTGAATTCAATGTCTGAAACATGTAATGGATGGGCACCGGTGTCACTGATGTCTCATCAAATGGCCCACACCCAAGGGATTAGAGGAGTGGCTGTAGGATGGAGTCTGGACAGGTGACAACTTATATTATTTATAGACAGGGCACGAAAAAACGGTTTTCCGTGTTTGTGTATTTTTTATTATGAGCCTTCTTCAACACGTATTCTTCGAAATAATTTCCTTTGCAGGCAAGCAAAAAGGAAGGTAATAAATTATTAATAAAACCCATTATAATACATCAACACTTATTTAAGTTACATAATAAAACTTAATTTAATACATCATATGACAGTTTTAGGTAATCAGCATGTCCTGTGACACACAGGCCTCTTCCAGCTTAAGCTTAATTAATTTCTGATGTTAACTCTTCTTGTCCAAGTGATGTCTCCTATTCTCTTATCTCTTTCTCTGTCTGCCTCTTTTACTTTTCCATCGCGTGGTTGCCATTCTGTAATTATGTTTGTCCATTTCAACCTGCTATCTCTCGTCATGGGCACGGTCCAGCGTCATTTCAATTGTATTATTCTCTTTATAATGTCCACCATGACCAAAGTGGTCTTATCTCTTCTACTCTTTTTCGATGTCTCAGTGTTACACCCACCATGCATCTTTCTATTCTTCTTTGGCTTCTTCTCAACTTTAGAAGATGATTTTGAGTTAATGCAAGTATATAGTTTCTTTTTTTAAATTAACATTGTTTATAGAAATATAACATCTGTGCGATAATTGAAAAATAAATATATTTCATATTATTTAATTTAAATAAGGAATTTAAATATGGTACATTTTCAAAATTTCAAACAAATAACATTATCACTATTTTTTATGCATACATCACTATATTTTGATATAGATTATAGAAATGGTGTAGCCATTTCAGCCAGATGACAGTTTAATATCAATTGTCAAAGTGTTATCTGACTGAAATGTGCTACTAATGTGCGTCAAAACAATTACCATTCATCATTAAAGTTATCTAAATGTGTTGCGTACGTTTGAACTTTGATATACTGTAATAACCGAAATAGATTATCGCCAGATAGTCTGAAACATTCTGGTAATGAAATAATATGGACAAAAATATAATTAATTTAGCTCTTATTTAATACTTGGAAAACAACAAGGGTGTAGAGAGTGTGTGAGAGAGAGGGCCTCCACAAGCGAGACAGAAATCTGACGTTATTGACAATAATATTCTATTAGGAAGGAAATTTAATGCTCCGATAATCTATAACGCTGGAATGATTTGTTTTTTATAGGTATATTGTATAAACTTAATGTTACCGATTTTCATATATATTATAGGTATAAATAAACAAAAACTTTATTTATTTCTTTAAAACTATTGGAAGTATTTATGTTTTTATTTTAAAATTGAAATTGTTCTCTCAATATTTTTTAGTTTCAATTACTTTTCCTAAAGAGCTTTGAAAATGATCAGTGAATCAGATACAGTAATGTATTCCATGCCGTACACTGAGAATTTGTAACCGCAACCGATAACCTCTCTTAGCTTTTTTGAAGTATTTTAAAAAGCTTATGTCGACAGGCACGGCAAGCGCGCTGGCCTCTCTTCATCAATCCATTAGTAACAAAAATCCATAGATTTAATAATAATCACAGTATTTATTAAATAATACCCACATACGAAACTTGTAAGTTTAATTTTGATTGGACGGACATATAATCATGACGTATTTTATCGACTTTTAAACAATAATATTAAAAAACTTTAGTTTTACCTTCTCAACCTTTTAAATCTAACTAGCGATGACAATACTACATGAATCGTATTTTGCAATTTAACTATTATACTTTATTTTAGAGGTACGACGTTTTTGACAATACTCAAGAAGACATAGATTTGGCGTAGCAAGGACTGATAAACATAATATGCCTGTTTCAGATATCCCAACAACCTATCTAATAACTTGTCACTAGTGGTCCACGAAAGCCTTATTTATTCAGAAATATGTCCAGGATTTACCGAGTTAGTATACTTTTTCATCGTACCTTTTAAAGCACTGACTCAGTCACCCTTAGGCGTTTGGGAGGTATAAGTTTTTAAATTTTTTTTATAAAATCGCTGCAAGATGTTTGAATCTGGTAATCATGTAAAAACGTCGTCTTTATTGGCTGGCAAGATTATTTATTTATTTAGTACTCCTACAGCTAACACAAATTATACATAATGACTTAGAAATACACTGAGAATATAGCCAAATATGGAATACATGATATATTTAACAATAAAAAGATTAAAAAAGGGAACAAACAAACAAAAATTATTTAATACATTATAATAATTGTGATTTAATTTAATTTATTTAAGTAAGCTTAAATTAGTTGTGTTGTGTGATGATGTAAAAGTGTGGGTATGTACGTGATGGTGTGTATGTGGTGTGTGCTCATGATGTGTGAGATTTTGCGCTGTGGATATTCCTAATAATTTTTTTAACCACATTCCGCGATAACCCAAACATCAAAAGAAATGATTAAAGTCCGAATATTTAGTAATAATTAGTCTTGTTATATGTTTCTTTATCACAATCACAGAACTCATAAACATCGGTAGAGGTTTATTTATTTTATACATAGTTTCTACATAGTAGTGTGATGGAAACATAAACTACAGACTTCCAAACGTCCACCGATGTCGAAAAAATGTTTATCGAAATATTGTTTCATAATATGAAGACAGATTGACTGAAATGTTTCTCGATATTTCTAGAAGTTATAGATGTTATAAACCAGCTAAAATGTGATTTATTACCGTTTCAAGACAGGCTCTATCACATATCAGAAAATTTTAATTTACATTATGTTACAGTCGTTTTCAGGAGGCTGACACACTTTTAACTCATAGCTTAGAATATTAATTAAATTGCTGTCATACAAATATTTACAAAATCAGCTTACCGCAAACTTAAAATATTTCAATTTCGTACTGTATAAAAATTGGATTGATTTTCCGTGACCCTATAATAACCATTTCCAAGGAATATCATTTGAGGGGACCAAACTAGATTGGACTTGAATAAATCAAATATTAGATAAAATACATTCGGTTTGACGAAACGCGTGCCTTTTCCCGTATACCACCGTAACTTACATCACGCTTGTGTCATGTATTTTTTTTGTAATCTCTCTCTCTTTATAAAACTCAACTTTGACTTGTTTTGCAGCTAGCTATTCTTTTGACACATTTAATTGTAATTGGATATTGAGTATGATAATATAAATGAGCATTGGCTACCATTTTTGTCTGTACATTACTTCGTTTAATTAAAAACAATATTACTTAAAATTTATAAAAAAAAATTATATGTACGCAAATCAATTACATGCGGACTTTTTATACTCCAGAATCGAGAAATGGGGCCTGCTAGCTATGTACTTACTTTGCAATAATAATAAAACAGAACTAATTCATCAGAAATATTTAATCGATACAGTATCCCCTTACCATACTTACGATACCTATAATTTTTTTTTTCCTTTTCCCTGTCACTAAGAACGTGGTTTATATGCCTTTATTGAATCTAGTGTTTGTGGTGTTTGACAATGAGATAGTATTCTCTGATGTGCTACAGTAATCCTTTAATAGGCAGAATACCCAGAGCAATTTTTAAGGTACTTAAAATAGGCTTCAACGGAACCAGTCTTTACGTATATTACTATTATTTGAGAATATTGCTTTTAGTCTACGCCAGTTCAAATAACATTCTGTTACGAATATAAATACGAATTAATTATGTACCAAATTTATTAAACTTGTGATTTCAGCTGCTTTGTAGACGTTTTTATTTTATTAGAGTCTTATTATTTTCACATAAAAATCTATATAAGTGAAATGTGTAAGGGTTTTTCAATTATACTTTTAATGTGTGGTTAGTCACAGATTGCAATTTTAGGATGCGGTGTAGATTAAAATGTAATAATTAAATACACAAATAAAATACTATTAGAATTAGTGCCGGCAACACTCGCGAGCCCTCTGGCACTGAGTGTCCATGGGGGGGGGGGGTATCACTTAACATCAGGTGAGCCTCCTGCCCGTTTGCCTCCTATTCTATAAAAAAAAGTAGTTGTTAAATTTTTATATTTTAATTAGTTATAATATTATTATATAGTTATATATTATAATATTATGACTGAATATTTTACAAATATAATGTTTATTGATTTTCATTTGAATGTTGAAATTGATTAGTGGTTTGAGAGTCTTGCCAGTATAGATGGATGTGTCTTTTTATAATGACACGCATTTTTATAATATCCTGGTAGATAGTTTCACAATAGTAATCATTACGTTAATGAAAACTAAAAATATTGCAGGACAACTAATGTTTTGTTGTCTAAGTGTGCATATGTCTGACTTCAGACATTGAAAAATTGTGTTATTAATAAATATGATTCCTTTCTTTACTTTTATTAATATTTATGAGATATAGTTGTATGTACTAAGGTTGTAAGTTACTTCATAATAAGTCAACAGATTTTTTATTTATAAAATTTTGTTGAGATACTTAATACACTATTTACAATTACAATATAAAATTACATAATTTGTTGTGAAGGTCTATTTCTAAATTTGATCACTTTTTAAGTCGCGTTGGTTTTATAATATGTACTAGTTTATTCACTTGCAAATTGTTTACTCATGTTTTATTTATTAATTACACTCTAATTACATCTCGTGACAGTTTGCACGTGCTGTAAACTATTTATAGCAATTAAAGGTAAAGTATTTGTTATAACCTGATTACTCAATGGTCCGATACAAATTGTTCCTTTATCTTTGTCTTTTGTTTAATGTTTGAGTCAAGGATATATCGAAGCGGGGTCAAAAATATGTATCAAAATGTCACATAAGGTAAATTTATTGAACACTTCAGTAAATTATTTAAGACTTAAATTACATATTAAGCTATTGAAATGTTTAATGATGTCTCAGGGAAGAGACAATTTATATGAAGTTCTCAAGTTTTTGAGAGGTGTCAAGGGACACCCGGATGAAACGAAGTTAAAGTATTAAAATTTTTAGGGACCAGGTATTTAAAAGAGGAAGAAGGATGATGTCGTTATGCTACGCAGGGGTTAAATCGTAAAATAACCTAAATATAAATTTAGTGGCACAATTAATAAGCATATTTCGTAGTTCAGATGTTTTAATTTACTATCATTTGGTTCATGTCCTTGTGTTAGATGCTCTCGTTGTGATATTACTAAGTTTTGAATTCGCAGAATTTCATGACATTTTCCTGAAACATTATGTTTTTATTTATTATAATGAATATTTTTTAAAGATTGTTGTCGTTTGTGGAGTTGATGACGTAACTGTATTTTGCAAGGAAGCTAGGGACCCCGCAATTTTTGAACAGGGATTCTGGTGTACGTTTCATCTTTCGTAACAAAAACAAGACTAATTTAGTTAGGGAAATCCAAAAATAATTTTCATTTTTTTCCTACGAAAAAAAAGCCAACATCACGAGGTGTTCCCAGGCGGTCACCCATCCAAGTACTGACCTCGCCCGACGTTGCTTAACTTCGGTGATCGGACGAGAACCGGTGTATTCAACGTGGTATGGACGTTGGCGAACGGTGAATCAAAATTATAAAATAGAACAACTATAACAAAGTGTCGTTACAACTTTTGATCTTAATTTTGTCCGTCTAGTCCCCTTTCGCACGGTGCGAGAATCTTCGTTCAAAAAATCAGTAGAAATGAAATCAATAAAATTGTATTTTAATCATAATAATTTATCTATATCACTACATAGTATAAAATAAAGTCGCTTTCTCTGTCCCTATGTCCCTTTGTATGCTTAAATGTTTGAAACTACGCAACGGATTTTGATGCGGTTTTTTTAATAGATAGAGTTCAAGTTAGAATTCAAGAGGAAGGTTTATATGTAATAACATCCATTAAATAGTGGAGAAGTACTGTTATTTTTGAGGTTTCTAATGTGATGTCGTAAATAATTTAATTTTTTCCGCTTACATTGCAAACGGAGGCTGAACCCTACGAGTTTTATCAAAATAATGTACTAAGTATTGTACACATTGAAAAGGTCTACAGAAAAGTCCGTGATGGTATATGTCTATCACACATTTTAATATCCAACGTTCACAGATTTTCAGTAGTGTATTTAGTATCAGCATTGCACCCGTGTGAAGCCGGGGCGGGTCGCTAGTTAAGAATAAAATACAATTATCAATATCGTACAAAGTTATACAGTCGGTAAAGTTCGCATATTCTGCCACAAATAACGATGTGCAAATTAATATTTAAATGTAGAATTTTATTAATCTTCAAATAAAAAATTGTCAATTTCTACATTATTTTATCACTTAACATCAAAATATTAATTATACATTAACGTTAACAACAAACATAATGATTATTTCAGAAAATCGCACAAAAAGCCCAACGTGTATTGCCTGTCACTATCAACATCCGATAAAATTGAGAATCCTATGAACGGAATGCTATTGATTGGTGGGAAACTGATTGCTCTGTACTCACAGGTAAGACACGTTTGCTCTTCAGAATTATCAAGATTGCTCTACCTTGCTATCTAATTAATTCTTCGCAAAGAGAAGAAGGAGTGAAATAATATGTTATAGTAGATCGAAAGTTTAAAGTAAGCAGATTTGCTGCAATTTATCCTCCCCCCGCTTCCTCTTATCAAAAGTAAGTAAAGCTCTCAAAATAATAGTACATAAACGCATTAACTTTTTCTAGGAATCCTGGAAAACGTATTTCGTTTTTAAGCATAGACAACGTGTAATAAAGTAAATAATTACTGTTGCAGTAGTCACTTAATAAGAAAATCAAAGACGCCCTCCCCATCTACCCTATAGTGCTTGTGTAATACTTGAACGGCCCGCTAGTTAACAAAGTTTGAGTGAGCAAAATACAGAAGTGCTGTCTCTAAAATATGTTTAAAGTACTAGCACAACCCAGGTCTTCATATAAGTCCGATAAAATTGTTGCTTGCTGTAATAAATAGAAGCGAAAGCGAAACGGAGCCACTAGATTTATGTAGATGTAAATAACGATTTTTCTTTTCCAAAGGATGAGCTAAGTCCCTCGGGAGAGCAATCAGCGCTGTACACTGGCGTCTGGCGTCACATTCCTTGGTTACTCGATATTGCAAGGGAACCAGACGATTTTATGCCTGCATAGCATAATAAATTATTTCACCGATTTATTGTTTTTATTCATTAAATAATATTAATTGTGAGATTGTGTTTCCAATGGTACTTTAGCTAAGTTTTGAATGTTTGGCTGTTGCGTGCGATCACCTGAGGTCGTAGGTTCGATCGCCGGCTGTGCAGCAATAGACTTGCGCATTTAACATTCGCTCTAATGGTGAAGGAAACGATTGTGAGGAAACCCACTTGCTTTAGTATCAAAAAGGCGACGGCGTATATCAGGCACAGGACTGGCCTATACTCCGGTTTTTGATTCCGTAGAATTCATATTTTGACATATCACACTAGGCGGACGTCGAGGTGATACGGGTGGAATTCCGATGATGAAACTCAGCTGCAGGTACGAACAACTTCTCTGAACACTCTCCATGGTAAATGCGGTAGAAGTTACGGAGTGACCCCACATCATCGTCATAACGCAACGCCAAATCATCAAGCCGCTCGGGGAGAGAGTGGTCGTCGACGATTCGAACCGCTTTTCGTTGAATACGGTCAAGAGGAAGGAGCTGGTACTGAGAAGCCCCCGCCCAGACGTGAGAATGTGTTTTTTTTTTTGAATGGAATCTCGCTGTTGGCCTTAAGGGCCTTTACAGCTCAGCACGGGCTTTTTGGCGAGCTTAGCTCAGCCTGACACCATGTGGGGCCGAATTTGCGCTTTATATAGTTGCAAGCGGTGGCCCGGAGTGAAGTACTGTCTCCCAGCAAGTATGCACGTTCCGTTTCGTATTTACAATGTCTACCTTGGTGTAATACAATGATTTTAGTGTAGTCTATTAAGTCTTTTTTGTATTGTTTTAATCGCCTTTTTGTGATCTATTCTTAAATGTTATAGTTAGTATACTGGCAACGATGTAAATGAAAATTCAGTGATGCGAGTGATTGTATTTACGATGATCTTTTGACAATACATAAAATCACTGTTGCGGAAATCGCCCGACCCTTATACCCGGTATAGCGGTAGCGTTAATTTAAATTTTTAACATCCTACTTTTTGTAGCAATTATATTAAGGGATTCTTGTTATATACGTAGTAAACAAAGATCACAGGATCTGCTACGCAAGTTCTTACAAGAAAAAGTTTTATATTAATACCCCTTATCAATGATCATTACTTACTGAATTGAACTGACTGAATTGAAATTGTAGCAATCCAAATTGTAGCTAAAATTAAAATCTACGTAAAATGCATGCACAAAGTAAAAATACGTTGAAAAAGTAATATACTACAATACGGTACGATGGACATAATATTGTCGTGGAATAGTCAGGAGTCAAACCCCTTATCCGTAGGACCCGATTTTTCTCGTGCTTTTTACAACTTTTGACTATACCATTCCTTCATATAACACTTAGAAGTAGATACAGCTGTAGTAGCTGAAGTATTGCCTGAATAGGCAAAAATATACCACAAAGAACGATTCGGTGATCATGGATACACAATTTGTTTTAACAATATTTATTAAGTCCTAAGTAAATACCTCGCCTTTGTTATACTCAATAAGACAAAAAATGCCTCAGAATATCTTCGGTTGTAGGGAAAAGGGAATTTAACAAATGAGCATCGGGAAAGATTTATTAATGAAAAATGATTAAATATATTAAATATTAAGAAAACTCACTTCGAATTTGTTGAAATTTTTTACTATGATGCATACTTCAATTAAACAAACAGAGATAGTTCCTTCATTCGTTTGGGTAATAAAATATATCATATGCCATAATATCCCTTGGATGCAAGCAGTTTTATAAATCTATAGACGAATAAGGAAGAAATGAGGACATGTAAATTTAAGGATAAAAAATACTAGAAAATTTTAAGTTTTTAAGGAAAACACAACAATATTTTGTATTTATTTATTCATCACCTAACTCTTATCACTAAAACTAAATAGAAAGTGAATTAAATAAGTGAACACACAGCATTTTGTCAGTAATATTAGGTACTACCTGTTATACTTTGTTCATTATGTTGGAATGTACCTTAAATAAATTATACATACAATCAAACAACGTATTATAGATATATTTCTGCTTGAATTTTTGATAATATTTCTTCCAAATAGATTGTCTACCGTGCTGGATACATGGTCTTAATTTCACAGGCTCAACAGGGATTCGAATTTCTAATATTTCTGGGCTAAGTTTAGTAGACATTACGTAAGTTGGGACAATTTTTACAAAACTTCTATTCATATAGTATCTTGAAGTGATAGTTAAGATTTTACGTATTTAGCCACCAAACCATATCTAAATGGTTTCGTCGAATTAATATCGTATATTTTATTGCGTTCATAAATTAGTATCTTAAATTACATATAATAGAGAGACGCTTAGTGGAAAAAGCCTACGAGATAAATCTTTACGTGGGCAGCGTAGACAAGGACGTCTACGAAATAGAAACAAAACCAATTCGTAATATATATGAGAATATAACAAACAGATTTTGTATGCTTATATTTACAAGTTTATATAATAAATTTACTGAGGAATTGAACTAATAACTCCGGTACTGAATCAATATTGAATTTTGTGATCTCAAGTTTGCGATATTGAACAATCGTAATCATTCGAATCGAAACTTTTTAAGATGATCATTTGTTAATGCTACTATAGCATAATGTGTGCAAATTATTATATAATCGACTTAGGGTCCTTCAAGAAAAGAGCGTACCAATTCTTAAAAGGCTGGCAACGCACTCGCGAGCCCTCTGGCATTGAGAGTGTCCATGGGCGGCGGTATCACTTAACATCGGGTGAGCCTCCTGCCCATTTGCCCCCTGTTCTATAAAAAAAAATTGCTCTGTCTATTAGTAGCACCAACTTGACACATTGTTAATTATTAGAAAATTAAGACTTGGGTAAAAGAGTACTGGCGTAACGTTAGTAACAATTAAAATGCAATTTAGAAAGAAAAAATACGACTAAAATACTAATAAAGCTATTACAGCCTAACGAGAGGTACAATAGGCAATTTAGTGATAAAACCAAAAATTTTTACCGATAAATCTAACTAATGGTATAGTCGAATTTGTACATACAATATTGTATAATCTTAAAACAGCGTTCGAATTCTGTAAACAAATCCTGTCCTGTCAAAGACTACTGAGTGTGAGAGTGGGTTCTTCTTTACTCTATTACTGTATTCTAGTTTACAAATTATATGGAAAAAAATTATTCTGTTGTTATAGTCAGGCAGATTTTGACTTTTAATTATCTGTAACTCAATTCAATCGTCAAAGTAATTCTTGCTCATGACAGCTCGCATCCAAGGTACGTAATTGGCAGTTCTTGTGTAGATTCCGTATTTCCCGCGTTTGCCACAGCCATCACCAAAGCTCGTTATACCCTGTAATGATAATGGCAAAATGTAGTTTTTAATTTATCTGTCAAATTTGTACACACTTTTTATTTCAAATCGCAATCAAAACTCAGAAGTTTCAAAAGAAAAACATTTTAATAATCTTCATTAATAAGACTTCATTTAAGTCTCGTCTCGAATACAGCTTCTAAGGCATTAGATTTTAAAAATATTAAGGGCCTGTTTCAAAATGTATGGATAAAGTACCAAATAGCTATGCAACTCATAAATTATTCTAAAGATAAAAGTTCCAAATAAGATACTTCGAGTTTCATGACGAAATGCTGTTTATCCTACCAATAAGTAATAAATAGCTTATTTGGAACTTATCCGGACATTGTGAAACAGACTCTAAAGAAAATAATATTATATATTCACGTTTTCAGTCTCTTAGAGCTGTAACATCACCTGCATGAATTAATTTAAATATTAATATGAGTTGCGGCGGTTGTTGAAATTTTAATTTTGTACCTATCTTTTGCAAGTTATCAAAGAGGTTTTCATACAGAAAGAAATTGTTTTTTTACCTGTAAGTAATACCGCATAGATCTATCCCTACATAGCAATGGACCGCCAGAATCGCCTGCGCAGGAGTCGCGACGACCGCGTCCAGCACATACCATGTTATCAGTTATGGCGTATTGCCAATACGAACGACGACACACACCCTGCTGTATTGTTGATACCTTAAAACAAAGGTAAACAATGAATAGCTGATTAATTAAATAAATGTTAAAAGGCTATTTGCACAATCCTAAAATATAATTCTTAAAAAAATATTTAAAAAACTCAGGTATCTTTTACTAATAATGGCTTTGTTTGTTCCTTCATATTAAATATATATTTTAATCTACCAATAAATCAATCTTACAACTGTGTTTTGTAAAACTGTGCTTTATGTTTCTGTTTCAATGTGTATTCCGTTTTGGCTTTTTGTGTATAATGTAATTGTTTGGATATTGTTTAGGCATTAGCTGTAGGAATACTTAAATAATTAAAATAAAAAAATAAACAAATTAAAAATATTTTTGTAAAAGTAATAAAACGTAAAACTAATTTGTCAGTACTACAGTTAAAATACATTTGTTTCGCATTTCATTTAATAGCTGTTAAAAGTTTTGTTTCATATTACACATTTTTCTATAGCTACATCAACTCCGAAGTTTAATGGTTATTGGAAAATTTTTAACGTGACATCCTACGAACTCCTACTGTAACATACGTCGTTCCAGTCTTCACATATCAGACAGACTAATAGTGTATTTCGTGCCCCATACATAAAAGATACAATACTGTTTATAATGTCATGTGATTGTACCTATTATTATTTTATTTCTGTTAAATCAAGTTATATTTTCTCTTACAGTAATAAAAAGTTAATGAAATAATCAATCAAAAAATCAAAATTCTTTATTCAGTTTAGATGCGTCTTAGGGCATGCTTATGAATGTCAAAAACAATGACAAAATTTAGCGAAAGAGCAAAACTACGCCATCCGTTCGAAAAACTACCAGGAGGCCTTGTTCTGAGAAGAACGGGCAAGAAATTATATAAGGGCCCTTTCTTCTAATATATATAGTCTTGCCCTATTGAGAGAGAATGAGAAATGGAGATCGAAAAAAAATACACGATATTGGTTAACGTATTCGTTTAGTAGACTACATGTTAGAATTTTAGATGTCAATTCTGTCGCATAACGACTTGTGCAGTAAACGTAGATTTTTTATTTATTTATATTATCAGTATCAGTGTGTAAACAGTGTGAATATAGATATTCAAAAACATGGAGTGATCATATACTGGTACATGACCATCTATTGGGATCTGAGTTATGATTAATTTCACAAAGTTACACTTTTTTATTATATGTGATGTGTGTGTTTATACTCAATCAGAGTATAAACGGGACAATGCATTTATTTAACTAATAAAGGTTTATAATACGTCTACGAATAAGATATTGCATGCCCTGGCTAATATAGGCTGAGTAAGAAATGCTGCCAAGTAGGTCATATATCTGATGATGTCAGAAATAAAATATCACTGCGTGACTAACAGGCATAGATCGGATGGGTAGAAGAAGTACGTTAATTCATTATGACAATTATTCAGGAATTATATAATTATACATAAGTGATATTATATAAGTGATACGGACATTCAAGTAACTTATATCTTTCATTATAATATTTTATATATCAGGATTAATTCAATAAACTTAAATTTAAAAAAATCTGTTCTTTTTAGGTATATTCCTGTGTCGAGGGTACTTGATTTTTTTAAGCAATTACATCGAGGTTCCTAGTTAATTTCTGCGTGCCGTGATTTACACAATTGTGATATGATGCACATGATTTACATATAAGTTGCAATTGGTATTAAAAACTTGGCGATTGAAAAGAGTGGCGGAAAGTTTCTTGCCAGTTCTTTTTACCCGCTCTACACCCTTGACTTGCGAACTGGTAGTAAATGTAAATTTATAATTAATTTAATTTGATTTTTTTTGACGTTCATAAGTGTACTCGTTAATCTATATAAATAAAGATATATTTAGTTTCTGTTTGAAACACTTTTATCATTTTAATTCCGCAAATATTACTTAAAATCCAAAATACCGTTGGGTTCGTCCCAACGGTATTTTGGATTTTTCCCAAAGTAGTACATCATCGCAAGTTTTTTCCAGGTATATTTTAACATTATGACGGTTTTAATATGTTTTTTAATTATTATGCAATTAAGGTCCTTTATATGATAATGATATAAATCCTAATACCACACAAACCCCTGTGTAATACAACATCAAATTCAGAGTTTACTAGAAATAGGGCAGGTCAAAAGCATGCATAATACACCAGCGTGTTAGATGAATTATGAGAGCTCTGTGGTATTTACCTGATTTGGAAAACAGACGAGACATATAAATAAATAAATAAGAAAATCGCAACTGATAATCCTGCCTTTCTATTTACGTATAAGGTGGAGATTTCTATTTCTTCGGGCGTTCAGTTACCATTTTCGAATATTTATCGAATACAATTCTTAAAAGGCTGGCAATGAACTCAAGAGCCCTTTGGCATTGAGAGTGTCCATGAGCGGCGGAATCACGTAACATCAGGTGAGCCTCCTGCCCGTTTGCCCCCTGTTCTATAAAAAATAATACAATTCTGTATCGAAATTCCTCGCTAGAACCACTTATAGTTTACACTTCAGAAATCTTTACATTTTATCAACGAGATGAGTATCACTCAACAGATTTATAGATATGACATGTTTTAAAGCGATTTTTATTAAGGTTAAGTGTATTTTCTTAATTTAAATATAAAAATTTATGTAGCGTCTTTGGATGGTTTAAAAGACAACATATTGTTCAGTATTGGAAATCTCAGGTTTTCTATGTTTTTATGCCAGAAACAGCAAACGGGCAGGAGGTTCGCATGTGTTTCCGGCCTTTTAAGAATAGGCTTTTTCTTTAAGAACCCTAAGTAGACTATTATAAAGATAAATAGTTGGTTTATTTATATTAATGCTGTTACAAATTTAATAACTATTTTGTGTTAGACAGTTTACTTATAGAACATTGATGGGTGAAACAGTGGTGATATCTAGTAGGTTAAACAATTTTTGCGTCTGCAGATAAACTAATCAGAGCTTAGAAACTGAGCAGTGGTGTAGTGGCTTCAGCATGCAACTTTCATCCCTGAGGTCGTAGGTTCAAACCCTGACTGCGCCAATGGACTTTCTTTATGTGCGCATTTAACATCGTGAGGAAACAGACCTTAGACCCAAAAAATCGACAGCGTGTGTCAGGCACCGGAGGATGATCACCTACTTGCATATTGATTGAAAAAATATCATACAACAGATTCAGAAATCAGAAATATATAGATAATCATAAAAATATAATTTAATTCCTCTTTCAGGTAAAAAACCTTCATTGAATTACAAATATTGGTTTATATTAATTATTCAACTTGTGACAAAATAATATTTTCCGAATTTTAACGAGTCGGCAAATAAATCAGTACCTTGGCATAACAAATCGAATTAACGAAAAATTCGCAATTTTAACGCGTAAACTGCATACAAATTGCATTCAATATTAACGGAAATATTTATTTTTTACTGGATTTGCCTGTGATTTCGTGAATTTTGGAAGATTTTTGAGAGCTCTTCGTTAGATGTTCATTTTTTATGGCACTAGAAGGCCAACGCACAAAAACGGTCGTCGTCGCAGTCCATGATTGCCCATTTTATAAGGTGCGTTGCCGCCTTTAAAGGACGAAGTATCTATATCTCGTATATGTTCTGTAGTCTGCAGTCATACAGATGCCTGCAGAGTACAGAACAACTACGAGTAATTACATGATATTTTACAATACAGTGTTATTTAATTTTAGAGTAATTTAAATTAAAGTAAAATGACTTAATAGAATATGATAAATAGCGTATATCTTACGTAACTATCGACTGATATAATTAATAAGATCTCGAGACCAATTACGCAACTTGAACACCGAGTGTCTAAATGCAGTTTCTATTCCCCAATTCTCAAAGACATGTCACCGATGTGTCCTATAGTAAGAGATATACATATATAACATAGATATATAAGATAGTGCAGATATTTGTCCCAAATCAAATACGGAATACGGCAGTATTCCTATGTATTCTTTACATCTTACAGTTCTTAAATTTGTTTAATACTTAAATCCACGAATTATACATACACATGAGATAAATTCTCTCTATTCGATTCTCGGTGTATAATAATAAACGCCTGCTTTGTTACAACAATAACTAAGTATATTTCCAACACTTCTTATCCTTAAACAACCACACAGCTTACAATTTAACGTCCGTCTTCGTCAAGCGGATCGGTCCGAATAACCTCACTTATTTTAGATCGTATCAAGACTACTCTTCATTATGTTTGTCACTGTCGGTATCGAGTCAATCAACTAACTTACATCGAGTAAAACATATTAAACAAATACAATCATCAAATAATCTATACTGTAAATTATAAATATTAATTATAAACATAATAAAATTGTAAAGTAATAACATATCATCATAAATTCGTTACATCGTGAATCAAGTACAATCATCAAAATAAAGTAGCTTGTAAATTGAATATAAATATTATTTAAAAATAAACGTGATTTAAATAATAAATTTGTAAAATAATAACAAGTAATCTTAAATTCATTACATTCGGCCGTCCGACTACGTGCGATCTCCTGACGCACGGTATATAATCATGGTAAGGTTTTATAAATTCAAATAAGTACACTAACAAAATATTTTAGTTGCATGTGACCTAATTGTAACCTATCTATACATTTGGTTTTTATCAATTATTCATTACATTCATATAATCATGGTAAGCTTTTATAAATTCAAATAAGTACACTAACAAAATATTTTAGTTTCATGTGACCTAATTGTAACGTATCTATACATTTGGTTTTTATCAATTATTCATTACACACACATAAATAATAACAAGCCAAAAAAAACAGGGACTAAATGGTACGTAATTCACGTTGTTAAGCAAACAAATTACTAGTAAAAACTAAAATTGGAAGTGAAAATTGTGGCTTGTAGTTTATACTATTAAAACAATATATAAGGTGTATTTCAATAAATAAATATGATTAAACCATAAAAATTTAACGAAATAACCATTAAATGTATCGTAAAATTCTTAAAGGCCGCTTATTAAGAATGTGAAGGAAATATAAATTATTATTATTTATTAAAGAAAATCTTTGTTCGTTCGACATCATCGCAGTGTCAGGTGTCTTTCTTTCATTCGTGGTGTTTTTTAAATCAGCTACAAATGCTGTTTAAATTATTATTGTATTTAGTTTTTTTTTTAATTGGAACCTATATTTACTGACGTGACAACGTTTAATAAATCGTTGAATGCCGGCTGCACGCACGAAAAAGCATGACTTAATGTCCCGTTACGCTCATTGTCACGATACGTTCATTGTACGCTTGCGCCGCATCTATCACTTTCCCACTCGACGACTTAAGAATGCAATCATTTCATCAATTTTTTCAACGTTGTCACGTTAAACTATCGTCCGCAAACCGACTTTACAGACACCTTTTTTTATATTTGCTCATTCTAAGTAAAGGCAGGTTGAATAATTTAAACTTGCTTAGTCTGTGACATATTACCTGTGCTTCATGTAAAATCCTAGTCCCGTGTACATCCGAAGGTCGTTTTTTACCCCAGCCTAAAATTACACATGTCGTATGAGGCGCCAAGAGTTGATGAGGGTTTGGTAAACACGCGATACCATGACCTAGATCTTGTCTTGCAGGTGCTGGTAATCTGAAAAAAATGAATTATTTTTATAAGATTTCGTTGCTAATTAAATATTGTATTATTTAGGTTTTAGTCACATACTGGTTTATCTAAAATAAATCCTAAACTCTAGCTGGTGAAATACATATACTAAATATACTAGTGAAACTACTATATTTGATGTGATTTAAAATTTTTACTTTACATCACTTTAAAAAGCTCAATATAACATTAAAAGGGTATTCAAAAGATATACTTAGCAGCTTATTTAATATCTAATATCAGAAGTCAAGTTATTGTTAGTATCGGAAGTCATCTCGTTAATCCTTTAATAAAAATGTGTTTAATAATTTTCAGACTACATTTAAGATTATAGATTTTATATGATAGACTATATTTTATGTTTATATTATTATTGAACACAGAAATACTAAAAATATAAAATCAATTATTATATCAACAGCAAATATTAATTTACTTATGTTTATACACGCATACACTAATTATCCTAAACCTACATAAGCGAAGCCTAAACTTACAAACTACATTTGTAAATAATACCTCTCTGAGGCCGTTTTGATCTCGTAATGCCCACTGGGTCCTTACTAACGAGTCAAAGAAACGTTTTCTTTTATATTTCAGTTCTTCAATCGCAAATTGGGCAGAATATTCTCGTGGGTAAAATAAAACATAGTATTTTAAACCCGTAGATTTTTTATCAAATACAATAATATATATTAATAATCCAGTGGCCCTAAAAACCTGTATGTTGGCTTCACAAAGCATCCATTTAGCATAGATTAGCTTTCTGTGTTTGATTTTTAAATTACAATGTTTAAGATTTGGGAATATAATAATAATAATATTTATTTATTTCTCACAAAAACTTACAAAACTTCATAACATGATATGTTACAGTAAAGTATCTAAAGAATTGTCATTCTTCTTTGGAGTAATTGGTATTGTTTATGTGAGACTGATGCCTGTTAAAGGTTGTGCACCTGTGTTACAGGTCATCAGGCCTCCACCACTTCGGATCGACAAAATGATAATAAGTAAAGAATAGACAATTATGGTTACAGTATGTATGTTAACAAAATAAGAAATATATACGTTTTTCTACAATAGTATAAAACATAAGGAATATATATGTAACAATGTTACGAGTGCATGAGTGAGTGTGTGGGTGAGTGGTTGAAAAGTGTAATCAACTATATGTTAGGTCTCAGTAGCAACTCCAACTCTCTATAAACTGTGTTCGAAAGCCAATCCTTTAACAGTGTTTTTTTTAATTGTGGTCGGTCAGCGGGTAGATGTTAGGCAGCCTATTTAATTTATTTTAGATGTAGTCTGCCTGTATATTGCGTCTAGCGAAGTCATTTCTCACTGTCTAACCGACGACCACATTATTTTTTTTTATAAAAGCAGCTTACTTACAACGGGGAAAATCTACGTGCCTTAAAAATTGTGTGAATCGGTTCTTGGATTTTGACATGAAAGTCTCTCGCGATGTTTTATTTCCCTGTAAAGTTGATTGCGTACATTAAATGGAACATCCCAAAAATATAATATTTGCGCACAGCCAATATTCAAACTCACGACAGACTTCAAAGTCGTTCAAGCTAAGGTCGTCGCTAATATGAAATGACAGTAAATATTAATCGCAAAGTAATTATCAACGCAACATTTCCTATTTACGATGGTAATACTTTACAACCTACCACAGATCTGAGTTTGTTTTGGACCATTTCCTAATAGGCAATTAAGTGATCGCTTTTTGGATCTAACACGTGCCGGCATCCTCACAATGTTTTACTTCACGACATATGTGAGTTAAATGTCCACATAGGCAGAAAGTCCATACGTGCACAGACGGGGATCAAACCTGCGACCTCTGGGATGAGGGTCGCACGCTGAAGTCACTAAAACTGCTTCAGTATGTTGGCGTTACGTAAAATAAAAAATACGTTTATTTTGGAACATAAGATCATCAAGGTATCACTTATTCCACGTCATTAAATTCCAACCTGTAGGCATCCCTACTTATCGGCAAAGAAGACAGAGGGTGTAGGCCGAGAGAAGAAAAAGCCGGCAAAAAGTCTCGGTACTCTTTTAAAAAAGCAAATCATCAAACAATACTACAATATTTAAAACAAATATAGCAAATGAATTATCACTGCAATTTCCAAATGTTCTAGTTATACTAATTTAAAGTATTGATAAGCAACCATAAATAAAACATTAATTATTCAGTCGTCGTAGTAATTAAACAAATTGTGAAATCTGTTAAACCTACGCCACAGTTAGTGTATACCGCTACGAACTTTAATTAGTTGGTGCAAATGTTCGGATTAAGCACGAAATTCTCGCTATAAACTTACATGTACTGGACGTTCTGTTTGTTTCCGTATTATCCAAGCAAGGCTTTTTAGTAATGCTAACTAAGATTCTTATATTTATTGAGACTGTCCGCCCAGGAGAGACATACGTTTGTAACACTGAAAATGTTTAGAACTGGCCAGTTAGAAACATTGCTAATGAAAACTTTTTTTGAAGTTCAATTTTAGAACTCTTTGGTAACCTGATAATATTGCATTCATTTGTTTTTTTTAAATTAAAACAAAAAAACAATTAAAAAAAAACAAACAAACAAAACAAACGGAAAGTTCGGGAGGAGGCCCTTACAAAGGTGTCCTTTTTAAACAACACAAAGAAACAGAAATAACGATAACGCCCAAAGACTAAGAATATAATAATAAAACTAACACTATATGTATTATATAACATAACGTCCCTGTTAAAAGCCTTGTAACATTTATTATCGTAGTCAAGTTTTATCCATAGTAGTTGTGGATTCAAGCTCGCTTTGTAAACAACGTTAGTTTTATTATAGAGAAAATGAGCGATTACCGATATATGTTACATTATTAAATGCCATAGCGACCCCAAAGCCGAAATAACGTGGCTGTGAAGGAACTACCAGTCCCTGAATATTAGGAATTCTGATGTGTCTCGAGCATTTTAGCCTTGCTTCTTCAAAGCCTCGGCTCAAACATTTAATTATAAAGCATGAAAATATAATTAAAAAAATATTTAGAACGTTTATTGTTACTTACATAAATGTTGAAACTACTAATAGCAATTAAATGTCGATCGCTAATGCAAAATTTTAATTTGAGCGTAGAATTGTTAAACTGATTTTCTTTTAAACACGTTTTATCGGTATACGAACGGAGACACGATAAATACAAATATTAAATTTTTGTTAACAATACGATTTTTTCTCGGAAAGCCTGCGAGGGCTTCATCTACACATGAAAGTACATAGGATTCTGCATTGATATTTCAATTTGTCTTCAATTAAAGAAATAAAAAGAGAATTTTTATAATATGTTATCGTCATGATATACGTATAAAATCGAGATCTATCCAATCACAATATGATAACAAAAGTTCTCATTGATATCTGTCATATAATTGTGTGTATATAACTGTCGTATAATTTTTTTGTCGAATTTCATATTTTACAGCCTGTTGTGTTTTCATGTTTTATACAGCCTGTGTTCTTAGTGATTCTCCTAAGAAAAATACATCAGATTTGCTACCACACCTTCGAATATATTCATCAACAGGTCTACCTCCTAGGTTCGCGCCTTCTGGAAACGGCGGACTGAGTGTTTCAGCTCAGAAGGGCGTGATTTGCTGCAGTTTCTTAGTAGTAGTAGTAGTAGGAAGGTATTTACAAAAACACATTATTGGATTTACATTCCCTAATTACCTCAAATTCTGATAAACACAAGGACACAGAATGCAGATGGGTAAAACAAATCACTTCAAACATAGAACTCGGCCGATATTGTTATCTCACAAGGTGGTAATAAATATGCGGCTTATACGGAAGCTATTACAATACTTTAGGCAATTTATTTCGCACGTTTGCCAAATCTACCTTATAGGCCAAAAGCGATCGTGAGGAAGGCTTGATAAAGTTGAATATTTTTCCAATTATTTATCCTGTGGGCGTTTAGAAAATCTAAAACTCTTATAATTTTCGTAATTCAATTACGACTAATCACAGTAACGCGTATTTTATTAAAAAGACTATAGGGTACAAATTTAGAGAATACCAAATGTTAATCACAATTTTTTATGAACGATTTAGTATGTAAAATTTCTATCTTGTCATTTAGTTTTAATTATAAAAAATCGACTTTTTTAATTTAAATACTGGTGTAAAACAAACTTGATTTGTTATATTTTATTTGTCCTAACAACATTGTACATAACTATGTTAACGCAACTATCAAATATAACACCAATTTTGTTCTAAACTCTAAGCTTAAAAGATTCTGGAGCATCGCATACTGTAGAATCCTCGCAACTTATCAAACACATCTGTGACCTCTTGTTATGATCACTACATAACACCATGGGAACAAGCCGCAATAAAGTGACTTGTCGTTGACGATTAGAAACTCTATATACATATATAAATGTGGCTTGTAGATGAAACAAATATGTTTCATAATATTAAACAACGAATGGAGTTTCTTATGTCTCATACATAAGTAAAAGTCAATATCTATTGGTAGTTTTAATTCAATAAACCCTGGAGAGTTCTTTGCCTAATTCTAAGTTCGAATATTTGCGCAGAAGATCGAACAAATTCGCTTGGGATCTCTAGTATAGGAATTTTCCCTTTAGACATAAACCTGACGAAGGTTATATTAGTTTATAGAGGCAATAAATTTCACTCACTAGGGAAATAATGGAATACTTAGATTTTATTATTCACAAAAACTTGCCACCATTTTGGGCGATGCTGGGTTGAATTAAATCTTAGAAAAATGATCACAATTATGACCATAATCAAATTTGACGATGAAAAATATAAAGAGTAACGTTCTAGGTGTTAGAAAAGATAAAATTCTTTATTTGTGAGTTGACTAATAGTACAAATAAAGTTTAAAGTGTTTTCAAAGAAATTAATATACGTACGAAAAATTTTAATACATGTTCAATGTCTCAGCCGTATTTGTAACAAAAAATAATGTTTCCTATCGCGTAGTTCCTAAACTCAGTCAGACATGCCTAAAAACTCGGCTGAGTTATATTTTCTACATCATTTTCAGAATCAAAGTAACTTACTATCGTTAAGTTTGTAAAACTAACTGTCTTAGCGAGTACCTTGGATCAACATGTTAACTGAATAAAATTAAATGGAAAAATATACATAATATAACATAATATGGTACTAACGTCAAATATTTTAAGCGTTTATGGCCTGGTACGCATACTGCTGTGGGCAGCTGGTTCCACAAAAAGGTGGTGCGCGGCATAAACTGCCTCGAAAAACGCGCATTTGTGGAACGGCGGACGTCGAGGTGAATTTCATATTCTGCCTCAACGTCCGACGATGAAACCCAGCTGTAGGTATTAATCCGAACAACTCCTCTGAACACTTTTAATAACAGAGACATATACAGTGGCCTGAATATTAATCTAGGTCTGTGCTAAATTTCTAATATCTAGATCTGTCTCCAGAGATATTATGGGTTAACTCAGCTGACAACTTTTCCCATAAGGATAGGCACTATCATGATTGCTTTTGCTTATGCAAGATTAAATTGAAGTTTATATGTCAGGTATAACATAAGGTATATTCGTTTTACAGGCGCAACAATGTATGCAGTTCGGAATCTTATCCTTTGAATCACTCCGAAACGTCTGAGAACGTCTTAACCCTGTCTAACACAGACTACTTTGCTAACCTAACCTAACCGGTGTACCGATACCTCGATAAATAATTTACCAAAACAAACTGAGGGTAGGCTTCTGGTTGAATTTTTATCTACCCGCTTAACTTAAAAATAGCCGACCATGATTTATGGTATACTCCAAGCTGATTTTTATATTGGAAAAAGATTAGGCCAAAAAGTTCTAACATCCTTCTAAACACTGTATGCTGTAATTATTTCTCAATTAAATAATTTTTCAAAGGCGTTTCTGCAGGTTTGCATTAATTAAACGTTATTATATTTGACATTAATAACTTCAAAGGGAACATATCTGTGGTTGTGTCACTTTATAATTTATCGTTGATGGCGTATGGCATTTTGTCAATATAATATTACAATGAAATTCTAAAATTACTGTTAGTGGTTATGGGTAATTAATTCGGTGCGGTCGCACCGACGCTACGCGCCAAATTATTTTGCTCTGCGCACATTTCATTCTCTCAAGTATAGTGAAGTTAGCAACATGTTAAAACTGCATGTCTTCGGCCAAGATAATGTAAAACAGATTGAGACACACGGCAGAGTATCAGATTATCGAAGTCTACATGGTCGTAATCAGAAATATTGCCGCCTATCCTAGATATAGTCTGCCTGTCAGTCATTGTCTGAACGTAATAGCTATCGTGTTCTTCTAACAAAAAGCAATGTTAGTAAACTTTTGTAATACCTAGTCTTACCGCAACATAGCAACGTCGTTGACAACTGTGTCTGGGTCGTACTGGGGATGAATGACCGCTTCAGTGACTCTCATTTCCACTTCACCATAACCGCGTATCTGTAGATCATGTTCGCCCAATCGCACATAGAGACGTTTTCGTATACAATGTGCCGCGGTGACCACCCATCGCAAGGATACCAGTGTACCGCCGCAGAATGCTTCCTGGAAGAAAAGTTTGACGTTCTCAAGTGTTACATGCTAGCTAAGCTAGGTAGCTGCCTCTCCTACGATCTTAGTTATTATATTTACGTAGACATACCAACGCTCTGTCTTAGTTATTATAATGACGTAGACATACCATTACTACTAACAAAACTATTATTTTATGAACTATATATTATACTATTATATTAAAACTATCGTTTCAAAACTTTTACTAATTGTAATTATATTCATATACCTAGAGTTGCCTGATACCTAGAGTTATACATAGTCAAATATTTATATATTCGTGTGGATAATAAATTACGTAAAAAATTTTTCAAATTTGTCCAATACAAACTCATCAACAGTATTAAACGTCTACTATCTCTGGACTTACGTCCCACATAATCTGCCGGCTATAGCATAACAGGTTTAGCATAATCTTGTATTTATTCTAGTCTTACGCATTTATCCATTAACAAGACAGTACATGTACATAAATACTAGACATCTCTTACACAAACTCAAAAATACACACTGTTTTAAGATCTCATATTTTTTTATATTCTTTTTTCACTTGTGTTTTGTTTGAAAGTTTGTTTACACTATCTTGATGTTGATTTTCGGTTGTAAAAGAATCATTAGCGATTTTTTTTATTTCTCGTATAGTGTGACGTAAGAATAGCGTTTGATTAATTATCTCGACATAATTTTGTTTTTTTTTTCGAAACAGTATAATCACTTCAAATAATCACCTTGTATCGGTTAAGAACAGCGACTTGCCAAATCCATTTTCCAGGTGGCGCTGGCCTACCACCAATAATCCTAATCATATCTTGCATACGAGCCCTTAGTCTACTCGTCGAAGATCCTCGGTATCGTCCAAGCCTTCCACAGGTCATAGACCGTGAAAATGATCTGGAATCTTCTTCATGGATTGCTGGGGCTGGTGTTGGTAGAGATTCTACCTGGTAATCTGAAAAATACGTAATATGATAAATATAGTGTATAGTAGAATGCTAAGCTAAAACGTTAAGACGGCTGGAACAGTTAGAGTATTTTTATTTTATTTATTCCTTGAACTCAGATGAAGGTTTTTATGGAGAGGACAATTAAAAATTTGCACGGAAGAAAATAAAACCTAATTTTTATTTCAGACAACTGAACAGTCTCTATGTATCAGGGTAGAATAGAGAAATGTTCCATATTTTAAAATGTATCTACTTAAAACAACCGCTATTAAAAACACATAAATAGGCAAAACGAAGTTCGCGGGGGCAGCATGTTTATATTAAAAATTCTGTTCAGGTGTATTTCTTTCTCTTTTATATACTTTCACTCATTTCTTGCGATATGGCGAAATCAAATATGACATTATACTTTCTTGCAATTCCTAAGTTTTACTCAATAATTCGATGTTACATATACCCCCTATTGCCACTGGATCTACAAATTTACAAGTTAAACTTTGAGTTTGTGCCAGTAAATTGCATGAGGGAATACCTTGATACATTAATCGTTACTTGAGTATATTTAAGTGTATTAAGCATCTTAAGATACCTTTAAAAGCCTTCGCCAGCCAGTCAATGAATAGACTGATCGAGAATTCTCTATTTAGGTTGGAGAAGCACACACATAATTATGTACATATTTCCTACACAGGATTTTTAGATCAACAATGGTCACAACTCAAAGAAATGTAACCGCGATCCCCACCTCTGTTGCAGTTCAGAAAGCAAGACTTTTGTACATTCTTTTGGTTTGTTCTGTAATTTTGATTGCTACCCCATGTGAGTCACTCACTATTATCCTTATGAAGTGTAGTCTATTCCCTGTGTAGTAATTAATTTCCAAAGAGGTTTCACTTCTGATATTTGTACTTTGTACGCACGTGCTTTTTTTATAGAACAGACAAGAGACTCATCTGGTGTTAAGTGGTACCGTCGCCCATGGACATTCTTAATGCCAGAGGGTTCACGAGTGCGTTGTCAGCCTTTTAAGAACAGGTATGCTCTTTTCTTGAAGGACCCTAATTGGTTCGGAAACACTTAAATATGTGACTTTCCAACTTTACAACAAAACTTTCCACTAGTTCTCTACCCGCTGTGGTTACCCAACCAGACAATATCATAATAGATAGATAATAATTCTTCTGATTAGAGACCCAAGATTTTAATTGTAGCCCCATTGTAATTAGACGAAAAAGTCGAAGCTAAAAATAACTTAAAACGTTTTCTTATAAAAATTATGTTGTTTAAGTTTGCAAAGTTAAATCGGGTAAGTAAAATTCTTAATGAATTTGTACCTCCCGAAATCCTTCCCGATCGTTCATTAAGCAGAAAGTTGGATTTTAATCTCTGTGATTTTATTTGGTTACATAAAGTTTATTCTAAGAATTTGAACTTTATTAACGTTCAGACGCGTTTAACATAGATGCTGCATACTAGGGCTTATAAAAATACTTCGTAAGTTTATTATTTGTAGAGTCATCAAATATATTTTAAGAATTGGGCAACTTGAACTGGAATTTATAGGTCAACATTAAACGAGGAAATGCTGCCAGCGTTAAAGGTACACAGCCTCCAGGGGCGAAACTTTCTTTTAATTTTCTTCTAATTAAATTTTAATTATTTTGTAAAAATTGTATATATTTGCTATGATAATTTGAATTATATTTGATATAAAACAATGAAAGGTGGCTCATTTGGGGTACTTATTAAACACGGTAACATTAAGATCTATATACTTTTTTATTGATTGGAAATATAATTTACAGTCAAGCGGTTACTTGTAATAGTGACGTGGGGAGTATGAGCGTCCATGAGGTGCAATGTAGAGTAGAGTAGTCTTACCAACCAATACTCATCAGCTCGCTATAGACGGAGTTCGCGTTCTGTTAACCCGTACCTCCGTTCAGAGTGTTTACTGCGCTACTGTGAGCCCAACTTCCGAGATGCCCAATCCAAAAAGTACAAACCCTGAGACTTTAGGGGAAAAAACTTGACTAATATTTTTTTTATAAGAATTCTGGGCAATGTCATTTCCTACACCCTCTGTCCTATTTGCCGATGAGTAGGGATGCCTACAGGTTCGAATTTAATGACGTGGAATAAGTGATACCTTGATTTATCTGATGATGATCTTATGTTCCAAACTATTATTTTTTTATCGCTAGTACGTGTCCTATTGTTGTAATTTAATTCATTTTTTAAATATTTAATTAATTTCTGTGGCCTGATAAAATGAATACCTTGATCTTTTCGCCTGTGCATCTTCGCTCGTATCCAGAGGTGGCAGTAGCTTCCCTCCAAATAACAATATGCAGACTGTTTTATTACTTTTCGTCCACAGATTGTCCATTTTTGGCAGTGCCTGTAAAATACAACTAATATAGAAAATGTTGTATAACTCTTGGACATTAGAAACTACATAGTTATTAGTAAGTGTAGCTGAGTTAATAAGTCTAACTCGGGCAGTATTTATATAGTTCTCTTAACTTTAGTCCAATTCAATATGTTTGTTAGTTATTAGTTTGTATAAATGAAATTAGTCAATTAATTAGCTTTTTTTTTCTTCCTTCCTATCTTCCTTTTGAGTGCTGTGCTATATACGAGTAAGAAAAATTAAGTAATTAAATAAATAAATATATTTAAATTATTAAGTTTTAAGGTTAGTTATTACGTATATTAGAATTAACTACAATTATATTTTTAACTTGTTTGTTAATTGATCATACAAGTAATTACGACTTCTATACACAGCAGAACTATTGACAGAAACAAGATGTCTAAGTTGGAGTATCTAGAATATACTATACAAATTTATTCTTACCTCTTCCTTACAGTCGTGCACTTTTTGGAGCAGGTGCTCCAGCTGGTCCAGGGTGAAAACCCCATAAACCTCTTTTGGACATCTCCGTTGTCTAATTGCTTTAATCCCACCTAAAATTAATAGATATTTCTATAATAATCTTCTCCCTTTGTCAGATGCATCAATAAATAATATGAACATGTAATCGAAAATTAGGTGTTGGTGTGCGCCGCATCGTAAAAATTCACTCTCATTATTTTTCTCCATCGCGCGAGAAGAAGTACAACTTCAAAAAAACTTCTCGACTTTAGCCACTGGGGCCTTTTGTCAGACTGGTCGAGAATATATATTATATATAACTAATATTGTAACTAAGGTATGAATAACATCTACTGATTCTTTTGCCTTGAAAGGTATTTTTATCATATTATGATTTGTTATCTACTAGACTTACCACTTTAATTTTCATACGTCCTTCCTCACTATCTTCCCGTCCTCGCGACTCACGCGCCGCGCAACTGTAAACACGGTTTGTTTCCGTACATGAATATCAACAAACTAATTCTAACGTTTCCTTGCTCATAAGTATCGCGATACAGCGAAGAAATGCTGCCAGCCAAATATGCCGGACCGAACTTCTTAAAATTATTCAAGCATTATTTTATTGATTTCATTACAAACAATATTGAAGTGGTATTTCTAAAAATGTGGGTTTAATTATGTTAGATTGCAAAATAGATTCGCTAGATAACAGTGCATTAAAACATTATATTACAATTCTTTATTTGTTTAGCTATTATTCATAGAGTTCAGATTGAGGCATCCCTAGTAAGTCAAAGACCTGTGATAGGGAAGATTAAGCACAGTGAAACCCGTAGAGTTCTCATGTGTAATTAACACTTGAGCGATTGGTGAAGGTAATAGTTTCCTAACTATTACCTTCACTCGTCATAGTAATTATATGGGCGTATGTCAATCGCCATTTCGCACTTGTCCAGTGTGATGAAATATGTCATTGAACATATCTTAGAAGAGTGAAAATTAACATGTTGATGCTGATGTACCTACACATTATTTTAACAACAAGAATGGCCATTATCTTACTTTTACTTACTCCCCCTTTATTATCCTATTACAACGCAATAACGCTAACATTGAGAACAGTAATTACAATATTGTTACTGTTTAAAAAATTTCATATCAAGTGTCAGCTGTCAACTTAACATGTGTCTATGATTTTGATTATTAGTCTTTGCAAATTAATTTTTCTTTTTTTTAATTACCACAGACGATAAAAACGTGTTATGCGAAATATGCATTTTTTAGAGTTTAATAAGCAATTAAATAGTCTATTAAGAAGAAGAAATAAAGTCTATAACTTTATTTCTTTGATTTCATTACGGTCAATCCACTTACATCTAATACCTACCGAGCAACTTCAATTCTGAAAGAATCGCCGCAAATGTTTCTACGTAAGCAGTGTCGCCGCCTAGTTTTACGACCGGCTTGGCATGCACTCCACCTTCCCAATTCCGAGTAAATTGGTGTCTTCTCATCACCTAAAAGAGGATTAAAGCAATAAAGCTAGCAAGCTTCTAATTCGTTACATTTTTGGCTTACACTCCAAATAGTTTGCCCGATTAATGATCCTATAAATTCTATTATTTAACTTACATTTATTCGTAAGATAAATTTTGTAGCTAGTATCTGTGTCCAGGGTTGAACTGTTATACTAATACTTACAATGATTCTAGGTGTCCGTATAAACTACGCCCCGTAATTATAGTGAAAGACGTAAATAAAAATCATGTTTGCTTATATTATACCTATGTGTAATTATTATTATTATTATTTATATTATGATCTCTACTTTCTACGGTCCTGCCATCCTCATCCTCACTTCATCCACTTTCATAACATTCGCTATGCATGCTCATCGGCTTTGGGTACTTTGAACATTTTTATATGGACGGTAAGGCCTAGCCAACTAGATTGCACCATCCACTTTTGCCTTGTATATTCTTATTAACTGCTCTTCCTCCATGTCACTTTTACATGGCCAAATCACCAAAACCCTTTCGTATCCTTTCGCTATTCTCTCTTTAAACCCATAGATAAAAAAGAATCAGTGGCTCTACAACCTTTTCTTAATCTGTTTCATGATCACTTTTAAATATAATAGGCAAGTAGGTGATCAGCCTCCTGAGCCTGACACATGTCGTCGACTTTTTGGGTCTAAGACATGTCGGTTTCCTCACGATGTTTTCTTTCACCATTCGAGCAAATGTTAAATGCGCACATAGAAAGAAAGTCCAATGGTGCACAGCCAGGGATCGAACCTACGACCTCAGGTATGAGAATCGCATGGTAAAGCCACTAGGCCAACACTGCTAAACCCATAGATAGGTATATTATATATAAATAAATACTTAAAAACAGTACAGTGACTGTACTAATCAATTTAATATGGCTCACAATACTCACCGTTATCAAAATCTTTCCGCACGTGATCTTCAATAGCAACACCAGACAATACATCGCTATCGAGCTGAAAGAGACGCGAATAAATAATAAAATACAATAAATCTGGGTCAAATCTTTACCCATTGTCAAATTTACCCAATATTGAAATGCATTTCTATGCAATGGCTGCACAATTACAGTATAAATTTCCGTTTGAAATTGATTTCCGATAGTTGCCAAAGAAAAAATATAGCCATCGTATATAGCTATCCCAAAAGATGATTTAACGAATAATTAATATATATTAGAAACATATATAATAACACTTATATGCTAAATATGCAATGTCAATCTCTCGTTCAAATACAACTTAACAAACGCATAATTGATACATTCGGAAATGGGCTGATCATTTAAAAGCAATGTTAAACGAATTTCAAATAGGATTTTTCTAGTAAAATTTATAATTTGAAGTGTTACAGTGATATTTTTATTACTTTTTGTAAAATTCATGTTTATTGTAATTGTCATGTATTTATATAATAATAATAATAATATAATATATAATAGGTTGTAACGTATACTGTAAAAATGTGTGATATACGATACACACACTTAAAAAAACAAATGTATTGTAAATAAATCCTTTTGCTAATTAATTATTTTTTTCAATTTATGTGATCAACAATAATTGTAAATTTTTCGGTTTTTCTGCTAGATCTTTTCCGACCATTTGTGCAAATGGAAGGTAGAATAAAAAGTATATTTTTGCCAGTATTAACTCATCAATAATTGATACTTATAAAGATATACAAGAAGCTTTACAAACAGCGGTTATATACATCCTCTAAGAGGCTTTTAATAGAAAATAAAGTGCGTAAAATACAAAATAATATTACGTATGAAATTGATAAATTAAACAATACTTACATTATGACTTAGGAACATTTCTAAATCTATAATAAATAAAATTAATGATATATGGCACAGCCGCGTCATTTTTCCTCCTACGCTAATGTAGTACCGGAAATCGGCATCTGAAAAGTTTTAAATTCATTGAAACCAAGAAATACAAATTACAATAAATGGTATTCCAATTTACAATTATTTTGTCGCAAAACAGGCAAATGCTGCTAACGTAAAGTTACACTGCCACAGAGACCAAACATTTTAAATTGTGTTGAAATTTTTATTTATACATTTATTATTATTATTACTGCGTTGAAATACAAAAAATAATAATAACTTAATAGTACAAATACCAAACATCGCAAATAATTTTCTACTTTTCGATTGCGATTCATTTTAGCTCAGTTATACAATTGATTTATTGAAATAGTAAAGTGCTCAATAGGATTACACAGGACAGGAAAAAATGTTGTCGAAAAGTACACAGATTTATTCATATAGGTATACTTACCTATATAATCATACTAAGTACGATTATGAACGTCTATGGAGGAGATGTTAAATTGATTCTAAATTTACTACCAGGTCGCAAGTCAAGTGCGTAGAGTGGGCAAGAAGAACTGCAAGAAACTCTCCGCCACTCTAACTCTATTAGGCTTGTGGTACTTTTAAGGTCTTTAAGGTTTTATAGGTCATGGCAGGTAAACCCATAAAATATATCGTAAATACTTTTTATTTTTAACAATATATTATTTACACAATCATGCACTTTAGCAAATTTATATTAAGACAATACAATTTGTTTTTAAAACATGAAACCCACAGAAAAATTAGAACATATAAATAAGATGTTTAAATTAGTTATTTTAACCTAGCAACATATTATCTGACAGCGTCACACTAAACAATAAGAAAATGTCAGTTCAATTAAGACATTACATTCTCTCAAACAGTCATAAACCCGTGGCAAAAATAGTTAAACAAACAGTGGATACAAGACAAAGCAATAACTCTTAGTGCAGACACTTGCGCCTTTTATGTATATAAGGATTGTCAAACAAAACAATGGTACACCCATTATGGTATATAGGTCAAGATAATAGACAAAACTCACCATAGGTGGCTATGAATGACAGCCATTGTAGACAGATCTTCGAACCTGAAAACAAAACGCATTAGGATTTTGTCGACTTTATCGTTACCCAACGAGTGTCTAGTATCGACTCGGGTTTTCGTTATAGTTTCGTGTATTTTGTATCGCAATTTCGGATAGCGTTTGTGACGAAAAGGGCTAAAAATACCACTGAACGTTAGTTCGTCTATAGTCTATGTTAAAAGACTATCAATTTGAACGGGAAATTCGCTACACAATTTTGAACACCTTTGTCCAGTGAATAAATTCGGCGATTTTTTAATCACTTTGGAGTGTGTTTGTGCGATACTAAGATCTTTTTTAAAATATTGAACGCTAATTTACATTATCTTTTTCTATATAATGTATGTATTTAGTACCTCAACGTTAAACCCCTAAAAAAATATCTACATAACTGCAATCGTGGTGTCAAAATAGAAATTGTAAAACCCATACTACACACTGTACTTAAGAGTTGAGAGCAAAACTTTCGAGTTTTATTTTCTTTTAAAGAAGTTATAATGTGATTTGGTTTTTGTCCTGAAGTTTGAAAGTCGCTATCTTGGGAGAGCAAATCTTCTTTTCAAACTTAATTATTTATATTTGTGATAAGTACTTTTTAAACCCTTATCTATTATGTAACTTTCATTTTAAGAATTGTCAATGTCTAGTGCCAATCAGAAGCCAAAGCCTATAATTCCTTTAATCTTTTACACTTAACGCTTTTATTACTTTACACACGAGAATTTTTGCATTGCAATGCAGTTTTTGGGCAAGTTCTTTTTTCTTTCTATTGCAAGTTCTAGAACATATTTGTCCTATAGGCTTCAAGCCTGTCACAAACATAGCCAATAATTGTACGCGACAATTAAGTCAAATTGAAAGGCTATTCAATATGATTATCATTCTTAAACTATTTTTTTTTATAGAAAAGCTGGCAAACGGGAGGAAGGCTCATCTGATGTTAGGTATACCGCCGCCCATGGGCAGCGCCAGAGAGCTCGCGAGTGCATTGCCTTTTAAGAATTGGTACGCTGTTTTCTTGAAGTCGAATTGGTTCTTAAATTCATTAGTGGGCAGCTGGATCCATATAGTGATGGTGTGCGCTTAAAAAAACGCTCTGTTGTATAACGACGAAGGTCGAGGTGATACGGGTGGAATTTCATATTCTGCCTTTGTCAAAGTATCTCTACATTGTCATCAAATGTAACCTTTTCCTAAATATATTATACCAAGCCTTGTAAGCAAGGTCATATAAAAATGTGTTAAAAATTAATATTCAAAAGTGGAGTAGATGAAAACTTTAATATAGGTTATTAAACTTTCTTAAGGAAAACCGAGTTTACAAAGACCTCGCTGTGGATAGGACGTAGTTGCTTGAGACCTACAATAAACTATAATTTAAGACCTCCTTTCTGCGTTTATTGAATTTTTTATGAAAAGCCTTAAAAAGTTTTTTAATTTCGGTATGCCCGTCAAAAGTTAAGCATTTAAAATAGTTGACTTTATGAATTTTAACGCATTTAAACAGTTTTAATTACTTTATACGAGAGCCTTGAGATAATTGAATATTTATGAAAGAATACTAAGTAGGTTCTAATTTAAAAAAAAAACTTTTTCCATATTTGGTTATTAGACGACCTTGTCGTTCTTTGGTATTTTTTACCCCTACATTATCATAATTATCATATAATATTAAAATTCTTTTATTTTTTATTAATTTTTAAAACCGACCACGCCATTTCTCATGAAAACATTTTTGAATTCCAATTTTAGAGTTATTTTTTTCATTTCATTCATTTCAAGAACTGAAGATAAAATTCGAGGTACCTATTCCCTTTACGACCCTGATGAAAGCGTACGAAAACGAGATCCCTTAGAACCCATTGCTTTTCCGAGTGGTAAAAAGTGGTCTGGTGTAAAAAGTAACGGAGATTACTTCGAAAAAACAATAAAAGTATTAGCAACTCTCTATATTAATCCGTTTTTTGATAACATTTTCAGGGTTATCTAGGTATACGTAACTCTGAGTCGTTAGTGAATTCTTAGCCTAAATATACAATACATTACGTAAGAAGTTTATTATAAGTTTTATTTTAATACTAGGCACTTGCCAGACTTCAACAATCAAACAAACGTCTGTCTAACGCGCAGTAAAAGTTTTCCAATGACTAAGCCGATCGAACCGTATACCAAACGAAAATAAACAATGGATTTTAATTCGAGTCTTTCTTCTTTTTTTAGATCAGTTGTTTTATGTAATATCACGAGAGTTCATGGTTAAACCGTGGCCACGAATTTCCCATTTTCGTTTTTATTTTATCGCCAAAAAAATAATGTATGCCTTTACTGCTGTCACACACCATCACACACCAAATTATTTCCAAACTATTTCAACTTAGGGTCCTTGAAGAAAGAAACGTACCAATTTTTAAAAGACCGCCAATGTAATTGCGAACCTTCTGGCAATGTGTGTCCATGTCCATGGGCAGCAGTATCAGTTAACATCAGATGCAAGGTAAGCGTTCCCTGTTATATAAAAAGAAACCATTCATGAAGGATTTTTAACTTTTGCTTTATTGCCTGTTTAAGATCCAGAGAGTTATAAGTTGCTGGCTTTGACTACTATACTTAATTTGAAATATTAGTACTAGCAAATTGCATATACAATTATACAACATTTCTTCCCCACATTTAAAAAAATCCAAAGTTATGACGATAATAAGGCAATTACTTTTCATCTAATGAAAATTATTTACGTACATTAATAAATAGTTGTAACTAATGTATGAAGTTTTTTGAGAAATAAATAAAGATTATTATTATTATTATCTTTTTTCCTCTCAGAGAGGAATGGCGGGATTTGGAGGAGGCCTTTGCCAAAAAAGGGCACAAAATGGAAATTTGTTTAAATGTATATAAAATATATAATGTAAAATGCATCTGAATAAAGGCTATTATTATTATTATCTAACACTCCTTATATCCCACATTACGCACATTTATTTGTGTAGCTTGCCGGAAACCATTGCATGTCCCAAACAAAAATTTATCGTTACGGAACGTTAGCTTCAACCATAAATCTTTCTATCACCGCCCAACCCTGCACTAGACCTTGCCGTCTCGTCAGATGTCGTCAATCTTTGCATAAATACTCAAATTAATATAATTGCTCTTAAACGTTAACTATAGTTTATGGCCGCTATGATGTCAACTATTGAATAATAGATTTGATTCGAACCATATTCGCGATACCATTTTGATATCATGACCAATGACCATTAATAGACAACAAGCGTTTTGTTCCTTCAATCTTCGGTGATAAAACCTTCACAGAGAAACCTTCTTGCTCATTCAAACCTTTAGGAACCCTTGAGAATGGCTGGCTTATTGTAATTAATATGTGTTATTAAAATTTCAGGGAAGGTTTAAACGATGGGAAACATAAATAATGAAAAAACGCAATTGAATTTTTCAATAAAACTGCTCCCAACTGGGAAATATGTAAGAAAGAAATAAAAATTTTCACTTGGTTGCCAGCCTTCAGAAACTGGTGTTCTATAGCTGTATACGAAGTATAAGGTCCGATCGCTTTGGTTTCAAAAATTGTCATAAAAAATTCACAGTCATGTTTTAAATAAGAAGAAACATGTTATGGTTGTCTAGCAACTGTTATTGCCGCATAAGCATTAAGAAAAATGTGCTGTCAAAAATATATTTGAATCACAAATAAATTATTATTATTGTTGTTTATTCATTTGTGATAAATCTGTGTTTCTTGGGTTTCATTTGAAACAAATCAATGATATGATACTTTCTCTCTATGGTATCTTTATTTCTATAATTTTTTTGGCCAAAAGTCTGACCACGTCGAATAAAGATATATTTTCAATAGATAACAATTTACATTAATATTACATTTATATGTATTATTTATTACCGAATTAATTACATATAAAGTAAAAATTTGAAACACTTGACTTGTCAAATAAAATAGCGCTGAAAATATTGTCGTTAACAAATGTTATAGTTACAAAAAAGTACGAATAAATTTAATACAAATAATAAAACGGTTTAATATTGAACTGAATTTACAAAGACAATGGTAAAAAGAGATCTTTAATACTCAGAACTACGAGTATTCGTAGTTATGAAACATTCACTAAGCTGTCTGAAGACTGACCGCAACTTTTTGAGTGAAACTGAGGTTTTTTTATTCACACCTATTTCATACCTTTGCTAACATCTGAAGATGTGAGGACTCCAAATAAATTGGCAATTTCATTTCATCATATTATATATTATAGTTCTTTGTCAATTTACATATATTTGGGAGAATTAAATACACGAATCAATATCTATATAAAACTCTCGTTATATGTAAGCAATAATGCGAAATCTTCCATATTAAACGTATTTACGTGAATAAAACTGAGTTGATGTTTAATTTGTAACGACTTTGTACCACGTCTTTTTTAAGTATCTAAAAAAGTTTTTAGCATGTAATTATTAAACTCAAATACCCAGGTCAAATTTAAAATTCACTTAAATATTTTAAATAAATTCACACAGAGATATGTAGCGGTCAATTTATTTATTGAATTTTATTAATTTAATTTTGAATCCCATATACATCAGCGTGATTGTGCGTAAGTTTGAGGCAATCCAGATGATGTCAGTCACAAGAAAAACTATTTGCAGTGCTTCGTTGTGGTTTCCTTCAAAGTGTTATTTATAAATTAATCTTGACTGATAAGATCTGTTCTATACTATCAATACTGAAAATTATAGATCTATTTTTGGTTAAACTAATCTTAAGACTAAAAATGTAGTATTATACACACACTATTAGTATTAGTTTTTAGTATTTACAATATTTTTAACCTGCATAGTTATAACAATAATTAAAAATTGATAAATAAAAAATTGTTCCCTGTGATAGTGTACTGCCAGTGGTGACTGGTCGTAATTGAATTCGTGTAATCTGTTTCTACTATGTATTTGCGTGTTGTTCCCACGAGTATGTAAGTGCATGCTCCTATTTCACCATGCCTCCTGCTGATAGAGGACAAATCTTTGTTTTTAATTTATTTTATTATTCTTTATTACTCAAGATGACATATGAACATCAATCATACATTTATGCGCCTATTAAAACGCCATGCGTCGGAATTTTCAAGTTTACAAAGAAAAAAATCGTCCGTCATAGAATATATGAGGTCGTGTTTCGCACATTCAGTAATTAGGTCAATTACATTAACGTTTACAGTTTGCAATCTTCACTAATCACTTTAATTACAATCCGCAAATCATTTTAACTAGATTAAGAAAATCTAGTTTATGTTTGAATTCCATTGAATACTCGACGCATACACATTTGTGAGTCATGTTTTGTGACATGTCGACAATTTTTTTGCCACTAATTTAAAAGCGGGAAAAAAGCTAAACTAAATCCCTTAAAAAAATTGACTCATAAATTAATAAATGATTCTATAATAATATTTCTTATCTTTGTCTTTACCAGGAGAATTAAATGTATTAAAGGAAAGTTAATGAATTTATATGAAGGGGTCATTAGTCTTATTTTCGAGAGTCGAAGACAACTCAATTATCAGATTGTTTCACGGACGGAAGAGCTGAATGAAAAAAAAAATGAATGATTCAAATCCTGAAATAAACTGTGTGTACTTAAATATAAAATAATTATATTTAAATAATGTATTGCGTAAAATGTCAGTAACCTTGTGGTTATAAATAGGGTCACAAAACAATAGTTTATGAATAAACTCAAGTTCAATTTTCGTTATTTTTATATAAGATAATAGCGATTAAATGTAAGAAAATATATTTTTACACGGACTAAAGAGATATCATAAATATTTGAAATTGCGTAGAAACACATCGCGAGAGTTTATTTTTAATATTATTTATTTTCAAATTCTGTTTGCCTATAAGAAGAGTATATTTTTTAAACCTCTGTCTAAAGCGGATAAAATAAAATTAGCCAAATTTAAACAACCAAAAATTAGTATATTTAATACTTCATTTAAATATTTAAAAAAACACGTGTTAGAAGTTTCTTCGGTGTACAAGATAAAAATGTTTTTAAAAATTTTCTATTTCGCCTTATACATACATAGTTTATCTATATATATAAAAATCAATTGCTGTTCGTTAGTCTCGCTAAAACTCGAGAACGGCTGAACGGATTTATCTTATCTTGGTCTTGAATTATTCGTGGAGGTCTAGGGAAGGTTTAAAAGGTGAGAAAAATTCGAATAATTGCCGGGAAAATCCTCAAAACAGCATTTTTCTATTTCCCATACAAACGTTTTCTAAATAAAATGGAGAGTCAATTTGTAATTTATTACCGCTGCATAAAGTTCAAATTCGCGTGCGCGTTGGAGGACCTAATATCACGTTCTGAAACTCAACAAAAGTGAAAGTGAATCGCGAACGCGACAAAATTGCATAGTCTCAAAATACATAGTACATAAATAAACACAATTTTAGCTAACTTCAGTTGTTACTCTGTCCGATTATTTTTTTATTTTAGCTAACTTAAGTTGTTACTCTGTCCGATTATTTTTTTAATAAGACTATATAGAAATCGAAAGATAAATCAATAATAATAAAGACAAATTAAATTATGGTTTCCTTCAAATCAGTCGACACCGTAATGAACCAGGATGACGTAATCAACTATCCCACTGAGTTTTTAAATTCACTGGAATTGCCTGGATTACCACCTCACAATTTGCAGTTAAAAGTAGGATCAGTTGTCATCATGCTGCGTAACATTAATCAACCTCGACTATGCAATGGAACAAGACTGGCTGTGAAAAGACTGATGAATAACGTCATTGAGGCGACAATCATAAAAGGAAAATACAAAGGAGAGGATGTCTTGATTCCGCGGATACCGATGATTCCAACGGACTTACCATTCGATTTTAAACGCTTACAATTTCCAGTACGTCTGGCCTTTGCGATGACCATAAATAAATCGCAAGGACATTCTTTAGAAGTTTGTGGAATCAACTTGGAGTTTCCCTGTTTCGCGCATGGACAATTATACGTCGCGTGTTCGCGCGTCGGAAAACCGTCTTCTTTGTTTATTTACGCACCACAAAACAAAACAAAAAATATAGTTTATGAGAAAGCTTTAAATTAATTAACAGACTGTATTTTCACAGTGTGTGTCTGTGTATATCAAATTTAAACCTTATAAATAGCCAGTATTTCAGGAAAACTCTGATTTCTAAGTAAGCAACATGATGCATCGAAAATAATAATAAAACTTCATGCTTTATTCAATAAATGCTTTTTCATTAATAATTATTTTGTTTGTTTTAAAATCATTTTATACAAAAGATTAGGTCTTTTATTTATCGATGAGGCAGTACGAAGTCTGCCGGGTCAGCTAGTTTAAATATATAAAAAAAATCTACATAATTAAAGAAATTGACATTTTTTATTAAAAAAGTTTAACTGTTAACTTGAGGGTGTCGGTTTTTTGTGACGGTGTGTGCGCACATCTTAAAAAAATACTATCATCATTTTTCCCTAATGCGCCAAAAGAAGTATAACTTCAAAAATACCTTAAAACATTCTAGCTATTGCCTGTAATTATGGAACATCTTGAATTCCGGGCTAAACAAGGAAGACGGAATTTTAGTGAGCTTTTTATAGCCTTCCCCCTCATTCTTTACCTTTATTAAAATTAAGAAATTGATCTACTAATTTAAATACTAAATGAAGGTTAAAGTAGGTATAAAATAAAATTGATACTGTCGCAAAATTAATGTATTTTTTTAAGTCGGCCCAAAATTGTATTTTTATTATTTTAAAAATATTCTTAAAACTAAAATAAATATTTATCGCCTGTCGTACGGTACTAGTTTTGAAAGTAAGACCTAAATTCATCAATTTTGGTTGTTTCAATTTAGTAATCCCTAATATAGACTTAATAATGGTTTGCGCAAATATCAATCGATACATAATTCATCGCGAAATCGAAAAATGTGATATTTTTCTCAACACACTCCACACAATTATCTAAAACTTATTTATGGCTTTAAATACTGATATGAAGAAGAACTTGAACACATATGACCCTAATATGTATAAAATCAGACACACAAATCTAGGCAAACGAAAAGCTTGTAACAGCACTTGTTTTTTTTTTTCACCGCAAAATAATTCTGTAGTTATGCGTGCATTGTTTATATTTCATAGGCACTATTTAATGTATGGAGATATTTTAAAATCCGTTAAGTCTTATGAAAATTAAAAGTCGTACAAATTGCCCTCTACGCTCGATCCCAACGTCAACTCTATCACATGTGTTTTAATTAAAAACCTCACAGGACGTGATACTGTTACCACTTCAAAGGAATTAACCACAATTTTTCAGCTTAAAATTATTATTTTATCGTTGGGATGAAACTCGCAAATATTTAACTTAAACATTGGTTTTTGTATTATTAATAATAATACAAAATTATGTACTTACAAATGACAAAAATGTCAAAATTCAAAATTATAAAATTATTTATTCCTATAGGTAACACAACGTCAAAAAAAAGGAAATATGAAATTCTAATGTTACATATACTGCCAATACTCAAAACAAAGGGGAGAAAACCAAAAACTAACAAAAATATTCAGTTCAAATAAACTTTGCTTTAAAATATTAATTTTCACTCTAACAATAGAAATAAAAAATATATGTGTACATAATATCTCATTTCCCTTATATAAATATTTTGATAAGTTAAGATTACTCACTTCAAATAAATCCTAAACAGTCGGAAGTGATGAAAATACTGCCATCCGACGCAGCCCGCTCCGTTCCGTATTCAGATCACACTGCGCACGCGACGCACGAATCTCACGAACATTCTCTATCCATAGAGTATTTTAGTATTTGGAAAAAATCTCACTGTCATAATTGCAAGAATTCTTTAATTAAATGTATCAGGACGGAGTTTTATGCCTGTTATCTAGCATCATATCTATATTTAAATATATTTAAAAAAATATTCGTTCACCAATAAAACATTGTTATCTAATATATTCATTTACTTCCAGTAAACCGCATCTCAGTGCCCAGATAGCGTGGCTAATTGAGGACGTGTTTTCTGAATTTGACTAAACAAAAACTTAACGATCAAATCAATACCGTAGGAGTTAAATGCCTTCGTGTGTGTTATGGTGCGTAAATAAATGACGATCGAAAATGATTTTATAGATGTTAAAATTTATTAAAGCTATGTCTATGACGCAGAAATACTATCATAGCTTGCTATCTTCGTAATTTAAAAAGTGATTCCAATGTTTAATATTGAGGTTTCTTACCACACCTACGACAGTGAGCAGTGTTGGCCTAGTGGCTTCAACATGCAACTCTCACTCCTGAGGTCGTAGGTTCGATCCCCGGCTGTGCACCAATGGACTTTTTTTTTATAGTACAGGGGGCAAACGGGAAGGAGGCTCACCTGATGTTAAGTGATACCGCCGCCCATGGACACTCTCGATGCTGGAGGGCTCGAGAGTGCGTTGCCGGCCTTTCTTTCTATGTGCGCATTTAACATTCGCTCGAAAGGTGAAGGAAAACTTTGTAAGGAAACCGGCTTGTCCCAGACCCGAGAAATCGACGGCGTGTGTCAGGCACTGGAGGCTGATCACCTACTTGCCTATTAGATTGTTTTATGATCTAGTAACATAAACATCTGAAGGCCGGACTTACTAAGGTTGTAACGCCACTATTTTTTTTCTTATCACACATGCGTTATTGAACTATGGAAGCTTCGTCGTCACTTAACGTCATAGTTAATGATAACAAATGTTTATAAACCGGTATTTGTTTTACTTAAAAACAAGTGACGTAAAAATTACACGTATTCATTCATATATCGATCTTATAAAAGGCGAAACACTTATTTGGGTTAATAGTACCAATCTGTTCAGATAGATAAAGTTTATATTTTCAGCAACAAGTGATCCCTTACATTAACTGACCTATTTTAATACTTGCACAATTCTATGATTCATTTGGAATTAGGAAAATACATTCAAAAGCTTTTATTAGCGTATTTTCGATAAATTAAAAATATTTTTTGCAACTTTTTCAACAATGATTATTATATTTAAGTCAATTTACATAAAAATATAATGAATTATATACCTAAACCTCCCTTTGTATATTAATAAAATTTAAATACGCAAGATATTTAGATTATCAATATTAAATATATTTTAGAGAGACTTTCAGATATCATTTTCTCTTAAAATGGCGTAAGTAATATCCCTGTATATATGTATTTATTTGTTTTCAGTCTATACAATTAAACAATGTGCTTTTATTTGGACGGTCATGCACAAAAAGTACATATTGAAAAACATTTAATAATACATTAATCAAGCTATACGTAAATTTACGCGCTCCAGATTAAAATATAATATCCGAGATGAAAAGTTATTTCCTGATCTAAATACTGCCATCGTTATAGATAAACTAATCTTGAAACAAAAATCTGTTTGTTATGACTTGCTGACTATATATGCTATTTTTTCTTTAGATTTTACTTTATATTTTATATTAGTGATTAGTAACGTGTTATTATGAGTTTTTTTTTTCTTAATTATTTTGCATTTTTTGTACTCCACCCTCTGTTGGTGTTTCTTTATCTTTGTTTCTCATTAGAGTTGCCTGGAAGAAATAGCTTGTAAGCGATAAGGCCGCCTGTTGCCTTATAACTTTTGTAACCTGTTATTTTTAATTTTTGTTATGTGTAACGTACATATTTGAATAAGGTAATACTTTATATATAAATAAATAAATATAAATATTGTACAGTATCACGTATTGTAACAGATATAATGTATCAACTCATATAATAAGTTATAGGCATTAACTGAAATGATCCACCCAAAAACAGTTATATACAAATTACATAAACTAACAGACTGGTATAGTCATATACTTTATAAAGTTCTTATATACTTACATTTTTTTAAAGGAGGGGGCACTCTACAAGCAGCGCTGGTAGATTTGTTTTAGAGGTCAGTGTGTGTGAGAAGATATAGGTAGGTGAAAAAAAAAATCATTAAAATATCCTACTACAATATCGTTATTATACATATAATGACTTATATTAATTTGAATTATTCCTACGATTGTATAATCTTAATATATTATATTATATATGTTTAATCTTATATATATATATCAAAGAATATTTTGTGTGAAATAAAAATTCAATTTCGTTTGATTTCGTAATGCTAATGACACTTTCGCGATTAAATGATTTTCAAATTAACACTTGGCGATAAAAATACGGAAAATGATAACAGCCAGTACATTGACCGAGAATATTTACACGTTGAAGTGATGATACAATAATTACTTTTTGATAGAGTTTTAGATATACGCTACTTCTACAGTGTTTTTAAGTCTTTAAGACAGTTCAGAAATTAAAATATAATAACTTGTACGTGGAAACTAGTAAAATAGTTTCATCTGTGAAATCTGAGAATAGTTAAATTACAGTTCAATGATTCCAGCTAACATAATATAACCTCACTGGTGGTTCAGCCTTTGAGGCTTGAACCTTAGATTTTTGTATCTGTTCCGTTATTATTTCTAATAGATGAGATGATCAACTTTCTGTATCTGAAACGCACCGTAGATTTTTTGGGTCTAAGGAATGCGAGTTTCCCGCAATGTTTTCTTAAGTGTTAAATGCCCACATAGAAAGAAAGTCCATTGGTGCAAAGCCGGAGATCGAACCTACGACTCCACGTTTTACCCACTAGGCAACTAATTTTATCTAACGTATAAACATTATAAAAGATCCTTAACTCTAGTAGTACGACTCGTATCATCGCAAATCTTGTATATAGAACCCAACGATCTTTTATTATACACCGTAAGGATATTAAAAGTTCAAGGCCCAACAGAGTACCGTTATACTCATCATGAGCCATTCAGATGCTGCCCGCGGCTGTCAATGCAAATTGTCTTACAAGCTTATTACGCAGTCCATTAGATAAAAATCGTTCTAAGGCTTGTTTTTGACGTACCAGTTTTAACATATTTTATGTAGTGTATATTAGTAGAGGATTTAGTGAATAGAGTAACTTTATAACAGAATCACTTCTAGAGTACGTTGAGAGCTAGACTTTTAGAGATCTCCGGCACAGACTACACCGTTCGTGCTGGGTATACAAACATCCTGACCAAGGCTGTTGAAGTGAGTCACTAGTTTATTCAAGCTGTAGAGATTCGGTCGGTGCCGGGGTCCGCGCAAGGTTTTAATATGACATATTAAGCTATATATTTATTTGGTTTTAGATATATAAGTTGAGGTGCAGATTTTTAAACATAGACAAACTCTCCTCGGTCAGCAAAAGTAAGTAAAGTTCTCAAAAATAATTGTACATAAATGTGTACAAAAGTAATTACCGTAGTAATTACCGTTGACGAAATCACCAAATAAGAAAATCAATGTCCCCCACCCCCTATAGTGCTAACATAATACTAGAACAGTCCCAAAATACTGGTAGACCTGCTTGTAGGTTTATGAATCAGATTCATTGTACTAAAAAATTGCTCATCAAAAGTCACTATAACTAACGATGTATGGTGATTATTATAAGTAGGATGGAAGGAGTTACTATGTAAAAAACCTTATCATGGAAGTTTGTGGATCCGCCTGCCAGTTCGACGTCAAAATAGGAAAAATATGTAGAAACTGATATAATTAGTAACAATTAAGTTCATTGTATATATTATATTATAGCCTAAAGGACTGCTATACGCATATAATGGTTTAGGTAAATTGTATAAAGATTAACACTTTGATATGTTTTGTCCTTTTGCGTAACTTTTTTCTTCTCATCCATCTCCTTGCGAAGGTTGGCGATTATAATTTCGGATGCCGCGCTATTGAACAATCACTTGGTGCTTTGACCAAACCATTGTCTATAGTTTTTTAACCAGGACGTGCGTCTGCGGCCAGGTCTCTTTCTACCTGCCACTTTGCCTTGTATGATTAGTTGAAGGAGCTCGTATTTTTTGGAGTTACGTAAAACGTGTCCAAAATACTCAAGTTTCCTTCTCTTAGCCGTCATAAGCACTTCTTTGTTCTTCTGCATTCTGTCTAGCGCTGTTGTATTTTGTATTCGCGTAACTTTGAAAGTGCCTAAATGAGATGTACAATTGTATATAGTATAAGACCGTATTTACATTCGTAAAAAATCTTGTAAAGGCTTAGTAAATAAATATTTGATGTTCATATTTGTCAAGGTATGCTGAGGTCATGGATGACAAGTGATAACTATACAATATATTAGGTAAGTAACAATAGAAGGTAATTTCGTCTTGACATTTACATAATATACATTTATACTCTCAGAATTTTGTAATCACTCGTAGGAGTTAATAAACACTAATAAGTGTTAAACAGTTTATCTTCTAGTAAAAATTTCTAGTCTTTAAACACCGATATAGATAGCAATGCAGTTTTTTATGCTCCGCACCTTAATATTTCTCCTTTTTTTCAATTCCCTTATTAATTTTGTATTTTGCAGAACCTCTTATTTCACTATTGCAAGTATGATCATTAATATATAAAAAAACAAAGTTCAGTATGACTAAGTTTACCTCCTCTTATGCACCACCTTATTTAACATCCACTTGCAATTCTTCAAATCTAATAATTGTAAATAACACATTGCAAATAAATATAGAGAAACATTTCTCAAGTAATTAACTATTAATAGGAAAATTGAGTTTGTTAAGCTTTCATAGCACAGTAGATTTTAGTTCGAATTTCAAATATCTAGTAATATATTCGCAAAGCTCATTACTGGTTATACAGTGTTTAGCGTAGGCGTCTTCAACTGATCTAAAGTTTGCAACTTGCAACATTCATCACGTCACTTTATTTATTTAACTCTAAAGAGTTCTATTTCTGTTATAAATACTTTATTTAAAAATAGTCGCAGCAACTTTAAAATTTATTTTAAATCAAATGCATGAATCCAAAAGGCATAATTCAAAATGTTGATAGATTATGTTTAATATTGTTCCGTAACAAGCTTTCTGTACCTAAGCCGAAACATTATTCAAGTTAAGTATTCTGTGCTTATACATTGCTAAAACATAACAATAAGGCGATTAATTTTACAGTTCTTAAGAAAATAGTAATTACTTTTTCTATTTGTGACTGTATAAAATTACTTCATGCCAATTAATTAAGACATAGCTATTAACCAATTATTAACTTAAACTATTCCTTCTTTCTCTATGACCGAACCAGCTCTATTTCATCATCAGCTTATAGATGTACCTATTCCTCAACTTCTCTTGTTGTTGTCATACGCTGTCGGTTTTTTTCCTAGACATGATCCATGGTCTTTTAAGTTTGAAGACCATAGTGCACGTTTGTAAGTTCTTAGTTTTGACAGCCACTACAGGGAGTCAAATCAATTTAAGATTGATAATTGTTTGAGATAATTTTTTCTATGCAAACGGATACGTAGAAGATAAAAAAAAAAATAATTTTAATCGGTATAAAGTCTACGGTAAATTAAACGAGACCAAATCAACATAAACAGAGATAAGTTTAATTATCTGTGTGTAGCTTTGAGTAAAGTCATAGTTAAGTTCTGATCGTGACTTCGATACTAAATATATCTAGATTACTCACGGACCTAAGTTTAAAGTTAGACACAGTGTAAATTAGCTGGAACGAAGTTTAGTTTCAAAGTCAGAAGCACCGTAGATTAATGGATGAGTTTAAGCCAGCTACACGGGAGCTTTGGGGTTTTAAAAGATTAAAAATTCTACAATTTTGGTAACTTTCCACATTCCGTCTTTGCGAAAATATGCTGTTTGTTATGAGGATAGAAAACGCCGTAGATTCGTAGGTATTTTAAAATAAAAAAAAAACGAAGAATTTGTTTACACTAAAAAACCGAAATTTACACGCAGAAACACATTAATTACCACACAATATACGGTCCTTTCCAGTACGTTTTCAGCCTCCTCAAAACGAGGGTAATATTATGCAAATTACAATTTTCTAATATGGGATAGAGCCTCTCATGAAACGGTCATAAATCATAATTCAGCTGTGACCTCTAACTTAAATTTTAAAATTCTAGAAACATTTCAGCCAACAGCCAAGTCTTCGTATCACTTTTAATAGTATTCTGTGCAATTCAGTATTCGTATTATATTATAGTATTCTATTAACTTTGAAAAAATCATGTTGTGAAGGAATTTAAAGATATTAATTGCAGGTAAATCGCGTTAACTACGATATACTATTTTTATTTATTTATTTTTATTTTATTCATTTAAGTATAAGAATACCCTACGGGCTCGCGTCATTGGTGCTGTCAAAACTGATAGGAATACCTGTAAAAAGGAGCATTTAGTACGAACAAGGATTTTACTAAGGGTTCTATAAGCTTTCCTTACAACCTAACATGCTTGTGATAACACAAAGGAGTTTTTTTGATTAACTAATACTTCAATATCTAATGTTTCTCGTCTTTGCAAGTAAATCTGTTACAATCTAGAAATCATGTTTTAAAATACGATTTATTATGTCCCACGAAATAGCAAGTGTAGAAATGAACCGTACTCAAACGAATTTCCGATCCTGTCAATTTAACGTCTTTCCAATAGTTAATTTACTTCGCCATCCCAGCCTAATAAAATTTCTTGCAAAAGCTCAGTAATTTTGATAATTTGTAACTAAGTTGTCTAGGTGTGAAATACAAACAAAATATTATTCCAAAGCATTTATTTATGAAAATATTAAAACTTCTCAGTGTCGGTAATCATATCAAGAATATAATACAATAGAATATACACTTCTTTTAATTAAAATTTAATCAGCTAATCTCTTAATGTCCACGTCTAATGCGACTAAAAATATATTCGAAAAGAAAACCGTACTGGTTATGCGAACTATTAAAAAGTATCCCAATAATTATACTTATTTTTCATACTAAGGGACTGGTTAACAATGTCCGGATAAGTTCCAAATAAGGTATTTATTACTAATTGGTAACACAATTGCTGTCTTCCGCGCTGCACCCGTGGGTGGCGCCGGGAGCCCCGTTACGCCCGTGGGCTTGCGGGGGGTATCAGTTTCGCGCCCCGCTCAAGGGCGGGGTGGTCGTTGTGGCGGGCCTGGAGCGGCCCTGGGTCTTTTAGGTGCTATGTAGCGTCTTGGCTGCAATGTTGTTGTGTGTCAGCGGGGGTGGAGAATGCGTAGGTACTTCTTTAGGTATCGGAGTCCTCCTCGCGCACTAGCTCGCGCGGGAAGGATCGGCGGTGGTCGGGAGGCCTGGTGTGGAGCGGGGCGAGATTCTGGAGGTGCTGGAAGCCGGAGGCGTCCGCACGCTCGAACATGCGTCTCGCCAGCGCGCTGATAAAGTCATCCAGGCTCTCCTGTTTGAGGTCACGTTGAATGGTGGAATTCCTTACGTAGCGCGGCGCGTCGACTATACGCCGCAGTGTGGTACTCTGCACGGCCCGCAACCGACGTCAGTGCGTCTCGGCCGCAAGCGCATACCACGCGGGCGCCGCGTACGTAAGGTGCGGTCTGAGGTATTGCTTGTAGAGCGCCAGTTTGCGCTTTATAGGCAGCGACGACTGGAGCACAGGGCGTAGTTTCACGGCAACCGCCTTTGCGCGGCCCGTGGCTGCAGCGATGTGGTGGCGCATTGTGAGGCCTCGGTCCAATGTGACGCCTAGGTAGGTTGCTTTGGGGCGCCACTGGATCTCGACCCCTTGTAGCTGGAGCGGTGGCGGGAGATGTCGCCGGCCAAAGACTATGGCCTGGGTCTTGGCGGCATTTGCGGTCAGGCGCCGCTCAGCCAACCAGGCGGGAAGGGCATCCAGCGACCTCTGCAGCTTGACGCCTGCGTAGCGCGCGTTGAATGCCGTTGCGATGTAGGCGGTGTCGTCCGCAAACAATGACACCGCACACCCCGCAGCGACTGGAACATCATCGGTATAAATAGAGTACAGGCTCGGTGATAAGCAGCTGCCCTGCGGGACCCCCGCGGTGATCGGCCGGCAGCTCGACTTCACCCCCTCGACGGAGACGTGGAACCGCCGGTCGAGAAGGAAGGAGCGGATGATTGCCACCACGCGCCGCGGGATGTCGGAAGCGAGGAGCCTGTGCACAAGTCCCGCGTGCCAGACCCGGTCAAAGGCTTTCTCCATGTCGAGAAATACTGCAGCCGCCGCCTCTTTCTTATTAAGAGCGGCGGTGATGTCGTGCAGCACTCTCGACAGCTGGAGGGTGGTGGAATGTTCACTTCAGAATCCAAACTGTTCGGGCCTCGGAGTAAAGTGTCGCCTGATTGTCGGCAGCAACATGGCCTCGAACAGCTTGGATTGCGTGGCGAGTAATGAGATAGGGCGATAACTCGCCGGGTCGAAGACGCTTTTGCCCTTCTTGGGCAACATGATAACTTTTGCCTCCTTCCAGGCTTCGGGGAAGTGTGCGGTCCGGAGGATCGCATTGAAGAGACGCATAAGCGTCACCACCGCACGGTGGGGCAGGTGACGCAGTGCTGCGTTTGTGATACCGTCAGGGCCGGGGGCCTTCCTGAGCTTGAGCCGCGCTGCTTGTTTCTTGACGGCGCTCGGCGAGAAGAACAGCACCTCTTCGTCTGCCGGTGGAGGGGCGCCCAGCTGCTCGGCGACGGCGGTCTCGACCTCTAGCGCACGGGCTGGGTCCTCCGCAGGGTTAGGGGAGAACTGGTGTTGAAGGTGGTCCGCGAACAGCTCGGCGCGGCCCTCGGCGTCGTAGCGCAGTGTGCCGTCTGGGTGTCGCAAGGGGCGGATGGGGTCGGCTGTGCCACTGAGACGCCTGCAAAGGCGGTGCAGCCGTACCCAATCCGTGCTGGCCTCATCAAGGCCGCGGTCCCACGACTCGGAGGCGTGGTCGTTGAGTGCAGCCTTGACCCGATCGGCAAAGGCGTGCAGTTCTGCACGCATGCGCGGACAGCGGGTCTGTTGCCAGCGTCGACGTAGGGCGCGTTTGCGGCGGATGAGCGCCAGCAAACGGGGCGGCAACTGTTTGTACGTGGCTGGTAGAGGACGCTCGGTGGTAGCTGCGTCCAATGCACTCTGTAACAGTGTGGTAAAGGATGCAGCAAGTTCGTTAATAGCCGCTGGGGTGACGGGTGGGCGCGGCTGGGGTGCGTCATTTAGGGCTCGCTCGAAGACCCTCCAGTCAATGCACTTCCGGCGAAGCGGTGTATGAAGTATCATGTTCGGTGAGGAGTTCACCAGAGTGACAACCACGGGAAGGTGATCGGACCGGAACTCGTCGACGATCACATCCTGCGTCATCTGGCACGTCAGTCCCTGGTGGACCACGATGTCAATGTTGTCCTCTCTGTGGCTGGCTTGATCGGGGTAGTGTGTCGGCACGTCTGGGCCGGACACTGAAAAGTCCAGCGTCTCGGCGTCGTGCAGCAGGCGCCTACCCCTCGGGTTTGAAGTTCTCGAGTTCCACGCCGGGTGCTTCGCGTTCCAATCCCCAGCTATGACGCAGGGATGGGCGGCAGCGAGGAGCTCTTGGAGATCTGTTGTGGTATACCGATTGTTGGGTGGCGCGTAGACCGCGAAGAATCCAGTGGGGCGACCTGCGAGTTGTAGCTCCACGCCGAGGGCATCGCATTCGGTTACCACCACATCTGGCAGCAATCTGTGTGGTATCCGGCGTCTCACCATGACCGCCAAACCACGGTAGGCGTAACCACGGGCGTCGACACGGTGCTGGCGGTAGACTTCGTAACCCGGCATGCGGAGTCTAGCTGTGGCGGCTAGGTGCGTCTCGCTGACCAGGGCGATGTCGATGTCCTGTGAGCTGAGTACATGTTTTAGATATGTGACCTTACCCGCGAGGCCACGCGCATTCCAGTGTAGGAGCCGGAGGCCCCCCATCATCGTCGACTGCGGCCTCGGGTTGGGCCCTTGAAGGCCGATGCCGCTCTCCTGAAGAGCGCGGCTGGGTCGTCCCCGGCTTGTACAGCCTGGAGAATATTGGCGATCGCCGACAGCGCCTCCTCCATTTGTGGCCGGCGCGCGCGGGACCTGGTGCGCGAGCGCGAAGATGGTGCTGTGCGAGGTGGTGCAGTGGCAGCGCGTTCATGAGCTGGTGTAGGTGTAGTAGCTGCGGTGGCGGCGCGGTTGGCGACGTCGGTGGTGACTGCATGGAGCGCGGCAGCGCGGCTTGCCTCCTGAGCGGCAAGCGAGGGTGGAGCACGACCTCGTCTGCGGCCACCACGTCTTGTGCGGTGCCGCACGGTGATGAAGTCGTCCGCTTCGCCTGTAGGGGCGACGCCAGACGTCGAGGGAGCGGCCGCTGATGTCGCACTCGTGGTCTGCTGAGAAGTTTCTTTTTGTGGTTGCTCGTGGCGTTGGCGCAAGGAGCGAGAGGGCGCAGTTCGGGCAAATGTGCCCGCGCGCCGGTTTTGTTCCTCCTCCTTGCGGACCGGGCACGACGAATGGCAGGCGGGGTGTGGGCCCCCGCAGTTGGCGCAAGTCGCCGGCACGTCCCTCGGTCTCGTGCAGTCCGCCGCGCGATGCTCCCCTGCGCAACGAACGCACGCCATTCGTCGATGACAATTAACCGAAGAGTGCCTAAACGATTGGCAACGATGACACTGTGCAGGGCCCTGCTTCCCGCGCCAGGCTTCAATCGTTACCCCTGTCATGTAAAGCAGCTCGGTTATACTGTAAATGGCAGGGGTGATGTCAGGTGTTCGCCGCAGGACGGCGAGAAAAATGCACCCTGGTCGACCTTTTCTGGCACGAATTGGGCGTATGTACTCAGGCTCGTATCCAAGGGCTCGTAGCGCCTGGGCCAGTTCCTCGGGGTCGGTGGTGACTGGTATTCCCCGGATCGCCACCTTGAGGTCCTGCTCCGCTGGAAGAGAGTATGAGAACCAAGAGACCCGGCGGTCCTCCTTCTCCAGGTCTGTGAGGTAGCGCTGGACCACCCGGTACTCGTCAGCTGTTTCGGGAGATATACGGTAGCCCTTACCGTATGCCCTGGTGTTGGCGGAACGTCCAAGCAGTTGGCTGATCCTCCCCAAATGATGTACATAATTGGGGAGGAACTCGATCACAATGGGCGGATATGATGGCTTCTTCGGGGCCACGGGGGCCCTGGGGGGCTGTGCGTGGACCGTAGGTGCGGTCACCATCGCTGCGTATGAGGAGGGCGCCACCAGCGCAGGGGCGGCGTCGTCGTCAGCAGGAGCAACGGGAGCAGCAGGTCCAGGTGAGGCACCGGTGGCACCAGGGGGTGCGTTGGCGTTCCCCGCCCTGCCAGCCAAAGGGGCGGCGGGTGGCGGAACAGTTAAAGGTGGCGGCTGGACTGGAGGTCCCAGGTCAAGGCGGCGACCTGGCGCCAGCCGAGGGTCCCCAGTGGAACCTGGAGTAGCTGCTGTGGGTGCCACAGCACATGGGCGCTTTGCCACAGACTCACCTTCCGAGCCGGGGTCAACGGCTGAAAACGGGCGGCGTACAGGGGTGGCAGGGGTGCGCGCTGGGAAGCGACACTCGTCGCGGATCAGCGCCAACTCCCGCTGCTCGGCTTCGGTGAGCGGCGACTCTAATATGCCGCTGTTGCGTAGAGCTTCTTCACGCGATTTTGCGTACCGGGCCATAGCGCGCAGCATCCCGCGCGACGCGAACGAGCATGCGGCTGACTGAGCCAAAAAGATCAAGTCTGACTCGAATGCCGTCCGCGGCGAAGACGCGGCACTAGTACCCGGGTCGCGATCGAGCATTCGCAACAGTTCGTCAATACCAGAACACTCACTATTTGTTACGGACGCGCGGCGTTGGCACACGGCCCGCGTCTCGGTGACATGCGGCGATGTCTCGGAATGTACAAATGACGTCACAGTAGACACAATTTGTTGCGGGGCCCGCGGGGCGGGCGGGTCGGATTGTATGACGCTATCGGTGGCGCGAGGCGATGACTCAACGCTCAGGAATGCGGTCTCGGCCGGCGTAACGTCGGTGGCACGCCGCGATATCGCCGCTCCGTTTGATGACGTCACGGCCGACGTAGCGACGGAAACTTGCGGGGTGCGGTGAGGGAGGGCTATGCGTACCGTTTTCTTAAGACTCTAACATACGCCGATGACTTTGAGGATTTGACCTCTACTACAAACAATAATTTACTAACGCCATCTAGTCTAACAAAATAGTGAATAGTCTAACAAAACTACGTGAATACGAAACCAATTATTAGCTAAATATAAAAATTTATAAATAAATATTGGTCTAGAAAAAATGGTGGCTGCCAATTATTTAACTAGTACATACATGATTTTTTTACATGTTTAATTCGTTCTGAGGTTAAAACTTTTTCATGTCAGTATTGCTAAAATACCGAAACCGAGTCATCATCATCAGCTGACGATGGACTCTGATGGTTGGTACTGGATCTCGAGGATGGTAAGCAGTAGACATACCGTCATTGAGCTCGTTGTAATCAGCTCAGGGAAACGATACTAGAAATGTGACTATATGAACCTGATGATGGACTCCGAAGGTGAGTAGTGGATCTCGAGGATGGTAAGCAGCAGACATACCGTCATTGAGCTCGTTGTAATCAGCTCAGCGAAACGATACTAGAAATGTGAGTATATGAACCTGATGATGGACTCCGAAGGTGGGTACTCGGTCTCGAGGATGGTAAGCAGTAGACATACCGTCATTGAGCTCGTTGTAATCAGCTCAGCGAGACGATACAAGAAATGTGACTATATGAACCTGATGATGGACTCCGAAGGTGGGTACTGGGTCTCGAGGATTGTAAGCAGTAGACATACCGTCATTGAGCTCCTTGTAATCAGCTCAGCGAGACGATACTAGAAATGTGACTATATGAACCTGATAATGGACTCCGAAGGTGGGTACTGGATCTCGAGGATGGTTAGCAGTAGACATACCGTCATTGAGCTCGTTGTAATCAGCTCAGCGAGACGATACGAGAAATGTGACTATATGAACCTGATAATGGACTCCGAAGGTGGGTACTGGATCTCGAGGATGGTTAGCAGTAGACATACCGTCATTGAGCTCGTTGTAATCAGCTCAGCGAGACGATACTAGAAATGTGACTATATGAAGCTGATGATAGACTCCGAATGTGGGTACTGGGTCTCGAGGATGGTAAGCAGCAGACATACCGTCATTGAGCTCGTTGTAATCAGCTTAGCGAGACGATACTAGAAATGTGTTATATGAACCTGATAATGGACTCCGAAGGTGGGTACTGGATCTCGAGGATGGTAAGCAGTAGACATACCATCATTGAGCTCGTTGTAATCAGCTTAGCGAGACGATACTAGAAATGTGTTATATGAACCTGATAATGGACTCCGAAGGTGGGTACTGGATCTCGAGGATGGTAAGCAGCAGACATACCGTCATTGAGCTCGTTGTAATCAGCTTAGCGAGACGATACTAGAAATGTGTTATATGAACCTGATAATGGACTCCGAAGGTGGGTACTGGATCTCGAGGATGGTAAGCAGTAGACATACCATCATTGAGCTCGTTGTAATCAGCTCAGCGAGACGATACTAGAAATGTGACTATATGAACTTATTAATATTTAATATTAAATAAATATTAGGTAATATTTACTATAATACCACTATATTTCTTTGAGTTTATTGAAAAAATAATCAATTTCAACGATTCGTCTTCCAGTTGAATTTTTAAATATTTTTCTTGGTTCTGAAACCTACGAGTGCAGCATGTTATATGAAGGGCCCGCAGACTAAAGCACATAAGTCATTTTTCCCTATATTTTTTGTTAATCGCCAGGGGCATTATATTGGCTCGACTCATAGCTGGACTAAAACACACATGTCAAATCACTATTATAAGTAGCTAAGTCTCAAATTGTTCCTTATGAACATTTTGATAGCTACCAATTTGTAATCAGGCTAAACAACATAAGTGAACTTATGTGAAAAGGAACAAATACTCCACAGTCGCGTTGTGCCGATAAGGAACGACTTATGTTTTATGGTACCTAATAATTTTCACACCGTTTCTCAAGTGTCTTACTACCCACTTAATATAAATATATCGTCAAAGAATTTTGTTGAACAGCAGTCAACTACGGGTGGTCTACAAGTGGTTACACGATATTTTTTATAACAATCCTGTGGGAAATAACTGTTATTTGGCTTCAGTCTTAACTTTGATTCTATTTAAAACAGTACGTTCATATTGTGTGAAGTGAATTATTGTTAAAAATGAATTTCGGAAGAGGAAAAAAGCTAGTGGAACTGGCGCAGCTGAGAAATGTACAGGATGAAAGTCCCACACAAGGTAAGTGTTTAAGTACAATATGTATAAAGTATAAACTCATGCATATTTTTATAGATAGGTACTCATTAATTGAAATTGATTATGCTTAGTTTGTCTTTTACTTTATTCAAGGTAAAAATCAAGAAGAAAACGAAGGCACCATAAGTGTGGTGATGACTTCTCAAGCAATGGGTTCAACCGATGACCCATACATGGAGCCAGTACCATCCACGTCAAACACATTCAGAGGAGTTGAGATCAGATACGAAGATTCAGATGATTCTATAGCTGACCCCGACTTTGTATTCAACGAACCGGTATCGTCGAAAACAGGAACACATCGAACTGAAAATGTGACAAATGATAGTTCTTCTACTATTTCAGACTTAGAAATTGCAAATGAACCACCAAATGCAAAAAATGATAGGTCTTCTACGACTTCAGACTTAGAAATTACCAATGAACCACCTGCGGTTGCTGGATTAAGCTTGCGTGTGTTGAAACAACAGAAGAAAAAAAAGCGTAATACAGGCCAAAGTTACAAAACATTAAAAGGCAAAGAGATTCCTGAAAGAAGGTTGAAGGCTCTGACACCATGTAGAATGAAATGTAAGGACCGATTCTCTTTAGAAGTTCGACAAATCATTTTTAAGGAATACTGGCAATTAGGTTGTTATACTAAAAGATCTTCGTACATGGCTTCTTTATTAGATATAGAAGATAAAGCATCTGTAAGGATCCGTACAGAAGATCCTGATAAGCAAAAATTTAGAACCAAAACATATAAGTATAATCTCATTGTCAATGGAAAACGTGAACCAGTTTGTAGAGGTTGCTTACTTAAAACTTTGGATGAAAGTGATAACTTTATAAAAACAGTAGCTTTAAAAAAAAGATCCTCTACCGCTGGTACTGAAACAGACGATAAACGTGGAAAAAAAACACCTAAAAATAAAATTTCAGATGAAAAAAGATTACAAATAAAAAATCACATACTTTCCTTCCCATCTTATGAAAGTCATTACACGCGAAAGAGTACTTCAAAGAAATATTTACCATCCCACTTGACAATACAACAAATGTATGATCAATATAAACTGTCTCGACCCAGTGAACAAAAACATCCCTCTATAAAAATCTACACACAAGAATTCAAGAAATTAAAATTATCATTTAAAAAACCCCGCGCCGATACTTGTTTTACCTGCGATAAATTTCAAATGAAAATAAAACTGTGTTCAGATGAAGTAGCAAAACAAGAACTGATGTCGGAGCACCAAGAACATGTGCAATTAGGGGATGGTGCGTACGAGGAAAAGGCATTAGATACAAATATGTCTACAACAGATGACACCTATCAGACTTATACTTTCGATTTGCAACAATGTTTGCCCACTCCTATGCTAAAATCATCCGTTGCTTTTTATAAACGCCAACTGTGGACCTTCAACTTAACTATACACGACAACAAAACGGGAAAGTCTTACTGCTATGTATGGTACGAAACTATAGCAGCACGTGGAGCGAACCAAATAGCCTCATGTTTATACAAACACATCTGTACTATGGTTCCTCCATGTACCAAGCATATAACATTTTATTCTGACACATGTGGTGGTCAAAATAGAAATTCCCATGTCACTGCTATGTTTACATGGGTCATGCAGAACACACCAGTCCAGACAATAGACCATAAGTTTATGATTTCTGGACATAGTCATTTAGAAGTAGATACGGATCACGGTATCATAGAAAAGAAAAAGAAAAAGACTGACATCGAAATTTATCACCCCCATGACTGGATACAGTTAATAAAGTCTAGTGGAAAAAAGTTTCATGTGATACGAATGAATCGCAACGACTTTTTGGACTTTTCTTCATTATTAAAAGGACCATTAGTCCTTAGATACAAAGATACTACGGGAGACCAGTTCAAATGGCTGGAGAAAAGATGGCTAAGGTATGAGAAAGACTTTGGTATTATTTTGTTCAAGAATACCTTAGACCGAAATTGTGATTTCCAGACTTTGAATCTGAAGAGAAGATCTTCAGTAGTGCCCGATGCTGTACCAGTGATAACTAACCAACCTATACCTATATCCAAAGAAAAAAAAGATGATCTTATATCACTTTTTCCGCTTATACCCGACACATTTCATAGTTTTTACAATAATTTGCCTACTTCTGAAACAGCTCGAAACACACTCCCTGATGTTTTCAGTAGTGAAGAAGAGTCCAATAATTAGATAATTATTAATCATACACACACACACCTCTCTTCTGTGAGTGTATGATTAATATTATTATCTGAAATAAAAGCAACACTTCACTAGGCCTAATCACTTAAGTCATGTATAAGGTGTAATTAGTAAATAATACGTATCACATAAGTCGCTCAAAGTCCGCTTTTATCTTATTTTTTTATAGTTTTTTATGTTCATATAATGTATTTCTTGTTTAACAATGAAAGTGTAATAAATAAATTAGTAAATTCCAAATACATTGATTTCTATTATGTTTTTTGTTGTTCCTGTAAAAACTCAAGTGAAAATGAATTATGACTTATGTACTTTAGTCTGCCGACCCTCCATATCTAAGCCCGAAAATGAAATCAGAGTCAATCAGACCCAGTACCCACCTTCGGAGTCCACCATCAGGTTCATATAACACATTTCTAGTATCGTCTCGCTGAGCTGATTACAACGAGCTCAATGACGGCATGTCTACTGCTTACCATCCTCGAGATCCGGTCCCCACCTTCGGAGACCATTATCAGGTTCATATAGTCAAATTTCTTGTATCGTCTCGGTGAGCTGATTACAACGAGCTCAATGACGGTATGTCTACTGTTTACCATCCTCGAGATCCGGTCCCCACCTTCGGAGACCATTATCAGGTTCATATAGTAAAATTTCTTGTATCGTCTCGCTGAGCTGATTACAACGAGCTCAATGACGGTATGTCTACTGTTTACCATCCTCGAGACTCAGTATCCACCTTCGGAGTCCATCATCAGGTGCATATAGTCACATTTCTAGTATCGTTTCGCTAAGCTGATTACAACGAGCTCAATGATGGTATGTCTAATGCTTATCATCCTCGAGACTCTGTACCCACCTTCGGAGTCCATCATCAGGTTCATATAGTCACATTTCTAGTATCGTCTCGCTGAGCTGATTACAACGAGCTCAATGACGGTATGTTTACTGCTTGCCATCCTCGAGACCCAGTACCCACCTTCGGAGTCCATCATCAGGTTCATTTAGTCACATTTCTAGTATCGTCTCGCTGAGCTGATTACAACGAGCTCAATGACGGTATGTTTACTGCTTGCCATCCTCGAGACCCAGTACCCACCTTCGGAGTCCATCATCAGGTTCATTTAGTCACATTTCTAGTATCGTCTCGCTGAGCTGATTACAACGAGCTCAATGACGGTATGTCTACTGCTTACCATCCTCGAGATCCAGTACCCACTTTCAGATTCCATCAGGTATCAGGTTCAGCAACTTATTTTACTTGGTTGTACAAGTTGCACTTGAAACTTGACAACTCTAAATTTGAGTTTTGTTTGGGTAGGTACTTATATACATATACTTATAACATACAATAATTTCCGAAGTTCATGTCCTCGCCTCACTTGATATTTCTTTTTATATTTTGGCATTTCTAAAAAAATCCGCGGGTAAAAACTAAAATACGCAAATATTTAATTATAATTGGCTTCGACACACAAGCGTAGTCCTCCCGTCGCAAAGCGTTGAGGTGGACTGAAGACAAGCCGCATGCAGGGCTCGCGGGTGTGAAATTGCGGAGGGAAGCCCATTGCGCTTGAGTTTATTTACCTTTTATTACTTTCCATGCCCAGGAAACGAATTAATACAAAATTTTTTTTATCAAAATAATAATATATGCTATATCTAATAATACGTGTAAGATTAAAATAAATGGCATAAACCGTTTTGGAGCGAATTTGTAATTTATGTCTAATCTACGGTTCGATGGTAATTTTTTTTTTGGGAAATTGGTATTGCTTTTATCTTTTTGGATTTTATCAATCGATACAGTAGGCTACAACCCACAATATATATATTTTTCAAATGCATATGAGCGACAGTTCTTCCAACAATTTAATTTAAACTAGGGCTAGTTGACCGATTTGAGCACTGTTCAAGCCTTAATCCTAGCCGCTGGAGTTAGGTCACGTTTTTGATGCGACGGATGACGGTCCCTGGGGACTTCTAGGGATCGGCTGCGGCTCGTCTGCTGCGAAGCTGGCTCCGCAAAGCTGTACAAGCTTGACGCAGCTTGCTGCTTCGCTGCGGGCGAGCTGTGCGCTGTGTCGCGCACTTGGAATGATGGTCCGGCTGTGGCGGCGGCTGCCTCAGCATCCGCAGGTGGCCTCGCTCGACTGGCATAGGAGCGTGGGCGCTGCGGGCGGGGCGGCTGCTTATCATCGCCGATCTGCGGAGTGCGCTTCATGTTATAAAAATAAAAATAACTTAACTGAAGCCAGGAGGCTGTCACGCACGACCCGAAACTACCGGTACATTGCGCGCTCCACCGCTTTTCCCGAAGCCCAAAGGGTTACAGGATAGGCGGCGAGCGGGCGTCACCAAATAGTAGCTTCAGCTGGTTTGTGACTGCACCTCAGGGCAACTATTACGTGCTTTTCAATAAAAGCCGGGATAATTAATGAAAATAAAATCGGGTCCGAATGCGCGCAATCGACACGTGCGTTGCGTTAGACAGCCGGACGGCGACCTACTAATTGGTAGGATAAACTAGTGATTGTTGCGTTTCACGACTGACAGATAGCGCTATTCGTCATGAAACGCGAATTCATGATGAATTAATAATAATCTATTCTATTTAATATTAATAATCATATATCAATAATCTGATTAATATTAATAAAATTAAAAATATAATAATCTTATTCGGAACTTTATCTTCCAAATATTTTATGTGTTGCATAGCTATTTGGTACTTTATCCATACATTGTGAAACAGGCCCTAAGTATTAAGTTTAATACTGTCAAACTAAAATCCTGTTATAGTGCCACATACTGTTCTGGGCCGGAGGCTGAAATTGAAACTACCATCGCCACAAATATTCTGTATTTGTCAATTAAATTTATCAGCTCTTCTACTTAACAAAATAGGTAATTTACAGCAATGCACAGATCTCCTATGACGGTCCTCTTCCCGCACAGAGCATAAAATTTATTGTATTTTGACAGTAGTTACTCATAAAAATTTATATAAATTGAGTTTGGTTTAAATATTTAATTGAACATAAAATGAACATATTTAGGTTTTTAGAACTAAATTTTTCGACTTAAATAATATAATAATATATTTATTTCTAAACATTACATAGTGTCTTCGTGGATGTAGTATACCTGAATTGTTGCTGACGTCACTTCATGGAAATAGTTTCGTTTCGGTATAAAATACATCTTGGTGGACGGAAATTAATTAGGTAATTAATTAAAGCCATAAAAATTATGGCACACTTGTCCACGATAAATACATATTTATATGCTGTTTTGTTTAAGAATTTTTATTATTAATGTCAGTTTCACAGGTCATCTTACGAACTAAGGATATTTATAATCATATTTTAATTTCGTAACACGCATAACTAAAAAGTAATATATACTTTATACATTTATATTTAGATGACAGTCAGTGCAAGTTACTTAACACTAAATTTGATCGTCCATCTTTATTTTCTCATATAAAAAATCAAAAGTAAATCACTCGAAATTAACCCAGAATGTCTTAGGCACGCCGGGCTGTCGCAAAGTTTCCGTCCAACTCTCCGAGTTCGCAGATTTATCGTCTATTGTTGCTTTACCTAGAATTTCCTTCTTGGCCATTTTAGTTTTGCACCCGAGGCTTATATAAATGCTGACTTTATTTAAATTTACTTTGAATACCGATAGTTTAACGGTAGCAGACTTAGGATCCCACCTAGCCGATATTGTTGGAACAAATCTGTCGCTTTTCCAGTAGCATTCCGCTTTATTCGCCTCCAAAATTGTTGCTTTTAGATACAGCGGTGCTGAAAAGAAAAATATACATTAATTAACATGCCCCCGTCAATACACAACTAATTGCTTTTTTATAAATAAGTAATAAAGCCTGTGAGGGCATATCGGCTTTGAGCGTCATAGAGTCATCCATAAAGTAAAATATCATAGAAAAAAAGCAGTGGTATAACAACTTTTCTGAAAGATTTCTGTATATGTTTTTCAAAAGGCACCTATGAGCCTTATGTGACTGACACACTACGAATTTACAACAATTGTTTATAATTATGTGGCTGACACACACTTCTACAGCAATTATTTGTTTGTAATTTCTATCAAATTTAGAAGCTTTACATTTAATAAGACCCGAGGCTCATGACGAATCAGACTGAGGTTAGTTAAATTATCATGTTCTTTAAATTTTCAAATGTTTTGTCTGCATAAAAACAAGTTAATGTTAATAATATTGAAACAACTTTACTGAAATTGAATTTAGGCAAATTTCCTTAAAATTATAAACGTCTTTACAGTATTGTCAATCGATATCCATTTACAAATGTATTAATTATTATGATTCCTTCTAACTATACGATATTTTTGTATCACGACTATGTATAATGTATCTATTATTTAGAGTTGAATTCAAACGTGTGAATATAGTGGCCCGATCGAATTTATCCTCTTTATATATGTAATAAATATATAGTACATATTTTAAGAAGTATTTTTACTATAAGTATGGCATATTTATCGGATAAAAAACTTATTTATTAAAAAAACTGCATCATACAAAACGTTGGTAAAAAATAATATTGACTAAACTATTTTTATGTGCGACCCATGAAAACGCCAAAAAGTTATGTAAAACAGTCTTGCGACACTGTAAAATTACATTCAAGTTTTATAACAGTACACTATAATTATTCATTATTGAGAAACGATGGTCAACACTGCATATTTAAACTTGACGTGGCTTCAGACTTAAAAGGTACTTGAATAATTTAATATGTATTTAGCGTCCACGGGCAGATACACCATTAATAATTCAATACTTTGCTAATATCGTTTTTAAAAAATTATACATTAATACATATAAACGACCTACACATTGCCTGTAAGCTCATATAATTATAAAGCCTCTATCACACATGTGAAACCGTATTAAATTTAGAGCGAGATACGATATATCAATGTAAGAATGATTACAATACAAAAATTATTTAATAAAGTAAGGGTCTGTTTCACAATGTTCAGATAAGTTCCAAATAAGCTATTTATTACTTATTGGTAGGATAAACAGTATTTTTGCGTTTCACGACTGTCAGATAGCGCTATCGTCATGAAACGCGAAGTATCTTATTCGGAACTTTTATCTTTCGAAGAGTTTATGTGTTGCATAGCTATTTGGTACTTTACCCATTGTGAAACAGGCCCTTAGTATGTTATGTATACTCCGAAATGGTTCTGTCAGCAGCTAACCCAAAAATGACAAAGCAACTTCTAAACTTAAACAGAACCAATCTCAAAATAATGATAGGGACAATTACGGGCCATTGTCTCATAATAAACATTGTTTTCTCCTAGACAAGGCAGACAGCCTCATGTACAAAGGCTGTCTCAGTGCAAGGGAATCAAGCATCCACGCAATCCTGGAATAAACAACGTGCAGAAATCCTCGGAACAGTGTCGGATCGCTCGATGAAGGCTGCCAGTGCTCAGGAGACTTCTGTGCTTTTGGAAGGAGTTAGGCACAATATAGTTGATTGTACAAAGTTATTATATATGTATTACTCAATCAAAAGATGATGGTGCGATCTTATCTACCCTACTTTTGTAGTTATTACGATTTAGTGTAAACTTTTGTTTAGATTTTGGGTTTTTTGAAATATGTATGGGCCGCCCTAGAGCGTGGCGACACGATTCGGTAACAGTGCGGTGCGACGCAGCACCGCAATTATTTAGAGCTATAGGGTGCCACACGGGCGTTGCAGTGTGGCAAGATATTTACCCCTCCCCGCCACGTCGCGTCTCTCATTACGCGTCGTGTAAACGTTTAAAGAACTTTATTTCTCATTACAAAAACAGAAATATTTTATTTACATGAGAAACTTAATATTAATATGTATATATACGAGCGAGATACACGTCGCCATTAGCCGTCACAATTTTAGTCAACTATGTTTATTCTAACATGCATCTTTATGCCTTTTTGAATTTGTCAAACACTCCGATATTGCGAATTTGAGATGGCAATTGATTATATAATTGCACACCCTCATACCTAATAGATTTCTACAAATAATTTGTACGCGGCTTCGGCAACATAAGCAAACTCGCTCGACGAGTATTGCGTGTCGTTTTGTATTTGATTTTTTTATACGACAAGCAACTATGGATAGAGTTATTTAAAATTTTTTTTATCAAGATACAGGTGCTATATACATACAGTTGTTTAATTGTCATAATTTTGGTTTCTTGATAGATTTTATTAGTCGGTGTTAAAAAATTGTATCTAAATAATGATTTTATTAATTTATTTTGTAGTGTTTGTAAGTTAGAAATTATGTTTTTACATGCCGTAACCCATATTTCAATTGAATGAAATGAGGCTGTAACATGGTGTATTAATTTGTATGTAGGATGACGTTGCGGCACCGGCGCCGCACCGCACAGATACCGCATCGTGTGGCCGCGCTATTTGGCATAACTTTACGCATAACAGACCTATTGGAGTCGAAGTGCGGAAACTGAGTCTACAAACCTATAAGTTATAACCAATAGGATTATTACGTAAAATGTTTTTCGACAATATTTCAGAGAATTCATTTTATATTATATAAAATATCCCCAAGTGTAAGTTTACTTATACTTACTAACAAAGCTTTTATTTTCCCTAACCTTTGTCCCAACTTTCCTAGAAACCCTATTTGGAAGGAATTACAATAACAATACAACACCAAAAAATATATTAAGTTGTATAATGTTTAATTTTAGTTTACTTTTTTATTATCTATGAATATACCTTTGTGGTCTGTTTCGTAAATTTTGTGTATTAATGTAATCTGTTTTGGCTTTGAATATTGTCCAAGTGTTTTCTTTAGTAATATGGAAATTGGAGCTGTAAGAATACTTTGTTTTTTTTCTATTCCGCCTTATTCTACGTTTGTAGAAAAAAATAACACTATCAATAGAGAAAAACACTCTCACGCCGTAAAAAGTATAGCTTCAAAAAAAATGTGGACTATACCTAACTTCAGGGTGTCCGTTTTTGTGACAGTGTGCGCGCGAACCGTAAAAATGTACTAACGCGCCAAACGTTAACAACTTCAATAAAATTAAATTATAAATATTAATAAGTAGTCTGGTTTTTACTTTATATAGTAGGACCTAGAGAATTATATGTGATATGGTCGGTCATTGGTGTCTCATATACCAGATATACCAGTTACAGAAGCAACTTCACACGTACCGGATAATTTAGATATGCTGGAGCCGAAGATCTGGAGATGAAGTATACAATATACCTATAGTTCGTAATACACCGTAAATCTTGAAGATATGCATTCATAAGGACGGAATTATATATATATATATATATATATATATGATACAGAATTAAAAGCACTACCTCAGCTGTGCAGTATGTAATTTCATGCATTAGCTAAAAGGGTTTTAGAAAAGGAAAAACGCGTAGCTAACCTAACCACTAGGATACAACTTCTAGGACAGAGAAAGCTTAAAACACGTGCTAATCACTCTCTCCTTATTGATAATCAAGGAACGTGGACAACTCACTTAAAATTTAGTCAACTATGTAAATTTCCTTTACAATTTTCCCTTGCAAATTGGGAACAAAATCAAAGGTTGTGTCACTGTAAAACAATGGTTTGTTTACGTAAAAGGTGTTTTGTTTATGACACCAAACGAAGCGAATGAAAATTGTAGTATTATATACATTTGAAATGTGCGCATCAAAATAAAGCTCTATCGTTTATTTTATAAAGTTAAAGACTCGTTTCTATGAATGCAAAATGTATTTTATAATCTAGCTTTGTTCAGGTGTTACTAAAATGAGAATATTTATTTCCAAGACACAAATATACAGTATTTACAATATTATTAACCTACATAGTAATCATTAAAAGAAATAAACATCTTCAGAATGTTTATCGTTTGAAGAAAAAAACGACACTAACAATATTTAAAAAACCTAAAATGGTGACTATAGGATGTCGGTTTTTTGTGACGGTGTGCGCATTGTAAAAATTTACTCTCATCATTTTTCCCTAGTACGCCAAAGATGTATAACTTCAAAAAAACAAATATGTTGACTATAGCTAACTTCAGGATTTTTGGTTTTTTGTTGCGGTGTGCGCGCGCAGCGTAATAATTTACTCATCATTTTTCTTTCGTGCTCTATTACGATACTTATTTGTGGAGCAAACAACGCACCGGCTCAATCTTTGAACTACGGCCCAGGAGACTCTACTCCAAATAGAACAAAATCAGGAACTAAAATAAAGCTTTTAGTAATTAAACATAATCATTAAAACACGATTGATTCGCTCAACAGTCGTAAACAGAAGCGAGATTCTCAGCGTGGATTCGACCCATAGTGGTTATTAATACCTCGAATGGTGATAAAATCCTCATAAGAAACAAGCATTTGACCCAAAACTTAACGTGTATGAGGCCTGTTAACTGCCTACATATATGAGGCATAAAATATTTGTTTATAAAGAAATACATAGAATACTGTTTTTAAATGCAATTATTTACTTCATTGTCTAATTTAGCATTTATTTTATAAGCAGCAATATATAGCTTAAACAGAAATTAACCAGAAGTAATCGAAACATGTATCAAAGAAAATGTTAGGAATGAAAAAAATCCTTTCACTGTATGGCATAGTGGACAAAAAACCCGTAGATAGGCAATAAACTTCTATCTGTCTCACACGTTAGCGATTAATTTTAATGGTAAGTTACATTCTATAGTAATCAAGTTTGTATGTATTTACATATATACCCAAGGCCCAAAGTACTGCTGAGATAATGTACTATATAAGTAGTGGACAAAATAAAGCTACAAAGTCACGAGGAAATCTCATGATCGCAAAAAGAACGTGTACTTGCATTGTTTGAGAATAAATTACGTTTTAATTTCCTGCAATTTTATTAAGTTTTTCCTGTTACAAGCATGAGTTTAAATAGATTTTGAATACACGTTGTGCATCTTTATAATTATATAATATTTTAAACCTTTAAGAGAGGTTAAAATCATAGATTAGTTATAAGGAGGGCACATTTTTGTATGTTTAATGAATAAAATCAAAAATCTTTCACTATTAGAAAGCTATAACATCTCAGAGGAATATGATTAGAATAGGTGGCTAATACAATCTTTCTTATAATTTTCACTGTCTTATCAAACTAGATATCATTATAAAACAATAAATATTAGCTATCTGTATTTTTAAAGATGTAAACTCTACCTATATATTTTTAAATATTGATTATTCAACAGGCATTTATCAAGTTGTAGGTACTTGTACCTAAAACTGGTTAATCAACATAAGCGTATTGCGAATTAATAATTCGATTCTGGTGTCTCTTCGAAAAGGCTACATGAATCTTAATATACACTTATATACCTTTAAATTGTTCATGTTCTTGCATAGTCTGTACACTGCAACGTAGTCTGTTGACTGTGAGTTGCACTGTGTCATTGAAGCCATCCTCACTCCCAGAGTATAAAAGCGTCACTTCCAACTGACCTTTTCTATTTTCCCTCTGAAATTTTAAAATTAGAATATATTTTATCGGTAGTGACCTTATTTCAATAGGCGTGATACATTCGATATTTGAAATCTAGAATAAAGAATAGAAGAACAATTATTTAAAAACTTTACAGAAATGTCAAAAAGATCTGATCACATTATTCACAAGGTTGGACCAATGAGAAAAGCGGGCTTAGTCAAGAGGCTTAATTTGTATGAAAATGACTGTTCGTGTCGACAAATTTTCATACAAATTTAGTTTTCAACTATGTTTATATTTATATTCCTGTTGTCACGTAGCCTAAAAAGGGACGCACTTCAGCCGTAAAGCGAGGCAGCAATAATATAGCTGAGAAATATTGCGGGATTTTCGATTGCAAAGCGTTCCTTCCGGCCATACCGCTGGGACAATAAACATTCAACGGACATTCAAAAAATAGTTGGTAATATATCCCGGCCATATTAAAAATATTGTGCAAGTAGTGCATAGCCTTCTTGGCTACGTAAATAATGTCAAAAAACCGGATCGCTATGTAATTATTAAGAACTAAACAGCAATCAACCTCAATTATAAATGAAATAGAACCTTATATTTAAATAATTTCATTATTAACGGTGCAATTAAAATGTACTTAATAAGCTAATTGTTTAAATTGAGGCAATTATTCAATTTAATTTGCCTCCATATAGCTGCCACTTTGAAATACCGACAAATAAAGCAATAAATTAAGATGATCAAAATATTTTATGAGCATTATAATTTGGGACGCAGTGCCATATTAAAATCTGCTATATTACCTACGGATTTTAATATTTTATAAATTAAAATAAATTTCTACTGAATTATTCTTTTGTATATTTATTATTCCTCAATTCATCTCATCAGGGCACCTCTGTAGTTTTTGAAATCAATTCCAAATTTTTTCTTTGGAGGCTTCGAGCTGCGAAATACGCAAAATAAAAATTTACGTGTGTACGTCACTGAACTCCTCCTCCAATATTTTTTGTATGCGTGTACCCACACGCACTACCCTCTGGATGATTTAGATTCACACATCAGCGCGACAGATGGAGCTGCAGTCGGTACTTACATACTTTTTTTAAATATCCTAATCGCTTGAAATATCATACAGGACAACGTCTGACGGGTGCTAACAAAATAAACTCAATAAAACAAAGCAATTGAAGCATAAATACTGTTCAAGATTTACGTCTTTATGTACGGGTTACGAGTGAAAGCGATCATAAAAACGCAAAGGTCTTCAAAATCTAATGACCAATTGATTAAAATACATATAATACATACGTTGTTTGCAAGCAATTTTCCAAAACTGCTACATTGAATTCGCAAGAAACTAAGAGATTTTATGTTTAAAAAGCCATCATCGATTTTTTTTAAATCATTCACATCTGTCAAGCTCTATATGTATACTTTTTCAGGGATAATGATAGTAGACTTATTTTAATTGAAATTGTACATACATCTATTTTAACATAGCTTGATTAACGTTTACAAAACAAACAAAAGAGTCAAATTAAGGGTTTTACAATAATATTTTCTGTTACATGTCGAGTACCGTGCTAATGAAGGTTAGTGTAGTAAGAGGAAGGAACCTGCTTAGGCCTGACATTTGAGCGAGCCTTATTAGCGATACAAATGTATATGTACACTTAGTTGTATATATAAACTTATGCGATCTATGTGGTAAGTTTCGCCCAATGTATTTGCTGTTGCAGTGTTAGTTGTTGCTTCAACAACAATACCTAAAGTTGAAGGTATTTTTGTTCCAAGTGCGCATTATATTTCTAGTACTATTTATTTATTAATAATGTTATTCATAATAAATCCATATCAAAATGATCGTTCTCCATTTTCGTCAACGTCCACTCATTACAAAAGCACGCGTTCGAAATTCGAATGTAGGTATAACACATTACAAAATGGCTGCTCATGTATCTCAGTGTTGCCAGATGGTCTCGGCGACGTACCCCTAGAATAATTTGATTTCAGCCTAGTTCTTACAACGCGCGTTGCCAAAGCGCGCGCTTCAAAATGCCTAATGTGTACCCGCTCTAAGTGACGTGGACCTAGAAACGATTTATATTGTCAACATCCATACAGTTTTTATCAATAACGTTAAGGTCCGGCAAAGAGTACCAACCTAGTCACGTTTAGACAAATTTTTGACGAAACATACAGAAATCGAAGTCTTTACTGTAGCCCAACCAATATGAGTTGCAATAAAAAATTTCTTAAAGGCACTTTAAGAAATTTTTTATTGCATACAAAATGTAAATATTGCGATAAATCTTTAAAAAGATTCACAAGGTTGTATTGCGTCATCTCTACATGTCAAGCCTCTCGTGGGCCTGATCAAGGTTGAAACGATTGCATTGTATTCGGAATTTAGTGAGTCACCGTCGTATTAATTAATTGGATTTTAATTGACCCTTTAGTTAAGACTATTTTGACAATTGATTAGGTTAGCATTTTTTGTTGCTTTAGTAGATATTTTAAACTATGAATAAAAAAAGGTAAAGAGGGTACTTTCTAGAAAAGAGCGTACCAAGTCTTTAAAGGCTGACAACGCACTCAGCCTTCTGCCAATTTGAGTGTCCATGGGCGGCGGTATCACTTAACATCAGCCCGTTTGCCACCTATAATATAATAAGAGATAAGCAGTGGCTCTACAACCCTTATAGGTCTAGTCCTCAGATCTCTGTATATGTATGATCATTTGTAGATGCAATTAGGCCGCAGAAACCCATCCAGAAATCAATAATATGTATCAGACACAGAACAGTTTTAAAGGAAAAATGTGTTTAAAACTTCTCTACCCTTCTACATATATTTAATAATTGATTATTATGTAAAAAAATTAGCAACAAGAAGAGACAGTTACTATATACTTAAAGTCCCGCGGGAGCCACTCAAGTGTTCTGTAAGAACTCGGTTCCTTTGTACCTAGGGAATGCTATGCTGAAAGCCAATGTTGTTTGAGATATCAAGGGCTAGAACCAGTCTGTTACACAGATCCCCGTAATAAAGACGTTGCAGTTACTGAACGTTATCTCTGACACTATCGACATTTTTCTTTGTTCTTAGACTTCACAATATTGATATTGTGTATCTTATGAAAGAAAGTATATTGGTGCACAGTTGGGGATCGAACCTACGACCTCAGGTATGAGAGTCGCACGCTGAAGCCATTAGGCCAACACTGCTCATGTATGAATGCATGCACATATCATGTAATAATAAATCATAAGATATATTATTCATTATGGAAATACAGAGGCTACAATAATAATATATTTTATTATACGTATTTCGACATTATTGTATTGGCTTAGTAGTGAGAATAGTTCATATATTACTTACTCGTGTATCGACAGCGCTGAGTCCGCTTGTAATTGCATTGATCGGCCTCCAAATATCAGGTGTTCCAATCAATCCATTCTTCAAGTCGTTCTGAAATAGCTTCGAGTCGAAATTCCACGTCGCAGCTCCCACTGTCCTTCTCTTCTCAAGAATGCCCTTTTGGGGCGCAGACTCTTTTGAAACTTTAAAACTACTGAACGAAGACAGTAAAGACTTCTTTGGTTCCTCATTCATTGTATTCATAGTTGTTTTAGCGTCAAGAGTTTTCGAACTCTTCTTTTTGTCATCTGGTTTCGGTGTGTCAAGTAAGGCGTAAATTGTTAGAGACAAAAAGTGACCAGCAAGTTGGCTCTGTAAGTCTGTCTTTTTCGCGTCTTTCGGTTTCAGTTGGAACTTGAAATCTTCGTTCCAAACTGGATTTGATGTGTCTTGAAGTGTGGTTTCATATTTATTGTCGCCCGGGAAAACTTTTACCTAGAATAAAACTTGTGTTAACAATGTATAACTTGTAATATTATTGATTTGTAGGCATAATTTTAATGTGTAATGGTTACAGATCCTAAAAACTTTGGGTAAAACAAAAAAAAACGCGGTTAATTGGCAGAGAGTTTATTGCCAGTTCTTCTCCTCCTTTCTACGCCCTTGATTTGAGAACTGGCAGTAAAATTAGAAGCAATTAAATAACTTTATATTGCAAGGGTCTGGTAGAAGTGAACTGTTCAAGTAGGTAAGGAAACTTTAAGTTTTGACGGTGTAATAAATAAAACACGTATCAAGCAATAATTTTTTTTTAATTACAATTTATTTAATTTTAAAACTACTCTCGTAGTTAGGTGCAGATATAATCGACGACGTCATTGGCATATAGGTTACTTCTATGTATTTTTGACAGTAAAATGCATAGGTTATTGTCATATTTATTATTTATTAATAAACACTAATCTGTGCTACAACCGTTTATCTATCCCATGGGACCTTTGCCAGTCCCAGGGTTTTACAGGACTTATCTCGCTCAATATAAATCGTTACTACAACTTTCTTGTAAAATCATTTTAAAGGTTGATTAATAAGTAGCACACCAGTACAACTGGTGTATCATTGGTGTCGTCTTGAGACCCTCAGAAAATGAGGCACTTACGCCCTCATATTTTTATGTTTTAATTGTCTATGTTTGGTCGTGTCCTGTGGTCGCTTAGCACTATGCGTTCTGGTTGAAGTGTCAGTGTTATTATAAAACAGTGTATTATATTTTATGTATTGCGGCAATTTTATTATATCATCAAAGACTCAACGTTTTCAAGTAAAAATATACAGCAGTTACTCTCATTGTTGTGCGAGCGATAATGAAATTAACATATTTGTAGCTTAATAAACCTTAAATTATGGCGCACAACATTACGTGTGCGAATTAATTCTTATTCACACGATAATTAATTCATGTTTATCGAGTTTTTTTAATGGCGTGGCGTAATTCAATAAGTAGATAACATAATGAAAATTTGCTTATACTTAGACAAGTATTTTAGTTTCGTATATACGTCAATACAAACCGTGAGAATGTAAAACAAAAGACAAACAGCATTTCTGGACCTTACACGCAACATGATGCGTCATATTATTGCGACCATTAGAAAAATCACAATCGAACCCAACGTTCCGCCTTGCGTCTTTGGTTTTACGATTTCACCAGCCAGGCACGTCGAATGATGTAAGGATAGTATAATTGTGAAAAGTACAAACAACTATTGGATACAAAACTATTGCACGTGAATGCCCTAGGTGATATATATGTAATATGGGCAACCAACGAACCGCGGGCCAGGGATCCGGCCAATTGTAAGATATATCTGGCCCGCGAGACATTTAAAAAAACCCAATTAAAAAAATATTACATTAGGTACTTATACTCACAGGCTCAAGTGTCTCATAGATTTCGGTGTATTTTACTTTCGTTGTTTGTAACAGTTGCAAATTAACGATTTCATTATAATGTGTTCACGCCATCCAATCACCTTAGTCCTCTCTGTCCTCATTTTCTGTCCCAACCGCACCCGTTCCTTAAACACCACTCTCTCTCTCTCTCTCAATATTAAAGAGTGGAAGGAGGGGACTATGAGACTTGCGCCCGCGCCTCAGAGAGAAGCCACTACCGCCGTCGCGAGGTCACGCTTGCTCACTTCTACTACTGTGTTTACGCTACCGCAGAGTACCAAGTACTCACCGCTTAATATTCTATACGTGGTCTTCTCCCACGGAGACAAGTGAAGTGCCTGAGGACTAAAGGTGAGTGGTGTTTCCCATATTTCTTCTTTTTACGCCGCATTCCACTTGCCCCTCGGCCCACCTTTTCTTGGTCTCCGCCATGACATTGTTTGGTCCTTTTCGAGCCGCGATATACTATTTTAGTTTGTTTCAAATCGCGATTTGATTTGATTTAATTTAATTTAATATATATATATCTTTGTCATTATGGAGACTCGTAAAGCGGCTTCTGAGAAACAAGGCGCTAACAGTTCGCTTGAAATTGATCGAGCCGTTTTAATTGCAAAACGAGACAATTTATTTTCACGTGTACAAGACTTGTATGATAGGTCAAAGAAAACCTCGCAGGAGGCTGACATAAATTCTTTTTTATCGGGTATGATATCAATTGATAATATTCGGGATTCGTTTTGTGAAACAGTGAGTAAAATAAATGTTATCGAATTAACTATTAATCCCTTATACACTGTCAATTTTAATTGCATGAATTCATTTGAAGACATGTATTGTCACTGTAAATTCATTTTTGAGAAATTTAATAAATTTGTTGTAGGTAGGAATGATTTATCTGATGCAAACCAACACCAACGCAAATCGTTTCACTTACCAAAGTTGGAATTAATGATTTTCAACGGTGATGTCATTAAGTGGCCGTTATTTTACGAATCCTTTAAACGTACCATTCATGAAAATCCTGATCTTTCAGATCACGAACGAATTCAATATTTAATAAGTAAATTATCTGATTCGGCCCTCTCTGTTTGTGCAGGTATAATTCCAAATGCTGAAAATTATGCTTTAATTTGGCAAACGCTTATAAACAAATACCATGACAAACGAAGTTTGGGTTCAGCTTATATGCAAAAGATTCTAGACTTCAAACCGCTTACCACCGCTTCACATAAAAATTTACAATTGTTTCTTGACAATTACTGCACCGCAATATCAAGTTTAGAATCATTACAATTAGAAAATTTAGCTGATTTTATATTACTATATTTATCATTGAAGAAATTAGATTCTAGTACAGTTCGTTCCTTCGAATTACATAATATTAACAACCCTACAATACCTAGTTATAAAGATTTAATTGCATTCGTACGCGAGCATACTAGAATAGCTCAGCATTTGGATACTACTCGCACATTCGATAACAAACCGGTTTCTTCGCGTGCGTTTGTGTCGCTTACAGAGAAGCGGTCTAATTGTTCATTTTGTAAACGCATCGATCATTTCAATTTATATAAATGTAATTCATTTAACGAATTGTCTATAGATGATAAATACACTTTTATCAAAAACAATAAAGGGTGTTTTAACTGTTTAAGTTTATCGCATATGTTAAATAAGTGTAAGTCTGCATGGAATTGTCGTAATTGCCGCATGAGACATCATTCTACGCTGTGTCGTAATGCGACTGTTTCTCAAGAAAATATGCACGCTAATAACTTGAATCGCATGAGCAATGTAACTGCGCCGCTTGCTGGGCCTCCCGCTAATAATACACTTAATTTACCTCCACGCAGCGACAATCAGCCGATTAATAACTCAAATATTTCACTTTGTAATATTCGGCCTGCTATTTCCGAAAGTAATAATACATGTTTATTAGGTACGGCGCAAGTATATATATATGATTTAAATGGTAAACCACATACAGTTCGTGTTTTAATTGATTGTGCGTCTCAAAGCACTTTTATAACCATGAAATGTTGCAAAAGATTAAATTTAAAGGTTACTAAATTTTCGAATAAGTTTGTAAAAGGTATAGGTTCCGCTTCAAATCCGATAATAGGAGAAGTTTCTACCGTTCTTTCTTCTCGGATTAATAATAATTCTATATCTTTAAATGCCTTTATTATAGACAAAATAACAGACTGTTTACCGGTGGCACAAGTTAAAAAGTCTTCGCTGAAACATTTAAACAATATTACTTTGGCGGATGAAAATTATTTTCATCCGTCAGAGATAGAGATACTTATTGGTGCACCGCATTACGCCGATATAATGTTGTCGGGTCGTGTTACTGGCGCACCTGGCACTCCTACCGCTTTCGAAACAATATTCGGGTATATTATCATCGGTAACGTCCCTTTATTGGGTTCTGATTGCACCAATAACTGTAACAGTTATACCGCTATTTCGCTATGTTCTATAGTAGAACAACCGCAGTTAGAAAATTTAATTAAAAATGAAAAATTTCACCATGTTGCGGGTGATCAAAATCCTAGTGATTGTCTATCTCGCGGCTTATCACCCACTGCATTTGTAAATAATTTTACTTGGTTCACTGGCCCAAAATGGTTAGAACTGGAATCATCTGAGTGGCCAATTACATCTCTAAACTCTGAAACAGCTGTTGATATAGAAGAAAGAAAAATAGTCTCTTTTCCTGCTACAGTGTGGAGTGATCCAAACCCGATTTTAAAACTGTCTCATCGAGTTTCTTCTTGGTTATTGTTTCTCCGTACAGTGGTATGGATATACCGTTTTCTAAAAAGACTTCCTAGATCTACTAATATCTCTGCTGACGATATTAGTTTTGCTGAAATACAGATATTTAAGGTTTTACAAAAGGTATATTTCTATGATGTCATCCATAGCCTTAAAACTAGTGGCCGCTGCTCACGTTCTATTCAAAGATTATGTCACTTTCTAGATGCTGATGGGTTGATAAGGGTTGGTGGTAGATTAAGAAATGCCAATCTTCAGTATGATCAGCAGCATCCTATTTTGTTACCGCGAAAGGACAGGATACTTGAGTTAATTATTTCCTATTATCATCGTCATAACTGTCACGCTGGTCCAGTCACTTTAATGGCGATTCTTCGACAACGTTATTGGATATTGTCGTGCCGCAGCATAGTGCGATCAGTTATACATAAATGTAACTTTTGTTTTAAAGCAAATCCTCATCCTATTATACCGCTCATGGGTGACTTACCAGACTATCGTGTAAACGAATCTAAAGCTTTCGTCCATACCGCTGTAGACTATGCTGGTCCTATTTCAATAATTCCTTATCGAAAACGTGGAGTCCGCTCTATGAAGGCTTATCTTTGCATTTTTGTTTGTATGGTGGTTCGAGCTGTACACGTTGAGCTTACTACAGACCTTAGTACCAGTTCATTTCTTTCTGCATTCAAGAGATTTATTGCGCGTCGTGGCGCTATTTCTGTTCTTTATTCAGATAATGCAAAGAATTTTGTTGGAGCAAAAAATGCATTATCAGATATATTTACACTTACAAACTCGATTGAATTCCATGATACATTTGCCACTGAGCTTGCAAATAATCGTATACAGTGGAAGTTCAATCCTCCTCGAAGTCCTCATTTTGGTGGCTGCTTCGAAATATTTGTTAAGGCTTTTAAGAACCATTTGCGTCGTGTGGTAGGTGATCAGTTACTAACGTATGAAGAAATGTTAACTGTTCTTACACAAATTGAATCAGTTATCAATTCTCGACCGCTTACACTTTTAAGTGAGGATCCACCTGAGCTCACAGCTTTAACTCCGGCTCACTTCTTGGTGTCACCACCAGTAAAATTTATACCCGCTAGAATGAAAGTAGATGATGAACCAGTTTCACTTTTAAAACGATATGCGTTGTTGGATGGTATGATACAATCATTCAGTAATCGATGGAAATTGGAATATCTCCATTTGCTACAGTCGAGAACAAAATGGAATACACAAGCCAATCCTGTCACAATAGGTACAGTTGTAGTTATAGTGACAGATAATGTCTCTCCACTTTCTTGGCCTTTAGGAAAGGTAATGGAAATTTATCCCGGAAAAGATGGAATTTGTAGAGTAGTTTTAGTCAAAACTGCAACGGGAATTTATAAAAGGCCTGTTGTGCGTTTATGCCCATTACCGAACCAATAAAACTGCCTACAAAACCGCTTACAAAACAACTTACAAAACCGCTTTAAAACCGCTGATAAAACCGCTTACAAAACAACTTACAAAACCGCTATAAAACCGCTAATAAAACCGCTTTAAAACCGCTCGATCAACCGCTTAATACACCGCTCTCCAAACTGCTTTACGAATCTTTTACAACCCGCTTTACAAAATCGCTTTACAAACCGCTAAACAAACTCATATAGTTCTATGATCTTTTTTACCAATCGCGAATTTCAATTTTCTTTTCTCATTGTTATAACTATTATTTTTTTGTCTTTTTATTATCATTTCTCTTTATAAAAAACCTAAAGGTTTTTTAGGCCGGGGGCAATGTTCACGCCATCCAATCACCTTAGTCCTCTCTGTCCTCATTTTCTGTCCCAACCGCACCCGTTCCTTAAACACCACTCTCTCTCTCTCTCTCAATATTAAAGAGTGGAAGGAGGGGACTATGAGACTTGCGCCCGCGCCTCAGAGAGAAGCCACTACCGCCGTCGCGAGGTCACGCTTGCTCACTTCTACTACTGTGTTTACGCTACCGCAGAGTACCAAGTACTCACCGCTTAATATTCTATACGTGGTCTTCTCCCACGGAGACAAGTGAAGTGCCTGAGGACTAAAGGTGAGTGGTGTTTCCCATATTTCTTCTTTTTACGCCGCATTCCACTTGCCCCTCGGCCCACCTTTTCTTGGTCTCCGCCATTACATAATGTAAGTACTTACCATCTTTAATTGTCATTTTTTTTTATTTTAACATATTTTACTATAGTAACATTGTCATTATTATTTCATATGTAATATCTATCGCAAAAAATAGTTTTAAACGCGAGCCGAGAACGTATTTGCACGTTAAAGTTTGGCCCTCAACATGTCAAAGGTTGCCCATACCCCAAACGAGACCTGGGTTATGCATCGTGTAAAATCTGTATTAATTTTTTGCATCTGTTATAAAAACGAAATCAGTGAAATTAGGACATTTTATTTACACTTTTTACAGCATTAACACAATTAGTCAGAGAGTCGAAAGAAAATAGTTAATAATACCAGGAAAACAGCAGCATTGTAATATATCAAGTAGTTATAATCTTTAGAGTTAACAATTATTTATTACATTAACATGTACCTCCCCACAAAGTATATCGAGTTCCCGCCACCGTGAGACGGTAATTAATATTAATAGCTTGTTGTTATCGATACTGTCAACGACAAATATTTTTACCAACGCGCTTTGGAGTACTGTGATTAGTTTTTTTTTAATCACTCGACAATCTTGTGGTGTTAACAAGAGAAATACACAGATACAATGCGACAACCACAGTCGCAGGGCTGTACTACCCTATTTTTGGGATCTACGACCAGCCCCTTTTTTTGGAAGTGAAATTTATGGAGCGATTAACTGCTTATTAGTAGCTGTTACATTTTCTGATGTAAAATTCGACAAATTCGAAATGCAAAATGTATTAAGCTACAGCATAGCTGCGCATTGCTTGGGAGGCTACGAGTATAATAGTGTAATTAAGACTTGGACAAACAGGACATAGATGGATACAAGGTCGTACTAGCGTAATTCTGGGACCAGCCCCTTTTTGGAGGTGAAATTTATGGAGCGGTTAACTGCTTAGTATCTATTACATTTTCTGGTGAATAATTGGGATTGGTCGAATGATTACCAGATTTAGTGGATCAGCAATAGAAAAAAATTGCATTTGAACCATGAAAACTGAGTTCGATTTTATTACGTGTTTGTCTACGATTAATTCAAATACTAACGTAATTGCTTACGTGACTTTTAAACATTGTTTAGAAAGATTTAGCTAACTATTGTGACAAATATTTTCGTCTGAAATCACGATGACTTAACAAAAACTCACATACATAGTTTAATAATCATAAATTAAATATAAATAATTTATAATTGTGATAATTAATAAGGTGAGGTTTAATGCAAAATAAAGTAGTTACAAATTCAATTTTAAATGTTAAAATCGATTTAAATGTATGTAATGTACGTACAGTATTATTGCATCCATACTTACCGGTTGAATTTTAATGATTATTCGATATCATTTTGTGAAAAAACTGTAACGTTTAGTAATAAGATAAGCTGAATGTTATCTTTAGATAATTATGCACAAAATATTGAATCTTTATAATAACGCAATTTTATCATTACATTCCATATGATACAGGGACTAGGTTATAATTGAATGGACTAGAAATTATCGAAACGTCAAACGATACATAGTTACGTCTACCTAGCTACTATACATATACCTACAACGTCTATTATTCAATTGATTTTAATTAATATTAAATGTATTTCTTCATATAAAAAAACTAAGCTTTAAACGTATAATTATAACACAGCAATGTTGATTAAGAGAATTACTTCTAAAATTATCCTCCTTGAATGACCCTAATTCATGAATTGAGATGATTCAATGCCAAAGGCCGTAAAGGTCGTTCGTATGTTATTCGCATAGTTACTGCAAAGAAGTGTTATTATTTCCTTCGTCACGTAAATATTATTAATAACATCACAACGGTTTTAATTTTTAAAAATTCAATATCAAATTCCGATGTAGAGGTTTAGATTATTCGTATCGTTGATAACAGATAGTTACATGTATACAAAATAATAGTTAGCTGAAGTGATTCACCGGGATAAACTTAGAAACTACTGGTACAAATAAAAAAAAAGTAAAAAAAAAAATATTCCTTTTGTAAGCTTTCTTTGAGTACGCTGCGTAAACGGTAAGATTTTCACAAAAATCATGTAATAAGGAATTATAACTCTTTAGGTTTTATAAAAGTAAAAGTCAAGAGAGCATTTGATTATAATTTATAACGATTATTAGAAGATAATACAAAATAATACTCAAGTACATCACACGCCTTAATGATGTGCCCTAGCCCCTAGTCGTAAATTAAAACGGGTGAAACCACGGGGAACTGCTAGTTGTAAGTAAATAAGAACGAGGTTAGAATAGTTCGAAACAGGAAGTTACCTTAACAAGGTATCCGTGAGCACGGCTGAGTCCAAAAAAGGATGGTAGATTCCTGGCACCGATAACAGTAATAAACAAATTTTTGCTGATCGGATGTAATGATAATTTAAAACCTATTTCTGGCTCTGAACTACCACTTCCGTTAAGAGTACTGTCTTTATTTGTATTGAGAATATTTTTAAGTTTATTAAAAGAAAATGCCATTCTGCTAATAATTAATCACTTATTCTTATCACACTTAAGCAAGTTTGGTAATTACTAATTTGTTGCTTTAGCCGAGCACTCCATCACTAAAAGTTAAATTATATTTGATTGTAGAATCACATCCCATATTATCTTAATAGTATTGAATTCACAATCTTCGATTTTAAAACTTTATTAACTTCATTTTACTACAAACGTAACAACAGCGATAAACAAAACCTGATAATAAACTACAGAGCATAGAGCTAAACAGTAAAACCAGAATTTATTGTTTATTATGTCATTCGTAATTTTCAAGGTTACCTACTGTCAAATTATACTGCGGAAAAAATAAAAATATTCTGAAACGATGGAAAAAATCTACAATAATATTAAAACCAGTTAGAAAAGACAGACCGAAGTAAGCTAGTTATATAAATTAACTATTTTTTCAATTATGTAATGCATTAATTTAAATACAAGGGACATATAAACAAGATATTCATAACGAAAAGTGAACGCCCGATCGTACTTTTGAACTTCGTCGAACTTTATAGTTGATTTTAATATTCCTGCCATCTAGTAATGTAGCAATAGTATAAACATTGTTAGCAAATCTTAGATCAATAAAGCAGTTACAGTAGGAAACAGATGTCACTATTCTACATGTAATAAAAATATTTTTTTCCAGGACTTATTTTTTAATTTAAAAATATAAATTCTACATAAAAAAGAATTGAACAGTGTCTATACCTGGTACGCTACAGCTGGCGTAACAGGGCTAACATTGCTATTTTAAGTGTATACTCAGTATATATATATATATACATATATATAATTATTTTATTTATGACAGTAAAACCAATACACCGATATTTATATAAAAATACTTTATTCATATTACAGAGCATAAGTCTTTCACTACAATACAGGTACACAATAAAACACAATCCATACTTATTAATCATATAAAAAAGAGAAGTCTATGAAATAAAATCTACTAGCTAGAAAATAAGTCTTATTTTATAAACATAGTCAAACAACCTGGATTTACTCAATCCCAGAGAAATCGATAATATTTAGTGTAGATAATAAAAAAATGAGTAATATTTACGTATATTTCCCGACACACATGTAAAAATACTGGGGAAATTATAGTAATATTGTTGAAGATTATTTCTGACTATCGATTCCTCCTTTAACAAGTTGAATAAAAATGTGATTGGAATTTAGGATTTAGAAAAGAAATTACTTAAGCATGTGACAATTCCATCATAGTAATGTATGAATATTGACACAATTAAAACAAACATGGCAAAGCAAATTCCTGTTATATACATGAATTGGCTGGCTTCTTGGGGAGTGGCCAGAAGCTCTTCGCTACTGGCATCACGATCTAAAGCGTCAAATTCTGAGGTATCTGAAAATATAAACAAACCTTAATCTATTAGAATACACACCTTTTCAAAACAATGTGTCAAGAACAGCGCCATCTATCGGCGAAGTTGAAAAACTAAGTAGATTGCATACATATTTGTTAAGAGTTCAATCCAGCGAAATTTTTCATTTCTTTTACTATTATTATAAAATCAATTTACTTGGGATAGACAATATGACATTAACTTTAGGCTTTAATAAATCAATTTCTTCTTTCAATTTGAAAAAATTTAGTACCATGAGTTGAAATATGAAAATACTTTGCAAACATCTTTGTTGCAAGTAACTGTACAATGTTGAAAATATATAAATTTACCTGCTGGAGTTTCAAGATCACAAACAACATCTGCCTCTGTTATCTGCAAGTCTAGTAGTTCTTTGACAGATACCAATGCTTCAGCCGGTGCCTCCCCAGGAAACAGATAATCACAGAAGTAAGAAGTCCCCACCGGTACTAATACGCGACGGGGTGGCTCGTTGAAGCATATTTTTTCTAGAAAATATATATTTCTAAATGATATATGTAGTTGACCTCAGATAGCATCTGTTTTAATGATAATTTGAATAGTGTACTTGTTTTTTGGGTGTAATACGGCATGCTGAGTTCACAAGAGTTGCTTGCTATATTGTTAGTTATAAGATTTAGGAATTTAAGTTAAATTTTTTAATGTTTGTATGTAGGTTAGTTAGTGTGGGTAATATAATGGAATTCTATCGCATTAGTTGTAACTGTTAAGATAGGAAAATTTACTGGAAATAAATAAATAAATGTATTACACCCGAAAAACAAGTTAAAACAATTATACTTAAATAAATTTAAAAATTGCCATACAATATTTACCTACAACATACAAGGAAGTATAAAAAGTATCAATAGAAAGACGGATATGAATAAATATTCCATTGCACAGCCAGAACTTGAATTATGTATATCCTTAGTCGATAATTGTAAATGTCTAGGCAAACACTGATCAATCTTGTACAAGAACATGTACAAGAGTTGAAAATAATTTAAATTTCATTTAAAGAAAAGTTACGGCCAATGAAAAATATTTTTCTTGAATGCTAAAAAGTATGTTTAGTAAAGATGATTGAAAAAAATATTTTTTAACATACTATATGCCTGTTCTAATTATTTAAAATTGTAGCAAAGTCTAAAAGTTGAAATTTACCTTCGGGTAGTAAATTGTCATCAATCAATGCATCACAGTGCATAGTGAATCGGGATGCTAGTGACCTTATTATATCTTGTTTAACAGCCTCCGCAGCTTCTTTGATTGTAGCTTTAGGATACATAAATATACTGGATGCAACCACACCACTAAAGTGAATATGGCCATCACACTCTGAATATTGCACTGTTTCAGGAAAGGTATTTTCCTGAAAAAAAAATTTATCAATATCATCTCAATATATACAGTTTCTATAATTGTTGAATGAAAACATTGGAATTTCAGACAGCATTATTTGGCAAATATACTTTATATAATATAAAATAGCTATAATATGTGGCTTTTTAGAATCTCACCTGCTATAGATGTTTTAGTATTAAGCATGTACAAGCAGCTGAGGAAGCTTAATTTTGTTGGGTTATTAAACAATTATGGACAACTTAAACACCAGAGTAACATAAGCATACTTACATAAGGTACAAACAAAGACACTTGTATAGATTTAGGATTATCTGAAGCTCTTTTTATAATAATCTTCCTCTTCTTAAAGACTTGTTCTAAAGGTTCTGATGGTTCTTTCAACTCTCCATCAATGAACATAACACACAATTCAATTGTTTTATGGGCAGACTCCAGTATTTGCTAAAATAGGGGTTAATGATACAGGTCACAAAAATATACCTCTTTGAAATATTACATTTTTTGAATGTGTTTATGGTTTTAATTAATATAACTTTTTACTGAAATGGTATTTGAAATATTGAATAAATTGTAATAAGTATTCATATAACATATTTGTTAGCAATAGGGCTGACATTTTGTGCCCACATTTACAGTTTTACAATTCACAACCATAGTGCTTTACAAGTGGCTTCTTTGATTGGACTTACAATACTACCCATTGTAAGATAGATTTACTAAATCAGTGTTTACCTGAAATTGATGTTTAACAGATATTCCACTGTTCTTCACTAAAACAGGGTAAACCTCGTCAAATTCATAATAGCAGTCAAGTCTTTGCCATTGCTGTGGTTTTGGTAGGAACTTCCATTCAACAGGCTTTATGGACATTTTATTGCCCACATCAACCTCAATGCTCTTGCAAGTTAATACTTTTGTACTTGTGGACATATGAAGAATCAACTTTTCATTGGAATTAGGAACGTTACCATACATATATTGATTGCTATTGAGAGCTTTATGTGTATAATTCAAAACGGACTTCACTTTGCTGAAGTAATTAGGGTCTTCAAAAATATCTTCATCACTGGTAATAAAAATGCCTGTAATGAAAAATAACATTGTCCATATTTCAATAAGTTTAAGAGTAATTTACATATACATTAGAATCTCTATAAATCAAATGTCAAAAGATAAAAAATTTATTTAACATGTTTTCACTAATTGCATATAAATAAAGTAGCCCCAAAGGCTAACATGTATTTTTAATTTTACTGCAATAATTTCAGGGAATTCAAATCAAGACATTATTATATTTTACCAACTACAACTTATGGAGTCTCCTTTTTGGATTCCAGTTATACATTAATAATAAGTATTATCAATATTTTGTAGGACAATAACTTTTTGTTAGAGATACACTCCAAATAATTTGAGATTCGGCATATTTAGAAGTTCAGCTGAGGCAGCCATTTTTTTCTAATTATATAGGTTTGAGTTATAGAAATTCCATTGTATATTAATCCACTTAGATAGTTGAAAATTTTGAATAAAATTAATGGCAGGGAGTATAGTTTATTATGAAACTATACATGTTGTTTTTAGTTATTGAGATCAAAAACTAGTGTTCAAAACACAAGATAAAATAACAAACATAATGCATAAATCACATGGTACAATGTTATATTTTCTTGAATTATTTACATTTGTTTTAGCCCTTTGTTCCCTAATCAGGGTATAAAAATAATATAAAGACTAGTCTTTCTGATACAAACCCAGTACAAAAACTCCGCCAGGTAACATACGGGTAACATGTTTGGCATGATCAGCAACCCACGTCTCTGAGATATCTAATAAAGTACGCATTGTTTCCGGCTTTTCTGAAGCGTAGCTTGCTTCGGACGATGCATCATTTTTTTCATCAGGCGTACGAGCCAAATGTATTACGTTTTCTCGTGACTCTGTCACCTAAGGAAATTGTATGAATAACGAAACTTAATATAGTTAAAAAGTTCTTTAGCGCTTAAGCTTATAAATATACTTACTTGGCCCAGAATTAAGCCAATTACATAAACTTCTTTAGCAGCATACTGTTCTAAATATTGAAGGCAATATTCAGGAGAATACACGGTCCTAACCATATTTATTAGTTTAAACTATATGGAGACAATGTTTTATTTCTTTCGAATACTTTTACGTATTCAAAAGTTACAAATCAAACTAAGATAAAATGCAACTTATTTTGTAAATTATGAATACTTGTCACCACAGACTAAAAAGTAATGTTAAGCACAGACTAATGTGTAGTTTTTCAGAAACACAGCTATTACCACAGGTGACTTAAATTCCTAATTAAATAACGAGTCCAAATATCAAAGAATATTTTATTATTTGACAATAAGTAAAAATACAAGTTAACATAAATTTTGAAAGCTCCAAATTCAGACAGACCTCTCTTATTCATCATTCATTAACTTGAACAACTTTTCAGCAAGCAATAATATATTGTTTCGAATCACATTACAAAGTTTTGAAGATTTAGAAATTTGTATAATGATGTATGTATATTTTTTCAATGCAACTATTATATTACTTAAATCGCAATTATTTCTTTTGTCTAAGGTATGTCTGACGTATTTATTAACAAATTTAAATAGTTTTAATTCACTTTATATTATCGTGCTAGTAAACGTTTAGGATATTTGGAATTAAATTGAAATAAAAGCCTTTAATTAAAAAAAAAACACTTTATTTCTGACAGCTTAACTGAGTTATAATCCTTTGCGATCAAACTAGTCGTGATTCTATGCAATAATTATACATTACAAACGACTAGTAATACAAAAATTAATAAGGTCAGTAATCGAAAACTGAAGGTTGGCCTTTTACATTAACTTAATTACATATTGAGAAATTGCCTGACAGACAATTGAATTGTATATGTCTATGGCTAAGATTAATAGATAAGTTAGATACCGAAAATAAGACTTGGCTTAAAGGTCTCGTTACCAGGCCATAAAATTATTAAAAAAAGTATAGATGAGTTAGAGTACTAACAAATATTCCACCTATGAAAATTAATTGTCAAATGGGAAATTTAGTTCGCACTCTGTGATATAAAATTGCCCCCGTTAGGTTCGTTAACCAAAATGTCAAGTCACATAATAATTTTCCCGAGCACTGTCAAAAATGTGAAACGTCATAGACTATATAGACAATGGTTACTTTAGTTCAACTGAAATGTAACGGTTAATATTTTAATTCATGATTAATTAAATTTGCACTTCGAGAAATCCATTTCGGGGTGTTGTTCCATGAATCTGTAAAAAAAGTAAAGATTATAAAATTTCTCGTCTGTTAAACCACAGGCATACAACAAATAAATGAAATATTTAAACTCTTGTCATATTAAATCCTACTAAAATGATTATAATTCAGTGGCGTTCCAACTACAAAATGTTCACAGATTACGTTTTTCGTTAATTTTTATTTCATAGTATTTTCGTCCTGTCAGACACATGCCGTTGATTTTTGGATTTGTGCCTATATGAGCATAGCCGGTGATAGAACCTTCGATATTACTGAAAGTCGCATGCATGCTTATGCCTCTAGACCAACACTGTTTTTGAATAATATTATTACATTGCCTCAGACTTTCTGGATCATTAACTACGGGCAACTATGAAAAAATAAATTAATAAAGCAATTACAGAAATGTGTTAGCCCAATTGTGAGGCTGGAGTGAGTCATACATTCCGTATGTATGATAAGACGGTAGGCGCTAAGTATGACTTTCGTAGGTCAAATGAATATTGGTAGTTACACGAGTCTTCACCTTGTGCTTCGACTCTAAATCTTTCCCTAAATATTATTTTCGTACATAAACCGGGCTCCTCCAATCGTATACCAAATTATCTTTATCGACTGATTATGTAACTTATGTTTTAAGGAAACTAAGGACAGTGAACATAACTCAGTGTTACTAAATCGATTAATGAACTCTGAGTTTATACTGTAAAACTAAATGTTTGTATAAAGCGTATACGGAAAATATATCAAGGAGAAATATAACCAGGAACGCCTATATCCGCTGAATATTGCGCCATTCTTCAGTCAACCTTTTACTTCTGATCTCGGCAATGAGATCACCAAAATATATTACATTTATTCCATACAACTTAATTTGTACTACAGATTATAATAATTCTCAGACTTATATATTATAAATCTATTATAAAAATAAATGTAATTGTTTGATGGAGTAATAATAAGAGCCCTTAAAATTAAATCGCGTTTAATAATTTATAGAAGCCGAAATAAAATTTAATCCGCTGTAAAAGGAATGTCATTAACTGAATTAATATAATTTGTATTAAATGTATTATTCGGATTTCCGGCACTTTTAACAGTAGGTATTTAATTAATTTGCAACCAAGAGTTTTTCATATGCTGAATATCTTTATTTTATTTCTTATTGTGAAAAACAAACGCTATGTTTGTGTTTATTGTTATATGATGTAATATTAATAATGTATTTGCAAGAATATAAGAATATTTTTTTAAACACTACATCATCACATTATTCAAATATATGAGTACGTATTCAAATTAATATAAATTATGTTGCATCACGCAAATAGTCATTAATAGATTTTTTTTTTCTCCCCATGTCTAACTTCGACAGCAGTCTATTCCTGGCTAAGTTTAATTTAACTCCGTGCATTGTAATATATTAGCGCCTCAAATTTTTTTATCCGTTTCATGATAATTTGCCAATGTAATAGACAAGTAGATCAGGCCCATGTGCCTGACCACACGCCGTCAATTTTTTGGGTCCAAGGGCAAGCCGGTTTCCTCACGACGTTTTTCATTCACCGTCCGAGCGAATGTTAATTGCAGATATAGAAAGAAAACTCTCTTTCTATATGCGCAATTGGCGCACGCTGAAGGCATTAGGCCAACACAGCTCGCAATAAATGATTAGTTATATTTCTTTCTTTCTTTCTTTCTTTATATATATTTTTTCCCACACAGTCCTTAACTAGGTGACCACAACATGGGAGACCTAACAATAGAATATATTAAATGAAAGCACCTACTTCTTAAGTACGTCTTGCTTCTTCTGTTCATCGCTGGTTGGCAAACCCATCTCCTTTTGCCTTTGATCGTACATCATCTTCTCAACTAGACCTCTGGTCTCACCATCCAAGTCAGACAGCTTCGATGGTTCTGTTAATAAAAAAACATCGTTAATATAATAAAACGTGGATTGCGATTTTGTTACCATGGTTACCGTATTTTCACCTGACAACAAATTTTCTAACCAAAGTTATATACTAAATCTGTGTTTTATAATATTCTTTACTTAAGCACACTGAGCTTTATTTATTTGCAAATTCTAGCTAGTTTTATGCAATTTCTCTTCTACGCCCTACAATGAAAACATTCCAAATTAATGTCGTATTGGACATTCTGTCACATACTTTAAGTTTTATAATCCCTTTAATGAACTTTCACTTAAATCGACAATTTATGATATAGATCCACTTTCCACAAATGTTATATTTAAATTATACACACCAATAAGATAGTATATATAATTTAACAGAGGATAAAAAGCATTCTATAATTATACAATATCACTTCATTCACCTTTGATCAGCCTTCTATGGGCCTGCCTAAACCTATATTTTACCACACCCGGCATCGAAATAAACGCCAATTAAGTTAACTGACACGGTGCAAGGAAACAACTAGCAGGTTAATTCAGAGTCAATACTTAAACCTTATTACAAATTTCAGTCCAAACCGTTTACGACGATAATGTTTACAACATACCGTTATATGCAGAGGTTATATTGTTCAGAATCCAAATTTCATTTGACTATCATAAATTCTTTATAACAGATTTTGACTGTCAATACACAGTTCGAGCTAAATGTTATCCCTGAATCTTAGCACCTACTAATAAATTAAACTTTGTATTTTGAAATTAAATATTAAACAAACCTGGATTAATTTTTTTAGTCGATATTTCGGGATCCGTGGACACAAGACGACCCCACCAGTTCATTTTGTTAACCTGGAAAATAATTACTTAAATAAACTGGCACAATCCTATTATATTATAATTTAGAAAACTAGGATATAAAGTTTTTTACTGTTTAAGCTGTATTTATTGTTTTTTGATAACCTGATAAACTTGTACATAATAATAATAATTTTACAATGATTTATTATTATGTATAATGAAACCATATTTATTTGATTTTAATTGAAATTGTAAGTATTGTTTAAATGTAGATACAACCCTAATCAAAATCACTACTAACAGTATCACAGTGGTATTTAAAAAATATAATAAAAAAATTAATTAGATCAAAAAAAATGAGGTTGATTAAAGAGTCTATATCCTTTTAAAAACCAATTCCTTAACTTTCCGTTTAACCTATATCAAACTAATAGACATACCTTCTCCAAATTAACCAACAAAGACCTGCCATCTTGAAGCACCCACGTGGATTCCTCAACCTTCACATCGGCATCCAGATCGCCATCAATAATAGGCGGCTGGCCCTTAATGCCCACTTTGAGGTGACGTTTGCTAATCACAACGGTCAAATCCCGTGGACGCAGCACTTGACGTAATGGAACGCGTAACTGAAGCAAAAATATTCATTCAAAGAAAATCCACAGGAGCTGTTAAACAATTCTTAAACCTAATAAAAGAAAAAAGTTTAAGAAATCGTAATTAATTACGAAATATCTTTTTAATAATTTTACTCTGAAAAGAATGATCATGGTCGCTTTATGGTCCACAGCGTCGTTTCTTAATTATAAAATAAAATCTATGTGATTCTGAAACTAGGAACATTAAAAAAAATTGACAAGAACTAAAAATTAAAACCCGCGAGCCCTCTGGCATTGAGAGTGTCCATGGGCGGCGGTATCACTTAACATCAGGTGAGCCTCCTGCCCGTTTGCAGTTTGCATTTGCCGTTTGCGTTTGGTTCAATAAAAAAAAATTAAATTTATATATTGTCGAACCTATGATTGTTATTGACATTATACCCAAATAGTTTAGTCAAGTCATAACGTACGTTTTATTAATATTTGTTTTGAAGTTCTGGTTAGCTCATTAAACCGTTGCGTTCTTTCCAACAAAATGGTAACCATGATAACAAATACTGATAATTTATTTGCATGAAAATGTTATAACATGTATAATAATAATAAAAAGTCTTTATTCATTTTAAGTACATTTTCTTTTCAAAGTGTAAGATTTGGAAACCCTTTTAAGTAAAAAATACCTGTGTCAGGGTTCCCAGCTCTTCCATAAATAAACTTAATTACAATAATGACATTATTTAACCTATTTTTTGAACCGTTTCCTTTTTATTTTTCTTTTATGAACCATGTACGTTGTATTATCGCGAATCGCCATTAGGTATTATTTTGTTTTCAAAAGGTAAAAGTGCCAAGTAATGTTGTGTCAATCTCGCTTTAAAACAGTGAAGGTTTAAAGCAAGATCAAGCCTTCTTGCGTTACTGTATTAAAAAAGAATAAATGAATCTCACGTTCATATAAAATTGATAATGAGTATAGATTTATGATACGGGAAAATGAATACGCCAACAGTAGAATAATAATTTTAATTCTTGGTAATTCGAAACTAAAGGAAAAACTTTCTAGACAACAGCTAACTTGGTTTTGACACTTAGAACTTAAAGAAAACACTTTTTAACATACGTACAGCATGCGTGGTCACGCTGTAAATCACGCGAAACGTTAAAAAAATTAATATTATGTAAAATAATTATAAGTTTAAATACTAATACATAGCTTCAATCCGTTTCAAAAAGTGTTTTCTTTAAATGTGTAAAAGCTATGTTAATAAAAGACAATACTATGTGCAACTTAGAATTTACTTAGTTACTGTTTTACTTTTTTTCATAATTTTTTTTGATACAATTTTTGCGAGGCCGCTTCGATTATATTTGATTTGTTATACCTAGTACAGACCAGTATAATGTACTAAACTTTCCACAGTTTACCACAATGTCGTAAGGATATGAGATACTCCTTTACATTCTATAACTTATCACCTTGAAAAGTTAAGATAAATAATTAACTTACTTTATTACTTTCGTTAAAATTAAAAAAATATTATAAAATATATTTCAGTAAAAACATAATTCACAACAGGATATAAATATCATTACTTGCACAACATACGTAGACGGATATAATAATTTGCATTAAAGCTGGGAGTTACTTAACATCACATTTTAAAAGGTCGCTACAATTACTTAAAGATAACTTAAGAGCATATTCTTCCTATAAACAGATTGCTACACTTTCGAACATGTACTTTCCACTATTTGATGAAGGCAATCAATAAAAATAGCAGCCAAGGGTACATGGAACAAAGGAAAAATTGAACAGCCAATTGGGGCATGGGTATAAAAAGTTGGCGGCTCTACAACCTCTTTAGATCTGGGCCTCAGATTTCTAAATCCTTTTCATGATCATTTTTAATAATATGCAAGTACTTAGGTGATCAGCCTCCAGTGCTTGTCATACGGCGTCGACTCTTTTGGACCATGACACTTCGGTTTCCTTACGATGTTTTCCTTCAATTTCTTCAGAAAGTCCATTGGTGTACAGCCGGGATGCGAACCTATGACCTCAAGTATGAGAGTTGGATGCTGAAGCCACTAGGCCAATATTTCTCCATGGGGCAGGGGGTATATCTACATAATTAATAGCTTTTTTAAGACCAATAAATTACTCCATGACCTGTCGCTTTATCACGAATTGTTTGAAATAAATCTAAAGTTTTTTTTATTTCTAATTCCTAAAGAATTCATAGATTACTGAGGTCAATAACATACTTTTTTACAAAACCTGAATCCTGGTATTTAAAATATTACGTAGTTTATTCAATCTTGTTTTCTTGTATTATTCATGACGTTAATACTTTAAATTTTTGTAATCACACTCTTGACATTTATTACAAAATAATGTACATAAAGGTTGTTTCCATGTATAGAAACAGACTTTTTAAAAAAATCAAAGGGGAAGCCTTCTGTGCTTGGTAGCTTGAATTTCAGTAGAACAATGTAACGTATTTGAGAGCCAGTCATATGTTTTATATTATCTTGCGTTTGAACTTTGTTCTCTGTACATACAAAATTGCAACATACGCTATAATTTTTAATTTGAATTTTATTCTACTCGATTATAAGAAACACTAAGCATTCATGATGTCCACATTCCATGGTGTTGCCATGGTAACCACAACACGAATAGCATTAAAAACCGGTCATTCATCAACTTTTATTAATGATATCAACATCAGACATAAAAAATTTAATTGTGCTCGTAGTTTTATTGCATACACAGTAATCAAGCTACATGACAAAAAAATTGAGTTTACATTGTTCCATATTTAAAAGGATATTTATTTCAGATTATTCACAGCCCATCAGATGTAGGTACTTTTTTTTGTTAACTGGCCAGTAATCATATATTGAGACTCCATTTTCTTTATTCTATTTTTGAAATCGAATGACGCTGTTGAGTTTCTTGTACTTTCCAAAAGGGCGCGGTTTGAAGGTCTATAAGGCTTCAATTTCTATAATGGATAATGTAATTCCAAGTTTGGCTACTTTGCTTATATCTTCACCAAATTATTTTTTAATTATAACTATTAATTCTCAAACTCGTGTATTAAGTATTACTTCATATAGACAACATTTGCATGTGTTATTATTAATGTAACATTATCATAACGTCACTTGATTTTCATTATGGTCCTTATATAAGTCATACAAAGATGTCAATAATGTTCATTGAAAAAACAAGGTATCAATAGGAATTCTTGTATGGAGGTCACTTCCGCGATTTAGCAATTTCATCATCGTATTGCACATTAACGAATTAAAATTATATAAATATATGCAACGTTTCTGTTTAATTTACATTCTTATTAGGTTCAAAGCCTTGTACGACAAATTAACATCTCGTTAAGTCTTCGCACTATAGCTCCAAACAAAGCGATTCGTAGAATGAAACGTTAAGGCCTATTTTTAAATTTAATTAAATTTATTGGTCAATAGTAAAATGTATTGGAGCCGGAGTTTGAATTCCCGACTTCATGGTCGAGAGTCGGGCTAGTGTTAGACTGATTGGTTAATTATTATATGATGAAGATAAAAATACCAAGAATCAAAAAAGTTATATGTTATTCCAGATCACCTGATACGTTATTACTTTTCGTTCATTTCCTGCGGAGCACGCCAACGTCAGTTGTTGCCTCAAGGCCCAGGTCAAAGGAAGACGTCATTGTCATGTGAAGAATACTAAGTGTTTGTCTGTATTTGAAGACTTTCCTCGAATTATCTAGATTGTTCTAGAGAACTTTAGCAAAACGGTATCCACTCTTAGCACGACTTTTCTACCATTCTCCAATGACAACATCTCAAGTGCGCTAATACTCTTAGAAATTATAAAAATATCTATCCTTTCAGAGACAATATGAAGCACTCACAGCTTTACAGGGAATCTGTTGCCATTCTGCCTCTAAAGACCAAAAATACCCATTGTTTCCGCCATCTTAAATAGCCCTTTAGTACAAATAAACTAAGTTCTTGTTAATAGTTAAAACGTGTTTACCATATCATATTACCAATATATACGATTTTTTAATACTAATATATTAACGTATAATTTAAAATAATAAAAAAACCGATTGTCGATCGCACAAAAACAATAATTGTTCTACAAGGAGAGCGCCACTAAACGCAGCCGATGCGTGCCGGCCTCGCATTCCTCGCAAGGACGATACATGATCACAGCATCTGTTTGACCGGATAAGCTTGCTTACTCATCAATAGATTTTGACTACATTTAAAATTGTCTATGACACTACTGCGATATAGTTTTCACATGATCTAGCTTCGTGCTGGAGTTTGGAGCGAGGTGAAATAAGAAGCTCAAACCGAACACGATGCCCTCATTGGGGACGCCCTCTATCCCTACCAGGGGACATAGGACATTAAGGAAGTGCTGTTAATTATGACCTAGGTGCCTAGTGGTTTTCCGATGACCTTCCATCGTATCAGTTTGTGTGACTTAATTATTATTTTACTAAATTATAATTAAAAATAATATCCTAAAAGAATTATTCGGTAGTAATACAGAATTTGAAATTGTGTCCATGGGAACACGTATTAGCCCTGAGTCAAGTATTAGCCCTCGTATTTAAAAAACGTATTAGATTTGACATGAAAGCCAATAAGCCTTATTACAAAAGACATGAAATAGATTGTCACAATTAAATAGAATAAATCTAAAAAATCTGGTTAAATAGCGTACTAGAATATTTATTTACATACCTACAAACAACCAAACACGCGAGATTTCGGCTCCAAGTAGTATTTACTCATTGAACTTTAATCTTCTCATTTAAATTAGTTTTAACGAGGACGTTGATTACTGATCCACTAGAAATCTCATATAGCATATGTTTTTCCTTATTGCACAATGCCGCTTAAAAATAAATAAATACAAACTAACTATTTGGCGCTTATAGAACGTCTTTCACAATATGTAGTTTAGCTTACAAAATTTGAAATTTTGAACAGATACATAATTCTGTCACAACTTTAAAGTAGCTTTTAACCCTACAAATATAAGGGTAATGAAAGCTTAAAGGCCGGCAACGCACCCACTAAAAATGGGTGTTTATGGCCTAAACGACTGCCTTTTTGGGCGTCCCGCAGGCTCGTTTGCCCGCCTATTATATAAAAAGTAGGTTATTAAAGACACGATGAAGTAAGCCCAAAGATACCGAGACGCATGATTGCTGAACAATCATCAGGTAATTAGATTTGAGCGTGTGACTGTGTTAAGCAATTCCGACTTAATACTTTTCAAGAACCTTGTGAACTGGTATGGTGCTATTATACCGTCACACTTTGCGTTTTCTTAATCTATAGAAAATTCCAATCCCGTCATCTTTTTCATATCTGATACAAGACATCCTGTAGACATACATACAAGTGTGTTTTATCGTAATACGTAACTCTCTATAGATTAATGATTACTAAGAGAAACTGAATTGTAGATTTGCAAGCTTCTCTGAGTACTAATTCATACATAATTAATTTACTTAAATTTCGAAAGGACTTCTATTCGTTACGAGTAATAAAATTTGTTTATAATTAATTCTGAGAAAAAATTCCTTTACTTTATTTAATCACTATATACATTCAGGTACAAAACACCGAACACGAACACATAATACTTAATTTCATTATATCAAAATCACCTTTTTGACTTATCAATTACATTGTCAGGCATTTTTCGTTTACCGCCCACAAACGAACACAAGGTTAGTTATGCACTGTCTTCTTTTTCTAGCAAATTAACGATGTTATCACGAGAACGTGACTACGATTCCAATTTAACTAAATGTAAAAATTCATTTGCAGTAAACAAAGACAATTAAAATTGATATAATATCGGTTTTTCTTAAATAATTACAATAACATGTACCTACGTTAAACAATCGGTCAGATACCTACAGTAAAATTATAAATCTAATTTTAGACTTAATTTGCATATTATGTATGAAGATTATATATATGGTCAGTATAACCTCGTTTTAAGATATTCCAAAACATGATTCAGATGTAGGTCCAAGATTTGTCCAACTTAGTGACTTTATCATCATTTTACGCAACATTTCATTCTCAGTATGAACATACAGTCAGTCAAAGCTTGTTATCAATTAAACAACATAAAAAGGTATATTAAGAAAGGAAATAGATAAAGCAACCGTCTCTTGAGGATACGCATTAGAATATTAATTATGCACTTCTTGTACTTTACTCTCTGAAGATGTTTCTGTTTTTTGTTGTTCCATAGTAGGATTGCCTGGAAGAAATCGCTTGTTAGCGATAAGGCCACCCGTTGCCATAAAATTATGTAACCTACTTTTTGTTTTTTATAAGTATAATTATGTATATAATATAATGGTAACGAAGTACAAATAAAATAAATAAATATTTTATCCAAGTGATACAGCAACCAATTCAGTTTTAATACACTTTGTATGTAAGTTGCATTTTGTAACTTCAAACATTATACTCAAAACCGTTTACGACGACATCGTTATAACAACATACCGTTTAAGTTGACCAAAATCAAAGGTCCTGTTGAATTCTATTGTATTAGGTGCTTAAGAACATTATCAACGACTTTGATAGTTTTTACTACCAAATGAGTCCCTTCGATGTCGTTAGTAGAACAGTTTTTGACTCTAGTAATAAAAATTCACATAGCATTAGATTACAACCGCAATATCAATCAATCGTCTTTGTCTTGATCGCAAGATTGAATGACAATTGACAATATAGGGAAAGTGGCGACCAAAAAACCCCAACTGTTTGAGGTACAGTAATTACTGTATTACAACAAGGAAAGACCAGTCCAATAAATAAAACCATTGAACTTGAATACACGCGCCATTTTATTGGCGTAACGTCACCTGAATCGTAATTTCTTTTCGAGTCCCACCATGATTCAAGAGGATCGGCCTTGCGCGGTTGCACAACCACTGGGCTGGTCAGTCAGACGTCATTTTAGTATACGTGACCTGACTTCTGTTTTACACAAATGAGCCTCTTGACAATCACTATACAAGTTTAGTAGTTGAGAACAGACTTCATAGTCGGTCTTCCATAGATATCTCCAGACAATTAGTTTAAAATTTTGCTCATTTTCAGGGCTTCAATTGAGTCTATAACTATATAAAAAAATACAGACTTCTTAAAATTACTGCATTTTTTAGTTCTTCTAGAAACGAAAAGCGTAGATCTCAGTATTGAGCGACTGTATTCACGTAGTCGTCGTCGTAATTCTTACGAGAGAACTTAGTAAATATTACATCAATAAGACAAACTTTACGACATTCGTTTGTTTTTACGAGTAAAATATTTCAACAAATTCACTGGTCACCGAATAGTGAAGTGATTCTAATGTAGCTAAAACCTTAACTCGATCCAAATCAATAGAGACCAACTGTATTAATTTTGCAAAAATCTTAAAAATAAATTCTTAAACCGGTAATATGCAAGTCGATATATAAACCTTGGTCGGTATTGCAACACACTCAGTTCAGCTCTAGTCGCTTTGCCGCTTGGAACGGGCGTTCGACGCCTGCCACGGAGAGAGCGAGAGAGTTACTCGGCGATTTGATATGTGATTTTTTGTGTTGTGACGTAGTGACAATCTTATCAGTACTCGCATGTAAATAAACAATGGATGTTAACAGAGTGGTAAGTTATAGTCTATTTAAAAACGATTTAAATAAATAGTCAAATCCGATGAATCTGTTACCTGAAAATTAATGTCACTGAAAATGTTTGCATGCTGTATTTTATGAACCATATAATCGTGGTGGTATAATACATCACTAAATCATCATCGTCATTTTGATCTTTCATTAATTTAAACTTTTTAAGAATAGTATTTTCTTTTTTAAGTGCAAATGAGTTAAATTCATCATTTAGTTTAAACATAAAAGGCACTCGAGTGGCCCAACTAAGATACGGATATATAATTAACATAAAACTTTAACGGATAATTTATTCACTTTATATATTTTTTACTATTAATTCTAACCATTTATAAGTAAAAATGTCGCTCCGTTGTTTCCGGCTTCATTAAAACAATAACTTAATTTTTATTTAAACTTCATATGCAAATTAATATAATTACTAAATCGTAACTTGAAAAGTTGAAGAAGAAAACATTGAATATCATAATATATTATGAAATATGATGAGCCGCACTAAAAAAACATATTGGTTCTTATAAACATGATTTGCAAATGACCTTAATTGGCAGCTCAAAATTCCTCAATTTAATTTGCTTAAGTGCAAATATAATAGCTTTCTGTTGTCCGTTTACTTTTTGCTCAAATAAAAAATCTTATTGAAGTTTTGTATAGAGCAACTTGATTGTGGATGAAGACGATACGGTCTAGACTTTTTGTACAGATTAAAAGGTTTTGGTCTTTCCCAGAACGCTATATTATTTGAAAAAAATGATGTTTCTTTCAACATAGCTTAGATCTAAAAAGTCATAAAATAACCTGCTGGTTTAGATGACAAGGTTAATGCCAATCCCCCTACATGAAGAATATATCCACCGTGTTACAATTTAAAATTAGAACATAAAATTAAATAACTTAATATCACATGACTAACATCACCGTGCACCCAGCAACACATACCATATATGTATTTATTTGAATACCGGAATGAGCAACAATCTAAGAATTTTGGCGTCGCTATTAAATTTTATCATATCCGTCTCTTGTTTACCAGAATTTATTTAAATTATTTTGTTTCTCGTGTCTACATACCAATGCCGCTAATAATAAAACTAATGAGAATTTAAAATCAACTTTTTTTAAGTTTTTTATTTGCCTTAAAATCATAAAATCTTGCCCATAATGTTGGGTAAAAATATTTAAGGATTGAGAAATATTTGCATTATGTGTGCAGCTTAGAAATAAAAATAAAATACAGGCGTCCTCGTCTAAGTAAAATACTCAAAACAACCCAAAATTGTTCAATAGCCCTTATACTTGTATAGTCATTAAAAACAGCTCATACTTTTGACATTGAAGACTAAAGTAACAACACTTATAACAAAGTGATAGTTCGAACAAGACGCTTGTTAAAGCCGAAATAATTGGTGCAGGGACTGGAGGCACGACGCGCGGCCTTCACATTTCACTACACCCGGACTTAGCACATCCAGGGCATTGCCCTTATATCCTTTAAATGAAACCTCACGCTAAGGACTCACGAAGCGGTTTGCATCCGAGCCCGCCGCGGTGGCGGTTTGGAAGTTTAATTTCAAAACTTACAAGACCGGAGTTTTGTGCGGTTACGCAGCCGCCGCGGTTGCGATTATCGCCCGCAAACTTGGCGGTTGATTATCGCAATACGGGCGGTTACTAATAGCTGCCCACTGCGGTCGCCCGCCAACCGATCGCGGAGCGCGCGGGAGCAATCCGCCGCGGCTGCGGGACTGAAACCGCTCCCGCCAGAACAAGATGACCGCCGGTGCAGCGGGACCCGAAAACAATAGCACCCGCGGCGGGCGCGAAACGCGTCATAAAATGTGATTTAATTTTTTACATAAATATCTGTATTCTACAAAGGCTACAGGCCCGCAACCACGGCGGGCGCTGGTGCAAACCTCTTCGTAAGTCCTTTGCGACTCAGTTCCCGATTAGCCAATGGAATTGTAATTACTTAAGTCCAAATACAGAAAGCTAATAAGATGGAGCCTTCTAAGAAACGGCTCATTTACATTACTAGTGACAAAGTCAAGTTTTATGAACTTTAGAATCTCCTTGATATTTCTTTTTTTAAGATAAAAATATTATGGAATCTGTACGTCTTAACATCATATATCAATAGATTCTTAATAATTGGATAGGAATTGGAAAAATTCAATGCAATATGTATTATTTAATAATGTATGAAATACAAATCTACCATTAAAATTTCAATAACCACAAAATAATTGAGCATTTATTTATTGCAAGTAACTTGACAATTTGCTAATCTTTTCAGAAAACACAACTTGGCATTTCCCAAACGATGTCAATGACTATATTATGAAATATTTCAAAGTCCCGTGAATCATTTGCAATAAATAATCTTTAGTCATATATTTTGCATTAATTATATGTTACATAGTAACTCATCGGTCACTTAAGAGAATAACTAATTTACTTAATGCCTCAGAAGCCCTTTATAACATTATGTAGGTTGTTTTTGGGATCGTCCCTTCCAGTCAAAGAAATACACCGTCTTAAAAACATCTATACTAATATTATAAAGTACGTAAGTATGTTTGTGATGAATTGGCTTAAAAAGTACTGGACTGATTTCAAAAGACATTACACCATTTGAATGCTACATTATCACTGATTAATATAGGCTATAATATTAACATAAACATCAAAAAAAAATTAACAAAATAAATGCCCACCCCCGTGCGATGCCGCTAGACATAAACATAATTTAAGGACTAGTGTACATAGATGTCTATCAAAAAAGTAGATATGTTAACCTTAGTGCGAATTTACATTGTGACCGTGAACTAACGCGGTTTATGTAAGACCATGTCAATAACACTGATTTATCGCTTATTTTATTCAAACATTTGTCCTTGTCAATATAATAACATCGTTAAAAAATTAGGAACTGCAGTGTTGCAGCCAGGTGGGCACAGAATGAATCATGCTAGAGATTAGCGATTGCTCAATGAGTTTTGTTGAATGTTCCGTGTCTATAATTTATGGTTAATCTTGCTTTTAAAACCAGAACAAATAGTGCTAGTATTATATGTGCTAGTTACAGTACTATAACAGCTAAGCAGATTTTGATAACCAAAATAAAATCATAAACATAGTTGGCCACTACCAAGGCAAGGTGATTCCTAACTTTGGGTCTACGCCCCAACAGGGGCAATTCGAAGATTTATAAAGATTTTAATCTCAGCTTTTCATAAGTATAAGGGGCATAAAAATTTTAGACAGGCTAAAGTGGAGCACAAAAAATGTTGGGAGCACTCTTTAAAGTTATTACAATTAACTTCTACACACATTGCAACTCTATAAAAAAAACAATTGACAGTCTCAAATGAGTTATCTAAAACTTTTGTACACTTACGTTTCGCATTCATTACATTGAGACGGATGTCCCGAAACATATCCGTGATGTGTGTAATTAGGTTTAACCCGAACAAAACGATTCACGATGTGCTCGTTAGAACCTCTTAAATAAAAAGATCTCAAACTTTGAAATGATCGGAACCACACAGATTTTGACATTACGAAATTTTGCACGTCAATGACAGATGTGACGACACAACTCAAAGGTCATTGAGTTTTGGGACATAAATATTTCTACTGATTCACAACATCATTAACATTCATTTATATAACCTTATCAATTTTCATTAGAATGACGTTTTAGGTATGCTATTTAATTACTAACCGTTTAGATATCTAGGAAGAGTATTTATTTCCAGGTTTGGACGACTGGCTATTAAACTTGAAATAAATTTAGCGTTGGCTAAACTTATTCCAAGTTTTAAATAGCCAATTAATTTAGCATTCTAATGCTGAGAGAATATTTAAAGAAGATTTGGGTTTATTTGTTACAAACATACACAAATATAAAAATACAAATACTTCCTATTTATCCTAGTATCGAAAACTGTGAAATATTCTGTACAAACATTAATTAATACTTTTAAATATTATCTTAGACTGTGAAGATTACTTCTATCTAATTTTAATTTTATGTCATTAATTAAATTATAATAATAAACAATATATGATCAGGCAAAGGAAAAAAAAAACTATTTGTTTCCTTTTATCACCTTATCTGCATTTACTTGACGTCTCCTTGACAACGGTGGTTTCAAATAACTTAAATATTAAAATGACTTATGTGGCACAGTAGGGTAGTCGGAATTTGGAACGTAGGTTTATCGTCAAAAACAGGTTTAAAAGAAGGGCACAGCATGAATTTCGCAAAATATTTTTCACATTCTTTGTATGAAGCTAGAACGGTTATTTATAAGTATTTAAATAGTTTTAAGACAATAAATTGATGAATTATAAATCAGTCACGCTTTTAAAATCCGACAATCATAAAATCTTAGGATTTCCGGATAAAAACATTTGCATCAAAATTAAAATATTTTGTTTAATGTACGGTTAACAACACTCTTCCTATCCTTGACCTACAGGTAGTCGTCTCATAGAAACTCATTTTTTATCTGTGCACTGGGATAGAAATTTTACGTCCAAGAATCTAAATAGATTAGATATATCTGATGGTGATTGGTTACAGACACTATAATCGCTATTAAATCATGATATTACGCGAAAATTCGTTCGCCTTTCTCGTCTAGTCCCTTCCAAACCTTCCGATTCGTCGTCTATATAATAAAGTTAAAATATATAAAAATAATGACGACGCGACCTTAGTCTTAATTGACACATGTTGGTATTTATCAACCAGTTAACATGATAGCCAGGAAACGTTGTTCTATTTGAAAAAGATTTCAATCCGTCAAGGCAAAATGTTTTTGTATACAATTTGATACTCGAAAACAACAAGCTATATTAGATAAGTACACAATAGAACTTTTGCTTCCTTGTAACTTGATATCGTTACTAAGCTTACATTAAATTGTGTATCCTTGTAATCGGTTTTTTAATTTAAGTCATTCTTCGGTCCATAGTAAAACCCAACCCTCGTAGAATGCGTTCCCGAGGACTGTACTGATGAGGTACTGCCATAGTACAGCTGATATAGTAGGTACATCCCATTCGACTGTTAGTCTGAATAGCACAGACCGAAGCGAACCCGCTTCGGCGGTATTATCGTTAAATACATTACGATTTCGGCGACAAATTCATCGTAAGAAAAACTCGTCACAATATAAAGTAGATATTTTTTATAGAGTATAAAAACAGATCGATAAACATAACAGGAGATTGAATACGTCAAAGCGTGACATCACCATTCGTAAGAATCCGGATGAGTTCCCAACCCATCACGGCCACTTTTTCTAATCATCCCACTCAATAACGTACGTGCTATTAGCGGCTAATTGATTATGACGTTCGCGTACAAAAAACAAAACAATTATTTTCATCTCCATAAAATGATGTAAGAACATCCGTTTTAATGTTTATTCATTGTTCGCATCCATAATTCAAGATCATCTAGACCTCGGCCAGAAGGCGAAGTCGAAATAAAATCTGTGCACGCGCATATTTCTATAAAATTAAAATTTATAGCGAGGCTAGATCATCTTCATTGTCAGTCGAGCTAATGATTTGCATTGACATGATTCCTGTTAGCATAAATTTAGTTCAAGGACGGCTATAAGCATAGTTTGTGACCAGCGTGTACAATGAGTTATGTCCTCATGACGCTCATAAACGATGATTGAAACTACTTGTGTCGTCTTGCAATTGCATTGTTGAAATGCCTATATACGAACATATAACGCGGCGCACGCGACTTGCGTATCATTACGCTTGTATATAGAGCGTATATGGTAAAACACTTTTACAAAGGGAACAAAAATCACTCAAAGAACTTTCTCGTGATATTGCATTTTTAATATGGACAATTTTCATTTTAAACTTTCATTCTTAGAATTAAGACGAAGTACGAATTAAATATGAGGTTGTCAAAATCAAAAGGCATTGTGACATTTGCATCACCGAAAGTGTTCTGAGAATTTGCAGCACACTTTCTCCAAAACGGGGCCAGACTAGCTCGTTAACCGATTATCATGGTAATTGTAACAAGCATTGTTTTGAGAACCTGCTTAGGCATTTCTAAAGCAAACAATTTATTTATTTTTCAGCTAACAGGGATTAATCCTTTTCGTTTTTGTAAAGACCCTATTACTAAAAAACAAAATGATTTAAAAATATTTAAATTTAACGTGCTAATTTAATTTTATAAGCTAAAGAATACAATGAAATTGCTTGGAAAGTGGACCATATATATCTGTCGCTAATACGTGTTCATTAACATACACACGTTATAAAGGACCATCGATGATAGAGTACACTTCGTCGGACAAGTATAAGGAAAGACAAGAACGCTGGTGTGGGTGCCTTTTTGAGATATTCAAATTTATTTAGTCATTCATTTTGGACAATAAATTTTGCCAAGAATTATATAAAATGTGTAATGTGTATACAACGATTGCCGATCGTTTGAGATATTATGCCTAATTTGTGTTGATCCCTATAAATTTTTACATTTATCGCTGGATTGAAAATAATGGACGTACTTACTTACGTAGCATGAAGGTACTTAATGCTTATAAAATATAAAATTCTTTGGTATATGGTAATAAAATTATTGGCAAGATCGGTTGGGATGATTACTATACTTACATATGAAATTTACATGCAAACCCGTAATAACGCGCCCCCTTCTAGATCGAGCCAACCATAAAAAAGCCGTGTATTTCCGAATTTTCTATACCATAAGAGTGGATAAATTAAGAACTACCGCCATACAAATATTCATAGCATTACAAGAAAATATCTTTGACATAGGTACTTCGTAATTAGATACTAGGTTAGTCAAGAGTTAGTAACTGAACTCCCAAGTGTTATAATAACATTACGTAACATTCACTATATGGCAGCATTGCATAAATGTTTGTGGGACGGAAAGCAATCGTCATTACATATTAAAAAAACTAATGTTACCTAAGTTTACATCCGCAATAAGTTTTTATCTATAAGCTTTTGAATTGTGTCGTTAAGAATCATAAAAACAACATTCAATAAATGCATTTCATTCTAATTTTTCAAAAAAATAACGTAATTCTTAGTATTTTTTTTTTGGAAATCCTCCGACAATAGCAAGGAAAGCTAAAGCCTATTACATTTGTTACTTTAGACTACATATAGATCACTAAAAGTGCTTAAATGATGAACACCTGCAATACCCAGGCGTAAAAAAAGTTGCATTTTTAAAGAATTTGGTACGCTTTTGAAAGCTTTTATGGGTAAGAGTCTCTCTTCGATATAATACAATCCAGTAAATTTAGACGTAATCAAAAGTCATAGTAGCTAACTTAGAGTCGACGTTAACTCCCTATAGTAGCAGGTTTATATTTCAACATCAAACACCACTCCATCAAACGCCTTACTTAAATGATTAGACCCGACGGGATTCAGCCAGCCGGTGTCTTTGCAATCGGACTTCTTTACCAACTTGTCAAAGTAGGTTTGTTTGTATGATGTAATATGCCGTGATCACAATAACCGTTATTGGCAGAGGCGTAGACGAGTTACATGCAATTAGATTCGTTAAGATTTGATTGCATAATTTATAACCGGTGTTTTGATCTAAATACACTTATCTACAGTTAGAACGCAATTTACATAAAATAAAAAATACAGCACCCATATTAATTTTATGTTCTATTAAACAATGAGAAATAGGCGACAATTTCCACTAGATATACTCTCACCCTAAACATTGTTCATAAAAAATAATTCTAATTGCTGTGTTAGAACTCAAGAGATAATTATGCATAATGTGGCCTTACTATGCTTTTTTGTTAACTAAGCATAAAGTAATGTATTTTAAGTTCTGTAGAAAAATGGGTCTACATAAGTTTTTAGCTGAGGACTTTGCCATAGAAATAGGAATTGTACGAGTTCCTAGCTCATAGCAATTGTCACGTGTATAGCAGATAATTACATATTTACTAAGACGAGAATCACCAACGTGTTATAGCAACGTGTGCAACTAAATTATCAGGCCTAGACAGACATCCGCCAACAATCACGTGCCAATATAATGAATGCATTATGCATTGGTAGTAAAACACACCATCTTCAAATGCATCAAAATCAATAAATATAAAAAAAACATGTAAGACTGCTTCGTGATCATTATTTCTAATAATCTATATAAGCCTTCTGTGGCTGACACGCGCCGTCGACTTTTTGGGTCTGAGACATGCCGGTTTCCCTACCATGTTTTCCTTCACCGTACAAGGTATGGTTAAATGAACTAATCAAAAGTGCATTGGAGCAGACACGGGGTTCGAGCATACTTAGGGATGAGACCACACTCAAGTCAACACGATACAATACTTCTCTTTATAACTCAACTTCTCGACTCATTTACTTGAGACCGATTGACACAGCAGGTTCTTCTAACACTATGATGACGTACCTAATAAGGTTAACGAAAACAAATTATCTCTATTTTTCTCATTCTATTATTGAATTTCATCGTCGTACTTAAACTAGGCGAAACACTTGTTCTAAACTTTGAATAGCGAAAGTTTAAGGCTTTGCACAAAGTACAATCGTATAGATCACAACCGGTTATTTGCAAACAAAACCTCGCATGATATCCTCATTGTAATTGCATTCTATTAATTTAAATATACATTTTAAGCCTATTAAATAGAAATTTTGCAAATAGGTATGTTTGGCACACAATAAAGTTATAAAATTCGATATATTAAATAAAACGCCTACGTTTTTGTGCGAAAGCGTATTTAGTAGTAACGCTAATATCAAGTATAAAATTAGGTATATTAATCGTTGCAATGTTTTTGAATTAGCATCGAAATATGTAATAAAAAATCTTGTGATTTTTTAAGCAACCTAATATTTTTGTTAAAGCATAGGTACCGTGCAAACTGAAATACACGTAATACGTAACAATACAAGGTACCAAAATAATTTACCATAAACGTACACGGCTTAAAGGTCTATCCATCATCTTATCAAAAGAACAAAGGTTTACGAGTCCATGAGAGCAAAAACAACTAAAATTGTGTCTGCGGAGGCCGGCAAAGATAAAGAGATCGCGAACCTTGAATATTGTCTGACAAAATCAATCGGACGACTTGACCTAAAAATGAAATTCATGTAACATCACAGCGTTAATCACGACTGAGAAATAAAGCATTTCATGAGAAATTTGTAATATTTAGATAGTATCTATAACCGTTACACAATTGACGTCTCCATTATTCCTACCGTTTAAGGGATGACAATTGTATGAAGAAACGTGACCTAAAAACAAGTATGCACTATCATACGCTATTGAATCGTCAATTGTATAATAATTTTCAAACAAAATCTACAACAGTTAAACTTGAAGGTCACACTAAAAGTTAATCACATAGGCAGAAATGTTAGTTTTTTATAGCTTCGCTTTGTCATTCGGGTCACCTTGAGACCCTTATTCTATAACCATATAAATCATTTCAACACGCTACATTGCAGTAGATTCCCGCAAAAACTTGCTTCATTTAGCAGAGAAGAAATTTCAAGTGACAGACGCCTTGTGAACATTAAGCAGCAGTAATACACTACATGCACTTTATTTATCATAACAAAACAAATGTAACATATTTCGGAGCGAGTCTTACAACAGCTTGCCTTCCGAGATACGAATAATAGTTCGTAGATAGACTAATGCAATAACAGCGTCATGTATTTTACTTTTTATTTTTTTAATATTTTATTTTTTAATCTAAAACCAGCCAGTATATCCCTGGAAAGACCTTAAATAAAAACTTATGCAAATTTCAGATTACAACGCACTGGCACATACCGAGGCCGTCCTTATCTAGTGCGGGCAGTATCAATGATTCCCGCTCTAGAGGCGGCTCCGCCTCCAGCCAAGGCTCTTCTAGTAATCACAGCACACACGTAAGTCTCCAATTAAATCATTAATTTGGTGTATTTTGTTTTAAAACAAATGACTATCTTACGTGACCGTTAGAGCAACACATTAAAGTTCAGTAAAATATAATTTTAAACTATTTCATTAAAGGCGATCCGAATTAGCATTCAGTACTCGGGAAATTCAAATACAATAATTAATCATGAGAATTCAAAATATCATGGAAATAATCTTGTTGTATCAGTACAAAATCCTCATCGCCTTCGTGTCGCTTAGCGAAATTTTAATATAATCTTGGCCGACTCTAACACTTCGATTGTAACGCTTAACCAAAGCTTAACCAATTACTTTTTTGTTGATATATCCAACGTATTTATTTTCTGTTTTTTTGTTATTGTATAGAGATGTATCTGTTTTGTAACCTTAATAAATAAATAGATTGATGAAAAATATACAAATTAAAAAAAATTATTATATAATTATAAACAGTAGCGCATACATTTTCCAGTCTGGGACTCACATTTCTGTTTTATATTTTGTCAATCAAATAGGCGATTAGTTGATGAGCCGCCTGTGCATATGCCGGCGACTTTTTGGATCTAAAGCAGGCCGGTTTCCTCACGATGTTTTCCTTTACCGTTTGAGCGAATGTTAAATGCGCAATTAGAAAGTCCATTACTGCAAAACGGGGAATCTAACCTACGACCTCAGGGATGAGCACGCTAAAACCACTAGGCCAACACTGCTCTCAATAAATATACAAATTAAAAATGCATTATCTCCTGCTCGGAATTATAAGAAGCAAAGAATCAAAGACGAACTTTATAGTTCAGACTATAGGTATACGATGAATTATCTAATCCATCTATATTGTTTCAAAGTTTACGTATAATTATTCTGAACGATGAAAACAATCCGGATATAGATAAATGAACGCGGATATAAAGATCATATTATGTAATATTCATCATCTACTGTTATAATACTGATGCAAGAAGCCTTGGAAAGGCATTATAACATTTCTATTTAGGTTGCCAAAATGCCGATTACGATTCGAGTCTGTATTAATTAAACAGTAAATTTATCGAAAATTATAATGTTATGTAATACGTAGCTCTTTCAAAATCCTCATTTATAACAGTGTCTTCGATTTATATTTTTTCGCAATTTATTAATACAAATAATTAATGGGATGTGGAAGAAATTGATATCAACACTTTTGGACTCTATTGACAGTCTCTCGGCCACGCTTCCTGAAAATATCTCGAAAGGTCGCCTTACGTAAATATTATACGTTTAGTTAACTAGTATATAATAAAGATTTATATAAATTTAACGACCCATATTTATTATCCAATGTCCTACGATCCAGTCAAACCAAAAACTTTATAAATCGAAAGAAAATACATCTTTTACATCACATCACTTATCAAATAGTCATCAGAGTTAAGTTTTGAGTTAGTGAGAGAGAATGTTACCTCTTCACTCGTGCCACATAGAAAATAAACATTACAAAACATTCTATGTCAAGTGTAATGAAAATGAAAGCTATAAACATACCAATATTTGATTATATTATTATTTGCAGAGCGTCTCATCCGGATCACTTCTTCTAACAGCTGCACACCTAGTACAATTGAATGGAAATCAAAACTACGAGCAGGTACCAAGACCTGCCTTTACCAACGTAGTATCGATCCCAGAAGAAAGTGTCGATACACTATGGAAGGACGTCAAACGGGGCTCCATACCGGAACAAGACTCAACATCACTAGCCAGCTCCACCCACTTTACAGTGGTGAATGGTTTTACGAAACATCGACCGACGAAGGAGCCAAAAACCTGTTGCTGCAACCAATCCCATCAGATAACAGTCCTAGTCATTTGTATGACAATTCTGTTCTCTGCTTGTATATTGGCCGCCATATGTTTTGTTGAAAGTAAGTATACTCTATTTGAGTTTGATATTGGATGGAAATTACTGACAGTACCGTCAACGTCGACTGAATCTTATTCAGATTTTTGTATTTTACCTAAGTCATCGTAGGTTAATGAAGATGTAGAATGCTTACGCGCGATCCCAAGATACCCCAACAGTGACTTGATTGGTGGGAGGGGTTTAGTGGGTAGGGCTTTTAGAGCGAGTCCCACACTCTGTGCGGAAATGCATTCCCCTTAATAAAAAAAAAAGCTTAATAAGGATAGGATTTAACAGTCAAGTATTACGGTCTTATTTAAACTACAAGCCTGAAGAACTAATTTTACAAAGTACCATAAGATTGATTATTCCACAGCTGAGAGAAACCAAAACATTTATTATAAAAAATAAAATATGTTTATTATGAAATATACTCATCAGCAAAGAAGACAGAGGGAGTATGCCGAGAGAAAAAGCCGGCGTTAAAATCTCTCGGTACTCTTAAAATAGCAAAGCATCGTACAAAATGACTATGGCAGACAACACTTAATTGAAAACAAATTTTATTAATAGGGGCAAACATTTATTTTCATAATATCAAGATTATTAAGGACTTTTCAATTTTTAACCAAATCACGATACAATATATTCAACATTTAGATTATCTAAGCATTTCTTTCGAATGTAAATGTTTGTTCACCGAGCGATTTCTATCCAAAAGGTGAAGGAATTATGTTACATGCCAATAACAACCTTGACAAATAGACATGAACTCAGGTAATACCATGTATTTCAATTATAATCATATAGGTGGGGCAAGCATGGTTAACACACCCTTGAATGATATTAGCGCTGAAGCATGAGAATTAAACTGTTAACAATTGTTAAAAAATTAAACCTGGATAAGTTGGTTTTCAGATTTTAACTACTTTGAGGATAATACATAAATAAATATATAAAGTATTCATAGTGAAAGTCAAAGTAAATTAATTTTTTGCAATTAGACACCCTAAATTGGTACTTTTGAACGTTAAATTAAATATAAAGATGATTTTAGCTGCCGTTTCGAAAAGGTAGTTTAATGTAGAATGGGCAATGGAGTTTCCACACTTAATTTTTTTTTAAAGAATTTTCAATATTTGTATATATTAGTTAAATAATTATATGTGAAGGCAATATACTCCTAGAATAGAACTACTTACTATACAGGTCTATTATTGTATTGTTAGTTTACATGTTCATCACATATTTACAAATATCAAAACTATAGAATATTATACATTAAAGAGAAATAAAAAAAACAATAAAACAGTATGTGAGATAAAATAATAATTGTATTTTACGTCAAAACTTGAACCGACATATCGGCTGGAATTGCAAATGCTTTAACAAATTTTTTTTGTTTCAGTGCGAATGCGAAGAGAAACCGGAATGTACAAATATTCTTAGAGACGGTTAGAAAGCATTCAATCGACGAATTAGTTATAGTTATTTATAATAGTGAGGCTATTATATAAGTAATTGCTGGAAATTTCATTAATTAATTGAAATTGTATTTTGATGCTTTAATTAAGCATATTATTTAAAAATAAAAGAAATCGGCCACATAGATATACAAACAAAAGCTTTTATAAAATCACTTCAGAAAGCTGTTTTGTCTTTTGAAATAACAAAACACTCTCGATAGAACGTTAATAAAGATTTGATACACCCAATGAGTGGAACTTGGTAATGTAAAATACCAGATATAAGAAAAACATTTTCATGATTCTATAGACACCTATTTTTTTTTTGTATACATAAGTATAATAAGAAATCTGTCTCGGTTTTTAACGCATGGATACGATCTTAAAGACGATTGTCTAATTATAGTTTAGTTGAATTAATTAGTGCAATAATTAGTTACGTCGAGTAACTGGTATTTAGAACAATTCAGTGCTCAAATCACATTCTAGTTAAGTAAATTATTAAAAGCAGATATCTGTGATTATATTTACTATGTTAATAAAAGAATAGTAGACATTAAATTTTTTACAATAATCAGATAGAGAATTAAACATGTGTTTTAGTAACCCTATTTCAAGCAATTTAAAATTCGAACGCACCTGTGGCTACCATATATACGATGGCCCTCGTTCATGATAGTTTCAGGGTTGTACTCACTTTAAAGGTGCAGAAATGTATCTACATACCATTAGGTAACATAACTTCAAAAATATAAATATATAGAAATATAGAGAACTTTGAAAAGTATATTTTAAAAATACAGTCAAAACAATTTACGACGACATCGTTAAGAATAACATACCGGTTATATTGACCAAATTCAATGATCCTGACTGAATATATATAAATATATTATAGAAGGTCTTCACAACGTCATCGGCTACGACTATCTTTACGATGAAATATGAGTACTCCCTTCGATGTCGTTATAACAGATTTTTACTGTATATGCAACTGTTTCGATGAATATAACATATATTATCGTAAATCAGTTTCGTCTACGTATTACTGTAGCCCTACTGTAAATTTGATAAAGTATTCAAACTCAAATACGCGAAACATAATATAAATTGACACTAGTATACAGACTATATCATGCAAATTTCAATCATGACACAGACGTGTCAAAACACGCTTATTTTTAATATTTACAATACGAATAGTGTATAAACGCAGACGAATTAGGAAGGTGTAAAACTTCTTACAGAATACCAGTGAAGATTGAATAAATCAATGTAAATATTTAGCACAATTTTTTCTTAGAAATTACCTTCTTATATGTAGGTCCCAGTTAAAGATATTTATAATCTGTGATAATTAAACACGATAATACGTAAGGTTTTTTTTTTTATTTCAACCGTATCCTCTAGTCTTTAAGTCCCAAAGCCAAAAGTAAAAAGCCAAGTGTTCGACTCCCAGTGCGATTATTATTTTCCTATGCTGTATTTCATCGTAATTCTTAGGGAATTAATTAGTACTGGTCGCTTGCTTTCCCATATGAAGGGGCTTAAGAGGCTTCTCATATAACATTCTGTGTACATTCAAAATAAACATTTAGCCAATAACCTATGTCATGTCATGGAGGCAAATGGCGCAAAAGAAAATTTTTGTATATTTGTTGAAGGAATGAATGATTTGAAAAAAAAATTGTTGATGGCAACATCACCTAATGAACGACTTACTTTGGAATTAAAGATATTTTAGATATTAAAAATATAGGTTTACTTAGTTAAATTATACGCGATTTTAACAAAATAATCAAATACTACCAACAAATTGATTTAAAGTGAAAAGGTTTTTCATTAGTGTAAATAAATTACGTAAAAATCAGGTTTTTCATATTTTCTCGACAACACAACGTAAAATCATGATTATGAAATAACCAGACTAGATTTGTTACATTTCCCGAATATGCTGGTTATAAATTATCTTGTGCCAAGAAAGAAAGTAACATAACTAAAAACAATGTAATTACATATCTAACGCTCTCTATATAATTAAAAACACCAACTGTTAACTTTAAATAAAATTACAACTACAAGTGGTCTTATTTGATGAACTCGTTAGTTCCGATTTGTACCACAAGATTTTTGACAGCTAGTACGCCTTGAACACACAACGTACATTTTTATACAAGCGCCACCTATCGGCTTTATTAGGAACCAGAATAAATAAATATTTATTCTTAAACATACATTGTTATCTAAAGATTTTTGTCATATTTAAGAGATTAATTGATGAATAATTAACAGCGCTATACTGGCTGTATTTCGTTTTAGTGCTGCCGCAAGGGCGTGAATAATACAATTCTTTGAAATCACAAATTCACAATACACATTGTTTAACAGCTTACAACAAACCTATCGAAATGCAAATGTGTGTCTGACCAGGTTGAATTTAGACATCTATACATGTTTTAATTTAACTTTTTCTGTTAATTGTATGTTTTATGAGGCTCAGATACAGTTGTAGAGTTAATTGTAGAGAGCTGCCCATAACATACCCTCATACTTGCTGGCAACAGCATGCACAAGTAAAGAAAGGAGTATGAGAGAATTTTTTTTTTTTATCATCTTTCCTTTTTGACATTATTTATTTGTTCTATAAAGAAATAAATATTTTTTAAAGTTTTTTAAAACTATATACCAAGTACAGTATATTTTTATTCATAGAATAATCATAAACACATTAATTTTGGAAGCTGTTATTTCAAAGATAAAATCCTATTTGAAAAATAGGTGTTTCAATGAAAAAAGGTATAAACAAAATGGAGCATAAATTTTTAGCATTAGAACTAATATTTTCTATGAGTCACATACACATAATATGTAGGATCATAGAACCTCAATTCTGTGTGACTTAATAGATATTTTAATGGCTTTAAAGCTTAAAGCCATTAAAATAAGATTACTTACCTCAACCTCTTCCAATGTTTGTGTCCATCTGTAATTTTCTAAGTCACATCCATTGCCAGAATTAGGTTTTAACTTGTTCTTTTCTTTGGGATCATCTTCTTCATCTGGTACAGTGGAAGTTTCCGGATCATTTGATGCACTATCACCACTGCCATCTTCTTCCTCTGCGCAAAAAGTGTGAATTGCAAGACAGATAAAGTGTGTGCAGGTCACACAGGTGATTTTTCTCAAGTTCTTTGCCTTCTATGCCAGACTCATAAGGTTAATGTTTGTGCAAGAGACATGACAAAAGTTTTAGAACTAGTAGAATTCTCTACCTGAACTTTAATAGAAAAATATTTACAGCAGTTTATCTATATCATAAGTTTTTTTTTAAGATATACCTTAAATTATTGTATGTCATGTATCTGTAATACTCACTGCTTTGTTTATTTTTTTCTAGGTCATTTTGTAAGTTTTCTGCCTCCTGATCAGTTAATTCAGTAACAGTTGCTGGTTCAAAGTCTTTAGCTAGACGTTCTTGTTCTTTTTTCTGTTGAATTTCTTTAAGTCTCTTTTCAGCTTCCAGTTTTTCTCTTCTTATCTTCTCTTTCTCCTCTCTAGCCTTAGCGGAATGTTTGTAAAATGTATCTTTAACCACCTAGACGAAATATATAAATTAATAAATTTGAAAGTGTACATAAAATTATTTTAAATTAGAATTAAATTATAGAACCTGTCATTATAAAGGCAAACCCTATTTGTAAAAATAAATAAGAAGTTTAGTGACATAAGGAGGCTATGCTATAAGAATTGTTTTAAAACCCAGCATTTAAGATACTGTTTATGCAATATAACATACCTTTTCCCATTCACCTTCCTTTCCACCAACAAAGAAGTCAGTTTTTCTTGCTAGAAATCCTACTATTGTATCCAATAACTGAAAATTAAAGTTTCTTCTTAATACATGAACTTAATGTGTTAAACATAACAGCCTGACACCAGTTTATTTATTTAAAAATATGTACATACATCTTTAACTCCCCCTTCATGTTGCTGTGCCATAGCAAGAAGCATGGAATCAAATTTTTCAGGATCGTGGGTCATTTTAAAGAGGAATGTGTTTTATAATACAAACGAAACTCCTTTTACCTTCTTTTGTTTACAACCTGTAACCATGTGGATAATGTCAAAACAGACCTATTAAAATCTTATTCTGACGGAATTATTTAAGGTAAGACATAAAATACTCACTTCTTATAACTATTTTACCTGATATTCAATTTAGAAAATACCGGCTTTATTATTTTGCAATTTATTGCTAATCGGAATGCCGAATGGTTCTAGAATTTAGGAAATTCAATAGAGTATAGACATTAGACAGATCATAGAATAAAGAGTACAGTAGACTACAGACAGATAACAGTGGTACGACTAGGGCCGCTATACGAATTTGATTTGTAAATTACATGACAAAAAAGTAGCTACAGAGAATGAATATCTCAGAAAAGAAGAAGAAAGTCTCGAATTTTTATATTAAAATAGGCACGTCTCTCTCATGCCTAATTAATTTTTAATTGAAACTAAATATTCATAAATTATGTACTCAACATATAATTGCAGACTATAGTTATTTTTTTTCAACTCACTGTCTCAGTTATTATTGACAACATAACTTAATTTCGTTTTGTGCTGATGATGTGATGTGGATGTTACAAAAGAACCTTACTCTTTATAAATTGATATTTTTTTCCAACTTGTTTTTGGCTTGTTATTGGTGCTGACTGCTGACTAATATGTTCTGTGATAAAAGCCTGTGGTAAAATGTTTGTAGTCCATGGCAAAAAGTGAAAGAAGACTGTGTCACTGGAGGTCATGCACTTTATTTTTAATTTATATTATTTACGGTTTTCCTATTAATTCCATTAAGTTATTATTTAGACGTGTTTCAATAAATTAAAACATTTTAATGACTGTATCATTATCTATGTACATGTCTCAAGAGGTATGTTATTTAACAAATATTTTGTAATTGGAGTTGAATTTTATTCACTGAATTATATTTTTAAATTTCCAGCTTTTTGCAAACACAACATAGCAATGGCAGATCAGTTTTGTTTACGTTGGAATAATTTTCAAACTAACATCGTAAGTGCTCTGGATTCCCTGAAATGCTCTGAGGATCTTGTTGATGTGACACTTACTTGTGAAGGCAGAAATATCAAGGCCCATAAAGTAATACTGTCAGCGTGTAGCCCGTACTTTAGGAATGTGTTCAAGGTGAATGACTTGGGAGAATATAACCTTCGCGTCTATCTGTACTAATAATATTACTAATGCATTAGGCTAGCAAGGCATTATGTGGGTTATATGGCCAACTGTTTGAATATATATATATTTTTAGGAGAACCCATGTCAACATCCTGTTATTATTTTGAAAGATGTCTCTGCTGATGACATCCTGAGCTTGTTGTCTTACATGTACCAAGGAGAAGTATTTATTGAAGAAAGCAAATTGTCTTCCTTTTTGCACACAGCAGCATTATTACAAATTAAAGGATTAACTGGTGTGACACATCAGGTAATAAAACATAATTTTATTTTATAAAGTTGCAACGAAGTATCACAACATTATTTTCAATGCTAAGTGCAAAATAGCTAGTCTTCGTGTCATAGATATCAATGAATGTCATCGATATTTTAATCTTCTACAGGTATATGTGTACAGAAATGCTATTTATTTTGTAAGCTTTTCTTAATTTAATTTTCAATTAAATATATTCATTATAACATGGATTATAGAGGTTAAAACTTATGTACAGTACATTAGACAAATCAATATAATATAACCAAAAACTACAATATTTCAGAATGAAGAATTTTCACCAACAAATGCAACAAATAAGCTTTACACCCAACTGACTATATATGCCAAGTCTCATGGAAATGTAACTCACAAGGAAACAAAAGTACCAGCCCTTAAAAAACGAAGAAGTAGCACCTCCGACAAACCAAACGACTTGAATAATGTTGATTATAAGAAAAGCAAGATACTGGAATCATGTGATATTTATAACAAAAATAATGGTTCCCAATTAAAGGTAGACAACCCAATGTTTGGAACTGAAAGTGTTGAACGCAAAGCAGATAAAGAATTTTCAGTTGTAAGCAATGGAAAGAATCAACAGGTAATGTGTCATCAATTTTTTTTTGTTTAACCATTTTGGCTTGAATTGTATTATTTTATTTAATAATAATTAATACATCTGTATTATTGCCACTTTCAGACAGAAGAAGGCCCTATAATTGTGAAAACGGAATGGAATGAAGAAAATAGCTCACCAAATCCTGCTACAACCAGTTCTGATAATGATGAAAGCCTTCCTGCTTATGAAAACAGCATGCTAGCTAGATCTCTACTATCAGGTAATGTATTTAAAATTTAGTTTTACTTTACGTAAACAATTGTACATAAAAATGCACCTAAAAATATAGTATATATAGCACAACAAAAATTTAATACAACAATATTTGTCCATATTAAATGTAAGATACTATTGAATATTCTAAAAATCTTATGCTTTACAGGAATAAATCCATCCAAAAGTGATAAATGCACGAAAAATCTCCCTGGTGAAACACAAAATGCTAATAGAAAGGAATCAAACTCGGAAACTACATTTACACAAAAAAGTCCATTAAAAATAGATGAAACTGTTGTTAAAATTGAAAAACCATCTCCAAAGCCCGATATTGATTATGAGCCAGAAATATTATTGTCGGAGCAAGATTCTAAAGAAAACACATATTCTGAACAGTCCCAAGCCTTAATGATACTCGCAGGTATGTCAGGTCCATTAAATTCTGGTGCTTCGACCTCTCAAAGCGGGCACCAGTCAAATCATGCAGCTATTTGTGGTGACTGTCCACACTGCGGTATGAAATATTCCAATCAATCGGCCTTGAAGTATCATGTGAGATTAATGCATTCAGATCTTACTAATAGGCTGTGTTGCTATTTGTGCCCAAGGTCATTTACTATGCGGGAAACATTCAAAGAACACATGTGGACAAGTCATGGCCAACGGAACTAAATGGTGCTAACACACTTAATGAAAGTATTGATTTGGTGGTAAAATATCTCTGATAAAAATATAAAGAAACAAAATTAGTACAAATTTAACGACATAGTTTATTAATCATTTGTCCAGAAAAGAAAGAAAAATTCTTAATATCTTGCTAAAACTATTTATATAGCATGTTTAAATCACTAAAATTTCTTGGCAAAAACAACTATTTTTGAACAAAGGAGATAGTTGTTTTGACATGTAATATTTTATAATTCTATTCATATCTAGAAAATTAAAGTAATCCAAGTGCCTTCTAAATTAAATGTTTATTACAAATTAGATAATTTAAAAGTAAACTCGAATGGCTTCCAAACATAGATCTAAATGATATCCTAAATGATCTCCGGAATATAATTTGGATGAAGCTCCTCAAATAGACTATAGTGAAGTGATATAAAATTCCTATATTAGACAAAAATATATTAATTGGTGCATAAAGGTTTGATGTTTAATAAAATGTTCAATTATACTTAGATTAGAAATACTGTTGTGCCTTATATACAAATGGTAAACAAATAAACGGTGCCAATTTGTACACTATACAATATCAATTCATAAGTAGTTCAATTAATCATTCATTCTGTTCTTTTAAAAGGAATAAACATTTTTCAAAAGTCACCTTTGTATTCCAACATTGGCGCTATAAGGTATATTTTATTTATAATTTAAACTTTATACATTAAAGTGGTGCTGTAAAGCTCTGTGGTTAGACATTATTCTTCAAAAGTATTTTGACAAGTGATTAAAGGTATTAGCGAAGCGTCACAACAAGTCCGGAAATTAAAAGGCTCTGTAAAAAAAATTATTTGTTAAACATTGCAGCTGTGTTTTATTTTCATGTGGCAAACTTTTTACGAATATCAAGTAATAAATAAATATATATTTATAGTACTGTCATATTGGAATGTTTGTAAATCCTATATAAATTATGGATATTATCACTTTCATTTTTGTTATTATAATTTATCTTACGTAAAGTAGGATTTCTCAGTATTAGAAATTATTAAGAAAAATTATTGTGTTTTGACAATTATGTTTGTTGGTTGAGCAACTTAGAAATAAACCTAATTTATGAAATTATCAGTATTTATAAGTTGTGTAAAAATTATTTTTTCCTGTTTTAAGTAAAAATTATCTGAATAGAGTAATTTCTATTGTGTGGGAAATGCATACATTTAATATAAGTTTTCGGTAGTAAATCTGTATTTAAAATTGAACTAAGCATATTCAGCGGTACTCTGAGAGTACGGTTTTAATAACGAATTATTATAAATATATTTTGAAATGATAACCTATTTATTTTAAAATTTCTTGACAGAATTCACCATATTTCAAATTATTCTATGAAACCCTAAACTCAGACAATCGCTTCAGGAGTCTTATACAAGTAAATTTTTACTCTGTATTTTATCTGTATATCTCAGATGAAGACTTTAGTGATTTATTTTTTACATAGTTGCAACGAATGTCAATAAAAATCAACACAAAAATTACACTTGACTGTTTTGGGTAGGCTAAATAGATACATTTTCGTATTATACTGCCAAGTTATCTACTCTGTGCCAAAAGATCACAGATGTTATTTTTTTTAGTTTTAAGATTGACAAAATACTTGAATATAGACTTAATTGTTTAGTTTAAAACTATGTTACCACTTTGTTATTTCTCAATTTTATTAATAAGTACGCGTATTTTGTTATCTATGTTAAGATATTTTTTTCTGTGGAATGCCATTAGTGAAATATAAATTATTTAAAAATAGTTTCAACTTAGTTTTTAAATTATAGAGAGTAATATATCTAGCTATTTGAATTATAATTTGTCTTAAAATTGAGACGTATGACTATACTGTTGAATTAGATTATCATAAGATTTTTATTTTAAAGTTATGTTATAAATTAAATATTTTGCTTTGATACAATGTCTTTTATTTCTATCTTCGTAACTCACCTCACCATTGGGCGCCGAACGTCAAAATACTAGTGGATCGATTTTTATTTATATAATGTACTTAAAACTAACAAACAACAATACATTTTTCTTAAACAAAACTTTTCAAATGAATTTACATTTTTTATTTTATTTATGTAGACACAGCGCCACCCTTAGAACACGTTCAAGAAACATACTTCACTGTGTACTTGGAACACAAACATAGTAGATCCTAGAAGTGCTCGTCTATCTAGGCCACAAATGCTTGATTATCTGAAATGAAACTGCGATAAGAGTAAAATAATAATTTAACTGAGTTACAAAAAGACTGTACCTATTGTATGTGGCCCAAACAAACGGACTAGTGTCTTAATGTACTACACGAACAAATCAACTTGGCACCTGATTTGGCGAAAATAACACTTGGCGAGGTACCTATTTAACTACGGCGTTTAGTACTGTAACTTTGTAAATACTGTGATTGACCGTTCATATACTCCGGGGGCAACTCTGTGATATTAAGCTGTCTTAATATAATTCTCACTTGAAGTTTGAGTTTCCGGTGGAGTATTATTTCATTGATAAATTTTTTATACAATTATTTTATGGAACTTTCAGTATACATCCAAAAAGTGTATTCGTTGATAATAATACGTAATTAATTAATGAGGTTGTTTTAAGTTGCTTTTTTTTGTAAATACAAACCACATTTTTGTGTTCGTTTGGAACAGCAGATAGTATAATTTTAACCACTGATCATGAAACACGTGGCGGTGTCCATGCATCGGATTGTCTCTCTCCCTAAATTATGGCGAGGGGGCTGATGGCTGGCCATGCGTCATACTCGTGAACGGGTGCTACTTGTGGTGACTGTCGTACTTGAATTCGTGTATGCGGTGATATTAGTTGTTTTTACTACGTATTTGCGTGTTGTTCCCACGAGAATGTAAGTGCGTGCTCCTATTTTAGCATGCCTCCTGCTGATACAGGACAAATCTTTGTTTTTAATTTATTTTATTATTCTTGATTACTCAAGAAGTCATTTGGTATATGATCTTAGCTCCGTACAAACGTTGGGTAAAAGAAAATCCTTGGCGATTCAGAGAAAGCAAGTGGTGGATAGCTTATTGCTAATTCTTCTCTTCCGTTCTACGCCCTTGATTTGAAAACTGGCAGTAAATGTAAATTTACATTTAATTTAATTTTTTGACGTTCATAAGTGCACTAGTTTACCTATATGACTGAGATATTTTGATTTGATTTAAAACAGTTACAATTATAATGAGTTTCATTTCCTCACCGTCACTGCTATTCGATTATATGCATGTATGCTCCGCCTGTCGCCTTGCAAACCTCGCAAACAAATTTTACATATAAGAAACAATTGACAATATAATAAAAACAAATCTTGATTACTTTTTGCCTATATTAATGTAGTTTAGTGTAGGTTTTGAGTTCTATATGTTTGGGTTGTCTGGAAGGAACTGCTTTTTGCCATAAACATATTTACTTTTATTTTACTTTTACCCGGTTATGTGTTATTATGATGAAAATAAAGTGTAATTATTATTATTATTAATGTGCAATGGGAACATAGGCCTAAGCCAAGTGAACACAGTTTTTTATGGATTATTTTCTTGTACAAATTGTAATTCAAGGCGAGTTATTCTTGCTGTATTTAATGTTACTGCTTTTTGAAAGATCTTTAACACAATCTCTACCAATATATAATATTGTACGCTATAAATTAATAATTAATTTATTACGAAAGCATTTGTTTGGATGACTATTATTTTATATTTAATATTAGTATGCGTATGCAGATATAAATCCCGTATGTAAGGTTTTCGATAAGTGAGTCGAGTAACCACATATAATATTGCAATAACTGATATCGACTTGAAAAGTGACTTTCAGTAGACGGTCTAAGTATGGATCGCAGTGACGTATGAAGTAGCTAGATAGTGGATATGTGTAAAGGCGTTCAAGGAAGCCCTTTAATGCGGAGACAGCTCCGGTGGGACGCTATTGATCGTCATCCGTCGTCAGTGGCCGAGTCGCTCCTATTGATTCACCGCAATCTGCATGATAACCCGAGTTTATACAATATCAACTTATCTCTCAAATTAGCCGTTGACTTTTCAAACACAGAGTGCATTTGTTCTTGGAATAGAATAAATTGTCTATGATTACAGATTAGCTTAACAATTGGAGCTTGTAGAATTTTAAATAGCTGAAACAAGTTGTAAATTTGTATGAAAAGTACATAATTAATTTTTTTGAGAAGAATGTAAAATCCGGTTTTTTTTTAATTACGGCTCGTAACAATGTTTAATGTTACTTTACACATATAACTCCTACCACATTAATATTATCGAAATCGTAAATAAAAACCTAAATTTTAGTACATATTATGCCTCATTTATCGGAATACACATTCAAAACGCACTATGCGTCTTCTACACTTCACTATCTTATATACAGCCTAAGCGTTATATAATATGTTGAAATCAATATAATATATAAGTATATGCACCGACACACGTCTAGCCGTGTACTATCAGTACAAATTCAAAGTAACGAATTTTAATAAAACTTACAGTACAATTGCGGCGCGCAGTAAATTGGCGCCAAAATTTAACATTTGACGTTTCATAAACAGATAACTGTACAGTCTTTAGATAACCAAGATCACTCCATTAATTGTCTCGAGAATTACAAAGAATCAATAGAAATGTTCTTTATTGATTGTAGAAGCTGTGTGGTAGTGATTTTCGCGCGCACCTCTATCCATTCGAACATAGAACACTTCATAGGTGATTGTGTCTTTGGCTTAGATGAGTCGATGGCAACAAAAATGCTAGTTTGAGTTATTAACACGTTTTATTTAATAGACATAACTATAATTATTGATGTTAATAAATCCAACTTAAAACATTATTTTGGTCTGTCACGACCAAATCGTTTGTATTCATGATTCATTTGCTTAAGTTATTTTTACAGTAATGAATATCCACCCACTGCTCCATAGATTAAATCACTAGTTCGCTCAAAGTCTATATTTTCTTATTATATATTTTATTAAAATAATTGCAAAACAAACAATCCATAAAGAGTGGGTGAAATGCGCAATCAAAAGTTGTTATGTTTTAGGCGCGTCACGTTATCGTCTGAATAAAATTCACGTGAAAAGTTTGCGGAGACACAGGGTGTAGCCGCATGACGACTGCCAATGTGGGTCACTGACGCCTACGCGTTTAACCTCTCATCAAGGGTCAATAAAAACACCCTTTAAAATTAGCCTTGATGGATTTTTGATAGAATTAAATGCTGTGATTGCTTCAGGAAGAACAGCTGAATATTTTTCAATATGCGGCAAAATGCTTTCTGTATATAAGTATATAAGATCCTTTTATTTTATTGAGTTTTCATTTGTGAAGACTGCATTTGATAAATAAATTAGGTTTACTGAATATTAACTTTAACTTTAAAGTTTCTCGATGCGCAAACTTTTATAAGAACTGAATCAATTCGATTAATTACTTTTAAAATAAAAATTTTGAGTACTGTTATATATTCGAATATTTAATAATATAATAATGTTTTATATTATTCAATATATTGTATAGTTATATTAAAATTTATAAACTCTCACATTGCGAAAATGCCATCACGATAGTAGTTTTAGCGAAAGTGGTCTAATTAATAGTGCAAAGTATCGATTAATTTTACCATGACTAAATATAAAATTTTGTGTAAGAATACAAAGTTTGCGCGCAATATCGTTACAGAGTACTCCTGGCACAAAGGCCTACGAATTACATAGGCCTACGGGCAACGACATAATTTGCCACGAATCTAAACTTTCGCGCTAATGAGTGACAGTTTTTCGAAATTCATTTTAATGATACACTGTTAAATATTTGACGTTGATAATTTATACTTTTAAGTGCAGTTTGAGTGAGGCGTTTATGCTTAAATGCTCGAGTTGAACGTATGATCGCAAGGGATTTACCTCTATAGGGTGAATAGTCTGCGCGTGTGTCGCGGGCAGGGCGGCAGGATGAGGCAGTGCGGGCGCGGGCACGCGGCGGCCGCGTATCGATTCCGCGCCTTCAGTCGGCGTCCGTCGAGCGCCGCGCTGCGCCGAGTCGCCGGCGAGCGGGCGTCGCCCCCCGCCCCCGGGTCCCGCACGCCCCGTGCCGCGCAGCCAGCCTCGCCTCCACGCCGGCAAACTCGAACGACCTCTTCCCGCTCACTAACGTCGCACCCGCGATCATTTCCCGCCGCGAAACTGCGTCCGATCACCGCGTTGCAGTTGTATTTTGAAACTTTTTCAAAACTTTCATAGAATAATATGCGGCGAATGTGGATTTAAATTTGTGTAGAGATGCGGACGCGCGGATGCGGGTTTACGTGGCCGGCGGCGTAGTCCGCGGGAATGGATTGCTGCAAGTGGGGACCGCTCGGCGCGGGCGCAGGCTGGGCGGGCGGGCGCTACGCCGCGCCGCCTTACGCGCCCCAGCCCTCGCCTTACCCACCTTACTACCCGCACGCACACGACTATGCACGTTACTACCGCTACGACTACCCTGCGCCGCACGCGCACCATGCTGAACACGCTATGCCCATGGGTTGGTATCATAGACTAATAATTACAAGACTAATTTATTTTTATCTCTCTCTCTCTGTAAATGGGTACACCTCTACCCAATCAATAAGTTAATTTAATAAATAATTTGTTGATAAGAAAACAAATGTTTAGTAAAAATGTTCTGGGCATATTGTACGCCAGACAAATATTCATACGAATAAATAATAATTTCATACACGGTTTAATTTACCTACACAAAAATTTTAGTAGTGTTAGTAACATTAGTGACTAGTTCAAGTGTGAAGCATTTATATTATTGTTTCTCGAAGTACTTATCATAATATTTATGCAAAAAGTAACTCTACTAACAAATTATCAAATAGGTTTTTAATAAAAATATATTGATGATACTTCATATCAAGTTCAAATTAGATTACATTTAAAGAATTTTTAAATAAACAATATAAAAAGTACACTAATCATATAAACATTTATATTTTCATTTAAACTTATTGATAACTGCTCACTGCTTAATAGCTGTGTGCTTGAAGTTCTATGTTCTATTCCCGGTGATAAGCGCTAGAGTTTGCGGGACTTATAATAATTTATGCATAATAAATCCATAGCATAATTTATATATCATACACATGCAAGTAGTTATGACATAAAATCCGACAGAAAATCAATTTCTCTACCCACTAATTCCTCGCTTATAATTGAATTACAAACATCGCTGGTATGTGGTCATACGCGTTCAGTGTAATCAGTTCAGTTGCAAAGTTTGTTTACCAATAATGGATACCGCACGCGCGCGACATTCTGAACAATGAAGAATGAAGTAAGAATTAATGTTTACGTTTGGGCGGATTTCTCAGCGTCTACGTCACGTGTCGATCCGAAGGCGGGCGGGTGGAGGGGAGAGTCGGACGGCGGGGGGTAGGCTCTACAGGTGGCACCCGCGTCGGATTGATTGCTTGCACGGCGCACAGCCACTCTACATATTGACCGGGCGCCTATCGCCCGCGTTGCTTCACGCTACGAACTTTATCTATGTTACGACCGATTCGAATAATATGGCGTTTTTTTAAACGAGACTATGAACATTACAGTAGGCTTATTTGCCTTAATAAAGATCTCTCTCTTCAATCGGCTTCTTATGTCTGAGCGTTAATGTTAGGAAGGAAGCATCTGGAGCTGTGCTTCTGTTTCCACCGGTGTCTGTCCTTCGCCTCTCTTATGGCAGTTTATAGTTTTGAGGACGATGAGAGGACAGGAGGTAAAAGATCACGTGATCGCTCTTTCCGGTTGGTGAACGACCACATGATCTTTTGCCATCTGTGTTACCATCAGTTCCAACTTCTTATAGCCTCTGCCCATGGCCGAAATGAGATAAAATGCACTGTAGTGAGTCCGTATGGGAAGTTGGGTGATGTATTTGTGAGCACATCTCATAGGCATAAATTTTGCCTTTCTCAAGACAAGATAGACCACGTTTCTACCCCATACAAGAAGATACAGAATACTAGAAGCCCGTCTCAGTTTTGTTATGGTTTTCGTGCCAATTCCTCTTTTCTTCCAGATGTTCCCTAAACGTTTCATGGCATCTTTTGCCAAATTTTTATTATAAAATCGCTATAACCTAAAACATCTTATGTACGTACATATTTGACATAATATGTCGTATATGTATGATGTCCACATTCAAATTGAGAATGAAACCCCATGCCTCGTTTAATTCATAAAGATTATGTAAAATAGTTATAATTATGCATATCGCTTTTTTCCGCGTAATTTACTATCTGTGTAAGCGATTTATATTGAAATTTCTAGGGGCGTATTTTGTAAAAATACATCCCGAAAATGTTTTAGCGAACACTTTACCATCTTTAAATCTATTCCCAACCACACTTTAAATTTTTCGCTTACATTCTACAAATATTAATGACTAGCTGACCTGGCAAACGTCGTCTTGCCAAACTACTACCTTTAACTCAGCGCCATCTGTTAGAATTGTATCAAATAATAAACAAATGTTAATGTTATCGTAATTTTAGTAAGGATGCCTATTTTTTTGAAAATGAAATATAGCCTATGTCACTCAGGAATGATGTAGCTTTCCAACAGTGAAAGAATTTTTCAAATCTGCCAAGTAGTTTCGGAGCCTATTCAATTCATACAAACAAACAAACAAAAAATCAAACCTTTCCTCTTTATAATATTAGTATAGATAAAAATTCTCTAAAAGTTTTAGGGTTTTTTTAACATTTTAAGTAAGAAATACATGTGTTAGGATTTCAGCCAAATTTGAAAATTGATGATATATCAATCAAATTTGCACACTGAGTGCAGTTTGATCTAACTGAAAAGATAGGATAGCTTACATCTCAATTTATACCCGCAAAATTATTTCATTGCAAATATTTGTTTATTATTTAATACAAATCTAACAGATGGCGTTAAAATTACCAAAGTTTCACATAAGCTATCTACCTTTCACATAAGTTCTACTACCATTTCCCTTGAATAGTTTACTATAATGTAATATAACAAAAACCTTAGCCACAGCAACGCTTGGCCGAGTCTGCTAGTAGTTTATATATACATAGTCCTCAGTACGTCATAAATAGCCTTATATAGTTTGGCCAAACAAATTATGTATCTACAAAAGTATTTATTACCCATTTACATCTTAACCTTTTAATTCCTGGTCCAAGAATAATGAACACGTTTTCTGTTTTCTTCATTTTTGTATTTACTGAACTAAAATAAATGAATCCTTATTTCCCTTTGTCACGCTGTAACTTGAGAACAACTTTACCGACTTCTTACAATAAGGCTTTCCAATTGTAAAAGATTTTTAGACGAATAATAAATATGGTTATTTTTTTTTATATTTGATTGAATATTTGTAACTTTAACGTCTGCTGGGTCTAATAATATACATGTAATTTCATCCAGATTACGGTGCGTATGCGCTGAAAGAATCACGAGGGCGAAGGGCGCTGACTAGGAGAGAACAGCGTATTCACCCTGCACTACAACAGTTTCCTGTGTCTCATACGGTAAGATATGTTTTAATATATATACTGGATAAACTACATACTAAATCACGTCGAAATTAAATACCTGTTTTTCACTTGTAGGCCAGGAAGGTACATATAAACCGTGTACCTATAAGTAGATGAAATATAAAACATAGAAGGTATAGGGTATATTTTAGGAATTATATTTATTTAATTTTACCATTTCTAGATCCTTATAGATAATAATAATAATGAGTCGCCCTCAGATTTTGTGATATTATGTGCCTGACACACACCGTCGACTTTTTGGGTCTAAGACATTTTGGTTTCCTCACGATGTTTTCCTTCATGATAAATGTTAGGTAATAATTTATAGTATAATAGTGTAAAATTTATTATACTTTATAACATATAGTAATAACACATACACAGTCACCCCTTCACACACATAAACACTCACACACCTATTGTAATAATATTTGTGTATTCTCTGTAAATTTTCTCTACTTTTAAGACCTTCTTTCGATCCGAAGTGGTGGAGGCCTGATGACCTGACACAAGTACTCTTTAGCAGTCATCAGTCTTACACAAACAAGCATTTCTCAAAAGAGGAAAGATAGAATTATGTTTTTTTTAGAAAATAAAGATTTTTATTATTAAAAAAACATACACATTAACCACTAAACCTTGGAAGAAAATACCACTTAAAAAAAGCATTTTATTAATAATATACTCAATGTAATAGGGTAAATGTAAATGTAAATTGTATTTATTTACATTACGTTCAAGGCCATCTATGCAACTTTGCAATCTCATGAACTCGGCACTGTCGGGATGCTAAAATTAAATTCAGTGTATTTTTGTTCATGCTATTACTAGCAAGTGAAAGTGGTTGTCAAGTTTATTTCTCTCATACATTCAAGTACAAAACTGGCTTCTTTTTCTGAATGAACTTCTTTAAGTGACTATTTAATTTCTTATCATAATGTATAATTAAAAATAGTTTTAGCATACATATTCTATTGAAAGTTTAACCTATCGGAAGTACATACATCATATTCGCCACAGACAATAGTTTGATTTGCTATAATAATCATACGGGAATGATGTTTTTTTATGTCTGACTTTTGCAGTTTATTATAAACCTAAATAGTAGTGATTTCGATTTTAGGGTTTTTATTAAACAGAATCGCCATTAAATAGTTTTAATATGACCAAAAACTTATTTGATTTAACAAAAAGCTAAAACGTTATACACGTATAATTCGAATTGGAAAAACGTACAGTTGATAACAAAAGGGATTCAAATGTTTCATCCTGTATTTAATAAAGAGAACATAATATTAAAGTATGACGGGGCGTCCAGTTGAAATATGTAGGTCAGTGTCAGACTGTCTACATTCCTTCGTGCCTTCCTTTATGTTCTCAGTTATCAATCGTACGCAACGCGCGTAAAGCTTCTATTTATCTGACATGCAAAGTTCTAAAAGTTTGCGGTATTGGTTCTGAAGCGCCACACTCGAAAAACTTCCAAGTTCAAAAGTCCCGTACAGGTCATTGAGATTTGGTAGACGAATAGATGAAAATGCACGTGTTGCTAAATTCCTTTTAGATTTATTTTAAAAAAGATTTTTATATTGATTCAGTAACAAGTGAAATAAAAAGTACTTTTTATTGTAAATATAATTTTATTCGTTAACTTGTTTAAAATTCCTATTTCAATAGAAAAATGACTACTAAAATACGATAAAAAATTTGATTTTTCTCTTACAATCTATTTATCAAGGATGTGTCAGATAGTCCAATAAATAAATGAAATGGGTTATCTGATGCAATTGGAATACGGAAGTGGTATATTTGGAGGTATGATTATGGCGCCAGATTATGAGACAAGTGAGCGGCACAAAAGCGCTAATGAGGACGTAGGGGGTTCGCGGGGTGTTGTGGGGGGGGGGGGGCGGCGGTGGCCCATGAAAGCTGTCAGCGGTTGATTTTTCCGAGTGTCGTGGGCGCGCTGATCGATAAGTCACGTGGTTTTGCACTGCTCACCGCTCGATAGTTAGCCTGCAAATCTCCCGCCACTACTGCATGTACTTGCTACGTATTGCAGCTTAGTTGTTTTACAATTTCCATGTTATATAAGACGACAGTTCTTGGATGTTTAATATGTGACATTATACTCATATACATCGTTGTTTCTTGTTAGTTTTATTGTACTTTTAAATATATATTTATATATTTTTTTGCATCGTATAAATGTTATGTATAATAAATCTTAGCTATCAAATTTGCACAAAAAGTAAATTTTATTATTATTACTTTTTTTCACTTACTTCTTGACATTAAATTTTATTAAAATGTTACCTGAACAAAAAGTTAAGTTAAGATGTGTTTTGAAATATACAATAATGTAAATATAAATATTATCTTTATCTAAAATATATTTTATACTAATAGCCACCAATTATAACATACATTATAATATTCTGTCTATATAATTAAAAAAAAATGCTTCAAAAACTAACAGTTATAACAACAAATATCACACCTTTAAACCTTTCATTTCGTACAAAATGATATCCAAAAATTCATCATAGAAAAGTTGCCACATTTTAAGCTAATACAAAACAAAAAAAAAACATTTGCATACATAGAGGTTCTATAGGTAAGATGATGGATGCAGTTACTGCAACGCAGAAGTGCAGAGGGAGCGAACATTGATCGCGGCGCGCGCCCCACAACCTTATACGTTATATACAGCCTTACGTCATAACAAAAGGGAATCTTGCGAAGCCTCTAACATCTTGCGAAAATGCCCCTTTCATACAAATTTGTCTGATCCGACACTGGACTATTGTTATAGATATTTAAGTAAAGTTTGTGATTATTTTTATTTTATTATATTCGGACGCCGATAAATTTTGATATTTAAAGATGACTTGTTTTTCAATAGAAAGTAAGTGTTAAATTTGGTAAACAAAAAGTTTAATAAAACTCAGAATCACTCAAGAACAACATCAAAACAATACTCTTATGGATTTCGGCAGCTAACAAATCGAAAACTTATTTCTAAAATTAGAACAAAACTTGTCATTGCGAAAATCTTTGAAGAAATGGCATTGTTTTAAGGATGTACCTAGTTAGCTCACTCGCTATTGATTTCTAAACAAGTAGGTCGCCAGTTCGATCCTCGTTTGTTTGTGTTGGCCGTGAGTTTGCTAGTTTTTACGTAAGAAAATTAATATCGTCCTATATTCGCACACCACTTATAGAGAAAATTTGAATCAGGGAAGTATTAGAGTAATAAGACTAGAACTCCAAAGCTGAGTAATTAACGGGAACGCTTCATGACTTGGTTGTCCTAGATTTGTTTCCTACTTATAATAATTAATTACTACAACTGCCAGAATATTATAATAATAATAACATTTTTAAGCCACTTTAATTCCATAGTGTTTAGAAATACATATCATTTGGGTGTTAGTTTTCTTATACATAGACTTACTACTTACTGCTTAGTTGTTATTTTGTGTTCTCCAGTATGAAACTGATTGGGTAAAAGTATCCTCCCGAACTTTCCATTTGGAACCTTTCTTGGCTTCCTCCATCGATTTCTCCCGAAAAACCATAAGAAACCGTAACATTTCAGAATACCAGATCCTATTAAGTTACAAGATTTATTAAGCGTGCAATTGCATTACATGTCAATATTGTATAAATTTCATACATTATTACATTGGTGATATAACAAATCATTAAAATTTCATGGTGGCATCAAATATGAGTTAATTTGATAAATTTATTGTGAATATAGCTTAAAACTCAAAAAATATTAATGCAATTACAAAAAAAACGTATCATTTTTCTTATATGAATTTTTAGGTTACGGTAATGTAAATACATTTAAAAACTGAACATATTTTACTCACTTTCCAACAGTCCGAAGTATATATAGAATTAATATACTTTTTATAAAAGCTATATGTTTCTCTCTAAACGAGTGCAATCCTGAAAGAATGCACTCACGGATTTTCTAATATTGTGGGTGACGCAGACCCCTTATATAAAAACATAAGTAAATTTAGTTTCAATAATCTGTCCTGTGTAATAGGATAGTTATATGAATTCGATGGCTGTGTGTACAATGATAGGGCGCGTAAGCGTGCTACGTCACGCGTAGCTCAATCGATACGAAATACGTGAACGGCGTAGAGGCTATTTCGCGATTTGTGTACGTAATTTAAATTTGTTTACTATTCAAAATATCAACGTATTCACTGGGATTTTGCGGTGTTTCAATAGTTCTTCAATATGGAAAGAGAGAATGATTTACTTTAAAAATTCCTGAAAGTTTTTATACATGCGGTATCACTTAACATCAGGTGAGCCTCCTGCCCGTTTGCCCCCTGTTCTATAAAAAAAAATATACAATATATTTTGCTATTGCTTCAAGCCATGAAACAAAAAAATCCTTAAGTATATAATAGTGTAAAATTTAAATACATGATATTATAAGTAAGAAAAGTAGAAAGTTATACATGTAATTAATGAAAGCTTTGCAAAACCATTTGCACTAATGAAGCGGATATATAATCGATTGTTCATTATTTCAGCCACCACTAGAATGCGGAATGACCAATCGAGGCCATGGGTACTGTGAGCCGCATGTTTGGCCACATTATCAGGTAAATTAGTCCACAAAAGTTTTTTACCACTGAGGCAAAGGCAATCCAATATCTCTGTAATACTTAGTAATCAATGTCTCATAGTAATGAATTTAATAATAAAATTCCAATTAAGTGATGATGATTTGCAAAACTTATTGGGTATCAGACGAACATTTTGTTTTAACATTTAATGCGTATTATTAGTTTTTTTGCAATTTAATAATTAATTTTGCTATAGATGGGCGTGCTAGCAGGGAGTGGGTGGAACGGTAGCAATGGTGGCGTGTGGCCATCGCGAGTTCCACAGAACATGTGTTCAAGGGAATCGATGCGTTATGGACCGGATTGCAGATTAATGCAGGTAAATTTTAAATAAATTAACTAGTTTAATATAAAGACTAAATTCCACTACCTTTCGCAACGTCATATAGTTATGAAGCATATTGATAAATTGAGTCTAATTTTCAGAACGCCCAAAACCACATCGGCGCACACGACGGCCGATCTACACCATATCCTGTGTACGATACAGGCTATGAAAGCAAGCGCGGTGGCAATGACTTTCCTATGCGAGTCCCGCAAGCAGAAATCCCACAACCCGTGCGGGAAACTGTCGAAACACGCCCACCTGAAGTGGTGCGTCCTCCAGTGGTGCCTTTGCCAGCGTTTCAACAGGCTTTTGGCTCCACCGAAATAGGAAAGTTCGCGGAGGCGTTTAGTCGTGCCGACATGGCGCACGAAGCAGACGAGTGTGAAAACTTCGCGTTCGAGCCATTTGCCGATTGGGAAGGCACACCCGACCAGTGGGCGCCGCCCGTCAAAGAAATAAAATGCGAAGATACCTTTTAACGTAAGGCTATTTTCGCTCTAGTTAAATTTTTGGGCATTATAATTGCCTTAGGAAAATAAACCTTGATTCAGCACCACGTTGCCAAACCGACGCTCTCGGTATCTATGCGATATCATAGAACTAGTTATGTGATAAAATAGTTAAATGTGTATGAGAAATGATATAGTGGTGTGAGTTTTTTAGTTAAATAATAGAAGTTATTATTGTTACCATCGTATTCGTTATTCCCTGTAAGTTCTAGAAGAACACTGTTTGTTGGGATGTTTTCGTTCATCTAGGTACCTATTGCGAATGATTATGCGAAAATGTAGAAAATGAGATGTATTACATAATTCAATGTGCCTTTAATCGGCGTTGGCCGTGAGTCGCGCGGCGTCGCCCCATTCTCGTTACAGATTAATATCATAAACTTATTATTTACAATAGTAATATAGGGACCAACGTTTAGACAATTATACACGACCGCGTAAGATCACGTGACGAACGATTGCATCACTCGAAAAAATTTTATAAAATTTTAATGGTACTCGCTAGAAATATGTAAATTGAATTTAGAATCATTCGTTTATACAGATGCTCTAACAATCGATACCGATACTAAATTGTATACCAGGCTCTCATACTTCAAACGTCTTCATAGCTATAGGTTCATTAACTAACACATATAAGCATCTCTCTCATAACCTTTCGAGTACACGGGGTTCAAAAGACGTCGCGCGGACTTCAACCTCTAAATTAAATAATCCTTAGGTACAGCTACAAATCACAAGCATAGCAAACCTAGCTAGTCAAAATTTTAATAAAACATTTTCGAATAGGAGCGGCTTTTTAATTAAAGAATAAGGGTCCAAAAATTTTTATTGTAGTGTCATAGTAGGAATTCCGTGAGTTATGGCACTTTATTCAGCCATTCTCTTAGAAAATTCGGGAGTATTGTGGATTATTTCTTAATATTCTGAAACGATAGGTGTAAATAGGAAATAAGGATTAAGTTTAATTCTCCAGTCATAGATTTATCGGTACAATTTTGGTGACCTCTTTACACTTGATGTAGTGATTTATTTTAGGGAATAAATAGCCGCCATCCCATCAGAATACTTAATTAAAAGTAGGTAATTTTTTTGCTCAAATTGCAGTTTGGCTACTATTCAATTTTATTTACATCACGTCTGTATTAAAAGAACTTCCAAGGGTCTTCGGTTTTTGTAGAAAAATGGGTGGTAGAACAACCACTTTCTATGAAACAGAATTGGAGTGCCTTATGTAATTTATATATTAAATAATAATCATTAATGTAGATCAAAGAATTATATAGTCTTATTTGAAAACACCACATTAGAATAAAATATTCGTTTAAATAATTCCTTAGTGAGTAGATGATAAATGTAATGTTATATAAATCTTATTCGTGTTTTTTTACAGCAAATATTTAATTATAAAAGTCGTTGTGTGCGTTAAAATATAAATGACACTAGGGAAATGTTAAACTATTAATTTTATTTGTGTTAAAACGTAATCATTGCTTATATGATATAAGTTTTAATTTCATTCGTTTCAATACGATACAATGATACTTAAATTCTTTCTTTAAAGCTTTTTATAGTATTGTTATTAATTATATTCTTCTATTATCTGTAGGGGGATTCTCTTGAATTAACAAAGATTGATTCAATTTAAACTGAAAAGCGTATTATGTAAACTTATTAAAATTACAAATATAGATGCCATTTTGCTGCCTCCTATTGAGAACCTACAACTGAGATGCATCGTTTTTTCATACTATGACGCCCATATATATTTCCACGTATGTCGTAGAATTTTGACAGGTTTTAAACTTACATAGAAACCACAAACAAAATTATAATTCTTTCATTCGGTCTTGCGATTCCAATACATTCGTCGTCATGGTATGAAGAGATGCTAATGAATTAAGGAACCTGTAGAAATGCTGATGATGATGATGAATCTCTACTGCATTTTTAATGAAACCTCATGGTAGCCTGTACATGTAAACCTGTGGGTTTATTATAACATGTTCTTCCAAGAATATCTTCGTTACGTAAAGGAAACTATGGAATACAAAATGACATCATTTTGAAAAAAATACCTACACGCTTTACTGTTAAAAATACTATCGAGAAATCAAGGGATATACTATGTTTTAAGTACGTTTGTGCAATATAATTTGTTTAAGTAATATCGTCAAGCGCGGATTCAGCCCTAAAACATTGTGGTCACTACATAAAAGTACTTTTTTCCCATTAAGGAATTTTAGAATGAATATGAGGCATCATAATTTAGCATAGATTATATTAAGGTTCAATGCTGGATCCATGCCTGGCTTTTAGTCTTTAATTTACGTCTTACGTCTTGACATTTCATTAATGAATTAATTGTAGTCTGTGCCACATGTAATGTATATACAATATACATCTCTAGATAGTCCTATTGTTATTTATTTAAGTCTTAGGTGATTTATAATTTATACTGTAGAGATATAGATACAGAAATTATGTAACTAAATTATAAGTGTTCCAATTACATAGAGCTTCCCTAGACCCCGTTCTATAAACAATTATTTTTATATGTTCATGTTTCTTTGTATTTCGAATGTTCTATTAGAGAAGTTTTTACATGTAATTTGAAGATTTAACATATCTTCGTCAATGTACATGCTAACGCGATTTTTTTTAAAGTATTTGCCAAATTTGTTTAAATTTATTTTGTATATAATTAAATTGTTTAAAGATCAAGTTTATTTTATCAGAACTCTTTTCTGTGTGTTTTATAGAGTTCTACATAAGTTCTTATATAAAATGCTATTCGAAAAATCTCTCTGTATTTGCAATATCTTGTCAAGAATAATTTAATTTCAATAAAAATAGTACAAAATTCAAATATTTATACTAGAGTAATTAGGAAATTGGATTTGATATCAATAAATTTTATTATTTCAAAATAACGTCGCATGTAAATATCCACAAGTTATTTTTCAAAGTTACAGTTACAGTTAGATGCAGTTGAAATAGAAGAAATTTTCAATTGACATCAATATTTCGTTCGCGGTAATGTACGAAATAAATTTATAATCTGAAATTTGGTTTTATTTCTCGTCAACTTCCTAAATAACTAAAAACTATAAAATTTTAGGATATCAAATGGTGGGTTTTAGAATATAATGGTCAGATGGCACCACCATGGTCACGGCTTCAGATATCTGCTTCGTGCTCTTCTGATAGCAATATTTCTATACTTATTATTATTACTTATACTTTCTATAATCATATTGATTGCCCTAACCTTAACTCTAAATTTAGATTTCGTGTACACTCTAGTATACACATCATCTCATATGTCCCGTCTTTAAGAAGAACGCGCTCAGACCAAAACTTACCGATATCTAAATTGAGCATTCTGATAAACGAGCTAGGCTCTCCACAGGTCCCTCCGTCTTTGAAATAAATTTTCCTTTAGTTATGTATTTTTTATATTTGCTCATAAGTTTGTGTCATATTAAAACTTGTATTTTATTTTACCTAAGCGCCAATGTATGAGTGTGTGGATCGCTGGCAAACTTAAATAAAGAAACGTTGTTTAGGATGTTGCACCACTGCTTTTCTTCTTGGTAATTAAACTTCCAATGTCACAGATATCGTTTATTTTATTTGTAAGCAATAAAAAGTAATCGTGTGACACAAACAAAGGTACTTAAAATATGAAAACACAAACCTCAGAGACACAGTGTTTATGAAAAAACTAAATCAGAACGAGCCACGACAAATCAACGCGCCCTTGTTCTTAACGCACATAAAGGCACTTTCAATTTAGGCAATTGAATGAAACAAGGAACTCATCGGCTCATAGGTACACGATTAAATCAAAAAATGCACAACCATACGAAGCTTGTAAAAACAAACAGGAAAACAGGTGCAAATTACGTTTAATATGAACAAACTTCAACGCAATATTCAATGTCGGTAACGCGTCGCGCTGTCGTGACTAATTAATATAATTTCCATATAGGATATTTCAAATGAATTCTAAAAAAAAGGCCTAATCGTGGTACATAACATGAGTTACTTCCATATTTTACATCAGTAAGTCTTTCTAAATATTCATTCATTTTCCTACTTTATTAAACATTATTGAAGTATGAAGTTCAATCGCAATTAATCAGCTCGTCATTTCACATTTCATATTTGTTTATTTACTTTATTAATTATATTTTCTTAGTATAACAATATCTATAAATTGGTTGTATAAGTTCGTAATTATTAAATTCGAATATTTTAACATATGTATATTAATAAACAGGTTTTATTTCCATAATCACAAAACAATATTAACCAATACGTAAAATTTAAAGTATAAATGCAGAATTCACATACATAATGTGGTTAATTAATAAATAATTGATATCTACATAGTATCCATGTACAAGTCATTTCAAAAGTAGGTATATACCTATACTGTAAATTATTTTAGATTAAATGTTATTTTAAAGCCATAATAACAAAGATGAGGTGACGCGGTGATATGTAGTAATGTATATGTATATTGTAAGTTATGTCACCAGAGTTATTATAAACGTATTATAATTTTGTGCGCGACATGTTTAAATATTACTTCTGAATTAACTATTTTAGTTTAAATAATTAGATCATTAATGTTTATCGTTAAATAACACAAATAAGAAACACTCACGTACAACAATATTGTAATTATAAAGAATAGTTGATGTCTACCAAAACTGGGTTATTATGGTTTTAAAATATCAATGTTATATTTTTCTAAATAACGAAATAACATTAGTGCTATGTCATACTTTAGTAAACAAATTAAACTTAAAGTGTGACTTTTACACCTAGCCTATGATAGAACTTTTGAATTTGATCACGAAGAGAAATTATTCTTATCAAAACTACCTAACGTATTTTCCATAGGTTAAGTGCATTTCGAACTATAGTGAGATTCATTGCCAATGTGAAATTAAACACAAGATTACATCTAACTACTCCCACGATATATATTTATTTATATTCAATAGTTATAACGTTAACAGTAGTACGAAGCGCAGGATGAGAGAATCTAGTTTGGCACAGGTCTCAATATCACTATATACTATAAATATTTAAATTTCTCGTGTTCTCTATCGCATAATTGTGTATACATAAATCGATATATACTCTAACTGAACAACGAATTAAACTAGAAATAATTTCATTATTCATTTATCTAATTGCACCTCCACAGTTTGGTTAGTATTGAAAATTCCACTGTGCCAAGAAAAGGTACGCGTATTATACTATGATTATCTTAATAGCAAAGGAAAATGTGACTAATTATGAATTACAAATGTCGTATTACAGTCTTGACCAGGGATTGTACGTGTTTAGCTCGTACAAAATTATTAAAAACAAAACGTATTTTTGTATCCATTAAATTTATGAAGTGAAACTTCTTTAGGCGCATGTGGGTAAATTTTTTACTATTAAATGCAAAAATAATATTAGCGTCACGAAGATGTGCAGCGTTTTTGCCAAAGAAAAGGGAAGGAGCGATTCAGACCGATCGAGAGAGAGTGAGAAGGGTGAATAAATGTCAAAATAAAGAAATCTAACATTTTAGATTTGTATAAATATGAATAAAGAAGTTTCACTTCTGACATGTGTACGCACGCAATTTCTTTATTTTAACAATGTTATTTTTTGTCTAACGAGTTGTCATGGTGTTTTTGCTAATTTCGCTACATTAACTGAACGACTATTGAGATCTCATTTATACCTTATATCCACCACTAATTTAAATTCTGCTGTACCGATTTTAAAGTCGTGGTTCAGATATGGTTAAAAATATTGGACTTACGGCAGTATTTACATTGCGTTCATACGATTATGAAATAATCCTTAAGCCCAGGTTTTAGTTAAGATAATTCATCAAAAGTTAAATAATTCATATTATTAATTAAACTAAAAAAATTGGATCCTGAGGCCTTGCGATATGAATGTTAACATTTATTAAGGTGAAAATATACTTGTCGTTCAGCTCTTGAGCCAAAGTATTTCCGATAAAATGCTTAATACATAACTTTGATCATACCTATTTTAAGTGATAACTTTTATGTTATATCATAAAAACCTATTATAGGGAGATGCTAATAATTGTGACAGAAATATACATAATGAACGAGATTCATCCATTTTCAGTTATGCAATTATTTAGGTACTATTTTTAATAAGTAGGCTTATAATTGTAGGTGATCTGAAGGTTCCACGTTTACAGGATCTCCTGCATACAACCACATTTAGGCGAGGAAACTGGGTAAGTCAGCGTTCGCCAGGAAATACAGTATCTATTATATTAGTCAACTCCTGAATAATCTTCCTTCTTAAATAACCGAGTTAACCCAAAAATTATTGAATAGGTTACGCATGGGGTCTATAAAAGAAACGGTACCTATATTTATTTATGAATTAGACAATCTTGAATGCGCTTTAATGTCTGTGGTCCGGCGCCAGCGACTTGCGACTGGCGGAGAGGTGAGGGGCGCGGGGCGCAGGGCGCTGCGAGCGGGGCAGGGTGGTGGGGGCGGGGGCCTCCGACACCTCGCGCGGTTTCCACACTGGAGACCCTACAACACACCAAACACCGAACTCTTTTATCATTGAGTTCACACGACCGACAATTTAGAATATATATCCAGGGTAATGCGGAGCCGCGAAAAGAGTTGAATGTTTGATGAATGTTGTTAACGCTGTGCTGGCGTACATTTGAAAAATCGTTTCGTAATTGAGTCTGAGGTCTATGAAATTGACAGATAGACGCTATGGACACATATAACTGTCAAATGTTTGTGGTAGGTGACATTTATAAAGCGTACTCAGTGTAGCACAGATTATGCCAGACATAAGTGAGTTTTTACTCTGTGTAATTCAATTTATAGTCCTCTTTAGTCTGAGCGAAGTACTTGCATAGCTTTATAAATGTCAGCTTGCTGTTTGACCTAAAGTTTAACGCAGATTTATTTAATCAGCGTATACTTATGGATTGAAATGTGTACGCAAGCACAGTTTGAATTCCCTAGTCAGACTGCAATCGAATTACAAGTTATACATATATCGTCTGCAGTTAACATCTTTCGCCAAACAAACTTAAACCGACGAATTGACGGGATAAGAAAATTCACTATCAACATTATCATCGAACATTCAAATTTAATATCGAAGAAAAATAAATGCAACCTGTGTAGTAAGAGCAAAAACAAGTGCAGCGTTGCTACTCTGTAATTTCCAGCGATTGCGACGTTTTTATATGCAATTTCGATCTCTTATTAGTGCAAGCTATAATGGTCTATCATTGGAATTTACATGGTACCAACGCAGGCTCAAATAGGGTCATACGAATGTGCAATCGTTAAGAGGAAACATATATTCGTGCATTTGCTATTCTTATATTAGTTCTACTTAATCTACATACTGTTTGGGTAATTGAATTATTATTTACGTATTTAAGTGTATTACGATTATACATAGTCATTAAATAGTTATGATTAATGCATAGATTATATTATGTAATAGTTTAGAGAGAATATGCTTAAGAATTAACAACCAAATATAAAATATCACATTAAAAGTGTAAGGATAAAGATGATAGTAAAAATAAATCTTTTAATTTAATTCTAAATTGAGCACATAATAAAATTATATAAATGATTTAATGTTTTAAGAAATGGAAGACTTAATAAATGGTATAAATGTATTGATTATATTTAAAGATAATAGAAAAAATTTAAGAATATGAATTATGGTTATAATTGAATAATTTTAAGGATACACATCAGTTCGATTCCACAGCCATTTAATTTAACACTTAGCACTTGGTACTAGGATTAAAGTTTGAATATTATGATTACGTCATCTATTTAAAATTATTGTTACTACGACAGCCGTACTGAGTCGTTCAAAGCTTTCTGTATTGTAACCGTAGAATGATAACCTCGTATGTCAAAAAAATCATTAAGTTTTTATTCTTAGACAGTCAATTAGCTGGTGAACTGATGACGTAAGGACTTTATGTTATTAATAAATAGGTACCTTTTATCATCCAAAACTATGGACAAAAGCACCTAATAATATTTTAACGAACTTTGACGAAATGAAACATTTTTTTCGTTTATGCTTGGTTCTCTGGACATACGTTATCATTCTACAGCGATGACATCATCACTACTATTGATTTTACAACGCCTTTTGTAGCCTTTTCAGAAAGAGAGGTCGCCCCCTTGTACGGTAGGCTGACGAGCTGGTGTTGGGAAGTTTGGGAAAATAATTCTTTGGGTAGAGGAAGATGGAGCCCATTGGAAGAGGAAATAAGAGGTCCTTGGAAACAAAAAATATAGAAATGTATATTATTTATAATTATTTCTGTATAACATTATTTAAGTGTGTGTATTTTTAATGGAAATCAACGTCTCGTATATTGTATATAATTTAAGAGTATAGAATAAAGATTAAAATCACTGTACTATTTCGTAATTAGCTTGCGAAATGTTTTTTATACAGGGGGGCAAAGGAGCTAATGGAATACCCAAAAAGGGGGAGTCATCGGACCCCATGTACATCTTTTGCGTCTCGTCTAATGCGTTGCCAGCCATTGAGGAACTATACTCTTTCTTTAAACAATTGAAGATCGCAGAAGGATCAGGAAAGATCCCGACCGAAAGTCGATTCCACAATTGAAAAGTTCACAAAAGATTTAGATTAAAGAGAAGATTATCTTGTAAAGCTTGGATTTCCAGCGTTCAAGTTATGTGACGTGATCATTAGTTGATTTCGATATTTACTATAGGAGATAATGAACGACTCTGTATACGGCTGTTCTTATTGTAAGTGCAATTTGCTACACTAAGCATGGTTTCAATATATTCAATAGGTTAAAATGTTACGTATACATACTTTGAACTTAGCATTCTGGTAACAATATTGGTGTTAAAACTACGCTACTTCTACGTTTATTGGTGTTTCGATTATAATATGTAAGTCAAATTTAATACGATAACTTAGCACGTCTCTAGTCAATTCCATTTACCAGTCGATACAGCAAATCGTCATTTACTTTCCATAATACAGAACAACGACACCGCATATAATTTGGATATTTTTTCATAATCTTATAATATACCTTTCTAATCAGTTCGAAACCGTTAATACGAATGGTTTATTTTATTTGTCAATGTTGCTATATATATAAATTAACGACTATTCAAGGGTCGATAATAATACAGACTTCATATAGGCATCATATTAAAACGACAATCGCTGCTGACACTAACAACATCAGACATTAATATGTCAGCTGAGCTTCAGTCATTATTAATAAATAATGACTGATGTTAGTACTGCATATTATGAAATAGTGGTTAATTTATAGATCTTGTAAGATTAAAAAATAAAATAAACCCTATAACGGTTTTGAATTAATTTGACGTTGATCTTATTAAAATATAATGACAATGACAGCGGATTTGAGAGCAGCGCCATTACTCTCATGTATTAGTATTTTTTTTGCCGCATTTTAGTCTTGTTAATAGGTCAAGTAAAAGTCAAAAAATATTCAAAAAAATTCTGCAATTGAAAATATTAAATGACATCGGCAAAATAAATAATAAATTATATACGGTTTCGCTGGTACTAGTTTAAACGTGAATCTGATCGAAATCGCTCTTAGCGCATTGTCGTGATGAAGGGCAATATCCTCGCTCGTGCGCAACGTCGTCCAGAGTCTCCACACTGCTGCGGTCCGATGACGTCAGAATGGACTGGGGCGCCGTTGATTTCTTACGAGTTTTTGGGTACTTGCCCCTCCCCTTATGCTAAGAGGTCTTACTCTGCTTCTTCCCCGATAAATAACACTCGACACAAGTGGGACGCTCAATTGCTTTAGCGATGGATTCAGTGGACTTGGACACGACGATCCCCATCTTTATTGCCTTATCTTCCACTTTCGCCAATTGCGAGTAGTGGGTCATCCTGTCTAAGGAGTTGGTTCCGAGGCGGGCCAGTTTCTCGCCGCTGGATTTAGAAGAGCGCCGACTGACGTTTGGCGATTTGCATGGAGACCTGTCGAAGCTGGCCTGAGGTGTCCGCATGATACCCTTTTTAGGTGCTGGTTTCGGTGATTTCGCTCTATCTATGCTGTTTTCACGGGATTTCATGATGCTTCCGCGAGGAGACTTGGAGCCGTCGAAGCTCTGTTGCGGTGAGCGGGATTTGTCGATTGTGGGGGACTTCGACTGGTCGAAGCTACCGCGAGGGGAACGGTGGAGGGATTTGGACTGCTTAAGGTTGGACTTGTTGGGAGACTTGCAAATAATGACTTTGGTGACCTTGTCTCTATCGGGGGAGCGGTCGCATCTACTGGGAGATCTCTCTCTGTGAATGTTGTTGCCGCTGCCAGAGCGGATGACTTTAATCTTCTTCTCGGATCCTGAGGGTTTCTTTTCGGGAGAAGATTTTAAAGATTGTGACTCTTGCTTACCTAGCTCTTTGACCATAGTGGGTTGATATTGGGTGGGTTGATGTGACGATTGGATGAGGCGGGCTTGGCTGCCAGTGCTTCCAGCGCTTAGGGTGGATGTTGTGCTGGAAAATAAATAATAATTCATAATGTCTGAAAGTTTGAGTTAACAAATAGTTTATAATGATGCAAAATGCTACATGAATTTGCCAATTGCGAAATGAATTTAATTTTATACACTAAACTAAGACGAACTTGAAAAACAAGCAAATTTTAAATGAAAAGTCATGCACATGTTAAAAACTATTCTAAAATAAGGCATCTAATTACTACTGTAAGCTAAACAGAATAAGCGTCATACTGCGTTTAATTAAAAAAATACTTTGTATGATGATCCATATTGTTCTATTTAGCTTAAATCTAGTCTAATGAGCGTACATATGTATGAGTAAAGAGCGAACCTACTGAAATTTAGCGGCAACTGAAAACAAATGTGAGTCCAATCGATGTAGGCGAGTATCACTACCAACGCACTGACAGACAAAAATAAAACATCTGCATAAATCGCTCTTCTAGTCACTGATTTTCTGTCAATGTTAGACAGTATATGTATAAAATTTTGTGTATATACATAAAAATGTAAGTTTTATTGCACTTCATTTATTAGTCAGTACAACAGTATTTTGTCTCTTTCTGCCTAATTGTACTTACGCTGTGAAGAAAAGAGACGTTATTTTAGAAAAATAGTGTTTTAAGCATGAATAGGTTGTAAATGCTGTGACTAGAGAATTTAACACTGAATCAAGCCAATTTTAACACACAACACACTAAACGCATTCTCTCAGTTATATTATTATATTTACTCTGTATGGCGTTTAGATTGAAGAAAATTTTGTATAATGTAGCTTGAAAGTTTTCTAAAGAAATAAATAAGTACGACGGAACGTTGGATCTGATTTGTGTTTAAATTAATTTCTAGGTATTTACTATGATATTAATTTATTTTAATGAACATATCAATTGACCTATTGTCTATACCTAACTATAGACCTAACTGTCAGTGCGCACGTAGCCTCATATGACCCATACATGTGTACCTGAGCGTGAGGTGGTTGGGAGTGCGTCCTAACCCTCTCTTGGCGGGTGGTGCTGGGGGTTCATCTTCGCCTTCGGACTTAGACCCGCCCTCGGACTTCTCCGTGTCTGTGGGCGGCGGAGGCGGCGGAGTGCGCTTTATGCTCTCACACGCTTTAATATTATAAATTGTATAACAATAATTAATACATGTTTAGTTTTATACTATCCGGGAAATTATCTTAAGAAAACGACGCTGTAAAGTCATATTCACAATTCTATATATTAGTGATTTTCTATATAATTAAAAATCGCGATATCAGAACAAAATAATACATTATACATCAATATTTCATTTTAAACTGTAAGTAACTGTTCACCTACCACACGACGCAAATGGTTCTTAAAAGCCTTAACAAATATTTCGAAGCAGCCACCAAAATGAGGACTTCGAGGAGGATTGAACTTCCACTGTATACGATTATTTGCAAGCTCAGTGGCAAATGTATCATGGAATTCAATCGAGTTTGTAAGTGTAAATATATCTGATAATGCATTTTTTGCTCCAACAAAATTCTTTGCATTATCTGAATAAAGAACAGAAATAGCGCCACGACGCGCAATAAATCGCTTGAATGCAGAAAGAAATGAACTGGTACTAAGGTCTGTAGTAAGCTCAACGTGTACAGCTCGAACCACCATACAAACAAAAATGCAAAGATAAGCCTTCATAGAGCGGACTCCACGTTTTCGATAAGGAATTATTGAAATAGGACCAGCATAGTCTACAGCGGTATGGACGAAAGCTTTAGATTCGTTTACACGATAGTCTGGTAAGTCACCCATGAGCGGTATAATAGGATGAGGATTTGCTTTAAAACAAAAGTTACATTTATGTATAACTGATCGCACTATGCTGCGGCACGATAGTATCCAATAACGTTGTCGGAGAATCGCCATTAAAGTGACTGGACCAGCGTGACAGTTATGACGATGATAATAGGAAATAATTAACTCAAGTATCCTGTCCTTTCGCGGTAACAAAATAGGATGCTGCTGATCATACTGTAGATTGGCATTTTTTAATCTACCACCAACCCTTATCAACCCATCAGCATCTAGAAAGGGACATAATCTTTGAATAGAACGCGAGCAGCGGCCACTAGTTTTAAGGCTATGGATGACATCATAGAAATATACCTTTTGTAAAACCTTAAATATCTGTATTTCAGCAAAACTAATATCGTCAGCAGAGATATTAGTAGATCTAGGAAGTCTTTTTAGAAAACGGTATATCCATACCACTGTACGGAGAAACAATAACCAAGAAGAAACTCGATGAGACAGTTCTAAAATTGGGTTTGGATCACTCCACACTGTAGCAGGAATAGAGACTATTTTTCTTTTTTCTTCTATATCAACAGCTGTTTCAGAGTTTAGAGACGTAATTGGGCACTCAGATGATTCCAGTTCTAACCATTTTGGGCCAGTAAACCAAGTAGAATTATTTACAAATGCAGTGGGTGATAAGCCACGAGATAGACAATTACTAGGATTTTGATCACCCGCAACATGGTGAAATTTTTCATTTTTAATTAAATTTTCTAAATGCGGTTGTACTATAGAACATAGCGAAATAGCGGTATAACTGTTACATTTATTGGTGCAATCAGAACCCAATAAGGGGACGTTACCAATGATAATGTACCCGAATATTGTGTCGAAAGCGGTAGGTGTGCCAGGTGCGCCAGTAACACGACCCGACAACATTATATCGGCGTAATGCGGTGCACCAATAAGTATCTCTATCTCTGACGGATAAAAATAATTTTCATCCGCCAAAGTAATATTGTTTAAATGTTTCAGCGAAGACTTTTTAATTTGTGCCACCGGTAAACAGTCTGTTATTTTGTCTATAATAAAGGCATTTAAAGGTATAGAATTATTATTAATCCGAGAAGAAAGAACGGTAGAAACTTCTCCTATTATCGGATTTGAAGCGGAACCTATACCTTTTACAAACTTATTCGAAAATTTAGTAACCTTTAAATTTAATCTTTTGCAACATTTCATGGTTATAAAAGTGCTTTGAGACGCACAATCAATTAAAACACGAACTGTATGTGGTTTACCATTTAAATCATATATATATACTTGCGCCGTACCTAATAAACATGTATTATTACTTTCGGAAATAGCCGGCCGAATATTACAAAGTGAAATATTTGAGTTATTAATCGGCTGATTGTCGCTGCGTGGAGGTAAATTAGGTGTATTATTAGCGGGAGGCCCAGCAAGCGGCGCAGTTGCATTGCTCATGCAATTCAAGTTATTAGCGTGCATGTTTTCTTGAGAAACAGTCGCATTACGACACAGCGTAGAATGATGTCTCATGCGGCAATTACGACAATTCCATGCAGACTTACACTTATTTAACATATGCGATAAACTTAAACAGTTAAAACACCCTTTATTGTTTTTGATAAAAGTGTATTTATCATCTATAGACAATTCGTTAAATGAATTACATTTATATAAATTAAAATGATCGATGCGTTTACAAAATGAACAATTAGACCGCTTCTCTGTAAGCGACACAAACGCACGCGAAGAAACCGGTTTGTTATCGAATGTGCGAGTAGTATCCAAATGCTGAGCTATTCTATTATGCTCGCGTACGAATGCAATTAAATCTTTATAACTAGGTATTGTAGGGTTGTTAATATTATGTAATTCGAAGGAACGAACTGTACTAGAATCTAATTTCTTCAATGATAAATATAGTAATATAAAATCAGCTAAATTTTCTAATTGTAATGATTCTAAACTTGATATTGCGGTGCAGTAATTGTCAAGAAACAATTGTAAATTTTTATGTGAAGCGGTGGTAAGCGGTTTGAAGTCTAGAATCTTTTGCATATAAGCTGAACCCAAACTTCGTTTGTCATGGTATTTGTTTATAAGCGTTTGCCAAATTAAAGCATAATTTTCAGCATTTGGAATTATACCTGCACAAACAGAGAGGGCCGAATCAGATAATTTACTTATTAAATATTGAATTCGTTCGTGATCTGAAAGATCAGGATTTTCATGAATGGTACGTTTAAAGGATTCGTAAAATAACGGCCACTTAATGACATCACCGTTGAAAATCATTAATTCCAACTTTGGTAAGTGAAACGATTTGCGTTGGTGTTGGTTTGCATCAGATAAATCATTCCTACCTACAACAAATTTATTAAATTTCTCAAAAATGAATTTACAGTGACAATACATGTCTTCAAATGAATTTATGCAATTAAAATTGACAGTGTATAAGGGATTAATAGTTAATTCGATAACATTTATTTTACTCACTGTTTCACAAAACGAATCCCGAATATTATCAATTGATATCATACCCGATAAAAAAGAATTTATGTCAGCCTCCTGCGAGGTTTTCTTTGACCTATCGTACAAGTCTTGTACACGTGAAAATAAATTGTCTCGTTTTGCAATTAAAACGGCTCGATCAATTTCAAGCGAACTGTTAGCGCCTTGTTTCTCAGAAGCCGCTTTACGAGTCTCCATAATGACAAAGATATATATATATATATATTAAATTAAATTAAATCAAATCAAATCGCGATTTGTAACAAACTAAAATAGTATATCGCGGCTCGAAAAGGACCAAACAATGTAATGGCGGAGACCAAGAAAAGGTGGAATTTGTAGAGTAGTTTTAGCCGAAACTGCAACGGGAATTTATAAAAGGCCTGTTGTGCGTTTATGCCCATTACCGAACCAATAAAACTGCCTACAAAACCGCTCACAAAACAACTTACAAAACCGCTTTAAAACCGCTAATAAAACCGCTTACAAAACAACTTACAAAACCGCTTACAAAACAATTTACAAAACCGCTTTAAAACCGCTCGATCAACCGCTTAATACACCGCTCTCCAAACTGCTTTACGAATCTGTTACAACCCGCTTTACAAAATCGCTTTACAAACCGCTAAACAAACTCATATAGTTCTATGATCTTTTTTACCAATCGCGAATATCAATTTTCTTTTCTCATTGTTATAACTATTATTTTTTTGTCTTTTTATTATCATTTCTCTTCATAAAAAACCTAAAGGTTTTTTAGGCCGGGGGCAATGTTCACGCCATCCAATCACCTTAGTCCTCTCTGTCCTCATTTTCTGTCCCAACCGCACCCGTTCCTTAAACACCACTCTCTCTCTCTCTCTCAATATTAAAGAGTGGAAGGAGGGGACTAGGAGACTTGCGCCCGCGCCTCAGAGAGAAGCCACTACCGCCGTCGCGAGGTCACGCTTGCTCACTTCTATTACTGTGTTTCCGCTACCGCAGAGTACTGAGTACTAATTACCGCTTAATATTCTATACGTGGTCTTCTCCCACGGAGACAAGTGAAGTGCCTGAGGACTAAAGGTGAGTGGTGTTTCCCATATTTCTTCTTTTTACGCCGCATTCCACTTGCCCCTCGGCCCACCTTTTCTTGGTCTCCGCCATTACATTGTTTGGTCTTTTTCGAGCCGCGATATACTATTTTAGTTTGTTACAAATCGCGATTTGATTTGATTTGATTTAATTTAATATATATATATATCTTTGTCATTATGGAGACTCGTAAAGCGGCTTCTGAGAAACAAGGCGCTAACAGTTCGCTTGAAATTGATCGAGCCGTTTTAATTGCAAAACGAGACAATTTATTTTCACGTGTACAAGACTTGTACGATAGGTCAAAGAAAACCTCGCAGGAGGCTGACATAAATTCTTTTTTATCGGGTATGATATCAATTGATAATATTCGGGATTCGTTTTGTGAAACAGTGAGTAAAATAAATGTTATCGAATTAACTATTAATCCCTTATACACTGTCAATTTTAATTGCATGAATTCATTTGAAGACATGTATTGTCACTGTAAATTCATTTTTGAGAAATTTAATAAATTTGTTGTAGGTAGGAATGATTTATCTGATGCAAACCAACACCAACGCAAATCGTTTCACTTACCAAAGTTGGAATTAATGATTTTCAACGGTGATGTCATTAAGTGGCCGTTATTTTACGAATCCTTTAAACGTACCATTCATGAAAATCCTGATCTTTCAGATCACGAACGAATTCAATATTTAATAAGTAAATTATCTGATTCGGCCCTCTCTGTTTGTGCAGGTATAATTCCAAATGCTGAAAATTATGCTTTAATTTGGCAAACGCTTATAAACAAATACCATGACAAACGAAGTTTGGGTTCAGCTTATATGCAAAAGATTCTAGACTTCAAACCGCTTACCACCGCTTCACATAAAAATTTACAATTGTTTCTTGACAATTACTGCACCGCAATATCAAGTTTAGAATCATTACAATTAGAAAATTTAGCTGATTTTATATTACTATATTTATCATTGAAGAAATTAGATTCTAGTACAGTTCGTTCCTTCGAATTACATAATATTAACAACCCTACAATACCTAGTTATAAAGATTTAATTGCATTCGTACGCGAGCATAATAGAATAGCTCAGCATTTGGATACTACTCGCACATTCGATAACAAACCGGTTTCTTCGCGTGCGTTTGTGTCGCTTACAGAGAAGCGGTCTAATTGTTCATTTTGTAAACGCATCGATCATTTTAATTTATATAAATGTAATTCATTTAACGAATTGTCTATAGATGATAAATACACTTTTATCAAAAACAATAAAGGGTGTTTTAACTGTTTAAGTTTATCGCATATGTTAAATAAGTGTAAGTCTGCATGGAATTGTCGTAATTGCCGCATGAGACATCATTCTACGCTGTGTCGTAATGCGACTAATAACTTGAATCGCATGAGCAATGCAACTGCACAGGTTGCTGGGCCTCCCGCTAATAATACACCTAATTTACCTCCACGCAGCGACAATCAGCCGATTAATAACTCAAATATTTCACTTTGTAATATTCGGCCGGCTATTTCCGAAAGTAATAATACATGTTTATTAGGTACGGCGCAAGTATATATATATGATTTAAATGGTAAACCACATACAGTTCGTGTTTTAATTGATTGTGCGTCTCAAAGCACTTTTATAACCATGAAATGTTGCAAAAGATTAAATTTAAAGGTTACTAAATTTTCGAATAAGTTTGTAAAAGGTATAGGTTCCGCTTCAAATCCGATAATAGGAGAAGTTTCTACTGTTCTTTCTTCTCGGATTAATAATAATTCTATACCTTTAAATGCCTTTATTATAGACAAAATAACAGACTGTTTACCGGTGGGACAAATTAAAAAGTCTTCGCTGAAACATTTAAACAATATTACTTTGGCGGATGAAAATTATTTTTATCCGTCAGAGATAGAGATACTTATTGGTGCACCGCATTACGCCGATATAATGTTGTCGGGTCGTGTTACTGGCGCACCTGGCACTCCTACCGCTTTCGAAACAATATTCGGGTATATTATCATCGGTAACGTCCCCTTATTGGGTTCTGATTGCACCAATAACTGTAACAGTTATACCGCTATTTCGCTATGTTCTATAGTACAACCGCAGTTAGAAAATTTAATTAAAAATGAAAAATTTCACCATGTCACGGGTGATCAAAATCCTAGTGATTGTCTATCTCGCGGCTTATCACCCACTGCATTTATAAATAATTCTACTTGGTTCACTGGCCCAAAATGGTTAGAATTGGAATCATCTGAGTGGCCAATTACATCTCTAAACTCTGAAACAGCTGTTGATATAGAAGAAGAAAGAAAAATAGTCTCTATTCCTGCTACAGTGTGGAGTGATCCAAACCCAATTTTAGAACTGTCTCATCGAGTTTCTTCTTGGTTATTGTTTCTCCGTACAGTGGTATGGATATACCGTTTTCTAAAAAGACTTCCTAGATCTACTAATATCTCTGCTGACGATATTAGTTATGCTGAAATACAGATATTTAAGGTTTTACAAAAGGTATATTTCTATGATGTCATCCATAGCCTTAAAACTAGTGGCCGCTGCTCGCGTTCTATTCAAAGATTATGTCCCTTTCTAGATGCTGATGGGTTGATAAGGGTTGGTGGTAGATTAAAAAATGCCAATCTACAGTATGATCAGCAGCATCCTATTTTGTTACCGCGAAAGGACAGGATACTTGAGTTAATTATTTCCTATTATCATCGTCATAACTGTCACGCTGGTCCAGTCACTTTAATGGCGATTCTCCGACAACGTTATTGGATACTATCGTGCCGCAGCATAGTGCGATCAGTTATACATAAATGTAACTTTTGTTTTAAAGCAAATCCTCATCCTATGATAGCGCTCATGGGTGACTTACCAGACTGTCGTGTAAACGAATCTAAAGCTTTCGTCCATACCGCTGTAGACTATGCTGGTCCTATTTCAATAATTCCTTATCGAAAACGTGGAGTCCGCTCTATGAAGGCTTATCTTTGCATTTTTGTTTGTATGGTGGTTCGAGCTGTACACGTTGAGCTTACTACAGACCTTAGTACCAGTTCATTTCTTTCTGCATTCAAGAGATTTATTGCGCGTCGTGGCGCTATTTCTGTTCTTTATTCAGATAATGCAAAGAATTTTGTTGGAGCAAAAAATGCATTATCAGATATATTTACACTTACAAACTCGATTGAATTCCATGATACATTTGCCACTGAGCTTGCAAATAATCGTATACAGTGGAAGTTCAATCCTCCTCGAAGTCCTCATTTTGGTGGCTGCTTCGAAATATTTGTTAAGGCTTTTAAGAACCATTTGCGTCGTGTGGTAGGTGATCAGTTACTAACGTATGAAGAAATGTTAACTGTTCTTACACAAATTGAATCAGTTATCAATTCTCGACCGCTTACACTTTTAAGTGAGGATCCACCTGAGCTCACAGCTTTAACTCCGGCTCACTTCTTGGTGTCACCACCAGTAAAATTTATACCCGCTAGAATGAAAGTAGATGATGAACCAGTTTCACTTTTAAAACGATATGCGTTGTTGGATGGTATGATACAATCATTCAGTAATCGATGGAAATTGGAATATCTCCATTTGCTACAGTCGAGAACAAAATGGAATACACAAGCCAATCCTGTCACAATAGGTACAGTTGTAGTTATAGTGACAGATAATATCTCTCCACTTTCTTGGCCTTTAGGAAAGGTAATGGAAATTTATCCCGGAAAAGATGGAATTTGTAGAGTAGTTTTAGTCAAAACTGCAACGGGAATTTATAAAAGGCCTGTTGTGCGTTTATGCCCATTACCGAACCAATAAAACTGCCTACAAAACCGCTTACAAAACAACTTACAAAACCGCTTTAAAACCGCTAATAAAACCGCTTACAAAACAACTTACAAAACCGCTTTAAAACCGCTTACAAAACAATTTACAAAACTGCTTTAAAACCGCTCGATCAACCGCTTAATACACCGCTCTCCAAACTGCTTTATGAATCTTTTACAACCCGCTTTACAAAATCACTTTACAAACCGCTAAACAAACTCATATAGTTCTATGATCTTTTTTACCAATCGCGAATATCAATTTTCTTTTCTCATTGTTATTACTATTTTTTTTTTTTTTTTTTGTCTTTTTATTATTATTTCTCTTTATAAAAAACCCAAAGGTTTTTTAGGCCGGGGGCAATGTTCACGCCATCCAATCACGTTAGTCCTCTCTGTCCTCATTTTCTGTCCCAACCGCACCCGTTCCTTAAACACCACTCTCTCTCTCTCTCTCAATATTAAAGAGTGGAAGGAGGGGACTAGGAGACTTGCGCCCGCGCCTCAGAGAGAAGCCACTACCGCCGTCGCGAGGTCACGCTTGCTCACTTCTATTACTGTGTTTCCGCTACCGCAGAGTACTGAGTACTAATTACCGCTTAATATTCTATACGTGGTCTTCTCCCACGGAGACAAGTGAAGTGCCTGAGGACTAAAGGTGAGTGGTGTTTCCCATATTTCTTCTTTTTACGCCGCATTCCACTTGCCCCTCGGCCCACCTTTTCTTGGTCTCCGCCATTACATATAATAACAGTTGTTTATTTTATAAATAAGATAACGTTCATCAAATAATAATAAAACAAGTTAAAATGATTGGTCCTTCGATCCGGAGTACAACAACTTTCGATATGTGACGGATTATGACGGCGTATGGTAACATAAACAATAGAAATATCAACTTTTTAACCAATTTAAATAAAAGGAAGTTATTAGTTTCACCTGTGTCAGATATTGTTAGAATTAAAGCATATTAAAGTCTTATCAAGCTTTCAGCACGAGTGCTATATTTAAAGTGTAAAAATGGTTATATGTTAACTAAGAGAATACTTATAATTTAATAAAAATCAGTTTAGAAGTTCTTAAGATAGGTTTCTTGAACATTAAAAAGTGAATAAATTATTACTTTATCTTTTCTGAAGACAAGTACTTGAAGTTGATTCTTTTATTTCAATTTAAATATAATATATTTCAATGTAAATACAATAAAGTTATTAAAATGTGTATTTTAATTTTCTAATAAGAAACATATTGTAACGTCGTAAGGTATATAAATACCTGGTGCCTCACCGACTGTTTTGCTTCTAAGTCTGAACGAGTGATCTTCTTCTTGCGGAGTGTCTTCGGCGTCTTGAGAATTATCTCGTGACAGATTACCGACCTACCAAGAAATAAAAAAATATTTGTTGCGTTTTTAATGTTTTGTCTTCAAAAATAACGAGAATTTGATTTTTGGTATATTTACTCAAGTTTTTAGTTAAATTTTATAAAAAGGAAATTTTTGATACTAAATAAAATTATATTAGTTTTCAAATATTGAAATTTCAACATTAAAGAATTGTTTTAAAATATTATTAGTAAACAAATACTAAACCACTTAATAAATATTAATTTCAGTATCTTAGTAATTTGAAAAAACTCACCTCAATGTTGCCGGCAGATAATCTCTGTCCAGATGTTTTCGGTTTCTTTGTTTTCCCTAAAGTTTGAGATCCTTGCATTACTTGTACCTGTAATTTAATAGTAAATAATGTTATCTTTCATCCTAATAAATTGGTGATTTCATTTCTGTCACAAGTTTCATATAACAAAAGTGTAATAATTAATGTTTTACTACAATATAAAAATATAAAAATACAGAAATTTCATAATTACTGGGTAATTACTCGAAATACATATATAAAATAACTGCTAGATTAAGAGTTTGTTTCACAATGTCCGGATAAGTTTCAAATAAGCTAAATATTACTTATTGGTAGAATAAACGGTATTTTTGCGTTTCACGACTGTCAGATAGCGCTATTCGTCATGAAACGCGAAGTATCTTATTTGGATTTTTTTTTATCTTTCGAATAATTTATGTGTTGCATAGCTATTTGGTACTTTATCCATACATTGTGAAACAGGCTCTTGAATGTACTTGAGAATTAGTAACAATTTTAAGAGATGTAAGATCAGTTGTAATCTAAATATGTATATTAAACGAAGTCACGTTTTTTTCGAACAGTTTTCGAGAACGACTCGAACGATTTAACTGTTTTTTTTATTTGTTCTTCGTCCTAATTATAAATACATCTGATGAAAGCATGTTCATGAATTTAATGTTCATACCGTCGATACGGTAAAACAAAATAAAGAAAGTATTTAGGTTAAGTAAAGATTATAATATAAAAAATAAAAAACCTTTTAGAATATATATATTTGCTGTCAAATATTGATGCGTTTAGACGCTTATTTCTAGTCGTTAATTGCTTAAAAGATAGTGAATATGTAGTAATACATTTTGTATTAATTCCATGTAATCATAAATTAAGCTTATCTAATCTGCGACAGACACATAAAAGGTCGATTACACAATGCCTACTTGACCAAAGCACAAAAATAGTGATTTTGAAGAAAAAATTGCGTCTTAAAAAATCTATTTAGTCAACATAAGTGGATTGCTATGTAAAAGAGTTATGGAGACGTTCGAGAAAATAAAATTTAGTTTATCAGATTCATTCTCGTTTATTACAACTAGATGCCTAACGCAGTGACCCAATTTCAGTAAATTGAATTTTTTACTATTCTATTGAATCACTGGGGCATTTACATAACTCGTTATACTTCTATTCCTCTGAATACATTTGTTATATGTTGTTATAAATAAGTTAAGAAATCAGTTTTGATTTTGAAAAAATATCTTGACGTTTTTAAACAAAAGTTTATATTTTTATTAATAGTCTGTCTTGTGGAATTGACAGTTGGAAACTTAACAATACATAGCCAATAAATATATGAATAATATATAAAATAATAAGTTTAAGTTGTCTGACTGATTTATGACTACAAAGCACACAACTGAGAAACTACAAACTTTGTATAATCTATTTTATAACACAGCTAAAAAGTTCTAAGAGAATCAAATATTAATGATTATATAAATACATTAAAATAAGCTATACTGATTTGTTCAATACATATTTATTTTTTCAATTAAAAAGTAAAAATATTTGATACACCGGGAACTACGAAGTGCTACAATTTTCTAATAAATGCTACGAACTGCTACGTTGTTCTACGAATATCTACGCACCTGTTGCTTAGGTCTGTCGAGGGTGTGGGGCGCCCGCGGTGGTGTTGGCGCCGGCCGTGTGGTTGGAAGCGACATATTGCGAACCGACTCACGTATTATTTGACGTATTGTCTTGAGGAAGGCATTGCGGAAGTCAGCCGTACTGAAATTTGTATGGTTTCTGGATAAGCTTCTGTGTCAAAGCCGGTCTTTTAATAGTCTTTTGATAATACTATTGGTTTTGGTACAAGTTTGAGTTAATTTTTTTTTATTATTGTGATTTTTAATAAAAGGCACTTATCCACGTAAAATTAGAAGCATTTATTATTTAATATGTATTACTTTATTGACGTTCATAAATGTACTATTTGATATAATAATAAAATAATTATTCTATGTAAATTAATTTATTGATTTTGATTTTTTTTACTTTCATATTGCGATTAGTTTTTACTGCTACAATCAATAGGTTGTTGTTATGAAAAATTGTTAATAGGAAATGTGGAAGCTATCAGCTACGGCACATTTTACACTTTTAAACCACATAATTTCCTTTCTATATTTTTAAATCAAGTGAGAGAATTAAAAATAGTATTGTTAGGGATAAGAACAAAGAGAGTAAATGTTTACAATGACATGACATGACTCTGTTAAAGTAACGTATTTATTGTCTATTATTAACATAATCTAGGCTTAGTACCAACGGAATCTAGCAAAATGGAAGACAGAACAAAAATCGAGGAATTATACAAAGACCTTAGAGGAGGCCTTTGTCGGAAGGCATGTTGTAACCGAACTACAGTTTGCCGATAATCAATAGATATTAAAACTGTTAGTATATTAGTTAAACTCTAGTTAATAGTCAAAATGTGTTGTTTTAGATAGTACTCATAAGTAAATTAATTTTAGGCACACGAAACTACTCTGTGTAGAACTTGTTACAAAAATAAACGCTTTATTATTATTATTAACATAACTTTTACACATAAAAAAAACACTTTCCAACGGATTGAAGCTATGCTATTATAAACTTTAATCAACTTGAAACAACCCACCTGTTAGACAGGACATATACTTTTTCTGAGCGACGCTGAAGTTGACTTCTTAAATGTATGAGCTCCCACAAGAAGTGACTGTCCATATCTTTAGCTGACGAAGCACGAACTTGTACCTCAGTAACTGGTATTAACACTTGATACCTAATTATCTCTACTTCATTGGAATTATTCTTTGATGAGACGCCCTAAAACACGAATCAGTTATACAATTGGCAAATTTAAAAACAAAAGACAGTTAATGTAAATTACATACCATCAATTTCTTTTTTTGTCTCAGTCTTTCTTTGCAAAGGAAGACAACGGCGGATTTAAATACAAAACACATAGCGTGTAATTCTAGTCCCTTTTTAATTTTTCCTAGGAAGTCCGATATATTTAACCACTCTACGCCTCCATAATATAGCAAATCACCTGAAATATTGTTGTTAGTTTTAAGTTAGTTTAAAGCATCATTGCCCGTTGAAGTTTTGTGATAAAATTTGGATTTTTTTGTATGTAATAATGATATCATATAAAATTCCCGTACATGTATTTGTCCTTTAACTGTTATTTATCTTATTAATGTTTTCTTTAATAATTTAACTATAACTAGTGTTTGATGTTAAGATTTGATCGTATAGTAATAATTTGCATTGCGTCTTTAACATTGAAAAAATAAAATTATAAGTACTATTAGGTACTAATCCTAAAATCACCGTTTGAGGTTTGGACCTCAAATTTCGGTATCTGTTTCATGATAATTTGTTAATCTAATAGTCATGTAGTCTAAGGCAAGCCGGTCTCCTCACGATGTTTTCCTTTACCGTTCGAGCGAAAGTTAAAATCACACATAGAAAGTGTCGCACTTTTGGTGCATAGCCGGGAACTGATCCTACGACCTCACGCTCAGCAATAGGCACAGTGCTTCCCTATTTCCCCATTCCGTTCAATAGCCGTTATTAAAGAGAAAGATACATTTCAGTTAGGCTTTAAGCGATATGATTCACTTCATTACTGAATAAGTTCACAAAGTTCTATGTAGCATCTATAAATTACCTAATGGTCTGTAAAGCGGACACATAAAATATATTACGCTCCATCACTGACATGAGATTTAAATAATTACATCTTTCCCCCGCTATTTGGTGTTATACGGTAACCTTAAGCTTATATTGAAGGCGACAGACGTCAAGCGTACTATACATGTCACGTTTATTGTCCCTTGAACAGCGAACTAAATGCTGCTACATCCTGCCACCTCTAATATCTCACCGCGATATTAAAGCAACGGCTTTTAATATAAAATTTAAAAGTTGTATTTTGGAAGTCAGCTGGGTTGAGAATTAAGTTGTAATATATTAAATATGTTTCATGTTTGTGTGGTATTTTGTGATTTAATAATTCTATTTAATTTGTTTACATTTTTACGTCACTGTGTATGCTGCCCATCCAATGAGCCAACTGAATGTGAATCAGTGTTGTGGTACTTAAAGCTGAGATAGGCCTATTTTTGATCGAAACAAAATGCTTCAATGAATTGTGTCTTTCGTTGTTTTATATATACGAATTCTTTTTTCTTTCTTTTAAATTCACATTACACTTGGATTTAAAAGTAATTTTATGTGTTGGTAGACGTCTGAAGATACCGGAGACCCCAGAGCTGGTGTTTTTCTCGCTCAACGGATAAGTATTCGCAACACAGCAAAAAAAATGCTGGTAGCAATAATAGAACACTGCCATGGGGATCAAAATCTTTAAATTTTATTTTTTAATTATTAGTATTATTCAATTCAACTTTAATTATTATCATGTTCTTTATTTAGATATTTTAAAGTTCATTACTTTATATCATAGGTTATATTTAAAGTTATATATACATTGTAAATAATTTGATACATATACATTGTTTCATATTAGATTTATGTGCATCACACATGGCGAAAAAATATATATTTAAAACGTTGAAAATATTCCTAGCCTACTATGTTTGACAATCGTATCCTAAAAGAAAATTCATATGTATTTATTTAAGTTGATAACGGTAGTATGAACTTACCTGGACTTAAATCTATTGGTTGCTTACATGACTTTTGATGTTGCCTAAATAAGTGATCAAAGATAGCACCATATTCCTCGTGAATTCGTTGCATTTCATTTATATGTTCAGCAACCTTTTCCATACCCTTTAAAGCCTCTGTCAAAATTATAATTAGATATATAATGGCTCAGATATTTTTGTATACCTCTCATATTTAAATTAAAAAAAGATATATTTTATAATTCAGTTTAACCAATAAATATATACACTAACTTAAAAAATAAATAAGTTATTTGATTACTAAATAAATTTCATGATTAGTAAAATAAACTCACCAACTAAATGAAGATGCTCTTCAGAGTTGACATCAGTCAAATTTCGGAGTTGTTGAAGTAATAGCGGATATTTAAGTATTCGCTGAATCGGTTTAATTAAATACGATTCTAAAGTAGATGAGTGCTGTTGCTTTGGATTGCGAGCCGCAAGGAACTCTTGCAACGCTTGGTTGCCTTCATCTATAAAGACATTTCGAGATTTACAAAGGCGTTCCTTTGCTTAGAAGCTAAAACACTTAATTGAAATATATGTGACTCAATCCGTATCGTAGAATTGTTATATGATTATTTATTTGATTGTTTCAACTGTCATATTCTATAGCTACGTATTATTAAAATTAATTATAGGTAATGTTTATGTATAAGGCTATTAATAGAATTAAAGAAAGGTTAATAAAATTTCCTTGACGATATATTACACCATTCACCCTTGTACAAAAAATAAAGATTGCTTATGCACTTTACTTCATTAGTCGTGGCAAAAGTACTTATGATATAATTATTAAAAGTAAATATCCCTATGCAAGGAAATGTTTAAGGTAATAGAGGTATAAAACCTACAAGAAAAATGGCGAAAAGCAAATACGGTTCTCCTTGTGATTATATTTAAAAAACTGATCATCGTAAACAAATATTTCTATGTGTATATGTCTATTTATATAGTCGAATTTACGATAAGTATGAGAGAATTTAATAAGAGCTAGTCGACTTCTAATGCCACTCGAGACGGAAATAAAAATAGTTAATAAATATAATTTGAGACTTACTCGGATGTAAGACTTTCTGAGCTTTGCTGTGACTAGCGCAGAATGAGCTATATAATTTGAAGTGATTTACGTAATAAAGGAATGCATTTCCAACAGCGAATAGAACATTCTGAAAAGTTTTCATAAAAGCACATTAATTTAAATATAGAAAATATATATAGCTTTAACTCTTGTATTTAGATTAATATATATATAAGGTTTCTTTCTTTTGATTTATTTACTTTAAAGGGGGTAAATATTTGGAACTCAATTAGATCAAATACAGTTAAGTCCATTAGATCACTGTTATTGTTCCTAGGAAAATCAAAATTGACTCAGTTCAAACGATGGATGACTGACTTTTAATACAACGTTAGTAGAATAAAGGCCTGTTTCACAATGTATACATATAGTACCAAATAGCTATGCAACACATAAATTATACAAAAGATAAAAAAAAATCCAAATAAGATACTTCGCGTTTCATGACGAATAGTGCTATCTGACAGTCGTGAAACGCAAAAGTCTGTTTATTCTATAGTAATAAATAGCTTATTTGGAACTTATCCGGTCATTGTGAAACAGGCCCTAAATGTTGTCATAAGTATTAAATAGTGATAAAGAAAAATTACCTTGAACTGATTAGAAAATTCTAAATGATGGAAGTTAGGTTCAGCTTCCAGCGCTTCTTCTAAGTTTTGTAGGAACTGTCTTTGGAAAGTTACAATCTCCTGAATGTTTCCGAACAAAGCGTTGATTTCCGCGTTCGATAAAAAAGTTTCCCTCTTCAGCGGTTCCAAGTAATTCTCCAGTAAATTATTAAGGTGCTGTGGAATCGAAACAACAACAGATAGCAACAATAACTTTGAACATTTTAATCTAAGCCGCAGGTGCATGGTTCGTGCCCGATATAAATTCATTTCAACTTTGAGAATAATACTCGGTCGTACCCACTTCGGGAGATTAAATCTTTCGCGTTTTAAACAAAACAATTTTTATAATACAATGTGATTACATTACTTTAGGTATCACATTTTCATGACAGCGTAAAAAACAACTGTTTGATTTATTGTATATAACATAATGTTTTATCGAAAAGCCATTGGAAATTTTATCACTCTCATATTTTACTATTTTTTCAATGCCTTGTCTAAGTTGTTCACAAATTATTTACTGGAAAGTCTAAGAAACAAGATTAGTTTATATGAACGGTGAAGAAATGTGTTTCTTCAGTTTTTAAAGCTAAATAAACTTTCCTCTCAGTGAAAAAATAAAGATTTAATCACAATAAAAGTCAGGACCACATAAGTTTTTCAATCGTAATTCATGATTTCCTCCGCAATTTTATTGTTTTGCCCCATGAGCAGAGGGTCCTCCGTGGTATATTATTATTACATCGCCATAAATAAGGTTTTACGACTTCTTTATCATAATACTTTATAGGTGAAGATAAATTCTAATATTTCAATCAAAATCTATGATTTTATTTAGTCAGAAGTTTTATTATATATTCAGTCAAATAGTTTTTTACGCTAGTCTCAAATTAATACCATTGTCCTAGACACTCATTACCACTAAAAATGCTATATAAAAAGTGGAAATAATAATTCTTAAACACGGATCTATACATATGTGTGATGCATCGAAATTACATGTTCTGAATTATTTCCAGTTCAATTGCTGGAGTGATGCACTCGGCTGAGAGAGGTCGTCGGGAGCAGATTAATTAATACACTTTTTAATAATTTTTCCAAAATGTAGTATACATATTTTTGAGTGTAACATAGATTTATAAATAGACATTTTCTGAAACTGTCTCTGTGCTCTGCTGATTTTTCATTCAATTCAAAAGATGGTTAAATTTATTATTTCGAGGAATTCTTCTTGGTATCATTACTTTTCAAATTCAAGCGATACCAAGAAAATCTTCTACTAATTATTCTGGAGGGATTACACCTCAATACTCCATATCCTGCTAAGTCTTGATTTCATTTAATTGATAAAATGTTGATAACTTAAACCTTGTTTGATTCTCGGCAAAACAATAGTTATCATTAATAGTTTATTTTATATTACTTTTTTCAAAAAATAATTATCTACGTATAATATTTCGTTTCCTGACCAACCCTTTTTTATTTGACGGCCCTCTGTCTTTATTGTTATTATATTTATTTGTACATTTTACGTTAATTCTTTGTTTTTTATCAATTATAAAATTTTAGTAATTTCACGTCGCTGTTGGCATGTTTGAAATTATGTGTTGAAAGCAGTTCCACAAATGTGATGTAGCTAAAAGCATTATTCATTCCACCATAGACAATAATTAGTCTTCACAATAATCTAAATCTGAATACTCGCACACATAAATCACACATCTGTATACCTTGACATACGCGCGTTCCGTGTCCACCAATTCCAAGAGTACTTTCCTCAGCTTGTCAGCGTCAGACAGGTGCCTTGAGGGGGTAACCGCAGCGCTCGCGAGGCTACCAGTGGGGCTCGCGCGACGCGTGTCACCCGGGGACCGGCACCAGCCAGTCACCTGCTCCGCGCTCTGACGCACATCCCCACACTATTTATACACGTATTTCTAGGCTAATGATGACGCCATGATAAGCTTACAGAAGATATAGCATCTAATGAAAGCGTTGGTTGACCTTACTTACACTGCTAAAGTAATTTTTTAAGTTTGAGTGTTTTACTTTACACTTTGCAACTGATTACTCACATAGCAATTTGTTGCTTGTTCCTGTATTTAATATTAACAATGAGGTTTTAGTTACGATTGTATTCGTTAAAATATAAAGCTGATGGTTTGATATTAAATAAAATGTTTTAGTGGGTTTTTAAAATTGAAAAGTAAAAATCTCAAATTTCTATGAACATTTGAGGCAAAAATGATTTGTATAAGTAAAGCCAACAAATTCTATTTGTTACACGTATCCTGTAATCGCTTAAAAACATAGAGTACAGCGGATTTCTATTTACTACAAAAAACTAATTGATAGGAAAATTAATTAAACTATAACATAAAAGTTCTCAATAGAATCTTGATTGAAACGAACAATGAAGGTATAATGTTAGGATTGAGCCGAGTCTAAAAGCCCCTTGTAACACGGGAATACGATAAAGACTAATTAACTGAATATCTCGAGAATTCTCGATGCTCTGAAGAGGGATGATACGTTAGAAGACGATCGTAAAACGAAGTCAAGCGGGTGAAGTGTATAGCGAGTGTGCACACAAGCTGGTGAGGTGAACTCTTAATAAGTGCCTGTAAAGTACCTTGAGTAGGTTTTCGATCTCAAATGAGTTAGTTCGAGAACTAACTTTGGGTGGTCCCGATGCTGCGTCCGTATGTCCGTCGGTTTCAGGACTGTACAGTTCCTTGCCTGTGTCAAAAGTACAAACTTAGTTTTCGACATCAAACGCCAATTATGAAGTTTGGTTCCAAGTATTTGAGATGATTAAAAATAATTATAAGATTTTCTGTTGATGTAAGATTGAAGAAACCTCTTCTTTTCTTGGTCAGAGACTCTCTGCGTCAGCAGAGTATGTAAGTATATTTTTTATGATCAGAAACAACTACTAATTGTTCCTAGTTATAACAATACCAATCTTACTTAATACTTAATGATTAGATATGATCATAATATAATACAGTAGCCCCCGGTAAACCGACAAATTTTGCAGGGCAGTGGCGGACTGTCAAAATTGGCAGTTATTATAAAGTACTTCCCCCTTTAGTCCGGATTTTTTTACAAAAGAGCACCTTGTAATTCGACAAATTACAGATTACTTTTGAATAGAGAGTCTACGTTTTATTACAAAATTAACGTCATTAGTGCTTGTTCAATCATGCATTAGCGAAAATTGTCAACAAAATATTAAATAATGAATAATATACCATGTCGGATTATAAGTACGGGATTAGACAGGGGCCGGATTACCGGGGGTCCACTGTATTATAATATTATGATTATATCTAATCATTATTAACTTGATTGTAATGAATTGACATAGCGTAATGACTATTTACATATATATATACATATTAAATTTGAATGCTTCATTAAGTTCAACGTCAGAGTAACCTGGATTTGATATGCTTTATTATTCTTATCATTACGCTATCCCATTTACGAGCATTTCTAATGGGCGTATTTGGTAGGTTTAGTTGCCCCAAGTTACCTGTCAAAAAGAGCTATTTTATTGAAAGCTGTTTGCTAAAAATACATTGCTTATAAATCTTATCTCAATGCTTATTTATTCCATATAGATAGATCACTTTAAAAGCAATATTGTAAAGTTAAAAGAACGAGTGCAAAACGAAAACAATAGAAATAGAAAATTCATTTCCGCGTAGCTAATATTAACGTTTTATTACTATCGCCCATTACAATGGAAAAATTTGAAAAAACGCTGCCGGTTGTAGATTTCAACATCAACGTTGAAATTGCAAGTTTCATATCGAGGCTTGTGATAAGATGTAACACAATGAGTTTTTTTTGGTCGAGGTAAGTCAACATCAGCTCAAGCAAACAGCCTACGGAAGGGTCGCGGCCTTTATTTGGAGGCCGCGTCGAGAGCTTTGCTTCAATGTAACTTTTTAATTTTATAGAACATCTTCTATACTTAGAAGTGATTAGTATTTGTCAAATATGTGTCTCTGCGACATTATATGAATGTACTTATGTGTTTTTTTGTGTTAACCTCATGAATAAAAATATATAACAAATTACCGGAAAGTTTGAAGAGCGAAGCAAACAATTTGAGATTTACCAACGCTTTAAATAAATTATTACATAAGAAGTGTTATTACACCGTTTCAGAGTAATTTGACAGATAGACTTTAATTTATTTATAAAAGTTAAGTATTATGAGTAAATTGACCTTTTCGCAATGTAAAAGCCAAAGCAAATAAATAATGTATCAAGTAGGAATAAAAATGTACCTATATATTAGTGCATATAAGTGAAGCATACCCTCCCACAAAATTGCTGTGCCTAACCTTATTGACATAACGAGTGCAATAAAGATTTTGAGTTTTGTATGGCGGCCCAAATGTATGAGGCCCATAAATGTATGGGCCGCCTGTATGTGTGTGATTAACTTTGCCCTTATGGGAAATCGTAAACAACTGATGCAATAATGTGCCTGCCCACGTTATATATACAATATTTTTTTATTATTTATTCAATAGAACAACTCGCCACTTGTTTTAAATAGCTGTAGAAATAATCAACGACCCAAATAGATATAAGATTCATTGTTACTTGATCGCAACTGAATGAAAAAGAAATTCCTTTTATTCTAAATAAAACAGAATTCTAATTCTTCATCTCGCGGATCTAAAAACTGAATCATTTCGAAAGATTTTGTAGTGCACTAATTTCGGACGACTTGATTTATATAACACGAGAACAAAGCGATCTGTTTAAAAAATTAGTTATATGGGTAAAGTTAACTAACAATGACATTTAAAAAATAAGTCATAATCATTACTTGAGTAGTGACATTTTAATAATGCGAAGATGTAAATAAAAAGAAATCAGTGACACTACAACCTTTTTAGATTTGGCTGTTTCATAATCATTTATCAATCTAATAGACAAGTTGGTGATGATCTGATGTATGATGTATTAATAATGTAAGATGTAACTTTGATGTAAAACTCTACTTTTAATTATGTAAGGCATTATGGGTGGCAGACAATGCGATGTTTATATTGTACCACCATAATATTGTTGTACCATGTTCTTGCAAATAAATAACAATTTTTCCGAGAAATACAATAGATCCTAAACTCGATTTGTTTTTGTTTATTTCAGGGATCTTACTGACTTTAGTGTGCCAGATGTGGAAAAGGAATACTGCCTTCACCTGAAATATTTACTACGGCGTGTTGCTCTAACACATATAATCCTCCTAAAATATCAGTTTTAAAAAAGAGATATGTTGTTCCAAACAATGTCGTCATAAACGGTTTGGACTGTATTATTAATCTAGTTTAAAAAACAACTGCATACGAAATTATGTCAAATTAAATCAACAAAATAGGATTGCTTTGGCCGTCAGCCACGTTATTGAATTGTATGGGAAAAGATGCCAAGTATTAGATTGATAGCGAGATTGAAGTGTCGCTTGTTAAGCACCAATTAATGAAAACATTATTCATTGTTAGCGATTTGAAAAGTTGTAGATTATTTTACACTCCGCGAACTTGTTTCGTCTTAATGATCTTTCAAGTTAGCCTACCATTTTAATAGCTATATACCAACATATGACATAGATAAAGAAAGAAAAAACTTTATTATTTTAAAAAAAAAGCGATATTTAGCTAAAAAGAGTGCACTAGACCCTACACTACTATACCATGTATCGTGGGCAGGTCACTTCTTTTTGACATTTTGACGGTACTTGACAATAATTTCTATACAACACAAAAAATATTAAAATATTTTTTGATTCAACATAAGTCAGGTTGAGAATAAAAACCTAAGAACTAAAAAATATACTTTTTTCGATTTTTCTATTCAGAAAAGCCGTCCTCAGAGTTCAAGGAACAATTTAAAAAAATAGTCTTCAGGTTCTGCGTTTAGAACTATATTTTACGTTTCATTATAGATATGTATTCTTAAAAAATTGTTAAAATCATTTTCACGTTAATTGAATATAATTCGAACATTCGCCCGATATTTCATATAACATTCATGTAGTTCGTTATAATTTAATTGAATTCTAAAAGCATGCCTCGTTAGTTCGTGGGATTAAGTGCATGTATGTCGAGTGTTTTCAGGTATACATGAACATGTTTACCTTATGCTTGTTACTGACAATGCACTCCTAGTACGGTCATTGTTTGGGGAATATTACATCTTCACACATATAATTAAAGTCACTGATAAACAATTTTGTGCAAACGTATACCTAGAAAACTCTGTAACAGTTTTTCTATATAAGTTAATTATTTAGTTTTTCTGTATATGTTTTTTTATGTAAACGGGCAGTATGCTTTCCTGATCTTGAATGAGCGCGGCCTATGAACACTCTCGATGCAAGCAAGTACTTATGTTAGAATGTTCTCCTTTCTAATTCCTTCCAAGGCCTATCAAAAAATTTCAATGTCGTCCACATCAATGCTCAAAGTATTCCAGCGCATTATTCCGATCTATTCTCTTCTTTTCAATGCTGTAATATTCACGCCATTCTTATTTCTGAGAGTTGGTTTAAACCCAGTCTTCCTTCTACTTCCTTTCCCATTCCTGGGTTTCATCTCCTACGGAATGACCGTCTGGGCAGAGTTGGGGGTGGGGTTGCTATTTATTTACGTGCCCATATTCCTTATTCTATTCTTAGCAGCTCACCGCAACCCCCACCAAATGATGCTGTTGAGCATTTGTTATTGGAAATCTCTTTTTCGCATTCTAAATTACTACTTGGTGTGTTTTATAGTCCCTCTTCGAATGTAGACTACTTTTCCGCCCTTGGTCTGCTTTTAGATAATTTTGTTAATAATTATAATCATACCATTTTAATGGGTGATCTAAATACTTGTTTGTTGAAAAGCGATCATCGTTCGCGCAAATTGATTTCTACTATCGAATCTCATAATTTAAATATCTTACCTTTGAATGCCACTCATCACTTTCCAGATTCCTCCCCTTCGCTGCTTGATCTCATTTTCGTTTCTAACCCTGACCTGGTGCATAAGCATGGCCAAATTCCTGCTGATGCCTTTTCTTATCACGATCTTATCTTCCTTTCCTATAAATTGCGTCCACCTAAAGTTAAACCTCAAATTCGTATGTTACGCAATTTTAGAGGCATAGATATAGAGAGTTTATCTGCTGATGCTGCCGAGTTGGATTGGAACTCTGTGTATAATGAGAGTGATGTTCACAAGAAAGTTGGGCTCTTTAATTCAATGCTAACGCAACTGTATGATGTTCATGCCCCATCGAGGCCAGTAAAAGTGAAACATTTACCTTCTCCATGGTTAACTGATGACATCAAATTAATTATAGAAACTAAGAATCGTGCTAAAGCTAAGCTGAGATTGTGTGATTCTCCTTTGGCGCGTGAGAAATACAAAAAAGTCCGGAATCGATGCAATACCCTGTGCCGTGATGCTCAGCGGCGTCATATTCACAAATCAGTTGAAGGAGGCGACCCTTCCAAAGTATGGAAATTCCTTAAATCGCTTGGAATCGGGAAACAACAGCAACTGCCACTTTCTGCTGATTTGAATCTTGAACTGCTTAATCAACATTTCTCCTGTCATCCCACTTTTGATCAAAGTATTAAATCTGAAACCATTGCATCCCTTAACTTTTGTCCTACTCGGAATATACCCTCTTTTACGTTTCAGACGATTGCTGATGACGTAGTAGGGAGGAGCATTAAGTCTGTCTCGTCGAAAGCCATTGGTTATGATTGCATTGGTCGGGATATGATCCTTCCTATTGTTGACATTTTAACCCCGGTTCTAGCTGACATTTTCAACACTTCCGTTTTCTCTGGTGTCTTTCCTAATATCTGGAAATTTGCCCATGTTATTCCTATTCCTAAAATCGCTAACCCAGTTACCTATTCTGATTTTCGACCTATTTCCATCCTTCCTTTCCTTTCTAAGGTTCTTGAACGTATTCTTCATCAGCAATTAGCTATCTTTCTCAACGAACACTCCCTTCTTAATTCAGTTCAATCCGGTTTTCGTCCTGGGCACAGTACAGCTACTGCTCTCACTAAGATTACAGATGACATAAGACGTGGCATGGATAATAAAAAACTCACAATACTTACCTTGCTTGACTTTAGTAATGCCTTTAATTCGGTAGACATTGATGTTCTTCTTGCTTTGCTGCGTTCTATTAATATGTCCCCTTCTGTGATTAATTGGTTTAAAAGCTATCTATCGGAACGTCAGCAACGAATTAAATTAACTGAAAGCTTTTCCTCTTGGTCTCATGTTTCTGCTGGCGTACCGCAGGGTGGTATCCTCTCTCCTCTTCTCTTTTCGCTCTTTATAAATTCTATTACTAATCAACTTTCTTCCAACTCTCATCTTTATGCTGATGATCTTCAAATTTACAACCAGTCTACTTTTGATGAATTGCCGGCTGCTATTCTGACGGCAAACTTTGATTTAGACAAGGTTGTGAAATGGAGTAAATCGTATGGTCTTCAGATAAACCCTTATAAGAGCCAGTCTATTATCATCGGAAGTGCATCGTATATAATGAGAATAAATTGGTCAACTTTACCCCAGATTACTATAGATAGTACGGTTGTTCCGTTTTGCTCCACTGTTAGGAATTTGGGCATTACTTTGGATAAAACCCTGTCTTGGCAGCCCCAAATAAATGAACTGAGCAGGAGGATTTTTTCTTCTTCCCACGCACTTAATAGGTTACGCAATTTTTTGCCTATCTCAACTAAAATTTCTCTTGCTCACTCTCTTTTACTTTCTATTCTTGATTATGCTGATGTATGTTATCCTGATTTAACTGAGTTGCAGCTTGATAAGTTAGAGCGCTTACAAAATGTTTGCATCAGATTCATTTTTGGACTCCGTAAATTTGACCATATTTCGGAGTTCCGAAGAAAGCTCAATTGGCTACCCATTCGATTGCGGCGTAAGATGCGCATTTTACAACTTCTCTTTAATATTCTTTTTAATCCCAAAACCCCTAGTTACTTAAAGCAAAATTTTATTTTCCTCTCTGGCGGCAGTTTTGACTTACGTTCCTTAGACAACCTAATTCTTGAAACTCCTACGCATAAAACTGAATTCTATCACTCCTCCTTTACTGTGCAGAGTATCCTGCTATGGAATTCCCTACCAATCGATATTAGACGAGCGCAATCTTTAAATGTATTTAAAAAGCTTCTTTTTGATCATTTTCTTTCTACCTCGTAATTAGTTCTGCTTATATATATTTATTTTTATAGGTTAACCTTTTTATTTGCTTTTAAATTTTTGTCTATAATTATTTTTATTTATTATTATTGCTATTTTTTCTTTGATTTTGTTTTATTATATTCAATTAGTTATAGTAACGCATGTTCTAAGTTTAAGTTTTTAGTTTTTTTGTTTTTTTGTTGCTTTTGTTAATTGATTTTTTTTGTACTCTACCCTCTGATGGTTTTTCTTTAACGTTGTGTTTCTCATTAGGGTTGCCTGGAAGAAATCGCTTGTAAGCGATAAGGCCGCCCTTTGCCTTATATCTTTTGTTACTGTTTTTTTTTATTTTTTATTTTTTTGTTATGTGTGTTTTTGTATAAGGCAATAAAGGATTAATAAATAAATATAAATAAGTACATTGTCGGCTTTTTAATAACTGGAAAGCTCTTATGAGGGACCCAAAAGTCAAATTGATTTTTAAATATTTTCGTTGGCAACTAGTTCCAGATTTATTTCTACATTTTAACGCTTAATTTTATTATTTCTGTGTTAAAATTTTATTGATTAATAATATCATATTCATAGCAAACATGATTTTTAGGTAGCTGTAATTGTAAGATTGGTGTCGCTAAAGATAACATTTGTACCTTTGCAATGTCTTGGGCGATTTTTTATTAAGATTAATTTTGGCACCATACCATCTATTTGGGATTAGTTTAATGAAGAACAAAGTGGTTAGTTTGTATTGTGTATGTGTGTACTCACTCCAAGCAGGCGCGGGCACGATGAGCCCAGATATCATGTCATCGGAGATGACGGGTGGATCGGTGGGCGGCGGAGGGCATACCAGCGAATCGATTATATCGTCGGTGGCCGCGCGCATCGCACCGCTTATCTCTGGCGGCTCCGTACGGGATGACCTGTACATACGACTAATTGATTGTTGTCCTGCTTATATAACAATATAAATCAGGACAAGTTTGTCCTTGTTAACAAGATTTCAATAATTTCATATTACGGGTAGCGTACTATATTTATTATATATGTAGTCTGTTATTATTCTACTGTTTATATCGGTACAAACAAATCAACATAGATCATCAGGGATTCGATTGCTAATTAAAATGTTTTGTGTGGAAAGAAATAACAGATATTGCAATATCTAATGAATACGCATTGTTGTTAATAATACTTGTCTATTATTATAATGAATAATACAATTAATAGTAATTGAATTATTAATAATCCTTTATCTAAAGATGTCTAGAATATAAAAAACTTTAATTATTCGTATGGAATTACTTGCACTAAGTACTTGTTGAAACAGAAATAAAAAATACGCATTTAAATGTAACATTGTTTACAATTGTGACATGGGCTAAAATTGAGTAAAGGAGAGGAATCAAAATGAGTAAAGACCAAATATGAGTCGTAAAACATATTGTTTTTACGACAATCTAAACGTAGTAGCTGAAATATATTTTAGAACAAAACATGTCGGCTTTTTATGAAGCTGAAAATTACTTTGCATAAAAGGTGGGGGCGGAAATTGTCGACAGTATTTTGTAATTTATATCAGGCCGAGAATAAATTGGAACGTGTAGACAATTCAAGCGAAAATCAAAAACATAGTTTTTGTTATAGATATTTTCAGATAATGACTTACTCAGATAAATGACAATGTAACGGATACTCTCCGAAGCTATCACAACACGTCAATAAGCCGATGGAGATATTATTTTAGAAGCGGTAACAATAAGCGACACGCTAGCGCCGGGAGGCCGTCCCCGACTCTTACAACAACTGATGTGACGTCGCTAGAGGTTATTAATAGGGTTACCCAATAGGGGTACATTATAATTTTAGCCCGCAACGGTAAATCGATAACGTATCAACAATTGATGGCATCGCTAAGTAATACCATTATTCATGAGACCATAAAAAATTGCAAGCCACACGTGTTTATTTGGCGTGACTTCCCTAATATTTTCTCATTTTTGCGAGGAAAATGATGTTTACAAGCACTCAGTGACACATGTTTTATGAAGATGTGTCCACATGTCATGTTTCAAGCCTGAGGGCGTGAGGGGACTTTTATGATAGGGGTATATAGGTCGCATCGAGCGCTTCAGTAAACTGGTAGGTTTAAAGGTCAGGTGAGGGAAACGCCGATATAGGATTCGCTCGGGCTTAGCGCTGCACTAAAACTTCCGTTTCATTAGGTGTCGAGCGCATGCTTTCCTGTTTCTCATACAATTACTTCAACTGGCTCTATTTATAGTTTAAGATGTAATGACGTAGCATATCTTCGCGACTCAGTTGTGTACAATGTATTTAGAATATTTCTTAAGTATTTACAGAGATTTTATTGATTTCTGTTTATTCAATGATCCGATTATTGGCCGTACTGTTAGGAACGTTGGTTTACGTAAAATGACACACTCTAGAATATATAAATGTTTGTAAGAAGTACTATCTGATGTTAAAAATACATTAAAATAGTCTTTATTCGACTATATACAATAAGTCCAAGTAATGTATATTTTACATTAGTACTCGCTCTCCGACTGTTGTTGTCTCTATAACTCGCGACAATATTGCAATTCTGCCCCGCTATAAATTTTATTTCATCTATTTCTTCTTCCTAGGCCATTCGAAGTAAGGGGCTACTTGGAGAATCTGCTATTACACATGCAATGTGACCGGCCCATTTCCACATTTACTCTTTTGTATGTGGTACGATGTCTTTTATATTCGTACGGCTTCGTATCACACGGTTTTTAATTTTGTCATGACGCGATTATATTATATTACTTTTAACTACATTATTTCGGAGGGATACAAGGAATTTCGTTTGATTCCTAAGCGAAATCCAGTTTATATGAGACATTAGATATGAAAATACTAAAACCAAATTCATCAACTTGGTATAAATATTAAAACTTGTTAATATCAGAACTTTGGTATCATGAATACGGGAAGCTGCTATCGTTTTTATGCAAATCAATGCTAACGAATGCGCTGATTAATGAACAACTCGCATGGTAATCAGAAAACAAGCATTACCTCATCATCATGACGAGAGAAAGCTCCTCTTGCAGCACGCTCTCAAGGTACATCATATCTAGGTCGGAGACTATTGCACCGTTGATCACCATTATCTCATCACCTTTTATGATACCTGGAAATAACTCTAGCATTAACGAAGCAACAACAGTTTGTAAAAAGGTATTAAAAACGGCGGGTCACAAATTACGTGCATAATTAGCCAATGTTTCTAACCATGTTAGATATAACCCAAAACTAATTATGAGAATGTTCAAATTTACCACCTCACCAATGAAAATGTAAGGAAATATTTGAAGAGGCGAGCGGACTTCAAATTTGTTTAGCAAAAACAATTTAGTTTTCCTCTAAAATACAAGGTATTATTATATAATTATTTGTCGGTTGTTTAGTTTTAAATTTTAGCTTTCTTTTTGTCATTAATGCACTTATGTTTTATATATAGTGTTTATCTATGTAATCTGCTTTGTATAGTATCTAATTTTTTAAATAATATATATGTAACCTGTAAGATAACCATTACATAAAATGCTCTAGATATTTATTCTTATCCTATAATTTTGCGTAAATAAATCCTTAAGTAACCTTAAGTTACAAATTGTTTGTTTTATTTTCTGTACTCACGTCAGTAATACCCTATTTACGATATTGCGCATCAACAATTCTTTTGTTCGCATTTAGAACAAAGAAAGTTGAATTTAGACTTTTATTTAAGTAATGTTTTTAAAACTGTATTTTGTTTTTAAACAATGATGAGTATATACATTTCTCAGAAGTAATAGATAAGATCAGAAAGATTCATAAATTCTGTAGATAAAATCAGTTCTTTAAATGCTACTGACTATGAGCTAAGCTATTCTTTCGAAGTGTAGTTTACGTGGAGTTTTTTGGTGCAGCCTCACAAAATATTTAATTATTTAAATTTATAACAAGTAAATTAAAAACGATACCATTTTAATTAATATTTAAATTAATTAATAGACGTAGCCAAACTATGCTAGAATAACATCGGACATACAATAGTTTGTATACAGTGTATGAAGCCATTTTCTCTCTAACTTCGTACATGTTACGTCATCATTCAATTTTCAGGGTTTAATTAATTTCTCCGAAACCGAGGGATAAAAGCAAACAAATTGTGATCAGGGTAAATTAAAATCAGTAGCAATTGGAATTTAATGTTTAAAATGTTAAAACAACTAAATTAATAGTTTTAAATGTTAACCATATTCTGCATCTGTACTGAAAAACAATGGAATGAAACGCAAGATACGCGATAACCACATCATTATAAAACTTTAGTAAATTGGTTTCAATTAATTTTCATATTACATATATTACATCAATTAACTAATATCAATGGCGCTTTTGTTCAATATTTATGAAAAGTAATAAAGAGAAATTCGGAACATTGTATTGATATTGGATGTCCTGTGGTTCACCGCTGCTAATGTGTTTCACAAACACCTACGTTATCTGTAGCTATGTGAAATATTTACATCGACCCAGCGAAGCGCAATCAACTATTTTGTACGTAATACGTTCGAATTCATCTATGGAATATTTGAATGCAAATATTTTGTCGTAGTAAATTAAAAATATCTATAATACCCATAAATGAATAGATTTTAACTGCATACACCCACATTTTAATTCTTTTTTTATATGTCAGCACATGTTGAATATAAAAGGTTTATATGTTTTGCGAGTATTAAAATATATGTTTATTTAACCGTAAAAGTACAAAGTGTATCTATTTGTTTTAACAGCGTAAAGTTGTGGTTTAAATGACTTATGTCTTTTTTTATATTCGAAGCGTATGTGGGACTCGACCCACACCAAAATCTCTGCTATTCAGAGACTGGGTGATCTATACCCACTTCGACAAATTTCTACAGAGGCTCGAGAGTTGCTGTCGCATTCTACCGGGACCATGACTTATATGTCTGTCGGTGCAGCATTTTAATAATTATTAAAAATATTCTGATGAGTGGTATTGAATCGTTTTTCCTATTTAAAACTTGACTGTGATTATTATTCCTAGTAGACATATAAATTATCTCTATCATTCAATAGGTTAATTTTATTGTCCTGAGACTCAAATCTTACCACCTACAACAGTCGTATATAACTACGAAAGAATAAAAACAAATGAATGCTTTAACTAAGATAAAAAGTAATAGTCACTCTGCCTTCACTTAATAAAAAGTTACAGCAAAAATCCGGGCTTAAAGTAAACGTTAAATAAAGAACATCAAAGACATAAAGTAATGAGTACAAAGTATAATTACCATTTTGCATGGCGACGCTCTTGTCTTCAACGCGACTGACGTAACAACAAAGCTCGTCTTGTCTCTCGGCGTTCTCAATGAGCTCGGCCTCTACGCTAAAGCCCCACATTTGCTCCAAAGTTGTGCGTTGCAGTTCTACTTGGTATAAAATCTTCGCGCAAACTTCCACTACCTCGTGTGTGTGCAACTGTATAATTAAAATATTATCTATTGAAATCGAATATGCTATTGAGATAAAATTAAAATCAAATCATTTATTTCAATTAGACCACCTCAAATGACCCTTTTGAACGTTAAATAAAATATATAGATGATTCTAGTTGACTCTTCCCAAAGGTAGTTTCGTGTGGGGAAGAATGGGCAAGAAACTGCACACTTACTTTTTAAAAATAGAATTTATAATTTTTTTATACATTAGTTAATAATAATATATGTGAAGGCAATATATTCCCAGAATAAAATAACTATACATGTTCCTCACAAACAAATATCGAACCCGTAGAGTATTAAACATTAAATAGTAGTCACTCTAAAAAAATTCTAAAAAGCAATAAAACAGTGTGTGGGAGAAACATAAAATAATGCGTTTATTATAACAAAAAATAACAAAACATGTAAAATTAGATCAGCAACCAATTGATTTTGTCAAGGCTATGATTGTCTTATGGCTACTCCATGCATGATTTTAATTACATTCTATAAATTTTAAACCCTTTTATTGACTGATTTGATAACCGTAATGTACGTAATAATTATATTATTAGAATTAAGTTATAAATCATGTTTTAGGACATATTACATTTTTACAAAAACTCTGCATTTAAAAAAATATGGGTGAATTAAATTTAATTTAATACTGATTGAATGCAATAGGCATTCAATGTATTGTTTATTGTATATTTAATGTATCACTCTGAATATCTTTATTATTTAACTATAGCAAATAAACTTATTATGGTTGGTAATAATAAAGCATTTATTTCCAAAACTTAATTATAATAAATTAGAAGTTTCATTATTTTTAATTGAAAAATTAACTTTTAACATAGGAATAATCAATTGTTTGTCAAGTTTTGGACCGTTGGACATTATAGTTTGTTAGACTTAGGGCCTGTTTCACAATGTATGGATAAAGTGCCAAATAGCTATGCAACACATAAATTATTCGAAAGATAAAAGTTCCGAATAAGATACTTGGCATTTCATGACAAATAGCGCTATCTGACAGTCGTGAAACGCAAAAATACTGTTTATCCTACAAATAAGTAACAAATAGCTTATTTGGAACTTATCCGAACATTGTGAAACAGGCCCTTATTATAAATATTTATGAATAAAACATACAAGGCTACGGATTCCGACAGACGAATTTCAATAGCAAAACATGGTACATAGATGTTTATTTTGTGTATGACAAGCGGAAATAGAAACTGCATATGGCGAAACTTTTCTAAGTTATTCTACGTTCGATTTATTATTTATTTAATATTTTTACATTCATGGAACTGAATGATTCAATAAAATACTGATTAAGCTTTAAGTTTCAAAAGTGCGAACTAAAAGTACTTTAATTATAACTAAGTAACTATTGAAACTAATAATCCCCATCGAAATTGCAAAAGTAAAAATGGGTATTAAAATATGCGCCGTCAGATCTTAGTTGGAATACCGCTTCAAGTTTTGCTTTACTTTCATCACTGAATCTGCTATATTTAATAAGCTTATTAGATTCTTTTAAAGAAACAAAAGAAAGTTATTAAGTCTAATTAAATTACGACCTTGCTTAATTACAACAGGTTCGTTAATTCAAATTATCAAGGAATAGGGGAATGCTTTAAAAAAACAATTCAATTCACATTTTCTTTATAAAATAAATCACCCCGTTGAGGTTTGTGAAGTACAAAGGAGTATCATTAACTAAATTACTGGGCGTGTTCTTTAAAACAACGACTGAGGACATCTTAAATAATGGTGTATCGGAGGCTTCTAAAAACTATGAAGGGTTCCTATATTTATTTATATGGTACACAAATATAATATATTTAAAGTTACTTTTTATATACATACATGATGGAAAATGGTTATCATCAATATAACATAGAGTATATATTTCTCGAAAAAAAAATGTTATTAAGACTAAAGATTAGTGTTTTATTAAATTGAAAATATATTAAAATAATAAAAGATACTGTCTTATTACATTTTGAGTTTATTTCAGTTAATCTAAATGAATCTGTTATAAAAAAAAATATTGTCATCAAATTAAATGTTTAAATCATTCACTCTTTTTAATTTAAGAACTAGGACGATTCAACAGAATGCCGCTGGTGAAAAAAAAAAAATATTTTTATAAATTGTTTAAATTATTGGTTTCAAATAAAAAAAATCTCTATTTACATGTTAATAATATTGAAGTTCGTGGCCGCATACCGCATTGCAATCTGTTTATTTTTTGAAATACTAAGGGTTAAGCTAACAATCTAAGTACTTACATAAGTCTCAATGAGATCCGAACGATGTGGCACAAAGTAATTATGGTCTTCCATATCACGTCGTTTCTTCACCCTCACAAAGTGTTCCAGCGCGTTAAGCGAACGACGCACACACGCAGAGGCAAGGAACTCCTCAACTGTCATTCCTTCACGAACACCAACGGTGGCGGTAGTTCCTTCAGGCAATGACACCCGTACTGCAGCTTCACCCTCTTCACGGGACATCTACAGTTAGATATAACGTAATCATATATTTCAATAATTTATGATGAAGTGATACAATATAAGGATTGAATATATTATAACTCATATGTCAAATCTATGTAAAATTCACTTTTAGACAAATTTGCGCGCCATTGTATATGTATAAGAATATGCGAACATTAGATTGTACCACCAAAACATTATTGTATCGTGTTCTTGCAAATAAATCTTGTCATTATCATTATAATAATTTATGTATGTGTACTTTTACGTAAGTTGTAAGTAATGTTTATGAATGTAAGATAATTGTACTGAATTTAAATGGACATCAGAAAGTAGATAATTTATATTTGTAGATATATCAAGATTGATACTTGGATAAAATTTGAGTGTTGTTGATAATATATTAGCCAGACAAACTCTTTAATATAATATGTATATATATACTAATGAGTATGATGGTGGTACATTTAAAGGAGGTTACTACTGGTTTAATACTGTTCTAGACTTTCTGATTGTAATACAATACCGCTCTACGCCTTTGACTTGCGAACTGGTTGTAAATTTAAATTTTTTTGACGTTCATAAGTCTACATGTTTACCTATATGAGTAAAGATATTTTTGAGTTTGAATGTAAATATCACGATGCTTGAAAATGTAGTGCAATTTAAAGAAATTCTATGTGTAAGTCTCACAAAACATTTTATATAGGAACTATATGTAATGAACTAATCGTCTTGTTTCGTGACGATACATATTAGGAGTTTCTCCAATATTGAGAACGCTACTTGAGTATTTCTGGTTAACTTTGAGTGCTTTTCACGCTTCATTGAATACTCGTGTTTTCAACTTCACAGTAATAAGTTAAGTATCGAGTCGTTTAAAAAAAATGCCTCAATTTTAGAATGAAAACATGAGAATTGTGCAAATTGTGTTCTTAAGCTAAGGAACTCGTGTTAATTTTAGTTTTAAATGTCATGTTTTAATTAGGTCAACGTTATGTTGATGAGAAATAAAAAAAGAAAAGAGAGAAAAACTATTCAATAATAGGTATATTTCAGTGTTATTTTTATAAGAGATATTTTTAGCATAATTACGATTATTTAAAAATAGCAACAGAATAAATTAGCAAGTAATCATTGCACGATATAAAAGATTCCCGCACTACTATTTCGTAGGTTAAAAAATAGAAATATCTTCGTCACGCTGATACAAAAACCGTTTCTTAAAACACCTTTTCAGCTTATTTGCGTTTTCATAATACGATAAGGTTTATCCTGAAAAATTCAGGTCGTCCGCCTGACGATATTATGAAGTAAGCTACTATACAAATTTAAAATAAACTCGTCCAATGGGATACACTTTAATCACATTAATAAAATGTTTACTAACAAATATTTTACTTAAACTCAAACTCAAAAAAGTTATATATTACATTGTTTAATTAAAGTAATGTTTTTCTGCCTACCCTCACTTCCACACCATCACATTACATCACATCACTGGACGGCTGAATTAAATATTACTTAGTTAAATGTATTTATTTTTTATTTCTTTCGTAAATGTTTGAACCTTTTTGTATGCATTATGTACCCTTTACTATAATTGTTTTTGTTATATTTATTTATTTTATTTTGTTATACTTATGTAAGCTGTAGGATGACGAAATAAATAAATTGCGATAAGTGACTACTTATTGAAATGTGTAGATGTAAAATCTGTAACGTACACATTTCATTAAGTCGAATGGCAAAATCATATTTAATTTAAAAAATTTATTAAGATTTATATATGAAAGAAAGTTAAAGTTAATGACGAATTTATATTTGGGAACGATATAATAGAATCACGCAGATGGCATTTTCATGGCGACGCTGTTTTCATACAAACAAATGAATATAAAGGAGTAAGGCGATGCTTTCTTGAACAATAGCCTCCTATCACGCGAGACTTTGTTTTAGTTCCAATACCATTTCTCTTAGCTAACTTAGCCTAGGCTAAGTTCTAATAACAAATAATAAAATTCATCTAGATGAAAACCTTACCTGCATAGACCGCCGGCTGGAGCCCGAATTAGATCTTGATAGATTAGGCGCCCTTCGCTTAGTGGCCCCTCTGCCCGCGAGCAAATTGTTGAGCAAAGATGGGGAACGGGCACAGATAAACGCGTGAAAAGACGACACGGTGAACACACCCAATTTGTTCAATGTGCTCTTTGTGCCCCGGGAAACATGTGTAAGCAGAGACTGCAACAATTCCATTCGTAACTAATAAAACACAACTCAAACAAAACCAGCTTGTTGGCTATTTACATTTAAATGTCCTTTGATTTAAATCTGAATGTTTAAATATTATCTGCTTCTCATAAATTGCTTCCGGGTAAATTTAATTTCCGTTGAACTAAGCAGAAGAGTTTCCTATTTCTCCTAGCATGAAATTCTGCTTTGTGTGATTTGAGATTTCCTTGTGTCGAACAACGTATCAAAAATAACGAACTACGAAAATCCTTAAAGGAAATGAGGTAAACTTAATTATTATTACAAAAATATTAGTTTAGGATAATTGAGATGTAGTTAAACAGTTGTTTCATTAAAAAGGTTTAATTTTCGACTATTATAGTTCAAAACATCTTGCTATATGAAACTAACGCATAAACCGAAGTAAAACAACACATAATGTGTGTCACTCTATTGAATTTTTGACACGGGTCTGATCAACTTAATATTTCAGGCGTGGGTTGACTCAGTTGATGTGTTCACTGATTTCGACGTATATTCACAATGTCGACACTTGTTAATATCATCGGCCCTTAAAATTTTCCATGCCACAAAATCTATTATTTGCAAACTCGTGTTTTTCATTATTCTAAAGCACAAATCGATATTCTCATTAAGGCAACGCAGAAATAATTCATGACGCACCAATAAATTATGATTACGACTAATGAAATACACTGGAAATATTGGATCATTGTTTTGCCTAATTAATTGGTTTTGTTAATAAAAATGCATTCAATCTGTAACTAGTTTGTTGTGATTGAAATCTTTTTAAAATGAAATCTGAATTTATGAAATATGGGTTGAATATAAAGCTATTCATTAATAAATTTCGTTACAGTACAAAAACGTACAAAATATACCTTTGGGTTTGGAAGCTCGCCACTTTGCAGACTGGCCATATAACATCTAAGCCTGAATTGTTCGCAATGCAGTCGTTCAAGATTCTCCTCCCATTGTAGCATTTGCACTGCCAACTGAGCCCTTGTTTCCGGGTCAGATACCACCGACTGTTGTAGATCTGCCATGTGTTTCAATTTGTGATCCTACAGAGATGTATCATGTAAGAATGTAAATATGTTTCTGTTTATTTGTATATGAAATAGACGACAATAAAAAATATTATAATTTCATTTCAACTTGCAATTTTAGTTTATATTATTTTATAAATTACATTGTTACAGTAATGTCTGTATCAAATCAAATCAAAATTCGTTTATTCAGTTTAGATGCGTCTTAGGACATGCTTATGAATGTCAAAAACGTTTACAAAATTCGCGAAAAAGCAAAACTACCAGAAGGCCTTGTTCTGAGAAGAACGGGCCAGAAACTCACCAAGTATGTATGATTTCGTAATAGTGTGCTGATTTTATTTAGTTTATTCTTGAAAGTAGCGAATAAAAGGACACTAAGGAACTCATAAATTGCACGCATTCCCACAAATGTACGAAAGTGTAACTTATGATGGGCCTTTCCGTACGAGGCTTCCTGTGGTTGATGAAATGCTTGTGGTAATTTATAACCCTTACTAAAATAGACGAAAAATATAAAACCACCAAACGTAGAAAAAATATTTTTAAAACTTTTAACATATTTACTCCATGGAGTTTCGTACCTCATTTTTTTTTATAGAACAGGGGGCAAACGGGCAGGAGGCTCACCTGATGTTAACTGATACGTATTGGCGTATTTTAATTACAATCTGGATTTAAGTCTGAAAAAAAAATTCAAAGAAAGATGAAAGTTCCTTATATTGTGACGTATCACCGGGGTCTTTATAAAATTACAATATTAACAATTAATATAATTTATAACATAACAATATTAACGATTAAAAAAATTCCTTGGATCATTAGGGATGTTTACTAAGAAAAAATAGTATGATAATTTCAAGGAGACCTCAAAGTTTAGTAGAGCACATGGTATCCGTGCCATGAATCATAATGAAAGCGGGCCTACTTGTGCGTGAATACAAACGTAAAACAAACTCTTATCAAAATCACGTTGACAATTTTATAGAACATTTTTTGTTCTCATTGATTCGTAGGAGTTAATTTGCGCAGTTGCATTCTATAAGTCCCTAATTAAAATTTTCGGAAAAAATGGATTTTTCTGCCCATTGTTATCAATTCAAAAGGATTTTTTATCTATTCGACGATTTCAAAGACCAAAATTCGGTTTTACGGGAAATTAATCGCGTGATGCAAGGTGCCTAAGTAAGCCTCAACATGGATTTGTTCACCGGAATTAACATCTAAATCACAATGGATTTTCGTTTAGAAAACTTGAAAACTTTAACATGGATTATTCTCAAGAAACAATTTGCACATACGAAATTAAATCCCGCTCAGTAAATAAGTTACGTGGAGTATCGTTAGTGGTTTCTTTGTGGAAATTCAAGGCATCACTACATAGTATAAAACAAAGTCGCTTTCTCTGTCCCTATATCCCTTTGTATGCTTAAATCTTTGAAACTACGCAACGGATTTTGATGCGGTTTTTTTTTAATAAATAGAGTGATTCAAGAGGAAGGTTCATATGTATAATCACATCCATTAAATAGTGGAGAAGTACTTTTATTTTTAAGGTTTCTAATGTGATGTCGTAAATAATTAAATTTTTTCCGCTTACATTGCAAACGCAGGCTGAACCCTTCGAGTTTTATCAAAATAATGTACTAAGTATTGTACACAGTTTTTCTGCAGTGTATTTAGTATCAGCATTGCACCCCTGCGAAGCCGGGGCGGGTCGCTAGTGTTATATAATTATTCTCAGGGCGATCAGTAGAGGCCGCAAAAGCTTAAGTGGCGGTTGCTCGGTGCGGGTATACATATTGGCACAATTTCCATGCAGAACATTGCGAGCCGCGCATTATCACATATTACGAATATCTATTAGCTAATAGAACACGTTTAGTGGTTTCTAATTAAAATATCAACTTGGTATTGGTATAGTCGTTTGCCTTAAATCATACGATACAATGTAAAATATAATATGAGTTGTTTAAGCTTACGAAACATTACTTTATATATGTAAAGATATTTGATTTTAAATGAAATCCTTTCCTGCCTATTTTAATGTTTTAATTCAAACCCTTCAATGATTTATAGATTCTATTTGGTTAAGAACAGCAAAGACGTGCTCGAATAGCTGAAATCGTGGATCAAGTCAGCAACTCTTGTTTCTAAAATAGCTATTAATCCCAAGTCTTAGAGACTTAACGTAAAATAGATCAACGATAGTTTATGGAGGTAGTTAAGGATTCATGTCAGTCAAACAATACTTTTGTTGGTTCAGGCCGGAGCTGTGTGCACTTAGGGTCGCATAATAACTCAGTATCTGCATTGTGTTCAACACTCCGTTGTGCAAGGCTGCACTGAAACCGACTAATGCACCGTGATTTCTTTAATTATTCAAAGCGACGCCTATACAGGTTATTCTCGGGTCATTTCACAGAACTAAATTCATTCGGGTCAAAAAAAGGTACACACCGATTCTATGGCTTTTTCGAGGCGGTAAATTTCCTCTTGAAGTAGATGAAGCGTTCCGGTCTTGCCTCGGTGGCGGGCGAACGCCGCAGCGCATGCACTATGTATGCTATTCACCCAGTTTTCGAGCTCCACCTAGGAAAATACAATAAAATGAAAACAACGTTGTGTGCCAAACTCGCGTTACATTACGTTGACATACCTGACACGGCGCTTGGAATAGATATGCATCGCCGAATGCAGTGCTCAGACAGAATATGTAATCGCGTTTTGGATGCTCTGGTATGGGCTGCATAATTGCTCCGTCCACGATTATTAGGTGTTTAGGTGCAGCTTCCACGGATCGCCCCTCGCGTGAATCGCAGGGGTAGAAAAGCAAAGTAGTGCCTTTGAGGCAGACCCAATATCCTTTCCAGCCTCGTTTCCGGGCCAGCTCGATTTGATGTTTTTTCCGTAACAGCCACTTTTTGACGCTCAAAAATCTGCAAGCAATTTCAGTATTGAATATTTGTTCGAATACAAAATGACATATCCAATATCAACGAGTTTCAATTCAATTGTCGTGTACAGTCAAATTAAGTTACACGAATTTATTGTTGCATCATATGAAGAATTCACTACATTTTTATGAACGCTTAACGCCAGGCTAAATTAAACTAAGCTTCATAAAAAAGGACGCCATCCGTAAAATTCAATTTTAAATACAACCGCCAATTTTAAAATATGAGCATAAGTTAAAAAGTATTTTCACATCGCGTGACGTTTAAAAACAGACTTTTATTTGGCTTATTCATCAAAAATATTATTTTTAAAGATATATCAAAGTAAAAAAAATATCCAAAAAATGTGTCCTGTCTTCAGGCTCAACGCATATTCCGTTGAATGGGTCACGGCTAAGATTTCCCTCCGGTCATTTGGGATTCATGGAACAGGAATTGTAGCCTCAAGAAATATAAAGGATCCTGAAGGCTTTAAGAAACTCGTCAACTCTTTACGACATCACTTTCTTTTGTAGTTTTTCCTCCTTATACCAATATATTTAAGACTTGAAGTCTTAAGAAAGTCATTTTTTGCTCTTATAACGATCGCCTACGTACATACTTGAAAATATTGTTGGTTCTGACTATATTTACTTTGAAAAAGTTTGCCATACACGATTGTGAACTTATTTAAAACATTTTTGCTAAAGGACAGTATAAATTAGTATTTTACAAGTTCACCGTTTTATACAGCTATTTAATTTTAACAGATATTTTTTCGATTAATCTAAGCAGAATGTAGTTCTGCTTTACTGAAGGGAAAGGTTGCTTTACAGTTTTATTTTAATTTCCCTGAAGTCTTACAAACTTAAGTTATAAAAATAATCCAACTCTAATATTTAAATCCTTAGTAATAGATTATCATTCTAAGATTAAAATTGTGGATGAAATGGTTTAATTTCCTAGCCACTTCCATCTTTTTTTTCTCTGCTATATAATTGTCAGAATAACTTTTACCTGATAATAATTTATATTTTATTGTCTTTTATTTATAAATATAGCTTTTATACATTTAAAGAAAACACTTTTTACCGGATTGAAGCTATGTATTATTGTAAACTTAAATTATATAACATATTTTTAAATTTATCCGACTTTTCTCGTGCGTGCGTGGTCATGGTGACTGACGACAAAAGGTGTTGAATAGCAAAAAAGTAATCACAGCTGTAGAAAAAGTTGTATTATCTGTATTTATTTCCCTGGAGTTGGTATCGACTAAAAGATTTAAGGGTTAAATATAAATAAGAAGGGTTTCTGCAGAAATTGCTCACGGTATCTTCCATTTTCGTCGGATAAATTTAAAATTATGTTAAATAATTATAAGTTTACAATAACATATCGCTTCCATCCGGTAAAAAAGTGTTTTCTTTAAATCTATATTTTTTTCGAACGAAATTCTGAGGTACCCAAATTCATGGTCGTATGAAATTTTAGGACTCACCCAGCTTTCCTCACAGCACCAGTGCAATTGAAAGAGGCGGCTGCAGCTCCCGTTTGTTTACCCTTGTACGGTGAATTCATTGCGCTCTCACCAGGATCCTCTTCATCAGACACAGCCGTCGTCAATGACATGCGATCATCGTCCGATATCTAGATTGATACAGCATATTATTAATTCATACACTTTAAGAACCTTTTAGTATTTTAGATTTTATCATAATATGTTAATAATATTCGGATACATTTAACACGTTATTACACTTAGCTAGAATATTTCCCCTTTTAATTAATATAAGGGAATATAGGGGATATACTTTCATTTTATTTTTATTTTTTTAATAGCACGATAAGTAAAACATCAAAAAGATATTATAATTTACATATTATTTGTGTTATATGTTAATCAAATATACTAAGACAAGAATACATACCGCTTATTTACCTAAATTAGGTGGTATTTTCTATATTAAGATGACTATATTACTAAATAAGTTAACATTGCTTGTTAACTATAAATATAGTTGTGTATCTGTGTATATTGTATAAACAATCAACGTTTTTATCATTAACACAATACACTATGGTACTTCTTTATATTTTTATATTCTATCCTTATATAATAATATTATATAAAATAAGACGACATCGGTACTTCTGGATAAGATACAGATATAAAGGCTTTTACGTATGCAAATAGAATTGCAAGCTGTAAATCGGGTGTTAGACTGCTGAGCAAACTACAATAAAATATAGCAAGAATACTTCGTTGTCGAGTTGAGTTTACACAGTGCTTAACAAATTTACGGATTTACTTTAATCCTGAGACATGGGGCGTGATAAGGGAATGTTCAATTTATTCATATTATAATGAAATATTTTAAATAATTATTTAAATAGACTATAGAAGTATTTATGCAATAAATTTGTAAAATATTTTTCTAATTACAGTTGTAGATTCATAGCTGCCCACTAAAGAATTTCCGAACCAATTCGACTTAGGGTCCTTCAAGAAAAGAGCGTACTAATTCTTAAAAAGCCAGCAACGCACTCGCGAGCCCTCTGGCATTGAGAGTGTCCATGGGCGGCGGTATAATACCATCGGGTGAGCATCCTGCCCGTTTGCCCCCTGTTCTATATATATAAGATATAATATTTTAACTGTTATATTATAAAAAATAACAGTTAAAATAAAATCATACAAAATACTTGGCTAAAACCTAAAGGGACATTAAGATTTTTATTACAGCCACGATCAACATACCTCAAAGAAAATTACAATTGCTTTAAAGAGAAAGAAATTCCAACCCTCGCTAAATACGTACTCGGAAATAATTTTTAATGTTTTAAATTGCAAAGACGGAAAGGTAGATGTACCTATAGCTATTCCTTGGAACTAGTTACACCAGAGTTATTTATACCTAACCCAATTTGTAGCCGTGCCCTCGTTTCCAGGATTAAATTGTTTGATCCCTGTGCTACAGTAACTTTATAGAAAGATTGTCGTAAAAATAGATATATTCTAAATGTATAGAAATTATTAGCTATATGAAATTGCATCAACTAAAATTCCTATGAGGATCCCATCATGTACATGCCAGATGAATTCTCTCTCCTTCTAACATTTCTTCTGATAAATAACTAAGTCAAGATAATTTTTGAAGATGGAGGAAGATAGATGTTGGAGATGATTTAAACTGCAATAATTGTCTTTCGTTTGCGTTAGTTCTTCAGATTTAAATAGAACTTCTTTCCATTTCATACAATGATTCTTTTTTTTGTCTCTGTAGTAGAATTTTTATTTCTTAACCGTATAATAATGTAACAATTATTATTTATTCAAAACAAATAACATTCATTCATTAATTCATTCATATGATTCATTTTACTTGCGGATGATGACTTGGAAGGACAGATTACTTAGTGACAACCACATATATAGCAATTTGACAAGGTTTCGATATATTATTTATTATCACCAAATGCCAAAACAAACCCTGGACTGGACTAAGAGCAGTTATATATAATATTGAACCATCGCTTCTAAAGCCCGTTTTTCCTAAATTGTTTCCTAAATTTTCCGCAAGGTTTCCGTTTCATTTCCTCTTTAAACTATTCAATCCTCTTGATCATACACAAAATTGTAATTAAAAACACGGCCAATTAGAGAATTTAACAATTTAACTGTGCATAGAGAACAAAAGTAAGAAAAAATAACAGTAGTAAGAAACAGAAGAAAAGAAAGCTACTGAAGTGGAAGCAATGGACTTGAACAACTGTTTACCTATTATTTATCCCATATTATATACATATTATTTATAACATATTTAGTATCATTGTTTTAATTTATTGTATATTTAAGCATAAAATGTTAGTAAATATATAAATACATTTGCAATGCTTTGTGGCGCATGCCCATGGTAGCGCACTCGGCTCGATGGCACTTCACATTGCCTCCGGCGCTCTCCGCTCTTTTCTCTAAAAATTCCATATTGTATAATAAATTTGATATATACCTAATTGAGAACACAGTTCAACAAGTTCTTCACACAAAAGATTGAATATAGGGCGGCTTTGTAGAGACTACGAATAAAAATGAAGTTGAATAATATGAGTAGGACATTAGGTTCTTCAAGTGCAGTTAGATTAAACGAATACGTCTTTTATCTTTATTGCTTTAAGTTTAGAAGTTTTTATTGTAAAAACACTTATGGGAAGAATGTAAAATTAAGAATAAACGATTTGATTATATGTATCGTACACTTTTTAGAAATTCATGTTAAACTGTATGTAATTTCATGTACTTATGTGTGACCTTAACACACTTAGTCAACGGACAATTTGTTTTGCGATATTGAATTATTTTTGTTGAAGATTGTCTCTAAAGTCAAATCGCAACAAATCTTGTTTAAAATTTTGTCATTTAATAAGGATTATTTAGTAATATGAAACTATTACTAATACAATATGATTTCTAATACTACATCTACATATTATATGACCGACATATATGTAGATATTGTATAATATCTACTATATATTGTATATTGTATATGTCTAATATCATTAATCGACCCGAGTAATTCCTATTACAAAAAACAAAAATGTATAGTTTCGTAAAAATGTTCTTTATACTTATAAGTAGAACTTTGAAATTGTCTTTAACATTATAGTTTGCTATAATGAAGCTAAACGAAAAACATCACATTAAATTTTACACTTTAACGAGTTAACCTGAAAAACGTGCTGCAAATGAATTAAAAGTCTGCAGGCAAATTCGTTTTATGAAAGTAATTAGTAGCAACACAGAATTTAATTTATAACTATACTTTAAACTTATTAATCTTCTTAGTGAAGACGGGAGAACTTAAGACCTTATTTGAATTACTCAGTTTAAGCCCAGGTGGAAAACAGTTTAATATTATGAGACCTTATATATAGAATTTATATACTTGCAGTTCAGTATATACGAGAAGTGTGCGGTTCATGTACCACGGGAAAGTTTATTTATTTTAAGTATTTAAGGTAAAACAGTATAATAACTAAACATCAGAGTGCCAAAACTATAGGTAATGCTATTATATAAAAATCTTAGATAAAGCCGATCTTTGGATCAGCGAAGTCCATTCAAGCACATTCTTGGCTTGATAAGATAAAAATGTATATATGTTGTAAATTACTTAAGTATTTAATCATAAATTAATTATATTTATCTCTTAATATCAATACAACTAGCCCCATCTATTGTCATTATCTAAGTGATTCAGTGAATAAAAGTTTAGTTCGCCAACGTCAATCCTTGTTTCATTTCATTATAATAAGTATCGCAATACAGCGTGGAAAGTTTTTTATAATTGAACGTATCGCAATACAGTATTTATATTTTATATTTGATTGTAATTCTAAAAGTTTTTTGCCAGTTCTTCTTACCCGCTCTACGCCCTAGACTTGCGAACTGGTGGTAAATGTAAATTTATGATTAATTTAATTTTTTTTTTCTTGACGTTCATAAGTGTACATGTTTACTTAAATGAATCATATTTTGATTGATTGATTGATTGAATGATTATAAAAAAAAATGATAAAAACTTAACAATCCCATAGCCTGGTCATACAACGACCAAAATTTAAGCCTTGACTTGTTTAAGTTATCGCGGAATATGGTCAAATGGAATTAAGAATATCCATAGCGCAAAATCACCCGCATTATGAGCATACCCCACATAATTATCCTCAATTTTACACCATCACACAACACAGTCAAATTAGGTCCTATTTATGTATTGATTAATTGTAATGTTTATTAACTTTTGTTAATTTTTGAACCTATTTGTAGTTAAATATTATGTACATACTAGCTATATTTTCAGCGTAATTGCGAAATACGAAAAAAGTAAATAAAATTCTCATATAAAACATTTCCCTAATAAAGCATGAAATTAATGAATATTCAACTTCACTTTAATACCTAACGCTAAATATTTAAGCTCAACGTTGATTCGTACCTTAAGAATAGACATTTAATGCAAATTGAGACTCTTCTGCAATGCCACAGAGTATAAAAGGCCTCATTAGTAAAAAAGGAAATTGCAGCTTCTCACGAACGATGAATAAGGGCACCGTTAGCATAGATTTACTCTTATTACTTTAACATAAATTGCATACAAATTAATGTATGATGCATAACAGGATATGTTTAGAGTCGTGTTAGCATTTAAAAGGATGTTTTGAAAGTGACCCGCTTTCCCAGTTTAACGGATCTTCATATGCGATGTTTAATGGGGCTAAACTTTTCATCATTTACATTGAATATAATTGTTACTACTTGCTTAAATTGCTTGATTTGCGTAAGGTTTCCAATATTATATAGAGTATATGTGCAACTCTCTTTCGCCTAAATTGTATGATACATATAATCAAAATTGAAGAAAGATACTGTTTCTAAAAACTAGAAAAGAGAAACTAATCCAAAACCTCTTTTCTTTTTTTTAAACATTTAGCCCTGGCCAATAATAATGTGCACACGAGTATGTAAATGCGTGCTCTCATTTCACCATGCCTCCTGCTGATAGAGTACAATTCTTTGTTTTTAATTTATTTTATTATTCTTTATATCTCAAGATGTCATATGGAACATGGTGTAGTGGTTGCAGCTCCTTACAAACGTTGTGTAAAAAAAACTTGGCTATTAAAAAGAGTGGCGGAGAGTTTATTGCCAGTTCTTCCGTTCTACGCCCTTGATTTGAGAACTGGCAGTAAAAGTAAAATTAGAATCATTTAATATATATTTCTTTTTTTGACATTCATATGTGTGCATTATGTTACCCATATGAATAAATGATTTTTAATTTGATTTGGTATACAATTAATAATGGGATTACCTATCAAATCCCGTTAGAATCGTTGTCTAACGCGACCATAGTAAGGCAATAGACGCAAGACAGTAATACATGTCGAAGGGGATTAACTCAACTCGCTTTATCAACTCCGTTTACTAACATTCAATCTTTTCTTGAAAATATCGTGGGGTATTAAAAATTGCGGTACGTATGCTTCCATTTTTAATATGACTCGTGTTTAGCAACAATGTGATCTTTTATGTTTAGCTTATAAGATATAATTTTAAGTTTATGTATTTATTACTTAGTAATGTATACCTCAAAGCAAGTTTGTAGCTTTTTTGTGTTTTCAAATTGTGTTACATGTTATAATATCTTTTAGCAGCTCTTTTAAGAAATGAAATTACTTCGTGCAGTTTTCGTAGATGTTGTCGCAAAGTTGAAGGACTTATATATTATACGTACTAGCCTTACAAAATTAAAAATTTCATAAGCTAAAGTAGCTGCTTATTAGCTGTTTTATTTTAATCTTACGTAATCTTACATAAGTCTACGCTTCAAAATACAAAGGCGTGCACGTGCCCTACGTTACATGCATTTATTAAAATTGCAAATTCATGTACTGAAAAACGTATTAAAAAAATGACACATCCTTTTTACGGATTTCAAAAATTAAACGGGTCATCCTATTATTAAAGCAAGGCCTCCATTAAATATTTATATGAATACATTTGCTTCTATAACGTAGACGTAGATGTGTTTAGTGTGAACATTAACAGATTTCTCAGAATGACTACGAGCCTATGGTAAATGCCTATGAAAGATATAGATTAATTAGTACCTGACATGTAATCAACTAGTTTTAACTAATTAATTTGAGACTCTATATATCGTTCGAAAACTTACCTTAGTTAAAAAGGCTTCATTACAAGTTTGTGCCGTCCCCTTCCAATGATAGTGTCGAAACCGGACATTACCAAGCAACTTAGCACCTTGGAGAATAGAAACTTCATACACAATGCGTCGAATATTCAGGACGTCTGTGCGTTTTTTATATTTATTGAGTTTTCTGCGGCGAACTATGCGTTCATCGGGTTCAGAATATTCCCCGGTGCTGGTGAGACCTTCCTCAGCCGCCCAAGCACTCAACACGCCTTCAATAAAACTAAATAACTGTTGCACATTCGGTTCTAACTTACTAGGTATGTATAAGTAGGGTGAAACAGTTTTTTTTGGTGCTGTCACCTTCTCTTCAGGCTCATCTTCGGGTGGAGGAGCGGTTTCGTGGTAGGGACAGCTGTGTATTTTGTGATGATGGTGGTGGTGGTGATGATGGTGATGCCTTCCCTTTCGTTTCGATCCTTTGGGAGCCGGTTCGTTATCACCCTCTCCTTTATCACCGGTTTCTCCGCCACTGGAATGCGAATCTCCGCTACGCTCTCGGCGGGGCTTGGGGCGTCCATTAGAGGTCAACGCAACGAGTGCACCTGAAGCTAAACAACAGTGGTGTGCTACACAACAAAAGCGTGCATCACCTTTGTCAACGCCCGTGTGCGATTTGTGGCAGAAAGATATATCGGGTATTCGGGCGCCGAGCGCGGCTAAATGCGCCCGATCGGCGCAAACCTGCATGAGGAGGTTCTCCCCAAAATGGACAGTCTTGTGTCGGCGACGTCGCAGGTGCATGACAGTGCCACTACCTGATAAGGAGGCGGGCGCGGAGGATGAAGTGGGCTTAGCCCGATGCTCCGGCGCACGCACACACCGAGGCGGCGGCGGTCGGTGCGTTTCCACCATCATCGGCAGATGCGGCTACAGCGGCCGGGTCGCGAACGTCACCTCATTACTACTAGCTAACGCTCTTCATTTTCACTTCGTCTTAATTGTTTATACACTCCATATGCACATTGTGTGATGACTTAATTGTGGTAATGCACTAAGTCATTTTAAACGTGCAATTAGTTACAAGCCTTTAAATATTAAAATTATCAGATTGTAAATTAAAATCGTGCAGCCAGAAACTGATTTATTAATGTTGCCGCATTGGTCAATTACCTAGGATAATTGATTGTGGTAGTTCCAGAACTTTACTTTCTTTTTTTATCGTGTTTTTGGAAAGTGAAATTCTAGTGAGTCCATTACTAGAGCATTTAAAAATAAAGTGGTTATTAAGTGATATCTAATACTGAATGAAATTTCAATGTATAATAATTACAGAGATATTAGACAAATATTGTGTGTTAAGGAATGAAGCTTATCTTACTTTATATCTTTTTCTATACTCAATTTTTTACTCAATTATTTGCAAGCAGCGACTAGTAAAAACTACGAATTCATTTATTACAAGAATTAGACTGTTTTAATTATACTAACAGCCTACGTTACCCCTGGGAAGTAGAACGCTATATGGCACCTTCATTAAGTGACAAAAATTTTATGATTATTGTGTTTTTTAAACTTAGGAAGCATTGAACTCATTTATCTATGACTAAATATGAAGGAGTTTTTAAACAAAATAATATTTAACATAATAAACTCACAACCAAGTACAGTGTAGCATTAAAATTAAGTATATACTTTATTTCCTTTTCCATCGATCGTTTATCGTAGTATCGATAATAATATTTATTAGTACTATACAAATAAATCTAAAATTTTACTACAGGCTGAACGCGTCTGAAACCAAAAATGTCTAAACCTATTCAAATTATAAATAGATAAATCGCTGTATTATTGTTTTTTTTTCATATATGAATATATCTGTCGTGCAACTATCAAATATATAAATTATTAAATTACTCAATTCAATTGTGTTAAATAAATTTTGCCTTATTTACTATATATAATGAATAAGGGTTATAAATGTATTTTGTTTTCTGATATTATATCCGTAATTTGTAATATCATTTCGGTAACTTCATGCAACTTATGTTGTTTTAATAATAAATATACTAGCGTTGATTAAGCAAATTTCGAAAATAATAGAATAATTGTATCATACTAATTAACTCCTGCAATTTACCGTTTACTCCAAAATTACAATATAACAATTATTTCAGTCGGCGCGGTCCTCGCAGATACGAGGCTTAAAATGTAAATTGAAACATTAGCAGGTACAACAAAATTTTATTTCTTTCGTATGAAAATTTATACCAAAAATCATTTGTGTTAACATTAAAAGCTTTGACATATTTCGGGGTAAACCTACATATCATTTAATTTTAAATAAATTCCTTTTTTAAATTTTGACAGTGTCAAAAACATAACTTTTGAAACACAAGAATTACTGGTGTATAAATGAAACGTAATAATATTTCGAGTATGTTTCAATAGTAATCACGTATTAGAAATAATTCATGCCATTCAATATATAAAGAACCACATCAATAGACGTGATATCAGCATTAAATTACTCTGAAATTGTCTGAACGAAATAAGGTCAATTCATATTCAACTAGTAGATTTTGGCTGAATAAAATATTACTGAATTTATCTCAATTAATCGGATACTCGGATGAAAATGGTTTTTATATTTACTCGGCCCATATCATTTGTTTTAATAACTAATATTCCATTTCATACAAGATGTATTATTCCTAGAACACTAGTCTACTTTTTAATTGTGAGTATAATAAAAAGCTTTTTTATAAGCCATAACTAAACCCATAGGGTTCTTGAAGTTATCCATTAATTTAAAGTATATTTCTAGTGTAAACGTCGTTCTGCATTGCGCCAAATATAATTTCATTATAATTTCACTAAAAATAATAACAGAGTTCTGTTATACATGCGGTTTGGATTTTTTTGTGAAATGTCGGTTTGTAATCATAACATAGATTACAAAATCAATAAAATATTTCTAATAGAATAAAAATTGTGACCGAACACGAGCCCCACGAATAAATCAGTATTTTCAATTGCAGTCTGGTGCAGTTACAATGTAATTTACAATCCTGATGTTTTTGATAAAGTATTAAATCTTTTCGGATGACGTTCTGTTACCGGGAGTAAAGGCGTAGGTACACATCACTAGCACATGTACAATTATATCTCAATCCATCGTATCAATAATAATAACCAATATCGAAAAGTTTGTACCGCGATCGGGTGTAATTTTTTTTAGTTGATAAATAAATAACTTTATTCAGTTACATAACCGCACAACCGACACACGGAATCGCTCCAACGCCCAGGCGGTTCTCACTGCGACTGGATCCGGCACGCGTCGCAGAGGGAGGCTGCGTTCGTCAAACATCGTTACGGCCCGAAACGATCGTAAGCGCTCGGATGCGCTCGGAGCAGGCGCGCCTGAGGGCGGGCGGGCCAGAGGGCGGGCGGGCGTCACCGCGGCGCCTCTACCCCGTATTATCCGCCTAACACTCTGACACGACCGAATCTCACATTTTGATCGAATGATTACTTTATGATTGATTTGGCAGCTATAACAACAAAAAAGTTACTTGTTTAGCCAAAATTAATAGGAGACAATGGCATTTAGTCGTCAAACTTTGTATTTGTGATATTGTAGTATTGTTCAAGTGTAATTACATTAAAATTTACATACTAGATATATCTATGAATTGTAAACAAATTGACACCGATACTAATGGAGATCATCAGTCTTTGTAAAAGATAATGGCGCTGTACGTCGTTAAATTACAAAATCGATACCACTGGTTTTAACCAAATATTGTGTGCAATACGAATCTGAAACCATTTGTTCCTTTACATCCGGAACATGATTACAGAGAGTAAAGTACCGCCACAGTCATTTGTGAAATCAAAATGAAGTCTTTATAGTAATTAAGAAACGTTTTTCAAAATGAAAAATGTAATTAAACCTACAAGCAGGTGTTATAACGCAGCCCTCACGTTGCTAAAGTGAGCTTTCTCACGCGCAAAATATTCCTCGTAAGGTACGTTTAAAAGGAAATACCTGTTAGAAAAATGTGTTTAGATTTTGTGAGTGGACCACGGGTCAATGTTCTTTATTAACTCAGGGAAAAGAGCGGGATATTTGTCCTCGTTCATATTTGCTTAAATGAATACGACATTGACTGATATTGATTAAAATGAATGTGACAGTGTGCTTCGAAGCCTGGGTACTTTCAAATATGTGTTCGGTAAATATAAACACAACGAAGAAATATTAGTAGTTTAATTTATACTCTGTCAAAACAATATCGTCAATAATATCGGTAGTATCCATATGTTATAGGGACGGCACCGCTTTCTATTTTTTTGTATGTATGTCGATTTATATCAAATGCTTGTCCTAATTATGTGGTCCAAATAAATAAACAAATGTAATTTGAATGACCAACATTTATGTAGCTTACATATCAAAGTTGTCTTTAATTCGTGCTATTTATATTACCTACATAGAGCGTAATTGTAACGTATTTATGTGCATAAATAATCATCTAGTCTATATTTGCCCATATCGAAAACGACATGAACATCCAAAGGATGTCAGGGGCATTACCGCCGCTGTCAACTTCATTCAGGGTAACAACATCACGAACGACACTATTCCGCTGCAATCTATGTTCAAAGGCATGGAAAATGTTCTACGTGACAAAGTTAAAAATGTCGTGCAGCCAGTACCTATTGTTGGCAAGACATATTTAGATTGGATATAATAATTTTTCCCACAACAAGTGTCTTACAGTAAATATTTTTAGCTAATGTAAGATTATTGACTCAGTCGAATTAACTAATACCCTTATAAAATCTATCTTTTATGTAATTTATTGGTGTCCTATTGTATTAATAATATTATATATATTGTTTTGGATCAATATACTCGTGGCAGTAGACAAAGGTACTTCAGTAACCTTACATTTTCTTTTCTCCTGAAAGTAGCTGGTTTGTTTTAACAAAAAGTGTATAAGTCTCGGCAGCTATTATACGTACCAACAATGGGGAGTTTATTTCCGACCGCGAAGAGAAAAGAGGTTACAGCTAAAGTAAATACTATAGCAAGAATAATACGTGAAGCTGTGATATTATTATACAATAAATAGTTATTATAAATTTCTCAATAAAACTACTTTTAATTTTAGCAGATTTCTATTTCGCTTATTCACATTTCCTGGATAATCTTGAATTCTATTTTTAAGTAAACACTGATTTTATTAAAAAATATTGTATAATAAACGTATATTTGTCAGCACTAAAACCCATATAATAAAAGTTATTAGGAACGTTAATATGTATTGTCCGCCTGAAAACTTTTTGGGACATCTAAGCTAGCTCATATAAGCGTAGAAATATTCAATATCGAGTCTTTAAAAAGCTTCACATAATAAATTGTATCTTACCTGAAGAAACTAGATAAATCATACTTCGAAATAAAGTCAATACTAGTTTTCATTATTAATAAAATTTCCTGGGAAACTATCGGATATCTGACGTATTTTAAACATGAATAATTCATACTAAATTTTAATGTACTAAATGTTATAATAAAATAAATAAAATACGTTTTAAAAGCGTATTTGGAAATAAAATAAAATAGTACGAAAAATAAGCGTTCTCATCCGTATTATATCTATAGCTAATTTACAGAAAATTGTATTTATTGAAAATGTTTTACTACGAGTGTTGTCCTAGTGGCTGCGAGTGCTCATCCCTGAGGTACTAGGTCCGATACCCGGCTGTGCACCAATAAACTTTCTTTCTATGTGCGCATTTAACATTCGCTCGAACGGTAAAGGGAAACATCAGGAAACCGGCTTTGCCCAGACCCAAAAAGTTAACGGCGAGCGTCTAACACAGAAGGCTGATCCTACTTGCCTATTAGATTAACAAATGATGATGAAACATATACAGAAATCTGAGGCCCAGGCCTAAAAACGTTGTAGCAGCATTGATTTTTATTTTTTACTGTCAATTATATCGAGTGCATATACTTACAATTTGATACAAATATTTTACTATACCTTAGTCCTCTATTTTTACTCCTAGTCCAGGTGTCGTTTTAAAATACACAATTTTATAATATTTGTGCTTTGATAATAGTATTGCCAAAGTTTCGTTACCGCCAGCCGACTTGATATAAAACATACAATTGGAGGTGTACATTTATTTTTTCCTCTTACGTGCCGTCCCTAAAAGGTTCTAACTTTCCACTAATAAGTAAAAAGTAAACAAAGCTTTATATTTCTAAAAGCTTTTACCGAACTAGGGTCGAAACTCGTAATTCTTCGCTCCCAAACGACGATTTAAAAATAATTAATTACAAATGTTTACTTACCTCTGCAAAAGACGTTAATTGTGAGATAAGTAGTGTTGCTTACCTGAAATTAAAATAGTTATTTTTTAATTTTATAGTAATTTTAGTACATTTTAATCTCTTTTGAAAGTTATACCAAATTTTTGTTTCTCTCAACATTTAATTAAAAACATATAATAGCTATACATCATCGATCTTTTCAGTTAGCCACAATACTTGTCAGTTCTTATTTGTGGCTTGTTAGAAATAATTATAGTATAAGAAATGTTGAAAGTCAGTAATAGTTTAATGTTGAATTTAATTGGGCATGTATTGACTTCAACTATTGAATTTTCTTGTTGGATAAGGGTGATTGTGTACTTAGGTATATCGGTAAAATAGGAATATAATAAAAACAATAAACGTGAAACAGTTTTACATCAATCTCATATCGGTGTTAAATTTAATTTCGGAAGAAGTTTGTATTAGATAAAACTATCAACGGACACAAGACAGACAAGTACAGAAAACATATTTTGTACCAAAAATAAATTTGGTGCTTTTGTTATTATATTTAAATTACACATTGTAATTTAAATATAATAAGCAATGTCATAACATTACCCATGATTTGTTATAGATAATTTCGGTATAGATAATTAATATATGACAGACAAGACATAAAATTTAATAATCATAAAATATTAGTGCATAAATTCACTTGCCCTAAAGACTATGCACTCTTTAAACGATAGAAAACTTTCATATTTTTTTGTCAAATGGTGTTTAAGCTTGATGAAAAGAGAAAGACTATTACTGAAAACAGTGCAACATTTTTTTAATTTTTTGCAATATTTTTGCCGACATATTTAATGCATTTATTAATACAAAGTTACGTTATAAAGCATATTAAGATCAAATGGTTTCTAATGTAGGTAAAGCACGTATGCGAATCTATGATAAATCATAAAGAATAGTGTCAAATTGATACACCCCCATTACGTCAAACGCTTTAATTATAAATCAAATAACTTGTATAATGGTTTGAATTAAGCACTAATAGCTCACGTGGAATATATAACCTATATTTAATATAGCCCCATATCAATTTGACGCAGGAAGGTAATTTTAAACGAATTCCAAAAATTCTCATTTTGACGCGAGTAATTGTTTTAGCGCGAGTATGATTTCTTCAATAACATTTTACAGTTCCCGCTCACCTGATTTTAATGAAATTTATTAAATCTATGGCTATAGAGAGAACTACGTACGTGTTACGTACGTATATATGTATACTCAATACGTTAATCATCTCTTAATAGCGAGGTAAAAATGTATATGTAAAAGATATGGATAAAATATATACATAGTAATTTGTCCATATTGCTTTTTTTTAATTCTTTATTATTGTCAAGATTTACGTAAATTTACTATATTTATTGTATCTTGGTTTCTTTGAGAAATACATTTATTTGTTATACATTTCTGTTTAAAAACGCACGTTTTGTTTTATATTTTCCTTTCATTTAGTTTTCCCGGTATTTATAGATCGTACTATGTTCTCTGTTATTATATGTAATTTTAGCTAATTAGTAAGTAAATCAGAAGTACGTTTAGACATAATTCAACTATCAAAATTTAATTAAATTAATTATTATGGTTCAAATTAAAACGAGTCTATAAATTTAGAATCATTCAATTTTGCATTGTTACCTATATGATTTTTTTTATTATGGTTAGAGTTGCTTCATTGGTCAACAATGACGAGGTATAAAATGTAGTGCAATATACTTCTGTCATCTATTAATGCTATAGAAGTACGAGTGCGAGCGCTTTAGGGTGAGAAGAAAATCATCGCCATCTTCATCACCACCTTCTATGGTAGGAGTGTAGGAGGTATAATATGTGGGCAAGAGGTTTCGAGCGTAACAGTTTTGCAGGTGAGGCTCTATTAGAATACTAGAGTCAACCTGGATACTCTCTGCCGCGGCCTTGTAGGAACCACCCGAAGTGGGTTTAGTGGGTATTTCACACCCAGTCTCAGATACCCGAGCTACTTTCCAGGGACCTTGGATACAGCTATTTAAATTTGTACAGCTATTTACTCATGTATTCGTGCTTCGATGACCGTCATTCATTTGTTTTTTTCTTCTGTTTTTGTCTGTTTGCGTCACTCATTTTACAAAATGGAAAACTTAAAGTATCACATTATTTACGACCTAATATTAAAACAATGTTATACTTAATTTAAACAATGTCTATCAACTTACAGTTATATATAGGTTTAGATCTTTATTGTCATTAAATGAAACCTTAGAACAACTGGGCGTACGTACAGGAAGGGTCGAGTGTCAGAATAAAAGAAGTGAGATCAATAACACGACCCTGACACAATTTACAGTGCCTGTTAGGCAGACAGGGTTGCGGTTGAAAATAAATATTGGCCCTTTTTAAATCCATTAGCTGACAAATGGGGCGAAAGTGAATTCTTATTTGGTTAGATGTCAATGTTCAATTCAATGGGAGTCAAATAATACGTATGTATAGAACAATATTAATATATTTAGTATATCACTATGTTTAAATTTTAAGTAATATAATCTAGTGAAACTACACATTAATTTTCAATAAATTTATTTTTATAAGCCATATGTGCTTACACAACATGGAAAATGATTTATATGGTTATACAGACAAACACTAGTAGCAAATTAGTTTTAACTAGATAAAAAGAATTACTAAGATTCATATACGTTACATAGTTTTAGCAACCTTGACGATAGATGGCGCTAATCAAAATTTAGTTGAACTTTATTTGTTTTTTTAAATAATTACGTTGAACTTGAGCGTAATTAAATGTAATTTTACTCTCTTTGTTACGTTTCATTTAGCATCTGTTGAAAAGGTAATTGGATTTTGGTACGGTCGTTAGCGCTGCAAACAGATTTTAATTTATTTATTTATAAAATAAATACCCAAATTAATTAGTTAGTTAATTAGTTTGTATATTTTATTATATAATTGCGATTCTGAGCGAACTTAATCATTTCGTTGGGATAATAAACAACAAACAAGAAACAAACAAGAAAACTAACATGGAACTACTAAGACACTTTAATTTATATCATTACTTGTCTATGAATATAGGACGCAGAGACTCCATTAGTGGTCGCCAAAAAGGAAATCCTATTAGATTCATTGCTTGTTATTACCATCGATAAATATTGTGTTATATTTATGAAGCACAAACGCTTATGAAGCAAATATTTGACCCAAATAAATATTATAATATAGTTTTAATATGAGCTAAACTCATCAATTTATATTTATACTAACAATGTACTGATGTTATTGTTTTAGAATAAATAATTTCAATAGATACCTGTATAAAACTCTTCGATTTGGTGGCCCCCATCCAGTTACCAGACAAACATGTTAGCGTCTACTTAGCATAACCTAAACTTTATTCTACAACTACTTCTACGTAAATATTGTCTATAGAATTCAATTCCGTTTCTAATAACACGAACTGGATATTGGCATTTAGAGAATTTATTTAAAAAATATAATATCACAGGTGGATAAGCAACATATAAGCAGGAACTCTACCTTTTATGACTACGAGAAATAGAACACTAAGCTAGATATAACCAGTCTACGTAGGCCTTTAGAATTGACTTTACACAGTCGACTTAACACTTATTCAACAGTCAAAACATTAAAATTTGAATATATAACAACCGTATAATTAAATCTCATTAACATGTAACGTATCGACTCAAAGTCTTTGTCCGTGCACTTGATAGCAAAAGCTTTGTATTTACACAAACAAAACGTCTCAATTTACGATTCAATGTCCTCTTTCGCGACATTCGACACGCCTAACGTTTGTATTTCTCAAGACTCTCGTATCCACAGTTTGTTTGTTTTTTATATTACAAAATAATCGAAGGAACATAACCTCAAAATAATATTTTTAATGCCACGTTCAGAGTACGATTGGTGTTTCGGCGCAGCGACGCGCGTCTCCTAGTGCGCAGGTCCTAGCGATTCTCGCCGAGGCCATACGACCTTACCCAGATTCACCGCACCTAGGCTATATCAGGTTGCAACTGTTCTATAAAATACTGCTCCAATAATTAAGCTCTATACGGAGAAATCTACGGAAGGAAATGGGGATGTTTTCAACATCAGATCGCATTTGTTTAAGTTATATTCAATTGTAAAGATAGAGTGGATGTATTAATATTAATGTATTCTTGATAACTATTTATATTGTATTATATTAAACTTGTTTAATTTGAATGTAAATTGGTTATTTATGAAGAGGTGTATGTATGACCCAAAACCAAGTGAGACAAAGGCGTGCCTCTGCGGTTTCATAGTGATGTCTCGAGGTACAATAGGTACAATATATATACCGGACATTGCAGGTGTAAATATTTGAAATACCATGCTTTCAGTGCAAATTGATTACGGAATTGATACTGATTTTCTATGATCCTTGTAAAAGAATCACTCTTACAATCAATAGTACAATTAATAATACAAAGTAGACGTAACTTTAATATTATTCAATTACACTTATACATTTTTAAAGTTAGTTTTATAAAATGTTTATTTGAAATTTATTAGGCTAACATTTCATTCCTTTATAAATTTTGTCTTGAAATGCTGACGTAAATGAAGTCTTGAATTTTCATCAATGAAACATCTCGCTACAAATGTATTACATATTGAATACTTATTAAAGTAAGGGTAGTCGAAAAGTAAAGAGTTACAGCAACGAGATCAAGAGTTGTTATTGGCAAACAAAAAACACGAAGTTCCCATTTGCGAGATGAAAAATACTAGAAATATCATTCTGGCGTATTGCATTGGATTTTCACTTCAATATTGATAAAATAAATTCATTTATGCCTCGACTTTTTACATAGTACCGTTATAATTAAAACTAATGAAAGATACAAATGTGTTCGTAATTACGAGGTGAAATCATAACATTTTTGAGTGTTAAAGTTATTATCCAAAGCCACAAAAGTCACGTGTATCCCTATTAAAGTCAGACACTGTATTGTCATCCTTATAAATGCTATCTAAATAATATAGGAGGCACAGGCCAGAAAAGTAAACCGAACGCAATTTGTCGTAAGAAATTATTAATGAAATGGAGGCAGAAATGTGTCCCTAGTATATCTTGGGATGGGCCTTAAATATCACTTATGTAGGCATGTAACGTATATATATTATTAGTTGTTTAATATTGAATACAAACGAGCTACGAAAACGAAAATTTATTACCTATATTTAATAAACAGAAGTATCTATGGTCAATACTAAATTTCAGATACCTTACCTCACTTGAAGTCAAATAGCAAATCCTGGAATCTGTGCTGTCGATTGAGGCCTGTTGTACGATGCCGTAGCGAGATGACTCCCGATCACTTGTGTATTCAGAACGTACACTGTCTTGGCGATCAAACATGCCACTGCAAAAAAATTACTCATAAAACAACAATTTAAAGAAAACACTTTTTTACCGGATTGAAGCTATGTATTATAAGTTTACAATAATATATAGCTTCAATCCGGTATTATAAGTTTACAATAATATATAGCTTCAATGTTTTCTTTAAATGTGTAAAAGCTATGTTAATAAATGACAATACTATGAACAATAATAAAATTTGTAAGCGATAACAATACTGTTTTATTTTTCCTTGTCCATTTAGGTATTAACTACAAATAGATAAGGATACCAGGAAGGATGGAGTAATCAATCATTTCATAGATTTAAGGTGTGTCATATGTGGTGAAAATCAAACTGCCGACTGGTTCTTAGTTCCACTGAATGGCCTTTTCAATCTCATTTATATACTACTCGATTCTATTGAAACATTTTTACTTTGAATATACTACTTTTTGGTACAGAACTTAGTACACTATTGAAGTGTACTAAGTTCTGTACCAAAAATATATGAACATTACTTATGAATAATAAAAACCCGCTTATTATAAAAAAATAAACAAGAATATTTTTCATTTCTAATTAAATAATAATCTTACACGTCTTAAGACGGTATATATCTATCGAGTTTTGTTAATAAGACAACAGATAAGAAAGCTTTATTCAAAAACCTGCAATGCATTAGCGAAACACTGCGTCCCCTGTGACGTAATAAAACTCGTCAACGTTCTATATATAAAATAAAAATAAAGCTCTCATAGAGTTGTTATATTTATGTATAGTGACGGAAAAGTTATGTCACGCCAAGGTTCTTCATAAAGCTAGCCTTTGAGCAGCGAACTGTAATATTATACTGGCAGTTCCCAGTTTTGTGCGCCTTTGCTGCCGGTATGCTATCGAATATAGCGTGACATATTTCTAATATTTTTTTATTTAAATTTAGAGATTTTCTAAAACGCCTCGAAATCAAATCTATTACGTTATTTTAAGCGTTGTATTATTTTTATTTCATTATTGAGATAGCCAAGGAAAATCGAAGATCAGACATTTACATGATTTATTCCTACCATAAATATCACAAATATTATCTGATAAAGTATATTTGCAGATTATACGAATCAATTGGAATATCTAACTCTCATGTTACAATCCCAAGAAACGTGATAAGCTTCGAAGCACAGTCATTGATTTGAACGAATAAATATTCATTATTCTTTTATGGAATTGAAAAATTTGCATCAGAAGTATTTATCTTTCAGTTCAGTGAATGGTGTATAACAAGTAGATTTCGTATTTAGAATTCCTTAGCGAGCGGAAATAGGTTCGTTCGAATTTCCGCCTCAGTTATCAGTCCTGTTACGCAAAGTGAGTGACCACAGGCATTCGCATGTAATGAGCTCTCATAGAGGATTTACGAGTGATGAACAATGTGAGGCCCACATTCAAAGGGGCCGAAACTATCCGTCCATCATTTTGTTTGAATACTTTTTGATGCAAACATGGTGCTATTTTCTAACAATGAGCTGTTTTATAACTTTTTTAGGATATGATCGTTTAACCACTCACCATTAGCGTTCAACAATAGTTTGTGATGCTTTAGAAAAGAGATATACGTAGAAGGAATGCGATATTTCATGTGAAAATATAAATAATTTATATAATAAATTCATATAACAATAATAAAAAGTCGTGTCACTATTATGTTTTAAAATCAAAATCTGTCTTAAATGGATGCAAATAGCATCCATTTAAATAATGTCACCAATCTATTTGCATCACAGCGTTAAAACAATGTATTAGAAAGAGAGAATAGAAGTTACTAAACTGTTCATTAGTTTTAATATTTTATTCATATGGTAATAACTGCTTCATTTCTATCATTTGATTACATTTTCGAGTGAATAGGAAAACATTGTTAAGGGTATAAAGTAAGGTTCGGAAACGTATTGGATTTTGTTATTCAGGTGTCATAACTCGAGATTTTTAAATCTCAGCCTAAGTGAGATTTTAACAGCAGCGAGTTTGTTTGATTTTAAATATTATGAAGAAATAACAATATACACACACGAATAAATACAATCTTTTTTGCTTTACAAATGGGCTTAACTTAGTTTTTAGTTCCTATTGATAGTTTTATATAAAGCTTTTATTAAATTATTCAATCAATTCAATTTATTAAATGATTTAATTTTCTGATAATTTAAAACCCACAAAGAGATACAACCTTCTTTGGTAACGAATTAAAGCGAATTTGAATTTAAAATCTTACAAAGCACTTTGTATCAGAATTCTCGTGATTGATTGTGGGGTAAATGCCGTGGTAAATGGCTCGTGCATATTTAATGTACATTGGGACGATCTGTAACTGAAATGAGCCGAAAGATTTCCATAATATTATCATTATCCTATCAATCGATAAGGATTTAGGATCGAATAAAAATATTATGAGACCATAACGACTGGTTTGTTCAGAAATAAAAGTTTTAGCTGAAAAAAGGGTCAATGAACTTCATTGGACGAATAAGTGAAATTTTTAACATGTTTAACGGTAGTGTTACTTAGTAATCTATATGCGACGACAATAATTCGTCTCAATTGAATGTTTTATGAAATGGTCTGTTTTAAAATTATATTTTTTTGAAATAGACCAAGTTTATTACTTGTAAATAAATTGATCTGTTATGTGGAATCCCCTGAATTAAATACGCCGGTCCGTTGCCAGCGTCCACGTGCCAAACCCACTTGAGCCGACTGGAATTGCAAGAGACCGGACGGCATGAGTTTCATTCCGTGGAACATGGAAGCAACCTATTCAGACACACAGACCCTTTCCCATTTACATGGAACTGCTGTGCGGCTTGTGATGCGACTCAAAAAGCTAAATCATGCAAATACAGGGCTCTAGGCTCCGAATATGATTTTGCCCCATTCGGTGTCGGGAGACCGTTGGTCCATGGAGTCCTAGCGCTATCAGGCTTTTTAAGAGCTTATAAGCTTTAGCTTTAAGATTTAAGCTTTAGTTAGCTGTAAGATTACTATACTTATATGTAATTTCATCTTAAAGTTTCATTCGTGTAATGTTAATTTCAATCGAGAGTTCTAAATTAGCGGAATACAGAAACCACCAAACCACAGTAAATTTAAATAGTTTATCATAGCTACCTTAGTCTAAAATTTTAAGCAAGCAAAGGTTTCTGAATAGAAAGTTATCTGAATAAATACGGAAACGGGAAAGGGAACTGGGAGAATTAATTTGCGGTTCTCTTGTCTAGTTGATAAACTTCTAGACCATTAATGAAATTTAGAAACGGCTCACCCGTCTCGCAATTAAAACATTAAAAACGTAAAAGGATTTTACGCAATCAAAACAAGAACTAAAATTTTATTATATCGCCTACCGTTGTTCGAAGCTATCAGCCCGATTGCTTCTATATCCGGAGTCGTTTAGGCTTCCCTCGTGACGCAGGCTGGGGAGAGAGTCCCATGGGGAGCGGCGAGGACCAGAAGGCTGTTGCCCCCTCCACCCATCTGAGTGACGGTACCACGCAGAGCGAGCAGACTCTCCGATACACGAGGCACATCTTGATGCGCTCACGAAACTACGACAATTAAATCATTGCACATATTTAATTGTAAAAGGCAAAGGATTCACTAAAAGTAGAAAATCAGGTAAAATATAATGGTTAAAACATATAAATCTAATATAACTGCAATTAAAGTAATAAATAACTTTTTTTTAAAGTTTGTGAATTATGTAATATTATTATTCTTTTATTTCCATTAAAGAAAGAAAAAAATGATTAAATTATTTTGTGTTTATATATTTATATTAAAGAACATAATTATATACCAATGATGTATATGTTCTATTTAAAAAACAAATAACATAACAATTATAAAGAATGAAACTATTTAATCAAAATAATAAGAAATATGAAGTTTTACAAATTATCATGATGGATTTATGCATTTTAAATTTTCAAACGAAGACAGATCAAACAAAATTAAATTATTTAATATATTCTTAATTAAAGTAAACTCTGGGATCATAACTTAGGTTCTATATAATTGACAATTTCGTGTATCTTATCCCAACCCGTTCAATATTTAACGACCAAGTATCACAAACAATAGAGTTAGTACGTCATTATCCATTTCCATGAAACTGTCTTCTAACAATTAAAAATAAAACAAGTTCTGTTAGAAATAAAAAGCGTGTAACTTCTGAGTATGGACGTGGAAAAGTACTCAACCGTATACGATTGCACTCGAGCCCATACCTGAACCTACGTAATACGTATATTGCATTGCTACTTCACAAATATAGCCTTCAATGTAACTTCGCGTTTAAAGCGTTTTGTTGCCGAGTAATTTATAGCAACGGGAATGCGTTATTTCAAAGCAATTATTCCATTTCCACAAGATTACTTACATTGTTTCAAATTTAACGATGTACACGTATCTAAATGTTATGTTCTCAACCACCAAGTTTACACAAACATTTTTGAATGTCGCCAGAGTTACAATAAAAATGTATAGCGGTCGTGTCATAAATATCTTATAAATATGTACTTTACATTCAAGTTTTTGATAGAAACATATTTCTCCAATTCCCCAGCGGTGCCCCATCGGGCAGCGAGTGGGATGCGAGTCTATTACGAGTTTAATAGCGACACTATGAGCATTGGAGATTCTCTATCTAGACGAATATTTCCTGCATGTGACGTTTTCTTACATTAAAGCTAGACGTCATCTTAACTGTGACATTATGTTTTGCGATATGAAGTTACGATGATTAAATATTGCATAGTTTTCATCAAGAGGGTATTGCAAGGGTGTAAACTAACTAGTTTTTATAACTGAAACTGGAATCCCGAAACTTCACAGATGTTATGCACACGACCAAGTAAATAAAAAAATATATTTTACTAAAAGGGTTATTTCTACTTAATATCAAACATCAGTGAGATAAAAAAGTGCACGAGATAATCTCGTACAGCTGAACTGAAAATAATCTAGATTTAATTAACAGAAACGCAACTCCAATGCCAATTCCAATCAAAAAGAAAAACACGAACAAATCGGAGGAAAATCGAATCGTCAACGGAAACTGTCCTACAAAGTAACGCGCACGTATTCCTTCACTCTAATAGAATTCCAAATTGTGTGCTGATCCTTTTCTAATACAAGAGGATTAAACGGCTTTACGGAATGGCTTTCGTCTGTCTAATTAAACCCGAAAGCTGGTGTGCATAAATAGTAAGGGAAATTACGGCCCGTTTTTCAATATTTCCCTATTTTCTCGGTAGTCTTGATTGGATTAAAAATTCTTTTGATGAAATATCCTGTTGTTTTGTTAAGATCGTTGTGTTGTTAGTAAATGGGATTGGTTTTAGATATATTATTATCATTATATTATATATGTATTACTAATCAGCTGAGATATAAATAAAATATTTGATTTGCGCCGATTTGTCAAATAATATGTCATGTTCACGTTATAGACCAGTGCCGAAGCCTTCAAAAATAGTAAAAAATGAAAAAAAATTACAGTAGGATGAAACCCATTAGAAATTCAGGGGAATATGATCAAAATGAAAGGAAAAATAAATTACGGTCGATCCGAGTTCGGGAAGTGGGAGGGGGGTGACTTTTAAGGGGGAAAAATTGTTTATCTTGATTTCCGGCGAAACTACCAGTCCTATGGAAAAAAGTTAAAAGGCAAAGTTGTAGGTCATAAAAAGATCTACAACTTTGGTATTTTCAATTTTTTCACATAACCTCAAAATTTAGGTGAAAAATTCAAAAAACCAAGTTTTTGGTTTTTTATTTATATCTTTTTTAAAAAGTTTTTTTTTTCTACGAAATTTGGTGAAAACTTACCTTATTATGTCCCAAATATACTGTAATTTATTTGATTAAAAATATTTATTTTTTCGCCTCATTTTAACTTAATATCAAAAAAGCACCCTAATTTTCAATCGAAAATTCTGACGTCAAAATTTCAGCTTTTTTCAAAAAGTTTGGGGGCTTTTTGTTCGTTGAAATATCTACTTTCTGATGGTGTAAAAAAAAATATACATTACTATAGGAAATATTATTAGAAAATGCAAAAAATTGAAAAAACCTCAAATTCGAAAATTTTCTTTTAATTATGTACAATTTTGAGGTATTTATTAAAATTTACACTTTAATTACTCAAAACACGTAAGATTTCATGCTTCATTGATAAACGAAAAAATTGCAAATTAAAATATACTTCTATAATTAACAAACAAATAAGTTAATAAAGTTAATATTTAATAAGACATCTACAATATTTTGAAAAAGTTGTAGAATCTTCTGTAAATAATATTTGAAGATGCCTATTTATTGCTGTTTTAAGATAATTTATATACCTGAGTGACCTTCGGTGAATTTTGAATTTTTCTTTGAATAAAGTAAATTTCTCACAAATCACTTAGAGTAACTCAGCCTGCGGGTGTATTTTTAAAAACGATGTTGTACACTACTCTGTATCTCGAATACTGGCTAACGGTTTTTACAGCTGCTACGAAATAGCAGGTAGCAGTAAGGCCCAGACCCTCCTAGGTCCATCCATTTTTTTTACACCATCAGAAAGTAGATATTTCAACGAACAAAAAGCCCCCAAACTTTTTGAAAAAAGCTGAAATTTTGACGTCAGAATTTTCGATTGAAAATTAGGGTGCTTTTTTGATATTAAGTTAAAATGAGGCGAAAAAATAAATATTTTTAATCAAATAAATTACAGTATATTTGGGACATAATAAGGTAAGTTTTCACCAAATTTCGTAGAAAAAAAAAACTTTTTAAAAAAGATATAAATAAAAAACCAAAAACTTGGTTTTTTGAATTTTTCACCTAAATTTTGAGGTTATGTGAAAAAATTGTAAATACCAAAGTTGTAGATCTTTTTATGACCTACAACTTTGCCATTTAACTTTTTTCCATAGGACTGGTAGTTTCGCCGGAAATCAAGATAAACAATTTTTCCCCCTTAAAAGTCACCCCCCTCCCACTTCCCGAACTCGGATCGACCGTAATTTATTTTTCCTTTCATTTTGATCATATTCCCCTGCATTTCTAATGGGTTTCATCCTACTGTAATTTTTTTTGGTTTCAAAAATTATCGACACTGGTCTATTATCTCATGTTGAGTCTTTATTTTGATGACTTTAAAGCATGAAGAAAATACAATTAAAATGCTTTTTGTTTCGATTTAATTCCTACTAATTGTTCTAATTTTATGAGTACCAGTTGTCAGGAAATTTCTTGCAGATTTCAACTTTGTATTAAATTTCTCTTCATCGACATTTCCTGTCTTAGCGACAGTGCAAACTTCAAAGACGGGTATGATTTATGAAACAAGTACAATATACATGAAACTTTTTTCGCTACGAAATGAAGGTGAAATTTTATGCAGTACACATTTTGCCGAGTGATCTCTAGCCGTTCTCGTGAATATTATGAATGCAGTATTATTTCGATGTCAAGGCTTTTAACATTTCTGTCTTTATTCTATCGGATTTTGAAACTGGAAATTAAAAAAACGTGTATTAAATACCGATTAAAATTTCATCTTTTAGAAGACAAAACAATAAAAAACATATTTTTGAAGTGAAACTTCGTTAGACGCATGAGGGTAAAATTTCGGTTGAAATATCGAAGATGGGGCGTTTATTATTATATTTATATTATTATTTATTATCATTAGCACGTATACAGTGTGAATATAGATATAAAAATACATAGAGTAATCATATTCTGGTACATCTATTGGGGCTTTTGCCTTAGTAATAATTGATTTAAAAAGAAGGTTCACTTCTGACATATATATTTTTTACGCACGCACTTTTTAAAATATGTTCTTTCTCCAAAAAAATTCAAGATAAACTCATCCAAAATTAGATATTGTGATGCATCAAATATGACAGCATTGTATTTTTTAAATATGACTACGATTGTGCTTTGACTTTAATGTGCAGATTTTTTATTTAATTGGGAATTGCGTTAAAAAGGTGTACATATAAATAAATAATTTGTCGTACATTCAGGAACAGTAAAATAAAGTTTACAATGGGACATCTCGTTCCAAAATTACGCGTATAAAATGTTCTGGAATTGAATCGAGTCTAAAACGAATAATTCTCAAGAGAGTAATCCTTGAAGAAATGATGCGGATAATGAGATAAAGTTCGAGTGCTTGAATCTACGTAAAGGAGTGCTTAAAATTCATCGATTTCATTCATATAACGAGCGGTAAACGTATGTAAAACAAATCCATACGTTAGAAAGGAATATTAATAATGAAAAATATAAAATCAAAAGAGTTTTTATATTTTTCATTATTAATGCATGTAACTAGACCAATGACTTATTTAATCGTAATTAGGATCTATTGAGTTACTATACATTATTAAAAGTCTTCTATATTATATTCTATTCACAAAACCCGTGTTGGCCTAGTGGCGTCAGCGTGCAACTCTCATTGTTCAACATGTTCGATCTCCGGCACATTTCACATGCTCGAACGGTGTGGAAAACATCGTGAGGAAACCGGCTTGCCTTAGACCCAAAAACTCAACGGCGTGCGTCAGGCACAGGAGGCTGATCACCTACTTGCATATTAAATGAACAAATGATCATGAAACATACAGAAATATGAGAACTAGACCTTAAAAGGTTGTGGCGCCACTGCTTTATTTATTTCAAAGTGTTGTAAGAATACATTATAAATGCAAAAAAGGGTAAACTCGATAGAATTTAAGTGTGAAGGGTCTGAAGTTTATTCTATGCTCATCGGAAAATTACTTTAACTAATGTAAAGTATTAAATAAATTTAAAAAAATACTAGTAAAGTAATTCTTCTTTTAAATTTATGCACAGATTATATGCATTTTTCGAATCTGTTATACTGTTTAATTATCTATAATTTTAGTTTACAGTCGTTTATACATAGTTGTGATATATTAGGTTGTACTAAATATTAGAATAATAATAATAATAATAATAATAGCCTTTATTTCCAAAAAACTTTAAAATTTAGGGATGATAAAACGTCATTCAGTTAAGTTTTGGATTGTCCACTGTTGGACATAGGCCTCCTCCTTCCGGTTCCACTCGCGTATATTCTTAGATATTTCAGTGTGTTGAACCGAAAAAATATTCTTAAGTGTTTCTTGTTCTAGTGGGTTCAGTCCTGATTGTCTGCCTTTAAATTGTTTTCTACTTTTAATTTTTGCTGAAATTTTCACTGTTGCCCGAACCATACGGTTGTCTGTTGGGTGGGTGGTACTAATTATATCTATATTTTCGACGGTATGATGATAGGGTCTTTTAATAATAAAAAAAAAAAAAAAAAAAAAAAAAAAAAAAAAAAAATTAGAATACAATAATTTAATACTATTCAGACAAAGTGAGGCGGTTTCGTAGCGACGGAGAAATTCTAATGGAACATACATTCTTATATAAGATCACTCTTTTTATTATGAATCAGTCTCTCGGTGAAATGTCGCCGTCACAATAAGTTTTGTCGGTGCCTGTCAAATACCTGCTATACTCACTCAGATATTTGTAATGAGGTTAAACCCCTTGAAAGGCAAAAACATGAGATTAGCGTTAATTAAGCCAGATTTAAGATGGGTACAATGAATATGTCTATTTGTTTTAAATGATTTTATTGGGAACAATTAGTTTTAAATAATTTTTTTTCGTGAACTTAAAAGTGTTATAAAAATGTGACAGTTCACGCTTGACCAAAATATTTTTTTCACCAGAATGTTCGTACGTTCTAATGTTTCAATGGCTCATTTTGAAGAGGGTTTACTAAAGAAGCAAAAAAACACTTTAATTATTAAAAATATCTTTAGTTATAAATAAAAAAAACAATAAACAATCGTATAAATTAAGACCTTTAAATTTACTAGAATGAAAAAATATAATCTAAGGTAAATAAGTAATTATTCAATTCAAGTTTAAAATTCGAAATATTGTCGCGTTTAACAAATTCAAAAGGCATTAAAGATGCATGCATGAATATAGTGGAAAAAAAATTGGTAATGGCGACGTGTATCTAACTCGTATATACTTACATATTATATACGATTATCTCATGTAAATAAATACATTTTTTTAATGAGAAATAAAGTTCTTTAAACATTATTCAAATTCGGCTACAACCAGTGATACAAAAAGTTTTTATTTTATTTTATTTTTTTTTATTTTTTGTACTCTTTGTAATGTAACAACATAGTTGTAATTTAGTATATTCCTACACATGGGTTGAAAGTCGTTTTATTCGTAAAATTGAGTCGTCAAAGCTGCATTACATAAATTGGTATATAAAAAATGTTATAATGCACTTACCTTGATTGATGATCACTCAGGTAACCTTGGTCACGATCCCTAACTCGATCTCTGTAAAACAAGTTAGTTTTCAGTACCGAAGAATTAATTACAAATCGTCCGTAAACTGTATACTGTGCTGTAAACTCAAACTCAAATTTCAAAATATCTTTATTCATATAGGTACAAATACACTTATGAACGTCAAAAAAAAACAATAAAATTAATTGTAAATTTACATTTACTACCAGTTCGCAAGTCAAGGGCGTAGAGCGGGTAAGAGTACTAGTAACTTGTATGCAGTAATAGTAACTTTTATTCATTCAAACGTTATATAAAATTAACTTTTTATAGAATCTAATTGTAGATATAAAAATAATATAGGACTTTAACCCTTAAGCGGCGCCAAAAATCTTATATAAAACGAATAAGCGAAATTAATTAATTTAATTTAAAACTTATTTGTATTATAAGATTATATGCATTTGGTTTGGTTATTTGATCAAACGCGACGGCGAAACTGCATTCAACTTTAGCCTGCCGTAAGCACTTTTTGTAATGAATAAAAATCAAAGTAATTAACTAATTGAAAACTACAAACCTTGTATTATGATCACTGAGATACCCCCTCTCGCGTTCCCGCTCCCTCTCTCGTTCCCTCATTAATTCATTGCGATCGCTAAAACAATGCAAAACATAAAGAATTTTAATCAAAAGATTCACAAAATACACCGCAACATTCTATTCAAACAAAAGTTGGGAGAAAAAGTGAAATATCTGGAGATGTATTGATTGTACCGTAACAATGAGTCCAGACAGAACTTCGCAGATATTGATTTGAATAATTCATAAAATCCTGATAACTTTCGAATCGAGTAAATTAATCTACGGACCACTTATTAGAATTTAAATATTAAGTGAATTTTTAATGCACAAATATTTATTAATTGGAATGACTCAATTAAATATAAATTTCGTTTTAATTGGCGCCCAATTTAATTTACACTATTTTTAAAATGGAATAGAGCAATGACCTGTTTTATTAGTGGCCGGTTACTTTTATTTTCATTTATCCACAGATTAAATAATAACAAGCGTTAGCTTGTATTCAGTATGAAAGATTTTTTGTTGTTTATGTTTTTTAGATGGTCTATACAATCTTATGAATTCAATTTATTTGTGGTTATTGCTGGATCAAAAATTACACAAAATTAATGATACAGAAGAATAATGGCTGTAATTGAATACTTTGACTTCTAACAGACAAGTCCTTTTAGAAAACACTCCAGCATAAATATCTACCGCAAAAAGACATTCTTTGTACCGTAATTAAGCAAAAACGCGTCCTCATATTAATAACACTCTGGCTAAGTAGAGTTAATTGAGATATTCGGAATACTCGAGATTTTTTCTGAGACACATTCGTTAACTGTATAAAAAATTAATCTTAGCTTCGCCCGGCTTATTATTTATTTGATGCCATATGATATGATGGTTTTTTGTGGAGATATCTACTTCCTCAACAAAAAAAATCTAACAGGAAATAGTCTCTAATATAATATCTATGGTAAGGCCTGTTTCGTGGATGAGAGAATTGCGTAATATTTGCGGCGGTAACGCGCTTCTTAGTTCGATTCCCAATAAAACATGTTATCAGCTGATCGAAAAACTACCACTGTATGTCTGGAATGTCAATCAAATAATAACAATCAGACTAGTTTCAATGACTGTCTAAGAATTTCATATGTATGAAATTTGACACATAAGACAGCGCTCATGACGAGATTGTGACTTTTTATAGAACAGAGGCATACGGGCAGGAGGCATCTCATGTTAAGGGATACCACCGCCCATGGAGACTCAATGCCAAAGGCCTGGCGAGTGCGTTGCCGGTTTTTTTAGAATAGGTATACTCTCTTTTTTAAGGACCTTAAGTCGAATTGGTTCGATAATTCTGTCATTTCTGCTCTTCCCTCAATCATTTTAAAATCACTACATAGTATAAAAGAAAGTCTCTTTTTCTAAATAGATAAAGTGATTCAAGAGGAAGGTTTATATGTATAATAACATCCATTAAATAGTAGAGAAGTACTGTTATTTTTGAGGTTTCTAATGTGATGTCGTAAATAATTACATTTTTTCCGCTTACATTGCAAACGCAGGCTGAACCCTACGAGTTTTACCAAAATAATGCACTAAGTATTGTACACATTGAAAATGTCTACAGAAAAGTCCGTGATGGTATATGTCTATCTCTTATGGATAACCCACAATAACTTTTTTTTGTCATTTACTTTTTACGACAAATAATGGCTAATTTTTCCAGCCCATTTCAGCTTATTTAGCAGCGATCGAACGCGTATATTATCGGAGCTTTCCAGCGACGAAAATAACAATACATAATAAAAACCTGCTTTTCATCAGCATTGCACCCGTGCGAAGCTGGGGCGGGTCACTAGTATTCCATTATAACGAAATTTAAAGCTAAGTATTTCTTTTAATTGTCGTAAATAGTAATGACGTTAAATTAATATAATGAAAGTTATTATTATTTTATTAAATTGATGGTTCTTATTATTTTTGTTATGATATATTATGTTCATAAGTATTCATAGGTCGCAATAATGTACGAGTAAATATTGAAAAACCCAATACTAAAGTATTTAATTTGTTAACATATCCGCAACAAACAAAGTTCCGAGTTTCTTGGCGATGATGGCCATCATTTTGTCTGTCACAAATTCTATTTACAGTGTATTAAAAATACGTCGGTGACTTTGTTAAAATTATTAACTGATTTAGTTTTTATGAATAGGCTTAGTTTTAAACGACATTCACAAGCGATTATAACTCTTGAAATAATCATATTTTTGATATGCATTTTTGCCCGAGTCAGATTATACAGATTTTAATATCAGCAATTTATAAGTATAAGATCTTTTTATGATCTAGCCAGGCTACAGTTTGTAATCGTAAATAATTATACCTGTAATATCCATCGCGGTCAGATCGCGCACTGTGCTGCCTTTCAACCCCTATTCGATGCGGAAGCGGAAGTGTTGATGAGCGGCTTCCTCCGCCTGAACATTGAGATCCTGGACCTATATCGGAAAATACATAATCTATAGAACCTATAGATTATATGGTGTCATAGTCTATAGAAAGCACTTTTGATGGCTCTTTGCTGTAATAGTAATTTTGTACTTAATAAGTCTTCTTAGTATACGTTTGATTTGATTTCATGGAAGTTACTGGACCTTTTACCTAATAGGAGAGCAGTGTTGGCCTAGTGGCTTCAGCGTGCGACTCTCATACCTGAGGTCGTAGGCTCGATCCCTGGCTGTGCACCAATGGACTTTCTTTCTATGTGCGCATTTAACATTTGCTCGAACGGTGAAGGAAAACATCATGAGGAAACCGACAGGACCTAAAGAGGTTGTAGCGCCAGTGATTTATTTTTAAAGCCATTTTATGCTACCGGGTGACAAGTTATTCATCACGGCAGAGTTACGTATGTATTGTTTTACTACGGCATAAATACTTACGTCGTCGTGGTGGATATGGACTCCGTTGATTAGAAGGTGGTAGATTTTCGTTGTATTCTAAAACAAATGCTTTAAATAAAAATTACGTACTCCATTCTCTTTATTTTTTATAGAACAGGGGGCAAACGGGCAGGAGGGTCATCAGAAGTTTAGTGATACCGCCCATGGACACATTGCCAGAGGACTCGCAAGTGCAACGTGAGAATTTAAAATCATAGTCCTTTTTTTAAAAAGAACAGGGGGCAAACGGGCAGGAGGCTCACCTGATGTTAAGTGATACCGCCGCCCATGGACATGTAATGTAATGCTTTTGACTTTAGAGTTTAAAAAGCATTATTTCTCAGTAGTCAGATTCTACTTTTCGTCCTTAAAAAAATGGGAAAGATTCAGTAATTTTTTACTCTAAATATTTTAATCAGTTTTATATTGTCCGTTAATTGAATTGAGAAAAGTGTACTATTTGTTAGTGCCTTTAGTAGTTATTGAGTTTTATTGTGTAATTCATGTTTTTTCGAATAGATTTTAAGTGTTTTATTTTAATTTCGTGAGTAAACTTATTGATTATACGTTCTTGTTGACTTAGTACCTATTTGTACGGGATTCTGTATTTTGTAAATAATTTATTAAAACCAAATAAATAGGAATGTTTTAAGAAGCATCAGATACTACTGAAAATGTTTTTTTTATAAGAATGTAAAATAGCAATAAATGTAATTACCCAAGTCTTCCATGCTCTGACTTAAAAGCGCTTCAAATGTATGCAAACTGTAGCTCTCAGCATCCATTCCTTTAGCTAATGTATTCCTTAGATGCATCTCATATTCCAACAGTAGACGTGATGTAGGAGATCCTGGCGCCGGAGTGGCGCTCTGCTGTGATGCTTGGCGCGATAGACACGGCTTCTATTGGTCATAAACACCATTTATTTAACACAACCTTGAATTATAAAGAGCAATAAGAACACATATCAATAACAATGGCATTATCATTTTAAAGCAATCTCTTTCAAGCACTGTTAGAAAAATGATACTATTATCGCGCGTAATATGTAGTGTGGTGAAATTTGTATAGTAATGGTTCTACTGTGAAAATGCAATTCGATTAAATACAAGATCGAGAACAATATTGAAGACCATAGATTAGAAATTCCAATAACCAATGATGAGTCGTAAATCTAGGCCCAATAGGTGTAATGAGATTATATATATATATATAATTGAAGATTTTTACTACAATTTGCTTCTATTACAAAATAAAGTTATAGACATATGGCATAAATAACGATGTCAATCAAATCAAAAATCATTTATTCATGTTAGGTAACATGTAAACTTATGAACATCAAAAAAATAAATATTCATTAAATAGTTCTAATTTTACATTTACTGCCAGTTCTCAAATCAAGGGCGTAGAATGGAAGAGATGAACTGGCAATAAACTCTCCACCACTCTTTTTAATCGCCAAGTTTTTTCTTTTACACAACGTTTGTAAGGAGCTGCAACCATTACAGCATGTTCCATACATCTTGAGTAATAAAGAATAATAAAATAAATTAAAAACAAAGATTTATATATTTTTGAAGACAAAAAGCCTTCGGCAACCTTTATCTGGAAGAATAGTTTTTTTTTGTATATTTATTTTACAGAAATATGTAATCTGTGTGTGTGCATCTCAAAATAAAATCTGTTTATAATAACTAACTGTGTATGTATCTATTAATACACGACATTTAATAGTTTCTTTGTGATAAAGTGTAATTGTGTAGCGTAAAGCATTTTGATTTCATTGAACATTAAATGTATTTTCCTGGTAAAAATGTTAACCTAATAAGCCATACAGAATCAACTAAACTCATACCATGTGATGATGTTGTCTCGGATCTCGGCGTTGACAATGCTCTTGGTCTGAGTTGCCATTAGACGACGAGGGTGTGGTTGCATAGCATTGATTGTCAAACATGACGTTATCTGAGGGTGGTGACACATCTCTCTCGCCGCCACCCAGCTCCAAATACAGACCACGCCCGGGATATCCACTTGGGGCGGCACCCACGCCGACACCACGGCTATAACATCAATCGATCGATTTAAAACTTTATAGGTACATACATTAACAATCTTAAGCAACATCTTCTCAAACAGTAATTCTTTAATTCTGCTTATATCGATAACTTATTGAACAATTCTTAAAAGGCCGGCAACGTACTTGCGAGGCAATGTGAGTATGCATGGGTATCACTTAACTATATTACAATTAACTTTTCGCACTTTTTTTTTTCTTTTTCTGTAGGGATTTACGTGCACACCTAAATTTCTATTAATACTTTTATGATATATGTAAGAGTAGAAGAAATAGCCAATGAAAAGGTTTACTTTTTTTCTTCCGTTTGTGAATGAACATCGTCTTCCACGAATTCCTAATAAGGAATTCTCCGAAGCAGTAAATATATGTTTGTACGCAAGTTCTTTTTTCATCATCTAACTTACCTAGCAGACGAATACCGCTGTGATGACTGCCTGCTATTATTATTGATGACGTGTGTGTAATGTCCATGGTGAGGATGGCGATGTGAGTGCGAGCAGGATGAGGGACAGGCCGCGTACCTCCTTCGTCCCATTTCTGGGGACGTGATGGGACTCTCAGTAGAGGGCATTGGCTTGAGCATACGTTTCAACGTGTTTGGATCTGTAATCAATGATTATATTTATGTAAACTTATAAGAAACGCCTTCATGTGCTTTTTATTGTTAAATGTTTTAGCTCTTTTCATCACAGCGTAAATCTAATTTGACGGAAAGAGACGAAAGAGTTCTTTAGTTAAAAGATTGCAATTGTTATTATGTTTCTATTAATAAGGGTTAGTAAAATAATTATCGTTACAAGTTATTAGGCACAGACGGACGAAGAGAAATGATAAAAGTTTTATAATTATTTTATATATAAGCCTTATAACTTCTTTATTTGTGATACAGTATATAGTTTTATTTGAAAATTACACTTAAGTACAATGCCGCATGTAAAGCACACCGAGTGACTTAATTATAAATTTTAATAATTTGTTCAAATTTAATTGAACAATTTATTAAAATTAAATTTAAATTGTTAAATTATAAATTAAATTTAAATTGTTAAATTGGAAAATTAAATTGTAGAGATTAAAGCGATGGTACATTATTCAACCAAAAGCCGTTACAATCTTTGCCAATATTTTTTTCTATTCTATCAGTATTAAGTTACTGTAATCAAATAAAAAAAAACATATCGGAGTAATGGCAGCGGATACCAGCACCATTGCTCCGACATGTTTTTTTTTATACATATTTTAGAATTACCCATATTCATATCTTCAGTGCTTTTGGACTTTGTGCGACGCGAACCCGACGTGTTGTTGTTAATCACATTGTGGTTATGCATATGTCTTTCTGACTCACGACCCTAGAAACATAATAAAACATGTAAAATCACTATTTTCTATCAAAGTTTCAATCTATTTTATATTACTCCCGGCAACGCACTCGCGATTCTTCTGGCATTTGGACTGTCCATGTACGACGGTATCCCTTAACATCATATAAGCCTGCCTGTAATAATATATGTTTGTTGATATAACTAAGTTCTGTCTTACCAATAATAATAATATAATTATCAAATGTGTGGTGTATCTAAGAATCATATCAAATCTGTTTATATTTTCTTTTTTTTTTTAATTATAAGAGCATCTTGTGGTCCCCCTAGTCTGGCCTTTCTGTCTATTAACATTCGCACGAACGTTGAACGAAAACATCGTAAGGAAATTCCTTGCTTTAGACCCGTGTCGACGGCGTGAGGCTGATCACCTACTTGCCTATTAGATTGACAAATGACCATCAAACAGATAGTGAAATATGCCCAGATCTAAAAAGGTAGTAGCGCCACTGGCTATTTTTAAATATTTTATCGTATTTGCTCCGGATAGTGTATCTAAATAAATAAATACATAAAGTTTCACCCTATCAACCCATAGTCAATATGACACAGACGAATTTGTATACAACGATAAACTTACCGATTCATTGCCATCTCCATAATCAATGCTCTTAGGCATATGCTGTAGATGTTCCTTGCCAGCACGAGTGGATGTTGCTGATGATTTGGAAGATGTCAAAGTGCCTCCAGCTTGAACGCCTTCAGATTTCAAATCTTGGCCGTGTTGATTTGTCGATCCAGTGCTCGATACTTGCGTCGTCTCTTCGGTGGTCTGCAATGAATAAGAAATATATTAAGTCATACTTTAATAAAAATATTTGTAATTAGTAATCCCTGCTATACTGCAACGGTGTCACTTAAGTAAATATTCCTGCTTTAAATAGTTTTAATTGAAATCCAGAATTAATTAATAATCGTCGTCAGTGTATGTGTAAAGTAGTTAAATCAGAGAGTTAATTGAAACTCTAGACAGTTAATCAAGGATCGATATTCAATTAAGTCGCTAAAGTTCCGTCAGACAAGTGAGTAAACGAAATGTTTTACGAGTTTCCTAAACGTTCCTAGGTAACAAGACAAACCTAACCCAACCAAACAATTTACAATAAAACAAAACACCGAATTTACAAGCTCCCAGTTCTTCACGATCACACCGAAATAATCATGGTGGAGTCAACAACATATTTACAATTTCAGCAAAGACCACAATTTTAAACAAAAACCCACTCACACAACATTACTAACCAAAATAAAGACTCTAAAAGTAATCAGCTGTTATGGTGACCGCCATCTTGTTTTACATTATTATTCAAAACGCTGGCTTTCGGTCAGACAGATAGTCAAACGTTTTCGACGCTGCGTTATATTATGTTATACAATGGGAATAATACAAACAAAGTTATGGGATAAGAAGAAGAAGTACCTTAAATATCGTAGGTATATTGTTTTAAAAGTCTGTCCGTTTCTTTTATAATACTATGTTACTTAAGAAGAGTTATTATTATTATTCTTTCGATTGACATAATAAAAAGAGGGGTGTTTTTTACATTTAAGTCGGTACGATTGCCAGGCAAGTTAATTAGTAGAAAATCTTTCATTGCAGAACTTTTGACTGTTGAATTTGAAGATACATTCAAATAAAAGTAAAGCCATACTGTATTTCCATGTGTCCCAACCGAAGCGGTAACAGTCTTAGGCGCTGTTGAAGTATTGGTTGTCATCGTAGATGTTTCTTGAGACTTCGGCGGACGAGCAGGCGGTTGACTCTCACTTTGACGTGCCGCGGCTGTTTAATATGACAATTGAAATTAGCATAATACAATTTAAATATAACCTGTAGGTATCGAGGTTGATTCTCGATACAATATTGGATTTCAGCAAAGAATGTCTTTATCGGGTAATTATAGTATTTTTTTAAAAATATTACGCTATTATCCTATATGGATATAGGCCGGCATTTTTGTTTATGCCGTCGACACATGTTGTCGATTTCTGGATTTGACACATGCCGATTTTCTCACGAATGCAAACTGCGCGAATGGGCAGAAATTGCTGAATTGGTGAACAGACCAACACACAATTTTATAACATTTACACAATGAAAATATTTTATTTAGCTAGACTCGGCCTTGTTACGTAAACGTACTAAAACCTATTATATAATATTTACCTACAATATTATTCAAATCGAATAGGAATTTTCAATATGGAAGTCGTACTTAGGTAATTTTCAATAATAATAAAGAGAGTAAAAATATTATTCGATGAACACAAACGTGTTAGTGTGAGTGAGAGAGAGAGAGAGAAACGTAAACGTATTATATTTAACTACTTACGTTTAGGCGGCTGTTGAGCGGGCTGAGTTGTAGCGACGTTGTCGTAGAGTGATGTGGATGAGGTCGCAGCAGCCACTTTGTCGGCTCGCCCAGCCGCCGCCGCCGCGTCTGTCTCTATAGCCCGAGTGGTGGTACGCGGTAATGTTGATGAGCCTACACGCGCATATGCGTTACTCATGAGCCTCCGAATGTATGGTTTGAAAATGTTATTGGGTAATTATATTCTTCTGAGACCCATGAGTATGGTTGCGTTACGCAATTGCTAGTTTTGATAAATATGTATGAGTTTATATAGAGGCTACTCTGATGACCGAATCCTCAACCTAACCAGGTCAAGAAGTTGTATCCTCAGCAGTCAGAATAGGGAAGCAGGGAAGTCTGCTGTCTTCCACCATGCACCCGTGGGTCGCGAGCCCCGTTACGCCCGTGGGCTTGCGGGGGGTGTCAGTTTCGCGCCCCGCTCAATGGCGGGATTCAGGGTATGATGTCAAAGTACTGATTGTAGGCATAGATTATAGGTGTCATTACAAATTCTACTAATCTGTTCTGTTCTAGGTACAGTAGGACTACAATAATATTTCTTTAGTGTGCTACAGACCAAAAACTTACTTGAAGTGAGCAATATAAGAAGTTATCTAATGTGTGGAGTTCATTCTTGTAACTAAGGTCCCATTATAAATCTATTTGGACGTGTTTAGTATGAGTTTGATTGAGAACAACTAGATTTTCAATTACTTTTCTTTAGTCCTAAAAGACAGTTTTTAGGCTGACCCATTCTGACGAAATCGAATCAGAAATATGTTTGCGATGTGCTTTCTTTATCAATAACCTATAATAATATAACGTATCTTAATAAATAAATAAATAATCAATCATGGCTTAACAGGACTGACGGCCAACCATCATCAGTCATGGAGAGGCATCAAAAGAAGGTATCTTTCTATTGAAATTATGATGCGATGGAATTAAATTATAAAATGATATACTCACGGTATCTTGGATCCTGTGCCCTCAGCCTGGCGTACTGCTCCTGGGTCATGCAGGTGCACTGTGGCTCGCGTCCGTAACTAAGACTATTTATGAATTATTATTACTCTCATGACTAATATTTCATCAAGGGCACAATTTGCCCCTATTAAAATATATGTAGAGACAAGAGGTTTTAACTATTTCTAAATTTGCTTACACTATACATTAATATTCCCAGGTTTTCGTTAGTTAGTATGATATGTGGTAATTCATTTATATTTAAGGCTCTAAACGGTCTAAATTTTGGGGTTTACTTAGTATAAAAACTTTCAGAAACCAGTTCTCAGGAAGTCATACTTATTGTATTAACTATTTCTAGTATAAAATAAGTATTTATGTCATTGGTGATGACATGTTACTGACTCCAAGATAGTGCAAGAGCATTTAAACTGCAGGTCACGGTTCCCATTTATGGCAACATTTGTCCTAAACATAACTTTCTGTGGAGGATTGTACGCTTTCAAACATTCATTACAAGAAACTAAGCCAATTTCCACATAGACCTGTGGTGCTCGCTATAAATGCCTACGTTTAGGGACACTAACAACACGTATGTCAACTGTCACTGCAATGACAATTAACACCTGTCAACATCACTTGTCATTTAGAAAAGATTATAAATCATTGTTGAATTATGATAATTGCATCTGAATATTGTTTACTGACGTAATTATATTATGAACGTTTGTTACCTTGATCGATTTGGACTCGCTGGTGTCGAGACTGGTTTCCTCTTCGTCTTGAATTTTTGTTTGCTCCCCGGCGGCTCCAGCTTCAGGCTGTAGCTCGAAGATGCCTTCCGTGAGAATTTAAATGAAGGCGACTATAATAAAATATCGCGTGATGAATGAATCATAGCTGGTAATGATCTAATAATGATAGGAATACAACAAGCGGGATCTAGCAGGGAGTTACTAAATAGAAATTTACAATTTTACATATTAATATCTAATCAACGCTGTTGAAATCCTAATGTTTAATTAGGTAATTCAAAAAAAGTAATACAACGGTTCAATTATAATTTTAGTTTATAATAATATGTGTTAAGTTTCGATTACTACATATATATATTCTTATATATTTAATAAAAAAATAAAGGTTTTCGGATTTTTAGGACTGTTTATATATAGATGGATGGTGACCCTCAAATATATTTCAATCTTATTCTATTTTTTTTATATAATAGGCGGGTAAAGACAAGTCCAGTCATTGCAGCCCATAGACATCTTTAAATCAATCAAGCGTTTAACACATTTTAAATCAATATTCTATAAATCAAATAAATTTTTATGTCGATTTCATAATTATTACGTTTATTCGTATTGTTTACTTTAATTAATCATTGAGATTCTTCTTTAAATTTTGATTATCTTCGGCGTTGAATTTTGATATTTAAAAATTATTCGATTTTTAAATATCAAAATTAATTATTCGTCTTAAAATACAAAATTTAATTTAAGCTCTTCGCTCTGAAGGAATGTTTTACATAAAATACATATTACGTATTTTATGTTGTTTGTATATAAATATATTATATAAATATCCATAGTTTAGTAGATGATAGGATGTGAAGAGTACCTACTTACAATGATAAATCTACACGCGAGGGTAATATTCAGAGTCAAGACATGTACATCTGTCAAATGGTTAAGATTTTGTCCGAAGCTAGTTTACGCGTATACTTGTCTGTGAATTTTACCCTTAGGGCTTAGCTACAGCAAAAGCTCAGTCAGGTAATTTAATATTTTGCAAACTCAACAATAAAATACCTCACTAATTTTATTACAAATACACCTATCATGAAAATGTAAATAGCTATATGCAGCTTTTGATGTAAATACTATGACATAAACAAATTATTACGCATTATTTTTATTTCTACCTTAGTAACGCAATTGTATATTTTGTCTTTAATGTTTTAACTTAATTTATTCAATAACAATAAACAATAGATCGACATCACACATAAACTCATTTCGTTAGTCTGGTGAATGAAACTTTAATTTAAACTCAGGTATTCCATATATTTATGTATTATAAATATTAATAAAAGCACAATTAAAACCCCTATATTATCAAATATATTTTAACATCCATTGAGACTAAATTTTACATAATATACGTATAGAACGAATTCTCCCTAATTAGGTTTGAGTGTTTTTCTCACTTTGTATCTGATCGTATTTTACAATACCTACTGCTGATAGTGTTTTCTATTTTCTTATTATTATAATTGCTTCAATGTGAAAAGTATGGTATAATTACAAAAAGAATGAAAAAAAACATGGCGATTAAAGGAGTACGGAGAATTAATTACTATTTGATCTCAGAAAATGTAATTTCAAAAGCTTAAAACCTGGCGTTTATAAGTGTAAATTGATATTTTGATTTTGTCACAAGCATAGCATTAATTTGTATGCATTTCTAACTAACTTCTACAAACAAAGCGAATTCTATAAGCTATAGCTGTCATAAAAACTTCTATGAATCTTTTTCTTAATAAAACCTTCGTGGTTGGTTTTTTCTTTTTAATACACATTGTTTTGACAGTTGGCAAAGAGAACGCACGAGTGCGGGAAAGGCAAAGAAAAAGCACGAGTGTGTAATAGCCCTCTTTCCGAACGCTATACCTCCCTGCAATATGCCACTTTTTGAGCAACTGTATTAAAAAAATACTTACGCAACATTCTCTAAACTGCTTTGCGTCTATTGGAGATGTGAAGTTTAAGCCCCAAGTGTCGTTGGTCATGGGATCTTTCCAATACACAAAGCATTCAGATGCTTGTCCAATACGAGTGCCTGGAAACAAATTATATTATGGACAATCGCGGGCATATAGTATTGTCTTTTATTAACATAACTTTTACACATATACGTCGGATAAATTTAAAATTATGTTTAAATAATTATAAGTTTACAATAATACATAACTTCAATCCGTTAAACAAGTGTTTTCTTTAATCGCGGGCATATTTTATGATATCAAGATCGGATATATTTTTTTAAAGATGTGATGAGCGCGATGTAATAAAGCGGCTGGCAGTAAATATAAAATAAGTTATGTTCTATTAATAACGAATGAATAATTATTTATCACTTACACGAATAACACAGGTCTACAACAAAAATGCTGTCTGGATATTTTCAACTGATTTCTATGTATTAAGGTGTTCTGAAAACTAAGAAAATACTCAAAAAATTCCAGAACGTAAGGTTTTTTTACAATCACACAATTCTATTACAAAAAAGGGAGTTTTGGGCTAACTTGTAGTCATAAACTATGGGTATAATTTTATTTTTATAACTGTTTTTAAATGTTTACTGGACGTAACTATCATTAATTTCTAAATAACGAACACCTGTTTGAGCTACATTAACAAATATAAACATATTGTAACCTGAACGTGCGCGCTCCGACAGTGTCCAGTATGGCGCGGTACAATTACGTGTTAACTCGTCATTGTTTTATAGATCTTAGATCAATATAGTGCAATGTCGTCTGTGCGGAAGTGTGTGAATTCGTCTGATAGTTTCTGTTACATTTGTGGCGAATATATGATATTAAAGCAACAAGTGAATATTACGGACTTTGTAAAAAAAAGTATACTTTGCGTATTTTGACTTAAAACTTGGAGATCAGGATAAAGCTTGGGCACCTCATAAAGTCTGCAAACGATGTGTTGAAGACCTTCGAAATTGGTTTAAGGGCAAGAAAAAAGCTTTCCGAAATGCGATTCCTATGGTATGGGCCGAGCAAAAGAACCATAGTGATGATTGTTACTTTTGTTCGTGTAATGTGAAAGGGTATAATTTAAAATGGAAGCAGTCAATTTCCTACCCCAATCTGCAATCAGCTACTCGTCCCATCCCTCATGGGACCGAAATACCAGTTCCCAAGGTCCCTGCTACCTTGGAAGAGATTCCAAGTTCTGACGAAGATGGTGCTGTACCTAAGCCCGATGACCAATCAAGTTTTGAATTTGAAGATGACAACAGTCCGAAATTGTTTTCCCAGGGCGAGCTAAATGATTTGATAAGAGACTTGAATCTTCCTAAAAACGCTGCAGAGTTGCATGGATCAAGGCTTAAAAGCAGGAATTTACTTTTTAGGCAATTACAAAAACCCAATCTACAAACAAATCGTCAAAAGAATGTTTAAAGCATTTCAAGCCTTAGGTTGCTTAAGGAGTTTAAAAGTACATTTTCTTCATTCCCACCTCGACTACTTTCCAGAAAATTTAGGAGACGTGAGTGAAGAGCAAGGTGAACGATTTCACCAAGATATTAAGGAGATGGAAAAAAGATACCAGGGAAGATGGAGCGTCTCAATGATGGCAGAATACTGTTGGACGCTTCAAAGAGACCTTCCAGATGCTTCCCACAAGCGAAAATGTACCAAAAGGAGTCTCACTGGGAAAAAAATGTATTTAGTGCTTATTAATTAATGTATTTTAAATAAAAAATAGTTTTGTTACGCAATTATAAATTATTTTTTTAATTTTTTATGTTTTATTTTACGATAATAACTTGTTTAACATAGAACCTACATTGTCAGAAAACGTGACGTTCTAGGACAAAATGAATGTTATTTTCGAATTCAGCATACCCAAAAACGTAAGAATTCAACATAAAAACCAAAACAGCTCTGATTTTATTTTTTTTTGCAGACTTGTGTAATTAGTTTTACTCACGCTTAAAAATATTTACCAAACTTTAATTACGAAATTTACATACATATTACGACTAAATTGATTAAATGTATTAATATCCTATTACCATAATTTAAATGATTTTGTTCAAATTAATTTATATCGCTATAGATTATAGCCAGTGTTAGCGGCTCATAAATAGAAATATAAATAAATTATAAGTTTGGTTAGAATATTGTGAGCGACTCTATTAATATAAATTAAGTATGAGTATTATCAAACGAACACATAAACGTTTTATCCTGTGGAGGCCTGAGTCTCTGTGGTGTCGTGGGGGTTAGCAGCATCAGCCATGATAAAGAGCTCAATGTTTACAATAGATGCTTAAAATCCTATGTCAGATAGTCTCTAGTCTAAAAGACTAAGGGCATGTTTCACAATGTCCGGATAAGTTCCAAATAAGCTATTTGTTACTTATTGGTAGGATAAACTAGTGTTTGTTGCGTTTCACGACTGTCAGATAGCGCTATTTGTCATGAAATGCCAAGTATCTTATTCGGAACTTTTATCTTTCGAATAATTTATGTGTTGCATAGCTATTTGGCACTTTAACCATACATTGTGAAACAGGCCCTAAAGGTATATCAAATAAAAGTGTTTCATTTAATAACGGCACAGATACGCAATCGAAATGCATTTAATTAAAGCTTTCAACATTGTGCCTGTAAAAGATTTCAATATCGCAGAGAGGAGACGCGTTGAACGCTCTGTACGTGGATTTCGCTCGATTGCCGTGTATCTGGAGTAAATTTAAAACTAGGTTACAGTGGCGGCCGGCTCGTATTTTTGTGATATTACACGTTAAATTCAGTTTAACGGTTGGAACAAGTTGTCTTTAATGTTATAATACTTTGTTAGTTATGTTTTTTTCGTCAGAGCTCACCTGATGTTGCCAATGGACACTCAAATTGCCAGGCTCGCAAGTGCGTTTCCGTCCTTTAAACTTAGTACACTCTTTTCTTGATGGACCCTGAGTTGAATTGGTTCGGAAATACTTTTTATACTTGATAAATTTTTGCACCGACAGACAATGATTTTTTAACCGACATAAAAACCAAAGACGAATTATCAAATGACGTGAAAATCCATAGATAGAAGGTTAGATCTTTTAACCTCATCAAATGTCTTAAGAATCAATTTATTTTCATGTTTATGTTAAAAGCTTGAAGATCTCAATAACAAGTAAGGACTTGAAGAATGAAAGCCGCAACACAAAGCACACACACACACAAACACACATGCACGCACTCACGCGCACGCACGCAAAGACCGTGCGTTATTATTTGTTTAATTTAGTTAGTTTTTAATTCAAAAATAAATAAATAGAAAAATAATATATTTTGTAACTAAGTTTGTCAAGTCATATTTCAGTTGTTTTGGTCCAAACATTGTAATCTATAATTTAAGGGAAGTTGCGAGGTTGCTCCATCACAAGTATTATTTAACTTACTGGGGCTACCTCAATTTTACATGTATGTTAATGTTTGTGATTCAATAAAATACTTTTTACTTTTTACTTTTTTTTACTTTTTACACGTGTGCCTTTTTTGGCATTTCCTTTAAATTGGTATCCCTTTTATTTGGTCAGTTAATAAATGTATTTGTACATGTTTCGTCAATATTTTAACACCGCTAGCTCATTAAAATTAAAACTAATCTATAATAATTATAAGTAATAATTTTGGTACGCCTGCGAAGCCTTTAATGTATTATTAGTATTAGGTAATATTCGTGTTTAATATTTTCATATTTGTAAAGCCAAGCAAACAAATGCTCTTAAGGTGAGGAGGATTAGTGTAATGTTTTTAATAACCAGCCTATTAATAAGGTTAGTAAGTTAAAAAGATCTATAGAAACTGCTGACTTTATTATATTGAACGAACATGTCCACAAAATAAAGAACATTTTAAATCAATCACAAGAAAAATGATCTTATATCTTAAATGGAAATCTAAATAAGGTAGTGGCGTAATTTAAAATTGAAACATAAAATCTTTTTTTTTTCCTTTCCATTACTTGTTTTACTATAGAATAAAACTGTGGTTTCCCATATGCGACGTAATTAGCCTTCTATGCTTTTATAATAATAATATATTCTAAAAGTTTACCAAATTGTTTCAACAAACTTAAATGGCGTGCTGAATTTCATTGCTGAATTTCATGGCTTAGACCTACTTCGAAATCCCTTGACCACAAACATTCTACAGGATATATGTACCTACTCTGAATTTATTAATAGAGTTAATGTCATTTATAAAAAATATTAACACATGACTGGTGGTGGTACACAATCCCAGGACTTCCTATCTTAAAAATGAATTCAAATTATCAGGTCTTTATCCTAAAATATGAGACGCTCCTCTAACTGGCAATTATTTTAGGATCTCCGCCATTAAGTTATGGAATAGGCCCGACTCCATACAATTGGCTACCTCGCTAAAATCTTTAAACTCTTCTATATTAACATTTCTTAACCAATCCTATACTGGTACTGGTATTTTTTTTTTAAATTTAGTTATGCACTTCATGAATGTCACGCTTCTTTTTTTTTTTTGTTTCATTTCTAGTGTTACCTGGAAGAGATCGCTTGTTAGCGATAATTTTTATATATTTTTTTTCTATTAATGTAACGAAGTGTATATAATTAATCTATCATTACTATCATTGGACAAAACACCGCCGCGCCATTAGTTAGCACATTAAGTTATTCTAAAACATGTCTTAAGACAATCTTATATAATAATCTAACCAACTAATACAAGTAACATACCAGGTTGCAATAGTCTAACATCAAGGATTTTGTCGACTTGGGAGTTGTATGCGGTAATATGGAACACGCATTCTGGCGAGTCCTGTATGCAGGTGATGTTCACAGGTACCAGGTCTTCGGATACCTGCTGCCACTTCACGGTGCCAGCGCCACTCGCTGACACGTGAAATACTTCTGCCCAAAGTCTGGAAAATTTGGATTGTTTAATCAGATTTTCATGGTACAGTTAAACAATTAATTAAGTATTTTTTATAATTAGTTTACATACGCAATAGATTCATTAATTATTAAATACATAGATGGAAACTCCTAAGAATGTTAAGAGGAATTTTATGTCCAATTATTTTCTTGGTATATTAAAATACTCAGTAAAAAACATGCATAGAATTCATAAAAAAACATCTAAAGACTGTACTTTGGAGACTTTTTTAACTTAAGTTATTCATTACCGAAATATAAAACTTCTGTGTTTTATACAAAATATTATCTTTTTTTATAGAACAGGGTGAAAACGGGCAGGAGGCACACCTGATGTTAAGTGATACCGCCGTCCATGGACACTCACAAAGCCTTATGAGAGCTCGTGAGCACAAAGCCGGCCTTTTAAGAATTGGTACGCTCTTTTCTTGAAGGACCCCAAGACGAATTGGTTCAGAAATACTTCAGTGGGCCTCCACAAAGTACCAAATATCTTTGTTATAAGTAAAAAGTAAATATTCGTTCATATACCTCAAGAGATGTCCATCACGTCGTCGGGAATTCTGCCACGGGCTGTCCTCATAGCGATATGCCTTGCGGAGGATTGGTGCGCAGGAACACGATAGTTTGTTACCCATCGTGCGCGCGCCACATTCGGCGCACTGAACTACGCTGCCTGCAATATGTGTCGGTTGTATCAGGTTTTGTAGATGATTAGAGGCATACAACTACAGTCAATACCGTTTACGACGACATCATTGAGAACAGCATACCGGTTATATTGACCAAAATCAAAGGTTCCCGGATCAATTCTACTGATACGACTATCGGTTTTTACGACCAAATATGAGTAGCCCCCTAGCGTCGTTATAACAGATTTTAACTGTAGTTTGAAATATAATATAAAGTTCCGTTCAACAGCGTATGGATTCGTAACTATTATACAGCGCACGTAAGCTAATCAAGCGCTGAGATGCAATGTACTTATATATATTATTTTGTTTGTATAAATGTATATATATATATATATGGGATTTTGGTTTGCTAAGCAATTTTATAACATTATATCTTACTAGATATAGCAGTGTTAGCCTAGTGGCTTCAGCGTGCGACTCTCATACCTGAGGCCGTAGGTTCAATCCCCGGCTACCTATGGACTTTCTTTCTATGTGCGCATTTAAACGAAGAAACCGACATGTCTTAGACCCAAAAAGTCGACGATGTGTGTCAGGCACTGGAGGCTGATCACCAACTTGCCTATTAGATTTAAAAATGATCACGAAACATATTCAAAAATCTGAGGCCAGGACCTAATGAGGTTGTAGCGCCACTGAGTTATTTATTTTATATCTTACTAGACGATAAACGTAAAAAATATACGATTTATGTAATAACCGAGGCCATCATATACGAAATAACGTTTTAAAAACATTCAACATATTTGTATGTTTTCTTCAAACGTATTGGCATTTATATATTTAACAGTGGCACTACAACTGTTTAGTTCTGGGCTTCAGATTTCCGTATTTTATGATAATTTGTCAATCTATTAGGCAAGTAGCTTCACACACGCGTAATACGTCGGTATTTTCATTTATGTTACTTTAATGACGTTGTGGTTTATGACATTTTCCTTTGAAAAATTGTAATTTAGAGGTAGGGTAAAACTTGGCGAGTTTTTTGCCCGTTCTGCTCAGTACAAGGTCTCCTGGTAGGTTTGCGAACGGATGGCGTAGTCTTGCTCTTTCGCGAATTATGTAAACAATCTTGATATTCATAAAACTAAACCATCTAAACTGAATTAATATCAAATAAAATCATATCAAAAGACATTTGTCTTTTGATATGATTTAATTTGATATTTTCTTTCACCGTTTCACCGAATATAAAATGCGCACATAGAAAGTCCATTGTTACACAAGCTGGGATCAAACCCACGATTTCAAAGATGACAATCGTACACTAGGATCACTAACTTTTCGTTTATACAATTTCACTTTACTAGCTGTTTAGCACTAACTTTAAAAATGACACATCTCTCACTTTTATATCACCCCTTGGAGAATGATTTAATTTTACTTTTTTTTTATAGAACAGGGAGCAAATTAATTTAATATTAAATAAAATCAAACATGTCTTACTACTCAAGTCTAACTCCAGTAAATGTTTTAAATCAGCGTATTTTTACCATACAAAGTATTTCAACACTCACCGGTTATTGACGACGTTCTTAGTAAGGCAGTATTCTATGTATGGACCTTATTAGTGTCAACTCATTACTGAGAAATAGCGACTACTTTAATTTACTATTCTTTGACGTTGGCATATATTGTAACAGACTTAGACACTTAGGTTCACGGCTTATTTTAAGAGGTTTATAGGAGCGTATGTTCTCTTTTGATTGAAGAATCTTTAACGGTGGAAATTAGTTCAATTTTAACAATTTGACGTTAATATAATATAACGTAAATTAAAAACTAGGAACATTTTAGAACGTCTGATAGCGAAAAACAAATTATCATGTATAAAATGTCTTATAGCGCGATCTATTAACACTTTGATAATTCCTACACAAAAACATGAAACAGTCAATGAATTATAACATGAAACAAGGCAGTATTATGACGGCTATTATAAATAGTAATGACACAATTTAGAATATTATTTTCTGTATTGTTAGCAAAATGTTTTTTTTTAATTCTACTTACATTACATAAATAGGGTTTTTTGCAATTAATTTTTTTAAATGTATGTTTTTTTATTTTGACTTCTGTTAAATTAATCAAAACACTTGAACAAAATAATCTTACTAAAAATCATCTGAAATACGTTTTATGTTTTTATTGTGTCACTCACCCGTGGTCCCGTGATGTCACCAGGTCGCATCAGAACGCGACAAAGAGTGCCCACGGTTCAAACTCTGCGAACGCTGAGTACCGTGTCTATGATGATGCTTCACACCGCCATGCTGCAAAGGTATTACGTCATCTAGTTGTTGATCTAGTCGTGACTAAATTTACCATTCTAAACAAGTATTTATTCGATGTTATACATATTACGATTTTATATTAGTAAGCGATCATGCATATGAAACTTATTTTCATTTATTGTAACATTTATATAACATATTAAAATATTTAGAAATAAGTTTCATATAATATATAATGGCACGTGTAAAAAGCAGGCAAATTAATAACATAAAATATTATAACATGAATACAACTAAAACAATTAAATCGCTAAATAGGAAAAATATGAATTGGATTCTTTATTAATATTCAATCAGTTGATTTAGTGAAATATTTTTGACATTGTCATTTAGTCAAAACTAATAAATCTTTGAGTTTTAAATACGGTTTTTGATTTTGTATGTACTCAAAAATGCCTATATTACCTAAATAACATCAATTAATTAAAAAAATATCACATCGCGTAACATCCCACACGATAAAAATAAAGGCAAATCCATTTCTAGCTGGTTAAGAGACTTTTACAGTGTTTTTGATTTAGTTAGAAGCCCTAGGAAGTAACTATGTGTGACGCTGACCTACCAGGCTCTAGCAAGAGACACTTGTCAATAGTATGTGGTATAAAAACAAATGAACATACATCCATTTCGTTATATCTACCTTCTTGCAGTCAAAGTACTTGGGTAAATAGGTCGCGAGGTTATATTTTCAAGTTCATATTGATTTTATGTGATATTCCTAAGTCTAGGCTATCAAATAAGAATTAAAATTCATGAGCCGCATTTCGTTCTTGACACCGAGCCTTCTCACTCAGAGGGATAAGTTATGTATGTATAAATGTGGGTCAATCCTATAAACCACTAATGTTAATCGGTACGTAGGAGAGAATTCTTAAAATGGCTATAGATGTTACTAAAATTACATTCACTGTTAATTAATATACTTTATAAAACCTAATTTGCATTCATATTTCTAAATATGTCTTCGTTATAACTAATTAAAGAAAATGTTATACTAGATTTATCTAGGGTATTTTTTAACATGTATTTTAAAAGTGCGTGATCATGCATACGTATATATTTATCACATACATCATAACTGTGCAATTCATGTATTTATATTTATTATATTTTATTCGATTAGTAATTAACAAATGCCTACTTTAAAGGAGTACAGAAGGGAGTGGATACAGTCATTTCCATGTGCAAATTAAACGTATTACGAACCTCGAAATTATTCCAATTTTGCGAAGAAAATTTAGCAGCCTCCACACTTTCTTTAGCACCCATGGCACCCATAACTATCGGACCGCGATATCACTTAAAATGAGTTATGGCAATCGTATCGGATGCGAATGTGAACGGCTCGTGACACTGTGATGTGCTCTACGACTGTGCTCTCTGCAGAGAGTCAATTTGAATAAACATTAAATACCTCTAAGATAGCTCGTTCATAAAGTTTAAATATTCACAGCGACGAATGTAATATGAACGGTGTATTGCAGCGAGCAAGCGCACGAAGCGAGGGCCCGTGGGTGCAGGCGGAGGCGTGAGTTGCGGCGTGTAAACACCGCCAGCTGCTGCGTCGCCCGACAGTGTCTGTCGACCTGCCGCCTGTCGACTGCCAACTGCCGATCTGCCCTAGCCGGCTGCTGCCCGGCCGATCCGCACCTGCCCCGGACCGCTACCGCACTACTCTACCGCTACCTAACCACCTAGCCGACTAGCGGCACGATTACACCATTCTATCTCTAAATGCGTATTAGATATGCGTCAACACGGTACAGCGATGTGCGAAAGGTGGACACCGCCGGCCCTGTTAGACATCAGAGCGGACTGGGTCGTGAGTGGAGCGTGCGTGGCGGCGCCGTCGCGCACGCCCGCCGCCCGCCCTCCCCGCGCCCGCCCAATACCCGAGACGCACCGACGCCCAAACCGAGCGAAAGATATGACGGCCAGCGCCCAACATTTACTTTTCAGTTTTCAATTTTCAATTCCAACATCAACCCACAAAATAATAGTTATAAAAAAATTCAATAAAATATATAGTAGCACAAGGAAGGCTTAATTGCCACCTTAAAATCTCTATAATATACAAGTTGTAATATATGGCGAATTTAAGAACATCATCAATGAGTTGTCGGCAAGGAGGGGAGCGGGAAGGATGCGCGCGCACCATTTCCGAGACATTCGATTTTGGTCCATGACTGTAGGATGCTTACTGTGGTCCACCGAGTAATTTAATAGTTATTTTCGACCATCATATTTTAAATAAGGCTTAGAGAAGACCAATCTTAGAATTTTAAAGGCACATACCAAACAACGTTAATATTAAAACGATAAATTACACGTATAATTAACAAAATTATTTTTATAAACTGATGCCGCAAATTAAAAATTATACTAAATTTCTTTTTATATATAATACTTTAATTTCATTATGTTAGTTTAATAAAACTTAAATCGCCTTTACAATGAAATAAAATAATAAATTACTAAAATTTGTATTTGTATTTTTTATTTAAGGCTTAGAGAAAGCCAATCTTAGAATTTTAAAAGCACATACCAAACAACGTTAATACATATTAAATTATACGTGTCTTTAACATAATGATTTTTACAATCTGATGCCGCAAAAAAGTATACTTGTTTTATATATAATAGTTTTATTTTATTTTATTAGTTTTTTAAAACTTCAATAGCCTATACTCTAATTAAATAAAATGATAAATTTGTATCGTGTGAGATTAGAATTATCAAAGAATAATTTGTGCTTGCTTTTTGAGAATCCACAAGTTGTTTAATATATTATCTTTTATATATCTTATTATATTATCATTTCAAGCATTGTAAACGAAATAATAATAATAATAATAAATAATAAACTATAAACGAAACTTTAAAAATTATGACAATGATGTTCGTTTAGATATTTCATCGTAATGTAAGTTAATAATAATAATAATAATTTATTCATTGCACGAATATGGTACAAAATGTCAAGGTGGTACAATTGTCAGTCGTTCGCATATTCTGCCACACACAGTGGCGCGCAAATTTATCTTAGTTTAGATTTTACATTATTAGTCAGATTCATATCAATTAAGTCAATTATCATACATAATTAAATTTATATAAATTACCATGTCTCACACAAATAATCGTTTATTGAGTAGTACGTTTTTTCTAAAAGTAATGCACTAAGTCGCTTTTTAAAGATTCTTGTCGGAAGATCTTTAAGTTCTTTCGGTAATCTATTGTAAATTTTAATTGCCATACAGAAGGCGTTTTTCCGAAATAATTCTAAATTTATTTTTGGCACAGCCAATTTCTCCCCATGTCTACTACTTACTACATTCGATTTAAAAATATGTATATTTCTGTGTACGAACAGGGACATTTCTAATATATAAATACATGGAAGAGATAACACTTTGAGTCTCTTAAATAGAGGCACGCAACTATCGATGCAATTTGCTCCACAAATTGCTCTAATACATTTTTTTGGGCCTTAAATACCCTATTCACTTCGACTGAATTTCCCCAAATTATAATTCCATATCTAATTATAGATGCAATATATGCATGATAAGCAGCTAATACCGCAGCATGGTTAACAGTTTCCCTTAGTCGTTTTAACACAAAAACAAAACGGTCTATTTTGTTCTGTAATTTTTCAATATGTGATTTCCAATTACAAAATTTATCTATCGTTATACCTAAAAATACACACTCGTTCATTATGTCCAGTTTATTGTGTTTATATTGTACGTCTATTAGTGTTTTAGAGTTATATGTCTGGAAATGAATTATGTTAGTTTTGGTCATGTTTATTTGTAGGTTATTTGAATTCATCCAGTTGATGGCGTCGTCTAGAGATTTAATTAAGTTGTTTTTTAAATCTTGGTCGTTTTTGCCTTTTATTATAAGTGTAGTGTCATCAGCAAATAGTATACAGTTCTGGTGTATAGCATCTGGGAGGTCATTTATGTATGTTAGAAAAAGTAGTGGGGCCAAAATACTGCCCTGAGGTGTTCCGTACTCATTTTTCTTATAGTTGGATCTATAGGTTTTTTGTTTTAGTTTACAAATCTTTGTTATTTCCACATATTGCATTCTATTTTCAAGGTAACTTTTCACCCAGTTATAGGCATTACCTCTTATTCCGTAGCATTCTAATTTTTTTAAAAGTCTTTCATGGCATACAAAGTCAAAAGCCTTTGTCATGTCTAAAAAGATGCAACCTACAAGCATTTTATGATATTATTTTATGATATTATCTGCATTATATCGCATTTTATGTACATATTACAGTTATCTGTTTTTTACAGTTACATATAAACCTTTTTCGTAAGGAGCAGGGTTGGTCCAGTGGATACTTCCTATACAGGAATCTAATATCTAATACAACTACTTTTTTCTTAACTTTCCCTGCTATCTCTTTTATTTCGTCTTCCCAGTTTTCTGGTGGGCGTCCTCTGCTTTTCCTTCCCACTGGGCCATTCCAATTAGAGATCTTTTTGACCCATCTATGAGCATCATTTAATGCATACAATAAATAACCATTAAAATATATAACTATTTTGCCCATTAATACCGATACGTGAAAAATTTATTTTTTCATATTTTTAATTATTTTGTTTTTGGAAGGCGTATTAAAAACTTATTTAGATTTTTCGCCATTTCACATATTATTTCGTGTTCATTAGCAAATAACAATATGGAATGGGGTATTAAGTAAAATATATTATTTAATATTAATGAAGTATTTCCGAACCATTTCGACTAAGGGTCCTTCAAGAAAAGAGCGTACCAATTCTTAAAAGGCCGGCAACGCACTCGCGAGCCCTCTGGCATTGAGTGTCCATGGGGGGCGGTATCACTTAACATCAGGTGAGCCTCCTGCCCGTTTGCTCCTGTTCTATAAAAAAAGTAGGATTGTAGTCTGTCGGCCATATTCCAAAAACTATAAGTTTGGTATCAGAAGTATGTTCGTACATCGTATATCGTAATATCAACACATACAACAACACTTCATCTGTCGAAGACCAGAAAAGGCTCTTAATGCTGTTAAAGTCAGAATTCGTTAAAACCTCATTCGGAAGCAAAAAATCTTATCGCGAGAAAAGAAGAGCACTCGCTAGGACTCTGTCCCTTATAAAATAAGACCTGAAGCTTATCGTCGATATACAGGACATACCTTAAATAAATCTTTACAATTAAAGAAAAAAAAGAATTCGACACAGTAGTCGAATGAACGTAGTTGCCCCATTGTTTTAGCACCTTCGTACTCAACAAGATGCCTCCATGTTTTACTATAACTATTATGTAAAACTTATTTAAGAGGTAAGACGATCGTGGAAGCATGACAAGGTACGACTTATTCCCGATAATGGGTGTAAACTTATTTTTGGGTCATTTTTACTGTGTCTGTTCTATATAAAACCACTATTTTAAATTAAAATTGCTAGGATCTCCATGATTTATCCATTCGTATTTTGTTTAAATATATGATACTACTTACGTAATCGAAGTCGAAGTTTTTAACAACGGTCAATAACTGGCCTGGACAATTAACAATATGTCATTTGGCATGAGCCAGATTCATGTTAGAATTAGGATCTGTGTTAACATAGTCGTTAGTACGCCTCGCAACTCGGAGCCCGTACCCCGGCTATGTGCAAATAGATATTCTTTGCGATATTATCGATGTTCGCGCTTCTTAGACCCTGAAATTTACGGGTTGAGTTACTTATGTAATTTTTATGACAGTTCATGATATAGATACATTTTTAAATTAATACCTTATTGGTAGTCGTTCCACTGCAGATAAATCGCGATACGATGAGATGCTAAATTAACCATTTATTATACAATTACCAATAAAGTATGGATAGAAAAAAAATAAAACATTTACTATTATTATTAAAAAAACTTTACTCCGAAATAATTGTACAATTTATTTAGAAACAATAATGTATTATACTCGAACTATCCCTTAATAAGCTAAAGACCTTAAATATCGATTGTTTTAAACCAACTTTAAAAATGTTTAACAGTTATATTGTTGGAATTAGAGTATTAATGTCGTAAGTTTAGAGAATTTTCTGTTGAATTTCTCGGAAATTTATTTGAGTATATCTTATATATCCGGTATACTTAACTCAAGGAATGTTTTTTTTATATAATAGGTGGCAAACGGGCAGGAGACCTGATGTTAAGTGATACCGCCGCCCATGGTTACTCACATAGCCAGAAGGCTCGCAAGTTCGTTGCCGGCCTTTCAAAAATAAGTAAGCTCTTTTCTTAAAGGACCCTTAGTCGAATGGGTTCGGCAATACTTTACTGGGCAGCTGGTTCAACATAGTGGTGGTGCGCGTATTTTATATTTTGCCTTGACGTCCGATAATGAAACTCAGTTGCAGGTATTAGACCGAAGAACTCCTCTGAAGACTTACCATAGTAAATGCGGTAGAAGATACAGAGAGACACTACATCTCTACACAACAGTATTTTAAATTTCATCAAAATGGGTTAAATTGAATGTATCCATTTCATTGTAATTCAATACTGTTTACAGATGATTGTGCGGTATTTTTATGTTCGTCATGAACTTTACAAATAAACGTAGTAGGATTAATTTTCTTTTATCCTTATAGTACGTTACTAAATAATACAAAAGTAAATAAAAAGTGAAGCATTACTTACGTATATAACTTTATTTTCATATAAATCATTCCTGAAATTATCAGTATTGAAAAAAGTTGCGTAGAATAAATTCCGACAATATTTACAATTGGCACGACGCCTTTACAATTTATACTTTACTTAAATTGCTTAAATCACACAACTATACAGGTAACGCCCTATAAAATATGAAACATGAAACGGTATTATAATTGTGTATATAGTCTGTGCGGAAAATCTCTGACAATTGTCTAAAGTGTCAAATGTCAAACTTGTTTTGGTTTTGGTGTATATTTAGATGGTTACTGTTTAAATATTATATTGACGTTAGTGTTCTTAAAATAATAAAAATGGTAGTTTAGCACTGCTGCGATTTTTTCCACGACTGTTCCACACTGACTTTATTCATAAAGACAGGCAACACGAAAACCTCTCGTCGTTTAAGATGTCAATGGCGGCGCACTTCATTCTATGTGACCCGCCTGATCATATCCCTGTCCCATATTTTGCATTGAAATAATTAGGGTTGAAATAAGTAATAACTAATTTTTATATCTTATGCATATCTATATATTTTCATTATATTTTTCTTTTTACTTTTAATTGAACGTTTGTAAAGTTATGTTACAAAATAAATCAACAAGTTATATTTCACAGCTGATCATACCCACAGCTGATGATAAACACCCGCCATTTTGTAATATTTTTTTTTTCATTCAAACAAGGGTTTATCAGTAAGAGGGTTTATGTTTAGGGAGCTTTACCTAGCATAAAATATAAAAAAAATATGTGTTTGATTGGTGATTGAAAAAAACCACAATCACCTACATTCAAATTGGCCCAAATCAGATCTAAGTTTCTTAAAGGCAAGGCACATTTAACAGAGTATGGCTGCCTTTTATACCTGCTTCTTTTGCCCCCTTATTATATAAATTACTAGCAACACTGATTTTCAGCGGCCATTCTACGGTTATAAAAATACACTCGTCTCGTATATGTATTAGAATGGAATATTTAATATATCTATCGGATATCTTTGTATATATAATTTTATTGTACGTGTCTGTCACTGAACTCCTCTGAAACGGCCGGACCAATTTAAATGAATTTTTATGTATGTGTTTAGGTAGCGCCCTGAATGGTTTAGATTTACAAATCAGCCCGGCAGATGGCGATGCAGTCGGTAATTTCATACTTTGTGCAATATCATAATCGCTTGAAATATAATGCAGGACGTCTATCGGCTTCGCTAATAAAAATATTTAATAAACATTACGTACGTTTCTTTATTATGATTAGAAGTATTCTAAAGTACTCTAAAAGGCCGTCGTACACGGCTGTGTTGCGTAATCAGATGAAATATTATTAGATAAATGTCAAGTAGCAAAGTAACAAGATAAAAGGTAATTGATATAACTGAATAATAATATATACAATAAAAAAACAGTATCGCTTTATACATCCATACACATTTCTGTATATATGATTCTTTTTTCATAGCCAGGTTTGTTCTTATCACTGGTCTCCTAAAGATGTATTTCTTCATGGTACTCAATAAATTAATTTAAACTCACAACTCAAGCAAAGAAGCAAGTTGGTATATCGAGTAAAAAGAAATAAAATGTATATACATATTATATAAAATCCAAACATTTGTGAATATTGGAAATAAACAGAGTTTATAATTTATTTATTTATTTTTATATTTCAAAATTATAACGGTTTTATGAATAAACATTTACGTGTATCATTTACGCTCGTATTGCCTCAATTCTTTGATTTCCAGCGAAACGAATAAGGCTCCGAGATGACACTTGCCTTCTAAGAAATTTAGAAATAATACGGTATACAGAAGTATGTTTTGCTAATTATTTGCTAGCAAGGTATGTATTTTAAAATTTCATTAACGCCAAAGATAAGATTAGATTAACAAATGTTCCATAATTATTATTTTTATCTTCATTTATTTATTGATGGATACAGGTTACAGGTTAGTAAAATAGATTTTTACTCAGCTTTGATACGTCATAAGTTTAAAAGCAAAAGATCTTAATAAGATAAATACTTCTAAGTCTTGTTCATAAACGTCGGAAAACATATTTTAAAATGTGAAGAGAGATAAGGACAAAACATGCAATAGCTATTTAATGGTTATGTAGGTTTATGTGTAAATAATAATTAATCATTTACAACCGAATTACTCAGTGGACCATCACTATTTTAGTTTAGAAAAGATGCAATAGAGAACCCTTATTAATAAATAATTAAATAATGTTTTGAAATTGATATTTACTATATCTAATAAACAGCAAAAACCTAAAAGACTGCGTATAATGGCATAAAAAAATTATGTATTTAATAAAATATTCAATAGTAATTAAATGGTGAATTTTATATTATCATTTCTGCGCATCGTACCGCCTAGTTTGCTACGAAAAATGCTACGAAAGATTTTCCTCGTAGCGCTACTTGTAGTGTAAAATAGCATTTAGTTTTTCGTTTTTATATTACATTTCTCATTTTTCATTTACAGCTTTTAAGCTCGGCGTAACAGGTCAATATTCTTCTCACAGTTCTTTCTTTATCATTCAGTTTCTGAACTGCATTGAATATGAACTGGATTCATCTAGGGTGATCTTTAAGAATATTTACAAATGGACATGGACAAAATATTTCATGCATAAAACTATAAAAAATAGTCTCTCTGAAAAAATAGTCTTTTTTTTAATAGGACAGGAGGCAAACGGGCAGGAGGCTCACCTGATGTTAAGTGATACCGCCGCCCATAGACACTCTCGATGCTAGAGGGCTCGCGAGTGCGTTGCCGGCCTTTTAAGAATTTGTACGCTCTTTTCTTGAAAAATATCTATACTTGAAAATATATATCTTACAATTATCTAATATAAATCTCATTAAATGCTATAGCGTAAATAAGTCGTACTTAGTTAAAATTAAATAATATCATATATAGTGTCATTTAAAAGGATTAAGTAAATACTAGAATGTTATTTATTTCTAAACTGAATTTATAATATGCATGGTTGATTCCTATGAAGAAGCAATATTCGCGACCCAGCCTTTAAGTAAATTTCGAAGCATTAAATAATATGCTTTATATGCACTAAGGGTTGCAACTCGCGTGTCTATATAAGTTTTGAGGTCATGGTCCGAGCAAACGTTTTAAGACACTCATGCGAACGGAATTGCAGGCAAAGTAGGCAGCCCTCCAGATACGTATACGAGTTTATAAGAGGCGCAGTTTTCGTTGTAATAAAACTAACATGATTCATATTTGTTGATGAACTAATGACTGTCTCTAATGATTTAATCATCTAATTCTCATGCCTCTAACATTCTAATGATGTCGCTTCACGAGCAATGTCAAATACTCTGTATGAAACTAAATGATACTATTATTCATTGTACAGTATAACTACGCGATGCTCAATGTTTGCGAATGAATTCTTAGAATTTTTGGCGTTTGAAGCCTCTATTGCAATGATGCTTCTAATTCTATAAAGCAAATTCGTAAACTACTACATTTTCCTAGTCAGCCACATTTAACTTACCATAAGCACATGAGTGCAAAATGTCCAAATTATTAACTCAATTTCACGTATAATAAAAATCACAACCGCAACTTAGGTGATAAATTATCTTAAAAGTTTATTAAAAAACAAAACGACTGCGAAGTATCACGAATCTGTTTAAAAATAATCGATTTCTAAGACCCTATAGACTTGCATGTATTATTTTCATCTACCTTCAGAAATATTTAAAACTGATTCTCCAACCCTTTACGTTCGCAACTCATAATAGGCTACAAATTTTTCAATACCATGTGACGACAGAATGTCCTATTCTATTCCTACGTAAGATTACACTAAGAACAATAATTTAAATATTTTAAAATCAATAGAGTAAAAATCTAAATGGCGTTAAATTGCAATGTTATGAAGGAAGAGGATCTTGACAGAAGCTACGACCGGTGCTTCTAGAACAACGTCGTAATGCACCTGCTAATTGTGTTCGATACGAGATATGAGGATCAAAAAGTGAAACGTCAAGTGATTAGCACTATATTTGTGCTGAACGAGTGAGTGACGGCCGTTGAATCGGCTCCGCGGCGCGGCACACACTGGGGCGGCGGCGGGCGGACACGGCAGCGTTACGTCAGCGAGGGGAAGGTCGCAGAGGGGGACCGGGGGCGCGGAGAGGGAGGCTCCAAACTGCTGCATCCTCGAAGTGCCCATCCTTGGGCGGTTGGGCCAGCGCAATCGAAAAATGTAATACCCACATTTCTTCAAGATATAAACCTAGAGAGGCAACACATTAACAATTTAGTCATAAAACACTTGAGAAAGTAACGTTCCGTTGTTTGTGATCCACCACTAAAAAAAAAAAATCCTGTTATTTTTTTTCAGGGGTAAGGAATATTAATGTGTTAGATTACGTAATTAATAAAATTAAACATCGCGAACAACTAAACGTTACTAGAGTTATAGTTCATAGACGGGCTTTTAACGCCATCTAGTAAATATTTTGATAAGTTATTCTCAGTGACTTCGTCATCTATTGGATGGTTTAGGAAACGTCCTTTAAAAGTTTCAGAGTCTTAAAAATGTAGTATAGTCTATAGCTACTAGATGACCGGGATCATTCTCACCATAGACAAATAAACTATACAATTGCTTCTTTTTACCGTGCCTTTGTTTTTGCTAGAATCTTATAAACATGTCTGACTGAAGTGAAGATAAGTTGAATCACAAGCTTTTATAATTCAAAGGACAAAATAAATCCAATTCCGCAGTCACCTGGAAGAAAAATCCAAACTGGCTTCCAAAAAGCTGGGTGTTTTGGGTAGGGCTAAGCAGTATTTCACTGAGGCACAACGTATGCAGCTCTACAAGGCTCAAGTACGGCCTCATATGGAATACTGCTCACATCTCTGGGCCGGTGCTTCCAAATACCAGCTTCTTCCTTTTGACCAAATTCAGCGAAGGGCTTGTCGAATTGTCAATGACCAATGTCTCACTGATCAGCTTGATTCTCTCTCTACACAGAGACATAGAATCTCTTAGCGTTTTCTATAAAGTGTACTGCGGTGAGTGATATGAGGAATTGTTTGGATTTGGTTTTGGGAATTGATTGTACGAGCCGCATGAGTACTAAATTTCACCAACATCACCTTTATTTCAGGAAATCTTCCACAGTCCGTTTCACGAGGAGTTCTTTTGCGAACTAGGCGAACTGTGGAATGGAAGATCAAGGATTTTTGGGGATTTGGATGGGTTACAAATTACAATACTTCAATGAAATAAAACACACTCATACATTTTTGTTTTATTTTTCTTTGAAAAATAAAAAAGAACAAAATTTAAACTCTAATCATACGATTAATACAAAATCTTTACTCGTCCCGCAAAGACAAGTCAAAAATGCTAGACTTTGTATATGTTACAATTAACTTATTAATAAACTCTTTTAATAAAATTGTGAGGTAGTTGATTTCAAATAGTCTTCAAAATCTTATAAATAGCTATACTCTAACATAGACACTTAAAACCCGTATATATAATACCTTAATCGTAATATTATGTTGAAAGATTGAACATTATTTAAACATAATATGGTATAAACTCAAAATAAGTCTGCACACAATTTGAATTAACAAGAACGTTGAATGAACGACAAAGTTCAGTGAATGAACGACAAAGTTCTGTAAATGAAAACAGAATTGACTGACTTTATAACATACATTTTGTGCACTTTGTAAAATACACATCAAAACAGAAAAAAAGATGCAATTATAATCACGTGAATCTAAAGAAACAAATACTAGATGGCCATGGTTAGGATTTCATAGTGAAGACTTTCTCAAGTTAAACCGATTCTTACAAATACTTCAGAACTACTACTTAAGTTGTAGGTCAATTAAAATTATTATTATTGCTTTAACGCTTAACCTATTTAAAAATAAAATAAGGGGAAACTTATCAGAAATTGATAAATACGCGGATATGTTAATTGCTTCATCAATTAGACAAAAACTGTTCGTTAGCGATAAAGGACTTCCTTTGAAAACGCAATACGTGTGCAGCGAGCGTGGCATCATATCTCTGTAGATAATTACACACGATGAATGGTGTTTTACAAATACTAATTAAATACTCCGTGAAAAACTATTAAAAAATTCTGCCCGTACTGAATTACGTAGATAATCTAAGATGTTTAATAAAAAGACACGTAAAAATTCAAAGAAAAAACTGCTTGCTACTCTTGTCAAAGATTATGGCGCTCTATCATCTGTTGATTTTTTTTTATAAACGACGAATTGTATGTTTCAAGTTATAGCAAGACATATGTAGTCTATACGTTATTGGTACATTTAAATGGTACACCCGTAGAACGTCAGGTAAGTAAGAAAATGCATCCTACAAATACCTAAATAATCCTACAAAAAATGACTTGATGAATGGTATCGGCATGATATCGCTTCAACAAAATAACTAGAACCTGCTTGGATATTATTGAAAAAACAACATTAACAAAATATGGCAGTGACGAATTTTCACACGTTTCCGTACTTAATATGTTAATTGAGCAAATAATTGTAACCAAAAAATTGTCTATGGCAAGTTAAGAAATCTTAATTATAATAATTTTGTAGAGAAACCTTGAAGTGCCCTTATCAAAAACGAAATGTATTCAATAAAAGTATTGATTTCAACAACATTTATAAATCCTATACGGATTAAATGTCGCAAGTATTTTTATATACAAGCGTCTATTCGGCAGTGCATATTGCGCAATTCCTTAACTAAACTTATACTAAGACACTTTCGCAATCTTTGACATTTGACAGATGTACCAAACGTCACGTTTAAGTTGAATGTAACTGTAGCACTATCATAATCATTTTAAGTTTCGGACGTACGAGATGAACTGCAAAATTATTAATACAAATATTTTTTTAAATATTTTATTACACCTCGAAAAACTGGAAATCGTTACTTATACGTTATATACTTGGCGATGAGTTTCTTGCCAGTTCTCCTTGTCCCTTGACTTGAGAACAGAAAATTTAGAACTAAATTTAAAGTTAGAACAGTAAATGGTAATTTAGAATCAATAGAACATTTTTTCTTTTCACGTTCATAAGTGTACCTCATATATATATTATATGAGGGAAGTTATTTTGAGATTGAGGTACAAAGTAGTTGTAAAATGGCAACCGAAAGGATCGCGAAAGTGTCTGCGTTTAAAATTTATTCTTAAATGACATAAAATTGGGCGTAACAACAACATAATTATATTAAAAATAGTCATTATAAAGACACACAACTTTGGGTATAAAAAAATTGAGTATAAAACACTCGAACACATAAAATTTGTACTACGTCAAACTTAAGTAAAATCTACGTCAAATATTTTTGTACTTTCTTGTTATTCAGTCTTCTAAAATACAAATAATATTTTAACGTTATGAGGTAGTTGTTTTCAATTAAAAGTACTCTAAACACTACGTACCATAGACATAGAGACGTGAGTGAGATGGAGATATTGAAAGAGAGAGATATATGTAGATGTATCTGTTAAGACCATACCATGTAACTGTAGTCTTAGAGGCATTAATATAAAAATATAAGCCGATGTGTATTCGTATTATAATAGTCGATAATAAAATACTAATTAGTCTTCGATTTGTATATCTCTCACCACTTGAGTAAAAAAGAGAAGAAAGATTTCCATAGTTTTGCGTTAATTGAGGCAAGCCGAGTTCCTTAAGTTACACGAAAAGCCTTTTCTATGTAAACAATAATTGAATGATTTTGAATTCAATTTGTCAATGTTGTTAGTTTCAAGCTATGCTAAATACGATCTGTGAATGATTCAACGTCTCTTTCTTTACTCAAGAATTAAAAAGAGATGGCGTGCTTGCGCGAATAATTAAGAACCTTTGGCCAATTTTAAGTTTCGAAGATCATTTTATTTTGTCATTCATATTTGACAGCTCTATGTCTATGGTCTATGGTACCAATACAACGAGTCAGTGGGAAATTTTATAACCGACTTCTTTGGTCAAATACTTCGTAAAGATTAAGTTAAAACGTTTGAACTGTAAATAACGAAGATGTCTTAGCTTTACTGAAGCCGGTTAAGTATCGTGTTATTGGTTGTCCTCTTGGCTGCCTTGGGAACTGCTCGATTGCTTTGTTTCATCTTTCTTCTCAATCTAGAATATATATTATGATCAAACAATATAAGCATTAACATTTACATTTCTATACAACAAAGGGCTAACGGGCTCACCTGATGTTAAGTGATACGCCGCCCATAGGCACTCAATACCAGAGGGCTTGCAAGTGCGTTGCCGGACTATTAAGAATTGGTACCTACGCTCTTTTCTTACATTTTAGATGGGATACAGGCAAAAGGATAAAGTTGATTGTTTCAAGTAAATTAGCAAACTCTAAATGTTGCTTCATAAATACATATTTCAGTAACACATGTAAGTTTCAATATGATTTTGTCCCATTCGGTGTCGAGACCCTTGGTCCGTGGGGTCCTAGCGCATTAAAGCTGTTTAGGGAATTATCAAAAAGGTTAGTCGACATCACAGGAGAACGAAGAGCTGGCAGCTACCTCGCACAAAGAATTAGTCTAGCTATTCAAAGAGGGAACGCTGCTAGTATCTTCGGAACCTTGCCTAAAGGGACTCCTTTTAATAATATTTTTTAATAATTAAATTTTAAGGTTAGTTATTAGATATATTTTTAGTTTGTAATTGTATATTAATATAGTTTCATTTATCATAGACGTTTTAGTAAAAAAAAAATATTTTGTAAGGTAAAGTATTATTTCTCCTTACCTTGATAGGACAGTCGGCAATAAGATGTCCGTCGCTCTTGCAGTTGTGACATCTCTTCGGTTGTGGCCCCAAACTGCATTTCGCTGCAATGTGGTTGGCGAACTCACCACAGTTGTAGCAACTGAAAGATAACAATACGAATAGTATTTACACTATTTCCTCAGCAAGAGTTTGCGTGTATTACAAGAAAACTCCAACTCTCTCAGCGCTCCGTTTTCCCGCTTTTATTGAGCTGTCAAAAGTCACCACAGAGTGTAGTAGTGTAGTGTTGCACAGAATGCCACAACTTTAACAAACCCTTAATTCTCCTGTCTATTTAATTGTGCATTAACTAATTAAGAAATTATAGATACAATTTTGCTGCGAAACTTAATTAAATGTTAACTAAACTTTAAGTTACCACCAACATTATCAACAGGAATATACTAAATAGCAATTGCTGATATTCAATTGATATCTACAATTAATTTATATAATAGTATATATGGGAATCAGGTAACATAATTTCCAGTACATAATAAAAACAACATCTTTGGCCTGTCTGACTTCAAAGGCAATATACATGTTAAAACGTATAAAATTTAATAATTCTGTGACAATTTGATGTTGATATTTTCCACCTCAGCAACGTTGATCTCAGAAAATATTTAAAGAGCAAAGACTTTGACTTTGTTTAGCAGTAACAATCTATTTATGTTTAATGGTAAAGTTCAATATTATTTTATTTTTGTCTTTTAGTTCTTCAGCATTCTGTTTCATATATTGTTTATCTTAGTAATCAATAAGATTAGTAACAAATCAATAAATTTGACAGTGTTATTTTATGGTATAAATGTCTATCTGCCTAAGGAAGATGCATCATCTCATTTAATTTAACGTTTAACGATTAATTTTTGAAAGGTGTGATGAGGAGCACGCTGCTTCATATATTATAAAACTTGACGATTTTCGAGAGTCCATTCTACCCCTTTAAAAACTGACAATTTAGAAGAATAATTTTTTTCTCTTAATCAAGTGCCGAACTAATAATAGCTCCAATTATTATTCCAATTATACGAATTTTATTAAAATTACAAGTGATCTTTTTTTTAAATGATTAAAAAGTCTTTCACACACTAGTTCTAATATCTAACCCAATCGTCAATACTTCATTGGATCTGGCAGCTGACATGGAATAGACTACCCGATTCCTTAAATATGTTTACGCGTGTGAAGTCACGGGAAAAATTTATATAAACACGAAGAAACTATGATTCGTAGGTTGAGGCGTGGATTGATTACAATGCATATTCGTGACAATTCGTGATGTCACATTCATTCGATTAAATTTCATCATTATCTCAATAAACGGTTCATATTATTGTGTAATGTTAAATATTAATTTCATAGTTAAATGATAATGTTAAATATTAACTATGAAGTTAATATTTAACTCTATCCGCTTGGTTTGACATCCGCATATTTTTTAACATTATATTTTAAATTAAAATTGCTGATAAAAGTGAAACAAATATGATAAAATATTAAACTATGAATTACCGCAACTTCCTGAAGCGTTTTTTGGACAACGGACGTCTGTGTGACCCCTGACAGTCCACCGATGATGGCCCAGAGACCCGAGTAGCCTCCAGACCTTTATCGGACTCTTTGCACTCGAATTCCACCTCCTCTTCATCACCAAGTGATCTGAAGCCTGGCATTTTGATGACGCTCTGTAAAGGCGGGATTTATTCATTTAATACGTATAATGGAAAAAGAAAAGATAAAATTTTCTTCATGACAAAATTGAAAGCGATTTCAACTATTCCCGCTGCTTTGATTACTCGATCTATAATCTAAAATGCAAATTTGGATTGATAAATAAAGATATTTTAGAAAAACTATCGTTTGATCGGTTATTGACACACAGTGAACATTTTACTTATATTTCTTACCCTACGGTATTATGTAAACAGTTTTTTTCAATCTCAATATTAGTAGATTAATCGAAAATATTTTTCTTATTTTTTTTTAACTTTTACAAATTCCTATCTAATTGTCTGTTTGTGTCTAAGTGCTTTTAATAAGTTATTAAAATATTATTTCAAAAACAGTACTTGATATTGCATGTGTTAGTGTTATCTATTTCGTTCTTGTCTATAAATGTGTGTGAATGTGAAAAAGATATAGTATAAAGTACTGTATCCTAAAAGAACTTTGGCAAAGTTAGGCAGCGCCTCTGGTGGCAAAAATTTGAAAGTATTCCTACATTTAGAACTTTGTCAAACTGATTGTAGAATTGCTCAATGACGAAATTAATGAATGAAATAGAGGCGTATTTATCGGCGTTTTCTGGTTATCGCACCCCTCCACCGGAACAAGTATGGAGCAAGCGTGTCAAAATATTGGACTTTATCGGAACTCAATAATGTAGTCATGACCTATTTTATGACTAGCCGATGCGTAAGATTCCGTTCACAAGTTCTACGAACTATTTTTGTATTTTTTCTTTACTTTTTGATTATATTGATGAGTAATACGACATTTAAATTCAGTCTTTGGTGTTTTATAGATTAAGTGTAAATTCCTAGCTAAATTTTTTATTATGTTAATAAATTTAAACACAGGCATTCTGTAAAAGATTTGGTTATAAATGTACTAACAAAAAATATTTGTAAAACTTATATACTTGAACTCTATTTGGTGCAGCCGTCCGTGTCACTAATCACGAATATAAATTATTGTTAAAAATATATATAAGTTAAACCCCATTATATATATTTTTAACAATAATTTATATTCATAACTACAAACGTATATGTATATATAAGTCATTTTAAAATAATGCTAATAACAGTAAAACAACAAAAAATACATCAATCGGTTAAATATTTTGTCACTTTTACGCATGTATAAATCAAAGAAACCTTAAGATATTTTATATGTTTTTGATAATCTTATAAGATAGATTTCTATACTGATATCATAAAGAGGGTAGATTTTTATGTTTTTAACGAATACTAAAAAACTATTTGGCGGTTTAAAAAATACTACATTATACATAAGTAACGTAGTTTATAAAATCCGTTTATAACTGTACAGGATATACCATACTGTTAGTAGAAATATATGCTATGCGTACATACAGACCACATTTATATATATATATACTTAACCGCCTGCCTGCAGTCGTTTAATAGCGTAAAAAACATCCGGATTTGATAAGCCGAACAAACAAATAAGCACTATCAGTACAACCGCTAGATACAAGCCTCTTATATTTAAATAAAGTTTAAAGTATGATGAAATACCAACATTCCTATGCATAAAACATAAAATAATTTTTATTCATAATGTATGAATACAAATGTTATATTTATAGTTCATAAGTTACATCCGCTGTACTTTCTCACGAAAGAAAATATATTGTGTAGTTTGAATTTCAGACCACAGATGGCGTTTTAATTATTTTATCTAAGACAAAACACGCTATTATAGTAATTTATTTTATATATACCAATGGTGCTACAATCTTATAGGTCTGAGATTTCTGTATCTGATCCATGATCAAGTCTAGAAGTGGATCAACCTTCTGTGTCTGTGTTTTCCACACAATATTTACACTTACTCCGCACAAGCGAATGTTAAATCGGCAGATAGACATAGGTGCACAGCCGGGTACCAAACCTACGACTTCAGGATTGAGAGTCAATTTAAATTGTTAACCATTTTAATTCAGTTCAAGTAACATTAAAGTCTAAAGATATAGTTCATTAGTATTTCATACAAAAGCAAATGTTTTAAATAAAAAAAAATCGTACAATTATATTTTTGTGAAAGCAATTTCATATAAGAAAAAAGGTGACTTTAATTAATACATTCCTTAAAGACAATAATTGTATAGTGTTTTATGTGTATAAGTTATTGAAAGTATTAATTTCCCAGTATCGTATCCCTAAGAACTAAACACGTCAGAAATAACGCAATTATTATGAATTAAATCAAAAATGGATCGTACCAAAATATTTCTACATACTTAAATATTATAATAACGGTCAATTTAAAATCGACAGCTCGTTAGTTACCTGATGTACAAAGACATCCTGCCCGCCATCGTCAGGGGTAATAAACCCCCAACCCTTAGCAACATTAAACCACTTGCAGCGCCCGCGCCGCGTCGTATCCGTCACACCGCTACCGTTGCCCGCACCTGTAAGATTAAAAAGTACCTGATAACATTATATATATTGTTATTTAAATAGTAGTGTAACAGTATAAACACACGATTTTTGTCTACTGAAATGAGTATAACCTGTTTCCTATGGCCTTGGCGATGAAAAAGAGTGGCGGAGAGTTTATTACCAGTTCTTCTCTTCCGTTCTACGACTATTTGAGAATTGGCAGTAAATGTAAAATTAGAAGCATTATATGTATTATTTTTGACGTTAATAAGTGTACATTGTGTTAACTATATGAATAATTTTCTTGACTTAGGAGGAACAAGGTTCATTGATGTTTCATATAAACTAAGCTTTGCATTATTCTAACTAAAGTGCGCCTTTCTTCTCTTTCTATCAAATTGTGTTTTCAAAGTGATAAAACGAGGCAGTTTACAGTTTTTATATAGGATTTCAAACGCTAAAAAATATCAATACAAGAAGATTTTATGTAGCTTTGTGTAAACCAATAAACCCTATAAATGACGTTTTCGATGGAATTGCTATGGAAATAATTTGGTCATATGGACAATATTCTAAAACATCCCAAATTAAACGAAATGTGGCCAGTAGAAAAAAAATTATCATCTCAAATTAACAAAGTTCAAACAAATTTCCGTTAATTAGCTTTACCCAGTATATAATTACAGTCAAAATCTGTTATAACGACATCAAAGTGACTACTCATATAAGGTCTTAAAAACGATAGTCGTAACAGCCGATGACATTGTTATTAAGTACGTAATACAATAGAATTCAGCCGGGACCTTTGATTTTGGTCAATATAACCGGTATGTTGTTGTTTTTAATTATAATAGGCGGGATATATAAATATGCACAAGTTAAAACAAGGATTTTAAACACAACAACATGCAAAGAATCCTATCTATAATCATCGATCGACACGATCCCAGAAAAATGTGGATAGAAGATATAGAGGCTTTGGCAGGAACTTAATGAAGAATTGAACCATAGAGAAATGCAAGAATATATAGAGAAATTTGGAGGAATCATGAGGGGGGGGAACCCCCTCAATCCCCCAAATCAATAGTACTGAATGGACTTTAAAGAAATAACCTATATATATAATAGATAGAATATATATTTATTATCATTTTATTTATCCGCGAAAAGAAACCTCCTTTTCTAAAACTGTACGCATACGTCGGCGTATACGCAGATATCTACGCATTACTAAATACTTCATTAACAATACAAAATCACAAAAAAAAAATGTTAGATGTATAAAGTCCCTGGAGACGATTGCAGGGAAGTAGAGTAAAAAAAAAAATACTTCATTGTACTAATAAGCCAAGTACATCTTAATCAATATTTATTTACTATAGTCATTCTTTATGTTATAGGAGAAAGCTCTACGCTTAATAAACATAATGTTTTAATTTATTCATAGTATACGAATGTATAGTAATTGCTAACGCAACAAATATCTTAGGAATTTGGGTTAAAATTATACATTGTAGCTTCGGATTTTTTTTCATTTTTCATATTGTATAGTTTATTTAATAACTCAATTACAAATAGATTAGAAATTTACTACAATGATTAAGACTAAATTGGTTTAAATAAATTTTTGGATACAGTAAAACCTGATTATTACTCAATTTCTGTTATTATATTAGTATTAATAATATACATTTGGTGCTAAATATGACACAATGGTAAGCAAGTGTGACTCAAAACGAGACACAATATAAAAATAACAAAACCTATTTGATGAAACAAAAGCCAATCAGAAATGATGTCCCTTATGGCTAAGCTGAGTGTTATTTTAAATTTTGGCAAACGCGGGTACCGCCCGCATTTTAAGACGCTTTTTTGAAGAAAATAGTCGAAATGGTTCTGAAATGGCCCACTGAAGTGCCATTGCGGCCATTTCAGAAACATTTCGACTGAGCTGTCGACTTACCGAACATGACGCGCTGAGTAACACGATAAAAAAATGTAGTCATAATCATCTCTAATGTAGTCACACGAGTAATCCAATAACCGATCAGATTGAGTCACAACTACCATCATTGATCTTCGATATATCTACATCTTCTAACAATTTTTGAGCTTCATTTCGTTGTGTGGTTCACAGGCAGGCGCAGGCGAAAAATACATTACAAATATAATATAGTGACTGAAAATCGAACCTGTTAACCCAGATGATAGAAATCATTTAGACACCTCATGAGATCAACCCAAAACTTAACTGTCTCCGCAAATAACAGTACTACAATATTCAAATAAATACTGTTATATAAAGACGCAGGATCCATATATTTAAATCAAAATAAAAAATAATAACTTAATAATTTGTTTCAACTTAAAGCCCTTTTAATATAAAAAATAAAGTAACTCTTCTATTGAAACTTCACTCGTAAACTTAGCATAATTAGCATACTCATTATCCTTTATAATTAAATAGATCATATCTATTAAAATGCGTCATTAAATTCTTTAAACTATGAATATTAAAATGTAATCGACGCTTTGTCAAGTGGATTTGTCCCTTTTCAAATGCATACGTTTTACCGTTCGGAAATCTATTAGCAATAAATAAGAGCGATGAACAGGACGAAAGGGTGTATACAATTCCCCTTATCAAAGTTCTTAACAAAAAATAACGTGGGAAACTAATGAAAGAATACTCTATAGATATGACCGGTAAGGTCAACGACCTCGGGGGACCGATAATACCAATTCCCATTTTTAATTAAGCGACGGGGTTCATGTCTTTTTCTATGTGTTAACAGGCATATAAAGACTCTGTTTCTATTGTTTTTGTTAAGGAAATCAGTTTATTAAGAACATTATATATAGTGATATTTATTAGGAGTCGTGAAGGTGGAAATCTGTATATATAAATAAATATATGTATAACATTTAGTTGGGATTACAATTTTTTATTAAATTTTATAACACTTATTGCAATCTAACTACAGTTTCGTCTCTAACTGTCAAATGCAGTAGTATAAAGAGACATATGATTTTTATATGCAAATATTATATATTGATTTTTTATGAGTAATAAGAAGGTTTCATTTATATCAGTAATACAAATTAAAATCCTGAATAAATTGTTAAGAATGTATAAAAAATCTTTTAAAGCAGAACTTTTAAGTAAGCTCAGTTAAGGATTTCTCAAATATTCATTTTATTGTTCGGCATAGTGGTTAACCTTTAAGGCATGACTTCGATTTCGGGCTTAAATGTTATACATTTATTTATGAACTTATATGTAAAAAATTTAAGATAAATGCTGCCTAACTGTTTGGTTTAATTACTGTTTTAATCAGTTATCAAAAATCTGAAAACACGTTTGATGATTTTTTTGGGATGACTTCAACGAATGCAATCAATCACATTACTCATAATTTTGATTCGTAAAAATATAGTTAGTCATCAACGTATTTACATTTATTGACCGGAAATTGTCATTTCACACAGTCATATACCAAGAAACGAGATTATTGAATTTGTTAATATATAATAATATCTTTTCTATTCTTCTGTATTTAGCTACTGTATCCAATGATACACACATATCTAAAACAAAATAGTTGCAAGTGTAATTAAGTATTAATAATAAAACTTTAATAAAATATTTCAATCCGAACCGAATCTATATTTATTTATATATATATCTTCTATTTATATATATTCACAAATCACATCGATTTATCAACATTATTAATAAAATATTTCAATCCCAACAGAATCTATATTTATTTATATATATCTTCTATTTATATATATTCACAAATCGATTTATCAAGATTAAATTTGTTATATAGTAATCCTAACTAAATGTATGCGTAACATTACAAAATTCAAGTATATTTTTAGCACTACAAATGGCCATAGAACTATTCTCATAGATTTCGTTTGAGGGGTAATTCGAAGCTTTTACCGCACACGTGGCGTCAGCTGAAGAATGCAAGGTATTTGGGTTGCGTCGGTACTTCATTCATCGCTAATACAGGTTCCACAATCATACAAGTCTTATTTACAAAATTTTAAAAACAGATTCGGTGAGGCATAGTGTATATTTGACTTTTATTTATTTATAGGTGATATTTTAGTGCTTATTGGTGTCTTAGAAATCGATTCGAGAATTATTTTAGTTTGTTTTATATCATATATATAGTTTATTAATGTAATCTGATTTAGCTTTGTGAATTGTCTACGTGCTTTTCTTTAATAATATGTGTTAGCTATAAAATTACTTACAAATAAATAAGATGCTTTAAACGGTATATACTATATATACAAATATTTATGAAGATTTTAGGTCCAAAAATCTTATTGTTTTTAAATAATGACGCTAGTTAGATATTTGTGGGCAGAACGGATAGCAAACATACATACAAATGTGTCTGCTCTATTATCTTTGGAAATGGAGAAAAACCAAACAGTTTACTTAAAACTTATGATTTTCAAATATAATAATCTCAACTATTTTTTATAAAGTGTATCTTGGTAATAAACAAGTTTGATTGCGTTTAATATTTCGTCCGCTGAGCGTAGTTCAATTTAAACAAAACAAAATGAACTTAACTAGAATATTGATTCCTGTAATCAGTAGATAATGTCCGACCTATCGACCTATTTCAAAATATTTTATCAAAATTGTTCTATGACAGTGTACAGATAAATAACATATCATGTACCTGCTTGTTTCATTCGGAAAGTATTTATTAAGAATTTCTTGGTAGAGCCTTTTGAACGGATTCTTATTAGATTTTAGAAGATTTTATAAATATTTTTTTAGGCTTACGAAAGTAATAAACGCAAACCCTTTCAAAATCGACATATTCTAGAAATGAATTCGAGAAAAGTCAAATCATTTATTTCAATTAAGCGTATTGAATATGAGCTTTTAAAAGTCAAAATATATTTTAAAGACTTGCGAGCCTTCTGGTCATGGACAACATCACTTAACAATCCTACGTAAAAAAACACTTAAACCCCAAATCAATAGTAAAGTATAAATAAGATTTCTTGCTTCATAGAACTTTCATATAAATTAAGCAAGCAACAAAATTTTCAATATTAGAGGCTATGTTGAGGGAATGTGAATTCTGGCGGTAGCAGCACCCGCGGCGAGCGCGTTGTTTACTCAGCGTGCTGCGAGTCGACGGCCTCGGCCCGTATACGTGCCAGGGTTGTCACTTCTTGGCCCTTTGTGGCCTCTAAGCGCCTTTTGTGGGCTATATATATATAACCATACCAATTTCTAGAACTTAAGCTGCTAATGGACTGGTGATTTAGTAGTAGTAGACAATATACTAAAACATTTACACCTAAGTTTTGAACTAAAAAAGTACCAACCTTAACGGTTTACTTTTATAGCAGAATAGTCTCTCCATGTTTGTCTAAAAGCATATTCATTTCTAATACTTCGTCGTCACATAACGTAGTCACTTATATCTACAAATGAATGGAGAATATTGTATACTAATTAACATTTAATAATTATTAACCAGTGGCAGCCCTAATCCTATGCACCCTACAATATAAACTCTGGAATCTCAAACTTCATACACATGCTTCACTTTTGATTGCATTCCATTAGCTTTACTATTTGATGATAATTTTTTTGTTTATTCTTTAAATGTTTAACGGTGACATTCCTTACCTCACTATGGCACCAAAAATTCATGAAGTATACAATTTTCTAACCATTCCGTTTAACAATAAAATTGATTTTTTTTATAATACTTTACTGTTCGTAAAGTTTTCATTTGTTTTTTTCTTGTTTTGAATTCAGGTTGAAATTTCTATTATACAAGGTTCGATTTCTCGAATACAAAAATTGTTATACACAAATATTTATGCACCGCCATTGCGTCAATTCAACGCGTTAAGCAGTTAATTAATGGGTTTGTGTCCCGTGAAAAAATACCCGTCTACAGCGGGAATAAACTATAAAATTATACCGTTTTTAAGCATTATACAGGTGATACTTACAGACTTTATAGAAATACTAAAGAAAAATACGAAACATTGAATGAATTTTTTTTTTACTCCGTAGTTAGTTCTTTTTAATAAAGAAAAACGTTAAATAAAAAACTATTTAAACCGGTCATTATGTTTTTTTTATATTATAATAGGGGGGAAAAAAGCCTGCGGGACGCCCATAAAGGCAGTTATCGCAGCCCAAAGACAGCCATTTTTAGTGGGTGCGTTGCCGGCCTTTAAGTAGGGAGTATTCCATAAATCCTAAAAGGGCCTAAATCAAACACATTTCTGTATCATTCCTAAATCAGCGTTTCAAGCAAACCAATGACCAATACAAAAGAACCCAAGACTTTCTATACCGTTTAAATTAAATCTCATAGGAAAAACATTGTTTATTATAAAGTACACCTCTTAAACAAATTCCCATACAAACAACAAATACAAGGAAGTCGTGATGTTCCCAATTTATTGCTAGTTCCTAGTGATTATCTAAACTATTTTGAAAGGAGAGTTAATTTAAGCCCGACTTATTTTAAAACCAGGAAGGGGAGTCAGCGTTTCAAGTATTTATCCTCTGCCCAACATATCTTTAAATTGGCTTTATTATCGACAGTCTTTTGTTTCTCAATTTTGACAATCACGTTGACGTTTCCGTACACGACAGCGAATATTCTTAATTCAAACATGTATGAAACCCAGATTGTCTATGTGCATTAAGACTTGGTCGTTTGATATCGCGAGGAAGTTGTCGGCTTTTGACACGGAAGGCTGATCACTATGAATAAAATAAAGAAGCCTCAACTGAACTTATGAGGGAATATTATTAATTTATGCAGAAATCTTATTTATCTAACAAACGAGTAGAAGGCTAGCCTAAAGATATCGCCGTCCATGGATTGTGATAGCAGCAACGTCGCAAGTGTGTTACCGGCCTTTGTTTTTCCGTTATCTATAACTTCGCCTGGTATTAAGTGATGGGAGCTCACATTGCCAGACGGCTCGCAAATGCGTCGCCGGCCTTTTTGCCGTTTTTTCGTTATATAATTGCAATATCTGTAGTATACCCTGGAGTTTGGCCGTTTCAATATTGCGTGTTGTTATAGATCTATATATTCAATAGTATTTTTAATTAGAATTACTGAGAATTCAAAACATCAGCTTCATTATCATCAGCTTATAGTATATATAAAACATAGTATAAACACATATAAATGTGTGTTAGAAACCTTAACCTAATAATGCTAGAGTCAGATCAGTAACTACGCACTATTTATTGACGTCGTAGATTAAAACTGGTATTGTGACGTTAGTATTTCTTCATCCGAAACTGCGTCTCAAAAACAAACGAAATCTTGTGTGATTGCATTTGTTTTAACTTTATGAATGAATAAAAAATTATACCCAATGAAGAGTTAAAATTTCGTTTATTATAGACGACATTAAATATATATTTTGGTGTGAAATGGTTGTAAAATATGTCTGTAATATTCGTTGCATCGCATTATCACTCAGGTATGGAATTTAAACGTGAATTATCAAATAGCGCATTCGGGATCTTTCCCTAGGAGTGAAAGAGATAGTTAAACGTAGCACCATTCTGATTTAATTGACTGGTTACCAACTCGAACCCTGCCGTAGGGACGTAGCGTTACTTAACACCGACTTTCTAAAAATTCCAAATAGTTCTTCGACAACTCTCTATGAATAACAATTCCTTTTCGGTATATCCTGTATTTATTTAAATATCTGGCTCGTTACTGGCTTCATTTAAATTCAATGTAGTGACGATGCAATAGGGGACTTCCAAGACTGGTAAACAATAAAATTGTAAGCGATCCTCGCGCAGAATGTCGATACAACTCACCAAATCCATTGGAATGTTAGCGACAAAAACACGTAGTAAAAGTGGTGGGGACGAAGATTATAGTCCTTCGAAATGCAGTCGACCTATAACGCACACCATGCTTCTTCGACTCACACAAATTTGGAGAATGGTCACACACAAATTCTATTTTGAACCTAGTAAACTAGATAAGAAAGTTCATTTTTCGTTCTACCTACTGCCATAAATGCATACATGCCGCACGACCGCGAGTAACTTGAACGGGACCGAAAAGCTGGTACGAACATAGTAAACAATTCATTCCACGCAAACCTCGTTTAATATACTACTTCCTCGTGGTAATGATAATATTTTTATGAATGGATGTTATTCTAATTGATTTTTTTCTGTATAATTCACTTCTAAAACATTGAAATCGTAATACATTTTGTACGTTTAGTCACTGTCCTAGTCAGCAAAGACTTAATTACAAAATAATTATAATTAGATAAACGAACAAATTAATGTGAAACTATGTAATGGTACGCATATGTGCGACATAAATGATCGAGACTATTAACCTCAATTCAAATAATATAGTGTAGTAAACATATTCTCGTGACGTTACACAGATAATATTCCTAATCGTCAGTGTCAAGTTTTAAAATTAGAATATAGAAATAAACAAAACACTTACTCGAAGACGGAACTGCATTTCCGCCTGTGCTTCCGCTCATGTTAACAGAAATAAAATCAGCATGCACCACAGATATCACCTCCTATCACAATCCATGTCTAGCCACTATATTCACAGTTCATTAGATTTCGGCAATTTTATAAACAAGTTATGTATTCGTAAAGTGCATGCGATGGAGCGCGCGCGCGCGGTGCGGCTAGCGGCGAAGCGTACGCAACTACACTGCACCAACGTGTGTTCAACCGCGCAGGGCCCTTCCCGGATATAGACGGCAAGTAGTTTTAAAACAGAGAAGTTAACGGAACGAGTACACTGCCCGAAGGCGCCGGCTGCTTTACCCCAACGAAATGTGTCACTTGTAGGCGCGAGGTGAGCTTCCGAGCTTTCGTAATACGGAATTCCATAACCGAAACGCTGAAGCTTTTTGCTGCATTGTTGGAATATTTAAACAGAGATTGGGTAACCGGTCATATTGCTTAAGTAATGGAATATTATCAGCCAACAATGGATATTTAAATATACAATTAAATAACAATGAAATGCCCACTTAACATTATTTGAATATCGAGATAAGGGACATTTAAAACTTATCTTCAATATGGTCTTAATAAAAAATGCTTTAGTTTATTAATCCTTCATTAAAAGCTAAAGTTGGTACAGTTAAATTGTTTTCTAAAAGTAAATGCGGCTGAAAACGGTGACGTATTAAAAGCTGATAAAGTTGCATCAATTCTAACAATACATCGTGCGAAAGGCGAAAAGTAGGTGAAGTATGTTCTTCTACCCCAGAAGGTGTTCCCCTACACCGACTTGTCAAATTCTGACAAACTCGCTGGCCAAGCTCATTGTCGCTAATCTAATCCATGAATTACACAGTGAGAATGGGCTCGCACAAGAAAAACACGTTTTGAAAATAATAAAACTCGGCTGATTGTCACTTTCACTGATATCTACCCTGTTTTTGAAATAGTCAGTTACTTTTTAACACGCATATGAATTAGATGTGATTTTAATTTCACTTATATAGGCAAGCGTTTCATACGTGTAAGTCCATGACTATTAGAATAATTAAAAAAACAATGATCGCTAAGCTAGCGCTAGTAATTCAAGATAAGTAATGATGTATGTTCACCCAAATAGCGTGTTACATTTCAATATCAACCTACTGTTAAATTCCATAGAAGCGACAACGACATATTAATCATACGAAAACACATTGTGCAATAGTTTTACGTTAATTTATGTAATAAAAATTAGGGCAGTTCAAGTGTGTACGCATGTTTGCACCTGCATAGCGCAGCTTTAAGGAAAATAAACAAGTCGAGCAGGTTTAAGCATTTAACTTTCAAATTTCCATTAAAATCAAAAACATATTTTCTCCAAGTTCAAAAACCGTTGGAATTGGAAACACTACGCAGCAATCGGTTGCACAGTGGGGGACAACACCTTCCTGGAAAACCCCTCACAAAAAGCCCTATCTATGATCCTTAACCTTTTTTAACTTAAAGCAATTTTAAGATATATTTTATAGCTTCCGCCCCACTTCACGATGGGCATGAACCAATTTAGAGCGTTTTATTTGGTTGTCAGCCATGGGAATTTTGAAATTATATAGCAATGCTTTCACGAGCAATCTGTGTACATATAAGGTCACTTAACATCTTGTTCTAAAGGACTGTCTAACGGACTTAATAAAGTCTATTAAGTAAGAAGGAAAAATATAGAATATATTATCAAAAATAATCATATGAGTCATAAAACTCATATTAAATAGCTCGTTTGAAAACTTCAAACAAAGTTGTGTGATTTTTACTAAGATACGCAGTTGGCAGGTGTATACGGTATTACAACACCAGCTTGCATCTGCACCGGTGGGTAACACACGCCTAAAGAGCCCAATTAACTCCCACAAAATAAAAACTTCGGTAAAGTTTAGATTTGTGTTTAGTGACATCCTTCGCACACAACCTACACTTTAAAACGAATACCATAATGTTGTAGGAATTTTAACCAGAAGCTGTTACACCCTTCGGCTAAGAGATGGCAGTATTACAAATATAAGTATAAAACATAATAATAACACTGCCATCTATTTTAAATAACGTGCATTAAAACGATCAATAAATGCGGTAATGTTCAAGTACAAAGTTCACCCTCATTTAAATCACCCTTCAGAAAGGGCGGGCCTGGGGGTGTTACCAATGTTTGTAGGTATTTTAATAAAATATAAGATTGATGATTCAAATTTGGAATTAGAAATACATAAGTACGTCAATTTAATATTCAATATATAATGCGTTCAGTGAGACCATTCCAAATGTAAAATAGCGGAAATCAATGAGTTTCTCATACTATTCAAATATTCTGGCATAAGGTCTTGATTTGTTTTATCACTTGGATCTCTTTACTGAAATTCAGTACAATCTAAATATTTTAAATGGTTTAATGATTTTTAATGTCCCGCCTTCTTTGAGGCAATGGACAAAAACTATGTGTTTTATTGATAATTTCAAATAGCCTTCAGCATACCCGGAGAATATAATTAATTCACCGGAATTCGAAGCGTATACGCAATGATTACTAACCACTATACTGTGTACTTACATACTATCTTTGTATAGACTGGTGTGCTATCGTCTCCATTATGGGTGCCATTGAGAACTGGCTTATAGGCCTCCAAATCCCGGGTGCTCCAAGATGTTGCGGCAGCCGCCGCCGCCGCCGCAGCCGCACAGACGCTACACTCTGAAAATATTTATTGGATATTAAAATCAATTGACCATTTCATTCAATTAACGAATGTCTAATTAGAAAAAAACAAATCGTAGTAAGTATCTTAATACTATCGGAATTTGTGGCAAAATACTGGCTATCCGATTTTACCAGGTACCAAAATGTCCAACGATCCTAAACTAAAGACAATATAAATCTGTACTCTTGCAGGCTATTCTTTTACATATCTTATATTTAAGTCGAGTCACGCGTATAGGTATCTGGAAAATTAAGCGGATAAACCAATAACATATAAGATAAACCAAAATTAAAAACCTGCTCTGAGGGCGCTTAATTAACTACTTATACTGATGGGAGCAGATAGTCCGCTCTAGATGCTTCGTTTCTGACCACGACGCTCAGACATGAGCTGCCGATTAAAGAGAGAGAGATAGAAAAACTATCAATTGGAATGAATTGAATGTGACAATTGGCCGGAAAAGGAAAGCTGGAAGTTTCTCATTTCGGAAGCTTACTTTTTGGGTCGCAGAATCAGCGGATTAAGAACTTCCTTAAAGTAAAAGATTAATATGATGTCAATTCAAGAAATATGTTCCAATAGTTTTCCATATGGCGATATTATTTATCTTATTGGTCAGGTGTATGAAATGATGATGAGATACTACATCTGAGGAGACGTATCCATTTTCGGTCGAATCTACAAATAACTCTAGCTTTGGAAAAAATATTTTATTTAAAGTACCTACTATTATTAATACGCCAATTTTTGGTTATATTTCAACATTCTTATTTTTAATAGAAAATTCTTATTTGAAAAATAAACAAATTGCAATTAGAGTCGAATATATTCATATTTTTAATGGAGTGATTACTTATACGACTTAACAAATACGTTTGACGTCTAATTTTTTTTTAATTACGAAGTGTCCCTTCTGTATTGATATACACGACGATAAGAAAAATAAAATATTCTTGTTAGAACCAATAATGAAATTAAATGTATTGAGTTAAATCAATAACAATCCTTACCCTTCATCGTCCAATCATGAAATGATCGTCTTAACACACCATAATTCTGTATTCTTTCATAGTTACCACAACAAAAATGTTATACACAAATAACTGTTTATTAACATATATTTTTCATGATCAAAGAGACGTTTCGCGTTTGGCGATTTACAGAATACTGCGTGGCATTTTTGCGTGAACAAGGGTGACGCGTTTGAGGGGGATGATTTTAATTTGTGCTGGTAAATAGCCTTTAAATTTCGTTATATGGATTCGTCATACGAATGATTAAGAATATACGAATGAACGTTATAAATTAAAGTCAAAACAAAACCCAATATGATTCGGATCCGAAACTGTATTGCAGAAAATGTAAGAAATTTCTGTAGACGTAATATTAGTCCTTTACATTATAACCGTTTCGATGTTATAAATAAAAACAATATAAACATAACTAAGCATGAGAATTAGACAATATTGCTGGAATCTCAAACATAAAAAACGTATACAGAAAAATGTGTCTGAAATAGTTGAGTTCAATTTTTATTGCTTTAAAAATTGGAGGAAATTTATCGTGACAACAACAAAATATTAACACAAAATGTACTTATTTGAACACTTTGTGTTATACTAGGTCAATTTTGAATATCGAATTGAAATACAATATCAGCGGCCATATTTGTGTATTGGCGACGCATGCGCCGTTCACAGCCGGCCCTTCGCACATCTGCTGGTCAGCTCGTGGACACAATGATCCACATGGAGACCATGATTTACGTAATAATAAAATACTAAACAAGTCTTTGTCTTGAATTATCGATTTAGATAAATTGCAGTTTCACGAAATATTAGTTTTATGACCAACATTTCAGAAATAGATACTCTTATTTCCTTATGTGTACGCTACTTCAGAGAGATATATCTCTTGCAACAATCCACATACAAACCTGTATGTCCAAGGTTTCTGAGATCACGTGATCACATTCTTTGTGGCTTAATAGAATCATCAAATTTGTTCATTACCGATTCAGCATCTACATGGTATAAGGAACATGAAATGCAGCATTGCTCCATTTCTGCTTATGGCGCAGGAAACGCCACGCTTAACGAAAATACTATTAATTTGATACATATATTTCTTCCTACATTTTTATCATAGCAATAATTCTTGAAAGTTTAATCTAGAAGTATAAAAGTTTGGCTTACTATCGCGCAGAACTCGATGGTGCGGTGTCTGTTCCTCATATATTATTACTGCACTTGATCCAGTCATTAGGGCTGCTGTATGGGTTATTAGGGTTTGATCTGAAACAGTTTATTGGAACTTTAAAACTTCTTTACAGAGGCTTAAGAATCATATCAAAAAAGGTTAAGGCTTTTTATTATTCTAAATTAAATTGTGTTTCAAAACTAGAATATCTATGATTTCACTGGAAACAATTAAAATCCCTATTACTCGTGATAACTTTTTGTATTTATGCTGTTTTTCAGTCTTACAAAATACATACATTTGACGAATTCATGTTACATCAAAAATCTGACAAAAAGCCGCTAACTTGACAAATTATGGTCACCGTGACATTACCTGATCCGCCCTTAAATCACATTTACCGCACTTCTACAGTTCTATTTTTAACTGTATGTAGATTTCTGGAACGAACCGTAAACCCAAAAGCCTCGTACGTGCCTGCCGTCTTCGACACGAAAAAGAAAATTCACTTTCATCTTTTCATTGCATTAAATTATCATTGACGAAAAAGAAACCTATGCTAAAACAGCGACGCGATATATAGGTACTAGTTAGACTCAGTTTCCGCACTTTGCCGTATTGTTGGTCAATTGTGCGTGAATAGCTAATTAAGCCAGCCCAGCTCCTATCCGAAGCTCAAAAGTTTCCTGAGCGCTTTTTAAGCGTCACGGAATGAGGCGACGACGGCTGCTAGGCGATGTGTAAGTAATAGTATTATTTTATAAATTTTCATTTTTTAAGGAATTCTAGATTTTACTATCTTCTAATTTCCAAAGCAATCAAGCCTATCTCGAGTCAAGACAAATTATCAATATCAGTCTTTAGTAGTTTCATTATAAACAAAGCACAGAAGATTTATAACATAAATTTGTTTTAGAGTATTATATATTACGTATTTGAATTACAATGACTACTAGTTTTCCTAAAGACTGCAACGCACTCACGAGCCCTCTGGCTTTCAGTGTCCATGGGCGGCGGTATCACTTAATCAGGTAAGCCTCCTACTCGTTTGCCCCCTGTTCTATAAAAAAAATGTTATGATAAAACAAGAATAAGCATCTCCAAAAATAGTTTTATACTTTTTATAAATTCACAAAAAGATACAATTTAAGCTTACGATTTAATTTACAAAAAGGATGTTTATCATTTACAAGAGATTGTCCAATAACTCTACTTACAATCTGTATTAAGTTTACGACACTCGTGCACTATTGCGTGAATATGTTAATAATAATCTTTATCGAAACAAAACCCTTATTAAGCGCATTTTCTCTGATGCAAAAAGTGATAAAAAACAAATAAATTATCAGATGGTATTATGTTACGTGAAATATTTATATTTAATAAGCTCCGAGATCAAAGGTCCACAAAAATAGGGGAGGGCAACGTTTTACGTAAAAAAGCCGCGCAAAAAATGATCGCGAAAATGATTCGCGCGTGTCACATTCTATTCATAAAAACATACAAATAAGTGTACATAAAAAAAATGTATAAGGATTATTAGTCCAGCTTTTTCTCGAACACATTTGGAGCATCCAGTATTCAGTAGGCTAAGATTCAATCAACCAGATCTAAGCCTTAGGTATAGTTTTATTTCACCAAAAGTCTTTGGTTCGATTCTCACCATAAATTTTTCAGATATATACTCGAATTGTCACAGACGATCACCCTTGTAAACAATTCGCAACCTAAAATTACGTAAATAATTTATGAAATCGCGTTAAAATAGGTTTAGCTTATCGTAATATTTAGCATCAAAATCAGTGGCGTTACCTTAACCTTTTTAGGTTTGGGCCTCAGATTTCGGTATGTTTCATGATCACTTATCAATCTAATTGGCAAGTAGTGATTACTCTCCTATGCCTGACATTACGTCGACTTTAAGGGTCTAAGGCAAGCTTTCCTCGCAATGTTTTTCTTCACCATTCGGGCGAATGCGCTTATAGAATGAAAGTCCATTGGTACAAAACCAGATCGAACCTACAACCTCAGGGATGAGCGTCTTATGCTGAAACCAATATGCCAACACTATTCCTGAGAGATTCGTTTGTCAATTAGAATTCTAAATTTAAATTATCTTAACTTTTTACGGATGTCGGATGTCAGAATTCTATCACAATTGTTACATAAATTGGAAAGGCCCCTAGTTCTTATTCATTGCAAAACAAAATGCTTAAAAAACGCGTGCTTTTATCGTAAATTCGTTAATTTGCGAATGACCGTTGGCTGTCAATCAATCAGGGCAAGGGAGATTGGTACTGACCCCTCGTTGACCACACAAAAAAATCCTAAATACACAATAGATGCAAAAAACGCTATAGCTCTTGGGATAAGCCCAAATTGATGGGAACTTCATTCTTTGTGATTCACGTGCCACGTTTTTTATCATAGATATTCGTGTTACTTATTAGCGGGATAATAAATGGGAATAATCACCTAATTTAAATTTAAGTTCAATATATTTAGTTATTATATTTAGTTTTGGCCAGCTTTTTGGTATTGTAAACATTTATTTATTTTAGTAATTACAAACTAAGAAGAAGAATTCCTCGATTCTTTCCTTGTTTACCTATACCTAGTGCCATTCGTAGAACCGCCTTAGGTTTAGACACTAGGATGCCTAGCATTCGCTATTATTTATTTTTCTTAAGTCACATATTTGCAGCATTCTGTTACAAAGCGTAACGTACGTAAGCAGATTTGCTGCAATTTATCCGCTCCCCGCCTCCTCTTATCAGCAAAAGGTAAGCAAAGCTCTCAAAAATAATAATAAATAAACGTATTAATTTTTTGTAGGAGTCCTCGAAAATGCATTTCGTTCTTAAGTAGTCTTAGTGTTAGGCAATGTGTGGATAATATATGTGAAAAGTCAATTATTGTTTACGTCATCACCAAATAAGAATACCCCCTCCTCCCCCCTATAGTGCTTACGTAATACTTGATCGACCCTCTACGTTACTACGTTTATATACATATTTTCATTTGTTTTATCTTCTAATTTCAATATATCAAATATACAGTATTTAAAACGAGGCTGCGTTGATGGGATGGACCTATCAAGGACCTCACACGATGGGTTCGAAGATAGACGCGGGAATCTGGACTGGATAAATTTCGAAGGCGAAGTGTACTCGAGGAAGCTAAGACCTACAAGGGGCTGTATAGCCTTTGATGATGATACAGTACTATATTCTTAACCTACTTAGTAATAAGAATAATTACAAATTGATAAATAAAAGGTTTAAAAGTACCTACGCTGGCATTATTCTGTTAGTAATAGTTAGTAACAACACTATAGTACGCTGTGTTTGCCTCTTAAAGTGTATACAATTCCTTTTTATATTTCTTTGTTTCTAGATGTAAGCTTTTATTGTAATGTCCCCTGCCTAACCTAAATTAACAGTAATGAATGATTATATAAAACAACACTAAATATTTACAACTTATTTACATATGGATATAATCATAACTGACTAATAGCATATAAACGATGTCAATATTCTTTGTCAAAAATTTCACTATGAGCTGTTTTACAACATATATAGGTATATCTTATATAGATATATCTATAACATTCATTTAAGTAAAATATATTACATATATATAGCTTAGTAAATGTACTATTTATTGTGACTGTACGGTAACTGGCCTGCGATTCTAAGCGTCCCCGACCAAATAGATTTTACTTTACTCAATTAACACTTGCTTGCAGCGTGAAAACATCGAGAAGAAAGAAAAAGACTTGACTTTTGGTCCTGATTTCCGAACAATGAAAGGAGCTCTCGAAATACTTGTTGTTGTTCCTGTTAGTTAAGAAGCTGTTATCAATTGCACAGTGTAGACTAGGCAAATACCATGTAACCTTAACAATTAATAATTATAATAAATTCCGTTAAAGTTCCAATCATGGCAACAATGATAATATCCAGCTTAGATTTTTTACATTTTAAACCTTATTTTATTTATTATGTTTGTTCCTAAATCTTAGCTAAATTCAGTACCGTCGATTACTACCCCTTAGCGGGTAATGGCCTCCTCCAGCTTTTTCCAACGGACTCCGTCCATGGCTTTCTTTATCCATTCACTTCCTGTTACCTCTTTTTTTTGGGCACCCTTTTCTTCATCTTCCCCTTAGTGCTTTCCATACAGTTGTCTTTAAACAACCTTACTCGATTTAATATCAAACTCCCTAAAACGTAGTAATAATTGGAGATATTTAATTTGCTTAGTTGTGCAGTGTCCTTATCATCTCGATATAGTTTATTTTACATTTTTAAAGGTTTTTGTCAAGCGAAGACTGAGTGCCCAAACCGACATCACAAACAGCTCTTTCTTTAATTTAAAAAAAAAGCCCAAACTGTACAATAGGTATACAATATTTAGATGATTCATTTTGCGCATGCGTCATGCAAACATACCGGGGACCCCAAATAGCCCATACGAGGGGGCGTTTAACCCACGTAACTGACAACTTTTTGCCTATTTGACAATGCACTCCAGTCCCTCAAACGCTCTCCTGTGAATAATAAGCACAATACGCGAATTAAAATATGACACAACTGAGTGACATGTTAAATTTCGATTTGTTTGTCAAATATTTGTTAGGGAATCTATGAGTGATTTGTAAATAGCAAATCGTAGATGATATCTCTTTTTGTATATATTTTAGTTATTCCATATTTTAAAATAATAAATCGTTTATTGTTAAAGAATCGAAATGTACGATTGATATACGAGTAAAAGAAAGTCAGCAATATAAAAATAGGCATACAAATGTCGTATGAATTATCATAATAATAATAGAAGATCCTTTAAATGTCTCATTATAAGGAAGACATATTACAGCATTGTAATAACCGAGACAAGACAGCACAAAATGTATAAATCAGGAGAACAACAAACATACAAGTTGCTATAATAAAGAAGAAAGATACAAGGCTTGGAACATTAATAGTTGTATAACTTATTCTTAAATGAAGCAGTAGAGAAGTCCGAAAAAGGGTCGATATTAGTGGCAGAATCCAAAGTAGTACATATCATGTGAAGAGGCTCACGGAACCCAATGTTGGTTCTGGGAGTCGGAAGGTTATAGGTTGTGTACGACCGTATAGATCTGGCAGGAACATTGAAAGCTATGAGTTCAAGGAGATATTAACAAGTTTGTTCATGTACGCATATTTTTCTAATAGTGACACAATCTATCAAATGACGCCTACTACTCAAAGAAAGTAAGTCATATTTTTTCTTGTAGCTCTACCACCACTTATGCGATAATTTAAAATACTTAAAAAGTTCTTTTGCACAGCCTCCAGTTGTGCGACATAATGGGGATTCCAGATTGGACAGGCGTACTCCAACGGGGACTCCATAAGCGTGTTATAGAGGTGAATATATGTGGTTTTGTCTTTGAAAGGTGACACGCTCTACTTAACTTCTAAGGGTGATATGATTCAGATAGGAGACTTAAGCTTAGATACATGTGTATCTCAGACGGTCCAAGTCCAGACTAAGTTACGACCAAGCCAAGTTTACATAATCATATTCGAAAATATTAATTTTGTCTTCGCGATTTCTGGTTTCTATTGTTTTTGTTATATAAAGGAAACTATTACTACTTATCATTAATGTATAATTGATCTGTTTCCTTTGGAACCTGTTGGGCTCTTGGGTCGTGGGTTTCAAGTGCGCAGGCGCAAATAAAGATTTCAGATAGCGCCTCGTTAGTAGGTACCTACCGGTGATCCTAGAGCTGCTGCTTGCCTTGCTCAACGAACTACTATCGCAATACAGTGAGGAATTTCGAAATGATGCATGAGTATAAAAAAGCTGAAAATCATTAGGATACAGCATCGAAAAAAGTTATTAACAACTGAAACTAAAAAAAAAGGTTTAAATTTACAACAATAAAATTGAAGTGCGAAATTTTAAACATGTAACTATTTATTAACGTAGATAAGTATTTAAGAGTTTATTCAACTATATTTAAGTAGTTAAAGTACATTGGTAGAGCCAAATTCGCGGCTTAGTCGAATCGCCGATTTCCATCACTTGGCGCCTAAGTTTGACTTTGAGCGTTTCTGAATGAACGAAAATCACAGATTTTTACATACGAGTCACGGTTTGCGCTAAGTCTCTTTCTTTTTTTTATGTTACAGGAGTCCAACGGGAAGGGGGCTCATCTGATGTTCGGTGATACCACCTTTGGGCACTTTCAATGATGCTTTAAGAGAATTCTGCGTTGCTGGCTTCTTAAAAATTGGTACGCTCTTTTCGTGAAGGACCCAAAATCGAATTAGTTCGGAAATACGTCAGTGGGTAGCTGGTTCCTCACCAAGTGGAACTAAGTTTAAATGAACAGTCAACAGGCTAGGCAAGTACTAAAACGTAATCGATCCATGTCATTTGCCTAGCTGTTTAATCAACTGGCTGAATATTTTTCAAGATGCTAGATAAACGGCGCTGTTTAGTTTAGCGGCTAGGCTGTTAATTAAACGGCTTATTTAGCAAGTTGGCTGCGCCATTATGTATGGTAAGACAGTGACTCTACACTTAGTCAATGAGCAGTTTGCCATGCACTAAACTGCAGGCGTATCCAAAGCGATCCCTGAATATAACTTCACGAAAAGTAAAAGTTTGGTATAACACTAGTAGTAACATACTCGGTATCGTAGATATTTCTGTATAGCTCAGGTCAGCCCATGTGCAATAATTTTTCTTATCTAGACTACGAATTATCGTCCAAACGTATGTAACAACTAACAATGTACTAAACACTAAAAGCTGCTACGACTATATTATTTCAAAGATTGTGTTACCCAAGATTCGTATGACGCAAACAAAAAAACTTTCTCACAGAAGTGACATGTAAAGTTTAATTTTTATTTTAGTATTAATTATATTATGAGTAAAAAGCCCTAAGCGCCGTGATTTCAATACAAAAGAGGCAGACATGATTGGGTAATGGCCCTTTGGAGAGACGGTGTAGACATCTTATTAGAACTTTTCGAACCGAATATGTTATTAAAGAAAAGCAAGTTGTTCCAAACAATTTTTATCTCAGTTTAAATACATTTACAGATTTACTACTAGAATATTTTATAAAAATGTAAATACTTTACGATCTTTAATGTCATAGCGATAATATAACGAATTTATTTTTATCTTTATAGAAATATAAATATTAGAATTGAATCATTCACAAATTTAAATGAGCTTTAAATTAAAAAGAAACGATAATTATATTATGTTATTTATAAATAGGTTCGAAAATATATCACTCAGTAGTACTCAGTACTCATATCAATATTACAAAGCGTTTGGTTTAATTTTTTACTAAATTTCGTAGGGTGCGGACCCTTTCGCATAAGAACAGTACGATTGGTCGATTTTTGGAGGGACGCAGTGCGCAGGGTCGAGGGTCGAACGCGGCTCACGCAGCCAATCAATTCGCCTTTTTTTAAATAAAGAACATAAAAATAACAAAAAACGATAACTGCTATGTCATTGTACCCTTATATGATAGTAATGTACACATTAATGTATGGCACTTATGTTTTACATATTGACTTTTTTACATTATCTGTTAGGTACTAGTGTTTTTTTACTATTTTATAAGAGTTATGAGTTAAGAGATGCTACATTATAATTAAAAAAATATAATGAAAATGTAAAATCAATCAAAAGTCATGTCATGTTAAATTTATTATTATTGTTTACTTAAAGCGGTTTCATCTAGAGAAATAACTCATGTTCTAATAAATTACACAACTTCAATAAAATATTCACCTCTCATTCATGTTTAACATTTCTTAACATAATCTATGCATGAGCGGTCTCCATATGTAGCTATATGACTATTATATTGTTTAAACTAATTACATACTTTGAAACTGTCTCACTGATATAATTCTAGTCATAGCAATTAATTTGTAGATTTAGTATCTTTATTGCTTCATATTAAAATTGGTTTCAGAATGTATATGAAATATGGCAGTACTTAATAATTAAATATCAAAAAAATATATAATTTTATGCACCAATATAAAACAGTCAACTGTCTTGGTAAGAACTAAATGAATTACTCACCAAGAATATAAGAATTGAAACTGGTTACACTGTCTTGGGACCTAGGTTCAATGTTACACTGCTATCTGCTTGCTAGAAGGTAGATTGCAGTTAGTATGACATATTTCCTAACTAGAGACAATCAAAAATACCAAATACAATTAAACAAGGATATCTAATAAGATTAAGAGTGATATAACTCAGAGTTAAAAAGAATAATACCTTATTAAATATGCTACTTCAATTGTTTCTTTAGATATTTGATAATATTTTATTTTATTTTATTTTATTTATTTAAGTATTCCTACAGCTAATACATTAAACAATAACCAAACAATTACATTACACACAAAAGCCAAAACGGAATACACATATAAACAGAAACATAACATAACAGTTTTACAAAGCACAGAATCGAGATGGTAAATCAAAACATGTATTCAACATGAAACAACAAACAAAGCCATTATTGGTAAAAGTTACCTGAATTTTTTAAAATATTTTTTTAAGAATTTTTTAGTCACATTAAATATATCGATTTGCTGGTAATTTATGTTGTAATCTGTAGGTATGCGATACATAACCGAGTTTCGTAAATAGTTGGTCTTAGAACTAAATAGAAATATTTTATTCATTTAATCCCTACCTTTTAATTTCATTATGTGTAATAAAACTAACACATCACAAATTGACACAAATACGACCACTCTATTGTTTTATTATTATTACACTTATTAATTGTTTAGTTGTCTCCGTATGTTAAATTTTATTAAAATTATCGCAAATAAAAAACAAAACTAAATATGCAAGAAAAAATTGTTGGTAAATGAGACTAGTGGTTTGAAAATTACAATATAGCTTTAATTTTGTTCTTGTTTTAAAAAGTGTAGTCTGGGAAAGTGGGAACTTCCAAACGATTTATGTGCAGCAATCATTTTTTAACCTTTTTCAAAAAAAATCAAAGAGGTAAATGGACAAATTTTTTTGAACGATCAATGAACATCAGAAAATTTATTTAAATTAGCAACAATCTTTTTTGGTGAGAAATACGGTTTTATTTTATTATTAGGTCTACGTCGTCGGAATACGTAATATTGAATTAGTTTTTTTATTTAAATTCTTTGTAAGGAATGGACACGGACATAAAATGAAAAGAATTGTATATTTATTTTATATTCCCCAAATAATTTTAAATGAACTTCACTTTTTAAATAATTTCTTAAAAATAAGTGATTCATTTATACCTATTATAGTGACATCTGTGGAACATAATTAAAAACATTTGTTAACAACAAATCAATGTGAAGACGAGATCATAGTTTATTACATCGCCACTAGATGGCATGGAACAGTTTTAAGAAATATTCGGTATAAATATAATTAAGTATGACACAGTATGCCGTCTGAATAAAATTTCTGATTTAAGAACGATATACGATATCTCCAAACACGTATCTTTACAAAAAAAAATCTTTCGTTCTCTATAACAATGCTTTAAATTAGGTTTAAAAATATTAGTTGTAGGTTGTTTACTGATAGCTCATTGTTACACAACTAATGCCTTAGAATTAAAGGAAACATGTACCTTTTAATTTGTCACAGTTAGAGTATACATATATGTTGAATAATAATATATACGCATTAAGTTCCTGGTTTAATTGACTTATCCATTAATACATATATATATATACAGTATAATATTTTGATCAGTCATTTAAAGCTGAAACGTCAAAATACTATGTAGTACAAATGAATCTGTATTTTCTCTTTTATATTTCTATATAGTATAAAAATACAGTTTCTACAGATTATCCCATTACGTAGGGTAAGGCTTAGGGCGAGGGCCAGCTAACGGTAACGCCTGTTTCGATTTCGTAGAGCATTTCTCCGCTAAGTCCCGTTACTCGCCCGAAAGTACTTTTGTCGGCTGCCAGCGCTGCCTCCACTGCCTTATAATATGACCGATCGCGAGTTCACTGCATTTAGAACACCGCTTACTATTATATTTTCTCAAAACAAAGGCCTTTTCAGCCACAGAGAATAGAGAACACTGACCCCATAGACTATACCGTTCGAAATATGAAGATTCAAAAATGACAATATTCTTGTAAAATGATATAGGTACTTTTTCGAGTTGTGTAAGCGTGTGGCCTTGCGAGCTGACTTGGGGGTCAATGACTGCCTTTTTAATGCCGTTGATGTTTACTTTATCGAGTGAATGTAACCATATTGATACTTCACGGAATCTTAAATTTTTGTCTCATTCTCTCTGTGTTTCTAATAAGAAATTGAGGTATAGGTACTATTGCTGGAGCCAGTTTTGAATACGATTGAAAGGTATATTCAGTTGAGAAGGTTTTTTGTTTCAAATAGTTGCAAAGTAATACATTTACTAATTTTTAACTAATAATAATAAAAAAGAACGGATTGCTAAAACAAATGTCAGCTGCACCAATTAATGATGAATTTTATTGGAATAGAATAAAATTATTTTATTACATACTATTTGCAACATGTATAAAACATTTCATTTTAATTCTGTCTTTCAATTTTACACCGCCGCTAAAACGATATATATGATGCGTACGTAGATTTCATATTACCAAGGCATAAAATCTTTTAAAATAACAGACGAATATTTCAAATACAAATGTACACTATTATTCGTAAGTGCTTGTTACAAAGGTAAACATAAAACCAACTATAGCCATCTTTTGTAGGAAAAGCTTTTAACTTCAAAGTGTAAGCTAGGCTCGGTGACGTAATGCGGTTCGATACTCGAAAGGCAGAGGCCGTTGACCGCTAGACGCGGAACCGCGGCCTACGCGATCGCTCAATTAAATCACTTGCTACATTTCTATACTCTATGCATTTCGACATCTATGGTTATTAGCATAAATTCACTGTACTTTTATAATCTTTGAAATTAATTTTCTGATATTGCAATACATCGCCAAAAATTAACAAGATATGGACTTATTTCCGGCGAATAAATGATTTAAAAAATTTAACAAGAAATTTATTCATTTTCTTAAAAAAGGAATTTGTATTTTTTGTCCATAGAATAAATTTATTATTACATGACGTAGTACAGAGTGAATATCCCGTTTTATTAGATCGTTAATTTATTCTTATTAAAGAGTAAAAAAAATAATTGATTTATTGCGACACTTAGGCTTTATTAGTAATCAGCTTGCCCCTCGATTAATTACTCAGCAAACGAACTATAGTAGCATAAGTAAAACTAAATTAAAGTATATAAAATGTATTGTAATAATTATATACAAATTGTATATTATACATTATTTAATTAAGAATAAGAAAAAACTGCTTAACTCTATAATAAATACTCTAATAAAATATAACTTTTTCCATTGTTTTTAAATCATGGACTGCTTTTTTAAATGACAAAAGTTTTTCCTTTATACATCTGCAGTACAGAATTGCGATATCGAGTACAAGTGAGAGGTAAGAAGGGCCGAAGAGAGCGAGTTACACAAGGGTTACAAAACTATGGCAATGAACGCGAGTAAACCTGAACCTTGCGAACCGCTATGAGCGACAGTTGCATTGTGCATAGAACATACAGGAAAATTGTTTTACACGGCAGATACTCATCTCATGCTCATCAGTAATTGAGAGTTTGTGTTTAACATTTAATAAGTCTTAAAAACCTCACATACATAACTAGATTTATGATAGAAGGGTCATCATTGTCTCAATGTTTTTAATAGAACAGGAGGCAAACGGGCAGTAGGCTCACCAGATGTTAAGTGATACTGCCGCCCATGGACACTCTCAATGCCAGAAAGCTCATGAGTGCGTTGCCGGCCTTTTCAGAATTGGTACGTTCTTGAAGGACAAATGAAGCAAATAAGATCGTAAAACTGCTTATAAATTAAACATTATAATTGATTACGGAATTTTCTAAATAAAATGCCAGCCAGGAAGCTGGGACGATGCAATAAAAGGGATAGCGGGAAAAGATTGGTGAACATGGGAGACAAGTTGAAGAATTTGGAAGAGGCCTTCACCCCGACAGAGATCGTGTATATTAGACATGGACTTGATGTAATCTACATTTTGTTATACTCGAATAAAGGCTTTTTTACTTTATTTAGTTTATAAATTGGAATTTTAGTCAAATTATTACTGTCTAAATATTTGTTGAAAATAAGATACTTAAATTCAAAATCATTTAATCATAAAGGTAATAAGTACACTTATGAATATCAAAAAATAAATATGTTTTATAATATTTCTAATTTGACACTTACTGCCAGTTCTCAAATCAAGGGCGTTGAACGGAAGAGAAGAACTAGCAATAAACTATCCTTTTTAGTCGCCAAGTTTTTTGTTTTACACAACTTTTGTAAGGAGCTGCAATCACTACACCATGTCCCACAAGACATCTTAAGTAATTAATAATAATAAAACAAATTAAAAACAGAGATTTGTTCCAGCAGTAGGCATGGTGAAATAAGAGCACGCACTTGCATTCTCATGGAAACAAACTGACACTGCCATCCTTATAACGTTTAATTTCAATAAAATTAATTTTCATTTAACATTTGAAGATATATCTAAGACAGAAATACTTTAAAATTAGCATGAGTAAGATGCATCATTACACAATTTAATAAAACATTTCAATAAATTTTACTTGCTCTGAATGACTTTGCCAAATCCCGCCATCACATATAGGTGCCATAAAGATACAGAAGATCCACAAATAACAAATATATATGAGAGATACTTTAACTAAAAATTATATTTGACTTATCAAAGAGGAAGGATTTTGAGTTGAAACTTGTATTGCATAATGTATTCCATAAAATAACTGCATAGCGTGCGTTGTCCTGCGCAATGCGGAAACATTATTGGAGCCATCGTACTCTCAAACACCGTAATAAGTACTGAAATATTCCGATTTGTTATAGTTTTATATAAATAAATATTTTGTTTTTGAGGATAAAGGTATATCCAATCTATCCATTAGGTACCCATGTGCTAAGAAATTTGCTGGAAGCTTAGTCAAAATTGTGTTTTTAGTAATCTTATCTGTGCCATTTTGTGTCAAAGAGGAAAATGTGTTTTTTGTGCGTTTCCGGTAAATAAACATGATAACTACTGGGGCGATTCGATATAAATTAGAATGTAAAATCCTTGTCAACATTAGGTAAAATTTATTTTTAAAAATAAATATATTAAATGTTTAGCCTTGAAGCCGGTATACACTAGTTAACGATTAAGTCGTTAATATTTATTATAATATATGACCTTATTATTTACCTATTCAACTTAGGGTCCTTTAAGAAAAGGCCGTCAACGCACTCGCGAGCCCTCTGGCATTAAGAGTATCAATAGGTATCCCTTAACATCCTCGCCGTATGCCCCCCGTGCTATAAAAAAATTACAGTTTTTTGTTTTGCAAAAAAATATCATAACTATAAATCTAACTTCATCATAGCTTATTATGGCATGAACTTTATAATAGTCAATTAAAAACTCTGTCGTTTGATAGCATGATGTGAGAAGTGATTCATGTTCACTTTTGGTAAACATAAAATAATTAAACTGTTAAGAATTCTAAATTACCTTAAGCACTGGAGTTTTATCTTAATTGTAATATAACTGAAATAAAATGGCTATATAATGCATGAAATTTAAAATAATCTCATACAAACGAGTTCAACGCGTGATTTCATCTCTGCGATAAAAGTAAAAAAATCCATATCATGTACTTTTCCGTCTCGAATTAAAGGTATAAAAACTTCTTACACTTCGTACTTGTATCGTGTTGACAGTTGTTTACGAAGTCTTACTTCAGTTCCTGTCTATTGACAATAATGACAAGACACATATCAAATACTTTAACCATTCATAAACACTAAAACATTATAATTGCACTTTTTTAACTAAATCTTTCGTCTTTTGTCAAATTGTTTTAATGCAGTCAATAAGTGACTGAGTGAGAGTAAGTATTTACGTAGAGTTTCTTGCCCATTCTTCTCCATACCTTTTGGAAGGAGCAACTAGAGTCATTATTTTTTAATATTTTTGACTTGTAATTTTGAATTTCGAAGGAGCCTTTAACGAGTAAATAAAAGTTGAAATAAATCATTTGACTTTGACATATTAGCACCGATATCCTATAAATAGAAAAATATGTCATAACGTATAAACACACGGTGTATATTATTTATAATCTCATAAGGAAAAAACATTGTTGATATGTTTCTTACGGATAAATGCAAAAGCATAATGTACTCAACTATGAGCATAAAAAGCTAATCTAATAACTAATAATAATAATCTTTTAAGATATGTCGAATACTAAAAGCAAATAACGCATCCCACGTACGACACAAAGAACCCAGTCGGTACTTTAAAAGTCATAATTGAATTAATATAAGTAAATCTCGAAATTACTTTAACAACTATGTACAATATAGATAGCAATATTAAACTTGCGATTTAAGTTTAATGACCTTGTGCGTCACTATTTGCTTGGAGATAACTTTTTTGTGCGTTTATCTTTGAATTGAAGGTTGGTATAAAATATGTTCAAATAGTTTTAAATATTAAGATATAATAAAAACAGGCGGAAAATAGCAAACAGCTTAAATGTAAAAGAGTCTTTCTTCCGATTTTTGTGTCATTTAGAACAGAGACTCTTAGACCTTCTCTTCTCTTCTCTTAGGTCCAAGTGCACAGACGCTATTTAAAGATTTAGTTGATGCCTAGAAGATAGTACGGGTGATCCCAGAGCTTGCCTCGCTCAACGAATAAGAATCGCAATTTAGCCAGGAAATGTTGCCAGCGTTAAAGGTACACAGGGACCAAACTTTTAAATTTGTTTGAAGAAAATTCATTTGTTCATTTTAATCATTTTTATGACTACTTTATTGTTATGATGAATAATAAGCGTATTTTAAATATATGTATGTTCATAATATATTCCGACGTCACATTTTATTTATCTATTTACATATATATAAACACTAAGGTCGCTTAAAAGCGATAAGAACGCCCGTTGATATCATTTTTCATGTGGTTTACTGGTTTTGTAATAGTAATGGAGAGTTGAATTGCTAAATGTCCAAGAATGTGCAACAATTGCGGTAAATACAATTGTAGCCACAAAAATTATATATAAGTACTATATGCAGACAAACTTCATGCAAAACAAATAAAAAGGAAGAGTTCATAAAACATACAACGTTTTAGTATAAAATGGGCTGTTTGATAATATAATGTTATCAATGTTGTTAAATTGCTCCCTTATCATTTTAATCCAATAAAGATATACAAAACTTTGAAAAATACCGTTTAAAATTATCAATAAATATATTTCTAGAGAACGATTAGTGATGTTATTAAAAATATATCGTAGAGAATAGGAAAACGTCAAATAAAATAAACATAGCAACTTTTAAGCTTACTCGAATGATGTAATTTTTTATTATATAGGTTTTCAAAATTATTTTTTCTTCCCAATTAATAGCTTAAACTGACCAACCAGCATTAGTTACACAGCCTCAAAATTATAAATATAAAGATGCATGCTGATAGGGTGTAATGTAAAACGTATTTAAGTAAACACAAATATATTATTAATGGTAAAGTTAAGATGAAGACAATAAAATGAGAATAAAGAGAGTAGTAGGTAAGTGAGAAGATACCAACAAATTTTTCGAGTTGTAAAATAGATTATTAAATGTTTATTAATAGTACACTATAAATATTCATGATAAAAATAATTGAACAAACAACGTTAATTATGTTACCAAACATTTAAATTATGTCCTCAATAAATAATTATGGTATATCTTTTATATGAAATAAATTAGTCATAATTCCACTTTAACAAGCTCCAGTTGACGAGTCACTTTCTTTATAAAATTACAATTTCCTAATAAATAAGCCTATCGCAAAGTGAGTTGATGAAAAGTGAATCAACTTGTTGGTTGCGGCCACTCTCGGTCGTTCACCTCACAAATTTTCGTTTCGTTGGTTGCCGAGTATTCCTATCTCCGTCACACATTTTGCAAAGATAATTTATACTTCTAGTATTGACGTATCGTAAAGAGCAAACTTTATATTCAAATAAATAGAGCATATGTAAACGTTGTTAATAATACATATGATTTACCAAATTCTTTTTCAAAACACCCATACAGATAAAAACACAAAGACTTTTGAAAAGTTCAATATTTTTTTTGGACGTTCCAAGTACCGTTGAAATAATCATATTAATTATCAAAGAGTATTTATTGTGTAATATTAGAATTTGCAGAATTCTTTATTCCACAGACGTCAAAATATTGATCTAGACATAACAAAGACGAATAAACAATAATCCTAAACGCCGGATATATCAAACTCCTTCACGTAATTTAATAATGGAATCCAAAAGGAATATGAAGGCTTTGTGGCGTTTTTTAATTTCCCGGAAGTGAATGCAAAAAGTTATCAAAATTTGATAGAATACGTTGTCGTTGACCCCTAGCGAAGCGCTCGTCATGCTCTTTGAGCAAAAAACAACTTGAGATTTTATAGCTGAACTTGATCTTATTATTAATTTTAGTCTATAAATGTTTTTGTATAATATGAACTTGTTTCAATTTTCAATAACGTCATTGTTTTAATTTATATTTATATTATGATTGCCAAGAAGTGTGTTCACTATAAAAATCGCCCTTTACCCTCATAATTTTAAGGTTTTGTTTATATACATATAGTAGTAAACTTCTATATAGGAATTTATAGTTAAGAACAAATTATGTGATTATTTATTTATACCTTATTACCTTATTCAAAAACATACACATAACAAAAATTAAAAAAACAGGTTAGAAAAGTTATAAGACAACGAGTGTCCTTACAAATAACTAATCGCTAACAGGCGATTTCTTCCAGGCAAACCTAATGTGGAACAACGAAAAAGAAACACCTACAGAGGGAAGAGTACAAGAAATGCATGCAAAATAATATATATATACAAAATAAAATATGTATTTAAATTTCATAACAAAGCAATAAAGCATGTAAAAAATATTGCAATAGCACCATTATGTCGTCAATTGTCAAAACAGACAGAGGATTAAGTTGACAAAACAACGGTAACGTTCGAGATCACAAAGATAGTGATTGATAGAATGACAATTTGGCGAGTAGGCCAGGCACTGCGGAAGACGACGCAGGTTCACCATGGTTCAATGTGATACTTAAGAATCAACTTTCCTAATAGCAATGCGCTTGCCAGAACTGCAGCGCTATTCACGCCACTTCTAGCCATTAGTTTACTTTTTAAACACTTATATATCTTATATATAAATTAATTGCTGTTCGATGGTATCTCAAGAATGGATATATAATAAAAATACTGAAACCTAAGTATTAATATAATGTTTTGATGTCAAATATATTGTAAATAAATGATTGATGTGTGTATGTAAGTAAGGTTTTTATTGACAATTACTGTAAGAACAATTCAAAATCATCACGATTGAAAATGTTTTTACAAGATGGTTGACATTTGGTATAAAATGAAAATAATAAAGAAAATAAACCGAAAATTTCTCATGGAAAATCTGATGAAAAGGAATTAATAAGATTAATACAGAAAATAATTTAGCAGATCAAAGTAAAACTTATATATACATCTAAAATAACTCTTAGCAATTGAACGTAATTTGAATGTATGTGAAACATGCCTGACGCACATGCAACCGTGCAGGCCAAGAAATGAGAAAAGAAAGAAATAAAAGTCACCACAAGACAGTCAACTATCATTTACAAAGGGGGGCTTAGCAGTATTGGCCATATTACCAGGAGAGAATCGCATAGTTTCAACAAGCTGGTAATAACAGGGAGGAGTGATGGCGAGAGAAGTCTGGATCGATCGTCGTTCGGAACCGTTGATCTGACGAAATGATGATGACGATCAACGATGATACATTCAGTAATGGAGACTACGAAGAAGATTTTATTTAATTAAAATCGTTAACCGATTTACAATTAGATTTTATTATTTAAGGATTGCGTTCCTACGGGTCATCGTCTTTTGAGTCCACTCAGCTAATATTGATTTTAATGCCTCGAATATTCTTTAATAGGGTATTTTGCCTCACTTTACACCCCAGGACATTACTTGTTTAATTACATATACTTCGTATATTTTACATTATATATATACTAAGTAACCTTGGTGTAACTAGCCTTTAATATAAACACAAATAATTCAGCTATAGGTACTTATACTTATATAAATCTGTTGTCAATCTTGTTCATACTAACTAAAATACGCACCATTAACCCTGCATTTATACGCATTATACTATTTTAAAGGCAATGTACCTTTAAAATAGTATAATAACTATAATTATGTATTTATAAATAGTCAATAACAATATGCATCAAATAGTATGTTATTTATTTTCACTACAAGTGAGTAATTTCATTTTTTATCGATTTTAAGTAAAACAGTCGTAAATTCCAAATAATGTTAAAAATCAAAATCCCAAAATCTATAAATATAAGGTTGGCAAATCATGAACAGATGAGTAAAATTAAAGGAAAAAGTATAAAAGTTTTTTTCTCCTATCATAAGAACGGGTTTTGGAAAAAACTCACCGATACCCAGATTGAGCATTCTGATAAAGGAGCTATGTCTGGATATCCTTAGTTGCTGTATATGTTTACCTATAAATGCTTTTTACATTAAATCTTGTATCTCTTAATTTTCTTATGTACCAATGTATCAGTGAGTCGAGCATTGGCAAGCTTTTGTAAATAAATAGCTTGCCTTCTTGCAAAGAAACAATAATTTGATCTGCGATCGGATTTATGTCAAAATATTATCTCTGAAGCTGTAATACTAAATCACTTTGTTTCTCATAGGCAGATGGCACAGATATCTGGAGTAGGATTTACAAATTTTTCGTCCCTGATAGATGCAGGGAATTTTCTAGAATAATTATAAAGACATTAAATAATTTTGCCCCACCCGAGTTTCGAACCCATGATCTGCCGACGTCATAAGGCAGATTGACAGTATTAATTATTATTATTATTATTAGTAAACACTGAAAATATAGAGACAATGAATAAATGTTAAGCCAACACCAAGGGTTACAACTTACAACCTCGAATTTATGATAGTATTCAGATGTTGCCAATTTACCTTTAAAAATCTTCTGATTTCTATAAAAAAAAATTAAAAACAATATATCCAACTTTTTTAACGTAATAGGCCGCACATGAACACTCATATTGACAAATGGCAAGTGCGTTGCCGGCCTTATGACATTTAAAACCAGACACTTATACTGAGCCATATATTTGTTTGTTAAGATATGTATTATCTTGTGCAAAATTACTAATGTACATAATGAAATGAAATCCCACGGGCCACGCCCACGGGCAAAGACGTCCCCATCCCCCATTTTCCTCCATTTTTCCTTATTGTATATCAATCGCGTCCAGATCTTTCCAGCCATTTCCACAATTTCGTCGGCCCAAGCAACAATCAATAATAGCTTCCAATTACGGTCTAAGATTTAGAATTAAAAAAAACAATAATGAAACTGATGTACAAATGTAAGATGTCTATGATAAATACAAAGTGTTGATTACGTGTAAAAACTTCTTCCAACCTTACATAGGTAAAGTTAGGTTTGAAAGAGAACTTGTTATCACTTATACAAAAAACCTATAAACTGACTTAAAATACTAGAACCTTGTATTAAAAAAGAAGTATGAATATAAAAAAATTATATTCTAAATTTAAATTCACTACCATCTTTAATCCAAGAGCTTGTAAGGATTTTTTTCCCGCTTTTTTAAGACCGTAGAATTTTAAACAATTTCTAATCGTAGTTATACATAACAACTGTACTTTGACTACTCGTTTATCCCTGTCCCTTTAAATCGTTACTCAGCGGGATGTCGGAACGGAAAGCTAACGGGACTTGTCCTTTCTTACTTTTTTTGGCCTAGGGCCTACTATGCGTTCACTTTTTATATAAACATGTAAGTGAATGCTTTTGTTGGTCACGTTATTCGTAGACACAATTTATTTCGAGCGGTATATGGACTTCGTAATAATAGGAAAGTGATTTTGTTTATTTTCTTGTTTAATTCGCTACACCGATTAATATATCTTTACGGAAAAGAGTTCTGTAGTTTTGTATGTGATTAATAAACTCTAATACTTGTGGACCTGTTCAAAAGATTCTTTTAATATTATAAAGTATCCAACCGAGAGAACGACAGACTTAGTATAAAGATGGAGATGCTTGTAGAACAATAAATTAAAAGAATTTACATGAATAACTGGTAAAATGATACGATCATATATGAAACCGTTTTTTTTACTTTAAACAGTTAACGGTAAATCTCAAAACTTTAATCTTTTGGCCCAGAATTAAGATTAAAAGGATCATTTCGTCTTTTAAATTATTTTTACCCATTATTTCTTAGGATTTTGTTTTATTTAACAAAAACATGATAATGTAATTCTTTTTTTTTTTTTTTTTTTTTTTTTTAATGGAATCTCGCTGTTGGCCTTAAGGGCCTTTACAGCTCAGCACGGGCTGTTTGGCGAGCTTAGCTCAGCCGGAAAGGGGGGGTTTCCCGCGACTCGCGCAAGGGCGTCTCCTGTGAGACTCGAACCTCGGCTTGGGCCGTCGCGGGGGGGTCAATCGCCTGAAGGGCAGGACGGAAGATCACTGGAGTGAGCGAAGTGCGAAGTAAAGGTCCTCGCCTTCCCCGGTGAAGGCGGTTTTTTACCCTAATCTGTCTATTGCTACTGCTATTATTATTGGCCGCGCGGGCAATGTAATTCTCATACAGCAGTACTGTTTTATACATGTCATAGATAATATTTAGAATTTTTTACACACTTTACTCATTCACTCACACACACATTTACACCCACACACTTACTCATGCACTCAGGGGTGATGATAACGGTTGAAAAAGATAAATAAAATAGCTTAAATAATGTATTTATTTTAAGTAATTAAGAACTAAGTTTGTTTATCGAAGAGCTGGGAACCTTGACACAGTTATTTTTTACTTAAAAGAGTTTCCAAATCTCACACATAGGAATGAAAATGTACCTACTTTTAATGAAAAAACATTTTTTAATTTATTTTATTTTTAATTTATTTATAATAAAACTAGACTATTAGTTACAATCAAGAAGATTATTTATGTTTCTCTTTTGGACTTTATAAGCTATATGAAAAGTCATTAAATATATACACAAATGACAAAAACACTTTGATGGATTTACGATCTATAGAAACAGTGTGGGCAGCTACTATGTGGTCGAACGCTTTTGTTTACACACCCTTTGTGCGAGTAACGGGAAATGAGGCGCTTTTGTGACGTCACAGTTTTAAAAATGCACTTTTGCTGTTACAAAGTAACAGTTTCTAGTGTAAACCGGGATCCATAGTGATCAATACGTTTCTCAGAATGAAAGGACATCAAAAACAATGAGATGTCATGTCGCCCGGAACGAATTTGAGGTTTTTAAAAACACAAAGGACGTTAAAAATTCAACAATTTTGTATTTTGTTTTGATAAATGGATTTCTTTTCGCTACTTACAATTTATATTATATATGGCAGCGTTAGTCGTATGGTTAATTGCAATTTTTAACTGCCTGTTTCAGTATTGGCTGTGCATTTGGAAGATTATTTCGCACGGAGTTGACTAGACCTTAAAACATAGTAAGGAACTATTCCAAGATACAGAAAACTTGACGCAGACGGAAAGAAATTTTTTTTTTATCATACGAGATGGACCTGTTTATATGATTCCTTACATGGAACCTTATATATATATATATATTTTTTTTTAAACAGCAGATATAAATTTACAAGACAATCAAGATATATGGCCACTCGATTAACATGACGGTTACAGTATTTTTAAAGCATCATTCAATAATGCTTTAAAGAAAATGGACAAACATCCTTTATCATTACCTGTTAAATAAGTTACCTGTTAGTAACTTGAGGTATCGATTGGCTGCATAAACACTCCATTACAAAGGACATATCTTGCCTTCAATTACATAGTTTTTTTATAGAACAGGGGGCAAAGGGGCAGGATGGTACTTGGCTCAGTATTGAATTCGGAATCACTTTTGATTTAATTAATTACAAAAGAAAAAATAATAAAAACTTAAAACATTGAGTGAAATGTTTTATTTTTGAACTTAAACATACAATATTTTAATTTTTACTACTACTACTAACAAAGATATTTTACTTATTACTAACAAAAGTAAGGCGTGTAAATTGCGCTTGTAATAATGATGTCATCTTGCTTTTCCCTACCAAGAGTTACTTTTAGCATTAACAGAGCTACAACAAATATGTCCCTGACATATGACTATTTTTTTTTATTTTTTATAACCGCACACAAATGGTCGCTATTCACCTCAAATTCATGGAGCAACAGTATTTTTGTGTATCACAAATTGCAAATGTCGTGGGTTTTTTACATTAGATTGTTAGATTTTTTATTAAACCCTTTGATTACTTAACCCATATCCGGAGCATGTGGCCCCATAACCCTTTGGCCCGTTATATAACAGTTGTTTCTGTGCATAATAGCATTTTTTACTATCACAGATTGATTCTATTTCACCAGGTGAGTATTTTTTTGTGTAACATATGATTTCTTATTAATTATATTAAAATGGTTCATTTAAATTTGAAAATACATCACAATCAAAAAAACTGTGTTTGTTATTTATTAATATCGTTGGACTACGCATATCATGAGGTCAAAAATAGAGAAATGAACGAAATTTGAGAGAAGGAAAAGAAGCCGTTAAATATAGAAATAGGAAGACGGTCTGCTGGAAGGATAGAAAAGATCAGCTCGTGAAAGAGACGAGTGGAAACGACAAAGGGAAGCCTATGTCAGAAGACAACCTGACCAACTGGTTAATTATAAGCGTGCTAAAAATATATTTAAAATGTTTGCTATCGCTTCGGTTAAAGTTATGTAAATGTTTATTACAGTTATTGAATAAAGGTTTTTATACAAACAGTTTATTTAAAGAAATTTTGACTTAAAATATCGGAGCACGGTAAACGTGTTACCTAATAAAAAAGCATGCAGAAACGTTACATAAAAAATATCTTTAAGTGAATTAGTATTTAATTGCATGATATATAAATAAAATGCATTATATGACTAAACTGATCATCTGTTACTCTTGGATTCTTGGATGTAAACAAGTTTTATTTATTATTATTTATTTATTTATTAACACTTAGTTGCATTACATAAAAGGAAAAAAATATTAAACATAATTTAATGAAAAGCAACTGGCGGCCTTATCGCTTTAGAGCGATTTCTTCCATATAAGCGTACTTTTATATAAGAAAAATATAAACAACATATTATCCACTACTACTATCTACTATATACAAAATATTATCCACTAAGTATAGATACTTAGTGGATAATATTTTGGATAACTTACGTTTTAAATTACAAAGATTTGAAGAGCGTTCGAGTATTGCCTTATACAGAGTCTTGTTATGAATTTGAATATCAATAGTGCGAACAAAGAAACAACACTGGACAAATATATGTATCAGGTTAAGATTATCATAATTTACCATTAAGCACTTACTATATTTTCACTTTTCGCCTTATCGAGGCGTTGTGAGAGCCGTAACGAAAAGTCGACGCACAGTGTTTCCTGGAACCACGCGCTTTCCACTCTGTGAACTGCATCTTCCCGAGAAAATGCAGTGGGTTCGTTGCACTTACAAACTCATAACCCCCTTTCTAAAGCGCCGATCCAATTATGTGCACTTTCGCAAGCCACTGTCACTCGCCTAGATACGGATAGGAAACTCGTATAGCGCATCAGCTACTTGGATGCTCACTGCTCAATCTGCCCATAATACTACTCCAACGGCAGTCTCTTGCTCTGTGAAAGTGATTTCAGTAATTTTCTCATATTCCCCAGGAAAGCATACTTGAAACTATGTTACAGTCTATCAAAATATTTAATAAACGCAATATCAGTTACCAAAAATATCATTGTAATTGTCAGTTGTAAGTTGTGACCCAGTTATAGCTAGCGTGAAACGCAAAAATACTGTTTATCCTACCAATAAGTAATAAATTGCTGATTTGGAACTTATCCGGACATTGTGAAACAGGCTCTAAAACAATTTATTAATTTAACTATCGATTAATTTCAACATTCAAGAGTTTAGCAATACCTAATACCTAATACCTTCATAACCATAAAATTGGTTAAATTTGTTGGAATATCAAAAATATTAGAATAATTGTTTGCGTGTTTAGTTCAAACAAATTCAAACCTTGAACTATATCTGTCGATATTGATCTATAACTCAAAGTGCATAAATACTTCCGCTTTATAATTAATGTAGAACAATCATTTTATTATCTTATTAAGAGGCGTAAGAAAGTTTTTCACTCGTAATCAACACCGTATCGCACGAGACAGGACATCGAACCCGAGTGCAATCTTCAATGACGTTGTCGTCGCCTACATTTGCAGTTCTTACTTTTATTTACTTCTTAAAGTTGAGTTATATAAGCAAAATCTATTTATATTAAACGATTCTGTCGTTTGAAATAGAACTCAACCAACCAAACTACAAAAATTGGTTCGAATTCTACAAAATTCAAATCGTAAACTAATTATTACGTCTGCTCCTTGTATCAGAAAATAATAAATCAATTCGAAGGTTTGTCTTATATGTATCTTATATTTAAATGCTAGAAATCAAGATTAAACCCTACATCCAATACTACTAAAGAAACTCTATCTTCCCCTGTTTCGTACTCTTACAAATTGTATTCGGGCGATTAGCTTCATGGCATCTTTTAAAAGTTAAAACAAAAAACTATCGCTTCGAAATCTCTCTTCTAGTATGGGTGTGCCAGATATCCAGAAACTAGACAGAACTTGTAATAAGTAATTGCCTGAGGGAGGGGATTCGAGTGCATTGACACACTTACCTAGTGTTCAATGCGGCGAAAATGCATCGACACTCACTACCGTGGATGCTAACCAACATTGCTAGAACCCCCCTCATTTTTCAACGTCATTTGTCGTCATAGGCCTAGAGTCACGGTTCGGATCGACAGAGCTCAAGATAACGCGGTGTCGCCGCAAACCGCTGACAACTCGGAAAAGTGGAATGACGTTCGCGCGCCTATGTGTTTTCACTTACAGACTGGCCTAGAGAAATGCACTTTTTTCTTCATTACGAAAACTAAGCAATGACTATTCCAATGCAGCACTTAGTAGGCCAACTCGTTCTACGTACGTAATTAAGTACAAACATAATCATTATTAGTTTTGATCAGAATCTTTCTAATATTAGGTGTTGTGTTATAGAGCTTCAATTGAAAGTTCGTGCGATGTTATTCAGTTTTAACCTTTGAACTACTTAATAAATTAAAACAATTATATTACAGATATTTACTATAAATCTGCGTCAATCAATATAAAAATTAGTAATAAATGCAGTAATAGTAAACGCAGAGTGCACTTGACACGGTGAAGAGGTCAATGGCACCGTAGCAGCCGTAGCGCTATATCCTCTACGACGTAGAACATGGTTTGGTACGGATTAAGTAACTTTGTGTAACAAGACATAGTTTTCCTTCAGAGTATCATTTGCATGAAGGAAGTTGCAACAACAAAAAAACAATATGCATAGGGATATTATCTGGATGAGAGCAAAAATAGTTTACTTTTGCTCTCATTAAGAAGAAACAACCAGATGTAAATTAGACAATTATATTTTGAGTTTAGAGTGAAATTCGTCTGTAAACAATTTTATATACATTAGATATGTATATGAAGCAAGAACACGTTAATTACGAATTTAGTAAAATTATCGAATATCATATATATGTGTCATCGAATTTATAATAATTGATTAGTTAATCATAAGACATAAGATATAGTTTGAAGTCCTATAGTTGAATTTTTAAGTACTCATAAAGTACACGTAAAAACTATGATTATACTATTAATGTGATTACAAGAATCAACATCAATTAATCAAATTTAGAATAAAATAGAACGTTTTTGAAATTGCTTGATGATATGTATTCATAAAATAATTGTTGATAACTCCTAATAATTTAAACTTCGATTTTTTAACTTTAGGATCCCGTATAGATACATTGCATATCTTGGCGACAATGAAAGTACGTCGCATTTCACGCCTGCACCACAGAATAAGGCCACAAGCGTTCATCGGCCTCTGCGCCGTTAGTGGACGCTGCTCTCACATCATTACATCAAACAACCCTTTTACTAATAAATACATATATAAACATTCATAATACGTGATAATCGGTCGTGATACATGTCATTTTTAAAGTAGGTTTAGAGGTTAGGTTTAAAGCGGAATAAGGCTGTTAACATATTTGCGACACTCGTGGCAAAGTCTTTTGGTATCTCCCAGTTAAGTCGTTGCCTGTTTGTTCCATTTTTAAATGTACCAGTACAAGTAAATAATTTACAAGTACGCGTATATTGGCAAAAATAGCCTTATAAACTTTAATATTTCATTTCTTTAAAGTTAAAATGTATTTGAACTAATTTGGTTTGTATACTCAAATTCCAAAATGGCACTGAATTATAAGGCCATGAACATTATAGTATATTTTTCTAGTACGCTAGCCAGAGATCAACGACACGGTGAAAGTAATTGACAATTTAATTAGAAACTGTAAAACGCAAATTATTAAGTGCGTTTGTTACTTTTTTATCAAGTTTTAGCCTAATTTGTTTTATTAACGAAACGTTTTTAATGACAGCATGTTTTTTTGTGTTTTTTTTTATCTAGAAATAGTTATACTAAATACATCGATTTAATTACGTTATTAAAACGTTTAATGGAAAAAGCTAAACGTTTAATAAAAAATAAACATTAATTTCAAATATATACGATGTATGTTTAATCACGATAAATTTATTCTATGGAATTTGTAAATATAATTTTAAATATTTAAATATTAAGTAATCGTCTGGTCATTATGAGCGCAACCAGATTTTGGTTTGCATCGGGTCGATGACCGTAGCCTTTCATTTTCTGTTATATGCGTTCGTAAAACTTCAATTTTGGAATGTTCGAGAATGTTTCTGTATCACTTTTTTAATTGCTATATAAAATAGGTTTGTAGTCTACGGGATTTTACCATTCCAATTTTCATATTTTTATTAATTTGATAATTATAAATATCTTTTGTTTTATTTATTTTTTATTCGCTTAATGGGTCTGCGAATTATAGCAAAAGTATAATTATTTGCAAGTAAAATATTTGAAAACCACTCCTGTCATACGCCGATTAACATCTTTAAAGGTATTGTATAGGGCAATGAAAAGATGAAAATCAAAACCTCTGTTGTTATTTCAAAAAACCCAATGCGTTTGTTCGTAGAAAGTAATAACGGTGTAAGTATACGTGCATGCGGAGCGGGGCGGGCGGGACGGGCGGAGGCGGGCGGAAAAGACGACATGATTCACGAAACGCTCGCTCTGACATAATAATCTAAATTAACATAATTCCAAGCCTTTAGCACCTTTTCCTTCACTTTTGCTTGACTCATAAATTCAAATTAAGAATAAGTCTTACGGCTTGGTCTTAAGGAATTGTTGATTTCCTTTATATAAATATAAACCGTTTAGCTATCCTACTTAGTTAATATGATTCACTGTACTTATATGTATCACATAAGTGATGTTTGATTTAACGTTATGACTGATTGTGTTTATAGGAATATTAATAGTAAATGTTCATGATCATGATTACTAGATTAGTAGGACTTGAGGTGAAATGCGTAGATTGATGCATTCCAAATTTGAAATTACAGTCAACAAACAAATGTAGGACCATAGTACAAATCTAGATAAAATGGCAATGGCGCTCACAAGTACGTCGATTGCAGCAGCCTTCCGGTAATGTAACAGTCGTGTAAGATATCTGCTATAGGTTCATTGAACTTTCGCGAGTGCAGAACGCAGGGTGGGGACTAGTAGGTCAGCCCAGGCCGTTGGCACACTTACCTTGACTTGACGCACTCGCGAACCAACATAGAAAACTAGGCGATACAATATCAATACAAAGATACATCTGTGCCCGGTGTGCAATGCACCTTTATCAAAAATTAAACGCTATCAAATATCGAAGTTAAAAAAACAAATGAAAAAACGACATTCATCTGTTATAAATAGGTTATCATATGTAACGTAATTAGGTTGAAATTCATAAATGAACATAGCCGTAGAAAAAACTGGATTATCTTTAATAATTCTTTAGTTAGTTTATAATATTTGTATAATGAAAAGAACGTCATAATTAGCACTATTGTGCCTATCAATAGTTAGATTACCATACAAAGTGCGACAGAGTGAAGGTTTCAATTCGTTTATTAAACATTTCAGGCGTTAGGTAGCAAATATTTTATTAATTGAGTAAAATGAAATTAAGTATGGATGAAATTTCCACAGTATGTATGAGTACCTATTTCTAAAACAACCTTAAAAAACCTGTGACGGGCATCTGATTTTTGCATACCTTTCGTGTTCATTAGATTTTTTCTAATAGACGAGTTGGAAATTGGCCTTCGATACCCGACACTCCATCGCCATAATTTTTTGGGTCTAAGGCTTACTTACCTCTTTTTTTATGTTACAGGAGGCAGTCGGGCTGGAGGCTCACCTGATGTTAAATAATACGGCCGTCATTCGCAATTGCCAGAGGGTGCGCTGCCGGCCTTTTAAGAATTGGTACGCTCCTTTCTTGAAGGACCCTAAGTCGAATTGGTTCCGTTGGCGAGTGGCAGGAATTGCCTATAGAAACGTTCAGTTGTAGAACGACGGACGTCAAGGCGATACGGATGGTATTTTGTATTCTGCCTTAACGTCCGATGATAAAACTCAGCTGTATGTATTAACTGTAGGGGCAAGGGCGCACATATTCTGATACTAATGGTGCACAGCCGGGGTTCAAACGATGTCTGGATGACAGTGGCATTTTAAAGCCACGAGGCTAAAACTGATCATACTTTACAACAAAATCTAAATCATTTCTTTTTTTTATTGTTAAGAGATAATTCCATCATATAATATGATTCAGATCTAATCTAGTTGAAACAATGATATAATATTGTTGTATAGTCTTATTTGAATTAATAACTTAATAAATTAATTATCACGTTATTTTTAGTATTTTGTTTCGATAACTTTCAGGCAATGACCATTGTCAGATATACAAGTTACAGTCTTAATTCAATCTAATTTCATATAAAACTATGAAGAATTCTGACAGCATTGTGGGCTTCGCCAAATGGATAAAATTATATTATATATTCAAAATTATTGTAATAATATTTATAAGTATTTAAAAAACTATATTTTTAGATTCATTTTTTTATGTATTGTAGTTGGAGCACTAAATGAAAAAGAAAAGACTCATTGATAAACTGTAATTTGTTTTGTACAACTCATTATTTATCTTGATTGATAGATTCATATCACTAGATCGCCATCATGACAACAAAGAAATGGAGTATATGAACCAATCAAAGAATAAAAAAGAATGATTATTGAATCTATACAAATACTAAATGTATATTTGTTATATTATTATACAACTAACATAAATTAACTTCAACAAAACGCCGATTGTGCTGTAACAACATATTTAGCCTCATACTATATCAAAAAATTAAGCCTGTATAAAACTCGTTGCGTTCTGTGTCTAATAACTAATATAATGATGGTCTAATAATCAATTTTATTGAACAGGTCATATACGAATAAAGTCGCTTTGGACATTCTCAATGCTCCACCCTCCGCTGGGTTTTTAATACGCTTCTTGGAACACCCACACAAATATCAGAAATTAGCTCAACTTCTATAATTAGATGTGGGTGGCAGAGAGATATTTCAAAACAGTTGTACACCACTGACATTTTGACAAACAATCAAACACTTATGTAGGCAGCATCTGTTTTGAGTAATTATATGAGAAGTTCAAGAGAAAAGGACTGGTTTAGGGAAAGGTTGAGTTTAGTGCAATCAGGACGAAACTCTAGACTCTCTGAAAAGATCTAGACCAAAAGAGCAAAGAGCAGCCCTATTACCTATAAGTAATTTGTTTTATGTCACCCGTGAAAAGAAACTTAATAGAATTTTTCTCCTTCCGATGCCCATTCATCTCTAACCACTTCATTAAAAATAAAAAAAGACGCACAATTTTCTCAACGTCTCATTTAAGATTTTACTTCATGAATTATCCTTCTGGTCTGCAAATTGTATAAAAGATAAACATTCATTTCCAAACTAAGTCTATATCACTTCGAAGCACCGAAATGTAGCATTCAAACGTGAATCAGTTAATAATTGTTGAGTTTCGGTCAATATATTGAAAAAATATCATATAATAATCATATAATCATACTGGTCCATGATGTCAACTAGAAAAACATCACATAGCTAAAACAAGTTTTTTTCTATTCATCCACGGGTGATCGAACTCCACTCTTGCGCACTTGAGGCGTTGCAAAACATGCCATGACGAAAGAACGAGCCGAGTACTTATGTCATGAGCTTACCTTGATAACTACCACATTTTATATAGAGATATTATTAGAAATACTTATACGTAAACGCTTCTATGTGTTATGTACAGAGAAATGTACTGGAGATTATTGTTGAAAATATTGTTATGCTAACAAAACTTCGCGACTTTAAACTAGCGGTAGAGTATTTTATTTTAAATATAAATTTCAGGCATATACTATAGATATGTTCTGATTTATTTATGTATAAAATTATTAATAATGTTTAATAACTGTTAAGAAATAATAATGATGATTTAATGGACTTATCGCATATAGATTGTGAAGTGTTGCTAAAGTTATTCCTATTTTTTCTAAACAGAGAATGTATGCGAAATACTATGTTATACTTATTTAAAGGAATTTTAGTTTGTTTTAGGAAGAGCTGGGACCCCTGACACAGGCATTTTTTTACTTAAAAGGGTTTCCAAATCTTACACCTAGGAATGCAAATGTACTTAAAATGAATAAACTTTATTATTATTAATAGTATTAGTATTATTACAACGTTGTTTATTAAAATACTCATTCTTCTTTCTACGTCCTTTTGAGAGCTGGCAGTAAATGTAAAATTAAAAGCATTTAAAATTCATTATTGCCGTTCGTAAGTGTACATTGTGTTACCTAAATTAATAAATGATTTTCAATTATGTAGATTGTTCCGTTTCCTGTTTCGTGTAAGATCTTATTTTTTTAGTAAAACCTCTTTTTGTTCTTCTCTTAATTGTTCGTTATATTATATTGGTAAGTTTTGTAAATTATTCTATTGTATTTTATGGGACATATAAACATATATTGAAAAAAATCTTTAACGAGAACCTTCAGTTACAGAATGAATCTAAACCACGTTTTCTGTAAAGCGCTCTGAGTTACGTATAAGTGAAAATTTCAAAGTTTAATACTCGCACAAAGAGAATATAAAAAACAGAGGAATCACGCAAAATCATTTAGTTTTTATAAATGGATGATTGTCTCTGGCAATTCGCAAAATGGCTGCGTTACAAATGTCAAAAACCTCGACAGGCGGATGCGGGCTACATACTCATTATCTACCGATCATAAGTACCTTTGAGTACGCTGATAATATTTTATTGGCTCCTTAAAACATTACGAGCTTACGTACTTATTAAATTAAAAGACAAGCCTTTTAAACCTTGTTTGGTCCAAAGGGACGCGTTTTGTGTGGAAATGTAATTAGTAATAAATATGTAAAGAATTGGAATTTTTATATAAAATGATCACATGATAACAGTAAATCCTTTTATTTCTTTACAAAAATTTGCCAGCAACTTGCAAAATTTACTGATCCTTTACTACTTAAGAAAAACACAAGATGTAATGTGACAACCACTTATACGCAAACATAGCAAATACGAAGAGATATTTTTCTCTATTATTTATAAAACATATATAAAATATAAAAACTAAAGGGTCAATAATTCCAAAGACCTATCTTATTTATCAGATATTTCCATATGGCGTTGTCGGGAAATTTTAGGATTTCAATAATTCATATACATACAAAGTTTAGGTAACTCAATCCTAATAGATTTTTATTTATTATGACAAACAAACATACAGTTCAGCCTGAGAAACAACTATTTTTTATTTGATTAAAAATAGTCCAAGTAGTTGAGACACGTGCACCGAATGGTAGCCGGACTTAGAGTTGGAACCTTGGAGTTGTAACTCACAACCTTGTAGCAAGAGAAAACATGGTAGACCGAGCCTGCGTTGGTGCGATGAAGTTTTCAAGGATCTCGAAACGATAGGTGTTCGAAATTAGATCAAGAGCACCAGTCCGGTTCTGTGTGAGGATGATGATGAAAAATATAATTAACTTCAATATTTTTTGGAATCTGTCAGGCTACTCAATTACCTAGACGGATGTAGTCCATATATACATTTTTAAAACCTTACATAAATACAACCTTGAGTCTTGCTTTTGTTTGTATCACGGTATATTTGTTGTATATGAATGTACATTCATGGATATATATACAAAATATTCATACATTTATGTAATGAATTAAATAATTTGACTGCGTTGATTTTGTTGACATTTAGTAGTAAACAAGTAGACTCCAAGTAGGCTATTTCTTTTTAATTCACTTTACAGATTACTATAATAAATTCACGATATGTAACATTAGAAAACTAATGTGGTTTATATTTACCTCAGTCTTGTTTAGGAGCGTGACAAACGTATATAAAAGTAGTTTTTTACTCTTTATGTTAGCTAAAGTTAGGTATCTAATAGCTGACGGGGTATTACCTATTTATGAGAAGCGGTAGTAAATACTTAAACGAAAGAAAGAAAGAAATACTTAAACGAGACTACGAGAGAATCACCATAGACGAAATGTTTCTTACACTGGATTTTTCCTTTTTATAAACATATTAAATGAGTCTGTTAAATCATCTATGAACCATATTAACTATCCCTAAGCCTACTTCAATTATGCTAAGCATTTCTTAACTTAATCTCGAAAACCTTGAAAATTTACAAAAATCAAAAGCAATTTATTGGTCGTTAGTATATATAATTGATTAATAGCAGATCTAGCCATCGCTCAAGAGAGTTCAACGCACGTCGACTAGCATCACGATTCTACACAATAGCACTTTTTGTGCAGTCTTTTCGGTTATGACATCATCTCAGCAATTTTAAATCAAGAAAATCATCACGTATCTAGTGCTTGTATATAGCTGGCTTCATATATATAGGATTAAAGTTCTTTTCATTATTTCACTTTTATTGATGTTGGTTGTTTATATAAGCATATAATGTACTAGATGTTGGCCGTTCGTAGTTAGTTTTAATTTAGTTGTAATATGTTGTTTAGGTTTTCTCACGATGAAGGGAAATACAAAAACAAAAACCTTAGCTTATAATATGTTTTGGTGAATTATTATAATATTAAAGCAAGGTCAATTATGAAGTTTTATAAATATGTATTTGCATTGAAAACTTAAGAATTTACTTAAATGTACCTGTTTGAAGGAGTCGTCGATTTCATAGCTAATTTAGTCTTTTCGATTCTAAGTCTAGGTTTTTATCTGGGTAAGTTATAAGAAGTATTTAAGATTTAATAACAATGAAATTGGTTGTATAACCGATATACTCTTATATTAAGTAATTTTTTTTAAATTCTAGGATTAAATTTTTTTATGCAATTTCTTTTTTATTATTATTTACGCCTATATAATTGACCAAATGTAAGATGAAGCGGGAAAATAAGGGAAAAGCAAAACTAATACAGAGTTTAAATAATACACGAATTACCTTCAATATTTGACAGACAAGTATATTATAACTTTATTTCAGTATATTAATAAGTTCCATATAAATTTCTCTAATTATTATATAAGTATGAAATAATTTGTCTTCATCTACGCCTTCGCCAGTTGAAACAACGCAATACAAAATTGATTCTACAGATATTTTTTATATCCAAATTTCATTCCACGATGTGGGTGTCGCAAAAAATCGTGGATAATTTGGAGGTTTCGAGTGGCGTGGTCGGTTCTAGCTTCAAGGCCACGGCCGTTGATCCCAAATCCTGCCGAAGCATCCACTTGTTTGGGCACTTTTTGTCTAATAACGCTCCTAGCATCTATAAAAATCATTCTGAGTTATTACTTCGGGTATTTCAAACTACAGGTATTATACGTTTTTTACATACCAGGTTTCCTAATGGGTAAAATAATTGAAGGCTGATCTTCGGGGAAGGAATAAACTATTTAAAGGTTCATAAATGTACCTATGTGCTAAGTTTATTTGGTCATTAGCAAATAATAGTTGAATGTTAAAAATAAGCTTTTTGTAATTTAGTAGCCTACCATTATGTATTATTGACATGCCATAGAATTTATAAGGATTGAAGAATAAATCGCAAGCGTGCCGCAAGTATGTAGGATACCGCGTGGTTACATCGCACTATATACACAGCGTACATGTGAAGTAAATAATACATACAGATATAAATTTTACCTTTTGTATGACAAAAAGTAAAATATCAATTAAAAGGCCGGCAACGCACTCGCGAGCCCTCTGGAATATCACTTAACATTAGATGATCCTCCTGCTGATTGCCCATAGTTCTAAAAGAAACTTACATTCTTTGTAAGTTGTAAAATAAAATATATATAGAATAATAAGGTTGGTAGGGCCTTTTGTGGTAAATACCGCTAACCACTGTATTATAGATCTCAAAATTAAAAAAAAAGAACAGTTTTCCCAAGCCTCTTAAGCCATCCTTTTGAATTATTCATAATCCTATTAACTTAAAGGTTATAAATCAGCACAAGTAATTTACGACCTCATTAATATTGGTTTAGAAGAAAGTTTCAACCCTTTACTGTTACATGGCTACTGCATCATAAAAACTATTGTACTTTCTTTCACGCCCAAAGTGATCCAATATATTGTTATGCGGGTCTGTGGAACAAAAGCTTGGAAGCTTGACCAATTCCCAATTCCTACCGTAGAAAGCTTTAGAATTCTCTTTGCTTTAAAAACAAACGATATCTAGAATTCTTATTCATTAACATCTTTTCTGTTGATTGTTGAAGTGTACATGTTTACCTATATGAATAAAGTTATTTTGAGTTTGATTTTCTATTTTTTTTTGTGTGCTGTTTGTTTATGAAAAATGTATTTCTATAGAACATAGGACTGGAGGCTCACGTAATGTTAAGTGATGCCCATGGACACTCTTAATGCCAGAGGGCTTTTATTGATGCAGAATTAGTACGCGGTTTTTACTTGTTGATGCATATGTCGAATTAATTGGGAAATACATCAGTGGGCAGCTGGTTCCATATAGTGATGATGGGCGATAAGAAATGCTCAATTGTGGGCGATGTGATACGGATAAGTTTGAAAAAGCTGGTATGAAAATTCATAAAATTCAAATAAATCCAAAAAGTATTTACCTACTACAAATTGTGCACATGTATATGAAAGACAGCATTTCTAAACACAGAAGACTTTAGTGTTCATCTATCAACGTTATTTGCCTTATATAAGTTTTGACCGTAAACTTGCTTCCTCAGAGTATTTTGCTTTACCGTACAAATTAAAAAATAATAGTGCTAACAGTGGTGGAACTACTGCATATAATATGTGCAGATTTATACATGCGAAAAACACAATTTATCACGGGAAATCAAACAGTTTTATTGTCATTCTGTTGCAATGTGTTCTTGGGCCCGTTATATTTTTTATGTTACGCACCCTTTTGCGGCAAAAAACCTAAGGGTACGCAGGTAAGCAAATCTCTGATCGATGTACGTGATTATACCAACGATGTTACATAAGTTTTTATAACAGTTATTATCTAACTGTAAACCTTTTGTGTTTCCATATGATTACATCTGATTGTTAAGAGTCGTAAGAGACGATAGTAAGGCCCCACGTGACATATTGTTAGGTAATGTATTTGTGTATTGATCTCCGAAATAATTTACTCAATAAAGTATGCGTTTAAGGCAGATTATTGACAAACAGAATAAAAATTGGCAGTAATAGCGGGAAGGCTGGATTGCTCTACATAGTTTTATAGCAATGGACTAAGTGTGTGTAATATACTTAAAAGCTAACCTACTACTATAATATTGAATACAATACGTAAGTGATACAATAATAAATATGTGGACTTGTGATTTTCTGCATGAAGAAATTATTATGTAATTATATTTCCCGGTGTATTAATTATAAATGCATACATACAAAAAGATTATTTATGATCAATTAATTGGAACTCAGATTTCTTTCATATATTCATCATTTATTTTATTTACGCATCATGTAGTTACGTAGTATTATTGAGATTAGATTTGGCCATATATGTATAACCTATGGTTTATTTCATAATAAGAATAATATATATATAGCTTATGTCTTATATAATAATATAATATATAGGCTTTGAGTGGTATAGCTGTAAGATAAATAAAGGTTAAAAGTTTGTTTCAATATGCAATATTAATAGAATCTTAAGTCCTTGAAATCTAAGAACGAAATAGACACAGAAATTTGTCTAGCCAATCCCCAATTGAAAAATATCAGAAATTTCAGACAATTCATGACACTATAAAATAACGTTCAATTTGAGATAAAACACTAACTGATTTGTTGATCTTGATTTTGTTTTAAATTAAATAAACATCTTTTTTTACCATATTGGACATAGGAGATTCCAATGTGATACCAAATATTATTTCTTCCACGGGAATCGTTAAAATATAATTTGACACTTGTACTAGATTACCTTGCCGTGATAGAGCGCGACCATGGCATTGGTGGAGGTTCTATCTCGCTCGCACATAGTTCATTCACCCGGCCTGTGACTGCGGAAGCGCAGCGTCGGCAGTCGGTACGGACCGTCAGGCAAGGAAGGCTCCGACCATGAACTGAGGCTGGTTATCAGTTACGCCGAGCCATCGCTACCATACACACGATGTAATGTGAACTTAGACTGATTGTAACTCAGATCTCAATTAAAGACTTATTTAATTTTAGTGACTGTGGTGATGATTTATTTAAGTTTAGTGAAAAATAAGGACACATATTGGATTTTATTTAGCACCGGATTATGCTGTTAATGGTGAGTTGTATGAGAATAATTTCGTAGGTGTTATTAATATATTAAATATAGGATATATATTTGATTATATGTTTAGTGTATGTAGGACAGATTTGCCGCGTAATGAGCACATGTATAAAATTTCTTTAGTTTAAAAGACATCAACGCGCGCTCAAAACAATGGTACTCTGATTATAAATAAATCACTCGTAATATACCTAACAGAAATTGTTATAATTGATTTTATTATAATGTAATATAACTCAAAATTAAAATTAGTTTTGTTACTTTTGTTAAAAAATATTTGATATAATTAAATTTTAGTATTCGTTTAAATAATAAAAGGTAAGTATGTTATGAATATTACGTTAATTAATTAGCAGCTGCTATTTTGTAAAATATTTTAATTGCAATGATTTTTAAAATTCTGTAAACAATATCAATTAGAGTTAAGTTTAAATATTTCAGCAAATAGTACATGTGGTGTGTACAGAAATATATGCTTTATAGATATGTATAGAAGGCGTAAAATGACATAAGCGGTTACATCACATAGCCAGGTTTTGTTGTTGGTTTGCAAAAAAAGCTCCTTGAACTTGTTGAGTTCACCTTCAAGGTTAAAATTTCGCGCACGTGGTTGTTGTGTAATTTACCCCACGCCTTGTGGTCAGCCCTTATCAATCTATGACCTAAGTAGGTCATAATAAATAGATTTTACTAAAAATTAAATTATATAATTGTAATGAATGGTATAAATTATAGATGTTCTGTGTTAAAGATACATACCCCAAAGCTTTAAATTAATACGTAATTTGTATAAGTTAAAGATAATTTCTCTACATACTTCCTAGATCTATATTTGAACTGAATATATGTCTGTATCTGCATGACTTCATCGTATACAGAAACAAAGCTACGTACTGAAACAAGGACATTCACTCAAGCCACTTAACTCTGTATATAAACTGTACATACTTACATTAACATAAAATCAAACGTTAAAATGACACAAAAAATTGAGACGACCACGCGAATTTAGCTTTAATAACCTCATGCGAAAGGTGTAATTTGCCGCGCATTGTACTCGTAAATTCGGCAATGACACTGACTATAACGATGATATAACAACAGGCTGACAAACCTGTGAAAAGTCGGTCGTTGAACCGCGACTTCGCGTCGAGATGCTTTCGCTTATGCCATTCTATATTTACACTGAACGTAATAAAGTTGATTTTTCTATTTACACTTTTTTGCAATTAGGATACTGAGCTTTTAAAACGCAATATTCGAATTCAAGTGGAATACTTCTGACGTATACCTGTTTTAATGTTCGGAAATGAAAATCATGAGTTCACTTACACTATGAGTGCCAGAGGAGTCCTTGATGGGTAGAAAGTAAATGCCTGGTAAACATTAAACGCGTGTGAGCAAGGGTCTTAACGCGTAGAACCTGTTCGACAAACGGTACCTTGCCCTCGCGCACGCACCTATTATGTAATATCCATTTTCATGCTTCAATAGCCTCGTGCATTGTGACCTTTAGCCATGCATTATTAGATCACGATGACACATCAACTCGTCCTAATGCATTTACAAATTTGCTTGTTATCTATACTTAAATTTGCTAATAGTTAACAGTATAACTTTTTGTTATTTATCATCTGAAGATTTGAACTATTTCCTATTAATTTATTGCTCTGTGGGTTTAACATAAGCTCTATGGCAATACTTGAGTTACATGCTAAAACTTTAAACACTTTTTTGGAGTAAACATCTTCCTTGGGGTTTTTGATGTTCGTTAAAAATAAAACCCGGTTGAGTTTGTTCTTCTCACAGGGCGAGTTCGAACCTGCCTGTATACTTAGTATGTGTGTACACAGGTTTCATACGTACATAATAAACGTTATGTTTTTTTTTTAATTTAAAATTTCATTCTAATTAATTTGTTAAAAACAATATGATACAGTTTATGGTCACTTAAGATCTGTGTTCTATCTTTAAAAAAACTTCAAGAAGTCGCTAGATGACAAATTACAGATAACGACTATTTAATTCCCTGAGGCAATCAAACGTTTCTATAGCTAAGATCTGTAGATTCAGCTAGTAATACAATTGTATGATAAAGCAATAAAAGAAAAGCCCTATTCAATAATACGATTGTTCCGGTATCATATTAACTGGACAATTAACATTTTAACGCGAGATATATTCATTTATTCAGATAATTATAGCATTATGCAAGAGGGAAATACTTAAGAGGGCATCTACACGGTGAGCCTTCGAACCGTGTCAAGAGAGGCGACGATGACTTCAGTTGACATTTTATTCAATGAATGAATACACGTGCCATAATTTGTGGTGTGTTCACACCAGATGCTTTTATTAAAAAAAACTAGACTTTTCATATATAACGAAGGCATTGTTTTGGCAATGTTTTCAGTGTACGTAAAAAAAATCAGTGGCGCTACAACCTTTTTAGGTCTTAGCCTCAGATTTCTGAATCTGTTTCATGATCATTTTTAAATCTAATAGGCAAGTAGATGATCAGCCTCCAGTGCCTGATACGTCGTCGGTTTCCTCGCGATGTTTTCCTTCACCGTTCGAGCAAATGTTAAATACGCACATAGAAAGAAACTCCATTGATGCACAGATGGCGATCGAACCTACGACCTCAAATATGAGAGTCGCACGCTTAAGCTACTAGGCCAAAACTGCTCTTTCTGCTGCTGCTTTCAACGGCACCTTACTATTTAGAGCTTGACTTGACAGAGTCCACAAATAGGTGACATGAAACGTCACATAAGATTTTGGTTTTTAAACACATTCTTGTGATGCATTCTAATAATTCTAATAATTCTCTTCGTTTTTAACGAATCAAACTTTTACAATACAAACATTCTACTTATAGGTACGTTCAATTCACCCTCTTAATTTATTTTTTTGGAAATCACCTAACGGTAGCCTATGGGTACCGTATGAAATCCCTTAGGCTAACAAAAAATCCATTTGATAGGCTCTTACAGGTACCTGTGGGAACGAATTTCTACGTGTGTATGTGTTTACACTATAATGTACTCACACTGAAAAGTCAGTTAATTTAAAAGCATTCTTATGAAAATAATTAAATTTTAAACGTATCAGTAAATCTATGCCAGATTTTAGTATAGTATAGTTCACCCTTGTAGCACGCGTTTTATGATGAGTATCCGAGTATCCGTGCAGAAGATACATAAGCTCATAGTAAAATACTAGTTGTACTGGACGTGTACATACCTATTAATTTTTAATCTAAATGCGATCTTGTACAATGTAGTTGAAATGATAACTCAATTCCTATATATGCAAAATTCTGTGCAATAAGGTAATTTTGTATGACTGTTGCGTCTCGGTTGTAAACCTATTTGCTAGTATGATTCACAGCACAGTTACATTGAGACGTGCTCATATCTACCATTTAGCAAGTTATGCGTGAACTCTTTTCCTGTTTATAAAATGTTCCAGTTATTTGTTGAATGCATTTTTATTTCATTAGAAATTTCGCCAAATCCTGCCAAAACAAAATAACAAATCTCATTAAAATTATGTATTTTAATTCCAAACCGTTTCAATTACGAATTCAAAGTTCAAACTTCCGCCCGAACATGTTAAGGCTAAGAAGTTGAAAGTAACTTTATACTTTACCACAATCTATCGATTTCTTTCTCAGATTTAATTCTCAAATTCTAACGGTACACCAACAAAGGCTCTGCTGTTATTATCCGGCTTAAAAGCCTCTACCTGCCCGCGGCAAACACTTGCTTCGATGCTTTTTGCTAACCATAGATAATTATTAACCCGCATTGTCATAAATTTTCGGATTTTAATGGATGTCATAAACCGGAGATGTGAAGCAAATAATTGCTTTATGGACGCTCAAATTTTTAGTCTGTCCCAAAAAATTGAGTACTAAAAAAAATGCTGGCTGACTTTTAAGAAATACGAATTCAAACGTCGAACGTCGTTACTATAAAAATATGTAACAAACGAATGTTATTTAAGTGTTAAATATTAGTAACAAAGGAAAGTAAACCGTGGTTAGCTTGATCGATGAAAGTAAGGCCGGTGCTAGGTCCCGTTATCCGGGCTCGGGGCTCACGGAATACTAAACGATGACATACTACGCGGCTTTTGACCCTAGCCTAACATTCTAGACTAGAACTTCGCACCTCTATGGCTCATTTAGCACCAAAGTTAACTGTATTTAGAATCTACACACAAATGTGAGCCGATTTGCTCTTCACAGTAACTATACATATTATTCAATCGGTTACAAATAAATTTAAAGTATTAACAAATGAACATGGTTTTTCCTTTTTATTTACTGTTTAACCTATTCCGTTTTGCGCAATAATCGTTTAAGTTAATTACCGAACTTCCAGGAACTTAATAAACAATATGAACGACTGTTTTTTACATAACTAATGTCTTTTACTCTTGTGTGTCTTTGTTGCATTGTTGCCGTATTCTGTGCGAACGTAAAATAGAGGACTTTTTTATTTGCAACGAAAAAATGCAATTTGTGCAAACGGCACTTTTTTGGCAAAAAATCAAAAGACTTCGTTAAACAAACGAACCCTTGTTTCGTTTTTGTCTGTTATTATTTCAAAACCGTCACTTGTTTGCCGACAATACAATAGAAAATTGCACATTTCGCGCGAAAAGTGAGAAGGGTCATAAAGCAATTAAAATTTCTATTGCCTTAAAGCATCTTTGCTTTATAAGAGCTTTCAGACGACATAGCCAAGAGGGGACAATGACCTTACGCAAAATTCGCTGCATTGGGCTAGGTCTAGTGCATGCGCGTACCACAACACGGAAACGTAACGAGAGGGAGCGAATTATGCGCCTACGAGTCGGCTAGAGCAGGAAAAATGCATGAATGAGTATTGAAGCCTACCCCAAGGGGGGAATCGAGTTTGCACTAGCAACACTTCCACAGATATAGCCACACCATGCTCTGACGAGATCGATAAACGCTATTCAATAAATTACATACTTTTAGGTACATATATTTCAAGTTGCCAAATCCCATCAATATTTATGAGTCATGTGACAAATAAATTTATTCCTTAAAATATCTTCTAGATTAAATTTTCGTTTTACTAGCCTTATATGGAATCGATTTTTTTCGGAAGCTAGTTTTAATTAAAACGTCGTAATGTATTCTGTAAACAGCTGTTGTTAACATTCACTCCCTTCATAAAACTTCACAAATTAAATACTCAATTAGGCATCGCCTTTGAAATAATATTTGGGATGAAAGGCCTGCAGAAAAGTCATGTCATCGACCTCGGTGCCGAATACTCGCACAGTAGACGCATTTTCTCTCACACACAGACGAATTTATTCGCGTGGCCAGGGCTGGAGCGAGACGCCAAGTGACGCCGGGCGGCGGGGGCTAGTGGGACGAGGCTCAGGCCGTTCACCCCGGAAGATTCAGTGTTTTGATACCGCTCAAGCCTCAAATGTTGGAAAACTGCATTTTCTTAGCGCTTCGCTTTTCACGCTCTAATTGACCGGCAAATTACGTGACGTATATAAATTAAGTTTTCTTAGTTGATTTTTCACAACCATTTTGGTTTTGGTTCGTAAAAAAATCATACAGATAAGTAGCCATTTTGTCATAAATCTTTGGATTAAATGAAAATTAAATTAAAAACCAAGACTAAAGGTTATGATAACATTTTACTAACTAATAATAGTTATAATTAGTAAAATATATGACAAATACTATCAATACTTTATAGGTAAAGTATCCATATAAATACAGTAAGAGGAAAATAAATATCAAATAAGAAATACCATGTTATTACTGAACCACTTGAAGAATCGGAAAAGGGTCGTAGGAAAAACAGCAGACGTTAAGGCAGGTCAGGTTTGCCATAATAGGGTGAACATTGCATTTCATTGTGTAATATGTTTGAACATTACGGGTATTAAGCTATTTCGTAGATTAAAAAAAAATATACAAATAGTACACAAAACGCGCACCTCTGCGCTACATTACGGCTTTACAAAAATAAACAACCAATTACGTTAGTTTTTCGTATGATTTGAAACTAATATTAATATTTAACTTGCAAAATAACATGTGGTGAGACTATTTTAATCTAACCCGGAAGTACTAATTCCTAATTAGTTATACTAAGACTAGAGATGAGAATCTACATGTTTGTTAAATAAAATCTGTCAACCGATTAATAGCCATAAATAGTGAAATCAATATTGTATAATAGAAGGTGGTGGGTGTTTGCAAGTACTATCCACGTCGGGAGGCAATGCAACGGCCGTCCCTTACTACGAAAAGTCTATATTAAATTCGACGCAGCACAAGCATACTACGAGAAATATACGGTGTAACAAGGAAGGGATTATGCAGTCGGATTGCAGTCGAAGTGCACGAGTAAGGGTATGTAGGCTGTGTCGACGACCCGTGATAGTGAAAGCTTGTTCCGGGGTGGTTTGCGGCTCCCGCCCGCCCTGCCATGGCTTTCGCTACCGTTGCACGCTACACGCTATACGCCGTGTTAACTATTTTCTGTTTATTACACTTTCCTAGTGTGCACTGGCCCAAGCAGAATTATTTCATCAGACGACGTATGTTTGATAGATTTTGTGTGAATAAATACCTTGGACGTGTATCGTGCACGTGCATAGTGAGATTTTTGTGGTATCCGGTGGTTGCTTCTTGGTATTACGCAAGTAGCGCGCAGCACGAGGTATCGGGAGCACGGTCAGGGCACCGGGCACTCCAACAGCAATGAACTTGAACACCGCGCGGTCGCACTGCGCCGAACCGTCCCGCTCTTCTCTAATTGGAGAACACTAGGCGCGAACGTGACGACACTGCACTCGCCATCAAATTCGTCCGCATTCTCCATCACGAGCCGCTTTCATCGTCGATGCGTTTATCGGAACGAGACGCGAATATGTGTGTCGATTGCATTCTCGCTGTAAAAGTGCATCTAGGTCGGGCGGCGTAGCGAGTCGGGTTAGTGCGACGCGCTCCGTGGCTAGACGTGGGGCAGGGCGCCGGTATTGCATAATGCGCCCTGTGGGCCGTGAGCCCTCTCGCAGCCCGCCGCTCGTGAGCACCTAGCTGTGCCTAGCTGTGCCGCTTTGCCCGCGTACTGTAGCCGGCGAGCCGACATGAGAGCGGCGCGCTGGCTACGGCCCATAGTACCCTTATTAACGCTCCGTATACTCTTGGAGTATATCAAGTCCCTCGACACCGCCGTACATTCAAAACATATTAATTCTTTACCAAAGACGTGTGTCAACGCGGCCATAAATTTTAGTTTTAAGAAGACATCTTAAACAATGAGATTTTTTGTAAGTATTTATATTAAACATAGTGAGTGCTGTGCGTTGTGAACTTTTTATATTAGCAAAATCATTTGATTATTTTACGCGGTGAGCCTACAAGTGATTCGAAAATACTTATTTTAGATTATACTTTTAAAGAATGCTTAAAATAACATTGTGTTCCATTGTTTTAACACTATAGCCAAAAAGTGAATCGCTAGTATATTACCTAAACTCGCAAAAATTAAATATCAAATACTTCTGTAATATAAGGTATGTAGCCAAAACTTGCATCTATTTGTAGTAGAAACAGAGACGTATACATTATTATTAGACCACAAGGTTAGTTTCCCGTTGCTCAGAGCTATATTACATAATTTATTAACTATTGATTTTAATATAATTAATTTATTATAACCAAAATGAAGCTTTCTGAGTCTGCATATAAAAACACAAGTAGCTGACTTGCTGGCTTATTAATGGTCAGTGTCACGAAAATCTTTCTTTACTTTTTAAAGCTAAAATTGGTCAGTAAATAAAACAATTTTGCAAATTATTGAAAAATATCCATAGAAACTAAATAGTGACTTTAAAAATGTAAAAATAAAAGAAGACGTACAATTGCATTACTTAATTAAATCAACATGTGTCAAATGTGTATATTGAAGATAATTCCTAAAAATATTGGAATAAATATATATTTCAATAAAATTAAATGAGCGATGATGCGCTCAACGTGCGCGCGCGCAAAGGGCAAGTTCAAGAGCAGCTCAGTCGCAAAGCCAAGGTTGCTTCCTGGTGCGCGCAATGCAGTTACGCGCTAAATATTACAGCATGTTTTTGCATTAATATATTTTTTACCCAACTGTGGTGAAACATCAACATATTGTCGGGGCCTATTTGTGTTTTATTTTTGTCTTTGCTTAAGCTTTCATTGTGACTATTAATTTGATTTCATTAAACCATATTTAATTTTAGATTGAGTATATCACCTTGGATTTATACCTTTGCTTTTAAATATGCAGAAATAAACGTTTTTAAGGGACCTAAAGTGTAATAAAATATGCCGTACTAAAAATATCGACCTTAATGTAAATACATACTGAATAAAAAGATAGAAATCTAACACATGATATGTATTTCATAAAGTAGAGAATACAGTAATGTATGTATGTAATTGAGTACAGTTATGATTTCTATATTAATTAATCTTCTTATTTCATATTAGTAATATAATTTTTTACTTAATTCAATCTCTTATAATTATTATCTACATATGCATGTACACCTATATATAAGTCAAATTTATAAAAATCTTATTGGTAACACTATAACGTCATTGTGTATTTGAGTGATTATAACACAATTTCACAACAACATTGTTAAAATTTAAACTTATTTTAAATAAAATATTTAGCCTTTAATCAGTTTTGCTTAGAATGTTTGTATTGATTAGAACAAATACAGTATAAAAACGCTTACATAAAAATACGTTAGAAAACTCATTGATTATTTTTCAATATGAATAGCTGGGCGGAAAAATAATAGTCTTAGAAAATGATAAGGATAGTTAAGAGTACAGATAAGGACCGATGTCTCGTGCAGACGATATTATGAATGTACAGTGTACACAGCTGTTATCTAATTTGAGTCACGTGCGCTAATAATTACAATATAATACTAATAAATTCTATAAATTAATTAACGTGTTATTCAATGGTGGGATTAAAGTAAAAGGTTTTAAGCCTAGAGAGAATACCTATCAATAACTTTCGTAAAAAGTCAAGAAGCCCCAAATAGTTTTATAAAATTTTAACCAAGTTTTATAAAACTTAATAATACAATTTGTTACTTATTAAAAATTTATCAACTAAGGCTATCAATTGCGTGCTTTTTTTAGTTTCATAAGCGTGGCGATTGTTACGGCTTGAGGATATATACAACTGTAAGCACTCTCTTAGTGTTCATTTGTAATATTTCAAATCATTCAACTTTTTGATTAACATAGAATAAAATTATAATATTTATTTACTTTTAACCTTTCCGTGGAGGTTCCCACGGAAATGTACATAAATAATGTTTATAAATTAGATAATCTAGTTAATTAAACGTATGTTTTGTTTACTTAACACATAGTTATTGATCTTGACTTTAATCTAGATTAAGACACGAATCTAATTATTATTCCGTTTGTTTCAGATACAATTATAAAACTACAAAGACTTTTTATCAACAAAATGAGACTGGTGAGTTATTTTTTTTATTGGATTTTTAAAGCTGCCGAGGAGTTCATTCGAACATGTTAAATATATTTTACTAAATGAACCATTCAATATATCATAGGTTTTTTTTAATTTGACTACTCTTTCAAATATATTGATATTATGACGAAAAAAATTATATTTAAATAAATTTTCTACATATTATATCGTTCATATACATTTTGGGGACATATTACGTTTAGCTGAAAATATAAATAGGCAAGGGGGAAGTCTGTGCGCAGTGAAAAGTGCGCATTTGAAAACTGGGTCAGTAGTGGCACCGCCTCTTTATCGAACAACGACATCCGCACAGCCCACTCAATAATACACCCTCGTTTTAAGTGATAAGATTTAAAATGCTTTGACACTTAACAGAAGGATGGAAGTGCATTTCGTTTGCATATTTTCGGAGCTGAAAATTAATGGCACTTGACACAGTTACTTAGCCTTACTTTGCCACTATTTTTTTTATTAAAAAAAACTCGAAATGTTAACACTTGCTAACTCATAGCGTGAAATTTCAATGCAATAGAAGATATAAATCTTATAAATATTTTAGATATGACAAACCTATTTTACCTTTGATTATAAAATTATAAAAGAAATAAAAGCAAAATATACTACGTGATTACATTGGACCAATGAGAATAATGTTTTTATTATTGTTACTATAGTCAACCAGCGAAGAAATCCCCAGCACAACGGTTGGCCGTACAGCCAGTCCTAATATTGGTGTCGTCAATGATGCCTATGACGTCACCAGGATGAGGGAAGAGGAGTTTGAGAGGCTCACAGTATACATCGTCCCCGATGTTCCCTGTGAGCGAGGAGTGTCCAATAGAGCTGAGAGAACACTTCCTCGCAGCTTGGCTTTAAGACCTTCTGCAGTATTATCTACGCCTAACACGCCGGTAAATAACTTGCTTCAAAACGTACAAACATTTACAAAAGTAAAAAGAAATAAAAAATATTATTAAACACATTTAATATTATACCTCATTTATGATGTGAAAGTGAAAAAAGGCAAAAAATATAGCCTATATGGCATTGAAATAGTAAATTTTTGTGAATTAAAAAAATATTTAATTTAAAAGTTAAATTTTCGGTGATAATTAGTATGAATGTTTTTTTTATAACAATTTAATTTTATTTGCTCAAGAATTCAACCTTATATAAAAAGCTATATTAGGTTATATTTGAAAATTATGGTTATAAACTTATACTAATATTTCAGACTGAAGGAGTTTGGAGTACGGGTGTGATACCACGAGGTACAAGGTTCGGACCATTCGAAGGGACAAGAACGCCAAACAAACCGAATGACAAAGTATCGTGGAGGTACTACTGGAGGGTAAGCTATATAAACTTTAATCCGATTTCACGCTGTTGTATAATTCCAAATTACATCTAAAAATTTCATACTAATACTCCTTCTAAAGCAAATTCTTTACTAATGTTTTATAATACACTCTTTCTCTAACATATTCCTCTGTCTGGGCCAGGTACAAGAAACGGTCAGACATCACACTTATGGAAACATTAAGGTGAGATTGGGTTTTCTTTAATATGCTTAATGGTTTATGGTTTATTAACGCTCTTCAAAAAGCCACTATCTTTCACGTCCTACTTCATTATGACATTGCATTTTGTCCTTGACTTAATAACAAGCACGTTACTATCAGCCGCACGCGTATTGTATATATATAACACGTGATAGTAGGGAAAAACAGTATGTTAAAAAGTACCTAGATATATGAGCCATTTCTATTAAATAATTATATTAAAGTGTAAATAACTTTAATATAATTATTTCATAGAAATGTATTCAAGAATGGAGTAGCGTATGATTTAATTTGTTTTTTTTTTTAATTAAAAACCGCATAAATTAATTAACATCCTTAACTTACAGATATTCAAAGATAGTGACTACTATTACCTTGACGGATCAGACACCAGCGTAGCGAACTGGATGAGATATGTTGCCTCAGCGTACTCGCTGTCAGTAATGAACCTTGTTGCGTGCCAACACCAAGAACACATATACTTTTACACTATCAGGTAAAAATCACTCATCACCGCACTTATAAAATGTCAAAAAAGTATCACATCTCAAAATAATTACGGTTTTTCAGTTTTACATATATGTTTTTAATTTCAGAGACATTTTACCAAACGAAGAGCTGATGGTGTGGTATTGTAAAGACTTTGCAACTAGGCTTGGTTACGACATTGATCCGGAAAGAGCAACATATTCTATATGTAAGTATTTGATCTGAAATCAAAACTCCTATAAAATCCTGAAATCATAACTTGTTTTCTAAAAATTCTTTTTTTTTAGGCAAAGAAGAAACAATAAAAAAGGCATACGGCCTGCCCCCAGCGCCAGTACATCCAGAAATAGCTTTCAATCATATGAAATATGTTCTTGGACTATCCAATGCAAAAGAAATGATGGAAACCGATATACCTAACAGGCGAATTAAGCGAGAAAACAGTGACAAAAATAACAGTGAAATCGCTCCTAGAATAGATATATCACCTAATGTTATCCAACCAAAAATGGAAAACTCGCATATCATAAGCGAGCATCGTCCTATATCTCCCAGTGCGTTAATGCAACCACCATCACCTAAATTGCACCACAGAGATGCCACATTAATTATTCACCAACACAAAGAAAGTACTTCGCATTTAGTAATACATCAAATGGAAAATCCAAGGATACATAGCAGATCACCATCTCAAATGCATCACCATCGAGATATGCGCGGACCTTCGCCGATGGCTCTACATCCAGGTAGCAAATCGCCAAGCCTCTCTCATTGCGTACCATCCCATTATGAACACCAACTTACTCCTAATGACGGGTCTGTAAGGTCAGACGAAGGGTACCATAGCAATGGTTATCACGATGAGTTTACACCACCAGAAGACTCTAGTGATTCTGACGTAGAAAACTACGTACTGGATTGTTCTAATAAGACAAACGAACCTAAAGAAACCGTAATCGTTCAAAAAGTAGAACAAGACATGCATCGTAATGAATTTAGGAAAGTAAAAATAAAAATGCCTAGAGCATATCAATATCAGAATGTTAAGGATATGGACTGCGAAAGTGAAAAGGAGCTGATTATCGCGGAAGAATTAGCAAATACTACACCACAAAATTTATCACCTCCTCGAAGAGACCCAGCCACATCGACTGTTATTGTATTAGAATCGTCACAAAACACAGTAGTTCCTATAAACAAACCGTACTACGAAGATGGTGCACTTTCACCCTCACCACAACCGGCATTCCTCAGGTATTCACCTCCAGATACAAGAATTTTAGAAACTATTCTTACTGGAAACAGAATGGACACTAATAACAATGATCCGAACAGAAGACAACCAAATGCAACGCCACCTCCATCATCACCCACGGAAATGGCATATTCGTATAAGAAAAGCCAAAGATATGGTAATGCTTGTAGTCCTGACTCTAGTTCAAACCTAACACCGTTGCCATCTCTTTTGCCATTACCTCAACAACTGCCAACTCCTAACTCAGTTTCGCTTTATGCTGCATCACCACCACATACCATACCCCACACGACAGAAATTCGGGAAATAAGAGAAATACGCGAAATAAGAGAGACGCGTTATGAAAGTCACTATCCGAACTATTCCTACAATCTGTATTCTCCGCCGAATTCAACCATAATTACACAGCTTGGTTCACCACCGACTACATATTCCCCTACGGTAACATCATCGCATCAGTATGAGAGAAACCAAAGCGGACAAGGCAATCATCACTACCCATCATCTACTAGCGTCATTACTTTGAAAAACTGCTCACAATTAAGCTTAATACAAAATGGTAATCCACTCGTACCGCAGCATGGCAGCCTAAGTCCAGACGGTTCCTGCAATATGATGATGGGACCAATGAGCCCCAATTCACAATCATCGCGTGGCTACAGAAGTTTACCATATCCTTTAAAGAAGAAAGATGGAAAAATGCATTATGAATGCAACGTTTGTTGTAAAACGTTTGGCCAGTTATCAAACCTGAAAGTACACCTGAGAACACACTCGGGAGAGAGACCATTTAAATGTAATGTCTGCAGTAAATCTTTCACACAACTCGCTCATTTACAAAAGCACCATTTAGTACATACTGGAGAGAAACCGCACCAATGTGATATTTGCAAGAAGAGATTCTCATCGACGTCCAATCTTAAGACTCACTTACGATTGCACTCCGGTCAGAAACCATACGCCTGCGACCTTTGTATGCAGAAATTTACACAGTTTGTTCATTTAAAACTTCACAAACGTCTTCACACAAATGACAGGCCGTACGTTTGCCAAGGATGCGACAAGAAGTACATAAGCGCTTCAGGTCTGAGAACTCATTGGAAAACAACGAGCTGTAAACCGAACAATATTGAAGAAGTTTTGGCTATTACTAACGCAGCGAACACTGAATGCATGGGTAAGAGCTCAATCAATTTATATACATTTATATCTTAATATTGAATAATTAATTGTTTATTACATTTTAATAACACTTTTAATGCAATAATAGGCTGCAATAAGCGCACAGTCGCGTCACTCACTAAGCGGCGATGCACTTTCTCTCCGTAGGTGTACAACTTTCACTTGCGCTGTTGCTGAACGCGACCGATTTCATTTTCGCGTGCTCTTTGCAGGTAACGTCGACAAAGACTGCCACGAGAGAGAGGGGCATGAAAGTTACGAAGTTTCCGCATCGCAAGGAGGGGTTATGACCGGTGGGGCTCGCAGCCTATCCCTCGGGGAAGCAATGATGGGAGCGCACACGACCACACCGCATCTGACAGGACACGGTCACATATCGCCAGGACCCGGTCAGTACCGCAGCATGATGCCCGCCCAAAGTGAACATGACCAGCACTACTCGAATGGGTCAGCTGAAACCAGGCCCACAGTGATAGAATCGAGCCAGCCTCTTATCATCGAGTGCACTTGAGGCCCAAGACCTGCAATCCTAAGCAGTCGCCGTCACACGTACTCCTTTGCGTGAAAGCCCGCCGCGTTATGTGATTTCAGTCTTGTGATTAAGTGAAAGTATCATTTTATTAGAGACACATTCGTGTTTATTCGTCTCGTCTCATTTAGTGGCTATGAGATTATGAAAATTATCGTGTATATTTGTATAGATACCTGTAAGTTAGAAATTATCGTATCGCAACGTATTAAGTACTAAGTACTGACATAGAATTCATCCATTATAAGACTATCTAGTGTATAGGGCCTGGAGTATTTGTTAGACTCAGCCTTTTTTAATATAATGCTCAATTTTTTTACTTTTGTTTCTATTGTAAATAGAATGTTTCGCCATAGACTTATAGTTATAATTTAATTTTTCTAAACGCATGTACATATATTATTTGTAAAATATACTATATATCCTTCGTATATTTCGATCTTAAACTTCCTATATAGAATTTAACGTATGTAATGTTACTCGCTGGTAACATAATACATAATTTTGCATTGTGAATTTTTTACTTGCAAAGCTTAATATTTCACCAAAGAACCACACACAACAGAAAACGACATCACCGTAATCAAACTTTCATAAAACAAACTGAAATTAAATTAGTATTAGTGCCAAAAGCGCGGACATATTTTAATGATACTTTTAAGTTATCCTAATAATATTCGTATTATAGTAAATCATTGTTCCTAAAGAATAATTGGAGAGTACTCGTAAGTGCGTATTTGCGTCAACTTAATTCTAATATTACTTAGATTAGATCAAACTGTGTACATTACCCCTATGCTAGAACAAATGGTGCTTCACATCGTAGAGTATTAGTCGCCAGAGTCAGTCGCTTCGAGAACTGACCGACTTATAGTCGGCGACTAATTACTATTTTTAATTCACCGTGTTTACTAGTTACTATTTCATATTCGAAATTCAAATTACGATTCTCCTAATCGAAAAGGCTGAAACGCAATGCGACGATTGGCAAACGTAATCATTATAGGGTTCTGGTATACATAACGTATACGTCAGTTATAACTGATACGTGACGTAGAACCAATCCGTAGCTTTTTCTATATTTCTATTATTCTTGCAATAAATTTTATACGCATTCTCTTATAAACATTACTTGCTATTTTATGACAAGCATTTATAAAAGGAAAATGTATCGTTCAATAGTAACTATATAAAGATAACCAGTAAATGTTTGATAGGATCATTAAAACACCATTTATATGTGTGTTCGTTGTGATGATTATATTTTCATACTTTTGTAATGTAGAATTTGTAATTACTTATATTAAACTTTGTGACCTTTCAAAGAAATCATATTGTGAAAAGAAATAGTGCATTTATTCGTTATTAATTATAGAATTAAATTTATTTTAAACAGTAACTCTACTAAAAGTTTGAAAAAGTTTAAAATGCTAATAAAATCTGCGTAAACAAATACTAAGATGGTAGGTGTAGTGTTTTATAACTTTGTCAAAGTCAAGGTAGAGTATACGGAAGCGGAAGTAGGAAAAGTTTAACGAGATATTTTTCAAATCTAGACGATTCTTCGTAACGTTTCGGTCTATATCGAAAGACCTTCCATCTTAAGACACACATGTAAATGTACCTTTCTTTATAATCAATGTTTAATTCAGTATCATTATTTCAGAGTCTATTTCACATCCTTGTTATTGTTATGGTTTTAAAGTTTAAGCAACAGTATGCAGTAAATGTTATGATTGTTATCTTTCTCAGCGTTTTTGTTTAACACTAAGATGTAATTTATTCTTGATTGTATTTTACCAGAAATGTGATTGTATTTTAATGTCATTCAAAAGCATGTAACGAGTGTATAATTGACATATAAACGCACAAATACGTAGGAAAATATTCTGTTGCCAGTATATATTTATATACCTCATTTTGTAAACTACAATCACAACCCAAGCTCTTCTGTAATATAATGGATTTATTTTTATCTTTACATCAATAAGGTTTTATTTAGTTATTCTATCTGGATGTTTTATGTACATTTATTTCAATGTAAATATGTAAATTCCGTTGTTTCCAAGCTAAACATGACAAAATTCGATTTTCATACAATAATTTTGTATAAAATTTAACTAAAATAGTTTAGTACTTACTTAATATAATAAGTACAATGTCACGGTATGTCAAAATAAGCAATATTATAAATGTATTTTAAATCTTCCGCTACAATATTTGCATTTGCGGATTACCCGAAAGGTGTTTATGTAATATGCCAGAAATACCTATAATCACTATAAAGGCCTGTAATTTTGTACACTTTGATCGACGGTTAATATTTTACAACACCAAATCGATTAAAAAGAAAAGTAAAATTGATAACGAAGTTTCATTTTATAACCCCTCTAAAGAAAAAAACCTCATTTCATAAAGGTAAACTTTGTAGTGTTTAATTCTGTTAGACTAGCTGAAGTTCTTGTTTGTAATAGTAGACATTCACAAAGAAAAAAAAAAATACGGGCGCTAGGTAAATCGACTCAACAGTATTTATAACTAATCTATCGTGTTATATACTGAAGCAAATGGTTAATTTTAAATGTGACTGAATTGAAAGTTGACTGAAATATGTACTTGTAATTCACAACCACAAGTGTGTGGGAATAAATCCCACGAAAAGCCATTTAAAGGAATAAGGAAAAAAAGTTTAGTAGGTCACTATATCTTTTACTATTAAATTAAACAAAAATAAAGTTTAGTTCTAGAACGCTTAGTTGATTTTTGAGTCTATGAAATTCATAGCTTTGATTTACGGACTAGGCACATCGAAAATTTATGTTCCAGGTAATATCGAGAAATGATTTATTTTATATTCATTTCCTAACAAATATCTTGAGATGGGTTTATTAACATTAAAGTAGTACTGATACCAATAATTGTTTTTGGCTAGTAGGCACAAACGGCTGATGAACATATGTGTCCCTCAATCTTATTGTTACTGGCTGTTTAGTTAAAATCATCTTTAAATAAACATTAATAAGTGCGATTTTGTAAATCAATTGTGATAAAAAAATTAATTCCTGAATATTTCAGATAAAAACTAATTGATCCTGAAAAAAACGTTTTTATTTTTTGTATTGATAATGTTAAAAATAAAACTTCTTATTGTGCTATAAAACTTTTTCTTCAAATATATTACTATCCATATAGTCTAAATCATCACTAGTCTTTACATAAGTAGTAAAAAAAGTACCGTCACTTGCCTGTTGATCATACTTTATACAAACACAATAATGCACACTAAAACCACAACTTCTACATTTTTTATTGTGTTTAAAAGTAATTTTTTCATCATAATAACATGTTATAAAATCACCAATGTTCTCTTGATTAGAATAACTATCTGAAATAATATGTTTAAATAAAAAATTATCAACATCTTCAAAAGTTTGCAGATAATTAAAGATTTGTTTTTGTTTTTTACTTAGGGTTTTTTCAAGCATAAAAACTAAATGGTGGTGATAACATTGAAATGTTATTTTATCCTTACTTAAATTCTTTAACTCCATCCATGTTTTTATACATTCTACTGGAGTAGTAGTGGCTCCACTAAACAAAGCTGGGTTGGATAGTAACCCACTTGCTGCCATGACACCATCACAATTTAACTTTGTATATAATTCATCTGCATCCTGCAAAGTTCTTATACCCCCATTAGCAATACAAGGTATTTTCAAAGCGCCAAACACATCTGACATAGCTTCTTCATTGATTGCTTCACTGCTTTTTTGATCAGGGGTTCGACCATGAAGAGTAAGAAAATCAACTCCACACTTCTCAAGCTGCTGGCACATAACAATTGTAGTTCTAATGTCTCTTAAAAGTCTTACTTTAACCGAAACTGTAAAATTGTGTGGTATGTTACTTTTAACCGCTCTTACTAAGCCATGAATTATTTCAGGTTTAGAGAGTAATGCACATCCATAACCATCTTTCATGGCCCACCTTTGTGGACAACCACAATTTAAATCAACACCATCAGCATAGGGATAGACTAACTTAGAGGCATCTAAAAAGTCATTTTCATTGTTAGCAGCAAACTGGACAATCAAAGGTGTATCTTGTGTTGTAGTCAAAAACTCATTGAAACGAGCTTTTGAGTTTTGACAAAAGGCATTTGCTAAAATCATTGGGGTAAAAGCCAAATCCACATTGTACCTGAAACAGAGAGCATTACCCAGTATAATTACGGTGCAGTAATAAATACAAAAATAACTTACTAAATAATAATGAGATATATATGTTTTTATCACAAAGCTTTCTAAATACCAAAAACTTAAAGGCCGACAGAATAATATAAAAAATATAAAAACTACCAACTTTTTAACCAAGCTTCGAAACTGCACCCTGCTATATCTAACCATAGGAGCACTTATTTTTAAATAAGTTTTTTCTTCTTTAGCTTTATTGAAGAGGTTTATAACATTTGTCTTTTGCTTTTCCATTCTAAACGATATATATTGTGTAGGACATTAAATAAATATTAAATCAATTTATGTGATGATCCAATCTAATGCTGACAGTCATTAATTATTATCTGCTGTAGTATTATTAACGTAGATGGACTATGGTATATGGTTCTATACTCTATCTACGATTATTAATTATTACAAAAGCACATACTACAAAAAGCAATAAGCACAGATGAGCAACATCTAACCACAGATCATTTTTTAAAAGTAACTATAACACATTAATTTATACAAATCACTACTCTTACTCAAGAGTTAAAGCGTATAGATCACGCAAGAAGGTATATTCACGGATCCTACAGATATACTAGCTTCCACGTTAACCACGTCTTAAATAACGCAACATGGACACACGCAACGGATTAGCAGAATTATTACGAAAGGTAGACTTAGGCTTAACAAAAGGAAAGTATTTACTGGCTTCGATATAAGATATGCAGGTCTGAGCCATTTGATTATGTGTTTGATTTATGTCTGTCTCACAACTAACTAACTCTGTGTATGACTTCACACATTACTGATTACACAGTATAGAAGTCCTGAGAGGATCTTCATCTGACCTGACACACACTGTTATTAACGTATTGGACTCTTAGAACGATATTGTAACTTGGTTTGACCAAAACTTTTTGACAAAATTTGCCCCACAAATATTCCTAAGCCTAAATAATATACCAAAGATTCCTTATTTAAAGACTTGTGCTGGCTAGTGAACTTAGTGTTACCAATGCATATAAGTGTGTTTCTTCCTGCCGCCCGCCGCCACTCAAAGATTTACTAAAAGATCCAACATCCTAAAAACCTATTTATACATAAAAAATACAGTTCAAAAAATTTAAGTGACGAAATTTAGTGAAGTGAAATTTTATGACTCCAAAGTAGTGAACATTTTCCAAATAAGTTATGACTTAAAGGTCTAGGTTACCAGGTCATAAAATTAAAAAAAAAAATTACAGTACACACTAGTAGTAGTTAGCACTTAGCACACTGCTCAGTATTTACTTGAAAATTAGAACATAAAAAAAGCAAATGCTATCTAATTAATAATTTATAAAATATTGATATTTAAACTTTCGTACTGCGTATTGTTTGAAATGGCCAACAAAGGTGTTGATATAGGTTATGTAGAAGAAAAGGATTCGTGGTTATTGCATCCAAGATTTTTCCCAAGTAAAGTGGGAGGGAAACCTTCCTGGTTAAATTTAAGTAATGTCCTATCACCAACTGAGCTCACTTGTAAACACTGCAATGATGTTATGATGTTTTTGTGTCAAGTAAGTTAAGTAATTTTCATAATTACGAGATCTCGTAATTGTTTGTAATTATGTGTATAAAATTGTTTCAGATATATGCTCCATTTGAAGAACAAGACGATACCTTTCATCGAACACTTTTTGTGTTCATTTGTAAGAATGGTTCATGTTGTCGATTAAATAATTCTGATAATATAAAAGTATTCCGCTGTCAATTGCCAAGGAAGAATGAATTTTATTCATTTCAACCTTATGAAGAAAATAAGGAAGAGGTAGTTTGTAATAAAAATTGTATATACCCATATAGAGAAATGTATCTAATTAAAAGTAATTAATATCTAATTTCTGTAGGTATTCCTGATGGATAAATGGACAAAACTATGTCATGTCTGTGGGTTGAAGGCACCATCACACTGTTCAAAGTGTAAAAATGTTTACTACTGTTGTAGAAACCACCAAATATTACATTGGCAGAAAGGTCACAAAGAATCTTGTACAAACTTGTCAGAGGTAGTTATTTTAAGTGAGACTTTATTACCAAAACTAACTCATTAACTAACCACCAACATTTAAATTTGTGCGGTATTCATATTATGCTTTATCAAGTAATTTAACAATTTTGTTTTACAGACTGATGACCACTATTTTACTATAACAGAGTCTGGAAAGAATCTGCTATTTAAAGAATGGGAACTTATTGTTGATGAGGAAGATGAAGTTAGTTATATTTATTTCAAATATTTTTAAAACCTTAAAAAAATTTCTAATAATATAATATCAAACCCTAAAATTTTATTTATAAACAACTTTATCTGCATGACTTCACAGGAAGATGTCAAAGATGTTGACACCAATGAAGAGATGGAAAAATTGAGAAAACTAATGCTGGAGCAAAAAGCGGGAACAATGAATGATGTTAATGATAGTGAACTAGAACAATATAGTAGAAACATACCAGAAGACAAAGTATTCAATAAGTTTAATAAGAGAATTGCAAGGCATCCTGATCAAGTACTACGGTATGATAAAGGTGGTACCCCACTCTGGATAACTGGAAATAGTAATGTCCTACTTGATGTGCCTAATTGTCAATACTGTAATGAAGAAAGGCAGTATGAATTTCAGGTAATTTCTGAATCTATAATATCCAATAATTCTCAAACTTTTTTATTTTGTTTATTTATACTTATACATAGTTGCCAACTGAAATATTATAATACATATAAATGTAAGTGATTCAAATTCAAAAATTATATTTTTCAGATCATGCCACAACTTCTCAACTTCATAAATGTTGGTATAGAACTTAATAGCATTGATTGGGGAGTGCTAGCAATATATACCTGCAAACAGAGTTGTAATAAAGGGCCGGCATACAAAGAAGAAATTGTAATTAAACAAGATTTGACTACATAAATATATATTTGAACTAATCATAACAGCTTGTTATAGTTTTATTTCTTCTTCCCATAGTCTTCTGATAAATAGGTTAGGAGATCATTTAATCCACTAAATTCTGTCCTCGATTTTGGTGGGTTATTCTTTGGCAGTATAGGCAGCATATTCCCCATTTTGATACGAAAGTCTTTAAGCTGCAACAAACAATATATTAATGACTATTATTTAACAACTTTTGTTAAATACTAACTACTATATTAGAATCTCACATCTTTAGCTCCAGACAATTTCCATATACCATAACAAAGACATGATGTACCAGCAACTGCATAAATAGTACCCCATCCAAGTGCTCTTAGTGCCAGAATTGCTCCAGCATCTGCTAGTTCGACACTGCCTTGTATCCCTACAAAAACATATTAATGATCAATGTAATTAATTAAGTAAGTAATTTTTTATTAAACCTTAACATGTAGTCCCTTACCTACAAAAAATCCAGAGGTTTTATGAGCCTCTTAAAATAATTCAACTTTTATTTACCTTTATTAAAATATTTTGGATCAGATTTTCTAGCTGCTGCTAATGTGGCACCAAATCCAACAAATGCAGATATGCCTGCGACTGCTGCTAGGAATGCACCACCTTAAAGAAAAATCCTATTGAAGTAGAAGTTATTTGAATTAAGGCAAATATTATTTAAAAAAATACATGCCTTTTATTCTTTGCAAACGCTCCGGGTCTGTCATAATTTATGAGTGCTCATGAATATCTTTATAACTAAATCATTTTATTATGGTACTGGTACATGGCAAATTAACTACTACTAATAACATAACCAAGAACTACTATATAGAATAATTACTTAGTTACATTTGAATTAAGCGCGAAAAATGTTGTGGTATTGTGTATAAAGTTATACTTTAAATAAAGAAATGGGTATTTAATATTAATAACACTTTATCCAACTACTTTTCTTTGAGATAAACTTATTTTTTGAAATACAATTAATGACAGTTAACAAACGACATGACGTTCTTCAATAAAATCACTATATTGTCAAATGTGTCAAGACTCAAGTGTTAGTATAAGCTGTCTGTAATAGTTAAAGTACCAACTTATTACAAAGTCATGTCTTATTATGGATAATATTTAAAAAAAATGGCATATGTACTCTAGTATAAAGAGTGGAAAACACACATCCGCTACAGCGAACACCCCTGCTTATGATTTCGAATAACTTTTACCAGTGTCTGCATTCAAACCTTTAATGATGACAGATTCAAACACCGAGAAGCCTAATCATGTAGTTGGGGGACCGGACGAAAATCTGCGCTATCGGAAAGTCAAGAATTTTGCCACTTCATTTGACACTTCAAAAATACAACATGGACGCTTTGTTCATAGCGACTAATGCTCAGCAAACGCCAGTTAGGCGTTATCCATGAACATTTTGGTTCTCATCTTAACAACAGAGGTATGCTGATAAAGGTTTCTAAAAACGCAATATCACTAGCCAAAGTGAACTAGAGTGAAATTTATTTATTTATTTTTGAAATGAAAATTGACAGCTCCGATAATTCGACGAAATATAGGAAGCCTGGAGGGAGCTTGCAGAATCCAGCAGAACCTAGTCCGGCGCGGTAGGTTAAGCGCTCACATCCATAAATGGCAATTTATTGAAAGTGATGGAATCTTCAGACGAATCGTGCTGTTCGCGCTCGAGAAGTGCGTTAAAGTCTGTCTTTCTGGATATCCATAAACAATCCTTTTAAATATTATGAAAAAGGATCGGATAAATACAGGATTTTGAGGCTATTTACTATAAAAATAAAACACAGTATTGGGTAGTATAAAATTATATTATAATGATAAACTGTAGAATGGCTAATTACTAAGTAGTATTTTAATAACGATTGATTTTCGAATTATTATTAAAAGGAACCAGGTGAATGGCACTATTGTTATGATTCGGATTCTATTCACTTTTAACAGGCAACTTAAATTATGATTTTAGTTATGCAGACTAGCGCTATATATATTTCAAATAGGACAAATAAACAAACGTACGTTGTTCGTACAATATGATATCGTAGATTATTGTAGTATTTAACAAATTTTCTTATAGCCTGTGTCTAGGATAAATGCAGTTACGTCAACTTTATTCTATCTTGTCAGTTCTATATTGGAAATACTGTTATGTACAATTTCCTTTATGTAATACACTCGTGATAGGTACTGACACCTGAAGTTTATTCTACACTTAATACTTAGTTATAATTATTTATTAAATAACGTGAACATTAAGGTGATTCTTTACATTTGGAATTGATTTAACATCTTGAACGTAATAAGAAAAAGATTCAGAGACACATCTAAGCGCGAACTAACTCTGCCATCTGTCAAACTCGTGTGACTCCATGACAGGTGCGAGACTTAGTTCGCTCTTGAACTTGTCTCTGACACTCGGTCAAAGACAACTTTAAGGAATCCCATCGCGGAGGAACCAAGTTGGTCCTGTTTCCTCCAAACCAAAGCAAGGATTCTCGAGCAGTCTTACCACTGACGGAATAACTTTGGTAGCGCGATTCAAAGTATGACTGAATGTTTTTGACAGATTTTACAATTGACAGAACATTCGAGCAATTGGCACTTTAAATAATCCTTAATAAAGGTATTTAGCGGTAGACGTATTCAATATCGCCAATCCAATTTCGTCAAATATTCCAAAGTAATGAATAACCCTACTGTTATCGAGTTTAACAATAAACGGATAAATGCACGGTAGTTAAAAAATTGAACACAATGGCGTCATATCGTTTGTTTATAAGATCAATTGACCACAGATAACGTATTAAACAGACATTCGTCAATTTACAAATGGTGTATACAAAACTCGTAATACAGACTAAAAATTGTAACAATACAGATAATAAGGTTTTCAATAATCATGGATTGGTAAATATTAATTTTAAATACGAATCGACGAATACGCATTTAAGCTACGTATCTGTGGAATAACAAGACATTTGGAGGCCCTAGACAAATGTTTCTTGCGACAAGCGTGACCCGCTATCGCATAAATTGCGTGATGTCTAGGACCCCTGGTGGGATAAATTACTTAGATTAGAGGATGCAGAATGTAAATATTATATTACTGCTGTAAATTAATCAGAACTCACTTTACAATATTGTCAAAAAATCGATTTCGCGACGGCACTAATACTATGATATTATTGAGAAAATAATCACTCGCACTACACAAAAACGTACACCTTGTTAGCATTAAATAACGAAATAAATAAAACCCAAGCATCGTAGCCTATTAGTTACCTATGATTACATAGAAGCTTATTTAACTATTTACATAAGGCGTATTTATATACCTTTAATACCTACTTTTCAATGAACGTCACAAGGAGAATATGTTTGTCATAAATACACTATAAACCTCAATTACTTAAATAATGTTTTGTCACATATGATACTAATAAGGACAAATAATATCTATTTGAGGCTTTTAGTTTTTTATGAACAAGTTTGTGTATGAAACAAAAATCCCGTTATCTTAAATATGATAAAAAAAAACATAAGAAATAGACTCCTACAGACTCAGTCTCACAAAATTTTCCTTCGTGTAAATTGTAATCTATAATTAATTTTTGAAGTTTTTACAGTAATATTCAAAAACGAGTACTTATTCTGACAGGGCTGTCCAAATCCATTTTTGACTTTGACATACCGGAAACGTTACGCAAGCCTCGTTTCTGATCCTTACCCATAGTTTAGACTGCGACATAGATTTAGAATAATTGTAATATTTTTCTACTATTTATAAAAGTAACGAGATTTTTGTTACATATTCATTTCATTCAGAAGTTATGACAATAAATAACTTAAGGTTCATTTTTAAATGAAAAATCAGTCTAAAACTCAGGAACATGATTCATGATTATTGGAATAACTGAACAATTTGTAAAATTTCCCAAACGCAAACCAACTATACTCAAGATGAGTACATTTCTCTGTGGAACTTGACACTGCTCAAGATTAGATTAACTATTACTTTGCGAAATAAGGGCCTTGAGGATACCTATTAAATTAGCCATGGTAAATAATCGCAATCACTAAATTTTGAACCACAAAGAAAATTTGACGTTCGTTTTTAAAAATGACGGTAGGTCACAAAATAATCTTCCTACCTTCACTATGTATCAATTTTGGTGGGTATATGTCTCGCTAATATCGTGGCCAAATCCATACTGAAGCATTCGAAACTCGTATCTAAGAACAATTCTTGCAAGAAACGCCGGGCGCACAACATATATGTATCGCGAGATAGCGCACCACAAACGTCAGAATACACGCACGCACTGCGGAATATCTCCGGGTGACGTTGTTTTAGAGATAGTAGGGCGGAGCGGCACTGGGGAAAAAGAAACATTATTATTACTTATTTATTGATTCTCCCTAACAACATCATCACATCTAACCCCAACATCGTAATAAAATCAATAATTTTTAGTGTCTGACGTACACAAATGAAAACCGAAATAGGCATTCATTGTGTTTATTGTAAGCACTGTATGGCGGTTTTAAGGCGACTGACCTGATCCACGTGCCAAATAGAATTACGAAATAATGATACGTAGACATAAAAAATGTTTTTTTTTCGTTTCCTGTAATATTTAGTTCTCTGGACATACGTTATTCTACAGTGATGTTACAATAAACAGTAATGTATGGTTTATGTAAAATGGTAAAACACGGTGACAATTTTTCAACACAGTAAATTGATTCCTTAAAGGTTTCCGTTTGACCGTGAGGACGTAGGTTCAATCGAAGGCTGTACAACGATGGAAGGTCCAAGAAATCTTTCAATATGCACATTTAAAGTTAAAGTTTATGAATCCGGCTTGCCTTAATTATTACTAGTATTACTATCCGGCTTGCTTTAATTATTACTAGTATTACTATCCGGTTTGCTTTAATTATTACTAGTATTACTATCCGGCTTGCTTTAATTATTACTAGTATTATTATCCGGCTTGCTTTAATGATTACTAGTATTATTATCTTGTTATGATATTGATAAATGATCTTGAAAAAAATACAGAAATCTGATCCCAGATCTAAAAATTATATGTAAATACAGTCAAACTGCATTTGATTTATCATACTTTAAAATGTCGCAATGTCTAAGTAATTTTTCCTTGTCCATACAATTTACTACAACGCCAGAATAGCTCTTTATGATCGCACTATAACACGAGATTAATGATCAATTACCTGTCTGAGGTGAATAGGGTTGGACATATACATGACGTGGTGTAGGAGCTGCGCTTGGGGCATGGTTTCCATGGGAGATGGGCTGTCAGTACCATCCCCACTCGCACCTTCCAACTCTAAAATGACAATATAGTCTGATAAATATCGAGTATGTCGTTTTCGTATATATAAAAAAATATAATTTACATGAAGACTACCAAGGACGCTCTCACTAAAAGTTTCATACATAACCACTAAATAAATATTTAAGATAATAACACCACAGATTTAACAAAGATGGCGTACTTCCAACCAGAGACCATCATAAATCGAAGATTTAAATGGAAATGAGTTTTGTAATTTATTTTGCATTTGAATCTGTTTTTTGCGTGTGATTTTGATTTTAAATGCTTAAATCGTTGTCATATCTGTTTTATTGATTCTATTTTGATTTGATTATGATTTTTTTATATACATATATACTTACTATACATTTTAACAAAATTATGGTAAGTATAATAAGTAACTAATTAAGTAAGGAAAAAAACGATAATTCTCATGATTTTTACATTATACCAAATTTGAGAATATATTTTAGTTTTTATGTCTTTATATATGTATTTCATATATGATTCGGTAATCACTGTTTGATTTATTTTAAAAACAAAAATATTTTTTACATACCCGCAAAAAATGCTTCTCTCAACTCATGAGAGGATGGAGGCCGAGTTCTGACACATGCAAGGCAGTCCCTTGCCCCGTGCTTCCATTTCCCGGGACGTGCACTCGATGTCACTAACGTACTCGCACTGAGGTCCTTCACGTAACTATCGTCGTAATCGTTTTCGTTCGCTTTCTTATCTGTGGGATCTGAAATTTGATGAAAAACTCTATCACTAGTCAGTTAGATGAAAATCGTTTCTTGAATTTTATATTCTGTATTTTGTTTAATTTATTTCTTTCTTTCATCATTCTACAACTAACATAAATTATATGGGTATATAACAAACTAGCGACCCGCCCCGGCTTCGCACAGGTGCAATGCTGATACTAAATACACTACAGAAAATTTGTGAACGTTGTATATAAAAATGTGGGTTATCCATAAGAGATAGACATATACCATCACGGACTTTTCTGTAGACCTTATCAATGTGTACAATACTTAGTACATTATCTTGATAAAATTCGTAGGGTTCAGCCTGCGTTTGCAATGTAAGCGGAAAAAATGTAATTATTTACGACATCACATTAGAAACCTCAAAAATAACAGTACTTCTCCACTATTTAATGGATGTTATTATACACATAAACCTTCCTCTTGAATCACTCTATCTATTAAAAAAAATCGCATCAAAATCCGTTGCGTAGTTTCAAAGATTTAAGCATACAAAGGGACATAGGGACAGAGAAAGCGACTTTGTTTTATACTATGTAGTGATAACGGGTTTTCGTACTTTTAGGAAATGTGAGAATAATCATCATAGCAAATAAGCTTAACCATACCTTTATTTACATCCGGTGTAACTCGCTTTTCGACGTTTTCTGCAAAAGAGGGTAGTCGAGGACGCGATTTTTCACTTTCAACATTCTCATCTTTTGTTTCCTCTCTAAAATTATTAATAAGTTAAAAATTATTTATGATTCATAAAACTAAAATCAAACGTTACAGCTTAGATTGCATTCAAGTAATACTAAACATATTTATTTAAAAAATATCCTCGATAAATAAGAATTGAAGAAAAATTATTTTAAGTAGAAAATATTTTTATTCTATTAAATACAAAATTAACAATTTGTTAGTGTTTAAAACCTAGAAGGACCAAGTATTCTGTCAGCAATACATTTGGTTATTTTTTGGTTTATTGTATTATTTATTTTCTCATCTGCACTGTGTTTTTTGAATGTTGTTTTCTATCAGTGTATGTATTTCCTTACTTAATTAAAATTAGGGTTAGGATCGCGTAAAAAAATGAGCCTTACACTGGGAACAACTGTGCAAGATCCCTCGGTAGACATATAGCCATATAGTGAGGTGGTGGAATGTCAGGTGCAGACAAAACAACTTGTCCGCAACTATTCCGTCCGTCCCTCGCCCGTTCTGCCTCCGCTTGACACAATGGCCGCCAGTCTTCTTCTACCATACTGTAATAACAACGACGGTCAAGCAAAACACACTCTATTATAGATTGATTTATGAAAAAATCTGGAAATAAATCAAACCTGACACAGAACGCGAGCAACACTTACTTTACTCAGATTTTTCATTTCGTTGAATTCTGATATTACATAAGTGTTGCAACTAAAAAAATTTTCCACCGAAAAAGGGAAAAATTTGACCAATTTGAGGGCAATAAAAAATGAAATGCTAGGTAATTTTATGTCTTGCCTACCTTTCGTTTCTCCTTAAAGGGATTTTACATATCCTACCTGATTAATACATACCAACATGGATTTTTTTTTATTCACCCATTCTGGGCAGGCAAAGAGAACTATGCCCATACAGCAAAGTCTTCAGAAGATTTTTTATTGATATGGATAAGGAACCGCCATTGCAACTTGTTCCAACTGTCAAGTTGTTGGAACTTTTTGCAATGTCAGGCTTTCAGCACTCGTAACGAAATATACTATGTTTTACAAATTTTTGTCGTGATAAAGTTTGAGTCAAGTCTTACCTGATCTTCGCCATCTTCTCTCTATAAGACTTGGACCGTTCCCTGACAGAGGAGTAGGGTTTATTCGGCTTTCGTCTATTAAAGTCGGGTAACAGCCACACCAATTCATCAATGTCGCTGGAGCTTGTAGCTGCACCTTCTGATACGTGAGGCCTGGTACGAAAATATAAATGGCAATATTATTCTTACCAACCGTAAAAAAATAATAAGTTCCATGTTAATGCTGTGGAGGTCAGGAATTAAATCTTTTTATGATACCTCACCCTGTATAAAAACGTACCGTCTATGTTTGTTCAATGACTGAATTGTGGCATATCCACTCATATCCTTCTGGCTCGGAGGAGAGCTGGCCACATCGGGGGCAGTGAAACCTAGTGAAGTTCAGAAAAAAACTAAATTTGCTGAATTTTTCGTAATTAATAATACACTATGAAACACATTTCTCAAGGCATCTTCAAATATATGACTACCAAGTGACACATATTTCTCAAGTAATTATCTTCTTTTTATAAATGCTAGTGAAAAAAAGTATAAAAAGAAATCCAGTGGCGCTACTTATCTGGTTTACTCTTGGTATAAAGGTAAATGAAAAGATGGATTGGACTTAGACTGGACTGGGCTTAAGACCCAGTAAACCACTAATGATTAAATGACCAAAAACACCAGAAATCCTCAGATTTCAGTCTTCTAGTAGGCGAGTAGGGGCCATCCAAGTAATACGTAAGCAGATTTACTGCAATTTATCCCCCCCCCCCCCTCCTCTTGTCAACTAAAGTTCTCAATGTTTGATTGATCAGGTGAGCCTCCTGTTCTATAAAAAAACATTATAATACAAAAACGTAAAAGGAATCCTCGATAATGCATCCGATACTGTTTACGTAATACTTGAAGGCCTCCTATGTGCTTAACATATGCCGTGGACTTTCTGGGTCTAAGGCTTTTTCGCTAGGTTTTCTCACTGTATTACTATAGTACTTCCTTTAAAGAAAGAAAGAAATATCTACTGTTTCCCAAGCCAAAACGCCAATACTGCTCTCGCCTTCAAACTTAGCTCCCGCCCCCCAAATAGTAACATTTTCCATCTCCTACTTTGGTTGGAAGTATTCCAAAGAAACGCGAGTAAGCCCGAAGTCAAAGTTCATTGATACTCGCCACCGGCTTTCAAACCGATAAAGAACTACAATATACTCACTAGAGGTAGAAATCCGTCGTTGAGTCTCTTGCAGTCGCGGCCTATGAGTGGTCGTCGTGCCTTTCATGCCATACAGACTTGACGAACTGGGTATAGGACTTAAAGTCAGCACACGATCCCTTTAAAACAAAAGAATAAGCTTAAAATATCAATCAGATATGTTGGAATAATTTAAAGGGCAGAATTTTTGTCTTCCTTCTCATATAATCCCATTAATTCAAGCAAATGGAAAAGAGAGACAAGACTGTAGCTAAGCTCTCTCAAACAAGAGTAGTGGTTTCTGGTTATACCTAAAGTATATTTATATACACACTAGCAGACTCGGCGTTGCTGTGGCTAAGGTTTTTGTTATATTATGTGAAAGGTAGATAGATAGCTTTGGTACGTTGGTACTTTTAACACAGCGCCGTCTGTTAGAATTGTATCAAATAATAAATATTTGCAATAAAATAAAATTGCGACTATAATCAAAGATCTAAGCTATCCTATCTCTTAAGAGATCTCTTCTTCTTCTTCTTGGGCCAGATTGCTCACGGTGTGCCAATTTAATTTAAAACCGGTTAAGTAGTTTAGAAGTCCATCGCGGACAAACATCGTGAAAGGAGATTTATATATATTAAGATATATATATTTTTCAAAATGAAATGAAAACAAAAAACGGATTTTCCTTATTAGTCTATTTTGCGAGGTATACATGTGATAAAGTAGAAATATTCAAATGTGGTAACTAGGTATCTCAATGTGGGATCTACTACTTAAAAACATTTCTGAACCATATCCTGCTCAATAATATTATTTTTTTACTAAAATTTCATTTCATTATTAATTCAAGGGACTAGGAATTAACGTCGCTAAAGCTAACTAAAGTGTCTAAGGCCGTAAATAAATAAAATCCACTGTATTAAAATATTCAGTCAAGGCCGACAACGTACTTGCGAGTCCTCTGCCAATGTGTCTATGGGCGGAGATATAACTCTCTCTCTCTCTAACTATCTCTTTATTAATGAAATACTTCTACACTTACGGAATTGCATATTTGCCCAAAAACGAGTCACAGCTGCTCACACCGCTCGTGCTACTCTCGCTCGTATTCCGAACTCTCCCTTCATGTTCCAGCGAGTTCATTCTCCCCAACAGCCTGTTCTCCATGTGCATCCTGCCACTGCGTTCGTACGTCGGACAATCCCTCAAAATGTCCACAGTACGGGACTCCGTTAGGGACCTCTCGTGGGAACAACCCTGGGTGGGAAGAGTTTGAGATTTCCTCTTGTCCGATTCGTAGCCCATTTTGTGATCGACCACGTCTCGTTCGTCGATGGAGGCTCCTAGAGTTCGATTGAGTCTGGTTTCTGAATAGCTCTCCGCCGTACTTTGGTCGGAGTGCTCGCTTAGGTCAATGTCGAAGTTTCGTTGGGGTGACGTCACGAAAAAGCCCTTTTCGCTCCGCTGGAGGTAATTCTCGTCAGCGATTACGGGGAATTGGTCATGACGCGTGTGACGCACGCAGAGCCATCCTGTGAATTCAAATGAATCCTAAAAGTTAGAACTTGGGTACTACGTCTTTTGTTTAGTTCAAGAACAGCCTATTATAGAAAGTACCTAGAATTAAGTTATGTCCAAAATTGTAATAATAAATATGTGTCTAAGCGCAAAACTCGAAAACGAAATTTTTGAAAGTAAACTTTGTGGAAGGATTTCATGTAGAGATAATTGCCCAAAAATCATTTTTTAATCCGTATATAGAGTAACAAAATATTCCATATGTCGGTAAGTAGCTACCAAAAAGTAGGTTAAGTATAAAAAATATATTAAAGCGAAATGTTAGAATAGTTCTGAATACTATGAATATAATAATTATTATAGCTGCGATGATAGGTTTAAATATAACTTCTGGTTGAAATCTCTTAATAATAAAGTAATAAGCGTGGCAAACTGTTAAAACATTTAGACAATAGAAAAAGTAGTCAAAAAACGAAATTATCAAAAATTGAAAAATTTTCTTTAATGTATTTAAATAACTTATTAACAGTAACTTACGTAAGTAGAGATTAAGAAGTCTGGTCAAATGGAGTTACAAGAGAATCGCTGACACAAACTTTTTAAGGAAAAAATTTACCTAATTCCGAAAGCATGTTAGCACCATCATATGTACTGCCAATAAGTCCCAAAACGTAGAATGCGGTCGCACGGACTGAATATACAGGGCAGTATTTCGCTAATTGTACCACATGTACGGGCACAGAATCTTCTAGAAGATTATTAGTGAGGCCCATTAGAACTTGTAGGCCGTGAGGTGTGATAGCAGCGTTGCCCACTGCCCATAGAGACGCTTTCAAATCCATCACTTCTTGCTCGTTTGAGCAGTTTTTGCGCTGTAGAGTCTGAAAGAATTGAATGTATATAGAAGTATTTACATAATACGCTTTTTCATTACATGTCGGAGAAATTGCGTTGCTGTCAGATGTCATTGTCAAGAATCACAGAGATAGATAGTAAATTAGGTCAATGCCGTTAATACTATGAATTTGACGTTGATAAATTACAAGTTCTATAACATTTAACTGACAGTGGGAGCTGACAGTTACGCCGTTTCTCTGACATATATCAGATAAAGCATTTGAAACAGTATAACAGCGTAATCGTGCATAATTAATATGATTAAATAATGAAATTAGAAAATTACATTTCACGTAAATGGATATCACAAAATTAAGTTTAATTTATTTATTTATAAAAAAAAACAATAAAAAAAAACCAAACAGTCTTAGAGTATTAACGTGTTATCGACGACCGTGCTAATAAAATATTTTTAAAAACTATACCTTATAATGCGAAGGTAATGCAGTGGCCAACAACGGTCGGGCAAAGGGTGGAGCCGCAACACAAGCGGAGGCAGAAGCGGGCGCGGCGAGCATAGCGAGAGCGGCGAGTATATGCGGTGGCGGACGAGCGGAACGACGAGTCCCGCGCGATCTACGTATACCCTCGCTTAATGTTAACGCTTCGTGTACTTCGGCCTCCACTAGGCGTACATACCTAAAAACACGACATTTTTTGTCCTTATTACTTTGTAATTAAATAAATGAGACAAAACACCTCTCGAGAGTATATTAATATATTGATAAATAAAGGTACTACAGCTACAGATTGCAGCAATACATATGATAATAAAGCAACATTAAAAGTTAACAGTGCATCACAAGCTTTTAAGCTCTGCTTCAAGATTTCTTTATCTACTTCGTGATCTCTTTTTCTAATAGACAAGTAGGTGATCAGCCTTCTGTGGACCCCAGCGTGAACTTTTTGGGTCTAATACTTTTCATCTGAAGCCACTAGCTAACATTGGCCAAAAACATTTCAATAGACATATCAAATATATATGTCGATTTACTTGAGAATATATTTAAATGTTTATCAATTGACCGTTGATTTTTGATAGTGAATCATTACTTGACGAATAAAAGTACGAATATTGTTACGACCAATGCTGTTTTGACTTTGGACAGTGCCTTCAGGGAAGGCAGGACAATACTAATTGAGTCCAATGGAGCATTGTGATGTTGACAGGTTAGACCGAGTTGAGTCTAGGAGATTTTGATTAAATCTGTGCGCTAAACCCGCTATACTTCATAATTTAGGCTAAAGTGTAATTTGTAGTGTTAGAAATCAATCTAAATTAAATATAGTACGATAATTCGTCATTTGTCCAAGCGCTTTACCCACGCCCACCAAATCCGCTAATGACGATGCCCATATCGATATTTCTTCGACATACATAATTATAGACATCTCACCTGTAATTATAAGACTTATCCCAATAATTGAGATGTTTGTGTATGAACGCCACGGCGTGGTCGTGGGGGGCGTGTCTCGCGGCGGCCATGTGCACGCCCAGCCAGAGCAAGTAGGCGTGGTCGCCGCCGGGACCCGATTCCGCGCATCTGGCTTCCCCGTCTCGATCCAATTGACAGTTTTCACCCAATTTGTCTCGTAATGACATAAGCTTTTCTTGATAAATCTGTTGAACGTTACCTCATTTATATTTGATAAGACTGGTGTTACGTCATAAAGGTCAATTTTTTTTCACAGAACCCGCTTTTATTCAGAAGCTTTCTGTCTATGCCCTAGAGCGAGGATTCCCAACATATTTTGTGCCATGCCCTGCTTAAGTCTTTATAAATAATTCATAATATAAAAAAATTAATAGTTAAAAAAGCAAGTAAATTTTCAAAACATAATAAAAAATAGAAAATAAAATTCCAAATATTTTTACAAATGTTCGAATAGCCCCCATGTTGGGAAACGCTAGCCTAAAGATATTAAGACTATGATCATCAAATAACTAATACGGTTTTGTCAAACCTGAATGATGAAACTAAAATTAGCACTGTAACCATGGTTACCAATCTTTTATATGAAACTGCGTAACTATGGTAACAAACACACCATCCACATCTAATAAGAAAAAAAAAATACAATTTATAACGAGACAATTTTTGTTACATTCTTAAATAAAAATTTCATATAAAAAATAAACTTCTTCAAAAATCCTTTTAAGTATTTAAAATTCTACTTACAGGAACTGTATACGCTTCCTCCAATATAGCGAGGGCATTTTTAACAACCACCTTCGACTCGTCCTTAATCTGCCCAACCAACATCTGAAGCACCCACGTATCCATATCGACGCCTTCGAACTCCTCATCACGCGAATACATATCTTGGAGCAAATTCTTTTTCAACTTCGTCTTCTTGCGGATCAGATCGCGAGACTTTCTCGAGGCACGTATGAGGACGTTTAAAAATTGTGTCGCGTACAACCTTGATGCTTGGTTATTGCACGTCAAAGTTTTCGCTAGAATATCTCTCGGACTCGCGTCTAGCGTATAATCTAAACTGGATATAACCAGTTTGACGTAGCAACTATGATGTGTTTTTGTCGCTAAATCCAAGAGACTAAAACAATATATGTTTATATTAACGAAGAAACTTAAGTGGAAATGGGCGGGGCACATGGCAAGAGGAAAAAGGACGTAACTAAACTCGTGCTCGTACAATAAATGCAAGAGACCCAACCGATATATTTCCGGACGAATTCGACTTAGTTCAAGACAAGTCCGTAACAATTCATTAAAAGCCGGCAACGCAGTTGCGAGCCCTCTCGCAATTTAGTGTGTCTATGGGCGGCGATATCGCTTAACATCATCATCTTGGCCGTATGCTCTCTATTATATTAAAAACATCCCAATTCGAGACAATATCACTTAACGACGCGAACCATTTTTACTAAACAAATTCCTGTACGAATGACATTTGCTAACAATATGTCACGTGACCATTTCCATAAGGTCTCATGTTAAATTCCTAAATGGACGGTAGAATATGAACACATTTCGAACAAAAGCAAAGAGGTATAGTAGAACTTACTTCTCATACAATTTGGACATCTTGAACACACGTAAACCGGTATTGGAGTGACATAACTGGCCGATGAACAGAAAGTACATTTGGCACATAGTGTTACACATATGTTGGGGACTGAAGAGGCACTCGTGCGCCTTCTTCCCTGTTTGTATAGCTTCTATCTGTTGGCTTACGTCGTTGAACAACTCTTCTAGGAACTTTTGGGAATCCATCTAAAACAATATACATTCCAAAAATCCTGTCCGAATAAAGTATAGAAGAAAGTTGACAAAAGAAAAGAAAAGGTTCGTTAATAGATGTAGTATATGGCGTTACTAGTATTTAATTAATACGTTAGTAAGCCCTAACCCTCAAAATACACAAGTATAAATTTTTCAACTATCGTACTATAAGAGCACGGCCACACGATGCGGTAACTGTCTGACATTATCTATTATATTATAAGAGTTACTAGCTGACCCGTGAAACGTTGTTTTGCCATGTTTTTGTGCCAAAAAATTAACGTTTATAATTAACAAAAAAAAACATAAGGGATGATTGTAGAGGGGTGAAAATTTAGGGTTGCATGTATTTTTGTATGGTGTATTTTAAAAAAATAAAAACGAAAAATTTTGTCTAAAAAATAAATAAAAAAATTTAGGGGTGGACCGGACCACCCTTAACATTTAGGGGGATGAAAAATAGATGTTGTTCGATTCTCAGACCCAATACGCACACAAAATTTCATGAGAATCGGTCGAGCCGTTTCCGAGGAGTTCGGTTACTAACCCCGTGACACAAGAATTTTATATATTAGAGATGAATGAACATGCCGCTTTGCATGCTGTTAACCTTCTCTCTACGAACGAGTGTTAGAAGCGCACGTAGACTCCATGAACTGAAGCCACAAGGCCAATTTACTTCAAAAATATATAAACCAATATAATCTAGTTAACTCAATTTAAATACATACTAAATGTTTTATCTCAGTCTGACCTGTTACTGTAGGAATATAGGGTTTCCATATTAGAACAGATAGAGGTTATTTGCAGTTAAACCTAAATGAAAAACAAATACACTTACATCATTATGCCTTAAAAGATGCCTTATCAGTTGACAGCCGGCTCGAGTGGCTGAATGTCCGTTGCAGTTGGTTGACAAGTCTGTATGTGAGTATTTGTTGGAGGACGGCTTCAAATAGTTTATGATACGACCCGCCCACGCCTTGTGGCCACTGTCGTTTAGATTCAGTATAATTGTGTCCGACTCCTGTCAAAATTAAAAAATATCAGTCTGGTCTGCTGGAACTGTGATGACGCTGCAGAGGAACCAGGTCAAATACGATAAAAGGCAACATGTATGCTGCACCTTTAGAATTCTTTGGGTGATTGCTAGCGGACTTCAAAAACACTGTTTCAAAGGTTTAACATAATAAAATTATTGATAACATTGCGAACGTTTTTTCGTTTGAAAAAAAACAGCTATATATAAATTCCTAAAAGGTACACTAAATGTGGAAATATATTAAAATTTGTTCTGTTAATCTTAAATAATATATTAAGTATTTACAAGGAGTAATTGTTCTAATTTAAACACTATCGCTTTATATCAATACTGTACAAACATTATATGAACACATTTATACTTTTATTATTGATTGATTTTACAGTAATCAAAAGAAGATTGAGAAGGTAGAAGAATTTTTCTGCTGGGAACACAATTTTTTTATAGAATATGGGTACAACCGGCAAGAGGCTCATCTGATGTTAAGCGAGATCGCCTTTTACACTCTCAATGGCAGAGTGCGCGCGAGTGCGTGGCTGGCCTATTAAGAATTGATACACTCATTTATTTCCCTAAATAATATTTTCAAATCCTGTGAAAACTTTATCTAATGTCCATCTTTGCGGATGGCTCGCGATCGCGCGCCGGCCTTTTAGTCTTTTAAGTATTGGTACACTCTTTTTTTTTCCCTAAGTCAACTAATTTTTTCAAATGCTGTATAAACTTTATCTAAATTTACAGTCTTAATGACAGAGGGCTTGCGAGTCCGTTGCCGCCCTTTTAATGATTAACTCAATTAATATTTTCAAATCCAATGTAAACTTTATCTACTGTCACACTCTCAATGCCAGAGGGCTCGCAAGTGCGTTGCCGACCTTTTAATTGGGTACGCTCTATTTTTGAGTCCTAAGTCGACTAATATTTTCAAATCATATGTTCTTTGTTTGCCTAGTCAATACTACATGGCATTACTTTATATAAAAACCATATAACCCCAGATAGTGATACCATAAACGTATTTAAAATGCCAAAATATTTTCTGCATAATGACGTAAAATTAAAAAAGCTAATTACTATAGAATTAACTAATATTCAACTCACCTTCAAAACCGTCCGTATAACCTCCCAATTCCACGTATTCCCATCCTTATTCTGCATAACAAGCGATGACCTAATCAAATTATCACTATCCCTTTCGAACAGGCTAAAAAACTTAGCCGATTTAGTCACTTTACTCACTGCGGCACTAGTCCGAGAACTAACACTTTTACTCTTCACTAACGCACTAACATTCCTGGACGCCACATCCGGTCTAGATCCAACACTATGCCGCTTCGGTTCACCTTCATCCGAGTCGTTCAGAAATTCCATACTATCCTTCTCGGCATATCTGGGCTTCATACTGGCGTTGTTCTTCTCTTTTCTACTCTTGGATACATCTATTTTCGGTCTATATGCTCCGCTGCAGTACTTGATGATGTGGTCTAGGAAGAGACTGTTGCTGGCAGGTCGGGCTTCTAGCATAGAATGCAGCCTTTGCAACGCTGCGACCGCTGCTAATGCTTGAGGTTTTCCAGCTGAAGCCTGTGATACCAGTGAGGGAAGTGCTGGTGTTATGTTGCATATTTGAGGCGGTATCAAGATGTGGACTAAGTGTAATAGTTGACCTAATAATACAGTCGCCCGGACCGAGATAAATGTATCACTTGTCACAATTACTTCAGCTAAACCGTCCAAGAGACCAGCCTGAAAGTATTAAATAAATTTATAGATCTTTTGTAGTAATAGTGTGAGACTATATTTACACACAAAGAAAAGCACAAACTTTATCGTAGAAGAGTTGAGTTGATATTTTTTTACACATTATGGTTTTGTCTAACAAGTCTCAAAAATCGACAGTAATCTTGTGTTAAAATTTACTTTACTTTTTACTCTTTTACTCGTCATTACTTTTTTTTTTTAATTTTAGTCGTAATTACGAATTATATAACTGCCCGTACCCTTACGTACACTAACATGTGGTGCACGTAAAAAAAACGTAATAGGACAAGTTTACAATTACAGCGCGATGATGTGGAATAGGGAATACTTATTTTATTTTAGCTATCAATTAGAATTAGATTTATATATAAGGCGCTATTTATTCTTGCTTTTTTTAAATTTGCTATATTCTTGCCGCGATAAAACAGCTCAAAATATTTTTGACACATCTTAAAATTCTAATCTAGGTTTAGTGTTAAGATTGCAAATTTTAATGCCTAAAAAATGGCCGTAGGCATTTTAATATACAATTTATGAAATTTAAATAATTGGGAGGGAAAAAAGTTACAAGCTTCTTCTTGGTGGCATAAGAAACATCTCCTAAAATATTTACCTCTAGAAAGCACTGAAGCAAAAGGGCAAGATGAATTTCAATTATATCGGGTCCAGTTGCGCCCAAATGAGGGAGAATTGATACCCCTTCGGCCGCTACAAAGTCTTCGTTTAGACGCCACGAGTCCTGAAAAATATTTTTTTATAAATTCCTTTGTATCTAATATTACAAAAATAAAATCAAGGTATTTATCTAAAGGCATATAAAAAAAATCAAAGCCTTTTTTGGTATGGTCACAGAAAATTCCTAAAAAAAAAAACATTAATTTGTTTAGAAAAATCTTAGTACAAAATAAACTGTTATAAAAAATATATACATATATATATATACATACATATATACTTTAAACAAGATACACCACGAAAATATCAATAGAAAGCCTGGTATAGAATTTAATTTGCAATACCAATGATAATTTACAAATTTTCAATTATTTTTATTTAATAAATAAAGATAAATGTTAACATAAAAGAAGGTACATATTTTAGTGTGTGAGTTAATTTAGCCTCACTCAATATATTGGCTGTGGACAATCGGGCAATGGTTTTGACCATAAAACTGAGGCTATTGAGGATATATAGATACAATATATAAGTATTAGATATGATCTTAAAACAGTTATTCGTCTGTTGTGATATTCACCTGAAAATCTGACGGATCCACAGCATCCAAGGCAACGGAAATCTCATCAGTCCACTCAGGCTGACGCAATCCCACTAATTCATACAGCAGATCTAGGATGGCTTTCTAGAAGTAACATTAGGTAAGAATGAGACATTTCCAATAGATTAAAAAGCGGTTTTAAATTTCACAGAGTAACAAATTTTTCATTTGTTTCGAAGCGAGTTTGGCAGACGACAACTAGGCGGGAATGTAAAACAAAAGATTGTACGCCGCATTCTGATTGGCCAACGGCATCGAGTATACGTTGATGCGCGACGTAATACGTCATGTCCGTTTGACCAATCAACGCGACGTTTCGTCTCGCGTCTTTAGTTTTACATTCCCAATCCCTGGTAGCTTATGGCGTTTAGTAACTCATTATGTTGATTTTTTCTTGTATTCTACATAATATGTCGTAAATATTTCAATAGTGGGGAAATGAGCCAGATACTCATCTGATGTTAAGAGATCCCATAGACAATGCCAGAGGCCTCGCGAGTGCGTTGTCGGCTTTTTAAGAATTGGTATGCTCTCTTCTTGACCCTAAGTCGAAATTAGTTAAAATCTAAAACAAGTTTTGTTTACATAGTAACTTCATTAGCATAATTAATTTGGACCTAATTTCTCTAAAAATAGAAATACATTATTAAACCCTTTGAATACTCACTCGGACCTCTAACCGTGGTAGATAGAGAGCTGCGACCAATGCCTTCAAGCCTCCGGCTGCTTGCGGATGACAAAAATGCAAGAGCCCCGGCCAACTTCGCAAAACGCATAATAACGCTAGCCGACTGCATGTAAAACGCATTTCGCGTTCATCTCTGTAATAAATAATAATTACATATATGTCAGAAATGCTCGGATTATTAGGAAATGTTCTGATCGAGTCAATTGACCTTTGATGTTTTTGCATATTGACTGTTACATATATATACATATTATATAAATATATTCAAAGTTAAAATATTTATCAATGACTGGTATTATTTTATTTATACTTGATTAATACGAAGACAACAGCTTAATATAAATAACGTGTCACGTTATTTGTCCGCGATGGACTCCTAAACTACTGAACCGATATCAATCAAATTTGCACACCATGTGGAGTTTGATCTAACTTAAAAGATAGGAAAGCTTACATCTTTATGTACCCACAATATTATTTTACTGCAAATATTTGTTTATTATTTGATACAATTCTAACAGATGGCGCTGTGTTAAAAGTACCAACTTTTCACATAAGCGACCTACATTTCACATAAGTTTTACCGTTTCCCTTGAATAGTTTACTACTATGTAATATAACAAAAACCTTAGCCACAGCCACGCATGGCCGAGTCTGCTAGTAGCTTTGTATAAGAGATATCACCTCTCCATTCTAAATGAAAGCTAAAAGAAAACTCACCTGCTAGTATCATTCCCAGCCGGTCTAAAATGGAAGTCGCAGTACGGAGAATTAAGGCAAGTCAAATCGACTCTCGCATTATTTCTTGAATTTGGATCATTTAGTATATGTAATAATACTCCACAGAGTGCTTCAGCCATTCGTGGTGTCGCACATTCGGCCAAATGTCTTGTTACTGCCGTCACACCACCACAGGATATAAATAGATCCGGATTTAATACACCTAAAAAAAACACATATACATATAATATATTATATTAACATAATTATTTAAAAAGTCTTATATTTACATTACAAATTTAACTTTAATGAATCTTTTTATCGACACTAGCACACAACAAAAAGTGTTCGTTCCGCACGTATGTGTCCGCAACTCGGAAGTATGCTTAACTATTATATAATTTGGAATCGTAAAACGTTAAATGTATTTCTATTTAAAGAAAAACACTTTTTTACGGATTATAGTTATGTATTATTGTATTTAAACTTATAATTATTTAGACATAATTTTAAATTTAAACCGACGTTTCGCGTGCTTTACAGCGTGCGTGGCCACGATGACTGAAGACAAAGGTGTTAAATGTCAAAAAGTATTACAGCTGTAGAAAATGTTGTGTTATCTGTATTTATTTCCCCGGAGTTGGTATCGACTAATATACTATAATCCGTAAAAAAGTGTTTTTCTTTAAATGTGTAAAAGTTATGTTAATAAAAGACAATACTATGTATTTCTATTTTTAAATTGGCGGCAATTTTACTACAGGTTTAGGATATCATGAGAATCGATCTTAAACAATTTTGACGAGTAATTGTCATTTGTTATAAAATTGTGTTTATTATTGTTGTATATATGTATATAAATCTTCTGTATGTGTTTAGTAAAACTTTACCAAAATGGCTGGCCAAAGTTTTACTAATTAAGATATATTTTGTATTCAGATGATGTTTTTCTTGATTTAATTTTAACAGTGATTTACCAAATTTTTTTTATTTACTATCAACAGAGATATATAAAAATATATAATTAACTCACATATTTCAGCAAGTGTAGCAATTGCGGGTCTTGACAATCTATCACCGGAGCCATCGCCCGCGCTGCCCGCGCGAGCAACAGAAGCAAGACACCGAAGAAGCCCTTCGTCGATATGAGCCGCTCGATATCGCTTCATAGACTGATCTATTCCCCCAACCACTGCGATAACTCTTCGAACCACTCGCAGTGCTTGAGCGCGTTCCTCTTCATTGCGAAGCATTAGGTCCATAGATCTATAGAAATAGATAGAGATTAAGAAATTGAGGTATAAATTCATTTAAATTTGTTTAAACTCAAAATAACTTTATTCATATAAGTAAACTAGCTGACCCGGCAAACGTTGTTTTGCCATGTATATTATTTGTAAGAAACATTTTTTACGTCAATAAAAATAATTATTATAAGTGTTCAAAAGAATGATTTATGTAGGGTAATAAATTAATATTTATTAATGTAGAGAATATATTTTAAATTGCAATTCTTGCCAGTTATCTAAATATCAAAAATAAAGAATCAAAGAAATCAAATTAAAATAGGGGGTTGGGCTGTATCATAAAAAAATATCTAAAATTGAAAAAAATAATTTCGGGGTGGATTACCCTTAACATTTAGGGGGATGAAAAAAAAGATGTTGTCCGATTTTCAGACCTACCCAATATGCACACAAAATTTCATGAGAATCGGGAAAGCCGTTTCGGAGGAGTTTAACCACAAACACCGCGACACGAGAATTTTATATATAAGATTTATCTCATGAGACCAGTTTTTAGAACCAAACACATAGTCAGCCCACAAACATAAACTTTCAATACTTCCTCTGTCTGACATTTTTATTTCACTTCTCAACCGCTTATGAACTGACGTTTTATCATAAAATTAATTAGGTTATATAAAAACAAATGAAATTTATTAAATAAAAAAAAACAATCGACTTTAACCTTTTCTATTTAAACAGTAAAAAAATAATCATTTGGAGTCTGTAGAAGTTACAGTTTGGAAACATAAATTTAACATTCTCACACCCACCCCCGCAATCCCTGTTGGAAATAGAATTTCGTAAAATCCTATTTGAGATGATTTCTGCATGACAAATAAAAGATTACTACCAAATTTAAAGTCTATAGAGGTTACAGTTTGGAAATAGAAATTTCACATTTTAACACCCACTACCGCAATATTTTTCGGTGGTGGGTTGTTGTAAAATCCGCTGTTAAATCATTTCTGCATCACATACAGACGACTCTAGCTAAATTTGGAGTCTGTAGGAGCTACGGCTTAAAAAATAAAAAAAAATGAGAGTGGGTGTGCAGGGGTGCGTGGGAGTTGGTGGGTGGATGCGTGGAAGTTTGTAAGTAGATTCTTAGCTGAATTTAAAAGAATATTATCCGTTTAGTAAACTCCGTTGAAATCCATGAAAACAAAAGAATCAAGAGAAAACGCTTGCAATTACCGGGATAAGTGTTCATAAAAGTAAAACAGCAATAAAAAAATGAAGGAACGTTAAAATTCGTAAAAAATAAATAGCCATAAAACCATCTAGGAAAAATTTCGCATCGAATGGTGGTAGTTTCCTGTCGATACGATCAGTGGTTTAGGCGTGATTGAGCCTCAAACGAAGACCATTTTCATTATATATATATATATATACATATATATATATATATATGTATATATATATATATAGATAAGTGCACTTATGAACATCAGAAAATTAATTGTAAATTTACATTTACTACCAATTCTCAAGTCAAGGGCGTAGAGCTGGCAAGAAAGTTTCCGCCACTCTTATGTATTGCTAATTTTTGAGCATAAAAATTGATTGAACTGAAGCAAATCAATCCCCAGGATAAGGATCATTTAAATATTCGCCTAATTTATAAAAAGCTTTATTTATTAATTTACATTTGTTAAATGTAGTGAGTATGTCTTGCAAGAATTCATTTATACTTGTGTTAGTATAAGGTATGTTAAATTTCAGACCAAATCTAAAAAATGGAAGTAATATACAGAGTGTAGCATTTATAAAATCTTTTTTAGTTTATTTTTTTACTTATTTATAGGAATCACAATCTTGCCTTAACACTTGGCTTTAGATTAACAATGCAAATCTAATCAAAATAGACACACAAAATGAAAACAAGCTAAAGAATATTTATAAAATGTACTGGTTATTATAGGCACAAACAGAATTTTCAGTTCATTCAACCGTTAAAATATAGGTCTAATTACCGATGGAATTTGTTAATGTAAGATAGTAAGTAATAGATGCACTAATTAGAAGGTTAGTTCAATTGGTGGATATACTTTCCATTATCAAAGTTCCAAGCATTATATTATGACACTTACATGCATATGAAATGTAAAAAATATTAAATCATAAAAATATTTACCTTATTATGAGGTATGGCAGTTTCAGAGTATTAAATGTTGCAACATCGCTGTCATTTTGAATCAGATATCTTAGCACTCTTAAGGCTGTTGCCCTCATAAGCATGGACTCGTCCACTAAACTGACCCGAATACTAAAAATAAAATTAATTATAATTAAAGTATATTCACATTAATTTTAATTTTCATAATATACAGTTTCATTATGTTTTCAAAATTTAAGTAAAGCAAATAAGTACTCAAATATTATTTGTACTTATTTATTTAATTTATCCTTCTACATAGTTGGTGGACCCAGTTTCCACACTTACGACTTATATTTGGTCTGTTGTGCATAGTCTATAAACTATTTAATTTTTTGATATAGTCTAGGGACTGAATAAACTTCACCATGAAGCCCAAATAAAAACAAAATCTCTGATAAAGTCTGGTAATCTGTCAGTAAGTTACGACCAAAAACTAAATCCACTCATCTATGGATAATAACAGTATGGGTAGGGTTAGATCTAAGCAAATTAATTTATAAATTCACAAAAATACTGAATTATTTAATTATATATATAAATATATATTAGATTATCCAGCCTTAAGATTTTCATCTTTTAGAGGCAAAATCCTACCACAGATACATTTTATTGTATTTAATAACATTTTTATCTAAAATTTTACACTGAAATAAAGATAACTTTACAGAAATATGTTTTTATATCCTCTTATTAAATAGATTAAGACATAATTTTAGAAATATGAGGTAATTCAATATTTCTTCAACATATGCTGCAAGTTAAATCCCAGCTAGTTATGTCATTCAAATGAATACTTTGTGTTGTACAGGATATTTTTTAAATTCATATTCTTGAATTATAGGATGCCATATGACTGAGATCTTTAAAAAGAAAGTCAATAAAACAAATAACTTACCATGTCATTAACTCATCAGTTGTAAACCCTAAATTATTTCTATTTTCTTTGCATAAATGAACTAATGCAGTGAGATATGAGACTCGAATACTTTCAGAGCTACATTTTTGAGTAGTCCGCAAACCTGACCTAAATTCTGTAGGAACACTCTTGGTAGTAGGTGAAGGGTCCTGGTGTTTTTTTAAATATAGACCTTGAATGATATCAATAATATTTTCTTCAGGTGTTTTATTTTTAGTGTCTAACCTAAATGAATCACCACCAGGTTTGCCTGAAAATTATTGATTAAAGTTTACACTAAATAACAATAAAAAAATTTGAAAGAAACTACTTATAAAAACTATATTTATCGACTTTGCAGATATAAAAAGAGGTTGTTATGAAATATTAAAATAAGCGAATATTTACCTTTTCTTCGACTGAGTCTATTTTCAAACGTAGCCATCATAACATTTTTCACGGCATATTTTTTAAACTCAGTAACTGTTGAATTACTTTTTAATAAATGTAGATTGAATTTTCTTAAAACATTTATTAAATGCACCACTACCTAAGTAATAAAAACATAGTTTAATTTCAAAATACTAGTTAATTTATTTTTTGAAGAACGTAGGTATCATGCGACGCATTGTAGCTTGTCAGAGTCAGTTGTCAAAATTCATTCAAAAAATTAAGTTGTCGTCTGTCGACGATCTGCGCGTTTGACATACGAGCCAAATGAAAATAATGAATATTTATACAAAGCCTGCCTCAAGACCGTGTGTATGTCGCAGCCAACTAGCTTAATCAGCCATTCAAGTAAAATTTTAGTCTTTTAACGAAACAGCGCCCTGAAAGATATTCATTCGCCGTAGCGTTTGTTACATTTAATAAACTGGCTGGCTAATGCTTACGCCACGTAACCCTGTAACAGAAATAAAAAATAGCGCGGGCCGCGGGCGTACAAAGTGCACATGTGAGAAGTGAATCTTCTTTGGCAAGCTAATTTTTAATTCCGGTTCATATTTATGCAAATCTAAAACTTTTGATTTCTAATATTACTGTCGAATATTACTACTGTATTTATACATTTAACTCAATGTTTACACACTGTAGACGTGCTATTGATAATGTAAATAAATTAAAAATCTGTGTTTACTTCAGAAGACATTGTGCGATAGAATTGACATCTAAAGTTCTGATGTGAAACTACCTAAATGTGTAACCTAACAAAACGGTTACAAAAACAATGGGCAATAGTGAAAAAAAAATTGATCTCCCTTACTCCTTTTATCAATCTTCCTCACTACAGCTCTCTCTCACTTCTCGCTCCATGTGTAATACGACGTTCGCTTGCTCCCTACTCTCGCTCTATGGATATTTGCTCCATGCTACGTTTGACCTTTCTCACTTTCTCTCTCTCTTTCAATCGGTCTCAATCACTCTCTTTTCTTCGACAAAGCTGCTTTTTTTAATAAAACAAGGGGCAAACGGGTAGGACGCTCACCTGATGTTAATGCTGTATTCGTGTCGCTGTGTATTATTATTGTGTTTCATCCGTAATTTTTTTCCCGTATGCGCCTAGACTCACACTTTTTTCAATTAAAAAGATGTGAACGAAAAAATATTTCTTCAAAAATTATGTCCCTTGAGTTAGGCCAGTTGAATTTTGATTATTATTATCACAACATTTTTTAATTGCACCTATTTATTTTTTGCTGACGCTATATTGACATTTTGAAGAGTTTTGCTAGGTGGCAGAAAGTAGAACTAAATTTAAATTAACAAGGAAGTCCCCTGATTTAAGATATGTACCTCAGTGTATACAAAAAGTCGAAAACTAAATTTGTATGAACGTTGGTCGAGTTTGTCATTTTCCTACAAATTAAGTAGTAACGTACCCTACTTGTGAGGGCATCATGACTAAACCCCTATAAGAGACTACTGTACAAGCCGTCGGAAATATCTGCGAACCTCGCTGGAATGCGCTTCCCCTGGCGCTTCCCCGCACCCCGCCCCGTTTTCGCCTATCCAGTACCGTTGCCAACGCAATCATGACGAAAACGACAGCGCTACCATGTCTGGTGTCGAGGCTTTTCTAGAATAGTTTCGCCACTTTCTCTTCCTCTCTACTTTTTCTTTGTATTATTTGTAAATTTGTAAATAATTTGAATTTTAAATAATGTAAATAATAAGTATTTGTAAATTTCAAGTAGGTACGAGTATCAATAAAAATAAGTACACAAATAAAATATTTTTTATTTTTACATCTTCAATTTTTGTGCTATCTCTCCAGTTTGTATGACGTCATTAAGCCAGGTTCGCAGATATTTCCGACGACTTGTAAAACTAAAATTATGAAATTTTTCAATTTGTTGAAAGTAATGTAAGCGTTATAAGTTTAAATGATGATAAAGTAGTCGCTAGTGATTTTGGCATAAACACCACTATAGAATAATAAATAAATAAATAAAAAAAATCCTATAGGTCTCTTAAGTCATAGAGACTAATTTCATTATTACTTCATAACAAAGGTTATAGACCATTATTAAAAATGTCAACCTTAGTTTCAGGAATCCTAATAGAAACATGATTATATCCGTAAGTATAAAGAAAATTAAAAAAAAAATTTAAGAACTGTCCACAGAAACAAAGAAACTTCTTTAACTTACTTTTAGGTAAAAAATTTTTGGTCACAGATAACGGTAAAGTACATTTACTTTTAATCTTTCGATCTTCTACAATCTCTGCAGTCTGCCTCTAGTGAAGTCAAGAGTATACAGTGTATGTGCTAATTAAATGTACGATTTTATTTTACGGATTTTTCAAATAGTTTGTCGAAATGTATGATCCCGCTAGTGATGGCGTTGATCTAAAATCTTGCCGAATATGTTTAACAACGAAAAAACCGTTGTGTCCACTATTTAAATACAAATTATCAGGAAATTATGCTGAAATGTTGACGGCAATTGCTAATGTCAAAGTAAGTTTCTCTGATTGATACCTACCTAATTTATTAATATTTTCAGCTTTATTTTTTATAAATATTTATTATTTGTATGTTTCCCATATTATCTTTAATGAACGCTACCATGATATACAATAATTCCCCGTATCGTAATAGATATCGCATTGTATCCTACATTCTACTAGATGGAACTTTAAAAGTTATTACTTTGTGTATGTTGATTGAAATTAACTTAAATATGAGTAATAAAATTATGTGTAGTATTGGATTTTAGTTAATAAGTGTAATAACTCATTTTAGGTATTACCAACTGATGGCCTTCCTGAAAAAATATGTCTTAAATGTTGCACCACTTTGGAAAAAGCATATCTTCTTAAAACTGTTGCGGAAAGGTACACATAAAAGAATTTGTTATTTTAAAAAGCTATAATTACAATAAAAAACTAAATGTATTTATTTTTAGGTCTGATAGGAAGATGAGAAAAATTATCCAAAGTTTAAAACCAACTGCAAACACAAAGAAAATAGCATTTAATTCCCTTACTGATATCAAAGATGAGATTGGACCACTTGTTAAATCAGAGCCAGGAATGGATGTGGAAATAGATGTCCTTGCACCAAATTGTGTTCCTAATTCAGAACCGGTTGATGGTAAAGATATTATAATAGCAAACACAGTGATAAGGAAGGTTGAAAATGATAAAAAATTCAAAATAGAAAATACAGATTTTGATGTAAGTATTTTTGAAAAAGAGCTCCATAATTTAAATTATGTATCAATTTATTAGTTGCATATATACTACAACAAAAAACACAGTTCATAAAAATAACCTCTTTCTTTAATATGACATTTGGCTAAACTTAAGTTGCAATTATAGGTAATATAAATATGTAACAGAAATAAAAATTATAATTATAAAAAAAGGCGTAATATTAAATATATGTATAAAACTTGTAATTTTTTAACAGTATTGTATTTACAACAATGTTAGTTTACCAAACTTACTTTATCAGTTATAGAATAAGATTGTTTCATTTGTTTCAGAATGATTTCTTCTCAAATTATGGTATTGATAATGATGACGATGATGATTATTTACCACCTTTAGAAAAATCAAAAAGCAAATTTAAGAAACCAAAGTTATGTGATATAAAAGTATTTAATACTAAAGGCAAAAAAACAATTATAAGGAAAGTCAAAGTGGTTAAACAAGTGAAAAATACACATATTGATGGTGACAACAAACGAACTACAACAATTACATGTTGTGAGTATCATCATTAACTTAATTAAAACCATTATAAAATATTAGTTTATCTATTCTAAATATGTAGTTAATTTTTTTATGTTTCCAGTCTTTTGATGATACAATCAATCAATGGGACATCTATATTTTTATGAGAATATTCGGATTTAAAACATTTAGAATCTAATAAACATAATTTAAACTCTTGTACTTTAAAACAAAAACTCAGCAACTATATTAAGGGCCTGTTTCACAGTGTAAAAGTTCCAAATAAGATACTTGGAAATTCATGACGAATAGCCCTATCTGAAAGTCGTGAAGTGCAAAAATTGTTTTTATCCTACCATTAAGTAATAAATAGTTAATTTGGAACTTATTCGGACATTGTGAAACAGACCCTTAAATTATTATTTACATACGTACTTAAGAATTAATTAAATTTTCAGTTCCAATTCTCAAAAATGGTGCAACAGGTCCACCAATACTATTGAAGAGACCAAAAGATGCAACAATTGTTAAACCAAACTCGAATACAGATAAACAAAGAATTGCTCGTGTTTCAAGAGATGCAACTCCTGGAAAACAACGGGAAAAAATGGTGTGCCCTGTTTGTGGCATTTTAACGTTTACATTAGGAAATCATATGTTAACACATGAAGGTAAACATTTTTTTAAATTATTTACTTACCCAGTACACAAGTAAGTAGTCAAAGGTAGGATTTATAGATAGTGTTTTTCTATGTTATTGTTATATATTTAAGACTATTCTACATGTAAAATATATACTTTATATTTACTAGATTAGTATGTTGACAACTGAACACATTTGCTTAAAAGGTAATGAATATTTTATGATCTTAATTAGTTTTCATGTGACAGAAATCTATAAAAGCAAAACTATAAGTTTTATTTGAAGTTTTAAAAAAATACATCCCTTCTACAAACAACTTTTAATAATGATAGTACTGTAAAAACTATACTGTGGTAAGGGAGCGTTGCAAGTATTACGTAACGAATTTTTGGGGAGGGGGGGGGGGGGAACGTTACGATGAGGGGTGGGGATTGAATTATGTGTTATTGTTAGTATTATTTTATACACATAAATGGCATTTTTAGGTTTAATGAGTCACAGGTGGTAACAGAACGTTTTACTGAACGCTCCCTTACCAGGTCAAGTAATATTGTACATATTAGAGTGAAATTGTGGATTTAAGTTTTTTCTCTGTCTTACATTGCAACACCGACTATGAAAAAGTCATTAAATTTTGTGGATTAATATAGAAAATACTGTATATTAACTATAAATAAAAATAAAAAAAATCACGCTGCCTCTACCTACCTACCTCTTTAGGTCTTGGCCTCAGATTTCTGAATCTGTTCTTATGATGGTCATTTTTAAATCTCATAGGCAAGTGGGTGATTAGCCTCCAGTGCCTGACACACGTCGTCGACTTTTTGGGTTTAAGACATGTCGGTTTCCTCACGATGTTTTCCTTTACTGTTCGAGAAAATGTTAAATACGCACATAGAAAGAAATTCCATTGGTGCACAGCCGGGGATCCTACGACCTTAGGTATGAGAGTCGTACGCTGAAGCCACTTGGCCAACACTGTTTTGATTAACTATATAAAACGATATATAAAAAAACTACCTCTTTATCATAAGTATAGATTGTTTCTGGACAAAATTTTTTTGCTTTCAGAAAAAAAGAAATTCAACTGTACACAGTGTGATCGATCATTTTCACTTAAAGCAAACTTGGTTTCACATATTAAAAAGCATTCCGGTATCAAAGACCACATCTGTGAAGTGTGTGGAGCTGGCTTTTATACACAGAAATCTTTACTCAGGTAACCATATACACTGACGGACTTATAAACTGCATCAAAGTGAAAAACTAGACTTTGAAATAAATATTTTAAGTATGCAAACTTTCTACATAAATTTAAATTGAAACGTTTATATTGGTTCGTTAACTTTAACACAGCGTAGGGTCATATCCTTAAGTTTAAGTGTGTGTACTGGAAACGACTTTAAAACTTTTTTGAAGAAAAATAGAAATTAAAAGAAAATTTGGTTTAATAAAAAAATTGGTTTTTAACAATAGACACAAGCTTTATTTTTATTTATTTATTTATACTTCGTTGCAAAGAAACACAAATGACACAATACATAAAAATTACAAGGGATGCAACGGGCGGCCTTATCGCTAACAAGCGATCTCTTCCAGGCAACCCTAAGCAGGCTTTATGCAAGGGTTTTTTATGTTTTAATTAGGTGTATTACCACCACGTGCCCTTATGGATTCTAATCTATAATAATAGATTTGATTAGGGTTATTAAAACATATTGCGTAATATTGTCCCATTCCTCTGAAAGTTCTGTTCTTAGTTGTGCCACCGTAGGCACAGGATTTCTCGCATATACAACTCTTTTTAAATTGTTCCAAAGATGCTTAATGGGCCCTAAGATGGCCCTAAGATCCAGGCTGCGTGTTGGCCTATTCATTGTACGTATCCCAACCTCTTCGCAATATTATCGAACTTGTGCGGCCTGGCACTATCCTTAGCATTAAAGTAAATTTTCACCTAAAAATCCCATGTTAGGCTCCGCGTGATCTACTCAGATGTCTGTTATGTAGCAATGTCCAGTCAAACCCCCACTACTTTTTTGACGGACCATGTCTATGAACACAAGTTCTGTTCGCCCGTTCATTGATATGCCACACACATGATCCATGTCCTTTATCATATAAAATTTATTGCTTTTTACATTCGATGGGGTTACACCACCAACTTCCGCACCGGAATGTACTCAAAGTAGCTACGCAACTGGATGTACCAGAATATTAATATGGCAAAAGATGGGGCTAGTTTAAAAAAAATAAAATATGTTCTTTTCTATTCTAGACACAATTTGATTCACAAAGGAGAAAGGCCATACCAATGCGATTTGTGCTCTAAGAAGTTTATTGCGGTAAGTGATTCTATAGCCAATTGAAAATAATAAAACGGGTTGTGTGTTTAAGATTTTTTGGAATAATATTCCATTAAGGGTATAAAAATCGCTTTACCAATCCTAATTTTATACTTGGAAAATTGGAATGATAATGGGAAATAAAAAAGTTTCACTTTAATAATTAACAACATTTACATTTTACTCGGTGCCTTTCACTTTATCCCTACTCCGCGGCAGACCGTCACGCGACATGCAACACAAAGACGAAAAAGTTTGAGACGATGTAATAGAAGTCTCACTTTAAAATGTATTTAGTGTGAAAAACAGGTTACATAACAAACATATGTCGGAACTGTATTTCAGGCTTGAGACTTCTCAGTATTGTGTAACAGTATCGAGTATTAATTACCATTATTTGAAAATGAAACAAATTAATTTATGATAATGTAACTTTATTTGTTTATTAACTAAGTTTAATCGATTAAACTATTAACCTAAAAACTAAGATTAATAGATTATCTTATTTTTTCCAGCGATGTGACTTAACCCGCCATTTACGTATACACGCGGGCTATAAGCCCTACAAATGTAACACTTGCACAATGTCATTCAACGCAAAGCATCAATTGCAGAATCATGAGCGGATGCACACCGGCGAACGACCTTATAGTTGCGAGGTAATTAATTTTACAACTGATTATTTATGTACTTATTTGCTGTATGTATATAGGTCTAAACGCTGAATGCAGACGACTGATTTTGACCGACCGAGTGAGTTTTTAATAGACTTTGTAAGGAACATTTATTTGATATAACTTAGTCTATAGCATTGTCTATGCTTCTATGAAAGAAATTCGAACACGTCGCCTGTGTAATTGGATTTTGATTAATCACAATGTGTCAAAATCTAAAATATTGTTTTATTTTTCGTTTTATCTGCGAAGCTGCCAGAAATTGTATTATAATTGCATCATCGTTTCTGCGATTCCGATACTTCGTAATAATATATATTTTTATAAAATTATTATTTTTCTATTCTAGGTATGCAACGTCGCGTTTAGTTATAAGGTGAACTTAAACAATCACGTATACAAAACACACGGTATTAATATTAAATTCAAATCAATCCATACGGTGACCGAGGAAGTATTGCGACGGGAAATGGGAATGCTCAACGAAGCTCGGGTAGCCATAGCGCACATAATTCCTCAACTATCTGAGGTCCCGACACCAGGCGCACATGAAACGGTCCATCATACCACAGACTATAACGTATAGAATTTCCATAGACTAAAGCATCACACAGACTGTATAAATATCACAGAGTATACGTAGATACCGTCACGTTTTGGTGAAAAGAGGTTTTCTACCTTTGCTCTATCGATGTACATAATATATTAAACCAAGTAAAAAACCGTGTCATCTTTATTGAGATTTTCCCGGTTTCGATATAAACAGCATGAATTGTCACATTTTCAGTTAGTAATAAAATATTGAATAATTACTGTTATAATATAATAATATAAAATATTTGTAATGTGCTATGAATCTTTAATTTCATATTCTAACCCGCTAGTATGTATATTCGTATGTGTTTTTCTGTCTTCAAAACATTGCAAATTGTACCAAAAAACACATTATCTTTAGTTAGTACAATAATAGATCATATGTTGGATGCTATGGAATCATATTGTCTATGGAAAAATAATGCGATAAATGAAATATGGGGTGACCCAACTTCGAGTACTTTGCTATAACATAATATTATGTAGGTTTGCGATCTAATTCACATCCCAAGTCTGACAAATGTTATAACTTCAAACCTAACCTATGTTTTGACATCTCAAGCAAGTAAGTTTAGGTAATTTGATGTTTTAAAATAGAGCCTAAGTTTGATGTTTTCCAATCCGATGTTTTTTTTTCGCCCATGGCGCAGGCTATATTGTTTCGACCATACAGCCTAGTCGATCGTAGAATTTTTTCATTATTTATATATCAGGTTCATTTATGTCTTTCGTAAATTTCAATTTCCAATCCGATGTGTTTTTGACGGACCGACGTTATTTCAGCATTTCAACTTGTCTCTGACGTTAATCACATTTGACTATGATTAAGACCATACCTAGATTATTATTATTAAGACTAGATTCGTACACGATAAATTGAGTAATATTATAATTTCACCAGACTTTTTTGCACACAATTCATAAGTTCAAAATGTCTTATTTTAAGTTTGTTTTATTTCTATAAAAGGAAATATAATGATAACCTTTTATTTATTTATAGTCTTTAATTTTGTATATAATTTAATAGTGTTCTCGAATATCCACAGTACAAAGGCAGGCAACAGATACGGGCTTCTTGACAGCAATCCATCGTTTTCTCAAATCATCAGGCAGTTCTTCCATTGACTTTTCGCCATATTTCTTTCTCTTTAAAACAGTTATCTGTAATATGAATGATTAATTAATATATATTAAATCATTTCATAAGGAATTACTACTGATATCGATGTCCTAGATATTTTTTCTTTATAGGTTACTAGGATCGGGCTTCCGGATTTGAGACTGGCTGATTTGTTTCAACTGGACTTACTTAACTACTTGTAGAATTCAATCAATATAAATAAAAATCTTGTTATTTAAGAAACTTTTCGTGGGTTTTTAAAGTCGGTTTTATATTAAAGTTAAAATACTTTCCTAATTATATACACTTACATTATATACACGTCTTTGGCAGCTGTAGGGTGGCAAACAGAGTCCTGTGTTACATTTTATAGTTTCAATATAACTGGGCACATAGTCTTCGCCAAGAATTAATACGTCTCCCTAAAAATGATACGAAATGATATAACCATTACAAAATAAAAATCAGTGGCGCTACAACCTCTTTTAGGTCTTGGCCTCAGATTTCTGGATTGGTTTTATGATCATTCTTAAATCTCATAGGCAAGTAGGTGATCAGCCTCCAGTGCCTGACACACGTCGTCGATTTTTTGTGTCTAAGACATGGCGGTTTCCTCACGATGTTAAATATAAAAAGGATTAAAAATACATTACATTTTTTTTTCTATAAACAATACATACGCTCTCCTGTTCGCAGCTACAAGGTGTCTGATGGTCACCATTCTGAAATATTAAAAATGGTTATATTAACCAAGGCGATTGATCCAAAACTGAAAAATGTAATTTCATACATTTGTATAAATTATTTTATTAATTGAAATGAGTTTATTAATTTACCCGACGAATATATAAATATGGCGTATTATAAAAATATCAAGTGAGACAAAATATAATCTGAGTCAGGAGCACATGAGAATTGTCATTATTTTAAAATAAAAACTCACATAGTTTTCAACTTTAACATTCCCGCGTTTTCTTGTTCTTGTTTCTACGGAATTGTCCAAGAGTACGATATCATTTCGTATCATATTAGCATAGTCGACTATAAGAGCAGGCAATTCGTCGGATTCATCCGAGTTATAGGATCTCGCATAAGCTATACCGAAATTATCATCACGATTATCGTCTGACCCTTGAAGAACGTAGTTCTGCCTCATGTGTGTTCTTTGATTTTCCATTGTATACTCATCCACATTTGAGGTTTTCTTTAAAGCCACCGTCCAAAACGGAATGAGAAGTATTGACGCAGCGAAAACTTCGAATAGTAGAAAACTGTTTCGCATCTGAAAATATAGTTTCGATAGATATTGATTTGGTTGGAAAATACTTAAATATTTTATCTTATTAATCATAAAGTCTAAATTACTGGACTGTGCTGGACGCACTTTTTTTTAAGTACTTTTTCATCTCTTTCGGACAAATGGTGTGGCTGTGATGCAAGGAGAAAGTACTTTAAAACGTAACTTTTATCTCTGCCTTTTATTAAATTTAATAAATGTGTTAAAGAAAAGCTATAAAGTCAGTGATTATCTAGTTGATAAAAGGGTCTGGGACTAGTGCTGGGTAGGCTACTTCTATTTAATTTGCTAAATTTGTTTTAAATATTGTAGAATTGTTTGATGATTTGCTTTTTTTTAAAAAAGAGTACCGAGAGTTTTTTACGCCGGCTTTTTCTCTCGGCCAACACCCTCTGTCTTCTTTGCCGATGATTAGGGATGCCAACAGGCTCGAATTTAATGACGTGGAATAAATGATACCATGCTGATCTTTTGTTCCAAAATCTTTTGTATGAGGAAAAGGGTAAATCGAAACAATTGGTAAATTTACTTTAGTAAAATAAGAATCACTGGAAACATAGTTTTTTAAAAAACAATGTTATACTCGCAGCTAAAGCGGTCACGATTTTTTCGATAAATATTTGACTGTGACTCAATACAGTTAACAACGTGACTACATGGAAATTGATTTTTTTTATAAATAAGAGGGGAATAATTAGGTTTCTTATTATGAATTTATTTAAATAAAAACAAAATCATTTTAATTGATTAAACCTAGCCGATAAGATTTAAAGTTTATTTCAGTCATTCTGAGGTTTAGTTTTCGTTCGTCACATAGTGGTAAAGACGAAAAACTCGGGTAGTGGCGGCGATTTGTTTAATATTTTAAAGACATTTCTGCAACAATTACAATTAGCAACATTTTTTTAAGGGGTCATGACGGAGGTTTAATGCACACAGCTATGAAGTCAGCCTAGAATAATGTACTCAATTTAAAAAAAATTTGCTCTGTAATTAAAAACAGTAAATAACTTACCCTGGCTGTAATCAATGTCAAGGGTTGGATCTATAATACGTCTGAAAATATTATTTTCCTTCTTATATACTATCATTTGATTGATGTGTTCATGAAAAGCTCCATTAACTTTAGAACCCCGATTTGTAATTGATATCTCTGCTATTGTGTCTAATGGACCCTCTATTGTGATGAAGACGTAAGTAGGTGCCTATTTTATCGGGTTGACTGTCCGGAAATCGATTGCTGAATGTAGGTAGTTCTTATAAAAGGCGGGACGAAGCTTCATCTATTTATAAATTTGTAAGAAAACCCACTAAGTGAAAAATTTGTGACGACACGCATCTTAAGTTACAAATATATTTGACGTCATAGCCTGAATCGCGCTAGCAGTTATTCCGACCACTCAATATATATATATATAAATGTCACAGCCAACTAGCTTAATTAGTCTAGCCTTTTAACTAAATCAAAGTTGTCGTTTGCCGATGCCATATTGGTAGATATTGAAGAGTTTGAGAGTGGCAGAAAGTGGAATTTAATTTAAATTAACAGTCTAGGTAGTAATGAAACGTCATCGATTTGTTTAGCTGTTTGTTCTACTGGCGGAACATCTTTCAGACGGCTAGTTAAAAGTCTAAGCTGTTAATTGAACGGCTAATTAAGCTAGTTGGCTGCAACATATATATAGCATCTTGACCTTACCACTATAAAAATAATCTTTAATTATTTTATACATAGAGCGCAAAATAAACAAGTTAGTAATGTATAATAATATATAAATAATTTTCTTTATTCTATTGAGAGAAATGTTTGTTTTTGTAAGATGATGCCTGTAAAAGGTAAGAACACCTGTGTAACAGCCAACAGGCCAGGCCTCCACCTCTTCAGATCGACAGAAGGTCTTAAAGAATAGAGAATATGTATGCTGCATAAACAATTATTATTGGAGGATTCACTACTGGCTTCCAACTGTACAGTACAGCAGGAAGCGCTTAACGTCCTTCACAACCTGCGGTCAGACTGAATAAGTAAGTACTTGGCGTCTTTGTGTATGGCTGTTTCTAGATCCTAGAGTTTTTGGATACAATCTGCTACTAAAGTAACACAGTCTTTGTTTTGTAGGTATATTTGTTCCAGTGAAATCAATTTTAAAAAACCGTGGTTGTATACAAATTAAGGTGTAGTATTGGAATAGGTGATTAATTAACTAGTGCTTCGAGAGTACCTTTCGAGTTGGAGATTTCGTGGTGTGAACACTTTTGAAATGTGTTTGGATACTGATTAAAATTGCGTCGAAAATATTAAAAAAAATCCAGACAAAACAATGAATTAATAATTCGAGGTAATAGGTAAAGTATGCCAAAAAGGTATTCACGCGACAAGTTCTGATATTCATACAAAACGTTTTTTGTACTGATTCTTCATAAGCTACAAATTACGACGACTCTAAAGTCCCAACATTCCTAAGATTGCCCTAGTTTCTGATCAATTCTGTATATGACGTAGAGATTCGAACTCGTACCAAAATAAAATCTAAAGGTAATATTAACTTACTGCTGTTTCCGAGAAGCATTTTTAATTAACGGTACTTAATTTCTATGTATATGTTTATTTCTACATCTACTCCTAGGTACTTAGTAAGTAATATATATATACTACATCATTTATAAATCACAGCTTTATTACACACGCAAATAATGGATCGGCACCTGGGCATCGACCAATTACAAAATAAATTTTTTAAGTAGTAGATATTAATAAATTCTTAGTATTATTTGTTGCTTTTTTTTAAATTTTATTCTTTTGTTTTTCTTTTAAATGACACTTTGTCTTTTAATGCTTGTTTTCTGTCATTTATTTAATCTGTGTAATCTGTTTTGGCTTTGTGTATTGTATTTTGTATAATATGTGTTAAGTAGCTGTTGATTACTTATTATTAAATAAATAAATAATTTCAGCCACAATAACCGACTGAGAGGTCAAAAATTAAGTAGAGGAAAGACACCACATATGGTATAGTATACTAATATGAAAGACATTGCATTCTCAATAATTTGACACCCGTTAAATTGATTTTCTTGGATGCATTGGATAAATCTGTATTCAGATCGATTCACTACTCCTCCAATTCTTAAAATCATTTGTTATACAATTGGTCAATAAATATCATGGTTGAACTTAACTTGGTGAAAATTATTATTACTTTATTATGTTCCTAAACGTTTTCAAGTTTTATTTAGTTATCAGTTGCCTATGTAAAGTCTTAACCATAAAGTCAATTTAATATTGGTGGTATAAATAAAAGACTATGTACTGATGAAAAACTTTTTATTAAAAAGGGTTAGTTCCAAGATGTAAAGGATCTAGTGTAGTATGTTCTCTTTTCGCATAATAACCTGTTCCAATCAGCTTGCATAGATCAAGTTTTGTATCTGTCCCTTATAACTTAATATCTAAACTATATCAAACCTTACAAACTACCGGCCATTTTGATTTGTCTCCATCTCCTCTTCGACTTCTGAAAAATAGGATCAAATAATTAGTACTCCAAAAAAATGTCTGTATGTTTCCGTTTTGTACAGCTAGCTGGCATGAAAAGAATATATTAATAACATTGTTAAGGCCAGAATAAAAAATTGCAAATTACTATTATAATTAATTAATCTAGTACTTGCAGTACAAATTAAAAATTGGGTTAAAATAGGTATATCAATATGAATAAAACAAGTAGCAAGCAAACAAGGAATAAAATTAAGCCACATCAGCATCCAATGCTTTCGCATATCGTTGTGTATTAAACTTTTAAATAAACTGTCAAATCAAATTTCCTGCAGTAAATGGGCATAACCAAATAATAGACAAATTAAAAATTTCATTAAAAAGTGCTTAATGAAACTTAAACCTAGAAAGCCACATTAATCTGGGACAAACTACTTATGGTTTTAGGTTCTACGGGTTGAAATATACCTTTGACACACACATTGGCTAAGACACAAAAGAAAATGAATATAGTAGATAATCCTATATTACCTTGTCCATTGGTCTGTGTTTGAGGTTGTAGAGGTTTCTGTCCTGGTATTTGACCAGCTTGCAACATCCTTGTCAACCGCTCCACTTCTTGGAGGGACGAAGCATTTTTAATAGCCTCTCGTATCTTGTGAATTTCTTGAGGTGTAAGACCTAGAGATTAAGAAAATATTGTTATTTAAGATAAGTATGTAATTATAAAATTTCGGCATATTAAATACTTATTATCCTATCTAAGATTTTTATATAGAAATAATAGAATTTAATTAATTATATGTGAAACAGAAAATATTTCTCCATTTGCAGTTACAGAAACTGGTAAATACACACTTGTGACTTTAGGATCTGGCATATTGCCTCCAGGAACAAAGGTCTTCGCTTTTCTTATAATTTCCTTTTGCATTTCCTTTCCTTTCTTGCTCTTAAACAGACTATTTGCCTCATCCCTTTCCTTCTGCTTTATTTTTCTAAAGTCTAACAATTTTATTCCAGGCAGTTTAAAAGCAATATAGGCTCTGAAAATTGAAGAGTAGTTTAATTAAAAACTATATTTCATCATTAAAGTGTGTGTTTTGATTAGTATTCAATATGTTACCACTACATTAAGTATATCTTACCTATAATGTTGTTTATTTGCAACTGGGTTATGCATCAAAGATAATGTCTTTAGTTTTGACAATGAAGCCAATGGATCAAGATCACCAAGCTCAGCTATATTATTGTTTGTTAAGATAAGTGTATCCAAGTTTGGTAAATACTGTTCTAGATTTTCTCCAATTCGTCTGAAATTTTTTATGTTATTTAAAATAATTGCTTAAAACTAGCTGTATGATAAAAGAAGAATATGAGAATGATGATGTGAAATATGTTTTTTCTTTACACTGGGAATACCGGGTTGGATCTTATATTCAATACCTTGAATTTGATTATACTGAGTATGTAGGAGTCTCGGGGGACCTTGATTCGAAAACCTCTGTGAGATTTGGAGTAATTTATGCTGCTCGAGTTGTTATTTAAGCTAATTAATTTTTTTTTTCAATGTTTTGTGCAATATTAGAAATTTGTAAACAATCCGCCAGAACAGTGTGTTAGTGTTACAGTGCAGATTATTCGTTAAGAAGCCGTTACTTTTTCCATTTCTGTTGTTTTCTCGTCAATGTGCGTGCTTTTATTTGTTTTTTTTTAAACTTGGTGAATTTTGCTTGGTAAACAACCGGCTTATGTGGATGACTTTGAGGACGATGGGCCCAGTTAATGTTAGGTATTATATGTATGTTTTGGTTTATTTTTATTTTTCTACTGATATAACTGTTTCTAGTACTTGAAATTGGTTGGGGGTGATAAGTATACCCTCCCCCGACCTCAAAAGCGAGGTATTGAATTGTAAACCTTAACCGGAATACCAACACATTTAAGAATACCATGATATCTTACTATTCTAAAATGTGTTAGAAAAGAAAGCCTTCACAGAATGATAGTAAAAGCAAGTACAATGTTATAACTCTGAAGTAAGAAAAATAGTCAGGGAAATTATCAGATTACGGAATAATTACTTACACAATTCTATTATTATTTAAGAACATGCATTTTAGTCTCTTTAATAAAGGAAACCCATCCAATTTTCGAATATCATTTTCAGAAAAATCTATTGTATCAAACTGATCGAGGGTGGCGCCCATATTTTCAATTTGAGGTATTTTATAACCTGAAAAGAAGTTTATAAATCATGAGATTAGGTTCTGAAGTAGTAGTATGTATATAAATTATTAGTATTGTAGGACGACAATAAAAAAAAACTCATATTTTCTTTAAATCTGACTCAAACTTGAGGATTCAATCACCAACATAATTAAACATATCTAGGTCATCTGTATGGCACAATATATAATTCAAATAAAGGAAAATAAAAAATAGACAGTTAAAAAGAAATGTATTTAAAATAAAATATATTGCAAAATTCTAACCTCTTAGGTCCAACTCACGATCCCGACACGGATTCATATATTGCATCGAACTTTGGATCAATTCAATTGTAAGTTTCACCATTTTGATTAATAGTTTAGAAAACAATATCAGGTTTATAAAAATTGTACTGATCTAGCGATATTGTAATCCAAACTTTCAGCAGCGGTTATATGTGAATTTTAGCATAATTTTTAGTTTACAAACTTAACCATAGACTATCATATTATAACTTAACAAATCACTTGACAGTGCATGATAGTTGACAGTTAGTAAACAGCATTTTTCAAAATTAACAGAGATTAACACTTTGCTCCAGAGATAACAAAGTTACTTTATCAATCTCAAGAAATAAACAGATAAAAAAATTCTTAAATAATAAAAAGTGGATCCATTTCAAAGATTTTTTTACTTTTAAATATACTATAAATAGTTCAACGCATGTTTTCTTATTATACGTTAACATAGAACTATCGTAAATATGTTAAATGTTTATTAAACTGGTTTTACTTATGATATTAAAACATGAACCCTAAAATAATAAGGCCTTCGGCCTGCATTTGACCTACAGCTCGGCTCAGAAACCAGCATTATGTAATACACAGGCATAGGCTACCTAAGATCATTAAAATGTGTCAGACACCAAAGACGGCACCCACATCAAAAAAATGTATTTTATTATTATAGTCATAGTAGTTTTAAATTAAATGAAATTGCGAACTGCACTCACATCACCAAGCACATAAAATTAAAATAAATAATTGAATTATTATTTTCATATTTATTTATTTATTATTATCCAAATTCCTTTTTCCTTTCTCTCCTAGTATTACGCCATCGAAATTCTAATTATTTTTATAAGCGACTGTAGTAATTAACGTAAAAATAGACTATTATATATAAATAATATGTATTATAATAGTTTAGATCAATTAACTGCTTAGCTTTTGCTTACTCTAGTAGTTCCGTAACTAGCGGCCTGAAAGATATTCAGGCGTAGCGTTTGTTACAACATTTAATAAACTCGCTGGCTAATTGCCTAGGCCATTCGTGTGTATATTTCTGACACTAGTGAGAAATATAAAAAATAGTGCGTGGAGTTAATCCACACGGAAGAAGTAAATGGAAATGCAAATAGGAAGAATTAACCCTCGCTCTCTTTCTATTCTATAAGTTTAACGCAACCTTGTTGGAATTCAAGAACAATAAAATAGAATAACAAGTAGATACGTATTTATTATATCATGACGCTCACAAACACCATCAAAGATGTTGTTTGCCGACGCCGTTTTGATAGAGACTGGAAGAGTTTTGACGCCAGGCTGAAAAAACGTCATCGATTCATGTCATTTGCCTAGCTGTTTGATCAACTTGCTGAATTTCTTTGAGGCCTGTTAAAGGCTAGTCACCTAATTTAACGGCTAATTAAGCTTGTTGGGAAATTTACATCTTGGTTCTATTAGTAACATTTATTTTTTGAGAACTTTTTAGAGAGTGGCCGGAAAGGGTAGAGTGACACATATGTCACAATAGCGTTAAATTGTATTTGCACTTTAACGCAACGTAAACACGACACGACAACGACACGAAATACGTCACTGGTATTATGAAGATACTTCATTCATTCATTTCAGGTCATTTAGTTGGACACTACTCGTTTAAAAAAACTGAAAAAAAAAATTGTTCAAACGTTAGTTCCCATCCTTGGGCGGTTCTCTTCCGTCACGAACACTAGTATACATAGTTATCGTAAAACTGGGGAAATAGATATATTAGAACTTCAGTATGTCATAAAGATGTTTCTTTTGGTATTCTTATTCATTATTTTCGAATATAAATTAAACGTTAATATAAAACATAATATCTACTTCTACAACTTTCTTACTCTGTAAATTAAATGAATTTACCACTTTAGTACCAGTAATAGCTATCGTAGTAAATCTTCAATTTATTTACCCACTCTAAACAAATTATTCACCAACTTTACACGAGCTGTGCAAGTGTTTGTTTTTGTTTTGCTTATTTCTTTTGAATAATGATACATCTGGTTTCTGCTAGTCTGTAGAGTCAGACTGTTTGCGGAATAAAGTAATTCTTTATCTTAAGTCACGTTATATAAAGGTATTTTTAAATTGATAAAACATTATTATTATATTGACCTTAGTAACATATCCGTGCATAGCATGTAGTTGTATTTTTTACATAACAGAATGAATTATTTGAAATTTGTCATAACACTGTTATATTAAGTAATTAAAATGATTCTACTAGGGCGGGCGGGAAATAGGAAAAGCGGTTAGTAGATACAAAGTTAGTCATGCTTATTCATATTGCGTCCGTAGTCCAAAAATCGTTATATACACAGTTTTTTATATTAAGTACTTTTATAGTATTAAGTAGATTTTAGCATTACTAAAATACAAATACTTATTATCAAATAACATTCTTCATTAGCACCATTTACGACGGCTTATCTCAGGCTGGTCTTCGTAATCGGGAGCAGCCTATTCTAGGGCAGAGTGAGCGCGGGTAAGGCCGCCGCCGGGGGCTAGCGATGGCGGGTGTCGGCGGGCAGCCGGGCGCAGTGTCGCACGCGCCGCCCGCGGCCGCAGACCGCTCCGTTGCTCCGCCGAGCCCCCGCCCTCCCGCTCTGCCGCACCACGCGTCCGCTGGGCGCGCCGTGCGGGCCGCGGGCCCGGCCCGCGAGCCTGCTGTTGCTCGCCGCGTGGCTGGTGGTTGTCCGAGCCGACCCAGCCTGCCCTCAGCCGCCACAGCTCTGCGCCTCCTGCCGGTCCTACGAGAGCGCGCGCGAGCACAGCCTCAAAGTGATTCGCGAGAGCCTCCTCGCCAAGCTCGGCTTTGCCCAGGCGCCCAACACTACGGGACGGCAGCTGCCCCGAGTGCCTGCAGATCTCATTAAGCGTTTCGAGATGAGGCCTCCGCCTCCCGGCGTGCAGGCCGATGCGCCGGCGCTATCACGGACGTTTGTCACCCACACGGAACAGGACGACTTCTTAGCTCGCACCGATAATGTCCTAGTATTTGCCCGTTAGTAACTATTTTTTTATATTTTATTATTTTAATTCCTTCAAAGAGCAGTGTGATAGAGCCAAATATTAAAAATTGTATTCCAGTCATTGCCAGTAGTGTTGGACAGTCGATCGTAGTATTATGTCCACAATATTTAAATGCTATTACTTAAGATTGTGATGTAGCATGCATGAATAAAAACATCTGGCAGTATGTAGGGAGGTAGCGTTTACTAGATATAGAAGGGATTTTAGTGGAAGTAGAAGACTCCACGTGCGGATGCCTATTCGCCTAAAATGGTCAACGAAGTTCATTGACAGGCACGTGTGCAGCTTATAAGTGGGTAAGGAACTCTATGATCGCCTTACGCACTGCCAATTTTAATTAGCCAAAAATTGAATATAACCAGCCTACTGTAATTGTCAAGCGGATTTATTGCGTGACCATTGGGTTGTGACTTGTGATCTAAATTCTTTAGTAGTTTTTTTCTGTTAAATTTATGTGTAAAAAATTAGATTCTCACGTACCTTTTTGAATATATTTGTCGTAACATACAGCAATATAGTTACTAGGCAGCGCTTCAATTATTAAATATAAATCTTGTAACGATCTTTTTAAAACAAAAATCCGCCAATACCAAATCTTAATTTATTAAAACTGTAATGTTAAAAAAGAAGCAATTAAGGTAAACAATTTTTATATTGAACGAGGTTATCGCAGTGCATGCAAATACATAATATGATGCTAAAGTAAGGGGCTTCGACCGCTCACGATAACGAAATAAACTATGAACTACGAATATATATACCTAATTGTTATCACACAATAATAATATAAACATTGTTAATTAAAAATTACATAATTTTAAAGCATTGACTACGAATTAGATCGCAAGTAAAGCAACCCAAAAATTTCGCTATGAAAGTCTTAAATAAAATGTGACGTGAATTAAAATACAACTCGACTTAGGGTCCTTCAAGAAAAGAGCTTACCAATTCTTAAAAGGCCGCCAACGCACTCGCGAGCCCTCTGGCATCGAGAGTGTACATGGCCGGCGGTATCACTTAACATAAAGTGAGTCTCTTGTCCATTTGCCCCCTGTTCTGTAAAATAAAATAAAAAAACTTGATAGAGAAAAAAGGTTGATAACGTGTTTTAGATCATATTGTAAAAAAATCCAACAGAATGAGGAAAATTTACTTGAATTGTAAAAAATAATTAAGATTTTTGAGTGAAATATTAATAAATATTATAATTAAACTGAATAATAAGAAACGATTAATTTTCGAGCTGGTAGAGTTTGCTCATAAGAAAATATTAAAGTAGGAACTCGATAAAACAATAAAATTTGTGTGTTAGTTTACCAGTGCGTGTACGTGCAATGTTTGTGTGTGATTAATCCGCTAATGTATCTAGTTTTTTTATGAAGTGCGTGGCCGCCACCACAAAACTTCTTAAATCCTGGTATACATTTTTGGTTTAATTTACTTTTCATTGCATAAGTGACTGAAATGAAAGCTAAAAGATGTTTAAGAATAATATTTATATTGATGTATTTAACTAAGTAAAACATAGGGTATTCGTATAATTAAAGTCAATTAATTACCAATTCTTATAGCTGTCATGAGGACCTTTTTTTTAAATTAATTATATAATAAATTAATTGTAGGCTTTATAGAATCTATATTTAAATTTATATATATAAATATTAAAAATAAATTAACTAAAATTATTGTGACAACAAAACTACAATAATTAATGATGAAACGGAATCTGTATCATCTCTGTTTCCATGGTAACCAAATAGCGGGAACAAAGATAATGTTGAAATCTTATTACCAAATAATGTTCGTTCTGTTACTTCGAATTTAAAAAGGCCGTGCTCTAATTTATTGCACTAAACGATAATTAATGAAAAATGTCTACTATCGCTTATAAGATTATACCTAAAATAGTTTCTAACAACAGATCTAAGTAATTGATTGATACGAGAACGTAAGAACGTGATTAATTTAGACTTTAGTCAATCATAGACCTCTTTTCATGGACAATATTCTAACCTCTAAAAATAATTTGCTAGTCTGTGGGCTTAGGTGCGCGAAATACGGAATATGATCTTGAAATCGGCTTGCAAACTACGCCTCCGTAAGTCGCTGTTACTGGGTGACACAATTTCTAGCATTACCTAATAACCTCTTCGCATCCTATCAGGAATTAGAGCACACATTGAATTGACACATTCTTCTTCTTCAGCAATTCTATACGATTTTAATGTAAAGGAGGATTAGGCCTACTGGGGACACCTCTGTAAAAAAAACGCACCTCGGGTTCTTACCTCCAAGGTGGTGTGGAAAATGAACCAAGATATGTTATACTAAAACAATTTGAGCCAAGTAAAAACACGAATCGCCAATAAGTTTCTTTTACTAATTGTGTAGTAATTTTGCAAGAAGGTTTTATATTCGTTAAGGTATTGTAGGCCAGAATTAGTAAAATAATATTTAAACAGGAGTAAAGCTCTATGTAACTAAGTTATATGTATTCAAATGTAATGATAACAGTTAAAAATAATGGACAATGTAGTTACGACCAACCACATGTATAAATCTCATTCTGGGTTTATATTTAATTAGATCAATAAATTGTTTAACTATACTTTTACGTGTCTATAGTTTATGCTTCAAGCTGTAGAGGTTAAATCAACTGCATAGTTAAACGGAAGTAACTTAAGGAAAGAGGCATCAATACGATCGTAAGATATAACAATGTTTAATTTGTGAAGATATTGGAATACGAATACAAAAAATATTCGGCAATAAATTTCCCAAATATTAGTTTCATACAACTACGTCATTTTATAAATATCATCTCTTATCGTACAACGCAAGGACATGACTCTATTTGCGTACATTAATAGCATATATTTTTACATTGCAGTGATCACTGCGTGCAAATGAGCTAAATGTAATATTCGCACTGATTCTATTTATGTTCTAGTTGATCTTTGCTCTGAGGAGGGCTTTTATAATAACCACTGTAGTGATTAAGCTTTCTGGAAATACTCAAGTGGGAAAATGTTTCTGGAATTATTATTTTTAATATGTCTATATAAAATATAGTATAAAAGTAAGATAGCGTACAGATTTTAACAATGCATTTTGAATTTGGAATAAAGACCTTTGGATTATTTTAAGACTACATAATACATACTATGTACACTAACGCCATAATCATTATCTGCTAGTTACAATCAGAATATGTCTTGACCACGATTTGTAAGACGTACTGGAAACTTCAAGTTTATTATTTATTTGTTTATTTAATGATAGCATGGCCATATTTCGCCTAAAAACATTACAAACTATTGCATAATTAAGTTATTTTCTAAAATTAACATAAATCTTTTTTCTATCCTCCAACTATATTTTTACAATATACGCCTGACAAATGCAAATGCATATTTATCCCTTAAAGAAGTTTCAAGAACACGTTCAACGACAATACATGTTAACAGTTTTATACTTAATAGAAACACTGTTTAAAATCTTATAAGTAAACTTAGTAAACAACCAACCAGGGATTACCTGAGTTTACGCCATGAGGTCTGTGACGTATCTGTCTAGATGTGAGCAATGCCTGCGTTTACAAAGAGGCCATTTGGTATGATCGATTGTTTTGGCTGCCTTCGTCACCTTAATTGCTCAGAATCAGACCGTCTCGTCTTTTAGGCCATTGGAAATTAGTATTTATGACTGGTGCCATACGACACCAGTTAAACGCTGATTTTCGAAACATTGACTCTTTAGTTTAAAATCAGTAAGTAAGATCTAATCTAGAAGCCCTTGAAACATTTTTTGAAAAAATTAATAGTTTTTCTTTTAATTAGCAAAAAATATATATATAATGGCACCCTACTGTTCTTTGTTCAAATTTAATGTTTTTAAATTATTATTATTTTTAATTTAAGAGCCGGGCTCTTGTCTGACGATTAATCGCCACTTAGTGCGGTTCTGCATCAGTGTCTTCACCTAATGGTATGTCACGACCGCAGCTTTTTCCTTAATCTGGTCTATGTAAGCCATTCTCACTTCCTCGTCCTCTCCTGCTTTCTATCTTTCCGTCCAAGATGGTACTAAAGAGTAAAGACGTTGTCGTGTCGCACCACTTGTCCAATCATCTTCTCTCTCCGGTTTTCTATGATACACAGCAGATTTTATTTTTCTCCGGCCATACCCAACACCTCTTCATTGGTAAGGTTTACGGTCCAGCTTATCTTGATCATTCTCCTCACCACATCTCAAATGCTTCAAGTTCAAATTAAAAATTTATAAATATAAAAGAGTTTGTACAATTTTGCGAATTTTAGAGAGGGATTCTCGCGTGACTTCGTAAATGAGATTTTATTTATTGTAAAGGTAACTAACTCCTAAATTAAACCAACTTGTAAGTTGCGTCTTATCAAAAATGGAAGAAATCTTTTTATCTACTTTTTGGTAAAATCCCAAAATAGGCAATATCAGTGTTGATTTCTGCAACGATCTTTCTTCATAGACAAGTTTAAAACCATATAAATTATTTTGAATTAGTTATCTCAACCTGGGACGGGACTATGATGATCATGATGATGTCACACACAAACTGCAACAAAATACAAACTTAACCGACTGTACTCAAGGACAGTTGTTCAAATTATACATACAGAGATCCATATGTATAATTTGAGTTACTGTCTAGACTGAGTTCTTTGATCCCACTGTGTCTTATAATTACTTCAATGACTTGAAATTATTTGATTCTGTAATATTCGATTTTTGTACATTTTAGTTGTTAAACCTTAATGTTATTTATTCATTTCCAACACACGAATAAAAAGTATTTATAATATTCCTACATAGTAATCATATTAATAATAATTAAAAATTTATAACAAGAAAATTATAACAAATTTTAAATGTTTTGTCCCTGTGGCAGTGTACCTTTAACGCTGGCAACATTTTTATCATTTATTGCAATACTTAATATTTATTCTTGCGCGAGGAATGCAGCAGCTCTTGGGTTACCAGTATTTTTTTATGAATAAGGAATTTTACTAGATGTTAAGTGATACCGCCGCCGCCCATGAATATTTACATTGCTAGAGGGCGTTTTAACATTGGTAGGCTGTTTCCTTGAATCACCTAAGTCGAATAGGTTTGGAAATACTTCAGTGGGCAGGTTCCACATAGTGGTGGTGCGCGGCAAAAACTGCCTTAGAAAACGCTCAGTTGTAATACCATTCTGTAACCTCTTACGTCCTTCTTTTTATGACCAGTCCATAAAACATATAATTAAACATATACAATTTATATAATTAAATTTGTTTACAGCGCATATTTTTGTGGTCATCCATCTGTCACGTCTACGAAACATACTTGATTCTATGTCCGGTTGACAAACTGTAAGTTTTGTCACAATATCTCCTTTGAAATATTTTAATTATAACTTAGCTATACCCCGAATATTGTTAATTATAATGCGCAAAGCAAGTACAAAGAGGAGAAATAACATCCGCCTGTAAGCCATAAAACCTAAATATGTCTATACAAGTGATTGAAAGACATGCGAATCTTTGCAGCTGAGCCCGCATCGGACCACCCTTACTTTGCAAAAAATAACCCTAACGATAATAAGACCAACTTTAATTAAAACTGCAATTCTTCAATTACTAAGAGAAATATTTATTCGCTAATTATTGTTTTAATTAAATCTATTTAATCACCATTTACTAGTGAACAAACAAAATCATCAAAATCTAAAAGTCGGACCTGAAAAGGTTGGTGCGCTACTGTTTTGTTTAAATTGTTTATAAGACAATAAGAAAGATGGAAAATCGGTATTACGCATTAACTTTCAAACACACTTATTACGCAGCTACGAATGCAATAAAATGTAAAAGAGAATAAATAAATAGGGAAAAAATAATACAGATCCAGTCTTGGCCTTGGATGTTGCAAAGCACATACGCACTACAAATTTAAATAAATACTCTACCGAATATAGCCGTGATCAACTCAATGACTATCCTCATTTTTATTTTCATTTGTTTCGATTTGTTGTAAGTACCTTAGAGCTAGCATACATAGAAGTCTTTAATCTTTGCTTTGGTTCCTTTGGAGACTCTTGGGTCATAGGGTTATTCAAGTGCAATAGGCACTTATTAATTATATACGTTGGCAACTGGTAATCATAACAAGGAAATGCGGCCAGCAATATAAATGTATTCAAGACTTTCAGTATATGAAACCTCCTAACTTCAAATTTGTTCTGAAAACAAAACCTGTAACAGTTAGACAGGACTTGTTCGTTAGAAATTTGTCCAATTGGAATTTTTATTCGTACGTGCAATTCACCACGTACTACAAACACCGCATCATACAAAAGGCAAATAATATATAACGGACCTGACAACGTTGTCTTGCATGATATTTCAAGCGATTAGGATATTAAACAAAGTATGAAAAAACCGACTGTCGGGTTGATTTGTGAATCTAATCCATCCAACCTAAACGCATACAAAAATATTTTAGGGGTTCAGCCGGTTAACAGCACAGTGATATACAAATGTACAGTAAGCACTTATATGTAAGCTAACCTTTAAGTTAGATCAAACTGCACACGGTATGCAATTTTGATTGAAGTCGCTTTAGTAGTTAAGGAGATCATAGTGAACAAACAACGTGACACGTAATTTATATATATTAAGATAATAATAGTAAGACTTCAGTCCTTCACATCTTATATCTATAAGATATATGTATTTAACAAAATATATATAAATATAATTTTTACTAGTCTAAGATGCGACACTTGTTCTGGAATAGACATCTTCCAATCCTCCCATCTCCTTAGGCCATCTGGCATCTGTATAAACCAAAATAAGCAACCGAATAGTTTTGAGGCATACAATTTGTTTGTATGTGTATTTTTTTTTGGTTTAAAAAATAATCCACCCTGGTCTTATGTTATGGTAAATGGAAGCTTGCAAATTTTATATGTATAATAAAGTGTTGTTTTGCAAGAATATAGTATAAAAAAGTTACGGTGATATAATCGAAATTTGCACGCCGCAAATTAAAAATACAAATTGTTTCTTTACTTTTCTTTTATCTGTGTAAAGAAAAAATTAGGAGCATTTTCTTTTAATTAATATTGTACCACAGCTTATTCAGATTTAATTTGAACCAACGGCTGACACGGCACACGTGGTTGTATGTGTTTTTTTTTATAATGTAATTATTATGCACTAAACCTACGTCCCTGTAGCTGACAATTCTCTGTAGTTCTGTAGGTACTCTGAATCTTACCCTTCTTTTTGTAGTGCCTCTCCAGTACTCGAGGTTGGTGGTCAACTTGTCATACTTATTCTTCGCCAAGCTCATCAGCAGTTCAACGCTGGCCACTCCCGTCCATTCTTTGATATTGCGGGGCCACAACTTCTTCCTTCTGACTGCGCGTCTTTTCCCCTCGACCTTGCCCTAAGACACGAAGTGATTTCGACTGTCACAACATTTTATGGTTATCTTTCAGTAGTTAGATGTGAATGAGCAGAGTTAATACATCACTGTGTTAATTTCGTTGGTCAGTTATAATAGATAAAACCGAACTTTTAACTGTTAACTAATTGAAATTAAAGCTTACTTTTAGTTTTCCGAAACCAAACCCGACCTTGATGGAAAAATGAACAACAGTAAAAAATAATAATCCACATATTTGTATTTTAAGCAGCTCTTGCTCTCTTTAATATACAATTCCGATATTATTATAAAATAAACACGAGTGACCGATGATCCCAAAGCTTTCTTCGCTCAACGAATAACTTTTGCAATAAAGCGAGGATATTCTGCTAGCGTTAAAGGTACACTGTCAGAGGGACCGAACTTTTCATCTTTTGGCGCGGTTTTTTGGCGCGGAAACATGATGCGCAATTTTTTTTAATTATTTTTATTACGAATACGAGTTGGGAAAAGGTAATATGATGGACGTTGACAAACTTAAGATTTTAACTGTGCGAATATTCGAGCTAAACGTAAGATTTAGTAACGAACTATGGTATTTCATATGTCAAACTCTGAAACATTTTTGACGTAGGCTATGTGACGTATTTGAAAGACCTAGCGTTTGTCAGCAACCTGTCATTTTAAATTCTTATTAGTAATGCAAGTACGAAAATGTCAGAGTACTTAGGAACAAACCTTATAAAGAGCGTTTGAAAGCACTTGATCTTAATGATTTATGAAGTAGTTAATTAAGAGGAATTCTCATTGAAACCTATAAAATCCTTACTGCTGTTTCAGGAATTGAGAAATTCTTTAAGGTATTTTCACCTTTTTGAGGGGTAGTTCTTTAAAACTGAAGACTAGTCAATATAGTACAAATTCCCTGAAGAACTTTCTTAAGTTTTCCTCTTTAGATTTCTATAGGTTGGATAATTTCTCCAAATCTGGGAGCATCTCAATAAACTGCTAGTGTGTTTTATATATAGTAATAATATTTGACCACGCAAAAGTGTTAGTGTAGTGCTGAGTATGACTCGAGCACGTCAAAAACGAAATTTATATACTTAATTCATACATTGGATTCATCTATTTAAAAATATGTGACGGTGTGAAAACAAAATGGTCACATTAAATGACAAGTATTGCATGGTCACAATGTATGTAATTTTTGCCTGGGCTCTAAAAAGACCTGATAAAGCGCGAATGCGTTACCGGCATTTAACTCATTTAGCTTATTTCAGTGAGCTAAAAAATAACACCAAGAACACATACCGCGAGACTTGGATCTGACGGCAGGCATCGATCACGTGCTGTATGAATTGCAAGATGCAATTATTCCTCCGAATCAATTTAACAGTTGCGCTAGTCAATGCATCAGGCACCTTGGCAGCAGAGGTTGTTAACCGAGTCGACATTACACGACAATTGAGGCCACTGTGTGAGCGAGTTCAAGAGCAATTTAGGTTCCGTAGGTCAGTTCGTCAAAGTAACCTTGACTTTGGCTACAATAACTGCACTATTCGTCCATATTTTGAACGATTACATGGGACGCCAGCAATCAACTATGACTAATTATGGATTGTATTGGCTACTTCAATACAACAATGCTGCAGACACATTGATGAATACTTATTATTTTTGCCGTTCAAATTAGTAACAATTTTAACTATTTAACATAGTTCAATTCGTGCAGTGGACTGATAAAATATAGAGGAATTCTGGATGTGGTGTTGGAGGAAAGTTTTGACAATATCCTGATCTGCTAACAACAAAGACCAGACTGTCAATCATTTACAAACAGATGCTTAGATGTCTTTATAGCACAGAGGGCAAACGGGCAGGACGCTTACCTGATGTTAACTGATACAGTCGCCCATGGGCACTCTCAATGACAGAGGGCTCGCGAGTACGTTGCCAGCCTTTTAAAAATGGTACGCTCTTTTCTTAAAGTACCCTAAGTCGAATTGGTTCGGCACATAGTGGTGGTGTGCAGCATAACAGCCAATAAAAAAACTAGTTGTGGAACGGCGGACGTCATGGTTATACTTTGGTCTGGATAGTCCACCAACTGGCAGGAGAATTTGGGGTCAATCGCCTACCTGAAAAAATTTAAGATTATGGGTATCAACAACTGAGGATAGAGCGTCGTGGAGGCAGTAGATGCTTCTATTAGGGCTTTTCAAGATAGGCTCTTCACTAATGAAGAAGAGTATAGTTAATATTGGAGGGTTGTTTTCATTGATTTTATATTCGATCGTATAGATAAAGACTGGTGAAGCGTTTGTTTCTAAACCGTGCGTTTAAACCTGATGGGTTTTCTTAAAGCAAGGTTAAAGTTCATTCTAAAAATCAACGATTTCAGTCAGCCACCACGATAACACTGCTCCAAGTAAGTGTAGGAATATGACATTCTTGGCCACGTCACAATCAATTCTTAATAGCCTTAGTTATATTCATTATTTGTCGCATATGTTGCAGACGCTAAAGTATCGTAAATAGCATAGTTACGACGTCGAGACGGATTTCCAGGAGTTAAGAGATACAGACAAAAAAAGAGGACTCCATGAATTAACTGTCCGTCCGGAATAGTCTTACGCATATTATGAAAGTAAATTATTGAACTTTTGTTAAGCACCTGCGTAGTATAGTAGCTAATAGAGCAGATTTTTTTACAGAGTTCATAAAATATTTTTAATTTGTATAATAGTATGTAGTATGCGAGATTACTTATTTATTTTGGCTAGTTTCACTCCAATTTTATTAGCTATGACAAAATAAAAACTCATTTTTAATGATTTATGAAACTCATTTTTAATTTTGTCGAATATTATCGGAATATTACTTAAGCCTCAAGATTAAACTTTATATTAATAATAAGGTAAGCAGATTTTGTACAGTGTACATAAAACGTTTTAATAGTATGCGAAGTAGCGGTATGCGTATATTACTTAATTTTTTTGCAGAGCTATTCTACTACTCAAATTGTATTAGCTGTTAAGATGATGCCCCAAGATTATATAAATAATATTGTTATATTTAGGGCCTGTTTCACAATGTATGGATAAAGTGCCAAATAGCTATGCAACACATAAATTATTCGAAAGATAAAAGTTCCAAATAAGATACTTCGAATTTCATGACGTATAGCGCTATCTGACAGTCGTGAAACGCAAAAATACTATTTATCATACCAATAAGTAACAAATAGCTTATTTGGAACTTATCCGGACATGGTGAAACAGGCCCTTAATGTTATAATTTTAGAACCTGGTAAAAGAATAAAATCATTTACTCGTAACTGGCCATTCAATTTTAAAATATTCAATTCTCGTCCTTAAAAAAATAAAAATGTACCTACAGATTACATTTCAAACAAGTATATTAAAATGTAATAAAACCTAACCTCTTCCAGCTTTTTACGCATTTATGATTTGTATGATTTCATTAACGAACAAACCCTCGTCCAATTGGCTTAATGATTAGCAATTCCTTTTCATGTCCTCAACCCTGCCGATTTGACACAAGATAAAATTATCTCCGATTGCAATATATTATGCACTTACCACAATGCACTGATGTCGATTTCAATTTGACCACATCCTGCTTTCTCAGATATTCTTATTATTATTGCAAAGTGGGATAATTTGTATAAACTGTTGGTATTATGAGGTTGAATTTATTAAGCCCCTACTGAAATTGAATAAGATGATTGTTCGCCTGTTTAGCTTGAGGAGAACATTTTTAATCGACGAATCTATCACTTAGTGCTCTACTACGTTGGATTATCCTTTGTGTGAAATTTAGGATGTCTTTGAAAGAATATTTACTAAGAAATAGTGAAGGCTGAATAATAAGGCAAAATATGAGATTTGTTAGGATAAAATTGATTTGCTAAAAGACTTGCCTGCCTAAATTAGGGAGATAAATTAATTTATTTTATGTTGAGGATAATTTAGTATTCAAAAAGGAGCGCGCATTGTTGTAGCGGTATCCATTGTGCATTGTTCGATATCATTACTTTGATAGTATACAAATGGATTTTGGAGGTTTTAATATTATTTTATTGTAATAACGACCACGGAGTGTAACGGTTAATTTGCCTAGCGTTTCATACGGCGATTCATTTAATTTTGGTTTTCTATGACCCATGACAACGATGTTAATTAAAGTTTACTTTCTTCTTCAATATTGATTGTCTACGTCTTAGCTTCGTAGTAAATAAGGAGTCTAATTGTTATTAGTTCTAAATTAAAAAAAACATGTCTTTGAATAGTTTTATGGTTATATGTCATAGATAGCTTCTAAACCTTGTGTATTATTGAACAACAAATAATTTATTTATTTAGTTCGTTCATCTCAAAAGTATGAGTAGAATAATGGAAAAGGATTTTTGTTTCATCATGTACTTGCGTAGACTACTTAAGCTTCATTTTTAATAAAGGTGCGTCAGAGTCCTTGTTATTATTAAGGTGACCGTCCATTGACATCTGCAATACGTTTTGATTTGCGCGGGCATTGGCGCCATTACATAAATTGGTTTACCCTTTTGGGACCAAATCTTTCAGTGACCGAAGCTACAAGAAAAATACTTATGTTCAGAATAACGTCAAATAATAATAGTATTATATTGATTCCCACAAAATGTATATTTTTTCATATGAATTGTTTCGTGTTTCGTGCATACTACATGCTTTAGTCTGAAACAGTATGTTTCATTAAAAAATCATTGGTGAATAAATTAATGCACTATGTACGTATTGGAAGTATAAAGGATATAGGTATTATGTTAATCGTCATAATGAATGGACTTCACTATGTGTATATATTATATTATATGAGTATAGTAGTATATACAAGTACCCTAACGGCAACAAGGTCTTTATAAGCGCAGGTAAGTAAGCTAAGTACAGTCATACAGATTCTAGCTTCAACATTTTTGTATACCCGGGGATAGTAATCTTTCATGCAAAAAAAAAACTAATTGAAAATCTTTCTTTTTGAAAAAACAGTAAAAATGCACATGTTTTCGGTCTCTTCATGATACTTTCTAATGATTTCTTCCTTTTTTTAAAAAAAAAAACGAAGCATCGTCTGTGGTCAGCGAAAAATGGATGTGTCAATTTGTTATGTTTTTATTGGCAGCTGACATTTGGCAGTGGCAAAAACTAATAATTTGTTGAAAAATATCCATATGATAAAAATGATGTTTTTAATATTACATAATAACAAAAATGATTTTTTGAAATCCTTTTAGTTAATTTAGCGATAACAATGTTTTATAAAACTACATGTGTACGTACAATGCTGCAAAACACTTTATTAATTAGGTATCCTTGGAGACGGTATGATCAATGTGTAAAATTCTTATCTTTACAAGCAGAAGAGAAAAAAATCAGTCCTTTGGATTTGTATTCGAAAAAAATATCAGAGGGCTTGCTTAGTAAAGACACCCACCAAGAAGATGTTGTCAAACGCCTTGAACACGTATATCAAGAAGTTGTCAATTTTAAGCGTCCAGCAACAGCCTCCAAACGTAATCCTATATTTTCGTTTTTTAAGAGAAGCGAACCGCCAAAAATATTAGCACCACAAGGGTTGTACATATATGGAAGTGTTGGAGGTGGAAAAACCATGTTAATGGATTTGTTCTATGAAACAGCCCCGGTAAGACAATTTTTATTAATAACTAAATTATTAGTTATCATTTTAAATATTTGACAATACATGTAATAATTTTAGATCAAAGAAAAGTTAAGAGTACATTTTAACTCATTTATGTTAAATATCCATTCAAGGATCCATGAACTTAAAATCAAATCTGGAAAAGGAGCAAGTTCGTTTAAAGATGAAGGATCAAAACCATTTGATCCCATACCACCTGTGGCAGCAGATATAACTCAAGAATCATGGCTAATTTGTTTTGATGAATTTCAAGTAAGTATAAAATCAATTTTTTTACCTAAAGTACAATTATAACTTAGTTAAACAGTTGTTGGGGGTCTCATCATCAAGGGACCATACCAGATTTATTTATTAAAGTATATTTTCAAACTTGACTTAACTTCTACAAATGTCATTGTTTTGAAGATTTATATTTTACAGGTGACTGATATTGGTGATGCAATGATATTAAAACGTCTATTTACACAATTATTTGATAATGGTTGTGTTGTTATTGCTACAAGTAATCGGCAACCTGATGACCTATATAAGAATGGATTACAAAGAGCTAACTTCCTGCCATTTATACCTATATTAAAAGCGCATTGTAATGTTGTACAACTTGATTCTGGAATTGATTACAGATTGCAAGGAAGTGGTGGCAAATTTGGAAAGTATTTCATGTAAGTTACAAATATTATATTTAGTTTTTAAATTTAATGATATATTAACTAAAAAGAACTTTCTGTTAGTACTTGATTGAAGTGTGTAAGCTTAGTGGTTACTCACACAGTATGTCAGACCTTGACCCAGTATACTTATAATACATTTTAGAAGTTCAATAATCCTACACACAAAAAGTTATCCTACAAACCCACTTTTGAAATTTTAAGTAATATCCATCTTGTTCTTTCAGAAACAATGAGTTAACACCAGGAAACAATGGTGTTGATAATCTGTTTAAATTTCTGATATCAAAAGAAAATGATACAGTAAGAGTAAGAGTAATTAATATATTAGGAAGAAATGTTAAATTTGCCAAGAGTTGTGGGCGTGTCTTAGATTCAACATTTGAAGAATTGTGTGATAGAGTAAGTTCAATTACAACATATTTAGTTAAGTAACATTTATTAAGTCCTGTTGTGTGTAGTGTTTCTTTTATGTAAAATTTGTGAAGCATGATTATCTTCAATGAAATTCTGATGCTTGTAACTTCAAGAAACTAACACCTGGGATTAACTGCAAGAATACTAAGCAAAAAGATATTTTTTTAAATAATTATTTGTATTTTGGTTAATTTTGGAACAATTATAAAACAATGCTAATAATTATAACAAATGTATCAACTTAATTTTTAAATAGTATCCACAATAAAAATATATTTGTTACAGCCACTCGGTGCCAGCGATTACCTCATATTATCTAAAACATTTCACACTGTGTTCATTAGAGAATTGCCTCAACTGTCAATTGTCAAACATAGGTCACAGATTAGAAGATTCATAACATTGATTGACACATTTTACGACAACAAAGTGCGGGTAAGAGTTTAAGGCGTCTTTTAAAGTATGATTGAGTTATATATTTTGTTTAACACAGACATTGAATGAATTCACATTCAGTGGGTTTTTGCAACAGTATTGAATTGTTATTAATTTTGAATACTTTTACAGGTTGTCATAGCAGCTGACTGTGAACCAAAACACTTATTTAATTTAAACGATACAAAAGATGGGTATGGCGATGCTGATAGAGCTCTAATGGATGATTTGAGTATTTCAAAGGATTCAGTAAGTTTCTTCACCGTTATATATAACTTTTATAATAATAAATTTTTAAAATCATAAAATAAAACTAAGTAGGAAAAAGAAAACTAGAAAAAATAACATTATATAATATAGTAAAATTATTTTAACTAAAAAGTTACCACATATGTGACAAACATTTACCTAATTGACTGTATGAGGGCTAATATCTGTATAAAACATGGTGTTATGTAGTAAAGTAATTGTTATTTGACAATGTTTTTTAAAATACTGATTTTAATACGTCAGTCATATGACACAAAATTGTCACAGATTATTCGAATCAACGATGACGTTGCCTGGTTATAAATATGTCTGAATTACAATTAACGCACTTAAAACTTTACGTTCGTTCACGTCAGACAAGCATGGAACATCATAGAGTGTATATTGTAAAGAGACTAACCATAGTACCCAATTGAGGTGTGTCTATGGTTAGTCTCTTTACAATGTATATGTATATGTGCACATGAGGTTGGTGGAGTTTTATAATAAAATTTTTTTGGAATTAAATGTTTGAACTAACCTTTTTTCTAGGAAAACTCTCGAGCGGCCATTTTTACAGGCGAAGAAGAAATGTTCGCGTGTGATAGATGTCTGTCTAGAATAATGGAAATGCAAACGGACGAATATTGGGAGAAATGGGGTAAAAATATATGATCTTCCAAATTATAGTCATTTTGTGTTCTTTAGTAAAATATTATCAAATTATTATTATGTAGTTATTTTAATTATACAAAGTACTTAAGAGTTTCAGTGCCTTTTTCGAAGTGTTTTCAAACACATCATGGTACAAATTTTTAATTTAGCTTAAAATGTGTATAATGTTGCTATTTAAATACGAGGGTGTTTTATTATAGTTTTAGTATGAAGTGTGCCAAAAGTATATTACGCTAAAGAGTATATAATATAGTCTATGCGGCGTAAAATTGTTATTTTCGCGTCACTGTTTTACAACAAATTTATATTTTGACCTTAACTTTTGTCAAACTGTAATGACTTAACAGAGTTGTCAACATAACAAAAGTTAATATAGTACTGCCATGATGCCAGTACTAAAGAAAGTACCAGGATGGTTCTAATTCCGCACAGACTATAATTTGTATGCCTCGTGGCATAATAATGAAAACTCTTTGGAGATACAAACTTCGTGTTATAAATTTAAAATAACGTTCGTAATTTAAATACTACGAAAAATTATTAGAACGCCATTTTTTGTGTTCATTAGAATCCTTTAAAAAAATTAACACAAAGTGTTAGTATTGAAAAATTGCAATTTTTTATGGTTGTACCTGAATCAATAATATAATATATACACGATAAAAAATTTTGACGCCACCTAGAGAAGTACTCTAATTATTGGTTTATTTATACTAAATGCAGATTTTACGTAAAGCTCACACCCAATGTATAAATTACTTTAACTTCTGCAAATCGGTACAGGAACCGCAACAAATTTTACATAAAATATTGAAATCAAGATATTTTTCTTAAAAATAGTATAAAATTTGCTATTATTTATGGTACTACCCCTCCGCCATTATAAAATTCCATAAATTGTAATATATATTTCTGAATTAATTAATTATCTTAACTTATACAGGTCACACACAACGTTAATTTTTTTATAACAAATTTTTTCGGTGCTTAGACTAATTTGACAAGGTAATATGTTATCTGTCGAGAGTATAGACGCACATATATTTAATGTCTTGACATTATACAAACATTGTTACAGTATTAAGCGACATTGTAATTATTAATTTTAATTAAGTAGCTTGTATTTTTTGGTCTGGATTGAAAGTTACCTCATTCGTAAATCTACTCTAAATCTTATCACACTGTTTTAACTAAAGTACTGTCACGTTCAGTCTACAAGTCTTTACTCTGTGGGGAAAGGGGATTTAGCACGATTTTTTTTATTATTCTGTCATTTAAACGTTAGTGGGATAATGTCAGTTTTTGACAGCTAATTTGTTAGTGATTCCGATAAGTTCCACGAAGCGTTTTAAGTTGCCTATACAATACCTATTAAAGTATTCTCGTAAAACCGTAAAAAGTACTTTAGTTTTAACAACAACTTTCCTGTTCAGTAACTTTTTAAACTATGCTTAGAAAATCATAAAATATTGTAAATATTTAATAATTAAGTGAAAACATTCATAGACAATAATTTACTCTACAGTTTTATTATGTAATCGAAACTAGACCTTAAAATACCAAAGTATCACATTTTGTGAGTTTTTAGACGTTAAATTATTTATTTTCTGTTAAATAAACGAGATGAAATTGTTAATCTTTTATTTTACTATAAATATTTATATTTTTAAGTATATATTTTCGATCAAGTATCGCTATTACACCGTTAGGTTTTAGCGGATTATACGAATGAAATTTATTTTGTTTGTATCAACACTCACACAAGCGTGAAGTATATACAGTAATATTAGAGGAATGAAGAGGAAATGGATGTTCTGCCCATAGATAATATGAAAAAAGTTTGTATATAACCACTAAAATTCGTGTGAATATACTCTACAACCAGTTTAAGACAAATACGGTAAGTTATTGGCACTACAAAGTACTGGCGTCAGATTAAATCAGTTTCTTTGATTGTTTTTATTAGTAATAGACAAATAGGTTATCTGCCTACAAAACTTAACTGCGCCCATAGAAGGTTGAGAGTCGCATGGTTAAGCTAAAGGGGCTCTTACACTGCCTCAGACCAGGGCAGTAGGATATAATTTTATAGTACATAGTGTATATTAACCATTTAATTGTTGATAATATTTATTAAAAAAAATATAGTGAAACATTTATTGCTTAATATCTAATCGTACATATGACTGTAAAATTCTTGATAAACTTGAATATACGTTTCCTTTTCTGAGGGCGTCATGGTCGCGATGACGTCATCGTCAATACTTGTCAATGCAACAGGCTTGCCGTTCACCAAAACAGTGGGTACATTGTCATCAGATTCCGAATCTTCGCTTTCCATTTCGGCTGAAAATGCGAATAAAAAATTATAGATTGTAACGACTTACAAATAAAACTCTTTCGTCTCTCTCTGTCAAATTGTTTATGCTCTGATGATGAGAGACATGACTACTTTGTTAGAATTAGGGCAGATTTTTTTATGAATAAGGAGTTTCAAATTTACAGGCAATCCTCCAACTCACATAGCTGTGTAGAATTGAATGGAAATTGGCACGTGACAAGTGTACAAATATGTTTTCAACCATTAGGAATTTAATATGCAATTATTAGTTCTGACAATATTTAAATTATTAGAAAAATTTAGAATTAATGCCAAAGTAAAAAAATGTCGGCTAATAATTATCGACTTCATAGTGATATATGTTATTCATATCTCAAAGTCACAATGTCGTCTTGATTTTTATGATATGTGAATATTTTTATACTTAGTCGTATGTTGTCTTGATACTTATCAATGCAAGAATGTAAGTATGAATGTCAAAATAAGGTATTGAAAGTTTATAACTTGGTTTGTTAAATAAGAAAAATATATTGAAACGTATCGAGAATTAAAACTTAAATAAAATGTTTACGTTTTGGTCAAATCAACATGACATCTAATGTCAATTGATCGCATTGACGTTTGACTATACATTAACTTTGCTATAATCTGTGTTTTAAATACATACCAACTGCAGCTATTTCATCTTTAAGCTTGTAGGGGTCTTTAGATTCGTTGTCACTTGAATCAGAACTCTCTTGTTCCGGTTTGAGTGAATTTGCCGCTGTATTTCCTGAAATATTTTTTGCATGTAATATTTAAAATTTTATTTAATTGAATTTATATGATAAAGTGGGACAGTGGACCGTAGTTTATTAATTATTTGAGCATCAAAAATAATATACACAGATTACTTATAGGCACTTTTGTACATAAATATATTTTTTTGTGAAAACAATGATTGTATCAATTAAATAATATTTTTCGTACATACAAATGATAACCTGGATAACAAGACGTGTTTATATACTTACTGTACTTGGGCCCACGTAGGCCGCACAATTATGAAAATAAGTGTCAAAATATTACCTGGATTTTGCTTCTCATGCGCGAGAAGGACAGACATAATATCGTCTGTCTTTTCTTTGCCCGTACTTTTAGTGCTGGCAGCACTTGCAGCCTTTTCTAGTGCCATATCTGTTGAGTGGACGCTGTCACTCTGGAATTATTTAAAAGTATTACGACAAATATAAAATGCAGAACCTTTTTTTTGTCAGTTTTTTTGGCTGGATTGGAAATTTGATAATCTAATGTTTTATTTTGTATGTTTGTAATTTGATTTCTTGTAATAATTTAGCTGTCACTCCAAGGAGTTATGGGTCAACAGAAAATCATTTTGCTGGCAACAAGACCTTAAAACAACATTGTTTGTTTGTCTCTTTTTTCTAACTTTTAAATGGAAATTAATATCCTATGGGTTTTTTTGAGATCTTGAATCCTAACACAGATTACAAAAATCTACAATTCTTTTGAGATGATACTTTGATACCTTCCATAGCTTAGTGGAACGGGTTCAAATCATGTCAAATAATAATTAATGTTTGATACTTTAAAAATACTGTACTGAAAGGGAAAGGAAATGGGGCTAAAAAGTGAGCTGATTTTGATGAATTTTGAACTGTTAAGTAAGAATATATTTTCTAGTTTAAGGAACGACACAAACTCCTCTTTTTGTCGGCTGGTTAAAAAGACATCCTCTATATTACCTGATCATTAGCAGCAATAGTACTCTCAACCATCCATACAGGTCTCTCCTTCCTCAAAGCTGACGCATCCATTGCGTTATCAGTATCTCCGATGGTGATGTCCACTCGGGTCTCCTCAACAGCCAGACCTTGGCTGCGAGTGGCCTCACCAGACCATTCTTGACCTGATGGCCGTAAGGCTGATTGTTTGTTTGTGAGCCTGCAAGACATAATAAATTTAAAATATTTGGAAAAAATCGTAACATCGTTAAGACATGTAACATGTATTTATTTAAAAAATCTTACTTCTACAGAAACAAAACTTAAATGAAAAAAATTGGACACAAGATCATGCTTGAAGGGACGACTTCCGTACCTCAAAAATTTATTGGATTTTGACATTATGTCGTACTTCGCACTAAGTCCCGATTCTGTATCTAACCCTTAATGTACTTAATTAGTATTACTAATAAATGAATACTTAAAAACAAGATGTAATTAATATTAACAACCAATAACATATATAAATAACTTAGCTATAATAAAAATACAATAATAGCGAGAAAAGAAATACCCAAAATACGTTAGTTAGTTGAATTGATTTTACTAAAATGGGTTTATTAAATAACAGTTACTTAAAAAAAAACTGCAATTTTATTTAATGAGGGTAGGAAAAAAATTGACATACCCTCGTATAGTGTTAATATCCACGGGTTCCGGTTCCAGAATTTCTGGTGCCAACTTAATACCCTCAACTTCTCTCAACAATATGTATAGCGTTTCGAGTTGTTCGTTGAATTTGGCTAGTAATAAGCGAGAATCCTTCTTCGGGAGAGCAGACTGGTCTTCCTCCACAACTTGGTTACAGAACGTACACCTAAATTCTTGTGTCATCATGTCATACAGTTGGTCAGCCTGTAAAATGTGTTACACAAACTGAATGGGCAGTTATAGTAAATTCAACCTAACTTAGTTAAGTTACATTTATTTTAGTTAATAATTAGAAGAGTAAACAAAACGTAAATCATCGCACTCTTAAAGCCAACTTTTTACCTCACTCATAAATTGTAGATTAATATTCTCTTCTTATGAACCCTTAGATAAACCTATATTTTATTAAATTATCAGTAGATTTCGTATTATGTATAATATTGCAGACTTAATAAATAAAATAAAAAACCTAGTTAACAATTTTACACATTAAAAAAAAACCACTTTTTTAACGGATTGAAGCTATGTATTATTATAAACCTATAATTATTTTACATAATTTAAACAAAATTCCCGATGTTACCCAGTTTCAAACAAAGTATTTAATTTAACATAGTATATCTGAACACAGTAGCTGATTTACTTAAGGGCTTTTTGGGCTGCATATATATATAGCTTGGGTGGATATAAAGGGCCCCGGTCCTCATTGAAATGGCGAAAAGGCGATATTTATGGTTGCTTATTGGGTATATTGAAAATAATATGTATTAAGTTTCGCGAACTAAAAATTTCTCAAATCATCACTTTGTGTTTACTTCGGGCCCCACTGTAAAAAAATACTCTACCGAATAGTAACACTGTATTACAAGTTTGGCGCATATAAATAGGGATTCTGAGAAAGTACAAATACGGTCATGAGTGAAAATCTATATCTAGGACGAAAAAACAAAACAACGATTATTTATGGACACCTGTATAAAGTGTAATAAATAATTACCTCTAAATCGGTAAATGTTTTACCGCAAGAGGGACATTTGAAGCTGGCCCGACTTGTCGCGTCTCTCTCCTCTGTCTCCATCCGTTTCCTCATCAAATCTAGTTTGTACTTCACTACGTTAACAAACGTTTTGTAGTTTATGAAATAGTAATTTACCTTCTGAGCTTTACCGTCTGGACCTGTAAATATTTTTTTAATGTATTTAAAAGGTTTTTGACAATCCATCCAATCCATTTTCTTTAAAGATAATATTTACGTTTTACAAGAAAAATTATACAAAGAACTGCAACTAAAAATGTAGTACTAACAAAAAAAAAATTAATAATAATTTAAATTATTAAATTATTGGTTGAGGTGTAGGAATGTGTAAGGGTGTGTAAACTGTGTGTGAGTGTGCGTTTTAATGTTCAGGCAGAGCTACGCTCGCCAAAACACGAGCTGAGCTGAAAAGGCCCTTAAATAAGCGTTAATGTGATCTTCAAAATCTCCTTCGAAAATACACATATGGAGATAATATAGTAAAAGTCGAAGCCACGCGTAGTTTTTATTACAGTGTGTAAGTGTATTATTTCGTTTAAATTCCGGTGTGTCCAGTGGCGCTACATCATAGGCCTCAGATTTCTAGTCAATCAATCAATAGGTAAGGAGAAACCTTCTGGCTTGACACACGCCATCGACTTTTTTGATCCAGGGCAAGCCGGGTTCCTCACAATGTTTTCCTTCACCGTTCGAGTGAATGTTAAATGCGCACACTGAAAGTCCATATGGTGCACAGCAACCTATAGGGATACTATTCTTTAATAAAATCCCAGAGGCTCTTTTATCTCTGCCTTTTAATAAATTTAAGAAATGTATTAAAGAAAAGCTGTGTAAAAAGGCTTACTATAAAGTTATTGATTATCTAGTTGATAAAAGGGCCTGGGACTAGTGCTGGGCAGACTGCCTCTAATTAATTTGTTATATTTGTTATAAATATTGTTTGATGATTTGCTTTTTTAAAAGAGTACCGAGAGTTTTTTACGCCGGCTTTTTCTCTCGGCCTACACCCTCTGTCTTTGCCGATGAGTAGGGATGCCTACAAGTTTGAATTGATTGACGTGGAATAAGTGATACCTAGAAGATCTTATGTTCCAAAATAAACGTATTTTATTTTTTATTTTTTTTAACCAAGGAGAGTCAGCCGCCACAAGACGAACAATCTCTCACCAGTTGCAGTGTATCTATAGACAAGTTAATCAACGGCCTTCTAATCAACTCGAAAAAAATTACTTTCCAGAACAAAAGAAGTACTTGGAGAAGCGGGAAGACTCTGATTTTTTTAAGTAGTAGTTTTAAATTCTTAGTATTATTTTTTAAATGTCAAATTTCAGTTTTTTAATTTTATTCTTCTGTTTTTTTTTAAATGTATCTTTGTCTTTTAATGCGCTTGCTTGTTTTCTGTTTTTTATACATAAATTGTTTATCTATGTCATCTGTTTTGGCTTTCTGTATTGTCTTAGTATTTTGTATTATAATATGTATGTATAAGGATAAGCTGTTAGATTACTTATAGTTAAATAAATAAATAAAGAATCGAAACTATGAACGATAAACAGCCGTGGAAAAATAACAAAACACGTCCAGGAATAATCAATATCAGTAGAATCTAGTATTACAATTTGAATTCTCAGTTTTAATTGAGAAGTGATTAAAATAAGATAAAAACAGAGGTATCCTGTAGGCGATTAATTTAAATTGACCCAGAAGCAAGTATAAACTGACCTGTTTCCATTTTTAATCTCACTTGAATGAATTTATCATTTTTGAGTGTTGCTATCCGCGCTCTCAACATTTTGCGTTCGAATTTTAAAAGCTCACAAATATCATCTTCCTTCATACCTGCAAATAAAAAGTAAAAGGTATTCCAGATCTTTCGCAAAATATTTACGTAATAGCTTTTCAATCAAATTAAAAAAAACAATCGGCGCATTTCTTTCAATGGAGTAGGTAATAATTTCTCTGCCATTCAAGATCATTCTTCCTATGGAATTTGAATCGAGACGGATATTTTATAATTTCCTATTTAAATAATTTTTAGTATTTCTTAACCGACAACCAGAAACTTGTAGGTTGTTAGGTATAACAGAGCAGAGACATCATTCGATGCGAACCTAAAAAAATTGCGGAAAACCGAACCTATGACAACGCATGCTTTTGCGTTATAAAAATACTTACATGGATTCCTAACTAACATATCCACTATTAGGGCATCTTCTATTGTGTAAAAGCCTCTAACAACCAGCCGAGCTAATTGTTTCAAACTACTCGGTACTTCTGTCACCAAACGCTCCTCAGTCATGATTAATTACCTGCAAAGTTCGATTTGGGATGTTTCAATTAGTTGCTGCAAGGAGGATTCGTTTAAAACTGGCCTCTCATTCGAAATTTACCATAAAAACCACAAATAAATTGTATGACCGGCAAGTATTAAATGGTACATTTCAAGTACGTTCAAAGGACAAAGAAGAATGTTACGATTATATTAATGTAAAAGGTTTCATTTAATAGAAATGTATTTTCTTTAGGTAAATGTATTTTTGAATTATACAACGTCCCAACATACATTTTTTACACGAATTTTTACGTTCCAAATAATTACTGAGGGCAAATATGGTCACGGGTTGAACAAAACAGTTGTATAAATCTAAATTCAAAGAAACCTTTTAAGATCCAGCAACACGTCGATGACCTTAAACGAAAGGGAGTAGCCGTGCAAGGCACCGCCCCACGGCGTCCCGCTAGCGAAATTGAGCGCGAACAAATACATTTCTAGTTTCGTTGAGAAAACTCAGCTTAAACTATCAATTGTACAAGATCCGACAGCCGTAATTAAACCATAATTAGATTTAGAAAGCTAATTGTAAACTAACTATTAAGTAACTATTATTTTTGACTGAAACATATAAAGATTAATTAGTAAATAATTTATCTGGAAAATAAGAGGTGGTCTAGTGTGTTGATGTGGATACTGTGATTCCCAAATCCCAAGCTTGACAAGAAAGTCCAGTTTCTGTCACATTCATAGTTCCTTGATAATTGCATTGTTCTTCAATATATCTTTATATGAATAAATAAAATACTATATACAAAATTGTCTCATTTAATCTTAACGACAATAATTAACATACATTACGTAAGAAAAATAATTTAAAGTGTACAATAATATATTAAAAGTTGCTTAAAATTATTTTTAAAATGTTATCATAACAAACACAATTAACTGTTTAATTTAGTTTTAGTAAAATGGCTTCAATAGTCGTTGTGGATAATTAGCTCTAAAGTAAAAATTAAGTACCATAATGATAACTTAGTCTTATAATTACGTATTGGCAGTGAACATACAAAAATCCAAAATGACGGAGTAAAACTTTTAGTAAAGATTTAATATAAAATTTCTTGAAGAATGTTGTTTCAGTCAAAAATTTCATTCAATATTAGATGATTAAATGTCAATAGGGCAAGAGTACCAAATAAGTCAACCCTTCATTGTTATTTTGAAATTGACTTATTTTGGAAATTACTAAAATTACAAAGTCAGTTAAACACATAACATTAGGTTTTTGAGAAAAACAAGTTGACATACAATGACTTGAGAGATTTTACTATAATATAACAATAAATTAAGGAATTTAAACAATTGAAATGTAACAACTACACCTAAAGCTGTACAAAGGATAATACTGAAGACCCAGTGTGAATTGTGTTAAAACTTATGTAATTTGAATTTTTTCATTTAAATGCTCTACTTATATAAAAATATATAGATTTTATTTACTTTTGCTCTCTACTTATTTTTATTAAAACAATCAAGCATTTGCAGTTATCATAAAAAGATAAAAAATCAGATAAAATAATTAAAGGAAATAACACAATAAAAAGATTAAGGCGGGTCAAATAACTAAATCAGTCTTATTCCCTGAATAAATGATGATTCATAATCTTGTGGTGACTTGAGCAACAAAATTGTGCGAAAATGTAAGAATTTTTTTTTTAACACCTAATTAACATTTTGTAAGATTCTTACAGCACACATTGAATACCACACATTTCTAATGCAATTATTGGTATATTTACAAGACAAGTAAATAATTCAAGGTTGGAATTATTTACATTCTAAATTCAAACCCAGCTTTACTACATTAATCAGAGTGAGTTCTTTCTAATATCATTTGAATATTGTCCAATGTTTGGTAAATAACTCTAAAGTTTGGACGATCACTAGGATTGTGGTTCCAGCACTGCTTCATTAAGTCATATACACACCTAGGTGTGTTATCAGGACAAGCTAGGACATTACCATCCTTCAAAAACCTAACTACTTCCTCATGAGTCATGCCAAAGTACGGCTGCAGAGCAAATGAGAATATCTCCCACAAACATACACCATAAGCCCATACATCTGATTCTAGTGTATATTTGTTATATAAAATACTTTCTAAAGGCATCCACCGTACTGGGATGGCATCATGTTCATCTCCTTTGTAGTAGTCTTGTAGATAGATCTTATGAGATAAACCAAAATCAGCTATTTTAACTACCATATCATCATTAATGAGACAATTTCTGGTGGCTAGATCCCGATGGACAAATTTTCTATCCGATAAATACACCATGCCAGATGCAATCTGCCTAGATACATGTAAAAGATCTAAGTCGTTAAGTGGAGCAACCAAAAGGCGCAAATCTTCTCTGTTTTCAACTCCTGGAGGATAATTAGGGGCAGTACTGCAAGCTCTGAGGTATTCATTAAGGTCACCTTTACCCATAAACTCAAACAGTAAGCACATTGGTCTTCCAACAGCACATACTCCCAACAATTTAACAATGTTGGGATGATCAAACTCTGCAAGTAAACAAGCTTCTCTTTCAAAGTCTAATTGTAAGTCATGAGATGCTTCGTCCTTTAACATTTTTACAGCCACTAAAGTGAATTCTTCCTCAGGAACTAAGCCAGGTGCTTTTGCTTGAAATACTCTACCAAATGCACCCTGCCCAAGGTCCCTAATATAAATTATATTATTTCTAGGAAACTCCAGTTTTTCCAATTTCGGATTAAGTTGTGCCCCTGTTGTATGGTATGCCATATTACTAGGTAGTTTATCTAAATCTATATCCATATTTTGAACATTTCTTCTAGAGATGTTACACTTAGAGTAATGATTTTTCAAAAAATAGTGGCATAAAAGTGCGATGCATGCTATTCCTAAAACACAACCAAGACCACCAATAGATAAAAATAATACAAAAGTTGGGGTAAAATAATTTTCCATTATAATTGGTCCATTGATATTGTCAATTGCAATCTCACTTGAATTGGCACAAAGTGGTACATCACAGTACTCCCATCTTACTGTGGGGTCCATAGTATAACACCATGGCTTACGTTCTTCTCCTCCTGCATTTCTACAATAGTTTGTGGCATTCTGGACTTCTGGGAAAATAAGAGGTGGTCTAGTGTGTTGATGTGGATACTGTGATTCCCAAGCTTGACAAGAAAGTCCAGTTTCTGTCACATTCATAGTACCTTGATAAAATCTGCCATTTCCATGATAACAATTTGTAGTTACTTGACTGTAGTCCATTTCTGTTATTCCTGTATTATGACAAGTAACATGTGAACCTTTTCCTGAAAATCTTGGAAGCTTCTCACATTCTGGAAACCTAAAGTGCCCTCTTGATTCAAAGAAAACACCTCGACGCTTCTGTTCTTCAATCACAATCCAACCATTATAACAGAACTGCATTTTCACAGCCATACAGTCTTCATAGCAAAGAGGTAAAGCCATGTTTCCCACATCATCTTTATTTATACATTTAGGAAAAGCATAAGCACACAGTAATTTTTCGGCTTTACTTCTACATGGTTCTTTTAAAGTTGAAATCATTTCTTTCCAAAGGCCTGTTGTAATTTTTTCATTTTCAAGGCCCCCTGTTTGGTTGTACCAGACGTATCCCGTAGAATAATGTTTACAAATCTGGCCATTGTATGGACCACAATAAAGATAAACCGACCGCACAGAAACGAGAAGAACAATACATTTTATTAACACTTCCATTGTTACAGCAGTTCTCTATTTCCTTTTTAAGTGGCCGTAAAACTGCATTTTAGATTTAGGTTTATTATGACCACAATAAGTTTCTAATGTAAGATGTAAAGTTAAATACACAATGGCGACGGATACGTGAGTTATTTTCAAATATTGATTTTGTTTTCTGACTCGTCCGTCGTCGCAACCTGCGTTTTCAGCTTGGGATACTAAGTAAATGACATTGACAATACCATGCGATTGCATTCACAGTACATAATTTGATTTAACCAACAGAATGTTAAATTTCTTCATGATTTACCAGCACTAATACAAAATTATTCTATATAAATAAATTAAAATCACAATTTTCAGAACCAAATCAAAAAAGTTCAGAAAAAAGTATAAGGTAAAGCAAATACCTTAAACGTTTTAATATGAGTATTCTAGTATTTTTAGGGATAAATCTAGGATGTACATAATAATTATAGTTACTTACAATTTTTTTCTACGTTTAGAAAACGGCCCTATGTATACAATAATTAGCTTTAGGTATAATTAGGAAATAATCTGAAAAACATTTCATCCATTTGAAAACTTCTAACGGATTTATCATTAAACAACGCTAATGAGTAAAATAGTCAAATTAAGGCTGATTATGATAATGATCCAGAAAAATTAATAAAAGGTAAATAAAATAAAGGTAATAGAAAATTCTCTTAGCTCAGATTAAAAATTAAAAATTGAATTCAGAGAGATTGGGTCAGCCTTAGTCCTGCGTTTAAAACTTTTTTATCTGTAATATGTACGAACGTCACTGTCAGAAGTATATTGGTTTTGTCATTCGAACTTCAAATACATATTTTTCATAAGGTTTTTCAATTGTCAAATAATTCTAGACGGAAGACAAACAAAATAAACTTTTCTAATAAAAACCTGTGAATGGCTGCTATTGAGAAAGTTAAGGTAGTCGTCCTCGGCGATTCCGGTAAATCACTGTTCATGTGTTTTAATTTTACACTTTTCACATCAAAGAAATTTAAAAAGAATTGTTTATTTAAAAATAAAATACACAGCCACCGATTGCTTACATGTTTGTGGCCACCATGACACTTTGTTTTAAGGTTAGCCAACTTTCAAAAACTAAACGCGGGAAAGTTAAAATATGTACAATGTTTGCTATATGAATATTATTGAATATTTTGTTTATTTCAATTATATTTTAGGTGTGGGAAAAACGTCGTTAACGTATTTGATAGCTCATAACAAACCACTGTTGTCACCGGGCTGGACTGTTGGTTGTTCAGTAGAAGTAAAACTGCACAGATACAAAGAAGGAACTCAAGCTCAAAACACGTTTTTCGTGGAACTTTGGGACGTTGGCGGATCTAATAACCACCGTAATACAAGAAATGTATTTTATCAACCAACACATGGTGTGTTTTTGTGGTTTGCTAGTGTAATGTCCATATTCTTACATATTGGTAGACATTATTAAGATATTTATAAAAAAAAACATTTTTCCTGTCATCAAACTGGTTATTTCCAAATATATTGAATTTCTAAACATGAAATTATAATTTCAGGTATTATTCTTGTGCATGACTTAACTAATAGAAAAAGTCAAATTAATTTACAAAAATGGCTAGCAGAAATATTAAATCAAGGTTCAACAAATCCAACCTTCCAACATGTAGATGTGGATCCTGAGCAGTTCTTAGGATCAACACAGGTACTGTTTGTTATTTAATTTTGCTGAGAACTTTTGTAATTATTGTTAAAGAAACACATGTTTAACAAGAGTGTGTGTATCAAAATAAATTATCACTCATCAAATAAGTTTTTAAAGGATCAGTAGATTATAGTTTAACTGAATAACAATGCTTAATTTTGTTTACAGCCAGTAGGTACATCCTACATATACTTGCTATATTTACTTTCTCACTCTAAATAATATTGGTGGTACATATAATTATTAAGACCTGTGAAATATTCCACCAAAAATGTACTTTTGTAATTGAAAACTTAACTTTATTGTTAATGGGAACTTCAGTTATTAGTCAAATGCTTCAAATTGAGTTTCACATGTCAAAACCAGGACCTTCGTGTTACAATATATAGATACCGGCAAACATCTTGAACAATGTCCGTGCCTAAAAGCGATTTGTAGGTATCACTGGGAGAGGGGATGGCGGAAGAGTGACGTGTTGATTTCCTGATTGGTGAATCAGTTGACATTTCCCCCACTCCCTTGTGCAAAGGTGCTCAAGAAGTTTGCCGGTATCTGTACCAGCTACTTTTCTCACATTAATTACATTTGTGAATTGCTTAAATTGTTATGGTACAGTAGCATGGTTAGTTAGACTTGTATATATAATCCGAGGTCTTGGGTTTTGTTTCCATTGCATAAAAAAGGCACATAATTTTTTTGTAAATAAATTAATATTACTTAGGAAATTATATCAAATTGCAGATTCCTATACTAGTAATTGGGACCAAGTTTGATTTGGCTGAGGAAAAACAGAGAAAGAATCAATATAGGCGACTGGCAAGTAGTATAGCAGAGCAGTGTGGAGCTGATGAAATATTTGTTAATTGTTTTCAACCAAGGTATATTAATAGAAAGTATATATGTAATGACATATGTGAATAGCGTACTGAATAAGGGATGATATTCAATAACAGAATAAATAACTGTTCTTTTGGGTTGGTTGGTGCAAAACTCACATCACCTGCTTCCCTTGAAAACATCCATAAAAGATGCAGATAGAAAATATAAAATAAGACTAATTTTCTGGAACATGTGGATTTTTTTTATTTGCTTGGTCCTAAAACACCTTTTTGTATTTTTAATGTATTTTATTAAAGGTATAATTTTAAATTGAAAATGAATTTTATAGAAGTCTGGCTCCAGGCACAAGCAATTCGGTTAAGCTAACGAGATTTTTTGATAAGGTAAGGTATTAAGTATTTTAAAGATATTTCAGATAAAGCAAGACTTAATGTTTTTAAACTTAGTTGAGGATAAAGAAACAAATGAATTATGAGGGTTGATTGAACACTGATTGTCAGTTTTCAATTATTTTTAAAGGAAAGATTTGAACAAATCTAAAAAATAAGAAGTGTTTAGCAGTAAGTTGCAGAATCAAAATCTGCAACTTACTGCTAAACACCTAATCCTAAATTCCTGTATATATTCCCCAAATATGTGAAATTTACTAAAAATTTTGTTTGGGAAATGCATACATTATACAGTAATAAATAATTTAATCTAAACTTGGGGCTTGAGACAATCACTTTGCGACAGGCGTGACCCACTGACTAATTGATATGGCATGGCGTGAGCATAATATCATTCTCATACAAATTCTTTTGCTAATAGTGTCACACAAGTCGTAAAGGGTTTTGAGCGCCTGACTTCGTAATACTAAAAAGTATTTATGGTGCTCACAGATAATAGAGCGGCGGTACTATTCCCGAATCAGTCCGTTCACAGACAAACGTCGAACGATTCCACCCTATATAATGGCCACATCGACGCCGCTTTCGAACAATAAGCCTACACAATATATGAGCCCCCGATTTTACCACATGGACTGATAGCAAGAGTATTAATAAATATATTATTATCTATATAAATGTGTTTTTAATAATTTTACCTTAAAGCCTAACCCTTACGTTTAATAAACGCCAAATAAACATTATTTTTTTATTAGTATTACTATAATTTATGGTCTCTTAGACGATGTAATAGTGAAACATTAACATCTTATTTTAATTATTTTTGAATTTGAAAAACAGCCAATAAATGTTACATCTTAAATGTAACATTTATTGGCTGTTTTTTGTCCATAGACGGAAAACGTGTTTTTTATGTGTTGCCAGTTGACTAATATTTTCTGAATTTTAGATTTCGAATGCCCACTTTTCTCATTTTTTGATAAAGTGCTTCAGGAAAAAAAATACTAAATAGTTTATCACATATATTTTAAATAATATTACAAAGCCCAAACGCGGACATAGTCAACCTGCAAGGCGGCATTCTCACCGTTCCACGTTCTTAACCACGCGTTGCGCGCGTTCCAAAAATCTCTAGGTGCCTGCAATAGAAAATTTAGTGCACAAGAATTCTGCAATCTGTAAGTTAGCAACTTATTTTCACTCAGGATTAATATTTCTTATGTACCAATATATATATATTGGACTATATAGTCACGTTAGCCAATGTCTTAGTACTATTTTGGGCGAACCAGGAAAAAACTAAAAAAAAGCTGCATGCTGCATAAACATATTATGGCTACAGATGTCTTTTCGAATGTTGTGACTCCAACCATGACTACATTTATACTAACAATGGACCGTTTTAACAAAAGTATTCATTTGCCTCTTTTTACAGCGTTGACACAATTTGACGGAAAAATATGAAACTGTAAAAAGATTATGGATAGGGTTTTAGTGTGAGTTAAGTACTTACAGTTGGTGAACCGTTCCACCATGGTTTAGGATCTGGGTTTGATACACCGTCAGGGAAAAATCCGTTAGTTCCACCGACAGCCAAGTTCATAATGAGGTAAAACTGGAAGCAAAATGGTGGTTTATAATTATTATTAATGTTGACGATATCATATTGGTAAGGTAAGTAAGTAAAATAAGGTTTTGTGCTAATTAGCTTTTAGATACAATCTATTTCAAAGAATATTGTCTCCAATAAATTGATCTTGCATGTATAATGCAGTATTATTAGAGTATCATATACGTCTTATTAATAGCAATGAACTTATTTTTTATGAAGGTACCTTCTGATCAAATGGTGCCATTTTACTGCCAGACTGCCATGGATTCTCTAGGTTACGGAAGTTGGGATTGGAACCGAAACCTCCAAACTGCCAAAAACCACCATTAGCTGGTGGGGCGATGTATCCGTATTCCTGGTCATCAATCATGAATCGGAGGTAGTCTGAAATTTTCTACAGTTTTATTTGTCTTGATTTACGGTAGTACTTTCAGTAGCTCTTCCACTACGATAAGACAGATCCATAATATTTTTAATTATTATATAGATACGTATTAAGAGTACATACAATTTGCGGAATTGCGACTCAAATCACTTGAAGTAATATTATTAAATACATATACCTACCAATACATAAGAAGTCAAGACCTTTTAGGTACAGCATACTTCTTAAACTAATTCTGATTTCAATAATTTACACTATTTCAATTAGCTGGCCATTGATTTATTTATGAACTAATTCGGCTTAGGGAGCGTAAGCGCCAACTAATGCAAGCCCTCTGGCAGTATGATTACCTATCCATGGGCGGCGGTTTCACCTAACAACATAAGTATAACGTCTTCTGCCCGTTTATCCCCTGTAAAAGCTCGTGTGAGGCTTCTGTCTAAAAACACTAAAGTTGATGAATTTACTTCTACATCAGTAATTTATATATCATAACGTAAACGCGGAATTATGTGGAATACAGAATACTGGTTAGTATTAGAATTATATAGTCCGTCCTGGTCTTACCTGGCGTCCACTCCAGTTGGTATCTGTGGAAGTTTCTGTCGTAACCCTGTTGGTTTCGCCTAATCCAGTTGGCTCTTTCCCAGCCGTTAAGTGCCGGGAATGGTCCATAGTGTAAAGTAGATCCAGCTTCTTGAGTACCAATATGGAGGCCGTTTGACATCATATTTCTGTTGCCGCGAGACTCTACAATATCGATTTCTCCCGAGGCTGGCCAAGTACCGTATGAGTTAAAGGCTGGCATCATCCAAATAGCTGAAAGAGGGTTTATCATATAATCCTATACATTATTAAAAGTGCCCTGAAGCATTAAAGATCAAATTGTACCTCCTGTCGTCTATAAGATAAGTTTTGTCTTAAAAGTATGAAATATTGATATTTGTTGAATTTCCCACATTTCTATGTCAGCATGATGAAGGTTAATTAATTAAACCATTATAACTTTCGGCTAACCCAGGCTCCAAGCTATTGTTTCATATATTCGCAACAAAAAAATCACCATGACGTGTCCGATCATGTCCATATGTCCAGGATTCTCTAGGTAGGCTCTAGGATATATTGGACATATAAAAATAAATGTGGGTATACCTAGCAGGGATTGTAGTTGTAATAATCGGACGCTTAACCTACACTATTCTATTGTAATATGAATATGTAATTAGATGTACTTTGTACCTGGCCATAACCAATCACCAGCCGGCATTTTAGCCCTCACTTCAACACGCCCATAACGGAAGCTGAAGGAGTCGACTGTTCGCAGCCTGGCACTTTTAATGGGGTTAAGGATATTTTGTGGCGATCCTGTACGCTCACAACCGTACCATTGTGGGTTAGTACATCTGAAAAAGATGATAGAAAAAAAATTACGAAGTGGCTTTGTGCACTTCTCTAACATTATTCTAAACCATGTTAACGTGTTTCTTTATTCTAGTAAGAAGTATCAGGTTTCTATTTTTCTTTGTATAGTATTTTGGTAATGATTGTTCAGTTACAATAGTTGTTCAGGGACTCAAATATCTGCTAAAACATTGTTACTTGTTATAGAATAAAGAAATATTGAATTTTTTGTGTTTTAAAATAATCTATGATCTTCTTTTTAGGACACCAGCGCTTGATTTCTTAAAGGATTTTACTTCTTTAAAAAAGGTTATACCTATCAATATGTGGTTTTTAATGAAACTATCACTAAATAAAAATATTTTCTTTTAGAGTCAATTAACATAAATTAATTCTAACAATAATACTGTAACATAATATAACATGTGTTAAATTCAGAGTTTCAAATTGCATTCGTGTAGCTCATATCTAATCTGATCATTAAGACTGCGTAAAAATCAATTAAATTATTATAATTATTATAAATCTGGGCGATAAAATAGGTTTTTAATAAATTCAGGTCCGATATGGATCAGATTTCATAAATAATTGTTACGCTCAAGATAAAGATTGTTTGTTGACGACTGTTTTTGAAATACTTCATGTATTGTACAAAGAAATATTTATTGTCATTCATTAAAGTAAACTGAGCCTTGGTAACAAAAGAAAACATACTTGTTTAATGTTAGATACGGTTTTAAGTTGGAATTGGAAAACTTGGTAAGAAAAACACTTTTTTAACGGATTATAGATATGTATTATTATATTTAAACTTATAATTATTTGTACATAATTTTAAATTTAAACCGACGTTTCGCGTGCTTTACAGCGTGCGTGGTCACGGTGACTGAAGACAAAGGTGTTAAATGTCAAAAAGTATTACAGCTGCAGAAAAATGTTGTGTTATCTGTATTTATTTCCCCGGAGTTGGTATCGACTAAAAGATGTAGGGTTTTTGCAGAAATTGCTCACGGTGTCCTTCTTTCTGCAAAAACCCTACATCTTTTAGTCGATACCAACTCCGGGGAAATAAATACAGATAACACAACATTTTTCTGCAGCTGTAATACTTTTTGACATTTAACACCTTTGTCTTCAGTCACCGTGACCACGCACGCTGTAAAGCACGCGAAACGTCGGTTTAAATTTAAAATTATGTACAAATAATTATAAGTTTAAATATAATAATACATATCTATAATCCGTTAAAAAAGTGTTTTTCTTTAAATGTGTAAAAGTTATGTAAATAAAAGACAATACTATGTGAAACTTGGTAAGGGTCTACGCCACCATACCGCAAACTCATAACCTGGAGACTATATTTAAAAGGTGCAAGCACAGATTACACTAAACTTTTAGATTTAGGCAAAATAATCTTGGCTGGTAGACAGTAATTGCACCTGAAAATAAGAATATTAGAAAATTACCTATCAGCAGGTGCTCCTCCTTCGACGTTGAGCACACCGCTGGTGAGGAAACCCTCTCCATATTGGTCTGACAACAGCGTGGGCTTGATGTATAGAATACCATTTCGCACATATGAATTTGTTCGGTTGTTGTTGTAGTATTGGAATTCCCAGTTCTAAAAAAATAGTTTTTAGTTCGTGATTAAAACGGAACACTTAGTTGAAAGAATACAATTACTTTACTTTTGTTCATGTGTTGGTTGATTTCGCTTCAATAAAAGAACAGTGTTATCGATTTAATTAAGGAACATTAGTCCTCTAGTTTTATTTATAAACATAAATATATATAGAAACAATTTTATAAACACTTTTACAACAAAACAAATATTCTGGTCTAGCAGTCATAAACAGCTGTTTTTTCTTTTTTTAATAGAATATAATATGAAAAACGGTGTATAAGCGACGTGCATTTCATATTTTTTGTAAAAGCTTCTTTTATAATAGCACTGTCTTTTAAGTTGACTATTTTATAGATGACGATTCTTCATATGATTTATATAGGTACACTTAACGATAGTCTGTTGGAGGAAGGATGCTTCCTCCTCGTAAAGGGATTCTTACAAGACGTGTCTGACTAGCCGAGATCGTGTAAAGAATCGAGAAGTTGTATTTATCCAAAGTGATCAAAATAATTTCGGTAGTAGGGTTCAGGGTATGATAGATTGACTGTAGCCGTAGATTATAGATGTCGCTACAGTAAAAGTGTATTACTTATTTTCATCTATTCCGATTTCGATGAGTTTTGAATCTATGTAGTGAATTTTAAATAATTTGGACCTGTTGTACAAATTGCTTTGTAAACTATATGTTAACTTACACCACCGCCAGATAGCGTGTTCTCATGTTGCCATTTCTCTAAATCGAACTCAACGAAGTCATCCGCGAAGATCATGTCACCAGAACATACGGTTTGCGGGGCATGGCTGCCACTCACAGTTGTTATGCTTGGCCGACATGTTGATGCTGCTGTGGCCAATGCCACCACACCTAACAGTGTCCACATAATTCTTAAACAAAAAATAATTATATTCGAAAATCTGTAGTAATTTGATTAATTACTGAATGCATAAAATCGCTAGATTAAGGTGATACTAATTAGGAACATTACCATCATTTAAAATCAAAGTATGTATTATAACTTCAGGAATACATAAGCTTAACTCAATTTATAGCATAGGACTATATATATAAAAAAATCATACTAAAACTAAAGAATTAGACATCCAAATTTATTATAATTAGTCTATAAATGTATATATGAAGACCTATATTTTTAAAAATATCGGCAAATAAAAAAGTCACTGACATTTTAGTCTATATATACTATTTTATATATTATATATTGCAATATTAACTTACCGTAGAAATGTATGCGAACTGCGACAAATGTTACTAGATTTGGTTTATATATTGTATAGATAACGCACCTGCCATCAAAAGATAATCTTAATAATTCATATCTTACTTATATATTTAATATCTAGGTATCGCTCGTTGAGAAAGTTATCTCAAAAAATGAAGTCGCTGTTTAAAACCAAAAATAAAATAAAATTTTAAAAAATATACTATATATTCGAACTTATATTACTGCATTTGTTTCTTCAAGAATAGTTTTCTTATACGTAGATTTTTAGTCAAAAACTTTTCGATTTGCAAAATAGGCACTGCATCGAGATTAATTTTTTTTATAGAACAGGGGGCAAACGGGCTCACCTGATGTTAAGTGAAAACACCGCCCATGGACACTCTGAATGCCAGAGGGCTCGCGAGTGCGTTGCCGGCGATTTAAGAATTGTTACGCTCTTTTCTTGAAGGATCCTAAGTCGAATTGGTGAAAGACTTAACTCATGACTTTCATTAAACCATTGCAAAAACGTTTTAAACTATATTAAATCTGACAATTTATGTTGTAATTCATTGACAAATGGAGAAGGCATCAAATATTGCATCATTTATAGAAGTCGACTTACCATAGGTATACGCAAACGAATAAATATGATATGCAATGAACGACCGACACTGTAAATGATATTTTAATTTGTCTCCATATTGAAACTAATCCATATGCACGATTATTACATAACTGAATAGTATCATATGTAATGTATTCAAGCTATTGTATATTATATACATGCGATCGCATTGTGTTTTATTAGTCACAATGGTGGTTATACATTTTCAGATAACTATGAAGGCAGGAAGATGTATAAGAAAATACTAAAGAAATACTAATATAAATACACCTGCTTATAATTTTACATTGACAACTATTTTACAGACCGCAGGTATTAAGAGAGCCTTAGGATTATGGTTGAAAGTCTTCCTCAAATGGCTGTTGATATCAAATTTTCTGTAAGATTCCTGGATAGCTCGAAGGACCAAAATGTATGGTGCCTGGGTCTTTAAAATAATAGATGATATTAATTTTACTCTATATTAACTCGTATACAACAAAAGAATATAGGCGAAATAATGAAACGTTAATTGCTATGAAACAATTGACTGCGAAGTAACAGTTGAAGAGAGAGCCTGCGGCTGGTAATACTGAGAGTATTACCAAACGCAGGCGTAACTCCCATGATTTAGTTAATTGCTATGAAGCGAATGAATGCAAAGTAACAGTTGAAGAGAGAACCTGCGTCTGGTAATAAATACTCTGAGACGCGTACGTCCGACAATTTAGGAAATCACCACGCTTATAAAACTAAGAAAGCCTCAGTGAGCAAATTTTAAAATACATGTTTAAAACAGCACATCGATCACACCTGTGTGTGATATATTTCATTGTTCACCGAATTGTGGCTCTAACGGGCCATGCCGTTTGGGTTATGGAGACGACCGCCTCAAATGAGTCATGGGAATAAGTGGTTGTAGTTTAAAAACCGAAGAGAACTGTATTATCGACGTACACTACGATTTTCCCTCTCGGAAATTGTAATTCACACAAAGTGTATAGTAAGAAGAGCGTAGTCCTGAGAATACTGCCCTACACTCCATATTTAGCCGGTCGGTCGCTTATTCAATCAACATATTGTATCCTGACCCTTTGGCTGTTATTAAAAAGATAATCTTATATTTGTGATAATTATTAAATGCGACCGATAATAAATTATGCTTATTTTAGAAATTATCAAATTATCTTTTTGCTTGATATTATTGATTAAAGGAAAAAAGTCTTATTTAATTTAATTTAACTTGTATTTTACAGTACACAGCCTTCAGACAATTCAGATAATAAAACCTACTTTAAATTATGACATCGCTGTACCGTCACCGTCAATTCTGTCGAAATTTATGTAGCATGTAAGTTATTAAATTTTTTGGTCTATTTAGTTAATAAATTCTAAAAATGAAGGTAAAATTATGTAAGTGTTAAAGATTGGAAATCTGCTTATTGCGAAACCGTTGCAAGGTGATAATTGTAAGTTGAAGTGAAAATTAAAAATGGCTCCTAAGTTCTTTTTGATATTTTGTTGTAATTATTTATAGTATTATGTATAATGAAATTCGCCCCATAGTGCGTAGATGTAAAGATAAAACTTCGGTCATTGCACTTTATATAATGAGAATCCTCTCTCAATAAGAATAATACTGTATTACTGAAGCAACATTTCCAAGTAACGTTCGACCCGGCACACTAGCCAATGGTGTAAGAACATTATATGCAAAGCAACTTGATTTCGTACTCAATGGTCACATAATATTTCTCTTTAAATATATACATATTATAATATACCCGTTAGTCAGATCGTGCAACTTGTGAAGAGGCAACAGCAGTGTTAGCCTAGTTGCTGTCATCCCTAAGGTTGTAAGTTAGGTTAAACGGGGCTCCAATGGAGTTTCTATGCGATGAAGGAAAACATTGTGAGGAAACTGACATTTTTGTTTTTTGGGCCTTTTGCCGCATTAACACTTTAGCCGTAGTGAGCACTTACGACGCGTTTACACACTCGTCCTGTCCACTTCCCTGCCGACTTCCCTACGGCTACTTATTATTTACTTATCCACTAGAAAATACAAATGTTTACGAAACATACATAAATGTGAGGCCCAGACGTAAAAGGTTGCCACTGAATTTTTTTGGCAATTAAATTTTATATATGTTTGTATTACTTAAAAAAATAATATACATAAGAAATTAATACTTATATAATATATTAACTGACTCAATTAACCCCTTGGATTAGCTTGTACATTATTGTTTTTTTTTTCTTTAGATTTTACTTTATTTTAGTTGTAGGTAGTGTTTAATGTTAATAGGAGTTTTTTTGTTAATTATATTTATGCGCTTCTTGTACTTTACCCTCAGTAGGTGTTTCTTTTTTTACTGTTCCATATTAGGGTTGCTTGAGAGAAATCCCTTGTTAGTGATAAAGGCTGCACTTAATAACTTAATTAATTAATCTGCTTTTGTTATATTTTTTTTGTGTAAGTGTAAATAAATAAATAAAAAACTACAAATCGTTGCGATCACCAACAAGATCGTATATGGGCTCGTTGTATCATTTATTTTTTTGTTAACAGATGATAGCTTCGAAAATTTTATTACTAAAACAATGTTGGTCACTTGCAACGCCGTTCGCTCAAAATTCTAAGTTGATAAAATCGTATACGAATCTATACACGTGCAACCTTCAATCAATCCGCTGTTTGTGCAGCCAAGGACCAATAAAGTATAAGCAGTTGGAACAAAGAGGGAAAAATGGCCGGACACAACCGCAGGCCTCACGGAGGTTCGAATTGCTTAACAACTTGTCCATGTTTCGCCGAAAGGGGCCTTCTAAGAAAAATAAACGGATACCGAAACTTATACTCCTACAAAATCCGTTTACATGGCTCATGACTAAGATCGACTTTATTGTGTTGAGACGAGTTTGGGACTCGACGTTCCGGGAAAAGGATTTTAAATTTGGAACGACACAGGTTATACACAATTTTTGTCGTAAAGTTAAATATATTTTTAAGCTATGGTTTTTCAGTGCGCGGTTGATTGTTAAAGTGTAACAAAATTAAATATTAATATTAAGAAAAATATTAAAACCAAAATATTTTTGTGTATATTTCAGGCTATATCTCGTATAACACACCTTATAAGTGAAGGTCAACTCGGCGAACTGAATGGTCTTCTCACGAAGCCGGCTCGGTTGAGCTTGATACGAGAACTTGATCGTAACTGGGGCGAGAAACAGAGGGCGCTGCTGGCTTTAAAGCATAAAGATATTCAGATTTCATCGCCTCGGAAAGTCTATTTTATTCGGATAGCTGGTATTGTTTCATTCATATAATCGTTGCACTTTGTTTATCGCGTGATGTGTGAGAGACCGCAAATAGGCATTCCCCTAGGGACGGAGACATTTCAACGATGTTACCATAGAAAAAAAATCTTTATAATATCTCTGATATTACATAATCTGCTAATATAAAAAAAAACTATTAAGAGATGCATGTGTGAGTGACGGATGACAAATCGAAAACATATCTATGGAAGATCGGAGGTCCCATAATCTCTGTCGACCAAACTTTATTCAAAAACCATTGTTACAGATTTACGTTAAGATATTCAAATATGTTGTTGCAGATAAGAAATTTTGTGATGTCGACATGGCCTTTCTAGCCCTGAAATGGGCACCGATAAACAACATAGATGCGTTGATTTTTACTGAAATATTTGCCCGGTTTCACCGCGAATACACACCCAACTGTATACCTGAATGGACTATAGCATATTTTAAAGTTACACGTTTCGAAGTTTTACGCCGATAATCTTTTAAGCTTATTTTTACAATAAAAAACATTTGCTATATGAGAGTTTATTTATAAATAATTATGCCCATTAGGCCATAGTTCATAGGAATTTGCGCGTTACTCGAAAACATCAGAAAATCATAGGTCAGAGAATCGTGAGGCTAAGGGTAAATTGTCAGATTATTAAATCATCCTTTCTCGATGGTTTCCTATGTTTTTGCTTATCCTGTTTTGATTTACTTCAAAATATATTGGCTACATTTTACATGTTTGAAAAATTGTACACCGCCATTAAAATGGTAAAATTAACTTTTGTTGTTTAAGAACCTAATTATTAGTATCAGCAAATTTAGTACCCCAGGCTTCCCTACCTCTTATCTTAATTCAAAATAAGCAACGCAACATTATGGAATATAATATATAATATGGCATTGACATTCTTTTTATCACGAGCTGTTAGCTGTTGTAAGGTGTTTAATAAAAAAATCATAACACTTCACAATAGAGATTTAGATCCTATTTTACACTAATTATACTATATAGTTTATCTACTCTTTGTTAAGTCTGTTTAAAAGGCGCCTTTGGTTTCATAAATTTGTACATTTCAATAGCTTTGTTTTGTTTTGTTTTGCATATATACTTAACAATAAATTACAGATCCAAAAGCAAGAGATAAGGGTTTTCTAAGTAACTCTTGAGGTCATTTGAGAATCTAGCAATGGTAACACCATCAATAACTCTATGGTCGGAGGACCAACTGACTGTTAGGATATGTGCTGGCTTCACGTTTCCCTCTTCGTCATATCGCGGTAATTTCTGTAAAAGTAAAACAAGAATGTTACAATACCAATATTACTTGTATGGCAATCAATGCTTGTAATAATTTACCAAAACATTCATTCCTACTAAAGGGTTCAAAAATCGACTTAATGAATCGAATTACTTTTGGTAAAATGTTATAATTAATATTAATTTCATAACGTAATACATGTAATAAAAACGTAAAAAAAAATATATTTTAATAATGTGATATAGTGAAAATAATATAAGGATTGACTATAATTATATGATTCATAATGTAATTGTAACTTCTATTCCACTTTTAAGACAAATTTGCACGCCATTACGTATGGCAGAATGACTTCTATGTAATGACTAAGTTTAGATTGTACTACCATAACATTTGTTTATCATATTCTTGCAAATAAATTATTATTATTACTAATAAAAGAGCGCTATCTTGCTTGCACCAATGCTTTTTAAATATTGTTAAACTCGTTTAACTATTACTCAGAGAAAATAGTAATCTACCTAACGTTTCACTTTTGTATTTTGTACATTTATATCACTAGCGCTGACGTCACAATTTTGGTGTGTCATGAAATACCATCGTAAAGTGACACGACAAATACAAAATCAAAATTTATTTCTGTGTACCTGAATCTTTCCCAAAGCTCCAATGGATACTTGTGTTGGTAATATCACTGGTTTTGTGTAAGTTCCTCCGACCTGTTACAAATTTAATTAATAGTTAAGTTTACTTCATTAGTAAAAAATAAATTTACTTAGAAAAAATACAATGTAGAAGGAACGTTCCTGCTACATTGTATTTTTTCGATATTTCACATAAACTTTAGTTCCTTCACTTGATTTTCCCATGAGCTTGGACAAATCTTATAAAGTAGTGAATCAGTGATGGCCATGTGAGTAAGGCTCTATCCTTACACGAATTTTAGGTATTTGAGGAGGTGAAGCAGAGGAAACGGCACTTCTCAAACCTGGGCCGTGCTTCCAAAGCACTGCAGCAATGGTCATTTTTTTTTAAACAACACTCGTACGGTGCAAGAAAACATTGTGAAGAAACCAGCGTATTTTAGAGCCTAAAATTGACGGTATGGTTCAGGCACAGGAGGCTGATCACCTACTTGAAATTTAAGACACTAAGGGTCTGTTTCACAATGTCCGGATAAGTTTCAAATAAGCTATTTATTAGTTGTTGGATAAACAATATTGTTGCGTTTCACGGCTGTCAGATGGCGCTATTCGTCATGAAACGAAGTTTCTTATTCGGAACTTTTATCTTCCGAATTTATGTGTTGCCTAGTTTATTCATACATTGTGCAACAGACCCTAAATGATCTCGAAAAAGTCACCTGAATCATTAGGGTTGTAGTGCAGATTTTGACACGAATTTTGAGAACTTATTTTGAGTCATGCTTTATTTGATTTTGTAAAAGTATGAAACAAGTTTTGAACCGTGCTATTGAAACTGATTTTTAGAAATGAGTTTTTGCATCAACAGGAGATTCTTACTTTTTCATCAACGGTTTACTTACATTTCCGATATTTGAAATCGTAAAAGTTCCACCTGACAGATCACTTAGACCGAGCTGGCCTTTCGCGCCTTTTTCTTGTATGAGATTTAACTCCTTGGCTAACTCTAGTACAGTTTTGTTTTGGACGTTCTGGAAAAATGCAATTAAATTAACACAGTGATCATCGACATAGACAAGTATATAAGGAAGGTTGCTTGCTTATATAAAACTTATTCTATTTAAGTGTAAATTAATGGAAAATGGGTCACATAATATGTCTGTCAAGTAGTAGTTTCTATCGTAAAGCGATAATTGCTTTAGGAATACCTTTTACAGACTGTAATCAAATAACAATCCGTCGGGATACACGAGATATAATGATGTGACATAAAAAGTAAAAAGGCAGTCAAGTTTAATATCAGTTAGTAGTTTTTATCTACGTGAAACGTGATCTATGTATACGAAGTTATATAGATCAACAGTCGAATTGTTTTAGCAATTTTGTGTATATTGGAAGCGAATATACCTTAGCACTTATTCATAAAAACAAATGCAATCTTATTACACCGTTTTAACTGAAGTGATAATCTGTCCCTTTTCAAAACATCATAAACACCATTCGACAGAAAAAGATGATAGAGTACTTCGGTTCAAGGAGTGTAATTATGTTGATTTACTTTTTATAAGTTTATTTATATGTTTTCTATAGATTTAATTTTAGTTATAGTTGCATGTTTTGAGTTTAAATTTGTTGATTATTTATGCACTTCTTGTACCCTCTGTAGGTGTTTCTTTTTTTTTATTGTTCCATATTAGGGTTGCCTGGAAGAAATCGCTTGTAAGCGATAAGGCCGCCCGTTGCCTAATAACTTATGTAACCTACTTACTTACTTACTTTTTGTTTTTATATGTATAATTATGTATGTATGGTAACGTAGTATTAATAAATAAAATAAATAACTATGATATTTGGGCCCGTGAGTTATTCTTGTTAATTTGGCCTAATACTATTACGTGTTGATTGTGTGTAGTTACCTTTATGACAGGAACCACTAATCCATTCGGCGTATCCATAGCAACGCCTATATTGTGGCTTGCCTTGTAAATAATATTTTCACACGAACTGTCCAAACTGCTATTTAAAATAGGGTGTTTAAGTAGACTTAAAGATGCGGCTTTGAGAATTATAGGCATGTATGTCAATTTCACTCCACGCTTGATGGTTATTTGTTTAAGTGTCTCTCTCATTTCTACTAATTTTGTAACATTGTATTCGTCACTAAAACCAAAGTGAGGTATTTTCTGAAATAGTAAGAAAATAGGTAATAACGGTCGCTTTAGGCCCAAAAAGTCAATGACGTTTGCCAGGTACAGGAGGCTGATTTCCTTTTACATTGACAAGTGATCGATTCAGATTGCAGATGGATGAATAAAATTTTATAATAAAACAAATCCAAGGCCCAAAATTGCGCCAGAAAGAGCCACTGTACGGTAGTCATCATCACAGCCATTGTAACCTTAGATTGTAAGTATCACTACATATAATATATTATTTAATATTACTACAGCTACATTATTAAACTCAACACTTATCTCTTGGTAAGTTTTTTATATCTTTAAATTTCTTTGCCTACTCATGTCTGTACTTTGCAAGGGAAAAGTATGGAACGATTTAAATGTCAATAGAATTTACAAAATCCTTATTTTTAAGTGCCTAGTTGGTGGTTTTATTGAATTAAGCTACTGCATATAATAAAATACGAACCATAGCCTCCGTCATTGATTTAACCATAGCTTTAGTGAATCCAGTTACAGGGACCACTTTGTCTTCGAGTATTATTTCTGGTTTTGATTTAACTTCAACTACAGGTTCATTGGGAAGGTCTGGCACTTCATTCGATTTATCAGAACTAATATTTAAGTATGCTAGTATATCTTCTTTGAGTAGCCGTCCATTTCGACCTGTAGCTGGGACTGAATTCAGATTTACCTGGAAAAGTTTTAGTAATGAATTGCCATAAATCCATATCTGATAGAAGAAATCTTTCGCTAAACTTTTTTAAACCCAAAAACTAAAAGTCTCGTCGTCGGACGTCAAGGCACTATACGGAATACCATTCGTATCACCTCGACTCATCCGTCGTTCCACAATTGAGCGTTTCTTAAGGGCGGCACTTTTCTCACTACCACTATTCTTCACTTCTATTTGAAATCACCTGCCTACGAATGTTAAAAGACTGGCAACGCACTTGCAAGCCTTCTGGTAATGTGGCCATGGGCTTGGCATCAGGTGAGACTCTGGGCCGGATGCCTCCGTTGACTGTTTTCGTTTAAATAAATTTTTAACGTTTAAAGTGGCCGGGAAATATTTAGAAAAGGTTACTAACCTGAAACTGAGACGCAATTCTTCTAACAGCTGGTGTTGTAAGAACTTTGCCTTTTATATTAGAATTTTCTACTAACGAAGACGCTGAGACATCAGACTTAATACTTTGTTCTTCTTTTGTTGGTGTTGATGTGACTGAAAAAAAGTGTATGATTTTTCATTTTACAAAGACGAAGCAGTTTTATTATATCACATCTCAAAAAGACAATGTCTGAAACTATTCCAAGATTTTTTTAGAACATGAAGCAAACGGGCCTCACTTAATGTTAAATAATACCGCCGCCCATGAACACACTTGCAAGAATTGGTACGCTCTTTTCTTGATGGACCTTAGTCGAATTGGTTCAGAAATACTACAGCGGGCAGCTGGCTTTACATAGTGCGGCAAGAATTCCCTGTGGAACATCGGACATCGAGGTGTTACGGATGGTATTTCGCATTTTGCCTTGACGTCCGATGATGAGACTCAGCTCAGCTGTACACTCTCCATGGTAAATGCGTTAAAAGATTTGTATTTAATTTTGATTACCTTCTTCCGTTCCTTCGACTTCTATGTCAACTAGAGGCTGGCCTACTAATGCAGTTTGATCCACTTCATGGTAGAGACGAGTGACAACACCGTCATATCGACTAGTTATCGTCACTGATGCTTTATCACTTTGAACTTCGCAAATGTTGTCAAATTGCTGCACTTTATCACCGACTTTAACAAACCTGAAAATTTCAAAACATTAGGAGTTTATGAATTGTACAGGCAGGTTTCTATTTACTGCAATTCTTTGTATAATTTTAGCTATATAACTTACGTTTTTTGTAAATTTTAAACAAACCTATACGTTTATTAGGTATATTTATTACCTACTTAAAAGTCACAGTGTCAATCCCATGTCTAAGACCTAAAAATCGTCTGCGCGTGTCGACTGTGTCAGGCACCAATCACTTACATATATACAATATACGTACAGATAAATTATTAGGCCATTTATGACACGTATATTTAAAGAGATGTGAAATTTATTCTTTGACAAATGGGGCATTGGTTTAATTTAGGTAAAATAATATGTAGTCAATGAAAAAAAAAACACTTTTAAGTAATTTATGTAGAAAAAGTGAGTTGGTTTAATGACGAATCATAAAATATAGGTACCCAGAAGAAAAAAACTTTTTTAAATAAAGCTAGTGAGGATTTCAAAATAAGGATGGTACACTCGGCACGTTTTTTTAAACTTTACTGCTTAGTTTAATTTTCGCGCGGTTTCTGTAAACGGGACAATTTTGCGTCCCTTCGCTCATTCTGGGGACATTGGGACTCGTAATTGGAAAAAGGGACAGTCCCTTTCAAAACGGGACGTCTGGTCAGATGGACGTTAGGTAGATTTATACCTGTAAATTGGCCATTATTATCTAAATAAAAGCAAAAATTAGATCTGTTTCTAGTTCTTACCATTCCTTTATAACAACCTCACGGATTCCTTCACCAATATCAGATAATTTGAATGCAACTGATTTCAATGCTACATTTGTGTAATGAATCTGTCTTTTTAAATCTTCAATGTTATGTAAATTATTTTTCCTCTTATCTAGAATGACACTGCCGTTTGTGCGTGTACATTGTCGTAAAAATCTCTGTAATTTAAATAAATTACATGCTTATTTTCTTTCATACAATATTTTTAAAGACGTCTATTGGTTCAGGGTGACACAAATTTTTCTATATATTCCGCATAGCTGAGCTCTGCGATTCATTTTGACGAATCCAGTTATAAATCGCATCGCTTAAAGTAGTTCCTGAGATTAGGGCGATGGTCAGCAATACCATAAAATATATATTCATTTATAAATACCTAAATGAAATGTGCCATGCCATTATATTAACAGTAAGGAAAGCTGCGATAAATTCATTATAACATATAGAACAAAACTGGAGTAAAAATATTCTAAAAGTCAGTGTTATCAAAAACAAAAGAACACAAACAATCGCTATCTTTAAAGTCGTAATCAATAAACAAAAACTTATCTATTAAATAACTTCATTTTGATAATGACCTAATCTTAAAGAATGGTCATACAGTTACAAAAACGTTTAATGATCATATTTATTAAACACAGTCTTCATTATCATCATGAGATTACGTATACGCTGCAAAGGTTTATTTATTAATTTCATAGGCAAATGAGCAGTATTAGCTTCGTGATATGCCAGATTCAACTAAGTCCATGCTTTCGGAGCCAGGAACAAATGTATGTGCGCTATTAATACATGCTCATACGAAGGAAAAACAAGGGACGAAGCCGATAAAAAGACTTGGCGATTGTGATTCATAACCCAATAAATGTTTGACATACGGAAGGTTCACGCAAGTCTCGTCTCTAAAAATATTTTTGTTAATCCCAAAAGTCGAAAACGTTTGTCAGGAATTGTTTCCTTATAAAAATTCGAAGAACTTTAGAATGAACACGCAGAAATTCTTTGACTTAATTTTTTTACGCTCTCCATTCCTATGAATGCTAAACTGTACCATCTTTTTGATGTTGTTAACTTGTCACGCCATACTGCCGTTATACTTTTTGGCCATACTCTGAACACATCTGATAAGCAATTCAAATGCAGCAGCTGCCTCGTTACTCAATATGACTTTAAGAAAGTAAGGATTATGTTTGGAAGTATGGGAGACGAGAACATACTTCTGAAGTTGTAACAAAAAATCGTTTAATTTGTCCTGTGTATAAGCAACAAGAGAAGAAATGGCCGAATGGAACGGAAGATAACTTCAGCGTGCGATCCAAATTCAAAATAACTTTATTCATATAGGACCTGGAGTCGAGGTTCGACCTACGGCTATGCCATAAAACTGCCGGCAACGCACTCGCGAGCCCTCTGGCATTGAGAATGTCCATGGGCGGCGGTATCACTTAACATCAGGTGAGCCTCCTGCCCGTTTGCCCCCAGTTCTATAAAAAAAACCTTTTTCATTCAGTTACATTCGCAGTTATATGATGGCACTTAATTTGTAATCTAATTCGTAACGCTTCTTAATTAAATACCGCATTGGATTTGATTAACGCAAGATTCTATTACACAAAACGTTTCATACCATCGAATAAGGTCTAAGGTCTCTGGACTTCAGAACATTGCTTAAATTATAAACAATTATTATCATGAAACGTATTTTAACTAATGCAAATATTAACCATTACATTAAATAGATTTTTTTGTTTATATTACATATTTGATAACACTGATAACTAAGAAGTTGTAATTAGCAACAGAAGATAAAACAATTGAAAAAAATGTGCCCGTATAAGAACTTTTTCAAATATTACATCATTTATTTCGTTTAAATACAATTAAAGCATGTAGAGTTATGCACTATATTTGTAAGTTCAACATAAGCAATGTTTATAATGACTAAAATACTTACGTTAGTTAAACACACTTTATGACATCGACTTAAGTTTTTCACATTAATACATTTATTTATTAATAATGCCATATTTCTAATGGCATTACACGCGTCAGTATGACGCCACGCGATGTTTTCGAATAAACTCGCGCGCTTATCGTTTCATTATCAGTCGTCAAAAGTTGATTAAATTTAACACAAAGAGGGTCAAGGAATTAATTACCATTTCTATTTGAAATAATATACTCAATAAGCAATTCTTTTTATTAAATACATAATAAACATGTTAATAAAGTGAATAAATACAATAATATATAATTTTTAACGGTAATGTTATGCTCGAGACGCAGGGGCAACCCATAAATAATCAAATAACATTAATTGCAAGACGCAAGTACATACCGGACTTACTTTTGTTTCATTTTACACTTTAAATGTGCTTTTGGTATAAAACTCTGATTTTATTAAATATAAAATCTATAATATTAAATTAAAAACAATTTCGTAATATTAATCTTAACAAAAAAATAATTTTCGCTAAACAAGTTTTATCCAACAATTTTAATTGAATTTCTTAGGGAACTTTATGCTAAACTTAATTCATTCTTAAAATTTGTTAAAACTTAGCGGGTTCAACTGCTGGTTTTAAATAAATATTGGTATTTAGTGTGATAATGAACACTACTCTATACCCTAATTATATATAATTAGGTTGAAAAACATTTAACATTCAGTTGCCATGCTCTTCATGTAAAATGAAACAAGAGGTAATCCGATGTTAATTCTCTTCTAGGCTATTCTAAATTGCTAAGGTGTATCACAGAGGCGCTCTGCCGATTATCTGCTATAGTTAACATAGTTAAATTGAACGACAACTTTAACTCAGTCAGTGATTCCATAACGTGTAAGGCTGGCGACACCTAGTTGTATGCAAATTAACAAAGCCTACGGATAGTTAAATTAATCTCTCGATTCAACAACTACTAGATATAATTTGAAACACGATAACTTAGAAAACAAATTA